>NW_027362761.1:952080058-953368808 GCF_046119375.1 Phyllobates terribilis
ACAAATAGGATTAATCAAATGTCTAGTGTGTATTTTGGAAGATGTCATGTAAGGTAGGATTGAACATATCAAGTTGTAACAACAAGAATCTTTTGTTCCTGTCACACATAAATCGTAGCCACATGAGTTGGCCAGCAGCAAACTAAAATGTATGGGCATCTTTAACAAATTAATTGAGGTTGATGTGAGGGCAAAGGAAGGAGTAAGCGGCCCAATACTCAATATATAGCTGCCGGTCAAATGATGGTTAGACCGATTATTGGGCCTGCAGCTATCTTTCCCGACTCCTCCAAACAAAGGAACAGTCGCTCTGCTAAATCTCTATGAGAGACCTGAAGCCAGACTGGCGACTCTGGCAATGGTTTATCTTGCTGAGAATATAATTATTAATAAGGGGAGTGTCATGAAACATCTACATTAGACTGTCGGTCAAACTAGCTAATATCGTTAGGTTCGGCCAACGTTAGTCTTATGTATATGGAGGCATTAGGTACACAAACACTATGTGTATACAAAATAAAAACATGCTCATCTGCTAATGCTTGAGATAAGTACTGCAAGTGAATAGAAAAACAGGTTCCAATACAAATTATGTAACACACAATACAATAGTTACCAGTCTGCTTCTGAAACTTTTATATTTTCTTCTATTAAGTCCCTTGAATGCGCAAGTATTTGTAATGATGTCAAATTGTTCCTCTAATACAATAAGAATTGTTGTACCACAGATGGGAAGCAATCCTCAGGCACTTATCTTTGTATTCAAATGTTGTGTCTCAAGTCAGTCAATTGTCAAATAAAAGCATCTTGTACCAAGCGCAGAAGAAAGACAAGAGAGCTGAGGGTGAACACTTTAAAGTAAATTGACATGAGATATAGTACTAGCAATTATGGCTCTTTTATTATTTACAACATTCTTATTCTAGACAGATTGTTAGAATAAACAGAAGAAAATACACCATTAGAATACAATATGGTGATACTTTCAAATTCATTGTCTGCAACCCCAATATTACGGAACACATGGCTCCATTAACATTTCAATTTTGAAATTCATGTTAGGTTAAAAATCTGTCAACTTATAAAGGCTACCACAGAAGGTCTTGGCTTTAGCCATTCCACTTAGGAGGTCCCAAGGGCTGATCATACTTTTACCCTTATACTAGGAACTGAGCTTAGCTAGAGGTCTCCCTAAGTTGCTTTGCTGTCACTCAGAATTCACTGTAAGCATTCACTGATCCCTCTGCTGTCAGTGCCGCCCACAGGAATGGAATGGCCTGGAGAAGCTACAAGAGTAGGGCCAAGTGAGCTTGTATAACCAGAAGTAACGCACAATAAGAGCTTTTTGAAATAAAAAGATAAAAATGTAATAAAAATTGTTTTATTTTGGAGTGGAGTGGACGGCAAAGACACATACATAACAAAAAGGGATTACTGGTTTTCTTAAAGTAGTCGTCTTTTAGAGAGTTTTGAATTGTATTTCAGATATTAAAGTATATATGAACATACTAAAAAGCATAAAAGTAGCACAGATAAATTTGTCATTTGAAACAATTCTTCTTAGTATCGCTACACATTCTCTAGAAATTTTTGTAAGGCTGCAGGTAAGTCTAGCAAGTTTTCTTTGTTCTTGTATTAGCCTGTTATAAATAGGACCTCTTTTATTTTTTTTACACTTGCCATTATAAAATGATGAATTAGGACACAAAAATCATAGAGCGTCTTTTATTGTTTATTTAAAGAACAGGATCCAAAGGGATTCTGTTTTTTTTGTACAATAGAAGTCAATTGCAAGATGATGCATATATGTGGTGTCCTTTTTTAAAGAAGCACTTTCACTTTTTTATTCATTATATGCATGTGTACAAAAATCAAAACGCCAGAATTACGTTTTTTTGTTCGCCACAACATTGAAATAAAATGCAATAATGGGCAATTAAAACATCGTACATGAGTCACTGATAAGCAAAGAGGAACAGCGCTGGACACCGGAGAGATCAGCAGTAGATGAGTATATTAATACATTCACACTACATAGTGTGAATGTATTAATATACTCATCTACTGCTGATCTCTCTTGTGTCCAGCGCTGTTCTTTTCTGCTTCTCAGTGACTCAGGTACGATGTCTTGATTGCCTGTTATTGCATTTTATTTCAATGTTGCAGCGAATAAAAAAACGTAATTCTGGCGTTTTGATTTTTTTTTTGTTCTGCCATTTACTGAACGGATTAATTCTTTTTATATATTGATAGATCGGGTGATTCTGAATGTAGCAATACCAAATATGTGTAGTTTTTATTTATTTTTATTGTTTTATTTTATATATATATATATATATATATATATACAGTACAGACCAAAAGTTTGGACACACCTTCTCATTTAAAGATTTTTCTGTATTTTCATGACTATGAAAATTGTACATTCACACTGAAGGCATCAAAACTATGAATTAACACATGTGAAATTATATACTTAACAAAAAAGTGTGAAACAACTGAAAACATGTCTTATATTCTAGGTTCTTCAAAGTAGCCACCTTTTGTTTTGATGACTGCTTTGCACACTCTTGGCATTCTCTTGATGAGCTTCAAGAGGTAGTCACCGGAAATGATTTTCACTTCACAGGTGTGCCCTGTCAGGTTTAATAAGTGGGATTTCTTGCCTTATAAATGGGGTTGGGACCATCAGTTGTGTTGTGCAGAAGTCAGGTGGATACACAGATGATAGTCCTACTGAATAGACTGTTAGAATTTGTATTATGGGAAGAAAAAAGTAGCAAAGTAATTAAGTTAAGAAATGAAGGTCAGTCAGTCCGAAAAATTGGGCAAACTTCAAAAGTGTCCCCAAGTGCAGTTGCAAAAACCATCAAGCGCTACAAAGAAACTGGCTCACATGAGGACCGACCCAGGAAAGGAAGACCAAGAGTTACCTCTGCTTCTGAGGATAAGTTTATCCGAGTCAGCAGCCTCAGAAATCGCAGGTTAACAGCAGCTCAGATTAGAGACCAGGTCAATGCCACACAGAGTTCTAGCAGCAGACACATCTCTACAACAACTGTTAAAAGGAGACTTTGTGCAGCTGGCCTTCATGGTAAAACAGCTGCTAGGAAACCACTGCTAAGGACAGGCAACAAGCAGAAGAGACTTGTTTGGGCTAAAGAGCACAAGAAATGGACATTATACCAGTGGAAATCTATGCTTTGGTCTGATGAGTCCAAATTTGAGATCTTTGGTTCCAACCACCATGTCTTTGTGCGACGCAGAAAAGGTGAACGGATGGACTCTACATGTCTGGTTCCAACCATGAAGCACGGAGGAGGTGTGATGGTGTGGGGGTGCTTTACTGGTGACACTGTAGGGGATTTATTTAAAATTGAAGGCATACTGAACCAGCATGGCTACCACAGCATCTTGCAGCGGCATGCTATTCCATTTGGTTTGCGTTTAGTTGGACCATCATTTATTTTTCAACATGACAATGACCCCAAACACACCTCCAGGCTGTGTAAGGGCTATTTGACCAAGAGAAAGAGTGATGGGGTGCTACGCCAGATGACCTGGCCTCCACAGTCACCAGACCTGAGCCCAATCGAGATGGTTTGGGGTGAGCTGGACCGCAGAGTGAAGGCAAAAGGGCCAAAAAGTGCTAAGCATCTCTGGGAACTACTTCAAGATTGTTAGAAGACCATTTCCGTTGACTAACTCTTGAAGCTCATCAAGAGAATGCCAAGAGTGTGCAAAGCAGTCATCAAAGCAAAAGGTGGCTACTTTAAAGAACCTAGAATATAAGACATATTTTCAATTGTTTCACACTTTTTTGTTAAGTATATAATCCCACATGTGTTAATTCATAGTTTTGATACCTTCAGTGTGAATGTACAATTTTCATAGTCATGAAAATACAGAAAAATCTTTAAATGAGAAGGTGTGTCCAAACTTTTGGTCTGTACTGTATATATATATATATATATATATATATATATATGTCTTTTATAAGTTTCTAAACATTTTTTTCACTTTTCACTGGTTTCACTAATCTCCATGGGAGACTAGAACCTACGACCATCTGATCGCCTGTGTTACACATAGCAGGGCTTCAGACCTGCTATGTGTAACAAAAGTGCTCATTTGCGATGAGCGCTGACCGCTGGGTGGCGCTCATAGCAGATCAACTATGACAATCACAGAGGTCTCCAGCAGACCCAAGGTTGTCATGTCAACCCATCAGTGACCTGCAATCATATGACCAACACGTCTATGGGCGGGTCTCATGACGATCACGATTCCACCCGCGGCTGTTAGGGGCACAAGACAGCTGATCAGATCAAATAGGGTGAAGCAATCAAATAGGGTGAAGCAATCTTGGACATACTCATAAGTCCAAGGTCGTAAAGGTGTTAATGAATTAAAAAAAGTTTGTGTAAGTGCTTCTTTAAACTTTCTCTTAGTTTGAGAGATCCCTAGATGAGTAAGGGAAGATCATCAGTTTTGAAAAGATTAAAGTTTAGCATTATTCTGTCAGGTGTTGTATGCAATGTAATTTTTTATGTAATTTTTTTATTTAATTTTTAATGTAATTTGTAAAACAATTTTTTATCAGATTTTTTTTAAATTTAAATATTAAAATATTTCAAGCCAAGAGGAACGACATGTAAGGATACATCTGTATCGGGTTAGGCATTATGTTCCATGATGCTCTAAATATATTTTTTCTAATCTTGAAATAAATAATATATTTCAAGAGAATGCAAACATTTGTTGTGTTAATAACCATCTATATAAAAAAGTAATATACAGTATAAACAAAATTAACTATGAAATAACAAAATATTTCAAATGAATGTGCAAACACTGGAATGAAGAAGTCTTAGTTTGAATTATCGTTCTCTATGTGTTAAACTTGAAGAATAAAATCATAACATATGTATAACATCAGTTCTAAATGAAAAGGAATGAATTGTGGTTTATTAAGGAACCCCATAGATAACATGGTTCAATAGAGCTGTAACTCTTATTGATCACAGAAGGATTTATGGGTAGAAATGCCCATGCATCTGAGGACATATGAGAAATGCCCTGAGGAAAATTGTCATCAGATGTTTTACTATAGCTTACCAGAAATGTAAGTCTAAAAATATAAAAGCAACATATTGTTTACTTCTAAGATTATTTTGTATAATTATTTCTCAAGATTATATTTTAATATTCTTTAATATATTACATACATATAGTATAAAAAGAGTTTTTCTGAACATTGAAAGTTATGGGGGGATTGTCCACTGTGATCCTTATTGATCCTGAGAATGGGGCTTTGAAAGCCCCATTGGAATTGAGTGGTGGCCAAGCATGTTCTCCTTTACTGCATTCATTCTTTATGGGACTGGCAACGATAGCTGATTATAGCATTCAGGTTTCTTCAGCAGTCCTATAGATAAAAAATAGATTTGCCACCCAATGGGCCTGTTCTTAAGATCTGTGAAAGTCCCAGTGGTCAGACTCCCACCAAAGTAATCACCAATTTAAAACATAGGTAATAACATTCAATGTTGACAATAACCCTTTATTGGAAAGGTCAAACTTTAAATTGTATTTTAAATTTATGTGCAGGAAATTTGAAGTTCTAATACAACAATCTGAAATCTGAGATCTGAAAATTCAACTTTTGTTCATGGAGCTCTACAAGATCTCCACACTTAACACTTTTGTTGTCATGAGCCACTTGAGTCATTATAGGAAGTACTACACCTACAAGGAAAATATGATTGCTGAGCAGTGCTTTAATTTACAAGAAATTATTTTTCTACTTCTAGTGACCATGAACATTGTATAGATCTTAATGAGCCACCCATTTTACAAATATTTTTTCAACCTTTCATTTTTCTATGCATACTTTGAATACTAGCATGTTGTTTGCTCCTCCAAAAGGGTGAACCCTATGGCTCTCTCAGCAAAATGTTTCCATTTGGCCAATAAAAACTTAAGGTCTTCTGCACATGTTGACATTACTTACCTGTCCTGAATCTGTTGTTTACTTGGGTCTAAGAATTTTCACAGGTAATGAATGACCTTCTAAGAGTGGAAATCTATGTGATGTTTCATTGCATTTTTTATATATTTTTAGTAGCCACATAATCTCTCAGAATTCATCTCATACACTGTAATATTAGATCTGTCATGTAAAATTGTGTTTCTTCGCTCCAGGCATAAAGAAGTGCTGAGTCCGACATGAAAATGATGAAACAAACTATAATTGTTTAGTCTCAAGGCATAAAATGCAACAGACCCGTGAAAGTTTTAGATTCATCAGGCTGGTCATGTGTAAATTCATGTAGATTGAATACAGTCTGTGCTTGACCGCAGAGGTCCCACTAAAATTTCTCTATTATCTGCATTTTTGTATTTATATTGGTATTTTCATTTTCATTTTATTATTAATGTGCTCTCAGTGTAATATTCTTTACGTTCATTGACTTGACATTTTAATTTACATTTCTAATCAGTGATTTAATGGTCTCCATTAGTGATGCTTATAAAATATGTCTGAAATGAAACAAATCTGTTGTTGTCCTTTATTGCAGTATTTCAAATTTTACTTCCTTTCCTGATTGCAGTTCAAATGGTAGTAAGTTGACTTTACAGCATGCTAGATTTGTAAATGTTGCAAAGATCGCAAATATGTGCCAATAGTTTGTTCGACCTGATCAGATTTAATGTATAATTAACATATTTTTGATATAGAGCTCTTAAAATAGGTCTCCAGCATGTCTATCGAACACAAAGAAATAAGTACCGTATTAATGCGAGAGCACCAACTTTCTAGTTATGCCACTCCCCTCACATGCAATGAATTTATTGCATTGTCTATGTTCTAATGCCTCTTTCAACGGCAAAAGTGGTTAAATACTAATGTCACATGCTCCCATAGACGTGATGCAACACATTCTCAACTTTAATGTTCACAATTAAGCATCATTTTGGTGACCCGGGGACCGAGAAGTGTGTTTCCTTATTTTTTAGTGTTAAAATGTTTTTTGTGGAACAAACCATTTATGAAAAAGCTTTCATATAATGAGGAAACAGTATGACGTATTGGCTATGTGAAGTACAAAAGTCGATTCATATAATAAATTTAATTTTTTTTCACTTTTTTTGACAGACTTGCACATCTAAAGGTCATGAGGTGTCAGCATTGTTAAATATTATTCTTTAAAGGGAAAGAGCACTTTGTGCAGTGTGTGTACTTAAAGAATAACAATATATCTGGCCATCATATGATTTGCATCCTGCATTTTTAAAAGTTTTCCTATCTGCATGCATCTATAATTAGCTATCCACTGGGAGCTTGGGGGAGAAGACTAGCTGCTGTGATCTCTGCTATGCATAGCATAGCACATAGGGATAGAGAATCAGCTATGGGGCGAGGTTTAAGATTTGTTAGAAAATGTGCCATTTCTACTTTATTTCTCCCTCCGCTTGTTTCCTCTTTTTTAGACTCACTCCTCTTCCTCCATAGAGCAGTGATCTCCAACCTTTCTTAGCACAAGTGCCATATTCAGCTCTGAGAGAGAGTTGCGAGCCACATCCAGAACCCCCAAGTGACATTCAGCTCCTGTCTCCTCTACAGTAGTGACACCCAGAGCCCCCATTATCGGTATAATGGCAGCCAAAGCTTCCCCACAGAAGTTATACATAGAGTATGTGCACACGTTCAGTATTTACTGTGTTTTTTCCCTCACAGTTTTGTGAGCATTTCCAAGTACCAGCAAACGGAATGAGATTCCTGAAATCTCATGTATACGTTGCTTATTTTTTCATTGCAGATTTGAAGAAGTTTCAAATCTGCAGCATGTCAGTTCTTTCAGCATTCCTGCAGCATTTTTTACTTATTCTAATGCATGGGGGAAAAAACGCAATTACAAAACACACGGACTCACAATAAAATATACAAAAACAAAACCAAAATGGATTTTCCTAGGAAAAATGTTAAGGAACATCCTTTCCAGGGTAATGACTTGTATAAAGGCAAAATAAATATACAAAAACAATAATGCTCCTCCACACCTTGGGCTATGTTCACACATTCAACGGTGAAAATTATATTCACCGGTAAATGTCATTTTAACATTTTACTACCTTATCTGGCCATGTGGTGTGTGAGACATGATCAGACACATCCTGTTTCATTTATGAAGGAGGGACTCTGAAAGTCACAAAGACTATTTTTATAGAGGCATCAGGTGACCCTTACTATTCTTAAAGCGCCAGCAGTCTGCCCTCACTATTGTTAGAGGGCCATCAGCCGGCTATTCTTTGTTGTTCCTATTATTAAAGAGTGGGTCTCCTCTACTGTTATTGAGTATGCAGTGACTGCAAGTACTGCCAAAAATGTGGATGCATCCCAATACCCCTTTGAAGAGACATAGAGGAGGACCTCAGTAAAAAAAATGTTCCCATTATAAAAGATACTAGCTATTGAACCTGTTCTACGCCTGGGTGGCGAGCATTTTTATTGGTATATTATCTCCCATGCTGGTATGTCCTGCCCCCATCCTGGTGCTGTCCCGCTCCTGTCCCCACCATCCTATCCTCATATGCATGGCACCCCTCATCCCTATCTTGGTATGCATGGCACCCTTCACCCCCAATCCTGGTATGCATGGCACCCCTCACCCCAATCATAGTATGCATGGCACCCCTCATCCCCAATCCTGGTATGCATGGCACCCCTCACACCCAATCCTGGTATGCATGGCACCCCTCACCCCCAATCCTGGTATGCATGGCACCCCTCACACCCAATCCCGGTATGCATGGCACCCCTCATTCCAAATCCCGGCATGCATGGCACCCCTCATCCCCAATCCCGGTATGCATGGCACCCTTCATCCCCTATCCCGGTATGCATGGCACCCCTCATCTCCAATCCCACATTGCATGGCACCCCTCATCCACAATCCTGGTATGCATGACACCCCTCATCCCCAATCCTGGTATGCATGGCACCCCTCATCCCCAATCCTGGTATGCATGACACCCCTCATCCCCAATCCTAGTATACATGGCTCCCTCATCCCCAATCCTGGTATGCATGGCACCCCTCATCCCCAATCCTGGTATGCATGGCTCCGTCATTCCCAATTCTGGTATGCATGGCTTCCTCACCTCCATACTGGTATGCATGGCACTCCTCATCCCTATCCTGGTATGTGTAGTCCCCTCACCCCCAATCCTGGTATGCATGGTCCCCTCACCCCACAATCCTGGTATGTGTGGCGCCCTCACCCTTCAATCCTGGTGTGCATGGGCCCCTCACCCCACAATCCTGTTATGTGTGGCCCCCTCACCCCTCAATCCTGGTATGTTTGGCCCCTCATCCCTTTCACACTGTACACACATACAAAAAAATAAACAGTTATACTCACATTATCTGTGCTACAGCGCTTCTGTGTCCTGTTCTGCCAGAGGCCGGGGGAGGAGTGCGGCACTGGAGCACCGCGCTGTCCGGCGCCATTCTGCTGAAGACACACTGCAAATGTGTCTTCAGTAAAATGGCGCCGGATAGAGCTATGCGCATGTGCCGATCCAATGCCTCACTCCTGCCCCGGTCTCCAGCGAAGAGAGAGGCGCCGCCGCAATGCTCCTGCCGGTCAGGTAAGTATGTAAGTATGGCACCGGAGATCGCGGTATGCGTTCAGTGTCTATGCATACCACGATCTCTGGCGCCATACACTCCTCTTACCTGTAACGGCTGGATGCGGTCTTCTGTCTGGAGCCAGACTGCGGGTAACGCATGCGCAATCTATAAAGGCTTCAGACAGAGACACGCTTAGCCGATTATATTATAGATAGTGGTAATGCCCATGCAGTGACTGCAAGTGCTGCCAAAATTTAGGAAAATCCCCAATAACAATTTAAAGACACATAAAGGTGGGCCTTAGTAACTACATGATCCAATTAGAAAGGAGCGGGTCTGCTATACAGTTATAGGGTATGTTATGAGTACAACAGCTGCCAAAATTTGGGAAAAACCCCAATAACAATTTAAAGGCACTTTGAGGTGGGCCTCAGTAACGACATGTTCCCATTAGAAAGGAGCGGGTCTGCTATACAGCTATGGGGTATGCAGTGAGTACAACGGCTGCACAGATTTGGGAAAAACCCCAATAACAATTTAAAGACTTATAAAGGTGGGCCTCAGCAACAACATGTTCCCATTAGAAAGTAGCGGGTTTGCTAAACAGTTATAGGGTATGTTGTGAGTACAACGGCTGCCCAAATTTGGGAAAAACATCAATAACAATTTCAAGACATATAGAGGTGGGCCGCAGTAATGACATGTTCCCATTAGAAAGCAGCAGGTCTGCTATACAGTTATAGGGTATGCAGTGAGTACAACGGCTGCCAAAAATTTGGAGGCATTCCAATGCCCCTTACAAGAGATGTAGAGGAGGGCCTCCTGAAAACAATGTTCCCATTATTGGGAAGTGGGTCTCTCATACTGTTTGACTATGCAGTGAATGCAATGGCTGCCAAATATTTGGAGGCACTCCAATGCCCCTTGCAAGAGACGTAGAGGAGGTGTCCCGCAAGGTGTGGGAAAGATTTAGTGCAACACAAAGGGAAGAGGGAAAGGGAGCCCAGACACTTGGGAAAGGGGGGAGTGGAGACCTCCTAGGCTGATCCAATATCACCCTGTCTCCACTAACGTCCCTATATTGCCTCTTCACCAATCGCCGCACACAAACCTCGCTCTGTCTTTCCCTGGCGTTTGGCCCTGGCTAGGGAAGGAAGGGGGATGAGCGCTAGTCGATCCTCACTGACCATTAAAGACAACAAGGGGGAACAAACAAGAGAAGATAGCTAAGCTTTAGTCGACTTCTGAGAAAATAATACCCATCCTCATAGCTTCAGAGAGGATGAAGTAATGCACTTGCTCTGAGCCTTCACAAAGAGTAATGCGAGTATAGCCGGCACCTTTCTCTAGAAGACAGCAGGTATTTATACACCCAGGCCGATATGTTAATTAGCCAGAAGAAGGTAGCCGCTGGATCCTAGAGAGACAGCCTCTAAGACAGTGTCTGCAATGCCACACGTAGAGATCTCCTGCAACCAACTGCAGGGCGACTGTCTGTCACTTCTGACACACCCGTGACAGTATCCCCTCCTCTACGAGTGGCCTCCGGACACTCAGGACTGGGTTTCTCAGGATAAGAGGTGTGGAATGAACGAACAAATTTGGGAGTGTTCACCTCTGTTGCTAAAACCCCTCTCCTCTGGACCATAACCCTTCCAGTGCACCAAGTATTGTAGAGAACGATGTTGGAGACGAGAATCTACAGCTGGGTGACAGGCAGCTAGCTGGGTGACAGTTAGAAGGGGGGTAGAGGGAAGAGTGCCAGGGAGGCTAGTACTGATCTGGCACACCCCAATAAGTTTGCAAAGTTGGCAGATGAGGGCGGTGTCAGTACAGGGGTAGCACTGCTGCAGCAAGGCATCTCCTCTGAAAGCTGGAGTGGTATCAGCTCCAGTAAGGGAGGAAATAGGAGAGTAGGGCAGGCCAGGTAGGTGCTGGTAGTGGGGGACTTAATTATTAGGGGAACAGGTAGGGCAATCTGTCACAAAGACAGGGATCGTCAAACAGTGCGCTGCCTACCTGGCGCTTGAGTCCGGCACATCACTGATCAAGTTGACCGCTTACTGGTAGGGGCTAGTGAGGACCCTGCGGTCATGGTGCACATTTGCACAAATGACAAAGTTAGAGGTAGGTGGAAGGTCCTTAAAGATGATTTCAGGGAATTTGGCTGCAAGCTTAAAGCAAGGATCTCCAAGGTGGTATTCTCTGAAATACTGCCTGTACCACATGCCACGCCAGAGAGGAAACAGATTAGAGAGATAAATAAGTGGCTCAGGAATTGGTGTAGGAAGGAGGGGTTTGGGTTTCTGGAGAACTGGGCCAACTTCTCACTTGGCTACAGGTTCTACGCTAGGGACGGGCTGCACCTCAATGTGAGGGTGCAGCTGTGCTTAGTGAGAAAATGGCTAGAAGGTTGGAGGAGTGTTTAAACTAGGGATTGGGGGAGAGGGTATTCATTTTATAGGTGGGGAAGATAGTGCACATAGTGACCTGGGCACAAATAAAGAAATTGGGGGTGGGGTTAGAACAATCAATACAGTAAGAAGGAATAGAGGTACAGAGACATACATAAAATGCATGTACACTAATGCCAGAAGCCTCACCAACAAATTGGAGGAATTAGAATTCATTTTGTTGGAAAATAATTATGACATGGTGGGGATATCTGAGACATGGCTGGATGAGAGCCATGACTGGACTGTTAATTTACAGGGCTATAGTCTGTTCAGAAATGACTGTACAAACAAGCGAGGGGGGTGTGTGTTTATATGTAAAATCATCCTTAAAACCCATCTTGCATGAGAATATATGTGAATCTAATGAAAATGTAGAGTCCCTGTGGGTGGAGGTAAGGGGAGGGCGAAAAAATAATAAATTCCTGATAGGAGTTTGTTATAAGTCTCCAAAAATAATGGAAGCAGCGGAGAATATCCTCATAAAGTAAATAGATGAAGCAACGACTCAAGGAGAAGTCATTATTATGGGGAACTTTAACTACCCTGAAATACATTGGGGAACAGAAACCTGTAGTTCAAGCAAAGGTAATAGGTTTTTGACAACTATGAGAGACAATTACCTTTCACAACTGGTCAGTACCCAACAAGAAGGGGGGCACTGCTAGATGTAATATTAACCAACAGGCCAGACCGCATATCAAATATATGAGTTGGGGGTCACTTGAGTAATAGTGATCACAAAATAATAAGTTTTCATGTATCCTTTAATAAGATGTGTAGTAGAGGGGTTACAAGGACACTAAACTTCAGGAAGGCAAATTGAGAGATGATCTTAGTGCAATAAACTGGGACAATATCCTGAGACATAAAGCTACACAAAGCAGAGACATTTATTAGCATCCTGAATAGAACCTGTGCACAATATATACGCTATGGGAATAAACATACTAGAAATAGGAGGAAACCACTATGGCTAAATAGAGCTGTAAGGGGCGCAATAAGTGACAAAAAGAAAACATTTAGCGAACTAAAGCAAGTATGTAGTGATGAGGCATTAAATAAATACAGAAAATTAAATAAATTCTGTAAAAGACAAATCAAGGCAGCAAAGATTGAGACAGAGAGACTCATTGCCAGAGAAAGTAAAAATAATCCGCAAATATTCTTTAGCTACATAAATAGTAAAAAACTAAAAAATGATAGTGTTGGCCCCCTTAAAAATAGTCTGGGTGAAATGGTGGATGAGGATGAGGAAAAAGCCAATATGCGAAATGTTTTTTTTTCAACAGTATTTACACAAGAAAATCGCATGACAGAAAACATGATCAGTGATAACAAAAATTCTCCATTAAATGTCACTTGATTAACCCAGCAGGATGTACGGCGGCGTCTAAAAATCACTAAAGTTAACAAATCACTGGGCCCGGATGGGATACACCCGCGAGTACTGCAGGAATTAAGTAACGTCATAGATAGACCATTATTTTTAATCTTTAAAGATTCCATAATAACAGGGTCTGTACCACAGGACTGGTGTATAGCAAATGTGGTGCCAATATTCAAAAAGGGGACAAAAACTGAACTTGGAAATTATAGGCCAGTAAGCTTAACCTCTACTGTGGGTAAAATCCTGAAGGGTTTTCTAAGAGATGCTATACTAGAGCATCTGAAGAAAAATAACCTCATGACCCAATATCAACATGGGTTTAAGAGTGACCATTCCTGTCAAACTAATCTGATCAGCTTTTATGAGGAGATAAGTTCCGGACTGGACCTAGGAAATGCAGTGGATGTTGTGTATATGGACTTTTCAAAAGCTTTTGATACGGTTCCACACAAAAGTTTGTTACATAAAATTAGAAAAATGGGGATAGGGGAAAATATATGTATATGGGTTAAGAACTGGCTCAATGATAGGAAACAAAGGGTGGTTATTAATGGAATGCACTCAGACTGGGTCACAGTTAACAGTGGGGTACCACAGGGGTCAGTATTGGGCCCACTTCTTTTTAACATATTTCTTAATGACCTTGGAGGGGACATACAGAGTAGTATTTCAATATTTGCAGATGACACTAAACTCTGCAGGGTAATCAGTACACAGGAGGGCAATTTTATATTACAGGAGGATCTATGTAAACTAGAAGCTTGGGCTGATAAATAGCAAATGAGCTTTAATGGGGATAAATGTAAGGTAATGCACTTCGGCAGAGGAAATAAAATGTATAATTATATGCTTAATTGTAAACAACTGGGAAAAACTGTAACTGAAAAAGACCTGGGTGTATTGGTGGACAACAAGCTCACATTTGGTGGCCAGTGTTAGGCAGCTGCTGCAAAGGCAAATAAAATAATGGGATGCATTAAAAGAGGCATAGATGCTCATGAGGAGAACATAATTTTACCTCTATACAAGTGACTAGTGCGACCACACTTAGAATACTATGTACAGTTCTGGTCTCTGGTGTATAAGAAAGACAGAGCTGAACTAGAGCGGGTGCAAAGAAGAGAGACCAAGGTTATTAGAGGACTGGGGGTCTGCAATACGAAGACAGATTATTACACTTGGGGTTATTTAGTTTGGTTTGGAAAAACCAAGGCTTAGGGGTGATCTTATTACCATGTACAAATATATGAGGGAACAGTACAAAGACCTTTCTACTGATCTTTTTACTCTGAGGCCTGGGACGGGGACAAGGGGGCATCTTCTACGACTGAAGCAAAGAAGGTTTAATCATAATCACAGACGCGGATTCTTTACTGTAAGAGCAGTGAGACTATGGAACTCTCTGCCGCATGATGTTGTAATGAGTGATTCACTACTAAAATTTAAGAAGGGCATGGATGCCTTTCTTGAAAAGTATAATATTACAGGTTATATATACTAGATTCCTTAATCGGGCGTTAATCCAGGGAACTAGTCTGATTGCCGTATGGAGTCAGGAAGGAATTTTTTTCCCGAATGTGGAGCTTAGTGTTTGCCACATGGGGTTTTTTTTTGCCTTCCTCTGGATCAACATGTTAGACTATGGGTTGAACTAGATGGACTTAGTCTTCCTTCAACCTTAAAAACGATGTTACTATGTTACTATGTTACAATCCTCGAAATCTGGAACTCCAGATTACCATCAACCATTACTGGAGGTAGTGTAAGAGGTGAGGGCTCAAGAGGTTCCACATACTTCTTGAGTAAGGATCTGTGGAACACTTTGTGATCCTTAAGGGCCTGAGGAAGTTCAAGACGAAATGCTGCTGGGTTAATGATGGTGATTATTTTATAGGGACCAATAAACCTAGGTCCCAGCTTCCAAGAAGAAACTTTCAATCTTATATTTCTGGCCGACGATCAGATAAAGTCATTCACATTCAGGTCTGGACATGGCAAGCGTTTTCGGTCAGCTATATGTTTACACCTGTCTCTCAAGATCTTTAAATTACTCAGAACACCCTGCCATACCGAGGAGAGCGACAAAGGAACTCCTGAAGCTCCTCCTTCACTAAAGGTACCAAACTGAGGGTGATAACCGTATGTACTGAAGAACGGTGATCTGCCAGTGGACTCTTGACAATGATTATTAATGGCAAATTCTGCAAGCGGTAAGTAGTGTCGTGGTAGCCCTTCCAAGAAGAGCTAATTTGGATTGAGATAATTATCTCTAAATCTGTCTGCCATTTTTGATTCTAATTAGATAAATAGAATCAATACGATGCATTTCAGAAAAGAAAATAACACACAGCCAGTGTCTGAGTGTACAATTCTTGTCTGCCCTCAGATCCCAAGCAACAAATATTTTATTACACCCAGAAGAAAGGGGGTGGATAACATTACCTAACAGAGAAAGTATTTTAATTGGAAATAACAGTCGTCCTTGAAAGCTAGCACTGTCCAATTAACTACTGTATACTTTAAAAAATAGATGACAGTGTAACAGAAACACAGCTATACACCCTGTGTTATCGCTTTTATGAATAACACTTTTAAAGCTAATATTAAATTATCAAATATATAGGTAGATTTAATTGTCTAAAATAATAATCAAAGCAAAGTGTAAATATTTACCATAACAGTAGGATGCCCAATACACCTGATTTTTGGAGACGAAACACCTGACCAAATTCTGATTGACACGCTCGGTCTGTCCATTCAAATGAGGGTGGAAGGTAGAGGAAAAGGACAGCTGCACCCCCTGTCGAGTACAGAATGCCTTCCAGAACTTGGAAACAAACTGGGTCCCCCAATCTGAAACCAAATCGGTGGGAGCCTCGTGAAGCTTCACAATCTCATTTATGAACACCTGAGCAAGTGTCTTGGCATTTGGAAGTGCCGGTAATGCGATGAAGTGAACCATTTTACTGAATCTATCTGCAACCACCAAAACTACCGTTTTGCCTGCAGAAACTGGTAGGTCAGTAATAAAATCCATGGACAAGTGTGTCTATGGCCTACTAGGGATAGGTAGCGGAAGAAGAGTACCAGATGGACGGGTATGCGAAACATTAGAACGCGCCAAATACTACAAGCAGATATGTGTTCAGTCACATCCCGATGCAAACCCGGCCACCAAAAATGATGAGAGAGGAGGTCCGCGATTGCCTTACCACCTGGATGCCCAGCAAGCACAGAGTTCTGATGTTCCTTAATTACTTTGCGGTGCAGATTAGTTAGTACAAATAACCTTCCTGAAGGGTAGGAGGCAGGGGCGCCCCCCTGAGCCTCCAACACCTCATCCTCCAGTTCAGGATATAGTGCCGAAATGACCACCCCTTTCTGTAATATCGGGGCAGGGTTCTCATGGTCATCACCACCAGGGAAGCTCCAGGACAAAGCATCAGCCTTGACATTTTTGACCCCTGGATGAAAAGTGACAACAAAATTGAGCCTAGTGAAAAACAGGGACCATCTGCCTTGCCTAGGGTTGAGACATTTAGCTGACTGGAGATAAGACAGATTCTTATGGTCAGTAATAGGATGGACAGCCCCCTCCAACCAATATCGCCATTCTTCGAACGCCAATTTGATCTCCAAAAGTTCCCTATTACCCACATCATAATTTCTCTCAGCCGAAGACAATCTTTTAGAGAAGAAGTCGCATGGATGCCATTTACCAGGGGACGGACCCTGGACTCATCAACCTCCACAATAAAGGGTTGGGAAACATTGGGTTGAAATCCTTCATGGCTTGTCTCTCAGGGCCATAAAGATTATATAGTCTGGACTTTGGTAGTTTTGCTCAGGAGGTCAGTTTAATAGGACAGTCATATGCACGATGAGGTGGCAAATCCTGACACCACCTCTCAGAAAAAACGTCCTCAAAACCAGACAGAAAAGCAGGTAATATTTCCGTAGAGACAGTAGCAAGGGAAATATCTAAACAGTTCTCAAGGCAGTAAACTCCCCATTCAATAATCTGCCCGGCTTGCCAGTCCACCAGCGGATTATGTTTAACAAGCCAAGGAATATCCAAATCAATAGGTGTGGTAAGATTGACAAGGGCATAGCAAAGGATTATTTCAAAATAAACTGACCCCACCCTCAGTTTTACTTTATGTACAATCTGAGTAAATGCTTTCTGTGCAAGTGGCGCCAAGTCGATGGCGAACATGGAAATAGATTTAGCTAAAATACAGCAAGCAAGACTGAGTTTTCAAAAACACAGCATCAACCATGCTGACTCCGGCTCCACTGTCAACAAACACAGAAATTTTCTTGGTTTTGTGCTCTAGCACCACCTGTGCTGTAAGGACAAACCGGGAACTGCAGATTGGCAACAAATTCACCCCTTGTTTATCCAATTCCAGACTTCCAAGAGTTAATCGAGTCTCCTTTTTTTTAGGAAATGAAGGACAGGTCCCAACAAAATGTCCCTCTTTAACGCAAAAAAAAGTATGTCTTTTTTCTTGCGAATCTGTATGATGCAGAGACACCCAGCAACTGCATAGGTTCCTCCACCTCCCCCAGTACTAGTTCACCCCCAGACCACTCCCCCGGCAGAGGTACATAACCATGACAAGAAGGCCTCAGAGAATGTGGTCTCACCTTTCTATCCCGAAGGTGTCTATCAAGACGTATGGCCAATGACATGGCATCCTCCAAGGACTGAGGGGTTTCATATACTGCCAAGGCATATTTCAGCCTTTCAGAAAGACCCTCACAAAATTGGCTTCTAAGGGTTGAGTCATTCCATTAAGAATCCGTTGCCCATCTATGAAATTCAGAACTGTACGTCTCAACTGACCGATTCCCTTGCTGAAGGCGACGTAACTTAGACTCAGCCAAGGCGACTCAGTCAGGGTCATCATAGATGAGTGCCAGAGCCCCGAATAACCCCTCCACAGACTGGAGACAAACCGAGTCCTACGGTAATAGAAACGCCCACGACTGAGGATCTCCCTGCAGTAGAGAGATCATAATTCCAACCCATTGCTCCTCATTTCCAGAGGAGTAAGGACGAAGTTTAAAATACAGCTTGCAGGTCTCCTTGAATACAAAAAACTTGTCACTACCTCCTGAAAACCTGTCCGGGAGGGCAACCTTGGGTTCAGGCTGGACAGGCCTACCTGCAGAGACCCCAACATTGGCAAACTGTAGCCGCTGATGCTGCTGCTGAACTTCACAGCGGAGGTCATTCACCTCCACAGACAGACTGTGCAGCCGCTCTGCAACTGAACCCATACCAATGAGAAAGGCAAAAAAAAAACACGCCTAAAAAACACACACACAAAAAAGAAACCAACATGTCAGGTTTTTTTTTTCTTTTCAAAATGTGCCCGGCCTGCGATAATGTCACTCAAGGTGTGGGAAAGAATTAGTCCAACACAAAGGGAAGAGGGAAAGGGAGCCCAGGCTCTAGGGAAAGGGGGGGGGAGTGGAAACCTCCTTGGCTGATCCAATATCACCCTGTCTCCACTAATGTCCCTTTATTGCCTCTTCACCAATCGCCGCACGCGAACCTCGCCATGTCTTTCCCTGGCGCTTGGCCCTGGCTAGGGAAGGGAAGGCGATGAGTGCTAGTTGATCCCCACTGACCACAAGGGGGAACAAACGAGGGAAGATAGCTAAGCTTTAGTCGACTTCAGAGAGATTAACATCCCTCCTCATAGCTTCAGAGAGGATGAAGAAATGCATTTGCTCGGATCCTTCACAAAGGGTAATGTGATTATCACCGGCACCTTACTCTAGCAGACAGTAGGTATTTATACACCCATGCAAGGGTTTTAATTAGCCAGAGGTAGGTACCCGCTGGGTCCTAGAGAGATAGCCTCTAAGAAGTTGTCTGCAATGTCAAACGTAGAGATCTCCTGCAACCAACTGCAGGGCGATTGTCTGTCACTTTTGACACACTCGTGACAGGAGGGCCTCTTGAAAACCAAAATTTAAAAAAGATGTCTTTCCAAATCAGACAATGTGATTTTCAGGATTTGTTTTCTCATTTTGTCTCTTATAGTTGAGGTCTACCTATGATGTCAATTACAGGTCTCTCTCATCTTTTTAAGCGAGAGATCTTGCACAATTGGTGGCTGACTGAATACTTTTTTCCCCCACTGTATATACTGTATGTATATTTATGTAACAGTTTGATGTACAGTACAGACCAAAAGTTTGGACACACCTTCTGATTTAAAGATTTTTCTGTATTTTCATGACTTTCAAAATTGTAAATTCACACTGAAGGCATTAAAACTATGAATTAACACAAGTGGAATTACATACTTAACAAAAAAGTGTGAAACAGCTGAAAATATGTCTTATATTTTAGGTTCTTCAAAGTAGCCACCTTTTGCTTTGATTTGCTTTGACTGCTTTGCACACTCTTGGCATTCTCTTGATAAGCTTCAAGAGGTAGTCACCGGAAATGGTTTTCACTTCACAGGTATGCCCTGTCAGGTTTAATAAGTGGGATTTCTTGCCTTATAAATGGGGTTGAGACCATCAGTTGTGCTGTGCAGAAGTCTGGTGGATACACAGCTGATAGTCCTACAGAATAGACTGTTAGCTGCTTTTTTCTTGCCATATACAAATTCTAAGTAAAGAAAAACGAGTGGTCATCATTACTTTAAGAAATGAAGGTCAGTCAGTCCGAAAAATTTTGCAAACTTTGAAAGTGTCCTCAAGTGCAGTTGCAAAAACCATCAAGCGCTAAAAAGAAACTGGCTCACATGAGGACCGTCCCAGGAAAGGAAGACCAAGAGTCACCTCTGCTTCTGAGGATAAGTTTATCCGAGTCACCAGCCTCAGAAATTGCAGGTTAACAGAAGCTCAGATTAGAGACCAGGTCAATGCCACACAGAGTTCTAGAAGTAGACACATCTCTGCAACAACTTTTAAGAGGAGACTTTGTGCAGCAAGCCTTCATGGTAAAATAGCTGCTAGGAAAGCACTGCTAAGGACAGGCAACAAGCAGAAGAGACTTGTTTGGGCTAAAGAACACAAGGAATGGACATTAGACCAGTGGAAATCTGTGCTTGGGTCTGATGAGTCCAAATTTGAGATCTTTGGTTCCAACCACCGTGTCTTTGTGCGACGCAGAAAAGGTGAACGGATGGACTCTACATGCCTGGTTCCCACAGTGAAGCATGGAGGAAGAGGTGTGATGGTGTGGGGGTGCTTTGCTGGTGACACTGTTGGGGATTTATTCATAATTGAAGGCATACTGAACCAGCATGGCTACCACAACATCTTGCAGCGGCATGCTATTCCATCCGGTTTGCGTTTATTTGGTCCATCATTTATTTTTCAACAGGACAATGACCCCAAACACACCTCCAGGCTGTGTAAGGGCTATTTGACCAAGAGGGGGAGTGATGGGGTGATACGCCAGATGACCTGGCCTCCACAGTCACCAGACCTGAACCCAATCGAGATGGTTTGTGGTGAGCTGGACCGCAGAGTGAAGGCAAAAGGGCCAACAAGTGCTAAGCATCTCTGGGAACTCCTTCAAGATTGTTGGAAGACAATTTCCGGTGACTACCTCTTGAAGCTCATCAAGAGAATGCCAAGAGTGTGCAAAGCAGTCATCAAAGCAAAAGGTGGCTACTTTGAAGAACCTAGAATATAAGACATATTTTCAGTTGTTTCACACTTTTTTGTTAAGTATATAATTCCACATGTGTTAATTCATAGTTTTGATGCCTTCAGTGTGAATGTACAATTTTCAAAGTCATGAAAATACAGAAAAATCTTTAAATGAGAAGGTGTGTCCAAACTTTTGGTCTGTACTGTATATTTAATTTTTCACCCCTTTTTTTCACAGTGACAATATGAATAAGACCCAGGCATGGGTTGAAACGTCCTGTAACTTATTTGTCACAATTTTCCCTGCACCTTTTGTAAATCAGTGCACAAAGTCTTACTCACTACTGGTGAAATAAAACTATCTGAATTTGAAATAAGAGAGTGCGGTGAATTACAGTTGGTTCAAGCAGATACATTCCACTTCACCAGCACCTCGCCTGATCAGCAGTGTGTATGCCAAGCCTCCTTTCTATGCAGTGAATTCAATGGCTGCCAAACATTTGGAGGCACTCCAATGCCCCTTGTAAGAGACATAGAGGAGGTTATATGGTAGATATGGTGATGGAGGATGAGAAGTAGGAGGACAAAAGCAAATAGACAAAATCAGGTAGCTTATAACCAAGTCTGGGTGTGAAGAGGTGCATGGGAATAGACCTCCAAAAAAAAGACACTGGATTTGAGTTTATGTTATGCTGCTATCATTCGGTGGTGTTGAGAAGTCTAGCCCAATCCAGCCCTTGTTTATTTTTATAAGAGTCAGCCTGTCAGCATTTTCAGTTGACAGGCGGATGCGCCTATTGGTTATAATTCCACTTGGCACTAAAAACCTGCTCTAACAAAACGCTAGCAGAAGGGCAGGCTAGGACCTCCAAGGCATAGAGAGTCAGTTCATGCCACGTGTCCAGCTTGTATACCCAATAATTATAAGGCACAGAGGAATCAGGGAGGACATTGGTACGATCCGCAAGGTACTCCCTCTGCATATGCCCAAACTTTTTGTTCCTTGTGAGAGTACCCCCGTGCATCAGGGCCTGTGCGATGGGAGGGTCTGAGAAAACTGTCCCAGAACTTTATCAGTGTTCCCCTGCCTATGCTGGATTGCATTTTTGTCTGCCATGGGAATAAGAGATATAAAGTTCTGCTTGTAACATGGATCTAGAATTGTCACCAACCAGCAATGACTGTTAACCAAAATTTGGACAATGCGAGGGTCACAGCAAAGGCTGCATAAAAAAAACTCAGCCATGTGTGCCAGACTGCTAACAGGCAAAACTTCCGTGTCCTCACCAAGAGGATGACTGACCATGCTCTCTTCCTCCTTCCTGTTCTCAGGCCATCCACGCTGAACAGACGGTATGACAGTTGTGCAGGTAGTGCCGTCTATAGCGCAGGAAACTAGCTAATGTTCTTCCTCCTCTTCCTCATTTTCATCCAATTCACATTGGGATGAGATGAGGTTGGGCTGTGTGGAATCACCCTGTATGGTTCCTTGCTCCATCTCATCGTGCTCTGCCTGCAATGTATCCTCTTAATTGTGAGCAGAGAGCATTTCAGAAGTCAGAGTAACAGGATGGTTACGCTAATTATGGTATCATCGCCACTCACCATCTTGGTGGAGTCCTCAAAGTTTTGAAGGATGGTACAGATGTCTGACATCCATGTCCACTCCTGAGATTTTATGTGTGGAGTCTGACATCAATACTTATGGCCGTGATGATGCTAGTAGTCAACAACTGCCCTCTTCTGCTCACAAATCCTTCCCAACATCTGCAATGTAGAGTTCCAATGAGTGGGGACATTGCACACCAGTCGGTGACCAGGAAGCTGCAGGCGCTGCTGAAGCATGGCAAGGGCAGCGGAAGCTGTAGCTGACTTTGTAAAATGCGCACACATGCGGCGTACTTTGACAAGCAGATCCAGCAGATCCCGGTAGGTTTTGAGAAACTGTTGAACCTCGAGGTTAAGCACATGGACCAGGCATGGTACGTGTGTGAGCTCGCCACGCTTCAGAGCCACCATCAGCATATTAGCTTCAGCACAGCCTGTTGCCGCTTTGCTGGGACAGTGCTGCAGTGCTTCCAGCTTGTGACTGATGTGGTCATTTCGGAGATGGAGGCTGAAGAGGAGGAGGAGGTTCAGGAGCTGTAGAATGTAGAATGTGGGGGCAACCCTGATTGACCCAGGGCCTGCAATCCTCGGAGTCGGGAGGATGTGTTCCGTCCCAAGGTCCGACTAGGTCCCGGCTTCCACTATATTAAGCCAGTGTGCCATCAGTGAGATGTACCGTTCCTACCCACAAGCACTTGTCCACGTGTCCGTGGTTAGGTAGACTTTCCCAGTAACTAAATTTTTGAGGGCACAGATAATGTTGTGGGACACATGCTTGTGTAATGCGGGGACAGCACACAGGGAGAAATAGTGGCGGCTGGGGACCGAGTACCAAGAGACGGCCACCGCCATCAGGTTGCCTAAAACTTCCACCTCCGTGAGCCTAAAATGCAGCATTTCAAGTGCAAGTATTTGAATTTAGTAGTGTGGCCTGTGGAGCCTGTGGAGCCTGTTTGCTGCATATTTGCACTTGCGTTCCATTGACTGGGGTAGGGACAACTGAATGCTGCGCTAGGACAAGGAAGTGGACGTGCTTGCTGATGGTGCTAGTTTATTTTTTTATTTATTTATTTTACTCACTTTTATAGTGCCATTAATTCCACAGCTCTTTACAGACATTATCATCACTGTCCCCATTGGGGCTCACAATCTACATTCCCTATCAGTATGTCTTTGGAGTGTGGGAGGAAACCGGAGAACCTGGAGGAAAGACACGCAAAGACGGGGAGAACATACAAACTCCTTGCTGATGTTCTCCTTGGTGGGATTAGAACCCAGGACCCCAGCGCTGCAAGGCTGCAGTGCTAACCACTGAGCCACCATGCTGCCCACAGTTTAGAGTGTTCAACGACAGGTGCAGGGCGGGAGGCATCTTGGCATGTGCCATGGACAGGGGATTGGCGTGCACACATAATGGAGGAAGTAGCAGTGGTGTCACCTGCAGACACTGTTTCTGGACCACTTAGTCGGGTGCTTTGCTGCCATGTGCCTGATCATGCTGGTGGTGGTCAGGCTGCTAGTTTTACTACCCCTGCTGATGCTGGCCTGGCAGGTGGCGCAAATGGCCTTTTTCGGCTTTCTGAAGAATCTTTAAAAAACAACCAGACTCGGGAAGACCTAACAGTTGTACGGGCAACTTTCGTCTTGTTGGTGTTACAGGGTACGCTTCCCCGCCTTGTGTCTGTGGCCACCACACTGCTTCTTCCTGCCTGTTGTGGTGCTATGCCTTCCTCCCACTGTGTGCTTCTGTCCTTGCTCGGCATGTCCCCCTGCCAGGTTGGGTCATTTACTATATCATCCACCACCTCGTCTTCCACTTCCGCTCCCTGGTCCTCCTCCTTACTTTCTGGTAATTGTGTCTCATCATCGTCCACCTCTTGTGACAGTAATTGCATTTTCCCAACGTTGCCTTCGTGTGACCGGGGCTGCTCAAATATTTGGGCATAGCTACACTCGTTCTCCTCTTGACTCGCTTGAAGCTGGCCGGGTGAGAGGCCCGAATCTATGAATGGAAAAGTGAACAGCTCTTCAGAGTGTCCAAGTGTGGGATCAGTTGTCTCCGGGCACACGACATGGTGGGAGGAAGGAGGATCAGGGTGAGGAATATTTGGTCCAGACTCATGGCTACTGAGACTTGACCATGTGGAAGACAGGGTGGTGGTGGTGGTAAAGTGACTGGAAGCATTATCTGCTATCCAAACAATAACCTTTTGACACTCCTCTGTGTTCAATAGTGGTGTTCTGTGGTCCCCTAGTAATTGTGACAGGAAGGTCGAGTGACAACATGTGGGTGTCTGTTGTGGCACAATTTCAGCTTGCCCACAGCCTCGGCCTCTGCGTGTACCATCACGTCCACTTCCCTGTCCCTTGCCCCGCGCTTTGCCCATTTTTAATGGAGGACAATATTTTTCATGTTCATTACAAATGGCTGCATTTGGACTGCAGTTATATGTGATACGTCTGACGAACAACAACGGTTTTAAATAGCGGGCCTGTAGGTTACTATTCTTCACGGTGATCTCATGTGAATAGCTTCACTGACACACTGCAACAAAATGTAAATGGAGGCCAGAAATGGCTGAATTTGGACTGCTGTTATATGTGATATGTCTGACGGACAACCACGGTTTTAAATAGCGGGCCCATAGGTTTCTGTTCATCACAGTGACCTTATGTGAATAGCTTAACTGACACACTGCAAAAAATTGTAAATGGAGGCCAACATTTTCCATGTTCACTACAATATTCTGGATTTTTATCTCTGTAATATGGAAAAGATCTGGCTGTATTCTGCAGTGCTAACAAGTGGTGCACTCTGGATTGCTTTTTAAGCAAATAATCAGTGCTAAAAATAGCCCTGGCCCTTGACACCTGGGGCTATGTCTACAAATATCTGTAACAGCAGGATCAGTCAGAACGTTCAATGGACCCTCTTGTGCTGTATACATTATCTGCCACAAATCCTGCCTGCCTTTCTTTTTAAGCAAATAACCAGGATTAAGAAAAAAGAAAAGAGCCATGGCCCCTGATATCTGGGGCTATGTCTACAAATATCTGTAACAAACAGAAGCAGACAGAACGTGCAATGGACCCTCTTGTGCTGTATGCACTGCAGTCTGTCACAAACCCTGCCTGCCTGCCTAACTCCTGCTATCACCACTGAATATATGCAGCTGGATTAGTCCTCAGAAGGACTGTTATTTCAGATGGATATATAGATATGCTGTGGAACACTTTTACTAACTATAAACAAGCAAATCTCTCCCTGACTCAGCAGCAGCTCTCCCTACTCTACCTGTTTCCAGTGTAGACTGTGGCGAGCCTAGCGTCACTGGGCCTTAAATAGACCCAATGATGCAATGCGGTCAGCCAATCACTTTAATGCCACAAACAACATAGCTTTGGCATTACAGTGCGTGGCAAGTAATCCCTGCATGTTCATTGGGTCTCTAAAGAGCACCAAACATGCAGGGCAGGGACCCGAGCTTCCGCCCAAGCAACTCGGAAATACTTGCCGAGCTTATCGAGCACAGAGATGCTTGGGTGAGTACCAAGTAGTAGCGAGCAATGTTTGCTCATCACTATTTCTCACATGTTTGTATATACTCCTCCTGCTACAGTGGTGGCCAAAAGTATTGGCACCCCTGCAATTCTGTCAGATAATACTCAGTTTCTTCCTGAAAATGTTTGCAATCACAAATTCTTTGGTATTATTATCTTCATTTAATTAGTCTTCAATGAAAAAGAAATGTCCTAAAGCCAAATTTGATACAATTCCACACCAAACCTAAAAAAGGGGGTGGACAAAAGTATAGGCACTGTTTGAAAAATCATGTGATGCTTCTCTAATTCGTGTAATTAACAGCACCTGTAAGTTACCTGTGGCACCTAGCAGGTGTTGGCAATAACTAAATCACACTTGCAGCCAGTTAACATGGATTAAAGTTGACTCATTCTCTGTCCTGTGTCCTTGTGTGTACCACATTGAGCATGGAGAACAGAAAGAAGACCAAAGAACTGTCTGAGGACTTGAGAAACCAAATTGTGAGGAAGCAGGAGCAATCTCAAGGCTACAAGTCCATCTCCAAAGACCTGAATGTTCCTGTGTCTTCCGTGCACAGTGTCATCAAGAAGTTTAAAGCCCATGGCACTGTGGCTAACCTCCCTAGATGTGGATGGAAAAGAAAAATTCACGAGAGATTTCAACGCAAGATTGGGCGGATGGTGGATAAAGAACCTTGACTAACATCCAAACAAGTTCAAACTGCCCTGCAGTTCGAGGGTACAACAGTGTCAACCCGTACTATCCGTCGGGGTCTGAATGAAAAGGGACTGTATGGTAGGATACCCAGGAAGACCCCATTTCTTACCCCGAGACATAAAAAAGCCAGGCTGGAGTTTGCCAAAACTTACCTGAGAAAGCCTAAAACGTTTTGGAAGAATGTTCTCTGGTCAGATGAGACAAAAGTAGAGCTTTTTGGGAAAAAGCATCAACATAGAGTGTACAGGAAAAAAAAAGAGGCATTCAAAGAAAAGAACACGGTCCCTACAGTCAAACATGGCGGAGGTTCCCTGATGTTTTGGGGTTGCTTTGCTGCCTCTGGCACAGGACTGCTTGACCGTGTGCATGGCATTATGAAGTCTGAAGACTACCAACAAATTGTGCAGCATAATGTAGGGCCCAGTGTGAGAAAGCTGGGTCTCCCTCAGAGGTCATGGGTCTTCCAGCAGGACAATGACCCAAAACACACTTCCAAAAGCACTATAAAATATTTTGAGAGAAAGCACTGGAGACTTCTAAGGTGGCCAGCAATGAGTCCAGACCTGAATCCTATAGAACACCTGTGGAGAGATCTCAAAATGGCAGTTTGGAGAAGGCACCCTTCAAGTATCAGGGACCTGGAGCAGTTTGCCAAAGAAGAATGGTCTACAATTCCAGCAGAGCATTGTAAGAAACTCATTGATGGTTACCGGAAGCGGTTGTTCGCAGTTATTTTGGCTAAAGGTTGTGCAACCAAGTATTAGGCTGAGGGTGCCAATACTTTTGTCTGGCCCATTTTTGGAGTTTTGTGTGAAATAATCAATGATTTGATTTTTGCTTCACTCTCTTTTGTGATTTTTCCTTGCAAGCAAATTAAACGAAGATAATAACACCAAAGAATTTGTGATTGCAATTATTTTCAGGAAGAAACTGAGAATTATCTGACAGAATTGCAGGGGTGCCAATACTTTTGGCCACCACTGTATATAACATGTTGCCTTTAGATCACACTGCATTTCCAACATGAGAGGTTCCCATTAATGTATTTGTGTAAAAATGCAAAGAAAAATACTTGTTACACAGAATAAGTGTTCATTATTTACTGCACACATTATGGAATACATTCATAATGCATCATACATAATTTATTTACACAAGTATAAAGGATGACATCATTCACAACTGAATAACAGCCAACAAACATATTTTCTAGCTTCTTTGTATCCTCTCAATCTTGCATATTTACTCAGAGAAAAGACCTCTGTCTAACAAAGAGGAAGGTTCAATAGGACCTCTATGAGTTCAGCAGAGATTAGTGAACTCTTCTGGCTCATGTTGGCACTGTCTGTTTTCAGACAGGTGGCAGGTTGTTGTGTAACAACTTTCCACTTCTATCTTGGTTGCTGGATTGCCCTAGGGGCTGTGGGCTCACGCAGCATGAAAACAAATATTCTGAATGAATTTTATGCTTCTTGCTTTTTACACCTTTCTAATATTAAGAAAACAATGGCAGTGTCGTTGAAAGCCAGCTATGCTAAATCTTGGTATAAATAAGATAAATTAAATGGATAGATGGATGAATGAAATTAACATGCGAAACAGTAGGTAATGCTCTAGAACATTTATTTGATCTAAAATATGGTATTTTATTTTCCTAGAAGTATAACCAAAAGAATTGAACTGGAATATAAGTTGGCATACATGCAACGTGTAACATATGTATAATTAGAAAAATAGCCCAAATACTATAAATTGAGCGTAGGCAAGGGAAAATAATCCCCCCCAACACCCTCAAATACCGACTCCAAGGCAACATTTTTTTTTTTTTTTACTAAGAGAAAAACAGAGTCATCATGGTTTTTTAGAAAGAGACACATATTTTATTAACACAGTTAAGACAAATCTTATAATCAGAAAAACAAAAGAAAATTGATGAAGAACAAGTGAAAAGGCAAGGTGGACAATGAATTATCCACATAAGCCCAAACGGACCTGCCCCAATATTAGATGCTATAATCAGAAGTAAGCACAACTCTTGTAGCTAAAAATAAGAGGGGATTTCTCCACGAGAAAAATGGAAGACCCGCTGCACCTAGAATTTCCAACCAATACGATTAAAATAGCATAAATGATGGACCAATAATTTATCTCAATGGAATAACAAGATTGAGGGACTGTCATTAAATTTAAACGCCTAGTGGCGCCCTATAGTATAATGAAAAACAGGCATCAAAGACAGACCCATCAATTAAGGTGCAGCGTGCATATTAATGTAAACTGTAGAGTTGGACAAATAGAAGAGCATCTCCACATATTCCCTCCCATCCCCCAATCGCCCACTCCTACAAAATAAAAGGAGGGGAGAGTGACCTCTTAGACATTTCAACATAAAGTGCCATAAAGGGCATGACACTCAAATAAACAATGGGGGAGATGTTACTCTTACCAGGGGTGGTGGTGGTGGTGGGCAGTCAAATGGGCTTTGGGACAAATAGTACGTCCCCCAACGCACGTTTCGCGGCGATTACGGCCGCTTTCTCAAGGGGCAGTGCTTACTTCTGATTATAGCATCTAATATTGGGGCAGGTCCGTTTGGGCTTATGTAGATAATTCATTGTCCACCTTGCCTTTTCACTTGTTCTTCATCAATTTTCTTTTGTTTTTCTGATTATAAGATTTGTCTTAACTGTGTTAATAAAATATGTGTCTCTTTCTAAAAAACCATGATGACTCTGTTTTTCTCTTAGTAAAAAAAAAGTGTAACATATGTAGTAGATATATATAAAGGAGTATTTGTAAAGTGAACACATAGCCCTTAAAAACAATATTAATATCAGTTAAAAAATGCATAAATGAATAACCCAGTACAAAATACATTTAAGACAATAAATTTGGACAACCAAAACAACCAGACAAAGTAAGTCGATCCAAAAATGAGAAAATGATACACATACCTCCTATTTTCTACATGTAAGTTCAGCTAAGATGCACCTGAAAGAACAATATGATTTGTCATGCAGAACAGGAGGGCTTAGATCGAATAAATGTCCCCGGTCATACCACAATTTAGACCTATGAGACCTATCTATTAGAGACTTTGTCAACTGTAAATCCTATTGTGTAGTTTGTAAGGCTACATGCACTTGTCCACTTGACTACATCAGGAATACCACAAGGGAACTGAGGAGATGGGTTGATGAACACTTGGGGGACATCCGCAATAAACGTGACACCCCGATTGCATGGCACATCAATAGTATCCATGATGGACGCCTGTGTGACCTTTCATTCTGTATGGTAGAACTTATAAGGCCCAAGACAAGAGGAGGGAATTTGGATAAAATGGTCCTCAGAAGGGAGTCATATTGGATTTTTAGAATGCAATCCCTGGCCTCGAGAGGATTAAGTGAGCAATGAGCATATTTCTTTGCACGGGATTTTTCATTGGTGTGTTTTTAACTGACATTAATAAATATTGTTTTTAAGGACTATATGTTCAGTATACATGCAAACAGACAAAACTTAGGCTATGTGCCCAAGATGCAGAAATGCTCCGGATTTTTTCCTGAGCATTTCTGCATCTCCCTGGCAGAAAAAACGCATGCGGATTGTACATGCGTTTTTCCTGCCAGTGACATGCGGAAGTGAAGCGTTCTTCACTTGCATTTCCGCATGCGGGTTGACAAGCGCTTTCCAAGCGATTTTAGCATCACTTGGAAAGTGCTTGTCAACTTGGTCACACTATATAAATCCATGCAAATGGCATGGATTTATATAGTGTGACCTTTAAGAATGGTAAAAAATAAAAAAAAAATCTATACTTACCTTCTGATGGCCCCCTGAGTCTTTATTCGATCCGTACTGGCTTGCCGGCAGCTCGCGGTACACTGAAGGACCTGCCGTCACATGACTAAATGACGTCAGCACAGGTTCTTCAGTCCACCGTGAGCTGCCGGCAAGTGAAGACAAGGAGACTGGGGGCCATCAGAAGGTAAATATAATATTTATTTTTTATTTTAGTCTTTTTTTTACAGGTTCTATGGTACCCGAGTCTGGAGGAGAGTCTCCTCTCCTCCAGACCTGGGTACCATCCGCACATTGAAACGCATGGAATGCACATCTACAGATGCAGTGATGTGTTATCCATGCATTCCAATGAAAGTCAATGGCGGCGAAAACGCAGCGCTTTCGCAAAATAATTGGTAGTGCTGCGTTTTTTTCCGCAATGATCATTGGGGAACATGGCAGGCCTTCTACCAAGCATTTTTTAAGCGTTTCTGCAGCGGTATTGCCACTGCAAAAGCGCTTAAAAAACGCATCATGGGCACACCGCCTTAAGATAGAAACAAAATAAACATGTACTCTGCTATAAGTAAGTAAAAAGCAATAGTGCATATAAATAACAAAGGAAGTTTGGTAAACACTGTTTTGCTTAAAAAAAGCGTTAAAGCCATCCCTCCTGCGCCATGGTGTACTTAGTTGGTTGGGACAGTCCTAATCTCTAGTATTAAAACCTTAACATGTTTCTAAAAAGACCTCAATGTGAATAAAGGCCGATCAGGACCAGGGCCCAACTATGGACACTCAGCAATGGTAAGCTTTATAAATGTATTGCCCAGCTCAAAGAAAGGGAGGCAATGCCCCTGCATGCATTGAATACCAAAACCTAAAGCAAAATCATAAGAAATGAACTAGAGTATAGATTGATACACATACAACGTGTATGAGCATGTTCACACTGACCATTAAACAGACAAAATCTACGATAGAAACAAAATTAGCATATACCCTGCTATAAGTAAGTAGAAAGCAATAGTGCATATAAATAACATATGGTACTTAGTATACACTGTTTTTTATAAAAGAAAGCGTAAAAGCCATCCCACCAGCGCCAAGGTGTACACAGTTTTCATAGATGTAGTTAGGTGTCTTAGAATAATAGAAAATATGTGGAAGTATCAAAGATGATGCAAACAACTTTTCAGGGCCAGGTCAATAATTTATGTACATTGGATAACAGCTGTCTATATATAGATATATAATTTTATAGATATATATTAGGGTGGCATTAGGGAGGGCAAGGTCGGCAATTTTCCAGGGCACACATCCCCAAAAGATCGTTCACAGTTGCAGTTGTGGCGCCACCTTTCTCACAAGTGTTGAGGTGGTGGTGCTACATGGACGACATCTTCCTCCTGTGGAAAGGCACTGAACTAGAGTTATTGAGGTTTTTTAATTTCATTAATACCATTGACAGTGATATTAAGTTTAGATTGGTGTACTCGACACATGAAATTCAATTTTTGGTGTCCTTGTCAGTTACAGGGAAGGTCGATTTTCTACAACCCTCTATTCGAAACCGACAGATAAAAATAACATTTTAAAATTTGAAAGCAATCATCCCAGTAAGATGGTAAATTCTCTCCCATTCAGTCAGTTCTTGCGAACTAAAAAAATTGTAAGTGATGAAAATAAATTCCAACAAAATCTTGAAAAAATGAGGATGAAATTTTTGGTCAGGGATTATCCAAAATATTTACTTAACAAGGGAATTGATATGGTAAATAATCTTAAGCGTGAATCTCTTCTGAAACCCAAGAGGAGGATTGATAATGTGTCTAATAGAATACCATTCTATCGCTAGAATTATCAAAAAATACTGGAGCATGCTGGGTAAATGTATACCAGATGTCCCACAATTTCAAAATCCTCCTCTGTTTTCGTACAAGCGAGTGAGGAATTTGAGGGACAAATTGGTGAGAGCTGATGTAAGACCCCTGAAAGGTATGAAACAAATGACATTAACGGGAAATAAAAGAAATGGCTCTTACTCTTGCTTAAATTGTGTAAATTGTTTGAATCTTATTAAGGGAGATTTTTTCTTCCATCCAATCACAAATGAGAAATTTGTTATCAAACATTACCTGACATGTGACTCCAAATTCGTCATATATCTTCTATATTGTCCTTGCAAATCGATGTATGTGGGTGAGACAATATGGGACTTGAAACCCCGTTTGAACCACCACAGATCTACCATACGTAAAAAGAGATTGGACTTGCCAGTCTCTAAGCACTTTATTGAAGCCGGACACAATGAAAAAGAATTAAAATTTAGGATCATTGATCACGTGCCTCTCCCGAGGAGGGGAGGTGATCGGGTCAAAATGCTTAAGATTAAAGAATTACAATGGATAAGGAAATTGGACACATTATGTCCTAAAGGACTAAATGTGGATTTCAAAATTGAATTAGCAGCTCTTTAAATGAACCTCTGATGTTGGATTTGAATCATTGTCTGATATGTTATATGGCTTTTTGATCTTGTGGAATTTCAACTAATAGTGATTTTTTCTAATTTTCTATTTTTTATAGATCTTTGGAGAAAGTGAATTATATTATCTACAGGATTCACCTCTACATCACCATGTGATAGTATAATTTATATGTTTCAAATTTGCATGTCAGTGTTTATTGTTGTAACTCTGGACCATTATTTGATTACTATATATGAGACTATGATTCTTTATTATATTTTTTTCATAATAAGTATAATAATAGCGAACATGGTTTATCTATTAAAGGGCATGCTCGGTGCTTGATATGTGCATATAACATGGGATCGGATATACAGGGCGTAGTGGGTTGAGTAACTTACCCCTAAACCGGGTGAGTGGCTCCCCTTCTTGCTCAGATGCTGGGTTTACCAACCCCAGCTAATGGGGGGTGTTACCCAACAATATCCTATTGTGTTCACATTAAAAAAATATATAATGCTGCACTTTTGCCCTTATTGACCGTTATTACTACCATGTGCTTTATATATTCAGGTTTTACAGTTCAGACTCTATTTATCTTATATATATGGTAATAGCCCAATATGTATGATTCTTGCGGGCATACCACAATAATAATGGCGCTGATACAGTGGAATCATATAGACACTTGCGCAGTGGAAAGTGTGCATATGCACCATATCAAAGATGGCACCTCGAGCACTTCCGCCAGTGACGTCATTGGCGCATGCGCAGTGTCGCATTTTTTGTTTGTATGCCATAGAATGGTGACTTCCTCCTTCCAGCAGTAACTCTGACATGCGCAGTTCGTTACCAGGGATGCCGTTTTCGGCGTTGTTCACATGATGATGCGGTGGGTCAATCTTGATTTCTTTGATTCTGGACACCTGTATCTATTATGCAATTTATTATGAATTGAGGTATATCATGAGAACAAATGATGTGTATGTATTTTTATGAATTACAGGAACTTTTTTACATTATGATATACAGTATCTATGTATTTGTATTGTATGTTTATATGCACCTTGCACGATGCACTTTTTGCACTTTACAATGTAATTGTCCTATGAATGGATGATCTGATATATACCTCACCTGTATACTCTGCACTTTGCTTGAAAAAGGCTATATTTAGCCGAAACGTCGCCACAGCTCCTGTTGAGCTAATAAACCATCTATTTTTGGAGTGCTGTCTCTACTATTTTGTCTATATGTAAGAAGGTTTGGTATCTACCTGAAGGACGGGCACCCAGCCATTCACATTTTGTTTGCTTGTGCTGCTTTTTTCTCTTTTTTTCTATATAATTTTATAGATATATATTAGGGTGGCATTAGGGAGGGCAAGGTCGGCTATTTTCCAGGGTACATATCCCCAAAAGATCGTTCACAGTTGCAGGTTTGGTAGGCCACTCAGTCTGTGGCCACTTGCCTTTTATTAGTGCAGTTTCAGAGATTACACATGTGTACAGTACATGTAGAAGTCTAAAAGGACATTTGGTGACATCATGGTCGAGGTGAATCAAAGTCTTTCACCTTGCAGAAGTGTGGAGATACTGAAGAGGAGAAGAGTGCATGCTAAGCTCCCTACACTGATGTGTGTGTATATGAATAAATTGGACAGTGTTTTCCAAAGTACAGTGTGTGTGTAACATGCCTAATGTGTTACATGCAATTTGTGTATGTAATATGGAGTGGCAGCACTCATGCAGCATCACATAAGGACAGTGTCACCAAAACGTTTCTCTGTAAGCACGATGCATATAGAAAAATGAATTTGGAAAAATGCATGATTCCTACAGTGAAACATGGTGGTGGCAGTGTCCTAATGTGGGGCTGCATGAGTGCTGCTGGTGTTGATGAATTATCCAATTAAATTCTCAAGAGACAAGTTGAGCATCACTCTCAATCCAACATCCAGGCACTAAAAGAGGTAATTCTTTGAAGAATTAAATAACAGATGTTGCAATATGTTACCAACTTGTTCATTCCTAGAAGACTTGGTGGTTTCCTTAAAAATCATGGCGGTCATACAAAATTCTTGATGTTCTAGTTTTTGATGTGGGGTGTATTCATTTTTGCATCAACTACCATATATACTCGTGTATAAACTGACTTTTTTAGCACATTTTTAGGCTGAAAAGCCCCCCTCGGCTTATACCCGAGTATATACTTACTGTATATATATACTGTATGTATATACCGGCTGTGGAAGGTGGTGTGGGGGTGTTGCGGTGGTGGAGGAGCAGTACACACGCAGTAGCCTCCTGCTTCAGCTACCACATGTGCCCACTGCTAAAGAAAATTAATATTCACTCTTCCCCACACCCATGGGAGTGGAGAGGAGTGAATATTAATTTTGTTTAATAACGTGCAGTGTCAGTTGCAGCCACCAAATTCCTGCTGCGGCTCAGCTATGCTCTGTGCCCGCTATTAGAAAGTATGAATATTCACTCATCTTCACTCCCATGGGCATGGAGAAGAGTGAATATTCATTCTCTTTAGTAGCAGGCACACTGAACAGCTGAGCCGCAGCAGAAAGCCGACGGCTGCAGCTACAGTGTGCGCTATTAAAGAAAATGAATATTCATTCCTCTCCACGCCCATAGTCCCGGTGTGGAGAAGAGTGAATATCCCCGCAGCTCACCTCAGCGTCTGAGGGCACATGGCAGTGACATCATGTGCTGCTCAGATCAGCTGCTAGCCGAACAGGACGCAGCGCTGTAGCAAAGGGAATTAAGGTGAGTAGAAGTGTTTCATTTTTTTATGTGTGCAGTGATGGGGGACCAGGTATACCAGGATAGGGGGGCCATGCATACCAGAATTGGGGATGAGTGGGCCATGCATACCAGAATTGGGGATGAGGGGGCTATTCATACCAATTTGGGGTTGAGGGGCCATGCATACCAGGATTGGGGATGAGGGGGCAACGTTTACTAGGATGGGGAAATTTACCAGAAGCTGCTGCATTTCCCACCCTAGGCATATACTCGAGTCAGTAAGTTTTCCCAGTTTTTTGTTGTAAAATTAGGTGCCTCGGCTTATTTTCGGGTCGGCTTAAACTCGAGTATATACGGTAATTTTAGTAAAACTGAAGATTTTGTAATGAAAGTTATATTATTAACCTTACTCTCATGTTATGGGTTAAAAAATGTTCTATGAAACTCAATCTTGTCAAAATTTTGGAAATTGTTCTTGTGTTCAGTGAGATATTGATTAAAATCTTACTTTTCAAAGGGGTGTACTCATTTCTGCTGAGCACTATATGTATATACTGTAGATATCTTAAACTGGTTGTCCAGTCAAAAGTTCTTGAGAAAGATTCTGCCCAGTAGCATAGCTGTCAGATGTCAGATCACTGAGCCACAGAGCGGCAAGGGATATGTCTTACTTGCACAAGGGGCAGTGTGGAAAATTGTGAGAGGGAGCAACGTGAGGGTGGCTGGACCAGATGGAAAAGTGTTGGGACAGTATGAAGAGGAGGGAGCATGGGGTACAATATGGAGGAGTGGAGGGACCATTTGGAGAAGTGCGGGACATTATGGAGAGGTGGGGGACCGTATGGAGAAATGGGTGTTTAATATGAAGAAGTAGGGTGACAGTATGGGGAGGTGGGAGCATAGGAGACAATATGGGGAGTGGGGGGACCATTTGGAGAAGTGGGAGACATTATGGAGGGGTGGGGGCCGTATAGAGAAATGGAAGTGTGTGGGGGACCATATGGAGAAATGGGTGTTCAATATGAAGAAGTGGGGGGGCAGTATAGAGAGGTGGGAATGTAGGGGACAATATGGGGGAACAGGATGAAGAATTGGGAGCGTCTGAGGACCATATGGAGAAGTGGGAGTGTGGGGGGATTGTGCGGAGAAGTGTGGGACAATATGGAGGAGTGGGGGGATCATATGGAGAAGTGGGGGACATTATGGAAAGGTGGGAGTGTGGGGGGACTGTATGGAGAAATGGGAGCGTGGGTGGACTGTATGGAGAAGTGGGTGTACAATATGAAGAAATTAGGGTACAATATGGAGAGGTGGGAGCATAGGGGACAATATGGTGAAATGGGGGAAAAAGATGGAGAATTTGGAGTGAGTGGAGCCATATGGAGAAGTGGGAGTGTGAGGGGATTATATGGAGAAAAGGGGAACAGTATGTAGAGATGGGAGCGTGGGGGGACAGTATGGAGAGGTGAGAGAATGGGGGACAATATGGAGAAGTGGGGGCACAGTATGTAGAGATGGGAGCGTAGGGGGCCAGATTGGACAGGTGAGAGTATGGGGGATAATATGGAGAAGTGGGGGCATAGTATGTAGAGATAGGAGCGTGGAGGGACAGTATGGAAAGGTGAGAGCTTTGGGGACAATATAGAGAAGTGGGGGCACAGTATGGAGAAGTTGGATTCATATACGGACAGTGGATCTGGTAATGGATTCATGTACTGACCGTGGTCCTGATTGTGTGCAAATGTACCAATCCATAAATGATCAGAGGTTGTCATCCGGCTGAAGTGGTCACCTTTCTGCCACCAGTTCCCTACTGTGGCTATCACCCTGCTGCCAAAGTGGGAAAGGTAAGCGTCTTAAAGAGCCGAAGGTTATAGTGACTTTAATTGTATATGAGGGAAGTTAATACGAAGGCACAGTGTCTCGTGGGCAGTATGCAGAGGAGGAAAAATGTGGTTCTAGTGCTGTATTCGTCTACTGATGGAGGTTGTAGCACTGCATTCATTTACCAATAGTGTTTCTGGTGCTGCATTCATGATGGTGGTTCTGTGTATATGGGAGCTGTGGGCCCACCATACTGTGTATAAGGAAGCTGTGGGGCATTATATTGTGTATAGGGGAGCTATGGGCCCATCCTACTGTATATATTGGAGCTGTGGGGACATCATATTCTGTATAAGGGACCTTTAGGCCCATCATACTGTATATAGGGGAGCTGTGGGGACATCATACTCTGTATAATAGAGCTATGGGTCCACTATGCTGTATATAGAGTAGCTGTATATTTGGGGATTCAGTGGACATTATGAAATGTTAAGTGGGCACTTAAGAATAGTGCTGAGCCACCCCCGTAGTGTTCGGGTTCGGTTCGTAGAACACCGGGATGTTCGTGCAACTGTTCGTCGAACACCTTAGAACACTGTCGAACACCGTCGAACACCATTAAAACCAATTTAAGGCAAATAAAAACACAGAAAACACTTTCAAAGGTGTCCAAAAGCTGACAAACTGCTCAGAAGACACTCTCTTTAAAAAAAGCCGGCCGGCAATTCAGCATCGGTACCCGACAATTTAAAACAGGTGAGGTGAGCTGAGCTCATTGGACATGAACACGGCTCATCTGGATGCCGTCACAGCCAGACACTGAGGAGCGCAAGCATGCCTGCGCTTCTCAGTGTCTGCAGCATGGCAAGCTGGATGACAGCTTTCAGCTGCGATCCAGCCAGTCATGTGAATGTAGCAGAGCTGGAGCCATCCTGGGAGCCATGGAAAGGTAAGGATGATGTTGTTTTATTATTTTACTGTTATTGCAGGAGATCGTTGGCTTCAGCTGGAATGGGCATGATGGTAAGTATGTTTTAATTTAGAACATTAAAAAATTGTGTGTTTATTTCAATGAAAGGACTTTATTCTGGGTGCTTGTGTTTTTCTTTAACTTTGACTATAGGGCTAGCAATGGGGGTGTCTTATAGACACCTCTCCATTACTAACCTGGGCTTGATGTCAGCTGGGATTATAAGTAGAAATGAGCGGTGTTAGACTCGAACTGTTCGCCAATCTTAAATTCGAGCTGTTTTGAGCGGTGTTCGAGCCGTTCGGCGAACACGAACGATTTGAAAAAAATCCGGCTGTTCGAGGTTATGTTCGATAACTGTTCGTGCACCAAAATCATAACTGGATTTTTTCACAGTAATGCTGATAATCAATGTTAATACGCAGTTTGAGTGTACAGCGGGGTGGGGGAGGGGCAGGGGATGGATCTCTGCATAAATAATGAAGATCTCCATTTTTTTTTCTCTTTCCCGCATTTACAGTGGGGAGGTGCAATCTGTCAGCCTATCAGCAGCGCACACACGGAGCGAACTGCTTTTTTTCACACAAGCAAGGGCATGTGTCATTGGCTGTGTATGTCACTTGTCCTTGCCCTATAAGATCCAGCCATTTTCCCCGTCGCCACCATTTTCTCACTGCTGCAGCTGCGTGTTAGACGGCAACGCTGTTGCTGTGTGCGCTATAATTTCAGTGTTAATTTCAAGCCAATTTTCTCAGAAATATACAGATAGCTTGGGAGTAGGGAATAGTTGTGATTGCAGTCCTTTTGAGGACTAGGTTATAGCATTTCCTACGACTATTAGCAGGCAGGTCTGTGCTCTTAAATAGATAGGTTGGGAGTAGGGTCTACTTGTAATTGCAGTCCTTTTGAGGACTAGCTTACAGCATTTCCTATGACTTTTAGCAGGCAGGTCTGTGCTCTTAAATAGACAGCTTGGGAGTAGGGACTAGTTGTAATTGCAGTCCTTCTGAGGACTAGGTTACAGCATTTCCTAGGAATTTTTGCCAGGCAGGTCTGTGCCAGTGCTGTACAAGTGTTTTTCACACCATTTGGCTAAATCTAGCTAAGCAAATCCTTTTTCTCCTCTTGCAGTGTGTGTTAGTAGAGTAGCGTATCTGTGTTGCAAGCTACACCACCTGTGTATAGAATACAATTTATTTTACTACACCTAGCCAAGTAAAACCTTTTGGGCATAGCATCATTCTATTAGGCCATCTATACTAAGCTCCACCAGCTTGAAAATTACTAATAATTTTTAGCTGCATCTAGCTCGGAAAATAATTTTGGGCTTGTAGCAGTGTGTGGGACTTATTTTATTACTCCATCTATACTAAGCTCCACCAGCTTGCAAATTACAAATAATTTTTAGCTGCATCTTGTCTGGAAAATAATTTTGGGCATAGTAGCAGTGTGTGGTACTCATTCTATTAGGCCATCTATACTAAGCTCCACCAGCTTGCAAATTATAAATAGATTTTAGCTGCATCTTGTCTGGAAAATAATTTTGGGCATAGTAGCAGTGTGTGGTACTCATTCTAACCAACCGTTTTAAGCAACTCTGGGGCAATTTTGGAAAAAATGGAGACTCTTTCTGGAGTCCCCTTGCTTTTTTTTTTACGTGACGTTGCCATCGTCAATTAGAGGTGGGTTGGGGCCCCCCCCTTTTAACCGTAAGAAAATACATACACTATGGCTTGGGGTAACACAGATGGTTGAGTCTGAAGAGCTGTTTACTCAGAGGTCTGCTCCAAAGCTTCAGTGTCTGCTAGTCAGCGTAGTAACCCAGCTGCGAAGCAAGCTGCACCGCCTGTGTATCTAATAATGATTTTTAAATGCATCTAGCCTAGGCAGACTGTGGGGACCCCTAACCAAACCCAGACGCTCAGCCCCCTAACGCACCCCTTTCATTGAGAATACAATCATGTAACTCTTACAACTGGATGGGTGAGGATCGGTCACAGCTTTATTAACTGTTTATACTCATTCCATTAGAAATGCATTTTATTTCTAAAATAATTCAGCTTGTTGCAGCATGCCCTGTGTCTCCAGTGTCCACAACGGCAAGTTCGCCAACAAGTTTAACTCTCCAACATGTCCTTTCTATTTCCAGGCCTCGGAGGATCCTGCTTACTCGTATGCAGGACTCCGACCCCCATCCATCACTCTTAACGCTTGTTCCACTCCGTCCTGGAGTCCTGACAGTAATATGTCCGGTCCAATATCCATTAAGTAAACACAGTCGGGCCGTATGAGGCCTGCTTTATCTCCTTCCAGTTGTCGGTGTCTTATCACTACACAGCCTCTGTCTCTTATAAATTTTGCCATCTGAATATTTATTACCTGCCTTGTCTGTTCGATGGCCGTGATGTCTCACGCACCTTGCCATACCGTTCTCAGCACAATCTCTGACCATACTATAGTTAGCTTTGAGAAAAAGTCTCTGAAGCACTCAGTGTCTAGTTTCATTATTGCCATTAGTTATGCGCTCTTGTGATAAGCTATGTCGTTTCACCCGGCCTGTATAACTAAGATGACCGGACTAGTGTTGAGCGAACATGCTCGACACTGCTCGGTACTCGCCCGAGCATCACGCTACTCGGGATGTTCGGCGAGCACCGAGCATTTCCGGGTTACTCAGGCGGGAGCTCTGGTCTCCGCCCTGCATGTTTGGCGCTCTTTACAGAGCCAATGAACATGCAGGGATTGCCAGCCAGTCACTGTAATGCTGCAGCCATATTGGTTGTGGGCATTACAGTGATTGGCTGGCCGCACAGCGTCACCTCGAGTATTTAAAACGGGGCGCCGCCATCTTGGACACAGTCGCTCCGGATTAGACAGTGTAGGGACAACGCTGCTGATTTAGGGAGAGATATAAACTGCGAAATAGTTAGTGTAGGGTCTGTAAAGGCTGCCAGAACAAACAAACAGTCCTTTTCAGGACTAATATCCATCCCAGATACCAGGCAGGCAGGCTGTATAGGAGACGCAGTGGTTATACCAGCAAACGCTGCATTACAGTCCTGTGTGCTCCTGTTGTTGAAATTGCTGGACTTAGCACCAGGTGTCGGGGGCCAGGAAAAATCCTTTTTTTTTCATCTAAATCCTCCTTTTTTTTCCTCCTTCACACTGTACAAATACCCGTCTTATTAACCTTTTGGTGTGTCCGCCCCCCCCCCCCAAAAAAAAGCGTGTCTCTGATTTTTCAGACACAAATATAACTGTTGAAAATAGTCTGGTGTAGGCTAGAGAAACAGAAGTGTTGTTTCGCACTTCCATGGTTCAAACCTCGGTATTATCCATTTTGGGCCATTTGTATCTAAAAAAAAAACAGTTTGAGTGTGTCGCTCACTGTTCAGCCGCAAATATCTCTATTTAAAAAAGTGTGGTATACCCCAGTAAACAATAACTGTGGTTTTGCCATCCCACGGTAAAAAATCTCTATTATTCAGCTTTTGGTTGTTTTTTCCGTAAAGAAAAACAGTAGTGTCTCCTGACTGTTGTGACACAAAAATATATCTGTTGAAAATAGTCTTGTCTAGGCCCGACATCCCAGTGTGGTTTCGCAGTTCCACGGGTCAAATCGCAGTACTATCCAGTTTTGGGCCTTTGGTATCTAAAAAAAAAGCAGTTTGAGTGTGTCGCTCACTGTTCAGCCGCAAATATCTCTATTTAAAAAAGTGTGGTATACCTCAGTAAACAATAACTGTGGTTCTGCCATCCCACGGTAAAAAATCTCTATTATTCAGGTTTTGGTAGTTTTTTCCGTAAAGAAAAACAGTAGTGTCTCCTGACTGTTGTGACACAAAAATATATCTGTTGAAAATAGTCTTGTGTAGGCCCGACATCCCAGTGTGGTTTCGCAGTTCCACGGGTCAAATCACTGTACTATCCAGTTTTGGGCCTTTGGTATCTAAAAAAAAAGCAGTTTGAGTGTGTCGCTCACTGTTCAGCCGCAAATATCTCTATTTAAAAAAGTGTGGTATACCCCAGTAAACAATAACTGTGGTTTTGCCATACCATGGTAAAAAATCTCTATTATTCAGCTTTTGGTAATTTTTTCCGTAAAGAAAAACAGTAGTTTTCTCCTGACTGTTGTGACACAAAAATATATCTGTTGAAAATAGTCTTGTGTAGGCCCGACATCCCAGTGTGGTTTCGCAGTTCCATGGGTCAAATCGCTGTACTATCCAGTTTTGGGCCTTTGGTATCTAAAAAAAAAGCAGTTTGAGTGTGTCGCTCACTGTTCAGCCGCAAATATCTCAATTTAAAAAAGTGTGGTATACCCCAGTAAACCAGTAAACAATAACTGTGGTTTTGCCATCCCACGGTAAAAAATCTCTATTATTCAGCTTTTGGTTGTTTTTTCCGTAAAGAAAAACAGTAGTGTCTCCTGACTGTTGTGACACAAAAATATATCTGTTGGAAATAGTCTTGTGTAGGCCCGACATCCCAGTGTGGTTTCGCAGTTCCATGGGTCAAATCGCTGTACTATCCAGTTTGGGGCCTTTGGTATCTAAAAAAAAAGCAGTTTGAGTGTGTCGCTCACTGTTCAGCCGCAAATATCTCTATTTAAAAAAGTGGTATACCCCAGTAAACAATAACTGTGGTTTTGCCATCCCACGGTAAAAAATCTCTATTATTCAGCTTTTGGTAGTTTTTTCCGTAAAGAAAAACAGTAGTGTCTCCTGACTGTTGTGACATAAAAATATATCTGTTGAAAATAGTCTTGTGTAGGCCCGACATCCCAGTGTGGTTTCGCAGTTCCACGGGTCAAATCGCTGTGCTATCCAGTTTTGGGCCTTTGGTATCTAAAAAAAAAGCAGTTTGAGTGTGTCGCTCACTGTTCAGCCGCAAATATCTCAATTTAAAAAAGTGTGGTATACCCCAGTAAACAATAACTGTGGTTTTGCCATCCCATGGTAAAAAATCTCTATTATTCAGCTTTTGGTAGTTTTTTCTGTAAAGAAAAACAGTAGTGTTTCCTGACTGTTGTGACACAAAAATATATCTGTCGAAAATAGTCTTGTGTAGGCCCGACATCCCAGTGTGGTTTCGCAGTTCCACGGGCAAATCGCTGTACTATCCAGTTTTGGGCCTTTGGTATCTAAAAAAAAAGCAGTTTGAGTGTGTCGCTCACTGTTCAGGCGCAAATATCTCTATTTAAAAAAGTGTGGTATACCCCAGTAAACAATAACTGTGGTTTTCCTCTTCCACGGTTCTAATCTACTCTTTATTACCCTTTTTCCATTGATAGTGTAAGTGTAAGCTATTTTACTTCATTTTCAATGGGCAAGGCGCGTGGCAAGGGACGTGGAAGTGGACTTTCTGGTGATGGTTCGTGCAGAGGACGGGGTCGTGACCAAGGTGAAAATGTGCCACAACCAACAGCCACATCTTCTCGCTCCCACTTCTTGACCGAATTACTAGGGAAGCACAGAACAACACCAGTATTGAGAACTGATCAGTGTGAACAGGTTATTAATTGGATAGCAGATAATACTTCCAGTTACCTGGGCACCACCAACTCTGGTCTGTCTTCCACACGGTCAACTCTTAGTAGCCATGAGTCTCGACCGCATACTCCTCCTCACCCTGATGCTCCTTCCTTCCACCATGCCGAGTGTCGTCAGACAGCAAGTGATCCCACACTTGGACACTCTGAAGAGCTGTTCACTGGTCCATTTCCATATTTGGGCCCCTTGCCTGATACGCTTGAAGTGGTGGAAGAGGAGATCCCATGTTGCGAAGCCCAAATATTTGAACAGCCACGACCACAGGAAGTCGACGTTGGCAATCTGTCACAAGAGGTGGACGATGACGAGACACAATTGCCAGGAGGTGAGGAGGAGGATCGTGGTGCGCAAGTGGAAGAGGAGGAGGTGGTGGATGATCTAATAACTGACCCAACGTGGAAGGAGGACATGCAGAGTGAGGCCAGCAGCACACAGGGGGAGGGAGGCAGAGTACCTCAACAGGCAGGAAGAAGCAGTGTGGTGGCTGCAGACAGAAGGCAGGCAACCGTTCCCCGTAACACCAACACGAGGGACGTTGCCAGTACAAGCGGTAGGTCTTCCAGAGTCTGGAATTTTTTTAAAGACTCTGCTGATAACCCCAAAAAGGCCATATGTTCCACCTGCCATGCCAGCATCAGCAGGGGTGACAAAACTACCAGCCTGACCACCACCAGCATGATCAGGCACATGGCAGCAAAGCACCCGACTTTGTGGGGCGAAATCCAGGGTCCACGACCAGTGTCAGCGGGTGTCACCACTGCTTCTTCCACTGTTGTGCGTGCAATAGAACCCCCTGTTGTGCGTGCAAGGCAATCCCCTGTCCATACTGCATGTAAAGATGCCCCCTCCTCTCAGTCTTCACTTGTTATGGCAGTTTCTCATGAAACAGCATCAACGTCCACGTCCACGTCCTACCGCAGCGTTCAATTGTCCATATCCCAGACCTTTGAACGAAAGCGGAAATTCGCAGCTAACGCCCCACAGGCCACAGTCCTAAATTCGCACATTTCACGACTGCTTGCATTGGAAATTCTGCCTTTTAGGCTGGTGGAGACGGAATCCTTCCGCAATCTTCTGGCGGTGGCCATCCCTCGGTACTCGGTCCCCAGCCGACACTATTTTGCCAGGTGTGCCATCCACGCACTACACAAGCACGTGTCCCACAGCATCTGCCGTATCCTCAACAACGCAGTTACTGGGAGAGTCCACCTGACAACGGACACGTGGACAAGTGCTTGTGGCCAGGGACGGTACATCTCTCTGACGGCACACTGGGTAAACATAGTGGAAGCCGGGACCCAGTCGGACCTTGGGACGGAACACATCTTCCCCACACCGAGGATTGCGGGCCCTATGTCAGCCAGAGTTGCCCCCACAGTGTACAGCTCCTGCGCATCCTCCTCCTCCTCCTCCTCCTCATGTTTAGCCTCCATCTCAGATATCACCACATCAGTTACAATCTGGAAGCATTGCAGTACTGCCTCCGCCAATCGGCAACAGGCTGTGCTGAAACTCATAAGCTTAGGTGATAAACCTCACACTGCTTGTGAGTTGTGGACAGCTGTGAAAGAGCAGGCAGATCTGTGGCTGAGACCGCTGAACCTACATCCCGGCATGGTCGTGTGTGACAATGGCCGTAACCTGGTGGCGGCTCTGAGGCGAGGTGAGATCACACACGTACCATGCCTGGCTCAACTGCTTAACCTCGTGGTTCAGCGGTTTCTTAAATTGTACCCCGAGTTGCCAGATCTGCTCCTGAAAGTACGCCGCCTGTCAGCTCATTTTCGCAAGTCGGCTACAGCTTCCGCCGCCCTTGCTGTGTTGCAGCAGCGTTTGCAGCTTCCGGCTCACCGACTGGTGTGTGATGTCCCCACACGTTGGAACTCTACCCTCCACATGTTGCAAAGGATTTGTGAGCAGAAGAGAGCAGTTGTGGAGTACCAGCTGCAACAAGGCCGTCAATATTCAGGTCAGACTGCACACATAAGACATCAGGAGTGGACCTACATGTCTGACCTATGTACCATCCTGACAAACTTTGAGGAGGCCACCAAGATGGTGAGTGGCGATGACCCCATCATTAGTGTCAGCATCCCACTTGTCTGTCTTTTGCAACGCTCTCTGCAGAGAATTAAAGAGGAGGCATTGCAGCCAGAGTATGATGAGATGGATCAAGAAGCCGTAGCCTCATCTCATCCCAACGTGCATTGGGGGACAATGAGGGAGAGGAGGAGGAGGAGGAGGAGGAAGAACAGGAGCTGCTATCACGCGTTGTAGACGGTAGTACCTGTACAAGTGTCATACCGTCGGTTCAGCGTGGGTGGCCTGAGGACAGGGGGGAGGAGGAAGAGGAGGAGGAGAGCATGGTCAGTCATCATCTTGGTGAGGACACGGAAATCTTGCCCGTTACCTGTCTGGCACGCATGGCTGACTTTATGTTACGCTGCCTTAACCGTGACCCTCGCGTTGTCAAAATGTTGGGTGACAGTCATTACTGGTTGGTGACACTTGTAGACCCCCGCTACAAGGAGAACTTTCACTCTCTTATTCCTGAGGTAGAAAGGTCTACAAAAATGGGGCAATACCAGAAGGCCTTTGCTGCAGAACTCTTAAAAAAATTCCCATCTGAACACGCTAGCGGCAGACGTCACAGTTCGTTGCCCAACGAAGGCGTACAGGCGAGAGAGATGCAACTCCAATCCAGCAGAGGCAGGGGAACACTGTCAATGTTCTGGGACAGTTTTCTGACACCCACCCAGCTTACAGGCCCTGAGGCGCGGGGTACTCTCACAAGGAGTGGAAAGTTTCAAAAGATGGTGAGGGAGTACCTTGCCGATCGTACCAGCGTCCTCCGTGATTCCTCTGTGCCTTTTAATTATTGGGTATCCAAGCTGGAAACTTGGAATGAACTCGCTCTGTACGCCTTGGAGGTCCTGGCCTGCCCTGCCGCTAGCGTGTTATTGGAGCGTGTTTTTAGTGCCACTGGGGGAATTATAACTGATAAGCGCACTCGCCTGTCAACTGACAATGCTGATAAGCTGACCCTTATCAAAATGAACAAGGGCTGGATTGGGCCAGACTTCTCATCACCACCAAATGACAGCAGAGTAACATAAAGTCAAATCCACTGTGTTATTTCGGGAGATGTATTCACATGCACCGCTTCACACCCACACATGGGTATACGCTTCCTTGTTTTGGCTGTTTAATCTTCTTCTCCTTATCCTCAGCCTCCACAACAACTATACCACCAGGGTGCCAGCATTGCAAGTTCCTCCGTCCTTATTTTTCGCAGATTTTGCTTGCAAGGCATAAGCAAATACTATGGGACACCCACTCCCCAATAATGGGACTTATGTTTGTAATATGCTGTACTGCATGGCTCTTGTAAGGGCCATTGCAAGTTGCTCCGTCCTAATTTTTGGCAGCTTTTGCTGGGAAAGCATAAGCAAATACTATGGGACACCCACTCCCCAATAATGGGACTTATGTTTGTAATATGCTGTACTGCATGGCTCTTGTAAGGGGCATTGCAAGTTGCTCGGTCCTAATTTTTGGCAGCTTTTGCTGGGAAAGCATAAGCAAATACTATGGGACACCCACTCACCAATAATGGGACTTATGTTTGTAATATGCTGTACTGCATGGCTCTTGTAAGGGGCATTGCAAGTTGCTCCGTCCTAATTTTTGGCAGCTTTTGCTGGGAAAGCATAAGCAAATACTATGGGACACCCACTCCCCAATAATGGGACTTATGTTTGTAGTATGCTGTACTGCATGGCTCTTGTAAGGGGCATTGCAAGTTGCTCCGTCCTAATTTTTGGCAGCTTTTGCTGGGAAAGCATAAGCAAATACTATGGGACACCCACTCCCCAATAATGGGACTTATGTTTGTAATATGCTGTACTGCATGGCTCTTGTAAGGGGCATTGCAAGTTGCTCCGTCCTAATTTTTGGCAGCTTTTGCTTGGAAAGCATAAGCAAATACTATGGGACACTCACTCCCCAATAATGGGACTTATGTTTGTAATATGCTGTACGGCATGGCTTTTGTATGGGGCATTGCAAGTTGCTCCGTCCTAATTTTTGGCAGCTTTTGCTTGGAAAGCATAAGCAAATACTATGGGGCACCCACTCCCCAATAATGGGACTTATGTTTGTAATATGCTGTACTGCATGGCTCTTGTAAGGGGCATTGCAAGTTGCTCCGTCCTAATTTTTGGCAGCTTTTGCTGGGAAAGCATAAGCAAATACTATGGGACACCCACTCCCCAATAATGGGACTTATGTTTGTAATATGCTGTACTGCATGGCTCTTGTATGGGGCATTGCAAGTTGCTCCGTCCTAATTTTTGGCAGCTTTTGCTGGGAAAGCATAAGCAAATACTATGGGACACCCAATCCCCAATAATGGGACTTATGTTTGTAATATGCTGTACTGCATGGTTCTTGTAAGGGGCATTGCAAGTTGCTCCATCCTAATTTTTGCCAGCTTTTGCTGGGAAAGCATAAGCAAATACTATGGGACACCCACTTCCCAATAATGGGACTTATGTTTGTAATATGCTGTACTGCATGGCTCTTGTAAGGGGCATTGCAAGTTGCTCCGTCCTAATTTTTGGCAGCTTTTGCTGGGAAAGCATAAGCAAATACTATGGGACACCCACTCCCCAATAATGGGACTTATGTTTGTAATATGCTGTACTGCATGGCTCTTGTATGGGGCATTGCAAGTTGCTCCGTCCTAATTTTTGGCAGCTTTTGCTGGGAAACCATAAGCAAATACTATGGGACACCCACTCCCCAATAATGGGACTTATGTTTGTAATATGCTGTACTGCATGGCTCTTGTAAGGGGCATTGCAAGTTGCTCCGTCCTAATTTTTGTCAGCTTTTGCTGGGAAAGCATAAGCAAATACTATGGGACACCCACTCCCCAATAATGGGACTTATGTTTGTAGTATGCTGTACTGCATGGCTCTTCTAAGGGGCATTGCAAGTTGCTCCGTCCTAATTTTTGGCAGCTTTTGCTGGGAAAGCATAAGCAAATACTATGGGACACCCACTCCCCAATAATGGGACTTATGTTTGTAGTATGCTGTACTGCATGGCTCTTGTAAGGGGCATTGGAAGTTGCTCCGTCCTAATTTTTGGCAGCTTTTGCTTGGAAAGCATAAGCAAATACTATGGGACACTCACTCCCCAATAATGGGACTTATGTTTGTAATATGCTGTACGGCATGGCTTTTGTATGGGGCATTGCAAGTTGCTCAGTCCTAATTGTTGGCAGCTTTTGCTTGGAAAGCATAAGCAAATACTATGGGGCACCCACTCCCCAATAATGGGACTTATGTTTGTAATATGCTATACTGTATGGCTCTTGTAAGGGGCATTGCAAGTTGCTCCGTCCTAATTTTTGGCAGCTTTTGCTGGGAAAGCATCAGCAAATACTATGGGACACCCACTCCCCAATAATGGGACTTATGTTTGTAATATGCTGTACTGCATGGTTCTTGTAAGGGGCATTGCAAGTTGCTCCGTCCTAATTTTTGGCAGCTTTTGCTGGGAAAGCATAAGCAAATACTATGGGACACCCACTCCCCAATAATGGGACTTATGTTTGTAATATGCTGTGCTGCATGGCTCTTGTAAGGGGCATTGCAAGTTGCTCCATCCTAATTTTTGGCAGCTTTTGCTGGAAAAGCATAAGCAAATACTATGGGACACCCACTCCCCAATAATGGGACTTATGTTTGTAATATGCTGTACTGCATGGCTCTTGTAAGGGGCATTGCAAGTGCTCCGTCCTAATTTTCGTAAGTTTTGCTTGGAAAGCATAAGCAAATACTATGGGACACCCACTCCCCAATAATGGGACTTATGTTTGTAATATGCTGTACTGCATGGCTCTTGTAAGGGGCATTGCAAGTTGCTCCGTCCTAATTTTTGGCAGCTTTTGCTGGGAAAGCATAAGCAAATACTATGGGACACCCACTCCCCAATAATGGGATTTATGTTTGTAATATGCTGTACTGCATGGCTCTTGTATGGGGCATTGCAAGTAGAGATGAGCGTTTTTCTACTCGAACTGTTCGCCAATCTCAAATTCGAGCTGTTTTGGGCGGTGTTCGAGCCGTTCGGCGAACACGAACAATTTGAGAAAAATTCGGCTGTTCGAGGTTATGTTCGATAACTGTTCGTGCACCAAAATCATAACTGGATTTTTTCTCAGTAATGATGAAAATTAATGTTAATACGCAGTTTGAGTGTACAGCGGGGTGGGGGGAGGGGCAGGGGATGGATCTCTGCAGGAACAATGAAGATCTCCATTTTTTTTTCTCTTTCCCGCATTTGCAGTGGGGAGGTGCAATCTGTCAGCCTATCAGCAGCGCACACACGGAGCAAACTGCTTTTTTTTCACACAAGCAAGGGCATGTGTCATTGGCAGTGTATGTCACATGTCCTTGCCCTATAAGACCAAGCCATTTTCCCCGTCGCACCATTTTCTCACTGCTGCAGCTGCGTGTTAGATGGCACCGCTGTTGCTGTGTGCGCTATACCTTGTTAATTTCAAGCCAATTTTCGCACAAATCTACAGATAGCTTGGGAGTAGGGAATAGTTGTGATTGCAGTCCTTTTAAGTACTAGGTTACAGCATTTCCTACGACTTTTATCAGGCAGGTCTGTGCTCTTAAATAGATAGATTGTGGGAGTAAAGACTAATTGTAATTGGAGTCCTTTTCAGGACTAGGTTACATCAGTTCCTATCAGTTTTTGCCAGGCAGGTCTGTGCCAGTGCTGTGCAAGTTTTTTTCACAGCATTTGGCTGAATCTAGCAAAGCTAATCCTTTTTGGCCTATTGCAGAGTGTTTTAGTCAGTGGAGTAGCCTATCTGTGTTGCAAGATATACCACCTGTGTATAGAATACCAATTTTTTTACTGCACCTAGTGAAGTAAAATCTTTTGGGCATAGCATCATTCTATTAGTCCATCTATACTGACCTCCATCAGGTTGCAAATTGAATATAATTTTTTTCTGCATCTAGCTCTGAAAAAATATTGGGCTTCTAGCTGTGTGTGGGACTTGTTCTATTAATCCATCTATACAGACCTCCATCAGGTTGCAAACTGAATATAATTTTTTCTGCATCTACCTCTGAAAAAATATTGGGCTTCTAGCTGTGTGTGGGACTTGTTCTATTAATCCATCTATACAGACCTCCATCAGGTTGCAAACTGAATATATTTTTTTCTGCATCTACCTCTGAAAAAATATTGGGCTTCTAGCTGTGTGTGGGACTTGTTCTATTAATCCATCTATACAGACCTCCATCAGGTTGCAAACTGAATATATTTTTTTCTGCATCTACCTCTGAAAAAATATTGGGCTTCTAGCTGTGTGTGGGACTTGTTCTATTAATCCATCTATACAGACCTCCATCAGGTTGCAAACTGAATATATTTTTTTCTGCATCTACCTCTGAAAAAATATTGGGCTTCTAGCTGTGTGTGGGACTTGTTCTATTAATCCATCTATACAGACCTCCATCAGGTTGCAAACTGAATATATTTTTTTCTGCATCTACCTCTGAAAAAATATTGGGCTTCTAGCTGTGTGTGGGACTTGTTGTATTAGTCCATCTATACTGACCTCCATCAGGTTGCAAACTGAATATATTTTTTTCTGCATCTACCTCTGAAAAAATATTGGGCTTCTAGCTGTGTGTGGGACTTGTTGTATTAGTCCATCTATACTGACCTCCATCAGGTTGCAAACTGAATATATTTTTTTCTGCATCTACCTCTGAAAAAATATTGGTCTTCTAGCTGTGTGTGGGACTTGTTCTATTAATCCATCTATACAGACCTCCATCAGGTTGCAAACTGAATATATTTTTTCTGCATCTACCTCTGAAAAAATATTGGGCTTCTAGCTGTGTGTGGGACTTGTTCTATTAATCCATCTATACAGACCTCCATCAGGTTGCAAACTGAATATATTTTTTTCTGCATCTACCTCTGAAAAAATATTGGGCTTCTAGCTGTGTGTGGGACTTGTTCTATTAATCCATCTATACAGACCTCCATCAGGTTGCAAACTGAATATATTTTTTTCTGCATCTACCTCTGAAAAAATATTGGGCTTCTAGCTGTGTGTGGGACTTGTTGTATTAGTCCATCTATACTGACCTCCATCAGGTTGCAAACTGAATATATTTTTTTCTGCATCTACCTCTGAAAAAATATTGGGCTTCTAGCTGTGTGTGGGACTTGTTGTATTAGTCCATCTATACTGACCTCCATCAGGTTGCAAACTGAATATATTTTTTTCTGCATCTACCTCTGAAAAAATATTGGGCTTCTAGCTGTGTGTGGGACTTGTTCTATTAATCCATCTATACAGATCTCCTTCAGGTTGCAAACTGAATATATTTTTTTCTGCATCTACCTCTGAAAAAATATTGGGCTTCTAGCTGTGTGTGGGACTTGTTCTATTAATCCATCTATACAGACCTCCATCAGGTTGCAAACTGAATATATTTTTTTCTGCATCTACCTCTGAAATAATATTGGGTTTCTAGCTGTGTGTGCGACTTGTTCTATTAATCCATCTATACAGACCTCCATCAGGTTGCAAACTGAATATATTTTTTTCTGCATCTACCTCTGAAAAAATATTGGGCTTCTAGCTGTGTGTGGGACTTGTTCTATTAATCCATCTATACAGACCTCCATCAGGTTGCAAACTGAATATATTTTTTTCTGCATCTACCTCTGAAAAAATATTGGGCTTCTAGCTGTGTGTGGGACTTGTTCTATTAATCCATCTAAACAGACCTCCATCAGGTTGCAAACTGAATATATTTTTTTCTGCATCTACCTCTGAAAAAATATTGGGCTTCTAGCTGTGCGTGGGACTTGTTGTATTAGTCCATCTATACTGACCTCCATCAGGTTGCAAACTGAATATATTTTTTTCTGCATCTACCTCTGAAAAAATATTGGGCTTCTAGCTGTGTGTGGGACTTGTTGTATTAGTCCATCTATACTGACCTCCATCAGGTTGCAAACTGAATATATTTTTTTCTGCATCTACCTCTGAAAAAATATTGGGCTTCTAGCTGTGTGTGGGACTTGTTCTATTAATCCATCTATACAGACCTCCATCAGGTTGCAAATTGAATATAATTTTTTTCTGCATCTAACCCAGCCAATAGTTTTGGCCTAATACCACAGTTTGGCCACTCAGCTCTGCTCGGTTCCCATCCATTGTTTTTTTGTGCAAACAACTCCAGAGTTGTGAATTAGTTAACCACCAAAATGAGTGGAAAAAGGCCTGCTGCTGGTGGAAGGGGGAATAGGCGTGTTGGGAAGGGGAAAAAAGGTTGTGTCCGTGGGGTAGGTGTTAAAGCAACAGTAACATCTGCAGAAGAAAGACCATCTTCCAGCCAAACTAAAATGTCTACTTCTTTTAGCGGACAATGTGATAAGATCCCTTTCTTACGGCCACGCCAATCGCTACAAATTCCAGATGAGGCACAAAAACAGCAGGTGCTTCAACGGATATCAAGTGCTCCTTTAAGTGGGCTCTCCTCCACATCAACTTCAACATCACAAATACTCCAGTCCTCAAAGGTGTCACCCCAATCGCACTTGCTTCCTCACAGCTCCCAAATCTCCAGCTGCCCGTCTGAGTATGAGGTAGAACAGATGGTTGAGTCTGCAGAGCTGTTTACTCATACTATAGCCTGGGAATCAGAGGTCGACTCCAGTGCTTCTGTGAATCCAGACGAGGAAATGATCTGCACTGATGCCCAGAATCTTTATGAGTCGGATCCAGGACCAGACGCAGAAGGTTCTGACCATAATGTAGACCCTCATTCCCAAACTGTAACTCCTGTTGGTGGAGACAATGAGGAAGACGATGATAAGACTCAAATACCTGATTGGAGCGACAACTTTAGTTTTTTGTCAGGGCAGGAACAGGTTGACTCTGAGGACGACTGATGTGATAACGCACAGGGTGATGATGATGAGGTTGGAGATCCCACTTACTGTCAACCCACAGTCAGCCAAGAGATGAGGTCAGCAGAGGAGGTGGAGGAAGATGCTAGTGACGACGAGGTCAGGTTGCGCCTTCCTGGACAGAGATGTAGTACTGGAAGCACGTCAACAACTGCATCCTCAAACACAACTCTGCCTCTCACCACAAGTCGTGGTGGCTCTTCAGGTCGCATGGGTGCTAAGCCTTGCATAGCCTGGGCATTTTTTCAGATCGATAAAGATGACCCAACTCGTGTTATCTGTAACATTTGTCAGCAAAAGCTAAGTAGAGGCCAAAAAATTCATAGTTTGAGTACTTCATGCATGAACCGGCACATGGACATGAAGCATAAGTTGCAGTGGGAAGCTCAGTGTGCTACAATGCGGACTAGCCAGCCGGGCCAACCACCGTCTGCCATATCTTGTGCATCCGCGGCCTCTTCATCCTCTGTGACTGGGGGGACAGCAGTCACACCTGTTTTGGGGCGCAGACCTGCCACCTCTTTACCCGCAACAGCCAGCGTGATTGGCAGGTCATCATTTTCTTTGGAGGTGGTAACACCAGCTGGTGTTGAGCGCTGTCCGACATCGATAGCACCACCTTTGGATCAAGGCAACCTAACATGTCCGCCTGCATCTTCCTCACAGACCGGCAGTTTGCCGGGGACACCCTTATCAACCCCATCTAAGCACAATAGCCAGCCCTCGGTCCCTCAGATGTGGACAAGTAAAAGACCATTTCCTCCTAGCCATGAGAAAGCTAAGAGGTTGAATTTCACCATCTGCAAGCTCTTGGCTACAGAAATGCTGCCTTTCCGCCTGGTGGACACAGAGGATTTTCGAGACCTTATGTCCGTCGCAGTGCCCCAGTACCAGATGCCCAGTCGGCACTACTTCTCAAAGAAAGGTGTGCCTGCGCTCCACCAGCATGTCGCACACAACATCACCGCTTCTTTGAGAAACTCTGTGTGTGACAGGGTGCATTTCACCACAGACACTTGGACGAGTAGGCATGGACAGGGGCGTTACATGTCGCTGACTGGGCACTGGGTAACTATGGTGACAGCAGGACAAGGGGCTGCTGTCCAAGTCTTGCCGTCCCCACGAGTTGTGCGTCAATCCTCTTTATGTCAAAGTTCCTCCACTGCTTCTGCCTCCTCAACCTCCTCTCGGTCTTCCACCTGCACCCAAAGCCTGTCTGGTGATGCCACAAGCTTTCTAACTGCGCAGAAGGGATCCTGCACACCTCCTTACTATGCTGGCAGTAGGGCTCAACGTCATCAGGCGGTTTTTACATTGAAATGTCTGGGAAACGTGAGTCACACAGCTGAGGAGTTGTGGTCAGCTCTGGAGAACCAATTTCATGAATGGTTGTCTCCACTGGACCTGAAACCAGGGAAGGCCGTGTGCGACAATGCTGCAAACCTGGGTGCGGCCCTTCGCCGGGGCAATGTCACACACGTGCCTTGTATGGCTCACGTGTTGAACCTCGTTGTCCAGCAATTTTTAGCCCACTATCCCAGACTAGATGGCCTTCTGCAGAGGGCACGGTCGCTGTGTGCTCACTTCCGCCGTTCGCATCCCGCAGCTCAGCGACTTACATCTCTACAGAAGTCGTTGGGCCTGCCACTTCACCGGCTAAAATGCGATGTGCCTACCCGGTGGAATTCAACTCTGCACATGTTGCAGCGACTGTGGCAGCACCGACAAGCCCTGGTGCAATACGTTCTGACATATAGCCTGGGCCAACGAGATTCAGAGGTGGGGCAAATCACGCTGGAGGAGTGGTCTCAGATCAGGGACCTATGCACCCTTCTGCACAGTTTTGAAATGGCGACGAAGATGTTTAGTGCTGACGATGCCATTATCAGCATGACTATTCCGGTGATTTACATGCTGGAGCACATGTTAAACAGAATTCGGAGTCAGGTGGTGGCACAAGAGGAGGTGGAGGAAGTAGAGGAGGAGGAGTTGTATGCGGAAGGGCTAACATCTGCAAGGTCCAGACGGTCGGCAGCACCAAGGCGGCAGGCATGTGAGGGTGGGGGAGATGGTTTTACCAGGGCGCATGGTAGCAGCCAAACTAGTGAGGAAGGTGCAGGAGCCCAGGAAGAAGTGGAGGACGAACTGATGGAAGACTCATCAGATGAGGGAGACCTTGATCACATTTCTGTTGTGCGAGGTTGGGGGGAGAGGACAGAGGAAGGAAGCATGATTGTTACCTCGCCACCAACACAACAGGGACTTGGTGCTCCTGGATGCGCAACACACATGAGTGCCTTCTTGCTGCACTACCTGCAACATGACCCTCGAATTGTGAGAATTAGAAATAATCCTGACTACTGGGTTGCCACACTGTTAGATCCCCGGTACAAAAGTAAATTTGCAGAAATTATTCCTGCCATAGAAAGGGATGCACGCATGCAGGAGTATCAGCAGAGACTGTTGCAGAATCTTACATGTGCTTTTCCCAAAATACCAGTGGTGCACGTAGTGAATCTCACAGTTCCAACTTGCCAACCGTGGGACCGTCAAGTGTTCAGCACTCAAACCGTAACAGAACCACAGTATCTGCTGGTAACATCAATTTTGCGGAATCATTTCACCACTTTTTTAGCCCATCCTTTGCAAGGCCACAGGAGACAAGAAGTCTGACACATAGTCAACGCCTAGAGACAATGGTACATGAGTATCTCCAAGTAAACATTGAAGCCACGACTGTGTCACTGGACCCTTGATCTTTTTGGGCTTCCAATCTGGATAAATGGCCAGAGCTAGCCACTTACGCCTTGGAGATCTTGTCATGCCCCGCAGCCAGCGTTCTGTCTGAACGTGTGTTCAGCGCTGCTGGTGGTGTGCTGACAGATAAGCGCACGCGGCTCTCCACTGATAATGTAGACAGACTCACGTTCATAAAGATGAACAAATCATGGATCCGAAACGACTTTTCTACCCCTGTGTCATCCTGGGGAGAGTAAAAGCTTGATGATTGGTTAAAATCACCCTACCAACCGTTTTAAGCTTTCAAATTACTAATCATGTTTATCTGTATCTTGGCTGGAAAATAATTTGGGCTTTGTAGCAGTGTGCAGCACTGATTCTAAAAGGCCATCTATAATAAGCTCCACCAGATTTAAAATTACTAATCATGTTTATCTGTATCTTGACTGGAAAATAATTTATGCTTTGTAGCAGTGTGCAGCACTGATCCTATTAGGCCATCTATACTAAAGCTTCACCAGATTTAAAATTAATAATAATTTTTAGCTGCATCTAGCCCGGAAAATAATTTTGGGGCTCCGAGATGCGCAAGACACATAAGTGCCTTCTTGCTGCACTACCTGCAGCATGACCCTCATATTGTCAGAATTCGAAGTAATCATGACTACTGGGTTGCCACACTCTTAGATCCCCCAAACTTTTCGATCAACCTTTTCATTTTAATAAAGACCAAAAAAATGGTCATTTTTGAAATTATAAGCATTAGCAGGTTGTTAGAAACTGAAATCAAACAGTTTTCAACTCAAAACTTTATTCTAGGTGATGTTACATTTTCACATAGGACCCCTTGTTCGAAAGGAGCTTCTGAACTCTCTCGTCCATTGAATTTGTCAGGTTTTGGATGGTTTCTGCTTCAATTGTTTTGCATGAGGACAGAATTCCCTCCCAGAGCTGTTGCTTAGATGTGAACTGCCTCCCGCCATCATAGACACTCCTTTTAATGATGCTCCAAAGGTTCTGAATGGGGTACAGGTCAGGGGAGCATGGGGGTCACACCATAAGTTTGTCCCCTTTTATGCCCATATCAGCCAGAGATGCAGATGTTTTATGTGCAGCATGAGATGGTGCATTATCATGCAGAAAAATGATCTTGCTGTGAAATACACGGTTCTTCTTCTTGAACCATGGCAGGAAGTGCTGTTTGAGAAAATCCACATACATTATGGAGTTCATCTTTAGCGCCTTCAGGGATCCTAAAGGGGCCGACAATCTCTCTCCCCATGATTCCAGCCCCAAACATTACTCCACCTCCTCCTTGTTGGCGCTGTAGCCGTGTTTGCGTGGGGTGTCCATCAACCAGCCATCCTCCACTCCATCCATCTGGACCATCGAGTGCTGCACGGCACTCATCCGTGAACAAAACAGTTTTGAAATCAGTCTTCATGTAATGTTTGGCCCACTGGAGCCGTTTCTGCTTGTGTGAAGTGGATAGAGGAGGTCGACAGGATGGCGTATGCACAGCTGCAAACCTCTGAAGGACCCTGCATCTTGTTGTTCGGGGGACGTTGGAGGCACAAGCAGCTTCAAAAACTTGTCTGCTGCTATGACAAGGCTTTTTTGCCGCTGCTCTTTCAACCTGACGTAATTGCCTGTAGGAAAGAGTCCTCAATTTGCCCTTATCAGCACGCACACGTGTGTACTGTGAATCAGCTACATACTTCTTGATTGCCAAGACACTTCATCCTGATCATCGCACAATGTTGATTGTAGTCATGCCTTGACCTAAACACTCCACAATTTGTTGCTTCTCAGCAGCCGACACATCCTTTTTCTTTCCCATTTTGGCAGAAAATGTAGGCTGCTTAATAATGTGAGACAGCCTTCTTAAGTAGTCTTGCCTTTCATTGGACACACCTGCCAAACTAATTAGCACAGGTGTCTGCAATTGCTTACAGTGATATAAAGAGCCCTGACACACATCACCATCAATGAGTTTAACTGACAAACAAACAAATTCTTCCCTTATCACTCCTAAACACTTTTTGCATAATAATTTGGAACGCAGTGTACATGTGCTTTTCCACAAAACACCAGTGGTTCACGTAGTGAATCTTACAGTTCTAGCTTGCCAACCGTGGTCTGTATGGAGTTGTTCAATAAAGGGCCCAAAATTAAGATAACATAGATGGGAGAGGTCTCTATGAATAGGAATTTCTAAGTATTTGATACCCTGTGAGGGCCAGGCAAAGGGAAAGTTGGACTGGATGGAATCCTATATGGATTTGGGGAGGGAGACATCGAGGGCCCCAGACTTCGCTGCATTGATTTTAAAATTTGACCATGTAACAAAGTGATCTATTTCAGCCATAACAGCATGGATGGATATATGTGATTGAGTGATATATACTAGGACATCATCAGCAAATAGAGAGCACTTGTACTCGGTGCCTCCCACCTCAATCCACCTAATATTGGGGTTATGGCAAATTGATGAGAGCAGGTGCTCCGTCACTAGGATGTATAAGAGAGGGGACAGAGGACATCCCTGCCTTGTCTCATTGGTGATTGTGAAAGGTGATGAAAATGTTCTGATGCACCCCCTGGGCCTTGGGACACCCGGAGCCGGACCCTTTTTGGTGGATGCTGGTGGTTGTAGTCTTCGTGGCGGCGACCCGGTTCCGTGGCTCAGGGTGGTCAAACCAGTGGCGGAACTATTTATGTGGTTTTGATGTTTAAATGTCCGACTACGCCACCCGTGGATTGCGGTCAGAGTGAACCGCCGCTGCAGGGCAGACCGCTGAGGCTGGTGTTGTGGGTGCAGCAGAGCGTAGCATAACTCCCCACGGGAGGAGTATAGCCTCAGGGCAGTGTATGCGGAGGATGGGGGTGATGGTGCAGGGCAGCAGCAGTAACGACACGGAGTCAGTGATGCAGTCCAGGGCCTTTACTCACAGTTCTTATTATCCAGACCACGTCTGCAGGTAACGGCTGCCCACGTCGTACTGTGCTCACCAGGTGAGGGGCTCAGACAACTCCTAGATAACTTTGGAGCGCTTCACAGGACCCCCTTTGTGTGTCCTTTGCCTGGCCTTTCTTACCAACCCTTCTGTCCGGCTGCCTCGGGCCTCCTCTTGGTAAACTTGGCGCCAGTTTCCCTGACCCTATGTGGTGCCTTCCTAGCGGGTGTAGCGAGGGGCTGCGCCACATAAAATGTCACAGCCTCCGGTTTCTAGCTGAGGGTCGTTTCCTGCCTCCACTAGTTTCGGGGACCGGTCTCCCCCTTTGGTCTGACCCCTCCACGCAGGTGGATTCGGGCGTGCGGTGGCGACTCGCCCGTCCGCACCCCTGGGATCCCTTCATTCCTCGTTCCTGGAGCCTTCTCCGCTCCTCTTCCTTCCTTCTCCCTCTTCCAGGCCTGGGCCTCTGTTACTAGGCCCGCCTCCGGAGCAGAGCTCATGCAGAGCCCCTGCTCCCTGCCACTTCTGCTCAGACTTCTCTGCACTGAACTAAGATGGTGCCCACCTTTTATACTCCCTTCTCAATGCACCCAGGAACTGCTTCCTCCCTGCTCCTGCACTACAGGGTTCCCCTTCCTCAGTGTTCCCTCCCCCCACTCCAGCCAGGGACAGGGACTGTCGTGCCCATCTCAGAGGCATATTGGTCGCCCTGCCCCACGGCAATGTGGTGTAATGCATGCAGGTGTCGGGTCCTGATCCACACTCCATCCTTACCTGAGAGTGAGATATCACACCTCTGGGTGAGGTGCAATACCTCTGTAGCAACCGAGCCCTCAGGGTGCTACAGTTCCATTTATCTTCAGCCTAGGTGACGTATTGCGATACAGGGCCGTGATTTTGGCTATAAAAGGGTCCCCTAGACCCCTACCCCAAGCTTTTTAAGAGAATCATATATGGCGTGCCAGGAGACTCTATGGAATGCTTTCTCAGCATCCAACGAGAGTATCTAATTACAAATTTTTAACTGCATCTAGCCCAGGAAATACTTTGTGCCTAGTAGCAGTGTCTGCTAGTGAGCGGATTATCCCGGCTGTTAAGCAAGCTACACCACCTGTAGTTTAGACACTTAATTTTTTCAAAGGAAATGCTTCGGGACCATGGGATACTCAGTGAAGAGCATCAGGAGGCACCCCAAGGCATAGGGGCTGGGACTGGCAGTAGGATGCCTTGCGGTGGACAGCCGAGCTCGATCCTTATAAAAGCTTTTTAACTGCAGCAGCTTTAGTGGACGCTACTGGAGCTGGAATTACGCGGCTGCTGGCATGAGACTTGCCCTCCAATAGATCCTTGTAAATGGATTTAAAGTGTATTCATTCAAATTAGAGAGACAAATTAAATTAAAAAGCTTAGAGCTGCCTCCACCACAGGGGGGCTCGCTCGACCCACCAGCGGACAGGCACCAGTATTGGGAGAGGGGGGCTGGCCATCAGGGTTCACCGCGGCTCTGGCACAAACCCGGCGACACGGAGGTGGCACGGGCAGGAGCGGTCTGGCCGTGTCGGCTTCTCACTTTTTGGATTTTAGAAGGGCATGACATGCCTATATCTGTGTCTCCCCCTCCTTTTACTCCTCCACCTCTTTTATTTTCGCATGACTATATGTACTTGTCACTTTTCCATGTGTTAGTTATGTCTTCTGAGCAGTTTGTCAGCTTTTGGACACCTTTGAAGGTGTTTTCTATGTGTTTCTATGTGTTTTTGTTTGCCTGCCATTGGTTTTAACGGTGTTCGAAGGTGTTCGACGAACAGTTCGACGAACAGTTCGGCGAACACACGGGTGTTCGACGAACCGAACCGAACTCGAACACTACGGGGGTGGCTCAACACTAATTGCAAGTTGCTCCGTCTTAATTTTTGGCAGCTTTTGCTGGGAAAGCATGAGCAAATACTATGGGACACCCACTCCCCAATAATGGGACTTATGTTTGTAGTATGCTGTACTGCATGGCTCTTGTAAGTGGCATTGCAAGTTGCTCCATCCTAATTTTTGGCAGCTTTTGCTTGGAAAGCATAAGCAAATACTATGGGACACTCACTCCCCAATAATGGGACTTATGTTTGTAATATACTGTACGGCATGGCTTTTGTATGGGGCATTGCAAGTTGCTCCGTCCTAATTTTTGGCAGCTTTTGCTTGGAAAGCATAAGCAAATACTATGGGGCACCCACTCCCCAATAATGGGACTTATGTTTGTAATATGCTGTACTGCATGGCTCTTGTAAAGGGCATTGCAAGTTGCTCCGTCCTAATTTTTGGCAGCTTTTGCTGGGAAAGCATAAGCAAATACTATGGGACACCCACTCCCCAATAATGGGACTTATGTTTGTAATATGCTGTACTGCATGGTTCTTGTAAGGGGCATTGCAAGTTGCTCCGTCCTAATTTTTGCCAGCTTTTGCTGGGAAAGCATAAGCAAATACTATGGGACACCCACTTCCCAATAATGGGACTTATGTTTGTAATATGCTGTACTGCATGGCTCTTGTAAGGGGCATTGCAAGTTGCTCCATCCTAATTTTTGGCAGCTTTTGCTGGGAAAGCATAAGCAAATACTATGGGACACCCACACCCCAATAATGGGACTTATGTTTGTAATATGCTGTACTGCATGGCTCTTGTAAGGGGCATTGCAAGTTGCTCCGTCCTAATTTTTGGCAGCTTTTGCTGGGAAAGCATAAGCAAATACTATGGGACACCCACTCCCCAATAATGGGACTTATGTTTGTAATATGCTGTACTGCATGGCTCTTGTAAGGGGCTTTGCAAGTTGCTCCATCCTAATTTTTGGCAGCTTTTGCTGGAAAAGCATAAGCAAATACTATGGGACACCCACTCCCCAATAATGGGACTTATGTTTGTAATATGCTGTACTGCATGGCTCTTGTAAGGGGCATTGCAAGTGCTCCGTCCTAATTTTTGGTAGCTTTTGCTTGGAAAGCATAAGCAAATACCATGGGACACCCACTCCCCAATAATGGGACTTATGATTGTAATATGCTGTACTGCATGGCTCTTGTAAGGGGCATTGCAAGTTGCTCCGTCCTAATTTTTGGCAGCTTTTGCTGGGAAAGCATAAGCAAATACTATGGGACACCCACTCCCCAATAATGGGACTTATGTTTGTAATATGCTGTACTGCATGGCTCTTGTATGGGGCATTGCAAGTTGCTCCGTCCTAATTTTTGGCAGCTTTTGCTGGGAAAGCATAAGCAAATACTATGGGACACCCACTCCCCAATAATGGGACTTATGTTTGTAATATGCTGTACTGCATGGCTCTTGTAAGGGGCATTGCAAGTTGCTCCGTCCTAATTTTTGGCAGCTTTTGCTGGGAAAGCATAAGCAAATACTATGGGACACCCACTCCCCAATAATGGGACTTATGTTTGTAATATGCTGTACTGCATGGCTCTTGTAAGGGGCATTGCAAGTTGCTCCGTCCTAATTTTTGGCAGCTTTTGCTGGGAAAGCATAAGCAAATAATATGGGACACCCACTCCCCAATAATGGGACTTATGTTTGTAATATGCTGCACTGCATGGCTCTTGTAAGGGGCATTGCAAGTTGCTCCGTCCTAATTTTTGGCAGCTTTTGCTGGGAAAGCATAAGCAAATACTATGGGACACCCACTCCCCAATAATGGGACTTATGTTTGTAACATGCTGTACTGCATGGCTCTTGTAAGGGGCATTGCAAGTTGCTCATTCCTAATTTTTGGCAGCTTTTGCTGGGAAAGCATAAGCAAATACTATGGGACACCCACTCCCCAATAATGGGACTTATGTTTGTAATATGCTGTACTGCATGGCTCTTGTAAGGGGCATTGCAAGTTGCTCCGTCCTAATTTTTGGCAGCTTTTGCTGGGAAAGCATAAGCAAATACCATGGGACACCCACTCCCCAATAATGGGACTTATGTTTGTAATATGCTGTACTGCATGGCTCTTGTAAGGGGCATTGCAAGTTGCTCCGTCCTAATTTTTGGCAGCTTTTGCTGGGAAAGCATAAGCAAATACTATGGGACACCCACTCCCCAATGGGACTTACATTTGTAATATGCTGTACTGCATGGCTCTTGTAAGGGGCATTGCAAGTTGCTCCGTCCTAATTTTTGGCAGCTTTTGCTTGGAAAGCATAAGCAAATACCATGGGACACCCACTCCCCAATAATGGGACTTATGTTTGTAATATGCTGTACTGCATGTGACGCGCCCCCTGGGCTGTGTGTACACGTGTGTGGGATACCCGTTGCCTGGTCTCTGGTGTCTGTAGTCTCCGTGGCGGTGACCCCGTCCCGTGGCTCAGGCTGGTCAAACCAGTGGCAGTCTTTCTTAGGTTTTGAGGTTAATTGTCTGACTGCGCCACCCGTGGATTGCGGTCAGGGAGTACCACCGCTGCGAGGCAGACCGCTGAGGCTGGTTTTGTGTGCGCAGCATAGAATGGGATAACTCCCCTCGGGAGGAGTATAGCCTCAGGGCAGTGAGTGTGGATGATGGGGGTGATGGTGCACGAGTGCAGCAGGAATGACTCAGAGTCTTTGCAGTGCATTTCAGGGTCTTTACTGATGATTATAAGGTAGACCCTCCCGGGAGTACTGGCTAGCATAAGAGGCTTGGTCAGTCTGTGAGCAAGCAGGAGTTCCCCTGGCCAGGTGGAGTTGTAGGCCTCCCCGTCTGTCTGCACTCTTCCTGGCTACCTTGCTGTAAGCGGGGAGAAGTAGCCCACGTCCCTGAGTGTACCGTGTAGTGCTCACCCGTATGGCTGGTGACTTGGGGCCTTCTGTTAGCCTCCGCTCCACGACGGCGGTACTGGTCCCTTGCTTGTGAATGAGCCTCCGGGCTTCTATGGCCAGAGGACCTGAAATCCCCTGCCGGCTGGTTTCTGCTGCTGGATATATAAGTCCTCACAGCTTCAGACTCCTGTGTCCGGTTCCTATTGTCTTCTGCCAGGGCGAGCTCTGCTCAGCTTCCAGCCCCTGGTCTTTAGCTCCTAGCTCCTACAGAGCTCCTTGCTGTTACTTTCCCTTGCTCTCACTCTGACTCTGACTGTTCTCTGACTCACTCAACCCCGCCCCAGATCCAGTTTATTAGGGCAGAATTCTCCCCTCCCAGGATTGGGGCAGGAGGATGTTGCATGTTTAAGGGATCCTGACCAGGAAACCTCCCACTTGCTCTCCGACGTAATATCTCTATTACTGTGGTGACCAGACCCCTGGGTTGCCACACATGGCTCTTGTAAGGGGCATTGCAGTTCCTCATAATTTTTGGAAAGCCTTCCATTCACTGCTTAGGCCAACAGTTCACGGGAGACCCAGTTGCTATAAATGGAAAAAAAGGTTTAGTTAACGCCCTCTGACCTCCATGTCATTTCCAAGGGGCATTGGAGTGGCATTTTGGTAGGCATTGTACTCACTGTATGCCCTATAACTGTGTAACCGAACCGCTCCTTTTGTTACAGAAACATATCCTACAAGACATATCTGGTTGACTGGCCTGATATTGATGTGAATGGTCCCTGTTCCTCCTGCTCTTTCTCCTTTGCCACTACCTCATCCATCATTTATCACCTGAAGCTTTGTTTTAACGGGAGTCATAGAACTTGGATAGTAGCAGGAAAACATCCAGCAATCCTCGGAGGAGGTAGGATATGCGCCAAAACGCTGACCACCTCAGGCCTAGCCGCTACTACATACATGCACTTGCATTACAACAAAACAAAGCAGATGCTAACTTCTATCATCCTCATCATGCTCCTCACCTTGGCACTCTCAACTCCCCTGATGGAGAAGCCAGGGCCCACCGGAGGAGTCTGATAGTCCGGTGGGCTCGGCCAATGCTGCCCTAAAGCAGGCCAGGCTAAGAAAAGTGTGGGAAAGGTTACCGGGACAAGTAGGGGTGGCTGGGGACCGAGTATGGACACCCGGCCACCCCCTGGAGGCTGGGGAGCAAGCGGGGACACCCGGCCACCAGGCGGCTGGGGACTGAGTATGGATACCAGGCCGCCGACACAGCCATGGCGTGGTGGCCAGATTCCGCCTCCACATGCCTAGAAGGCCCAATTTAAAGTGCCAGCAAGCAAGCAGTATGGTATTGCAGCCTGGGGGTGGGTGGGTGGCAGGCTGCATACTTGCGCTTGCATTGCAAGGAATGGGAGAGGTACAATTGAACACTGCCCTGGGAAAAGGACTTGAATGGGGATAGTTGCAAGTCTGCAACGACAGGTGCAAGGTGGGAGGCATCTTCGCACGTACCATGAACAGGAGTTTGGCATGCACACACTACAGCGGAATAGACTCTCCTTCCCACTAAATGCACTGGGGAGGGCACAGGTAATGTTTTGGTATACGCGCTTAATCTTATGTATAAGGCACACCAGGACAAATATGGCGGCTGGGGACTGAGTATGGATACCTCGCTGCCGAAGCAGCCATGAGGTAGTGGCCAGCTTCGGCTTCCTCCAAACTAAAAGGCCCCATTTCAAGTGCAAGCTAGCAGTATGGAATTGCAGTCTGGGGGTGGGTGGGTGGCAGGCTGCACACTTACACTTGCATTAAAAGAAAACACAGCAGATGCTAACTTCTGTCATCATCATCATGCTCCTCACCTTGGCACTCTCAACTCCACCGATGGAGAAGTCAGGGCCCACCGGAGGAGTCTGGTTCTCTGGTGGGCTCGTCCAATGCTGCCTAAAGCAGGCCGGGCTAAGAAAAGTGTGTGGGGGGATGTTCCAAGGAGAAATAGGGGCGGCTGGGGACCGTTTTTTGGACACCCGGCTGCCCCCAGGCGGCTGGGGACCGTGTGTGGACACTCGGCCGCGGGGCGGCTGGGTACCGAGTATGGACACCCGGCCGCCGGGCGGCTGGGGACTGAGTATGGATTCCAGGCCGCCAACACAGCCATGACGTGGTGGCCAGATTCCGCCTCCACATGCCTAAAAGGCCCAATTTCAAGTTCAAGCAAGGAAGCAGTATGGTATTGCAGCCTGGGGGTGGGTGGGTGGCAGGCTGCATACTTGAGCTTGTATTGCAAGGAATGGGGGAGGTACAATTGAACACTGCCCTGGGACTAGAACTTGCATGGGGATAGTTGCAAGTCTGCATCTTCTGATGCGGTAAGGATCACTTATGATGGGCACACTTTTAGACAGTGACCTGGGAGTCAGAGATGCTTCCAGGGGTCTTCCCCATGCTGTTCCCTTGTCTTTTCAGCACTTTATGCATGTGTCACACAGCACATGGCCAGATAAGGTTGTAAAATGTTAAAATGACATTTCACGGTGAATGCATTTGTCATAGTTGAAAGCAATACAAAAGTGAAAAAACGCATAAAAAATGCTACTTGTGAACATAGCCGAAGGTGTGGAGGAGTATTTTTGTTTTTGGTCATTTATTTTAACTTATACACAATTCTTTACCCTGGAAAGGATGTTCCTTAACATCTTTCACAGGAAAAAAGTTTCACTTTCGTTTTTCAACGTTTTATTGTGAGCCTGTAAAAGTGGCTTAATACCTCTGACAACGTTGGTGACAGCAGTGACCTGGGGGTCAGAAATGCTTCCTGGGGCGATCTCCATGCTGTCCCCATGTCATTTGAGCACTGTCACTATCGTTTTGGGCACTTGTTAGGCTTTTAAAAGACTGCCGGGGGTGCCACCGCAAAAATGCTCGAGTCTCCCATAGACTAACATTGGGCTCGTTGCTCGGGTCGAGCACCCGAGTATCACGGCGAGCTCGGCCCGAGCTTCGAGCACCCGAGCATTTTAGTGCTCGCTCAACACTAATCACAACCAATCTGATGGGAAGTCAATATGCATGAAATTAAAACACAAATAATCACACATAGAATAAATAAAACAGATATTATTAATATTGGTCAAGATGTACTTGGGCATCACATACAGTATGGAGATTACAAAAATGGGACGAAACTAACGTTCTCATTAAGCCCCTTGGGGTGCAGGGTTTTAAGCGCCCAAATCCATTTGGATTCCAATTGAGCCAGTTTCTGTGAAACGTGGGCCAGCACGAATACCCACCAAAATACTATCAATGCCTTTTATCCTCAATCCAGTAGAATCACAATTGTGATACAACTTAAAGTGGCGTGGGATGGTTTTAAGCGTGGATGCATCCACATGGCCAAGTGCCACCTCAATCCCCAACACATGCTCTCTTACCCGTGTTTTAAATTGGCGTGTAGTCATACCTATGTAAATAAGCCCACATGGACAAGATGCATGGTATTTCTCATATCGTGTTTGACAAGTGATGTATTTATTGATCTTAAATCTTGTACCGTTCGAATCACAAAAATCCGTACAATGGTCGATGTTGGGACAGGCGACACAGTAACCACATGGACTGCAGCCACGCCATCCCCCACCCACTCCATCTAAAAAGGTTTGTCGAGGTTCACCCTCATAGTGACTCCACACCAGGTGGTCCCGGAGATTCTTGGCACATCGAAAAGTTAATGACGGTTTATCAGAAATATATATTGTCAAAATCGGATCAGTCATAAGGACCGGCCATGCCTTCTCGAGTGCCTTACTCATTGCCGGCACCTGGGTATGATATTTTGTAATAAATCTTACTATATATACTTACTATAGGGGTGACACCAACAGCGGTTCGTTTGGTGGCCTAGCGACTATCCAGGTATATGTTTGAGCAATGCCATTCATTTGAATATGGGGTATGTTCTTTAATAACCATAATCTATAAGTATTCTGGATGTCATAATTAGATTTAAACAAATTGGGAGGATGAAATACTCTATATTTTATTGACAAATTTACATGCAACATTTATATATTGGAGATAGAATGTATATATTTTTTCATTACCTCCCCTTAATCATCTACTATACACAGGCTCACCAATTGTGGCCGCTGTGTCACATGGTTTTTATGGTGTAACTTTTTAATCCAATATTTTTTGTCTCCAGCATTGTGTCCCCATGATGTGGTCCGTTTGTGCATAGATACGAATTGTTTTGATGTGGTATTTATATTTTCAATAAAGATATACTTTTATGAATTTGTACGAACTCTAGTGGCCATCTTTTTTTCTCTGCTCAGCAGGGACCTCCTAGTACATTGTTAACTATTGTATAGACCTACCGTCTGAAAAGAACAGGTCAGACATAAACTTTAGATATCTACCAATCTTTCTCTCTCTCTATATACAGTGCCTACAAGTAGTATTCAACCCCCTGCAGATTTAGCTGGTTGACACATGCGGAATTAACTTGGCATTGTGACATTTGTACTGTAGATCAGCCTGGAAGTGGGAAATGCACTGCAGCAAATTTTATTTTATTTTATTTTATTTTTTTTTTAAACGTTAAAAGTTAATTCAGAGTGTCATTTATTATTCAACCCCTCAAACCACAAGAATTCTGTTTGGTCCCCCTAAAGTATTAAGAAGTAGTTCAGGCACCAAGAATAATGAGCTTCACATGTGTGGATTAAAGATCTCTTTTGCCAGCCTTTTCTGACTATTTAAGACCCTCCCCAAACTTGTGAACAGCACTCAGACATGGTCAACATGGGAAAGACAAAGGAGCATTCCAAGGCCATCAGAGACAAGATCGTGGAGGGTCACAAGGCTGGCAAGGGGTACAAAACCCTTTCCAAGGAGTTGGGCCTACCTGTCTCCACTGTTGGGAGCATCATCCGTAAGTGGAAGGCTTATGGAACTACTGTTAGCCTTCCACGGCCTGGACAGCCTTTGAAAGTGTCCTCCCGTGCCGAGGCCAGGCTTGTCCGAAGAGTCAAGGCTAACCCAAGGACAACAAGGAAGGAGCTCCGGGAAGATCTCATGGCAGTGGGGACATTGGTTTCAGTCAATACCATAAGTAATGTACTCTACCGCAATGGTCTCCGTTCCAGACGAGCCCGTAAGGTACCTTTACTATCAAAGTGTCATGTTAAGGCTCGTCTACAGTTTGCTCATGATCACTTGGAGGACTCTGAGACAGGCTGGTTCAAGGTTCTATGGTCTGATGAGACCAAGATCGAGATCTTTGGTGCCAACCACACACGTGACGTTTGGAGACTGGATGGCACTGCATACGACCCCAAGAATACCATCCCTACAGTCAAGCATGGTGGTGGCAGCATCATGCTGTGGGGCTGTTTCTCAGCCAAGGGGCCTGGCCATCTGGTCCGCATCCATGGGAAGATGGATAGCACGGCCTACCTGGAGATTTTGGCCAAGAACCTCCGCTCCTCCATCAAGGATCTTAAGATGGGTCGTAATTTCATCTTCCAACAAGACAACGACCCAAAGCACACAGCCAAGAAAACCAAGGCCTGGTTCAAGAGGGAAAAAGTCAAGGTGTTGGAGTGGCCTAGTCAGTCTCCTGACCTTAACCCAATTGAAAACTTGTGGAAGGAGCTCAAGAATAAAGTCCACATGAGACACCCAAAGAACCTAGATAACTTGGAGAAGATCTGCATGGAGGAGTGGGCCAAGATAACTCCACAGACCTGTGCCGGCCTGATCAGTTCTTATAAAAGACGATTATTAGCTGTAATTGCAAACAAGGGTTATTCCACAAAATATTAAACATAGGGGTTGTATAATAATTGACCCACACTTTTATGTTTAAAATTTAATAAAATTCAACTGAGCAACATAACTTTTTGGTTTGTAAGATTTATGCTTCTGTTCATAAAACCTACTCTCGTTTGCAGTTTGAAGGCTCTAACTTATTTGCATCTTATCAAACCAGCTAAATCTGCAGGGGGTTGAATACTACTTGTAGGCACTGTATATATATATATATATATATATATATACAGTCATGGCCAAAAGTGTTATCACTAGTGTTGAGCGAATTTGTTCGGTGAATGTTCGAAAGTTTCAAATTCGGCACGAATATGGCACATTAGGATTCTTGATTGCAAAGGCGAGGAAATTTTCTTAAAATCTGAAAAATTTGACGAATTTACGCAGGACCACGAATACAGGGCAACCACGGCGTTTTGAACAGTTTTGTTAGCATAGTGCAAGTGTATGATGAGTGGTGAAATGTGCCAGGTGAGTGTGGGGGCTGTGGAGAGCTTAGAACAGGTCAGATCAGTGGCGCAATGTTTTTTTGTTTTTTTTCCTGTGGGCAGTAACTTTAACTGAGGAAAGCGCAGCCAGCCAATCATAGCGCAGGAAGCATCTACACTGTCCAGACATAAGGGCTTCTGCAATTGGCTGCAGAAATCACATGTCCTCTCAATATAAAAAGCGGCCATGTTCCCTCAGCGCTGTTATATCCATGTCACTGCTGGAGACAGACGCAGCTCAGTGTTCTCCTGCGTAATGAGAGATATTAGCTAGATAGGTGGGCGCTTGTGTGGTAGTCAGATAGTGTAGATAATTCCTGACCTGTGTACCTCTGCAAACGCTGGTGCAGCACATTTTTGGTGTTCTTGTGTAAGTACTGAGATTCTTTTTTTGCACTTGCTAATGTGAGCAAGCAAGCGCAGTGCACCTTTTCATTTAGTGGGTTGAAATTTTGCTCTGTACAGTCTGCAGAGCTTCTTATTGCAGAGCACAAAATCTGTTTTTTTTCTGTTGCTATTGTGATATTGAAAGCTGTGTGCACTAAAGTTTTTTTTAGTGTCAGATACTATTTTTGTGGAGTTGAACTTCAGGTGGTTTCAGAGTAAAAAATACATTTTTTCTCTTGCGACGCCCAGTCCAAAAAACATTTTTTCCTGTGTGAAAAGTCATACAGTGCTACAAGTCAGCCACTACGTCAGTGGCTGTCAAATTCAGCTTGTACACATAGTCAAACCTATATATATTTTTAGTTGGCAGGTAGAGTCCACCAAAGGTTTTTACTGTGGCAAAGTTGATCCAGTTTACTAAAAGGCAGATCCTATTTTAGAGGCATTGAACTTGTCCTGGTTTTACAGTAAAAAAAGAAAAAACTTCTCTTATTAGGCCCAGTCCAAAAAATATTTTTTTCTGTGTCAAATGTCATAGAGTGCTATAAGCCAGCAACTACATCAGTGGTGGTCAAAGTCAGCTGGATGAAGAACTTATGCAGAGTAACCTAAATATTTTTTGCTCTGAGTAAAGTGATACAGCTGGCTACATCTGAGTTTGAAATATTTTGGAGCATATATTCTATGTCATACTGGCCTCATCCACATTAAAAAAAAAATTCTTCTATTCCTAAAGTAATACAGCAGGGGACATCTCAGTTTGAAATTGTTTGGAGAATATCTCGTAGATTTTATCGGCCTCATGCACACTAACAAATATCTTTTGTCTGTTAGTAACGTTATACGGCAGGCCATATCTTACCTTGTCATTTAGTGTCACTGAAATTCAGGTGTGTGCTGAGCTATTGCACAGGAAAAAAAACATATTTTTCTTTAGTTAATTGCATGCTCCCACCACTGTATCTGACCAACATGAGTGGGAAAAAAAGAGGACGTGGTGGAAGGGGGGATAGGCTTTGTGTTCAATGTGTACATGGGGTACGTGGTAATGTTAGTGAAAGCACTAGTGAACCAACACAAACAGGTCCTATCCAAAAACAACTGACAACTTATGTTAGTGGATGGCCTACTGCACTCTCTTCCTTTGGCAGCCGCATAACAATACGCCTTTTTGATAAGGCCCAGAAAGAGCAGGTACTCCAGTGGATGGCAAGCTCTGCTTCCAGTGCCTCTCCTCTTCTTCCTCCACCTCAACATCAGACGCAGTACAGTCCACAGAGGTGGCACTCCAATTACCCATGCTTCCCCTCACGTCACAACTGGCCAACTGCCCAGCTGACTGTAGCGAACCACAGATGGGCAAGTCTGTAGAACTCTTCACCCATTCTACACCATGGGCACCAGAAGTGTACTCCAAGCAGTCACAGAGTCAAGGGGAGGAAAGCATCTGCACCAATGGCCAAAATTTTTTTATCTTGTATTTTGGGGCAGGACAAAGTAGGGTCCAAGCAGGTTCCTAACCCTCATCAACAGACGATAACCGCAGAGGAGGGAGGTGATCCCGATGAGACTCAGATACCTGAGGCTCATGTGGACTGTACTGTGCTGTCAGGAGAGGGGTCACTGTGAGGGCGAGGAATGGGATAACACATTGGATGATGATGAGGTTGAAGATCCTACTTGGTGTGAACCCAGAGTCATGCAGCCAAGTAGCTCATCTGAGGAGGTGGAAGAGGAAGATGAGGAGGTTACATTTTGCCCTACGGGGCAGACACGGAGTAATGCAAGCACGAGGAGCACTGCATCCTTAGCCACAACCGTGGCTGTGACCAGCAGCGGTCATGGGTCTGCAGCTCGCAGGGGCAGCAAGGGTTGCCTAGAATGGGCCTTTTTTGTCACTGCAAAAGATGAGCTAACTCACGTTATCTGCAAACTTTGTGATAAAAAACTCAGTAGAGGGAAAAGCTGCCATAATTTGACTACTATATGCATGAACATTCACATGCTCAAACAACATTATTTATGCTGGGACTCTTACCACGCTGAAATGTGGACCAGCGCACCTCAACAACCATCAGCTTCCCCATCAAACGCATCCGCTGCTTCTTCCTCCTCCTCTGTCACCGTGCCAAGTATTATCACGCAGGTCTCCCATCGCAGAAACTCCGGTTCTTTACCTGCTCCAGTCAGGCTGATTGACAGCCCATCAGCTGTAACAGAAGCTGACACGCCTGCTGCTTGCTTCACCGAGCACACCGGATGTTTCTCAATCCACCGTAACATATGCACCTCACTCATGCTCCACCAGTTTTTCCGGTTCACCATACTCCACCCTCTCCACCTTAGCCAGCCCTCGGTCCCGCAATTGTCGTCATATAAAAGATTGTTTGATCCTATGCATGACAAATAAGAGGTTGAACTCCACCATCTCCAATCTGTTAGCCACGGAAAGGCGCCTTTCCGCCTGGTAGATACAGACGGTTTCTGAAAACTGATGGCCATCGCAGTCCCCCAGTACCAGTTGCCCAGTCGCCATTACTTCTCTAAGAAAGCTGTGCCTGTGCTACAACAGCATGTCGCAGACAACATCACCCATTCCTTGTCTAAATCTACGTGTGCCAGGGTGCATTTCACCACAGACACCTGGATGAGTAAACATGGCCAAGGGTGTTACATCTCTTTTGGTCCCATTTCTAGGTGTTGTATCTGCATTATTTTGATCCCCCCATTGACTTCTATGGAATTCGGAAATGTTCGACTAACATTCGGCGAATATCAATTTGTTCGGCGAACTTTTCCGAACCGAACATTGAAATGTTCGCTCATGCCTAGTTATCACCCTTGGCATTATCCAAACAAACATGGAAGGAATATGGCACAATTGCAAACCTACAAGACATGGCACCCAAACTGACATCCCAAGGAAGAAGAGCACTACCAGTTCAACTATTAGTCATAACTCCACAAATCTAGCACTTATGAAAGAGTGGCAAGAAAAAAATGTTTTGAAAGCAAGCTATAAAAAGTTAAGAGTTAGAAAAAAAAGCCACATAGGGGACACATCATGTGAAAGAAGGTGCTCTGTTCAGCTGAGATCAAAGTAAAACCTTTTGGGCTAAATGCAAAACGCTATGTGTGGCGGAAAACTAACACTGCACATCAGCTTTAAAACTCCAACACTAATAGTTGTCCTGTGGACAGATCTTCCCATCTGAGCTATGGATCTCTGGAGCTACTCTAGAGTGACCGCGGGCCTCTTGGCTGCTTCTCTAATGTGTGCTCTCCTTGCTTGGAATGTCAGTTTAGCCCGAGCTTGGGCTATTTTTTTTATAACCTAACCATGCTTTACTCTTCTCCACAACTTTATCCCTGACATGTTTGGTGTAGTCCTTTGTTTTCATGATGCTGTTTGACCCTCTAATGTTCTCAAACAAACCTCTGAGGCCTTCACAGAACAGCTGTAATTATACTAATGAAGCCCCTTCAAACAGTTTGAGAGATCTGGAAGAATGTTTGTACAGAGAAGAAAAAAGTGAGTGCTACCATGAGTCCTGTGTCATGCAACAGTAAAGCATCCTGAGACCATTCATTAGTGGGATACAGTTTCATCCAAGGGTCTCACTCACAGTTTTGCTTAACAACACTGTTATTAATAAAGATTTGTATCTAAACTTCATCCAAGATCTAGTGACTATCCTTCTTAGATTACTAGTCTTTGTTTTCTCTGAAATGTAGAAATGTTTCAAAGTAAAACATAAATGACTGCAATGAAGCTCATCTCTGATTCATGCTGCCCATGTTTGGTCAGCATGAATCAGCTGACAGGTTCTTTTTATTTTTTTTAAGTTCATATGAGCTGTACATTGTAGATTTGTTCATTTTAATAGATAAATGAAGTAAAATTGGGAAATCATGGGCATCAGATGCTGATGATCTCCTCCACTAGATAAATGATTTACATTGCTAACACTTTCCAAAACTCAAACTTGGGTTTTCATTGTGCAAATCTGTTGTACTGGAAATATTGTAAATCACAGAACACAGCAGAGAGACAGGTAATCATGTCTGCACTATTTCCTTGAATTTCAGTATGACAAATTTTTCAGGCTGCTGTCCAGGTGAGCGATGGATGCTTCCTGACACTGGAATTAAAGCGCTTGGTGGTTGTTGTATTTCAGCCACCAAACTGTTCCTCATATTTCAATCTTAAACAAATCTCAAGTGAGAAAATGCTGCCAACATGTCAGATTGGATTTACCTACTGTGGTCATTGTGAAGAAAACATATCATATTTTGGTCATAATACTTTTGTCATAAAGCCTTAAATTATATGAGATTTTCAAATTCTTGGACCACGGAAAGAAGAAAAAAACAAACCGTATGTCTAGGTCATCCAGGTCAGATCTGCACAACATGACCCTAATATAGCAGAATTTCAGGACAAGCATTTCAACTAATACTACTGAGATATTAAAAGTAAATTTCCATTTTTATAAAGTTTCACAGTCTAATATTAACATAGGCAACATACTGTATACCGACAGCACAAATTTTATCATCAACTTCCTGGCTGAAAAATTTCAGTAGTTGGTCAAGTTGATAGCCCATATCTCCAGCGCTGCCGGGTTAATGAAGATTTTGTGGAATTACCAATAATGCTGTCATGTCCACCCAGCATTCTGAATATATGTACTGTATCTCAGTCAGTGGGAAGTAAATAGTGATTAATCCCTGCCAACATTGTGTTAACATCCTCAAGAACTTATATTTTCACTGTATGGGATTTTTGCACAGACAAAATCAATATCAGTGACATGAATTCGATATTGACAAACACTGCCAAGTTCAACTTCAGCTTCCTGTGTAATGGTCAAAGAAGAAAATCCTCTTTATTATGTTCATCACAATATTACATATTTCTACTTACATTTTGAACATTTTTACAAAATTTGCATAAAAGCACTTTAGAATAATGTTAGTCACATGTATACAAAATAAACCTCTACAATTTTGGTAATTAGAAAAACTTGGGTAAACATGGGTAAACATACTCTATTTCTATTCATTTAGTGTGCAGCATTGCCAATTGCCAAAACAATGTAAAGCTATTTATTTTACACGCTAATATAGCACCATTAATTTGGCAGCATTTTACAGACATCATCATTAGTGTTGAGCCACCCCCGTAGTGTTCGAGTTCTGTTCGGTTCGTCGAACACCCGTGTGTTCGCCGAACTGTTCGTCGAACTGTTCGTCGAACACCTTCGAACACCGTTAAAACCAATGGCAGGCAAACAAAAACACATAGAAACACATAGAAAACACCTTCAAAGGTGTCCAAAAGCTGACAAACTGCTCAGAAGACATAACTAACACATGGAAAAGTGACAAGTACATATAGTCATGCGAAAATAAAAGAGGTGGAGGAGTAAAAGGAGGGGAAGACACAGATATAGGCATGTCATGCCCTTCTAAAATCCAAAAAGTGAGAAGCCGACACGGCCAGTCCGCTCCTGCCCGTGCCACCTCCGTGTCGCCGGGTTTGTGCCAGAGCCGCGGTGAACCCTGACGGCCAGCCCCCCTCTCCCAATACTGGTGCCTGTCCGCTGGTGGGTCGAGCGAGCCCCCCTGTGGTGGAGGCAGCTCTAAGCTTTTTAATTTAAATTGTCTCTCTAATTTGAATGAATACACTTTAAATCCATTTACAAGGATCTATTGGAGGGCAAGTCTCATGCCAGCAGCCGCGGTAATTCCAGCTCCAGTAGCGTCCACTAAAGCTGCTGCAGTTAAAAAGCTTTTATAAGGATCGAGCTCGGCTGTCCACCGCAAGGCATCCTACTGCCAGTCCCAGCCCCTATGCCTTGGGGTGCCACCTGATGCTCTTCACTAAGTATCCCATGGTCCCGAAGCATTTCCTTTGAAAAAATTAAGTGTCTAAACTACAGGTGGTGTAGCTTGCTTAACAGCCGGGATAATCCGCTGACTAGCAGACACTGCTACTAGGCACAAAGTATTTCCTGGGCTAGATGCAGTTAACAATTTGTAATTAGATACTCTCGTTGGATGCTGAGAAAGCATTCCATAGAGTCTCCTGGCACGCCATATATTATTCTCTTAAAAAGCTTGGGGTAGGGGTCTAGGGGACCCTTTTATAGCCAAAATCACGGCCCTGTATCGCAATACGTCACCTAGGCTGAAGATAAATGGAACTGTAGCACCCTGAGGGCTCGGTTGCTACAGAGGTATTGCACCTCACCCAGAGGTGTGATATCTCACTCTCAGGTAAGGATGGAGTGTGGATCAGGACCCGACACCTGCATGCATTACACCACATTGCCGTGGGGCAGGGCGACCAATATGCCCCTGAGATGGGCACGACAGTCCCTGTCCCTGGCTGGAGTGGGGGGAGGGAACACTGAGGAAGGGGAACCCTGTAGTGCAGAAGCAGGGAGGAAGCAGTTCCTGGGTGCATTGAGAAGGGAGTATAAAAGGTGGGCACCATCTTAGTTCAGTGCAGAGAAGTCTGAGCAGAAGTGGCAGGGAGCAGGGGCTCTGCATGAGCTCTGCTCCGGAGGCGGGCCTAGTAACAGAGGCCCAGGCCTGGAAGAGGGAGAAGGAAGGAAGAGGAGCGGAGAAGGCTCCAGGAACGAGGAATGAAGGGATCCCAGGGGTTCGGACGGGCGAGTCGCCACCGCACGCCCGAATCCACCTGCGTGGAGGGGTCAGGCCAAAGGGGGAGACCGGTCCCCGAACTAGTGGAGGCAGGAAACGACCCTCAGCTAGAAACCGGAGGCTCTGACATTTTATGTGGCGCAGCCCCTCGCTACACCCGCTAGGAAGGCACCACATAGGGTCAGGGAAACTGGCGCCAAGTTTACCAAGAGGAGGCCCGAGGCAGCCGGACAGAAGTGTTGGTAAGAAAGGCCAGACAAAGGACACACAAAGGGGGTCCTGTGAAGTGCTCCAAAGTTATCTGGGAGTTGTCTGAGCCCCTCACCTGGTGAGCACAGTACGACGTGGGCAGCCGTTACCTGCAGACGTGGTCTGGATAATAAGAACTGTGAGTAAAGGCCCTGAACTGCATCACTGACTCCGTGTCGTTACTGCTGCTGCCCTGCACCATCACTCCCATCCTCCGCATACACTGCCCTGAGGCTATACTCCTCCCGTGGGGAGTTATGCTACGCTCTGCTGCACCCACAACACCAGCCTCAGCGGTCTGCCCTGTAGCGGCGGTTCACTCTGACCGCAATCCACGGGTGGCGTAGTCGGACATTTAAACATAAAAACCACATAAATAGTTCCGCCACTGGTTTGACCGCCCTGAGCCACGGAACCGGGTCGCCGCCACGAAGTCTACAACCACCAGCATCCACCAAAAAGGGTCCGGCTCCGGGTGTCCCAAGGCCCAGGGGGTGCGTCAGAACATTTTCATCACCTTTCACAATCACCAATGGGACAAGGCAGGGATGTCCTCTGTCCCCTCTCTTATACATCCTAGTGACGGAGCACCTGCTCTCATCAATTCGCCATAACCCCAATATTAGGTGGATTGAGGTGGGAGGCACCGAGTACAAGTGCTCTCTATTTGCTGATGATGTCCTAGTATATATCACTCAATCACATATATCCATCCATGCTGTTATGGCTGAAATAGATCACTTTGTTACATGGTAAAATTTTAAAATCAATGCAGCGAAGTCTGAGGCCCTCGATGTCTCCCTCCCCAAATCCATATAGGATTCCATCCAGTCCAACTTTCCCTTTGCCTGGCCCTCACAGGGTATCAAATACTTAGGAATTCCTATTCATAGAGACCTCTCCCATCTATGTTATCTTAATTTTGGGCCCTTTATTGAACAACTCCATACAGACCACGGTTGGCAAGTTAGAACTGTAAGATTCACTACGTGAACCACTGGTGTTTTGTGGAAAAGCACATGTACACTGCGTTCCAAATTATTATGCAAAAAGTGTTTAGGAGTGATAAGGGAAGAATTTGTTTGTTTGTCAGTTAAACTCATTGATGGTGATGTGTGTCAGGGCTCTTTATATCACTGTAAGCAATTGCAGACACCTGTGCTAATTAGTTTGGCAGGTGTGTCCAATGAAAGGCAAGACTACTTAAGAAGGCTCTCTCACATTATTAAGCAGCCTACATTTTCTGCCAAAATGGGAAAGAAAAAGGATGTGTCGGCTGCTGAGAAGCAACAAATTGTGGAGTGTTTAGGTCAAGGCATGACTACAATCAACATTGTGCGATGATCAGGATGAAGTGTCTTGGCAATCAAGAAGTATGTAGCTGATTCACAGTACACACGTGTGCGTGCTGATAAGGGCAAATTGAGGACTCTTTCCTACAGGCAATTACGTCAGGTTGAAAGAGCAGCGGCAAAAAAACCTTGTCATAGCAGCAGACAAGTTTTTGAAGCTGCTTGTGCCTCCAACGTCCCCCGAACAACAAGATGCAGGGTCCTTCAGAGGTTTGCAGCTGTGCATACGCCATCCTGTCGACCTCCTCTATCCACTTCACACAAGCAGAAACGGCTCCAGTGGGCCAAACATTACATGAAGACTGATTTCAAAACAGTTTTGTTCACGGATGAGTGCCGTGCAGCGCTCGATGGTCCAGATGGATGGAGTGGAGGATGGCTGGTTGATGGACACCCCACGCAAACACGGCTACAGCGCCAACAAGGAGGAGGTGGAGTAATGTTTTGGGCTGGAATCATGGGGAGAGAGATTGTCGGCCCCTTTAGGATCCCTGAAGGCGCTAAAGATGAACTCCATAATGTATGTGGATTTTCTCAAACAGCACTTCCTGCCATGGTTCAAGAAGAAGAACCGTGTATTTCATAGCAAGATCATTTTTCTGCATGATAATGCACCATCTCATGCTGCACATAAAACATCTGCATCTCTGGCTGATATGGGCATAAAAGGGGACAAACTTATGGTGTGACTCCCATGCTCCCCTGACCTCTACCCCATTCAGAACCTTTGGAGCATCATTAAAAGGAGTGTCTATGATGGCGGGAGGCAGTTCACATCTAAGCAACAGCTCTGGGAGGGTATTCTGTCCTCATGCAAAACAATTGAAGCAGAAACCATCCAAAACCTGACAAATTCAATGGACGAGAGAGTTCAGAAGCTCCTTTCGAACAAGGGGTCCTATGTGAAAATGTAACATCACCTAGAATAAAGTTTTGAGTTGAAAACTGTTTGATTTCAGTTTCTAACAACCTGCTAATGCTTATAATTTCAAAAATGACCATTTTTTTGGTCTTTATTAAAATGAAAAGGTTGATCGAAAAGTTTGGGGGATCTAAGAGTGTGGCAACCCAGTAGTCATGATTACTTCGAATTCTGACAATATGAGGGTCATGCTGCAGGTAGTGCAGCAAGAAGGCACTTATGTGTCTTGCGCATCTCGGAGCCCCAAAATTATTTTCCGGGCTAGATGCAGCTAAAAATTATTTTTAATTTTAAATCTGGTGAAGCTTTAGTATAGATGGCCTAATAGGATCAGTGCTGCACACTGCTACAAAGCCCAAATTATTTTCCAGTCAAGATACAGATAAACATGATTAGTAATTTGAAAGCTTAAAACGGTTGGTAGGGTGATTTTAACCAATCATCAAGCTTTTACTCTCCCCAGGATGACACAGGGGTAGAAAAGTCGTTTCGGATCCATGATTTGTTCATCTTTATGAACGTGAGTCTGTCTACATTATCAGTGGAGAGCCGCGTGCGCTTATCTGTCAGCACACCACCAGCAGCGCTGAACACACGTTCAGACAGAACGCTGGCTGCGGGGCATGACAAGATCTCCAAGGCGTAAGTGGCTAGCTCCGGCCATTTATCCAGATTGGAAGCCCAAAAAGAGCAAGGGTCCAGTGACACAGTCGTGGCTTCAATGTTTACTTGGAGATACTCCTGTACCATCGTCTCTAGGCGTTGACTATGTGTCAGACTTCTTGTCTCCTGTGGCCTTGCAAAGGATGGGCTAAAAAAGTGGTGAAATGATTCCGCAAAATTGATGTTACCAGCAGATACTGTGGTTCTGTTACGGTTTGAGTGCTGAACACTTGACGGTCCCACGGTTGGCAAGTTGGAACTGTGAGATTCACTACGTGCACCACTGGTATTTTGTGGAAAAGCACATGTAAGATTCTGCAACAGTCTCTGCTGATACTCCTGCATGCGTGCATCCCTTTCTATGGCAGGAATAATTTCTGCAAATTTACTTTTGTACCGGGGATCTAACAGTGTGGCAACCCAGTAGTCAGGATTATTTCTAATTCTCACAATACGAGGGTCATGTTGCAGGTAGTGCAGCAAGAAGGCACTCATGTGTGTTGCGCATCCAGGAGCACCAGGTCCCTGTTGTGTTGGTGGCGAGGTAACAATCATGCTTCCTTCCTCTGTCCTCTCCCCCCAACCTCGCACAACAGAAATGTGATCAAGGTCTCCCTCATCTGATGAGTCTTCCATCAGTTCGTCCTCCACTTCTTCCTGGGCTCCTGCACCTTCCTCACTAGTTTGGCTGCTACCATGCGCCCTGGTAAAACCATCTCCCCCACCCTCACATGCCTGCCGCCTTGATGCTGCCGACCGTCTGGACCTTGCAGATGTTAGCCCTTCCGCATACAACTCCTCCTCCTCTACTTCCTCCACCTCCTCTTGTGCCACCACCTGACTCCGAATTCTGTTTAACATGTGCTCCAGCATGTAAATCACCGGAATAGTCATGCTGATAATGGCATCGTCAGCACTAAACATCTTCGTCGCCATTTCAAAACTGTGCAGAAGGGTGCATAGGTCCCTGATCTGAGACCACTCCTCCAGCGTGATTTGCCCCACCTCTGATTCTCGTTGGCCCAGGCTATACGTCAGAACGTATTGCACCAGGGCTTGTCGGTGCTGCCACAGTCGCTGCAACATGTGCAGAGTTGAATTCCATCGGGTAGGCACATCGCATTTTAGCCGGTGAAGTGGCAGGCCCAACGACTTCTGTAGAGATGTAAGTCGCTGAGCTGCGGGATGCGAACGGCGGAAGTGAGCACACAGCGACCGTGCCCTCTGCAGAAGGCCATCTAGTCTGGGATAGTGGGCTAAAAATTGCTGGACAATGAGGTTCAACACGTGAGCCATACAAGGCACGTGTGTGACATTGCCCCGGCGAAGGGCCGCACCCAAGTTTGCAGCATTGTCGCACACGGCCTTCCCTGATTTCAGGTCCAGTGGAGACAACCATTCATGAAATTGGTTCTCCAGAGCTGACCACAACTCCTCAGCTGTGTGACTCACATTTCCCAGACATTTCAATGTAAAAACCGCCTGATGACGTTGAGCCCTACTGCCAGCATAGTAAGGAGGTGTGCAGGATCCCTTCTGCGCAGTTAGAAAGCTTGTGGCATGACCAGACAGGCTTTGGGTGCAGGTGGAAGACCGAGAGGAGGTTGAGGAGGCAGAAGCAGTGGAGGAACTTTGACATAAAGAGGATTGACGCACAACTCGTGGGGACGGCAAGACTTGGACAGCAGCCCCTTGTCCTGCTGTCACCATAGTTACCCAGTGCCCAGTCAGCGACATGTAACGCCCCTGTCCATGCCTACTCGTCCAAGTGTCTGTGGTGAAATGCACCCTGTCACACACAGAGTTTCTCAAAGAAGCGGTGATGTTGTGTGCGACATGCTGGTGGAGCGCAGGCACACCTTTTTTGAGAAGTAGTGCCGACTGGGCATCTGGTACTGGGGCACTGCGACGGACATAAGGTCTCGAAAATCCTCTGTGTCCACCAGGCGGAAAGGCAGCATTTCTGTAGCCAAGAGCTTGCAGATGGTGAAATTCAACCTCTTAGCTTTCTCATGGCTAGGAGGAAATGGTCTTTTACTTGTCCACATCTGAGTTACCGAGGGCTGGCTATTGTGCTTAGACGGGGTTGATAAGGGTGTCCCCGGCAAACTGCCGGTCTGTGAGGAAGATGCAGGCGGACATGTTAGGTTGCCTTGATCCAAAGGTGGTGCTATCGATGTCGGACAGCGCTCAACACCAGCTGGTGTTACCACCTCCAAAGAAAATGATGACCTGCCAATCACGCTGGCTGTTGCGGGTAAAGAGGTGGCAGGTCTGCGCCCCAAAACAGGTGTGACTGCTGTCCCCCCAGTCACAGAGGATGAAGAGGCCGCGGATGCACAAGATATGGCAGACGGTGGTTGGCCCGGCCGGCTAGGCCGCATTGTAGCACACTGAGCTTCCCACTGCAACTTATGCTTCATGTCCATGTGCCGGTTCATGCATGAAGTACTCAAACTATGTATTTTTTGGCCTCTACTTAGCTTTTGCTGACAAATGTTACAGATAACACGAGTTGGGTCATCTTTATCGATCTGAAAAAATGCCCAGGCTATGCAAGGCTTAGCACCCATGCGACCTGAAGAGCCACCACGACTTGTGGTGAGAGGCAGAGTTGTGTTTGAGGATGCAGTTGTTGACGTGCTTCCAGTACTACGTCTCTGTCCAGGAAGGCGCAACCTGACCTCGTCGTCACTAGCATCTTCCTCCACCTCCTCTGCTGACCTCATCTCTTGGCTGACTGTGGGTTGACAGTAAGTGGGATCTCCAACCTCATCATCATCACCCTGTGCGTTATCACACCCGTCGTCCTCAGAGCCAACCTGTTCCTGCCCTGACAAAAAACTAAAGTTGTCGCTCCAATCAGGTATTTGAGTCTTACAGTTTGGGAATGAGGGTCTACATTATGGTCAGAACCTTCTGTGTCTGGTCCTGGATCCGACTCATAAAGATTCTGGGCATTAGTGCAGATCATTTCCTCGTCTGGATTCACAGAAGCGCTGGAGTCGACCTCTGATTCCCAGGCTATAGTATGAGTAAACAGCTCTGCAGACTCAACCATCTGTTCTACCTCATACTCAGACGGGCAGCTGGAGATTTGGGAGCTGTGAGGAAGCAAGTGCGATTTGGGTGACACCTTTGAGGACTGGAGTATTTGTGATGTTGAAGTTGATGTGGAGGAGAGCCCACTTAAAGGAGCACTTGATATCCGTTGAAGCACCTGCTGTTTTTGTGCCTCATCTGGAATTTGTAGCGATTGGTGTGGCCGTAAGAAAGGGATCTTATCACATTGTCCGCTAAAAGAAGTAGACATTTTAGTTTGGCTGGAAGATGGTCTTTCTTCTGCAGATGTTACTGTTGCTTTAACACCTACCCCACGGACACAACCTTTTTTCCCCTTCCCAACACGCCTATTCCCCTTTCCACCAGCAGCAGGCCTTTTTCCACTCATTTTGGTGGTTAACTAATTCACAACTCTGGAGTTGTTTGCACAAAAAAACAATGGATGGTAACCGAGCAGAGCTGAGTGGCCAAAGTGTGGTATTAGGCCAAAACTATTGGCTGGGTTAGATGCAGAAAAAAATTATATTCAATTTGCAACCTGATGGAGGTCAGTATAGATGGACTAATACAACAAGTCCCACACACAGCTAGAAACCCAATATTTTTTCAGAGGTAGATGCAGAAAAAAATATATTCAGTTTGCAACCTGATGGAGGTCAGTATAGATGGACTAATACAACAAGTCCCACACACAGCTAGAAGCCCAATATTTTTTCAGAGGTAGATGCAGAAAAAAATATATTCAGTTTGCAACCTGATGGAGGTCTGTATAGATGGATTAATAGAAAAAGTCCCACACACAGCTAGAAGCCCAATATTTTTTCAGAGGTAGATGCAGAAAAAAATATATTCAGTTTGCAACCTGATGGAGGTCAGTATAGATGGACTAATACAACAAGTCCCACACACAGCTAGAAGCCCAATATTTTTTCAGAGGTAGATGCAGAAAAAAATTATATTCAGTTTGCAACCTGATGGAGGTCTGTATAGATGGATTAATAGAACAAGACCCACACACAGCTAGAAGCCCAATATTTTTTCAGAGGTAGATGCAGAAAAAAATATATTCAGTTTGCAACCTGATGGAGGTCAGTATAGATGGACTAATACAACAAGTCCCACACACAGCTAGAAGCCCAAATATTTTTTCAGAGGTACTGTAGATGCAGATAAAAATTATTTTTAATTTGCAACCTGATGGAGGTCAGTATAGATGGACTAATAGAGAAAGTCCGACACACTGCTAGAAGGCCAAATATTTTTTCAGAGCTAGATGCAGAAAAAAATTAGATTCAGTTTGCAACCTGATGGAGGTCAGTATAGATGGACTAACAGAGAAAGTCCCACACACTGCTAGAAGGCCAAATATTTTTTCAGAGCTAGATGTATACAAAAAATTATTTTGAATTTGCAACCTGATGGAGGTCAGTATAGGTGGACTAATAGAACAAGTCCCACACACTGCTAGAAGGCCAAATATTTTTTCAGAGCTAGATGCAGAAAAAAATTATATTCAGTTTGCAACCTGATGGAGGTCTGTATAGATGGTTTAATAGAACAAGACCCACACACAGCTAGAAGCCCAATATTTTTTCAGAGGTAGATGCAGAAAAAATATATTCAGTTTGCAACCTGATGGAGGTCAGTATAGATGGACTAATACAACAAGTCCCACACACAGCTAGAAGCCCAATATTTTTTCAGAGGTAGATGCAGAAAAAAATATATTCAGTTTGCAACCTGATGGAGGTCAGTATAGATGGACTAATACAACAAGTCCCACACACAGCTAGAAGCCCAAATATTTTTTCAGAGGTACTGTAGATGCAGATAAAAATTATTTTTAATTTGCAACCTGATGGAGGTCAGTATAGATGGACTAATAGAGAAAGTCCGACACACTACTGGAAGGCCAAATATTTTTTCAGAGCTAGATGCAGAAAAAAATTATATTCAGTTTGCAACCTGATGGAGGTCAGTATAGATGGATTAATAGAACAAGACCCACACACAGCTAATAGCCCAATATTTTTTCAGAGGTAGATGCAGAAAAAAATATATTCAGTTTGCAACCTGATGGAGGTCAGTATAGATGGACTAACAGAGAAAGTCCCACACACTGCTAGAAGGCCAAATATTTTTTCAGAGCTAGATGCATACAAAAAATTATTTTGAATTTGCAACCTGATGGAGGTCAGTATAGGTGGACTAATAGAACAAGTCCCACACACTGCTAGAAGGCCAAATATTTTTTAAGAGCTAGATGCAGAAAAAAAATTATATTCAGTTTGCAACCTGATGGAGGTCTGTATAGATGGATTAATAGAACAAGACCCACACACAGCTAGAAGCCCAATATTTTTTCAGAGGTAGATGCAGAAAAAAATATATTCAGTTTGCAACCTGATGGAGGTCAGTATAGATGGACTAATACAACAAGTCCCACACACAGCTAGAAGCCCAATATTTTTTCAGAGGTAGATGCAGAAAAAAATATATTCAGTTTGCAACCTGATGGAGGTCAGTATAGATGGACTAACAGAGAAAGTCCCACACACTGCTAGAAGGCCAAATATTTTTTCAGAGCTAGATGCATACAAAAAATTATTTTGAATTTGCAACCTGATGGAGGTCAGTATAGGTGGACTAATAGAACAAGTCCCACACACTGCTAGAAGGCCAAATATTTTTTAAGAGCTAGATGCAGAAAAAAAATTATATTCAGTTTGCAACCTGATGGAGGTCTGTATAGATGGATTAATAGAACAAGACCCACACACAGCTAGAAGCCCAATATTTTTTCAGAGGTAGATGCAGAAAAAAATATATTCAGTTTGCAACCTGATGGAGGTCAGTATAGATGGACTAATACAACAAGTCCCACACACAGCTAGAAGCCCAATATTTTTTCAGAGGTAGATGCAGAAAAAAATATATTCAGTTTGCAACCTGATGGAGGTCAGTATAGATGGACTAATACAACAAGTCCCACACACAGCTAGAAGCCCAAATATTTTTTCAGAGGTACTGTAGATGCAGATAAAAATTATTTTTAATTTGCAACCTGATGGAGGTCAGTATAGATGGACTAATAGAGAAAGTCCGACACACTACTAGAAGGCGAAATATTTTTTCAGAGCTAGATGCAGAAAAAAATTATATTCAGTTTGCAACCTGATGGAGGTCAGTATAGATGGATTAATAGAACAAGACCCACACACAGCTAGAAGCCCAATATTTTTTCAGAGGTAGATGCAGAAAAAAATATATTCAGTTTGCAACCTGATGGAGGTCAGTATAGATGGACTAACAGAGAAAGTCCCACACACTACTAGAAGGCCAAATATTTTTTCAGAGCTAGATGCAGAAAAAAATTATATTCAGTTTGCAACCTGATGGAGGTCTGTATAGATGGATTAATAGAACAAGACCCACACACAGCTAGAAGCCCAATATTTTTTCAGAGGTAGATGCAGAAAAAAATATATTCAGTTTGCAACCTGATGGAGGTCAGTATAGATGGACTAATACAACAAGTCCCACACACAGCTAGAAGCCCAATATTTTTTCAGAGGTAGATGCAGAAAAAAATATATTCAGTTTGCAACCTGATGGAGGTCAGTATAGATGGACTAATACAACAAGTCCCACACACAGCTAGAAGCCCAATATTTTTTCAGAGGTAGATGCAGAAAAAAATATATTCAGTTTGCAACCTGATGGAGGTCAGTATAGGTGGACTAATAGAACAAGTCCCACACACTGCTAGAAGGCCAAATATTTTTTCAGAGCTAGATGCAGAAAAAAATTAGATTCAGTTTGCAACCTGATGGAGGTCAGTATAGATGGACTAATAGAATGATGCTATGCCCAAAAGATTTTACTTCACTAGGTGCAGTAAAAAAATTGGTATTCTATACACAGGTGGTATATCTTGCAACACAGATAGGCTACTCCACTGACTAACACACTCTGCAATAGGCCAAAAAGGATTAGCTTTGCTGGATTCAGCCAAATGCTGTGAAAAAAACTTGCACAGCACTGGCACAGACCTGCCTGGCAAAAACTGATAGGAACTGATGTAACCTAGTCCTGAAAAGGACTCCAATTACAATTAGTCTTTACTCCCACAACCTATCTATTTAAGAGCACAGACCTGCCTGATAAAAGTCGTAGGAAATGCTGTAACCTAGTCCTTAAAAGGACTGCAATCACAACTATTCCCTACTCCCAAGCTATCTGTATATTTGTGCGAAAATTGGCTTGAAATTAACAAGGTATAGCGCACACAGCAACAGCGGTGCCGTCTAACACGCAGCTGCAGCAGTGAGAAAATGGTGGCGACGGGGAAAATGGCTTGGTCTTATAGGGCAAGGACATGTGACATACACTGCCAATGACACATGCCCTTGCTTGTGTGAAAAAAAGCACTTCGCTCCGTGTGTGCGCTGCTGATAGGCTGACAGATTGCACCTCCCCACTGTAAATGCGGGAAAGAGAAAAAAAAATGGAGATCTTCATTGTTCCTGCAGAGATCCATCCCCTGCCCCTCCTCCCACCCCGCTGTACACTCAAACTGCGTATTAACATTAATTTTCATCATTACTGAGAAAAAATCCAGTTATGATTTTGGTGCACGAACAGTTATCGAACATAACCTCGAACAGCCGAATTTTTCTCAGTGACGTGCATGAGGTGCGCCGAGTTCATTGGACATGAACTCGTCTCATCTTTATGCCGTCACAGCCAGACACTGCAGAGCGCAAGCATGCCTGCGCTTCTCAGTGTCTGCGGGATGACAGGCTGGATGGCAGCGTTCTGCTGCGGTCCAGCCTGTCATCTCGATGTAGCAGAGCTGAAGCTGTCGTGGGAACCATGGAAAGGTAAGGATGATGTTGCTTTATTATTTTTCTTTTATTGCAGGAGATCGTTGGCTTCAGCTGGAATGGGCGTGATGGTAAGTATGGTTTAATTTAGAACAATAAAGGATTGTGTCTTTATTTCAATTAAAGGACTTTATTCTGGGTGTTTGTGTTTTCTTTTAACTTTGACTATGGGGTTAGTAATGGGGGTGTCTTATAGACGCCTCTCCATTACTAACCTGGGCTTGATGTCAGCTGGCATTATAAGCTGACATCAACCCCAGCCCTATTACCCCCTGCCACCGCTACAGGGCAGCGTGGAAGAGCGAGGCTAAGTGCCAGAATTGGCGCATCCTATGAATGCGCCATTTCTGGGGCGGCTGACGGCTGGTGTTTCTAGCCTGGGAGGGGGCCAATATTCATGGCTCCCTTCCTGGGCTATTAATATCAGCCCCCAGCTGTCTGCCTAGCCTTTGCTAGCTATTAAATTAGGGTGGACCCCACGTCATTTTTTGGGGGGGGTCCCCCATTTTAATAGCTAGTAAAGGCTATGTATTCAGCTGGGGGCTCATATTAGTAGCCTGGGAAGCTCCGTGGGTATTACCCCCTTCCCAGGCTTCAAACATCTGCCCCAGCTGTCTGCTTAACCTCCGCTAGAGACTAAAATTAAGGGGAACCCCACGCCAATTTTTTTTAATAATAAATCCTTTATTTTAATACTAAATGACAAGTACAGTAACCAACACTATCACTGTACTTCATATATATGTGACTGACATGTTTCTATCTATCTAATCTATGTGTGAAGCTCTATTCTGTCTGTTATAAATTGTCGGGTACAGATGCTGAATTGCCGGCCGGCTTTTTTAAAGAGACGGTGCATGAAAACACTATTATTTTTTTTAATAAATCCTTTACACTAAATGACAAGTACAGTAAGCAACATTGTCACTGTACTTCATATATATGTGACTGACATGTTTCTATCTATCTAATCTATGTGTGAAGCTCTATTCTGTCTGTTATAAATTGTCGGGTACAGATGCTGAATTGCCGGCCGGCTTTTTTAAAGAGACAGTGCATGAAAACACTATTATATTTTTTAATAAATCCTTTACACTAAATGACAAGTACAGTAAGCAACACTGTCACTGTACTTCATATATATGTGACTGACATGTTTCTATCTATCTAATCTATGTGTGAGGCTCTATTCCTTCTTGTCTAAATTGTCGGGTACCGGTGTATGCCGCTGCTGAATTGCCGGCCGGCTTTTTTAAAGAAAGCGTCTTCTGAGCAGTTTGTCAGCTTTTGGACACCTTTGAAGGTGTTTTCTATGTGTTTCTATGTGTTTTTGTTTGCCTGCCATTGGTTTTAACGGTGTTCGACGGTGTTCTAAGGTGTTCGACGAACAGTTCGACGAACAGTTCCTCGAACATCCCGGTGTTCGACGAACCGAACCGAACCCGAACACTACGGGGGTGGCTCAACACTAATAGGGATATAAGCCATGCCACTCAATAAAGCTTATAAGGGAAGTTACTATAGGCAATAATTTTCTCATATTTGTAAGAATTATTTACTGAAGCTATAAACTGTTCTACAGGCAGAACACAGATGCTCAGTATTCTGATACAGTTATCTTGGCTATAACTAAAATCTTGCACACTAGTGCTCTAAATTATGGAGGAATAAATGAACAAGCAATGCATAACAATGATAACTGAGGGGTTCATTCTACTTTGGTTTGTATTATAGTATAGATCAGATTATTAATTCTCTTCCAATTTACATACTTTTGGGCTATTCCATAGAATACAGAGTAGACAACCTCTCTCCTTTCAGTCTTTCCAACATTTGTTTGACCATCGTGGATACATAAGTTGAACTTTGTCTGGTGTAAGATATCACAAGATGATTTTCAAAGAAGATTTTACATGTGAGCTACATGTGAGAGCTTTATGCCATAGTTTGATGCCAATTGCAGCTGAATTGTAGGCCTAATTTTTGTTCCCATATTCTGTATGGGCTAATTTTTGAAAGGAACCCTCATTCCCCATTATAGCTAGTGTGTATCTTGGTTACTGAGGTTTCCCTAGAAAAAAATACTATTATTTTTTGTTAAATTAAGCTATAGGATTGTATAGATTTTTTTTATATATATATATATATATATATATATATATATATATACAGTACAGACCAAAAGTTTGGACACACCTTCTCATTTAAAGATTTTTCTGTATTTTCATGACTTTGAAAATTGTACATTCACACTGAAGGCATCAAAACTATGAATTAACACATGTGGAATTATATACTTAACAAAAAAGTGTGAAACAACTGAAAATATGTCTTATATTCTAGGTTCTTCAAAGTAGCCACCTTTTGCTTTGATGACTGCTTTGCACACTCTTGGCATTCTCTTGATGAGTTTCAAGAGGTAGTCACCGGAAATGGTCTTCCAACAATCTTGAAGGAGTTCCCAGAGCTGCTTAGCACTTGTTGGCCCTTTTGCCTTCACTCTGCGGTCCAGCTCACCCCAAACCATCTCGATTGGGTTCAGGTCGGGTGACTGTGGAGGCGAGGTCATCTGGTTTAGCACCCCATCACTCTACTTCTTGGTCAAATAGCCCTTACACAGCCTGGAGGTGTGTTTGGGGTTATTGTCCTGTTGAAAAATAAATGATGGTCCAACTAAACGCAAACCGGATGGAATAGCATGACGCTGCAAGATGCTGTGGTAGCCATGCTGGTTCAGTATGCTTTGAATTTTGAATAAATCCCCAACAGTGTCACCAGCAAAGCACCCCCACATCATCACATTTCCTCCTCCATGCTTCACGGTGGGAAACAGGCATGTAGAGTCCATCCGTTCACCTTTTCTGCGTAGCACAAAGACACGGTGGTTGGAACCAAAGATCTCAAATTTGGACTCATCAGACCAAAGCACAGATTTCCACTGGTCTAATGTCCATTCCTTGTGTTCTTTAGCCCAAACAAGTCTCTACTGCTTGTTGCCTGTCCTTAGCAGTGGTTTCCTAGCAGCTATTTTACCATGAAGGCCTGCTGCACAAAGTCTCCTAAAGTTGTTGAAGAGATGTGTCTGCTGCTAGAACTCTGTGTGGCATTGACCTGGTCTCTAATCTGAACTGCTGTTAACCTGCGATTTCTGAGCTGGTGACTCGGATAAACTTATCCTCAGAAGCAGAGGTGACTCTTGGTCTTCCTTTCCTGGGGCGGTCCTCATGTGAGCCAGTTTCTTTGTAGCGCTTGATTGTTTTTGCAACTGCACTTGGGGACTAGAGATGAGCGGTGTTCGACTTGAACTGTTTGCCAATCTCAAATTCGAGCTGTTTTGAGCGGTGTTCGAGACGTTTGTTTGAAAAAAATCCGGCTGTTCGAGGTTATGTTCGATAACTGTTCGTGCACCAAAATCATAACTGGATTTTTTCACAGTAATGCTGATAATCAATGTTAATACGCAGTTTGAGGGTACAGCGGGGCGGGGGGAGGGGCAGGGGATGGATCCCTGCATAAATAATGAAGATCTCCACTTTTTTTTCTCTTTCCCGCATTTACAGTGGGGAGGTGCAATCTGTCAGCCTATCAGCAGCGCACACACGGAGCGAACTGCTTTTTTTCACACAAGCAAGGGCATGTGTCATTGGCTGTGTATGTCACTTGTCCTTGCCCTATAAGATCCAGCCATTTTCCCCGTCGCCACCATTTTCTCACTGCTGCAGCTGCGTGTTAGACGGCACCGCTGTTGCTGTGTGCACTATACTTTCAGTGTTAATTTCAAGCCAATTTTCTCAGAAATCTACAGATAGCTTGGGAGTAGGGAATAGTTGTGATTGCAGTCCTTTTGAGGACTAGGTTACAGCATTTCCTAGGACTTTTTGCCAGGCAAGTCTGTGCCAGTGCTGTGCAAGTGTTTTTCACAGCATTTGGCTAAATCTAGCTAAGCAAATCCTTTTTGGCCTCTTGCAGTGTGTGTTAGTTAGTGGAGTAGCGTATCTGTGTTGCAAGCTACATCACCTGTATATAGAATACAATTTTTTTTACTGCAACTAGCCAAGTAAAACCTTTTGGGCATAGCATCATTCTATTAGGCCATCTATACTAAGCTCCACCAGCTTGCAAATTAGTAACAATTTTTATCTGCATCTAGCTCGCAAAATAATATTGAGCTTGTGGCAGTGTGTGGGACTTATTCTTAGTCCATCTATACTAAGCTCCACCAGCTTGCAAATTACAAATAACTTTTAGCTGCATCTAGCTCGGAAAATAATTTTGGGCTTGTAGCAGTGTGTGGGACTTATTCTTAGTCCATCTATACTAAGCTCCACCAGCTTGAAAATTACAAATAATTTTTATCTGCATCTAGCTCGGAAAATAATTTTGGGCTTGTAGCAGTGTGTGGGACTAATTCTTAGTCCATCTATACTAAGCTCCACCAGCTTGCAAATTACAAATAATTTTTATCTCATCTAGCTCGGAAAATAATTTTGGGCTTGTAGCAGTGTGTGGGACTCATTCTTAGTCCATCTATACTAAGCTCCACCAGCTTGCAAATTACAAATAATTTTTATCTGCATCTAGCTCGGAAAATAATTTTGGGCTTGTAGCAGTGTGTGGGACTTATTCTTAGTCCATCTATACTAAGCTCCACCAGCTTGAAAATTACAAATAATTTTTAGCTGCATCTAGCTCGGAAAATAATTTTGGGCTTGTAGCAGTGTGTGGGTCTTATTCTTATTCCATCTATACTAAGCTCCACCAGCTTGCAAATTACAAATAATTTTTATCTGCATCTAGCTCGGAAAATAATTTTGGGCTTGTAGCAGTGTGTGGGACTTACTCTTAGTCCATCTATACTAAGCTCCACCAGCTTGCAAATTACATATAATTTTTATCTGCTTCTAGCTGGGAAAATAATTTTGCGCTTGCAGCAGTGTGTGGGACTTATTCTTAGTCCATCTATACTAAGCTCCACCAGCTTGCAAATGACAAATAATTTTTATCTGCATCTAGCTCGGAAAATAATTTTGGGCTTGTAGCAGTGTGTGGGACTTATTCTTCGTCCATCTATACTAAGCTCCACCAGCTTGCAAATTCCAAATAATTTTTATCTGCGTCTAGCTCGGAAAATTATTTTGGGATTGTAGCAGTGTGTGGGACTTATTCTTAGTCCATCTATACTAAGCTCCACCAGCTTGCAAATTACAAATAATTTTTAGCTGCATCTAGCTCGGAAAATAATTTTGGGCTTGTAGCAGTGTGTGGGACTTATTCTTCGTCCATCTATACTAAGCTACACCAGCTTGCAAATTACAAATAATTTTTATCTGCGTCTAGCTCGGAAAATAATTTTGGGCTTGTAGCAGTGTGTGGTACTTATTCTTAGTCCATCTATACTAAGCTCCACCAGCTTGCAAATTACAAATAATTTTTATCTGCATCTAGCTCGGAAAATAATTTTGGGCTTGTAGCAGTGTGTGGGACTTATTCTTAGTCCATCTATACTAAGCTCCACCAGATTGCAAATTACAAATAATTTTTAGCAGCATCTAGCTCGGAAAATAATTTTGGGCTTGTAGCAGTGTGTGGGACTTATTCTTAATCCATCTATACTAAGCTCCACCAGCTTGCAAATTACAAATAATTTTTAGCTGCATCTAGCTCGGGAAATAATTTTGGGCTTGTAGCAGTGTGTGGGACTCATTCTATTAGTCCATCTATACTAAGCTCCACCACCTGTGTATGTAATAAAATTGTTTTACTGCATCCAACCCAGCCAATCCTTTTGGGCTAATACCACAGTTTGGCCACTCAGCTCTGCTCCGTTCCCATCCATCATTTTTTGTGCAAACAACTCCAGAGTTGTCAATTAGTTAACCACCAAAATGAGTGGGAAAAGGCCTGCTGCTGGTGGAAAGGGGAATAGGCATTTTGGGAAGGGAAAAAAAGGTTGTGTCCATGGGGTAGGTGTTAAACCAACAGTAACATCTGCAGAAGAAAGACCATCTTCCAGCCAAACTAAGATGTCTACTTCTTTAGAGGACAATGTGATACGATCCCTTTCTTACGGCCATGCCAATCACTACAAATTCCAGATGAGGCACAAAAATAGCAGGTGCTTCAACGGATATCAAGTGCTCCATTAAGTGGGCTCTCCTCCACCTCATCTTCAACATCACAAATACTCCAGTTCTCAGAGGTGTCACCCTAATCGCACTTGCTTCCTCACAGCTCCCAAGTCTCCAGCTGCCCGTCTGAGTATGGGGTAGAACAGATGGTTGAGTCTGCAGAGCTGTTTACTCATACTATAGCCTGGGAATCAGAGGTCAGCTCCAGAGCTTCTGTGAATCCAGACGAGGAAATGATCTGCACTGATGCCCAGAATCTTTATGAGTCGGATCCAGGACCAGACGCAGAAGGTTCTGACCATAATGTAGACCCTCGTTCCCAAACTGTAACTCCTGTTGGTGGAGACAATGAGGAAGACGATGATGAGACTCAAATACTTGATTGGAGCGACAATTTGAGTTTTTTTCAGGGCAGGAAGAGGTTGGCTCTGAGGACGACAGGTGTGAGAACACACAGGGTGATGATGACGAGGTTGCAGATCCCACTTACTGTCAACCCACAGTCAGCCAGTCGATGAGGTCAGCAGAGGAGGTGGAGGACGATGCTAGTGATGGCGAGGTTAGGTTGTGCCTTCCTGGACAGAGACGTAGTACTGGAAGCACGTCAACAACTGCATCCTCAAACACAACTCTGCCTCTGACCACAAGTCGTGGTGGCTCTTCAGGTCGCATAAGTGCTAAGCCTTGCATAGCCTGGGATTTTTTTCAGATCGATAAGGATGACCCAACTCGTGTTATCTGTAACATTTGTCACAAAAATCTAAGTAGAGGCCAAAAAATCCATAGTTTGAGTACTTCATGCATGAACCGTCACATGGATATGAAGCATAAGTTGCAGTGGGAAGCTCACTGTGCTAAAATGCGGCCTAGCGGGCTGGGCCAACCACCGTCTGCCCCATCTTGTGCATCCGTGTCCCCTTCATCCTCTGTGACTGGGGGGACAGCAGTCACACCTGTTTTGGGATGCAGACCTGCCACCTCTTTACCCGCAACAGCCAGCGTGATAGGCAGGTTATAATTTTCTTTGGGGGTGGAAACACCAGCTGGTGTTGAGCGCTCTCCGACATCGAGAGCACCTCCTTTCGATCAAGGCAACCTAACATGTCCGCCTACATCTTCCTCACAGACCGGCAGTTTGCCGGGGACACCCTTCTCAACCCCGTCTAAGCACAATAGCTTGCCCTCGGTCCCTCAGATGTGGACAAGTAAAAGACCATTTCCTCCTAGCCATGAGAAAGCTAAGAGGTTGAATTTCACCATCTGCAAGCTCTTGGCTACAGAAATGCTGCCTTTCCGCCTGGTGGACACAGAGGATTTTCGAGACCTTATGTCCGTCGCAGTGCCCCAGTACCAGATGCCCAGTCGGCACTACTTCTCAAAGAAAGGTGTGCCTGCGCTCCACAAGCATGTCGCACACAACATCACTGCATCTTTGAGAAACTCTGTGTGTGACAGGGTGCATTTCACCACAGACACTTGGACGAGTAGGCATGGACAGGGGCGTTACATGTCGCTGACTGGGGTCTGGGTAACTATGGTGACAGCAGGACAAGGGGCTGCTGTCCAAGTCTTGCCGTCTCCACGAGTTGTGCATCAATCCTCTTTATCTCGAAGTTCCTCCACTGCTTCTGTCTCCTCAACCTCCTCTCGGTCCTCCACCTGCACCCAAAGCCTGTCTGGTCATGCCACACGCTTTCTAACTGCGCAGAAGGGATCCTGCACACCTCCTTACTATGCTGGCAGCAGGGCTCAACGTCATCAGGAGGTTTTTACTTTGAAATGTCTTGGAAATGTGAGTCACACAGCTGAGGAGTTGTGGTCAGCTCTGGAGAACCAGTTTCATGAATAGTTGTCTCCACTGGACCTGAAACCAGGGAAGGCCGTGTGCGACAATGCTGTAAACCTCGGTGCGGCCCTTCGCCGGGGAAATGTCACACACGTGCCTTGTATGGCTCACGTGTTGAACCTGGTTGTCCAGCAATTTTTAGCCCACTATCCCGGACTAGATGGCCTTCTGCAGATGGCATGGTCGCTGTGTGCTCACTTCCACCGTTCGCATCCCGCAGCTCAGCGAATTACATCTCTACAGAAGTCGTTGGGCCTGCCACTTCACCGGCTAAAATGCGATGTGCCTACCCGGTGGAATTCAACTCTGCACATGTTGCAGCGACTGTGGCAGCACCGACAAGCCCTGGTGCAATACGTTCTGACGTATAGCCTGTGCCAACGGGATCCAGTGGTGGGGAAAGTCACACTGGAGGAGTGGTCTCAGATCAGGGACCTATGCACCCTTCTGCACAGTTTTGAAATGGCGACGAAGATGTTTAGTGCTGACGATGCCATTATCAGCATGACTATTCCGGTGATTTACATGCTGGAGCACATGTTAAACAGAATTCGGAGTCAGGTGGTGCGACAAGAAGAGGTGGAGGAAGTAGAGGAGGAGGAGTTGTATGTGGAAGGGCTAACATCTGCAAGGTCCAGACGGTCGGCAGCACCAAGGCGGCAGGCATGTGAGGGTGGGGGAGATGGATTTACCAGGGCGCATGGTAGCAGCCAAACTAGTTAGTAAGGTGCAGGATCCCAGGAAGAAGTGGAAGACTCATCAGATGAGGGAGACCTTGATCACATTTCTGTTGTGCGAGGTTGGGGGGAGAGGGCAGAGGAAGGAAGCATGATTGTTACCTCGCCACCAACACAACAGGGACTTGGTGCTCCTGGATGCGCAAGACACATGAGTGCCTTCTTGCTGCACTACCTGCAACATGACCCTCGAATTGTCAGAATTCGAAATAATCCTGACTACTGGGTTGCCACACTCTTAGATCCCCGGTACAAAAGTAAATTTGCCGAAATAATTCCTGCCATAGAAAGGAATGCACGCATGCAGGAGTATCAGCAGAGACTGTTGCAGAATCTTACATGTGCTTTTCCACAAAACACCAGTGGTGCACGTAGTGAATCTCACAGTTCTAACTTGCCAACCGTGGGACTGTCGAGTGTTCAGCACTCAAACTGTAACAGAAACACAGTATCTGCTGGTAACAGCAATTTTGCGGAATCATTTCACAGCTTTTTTAGCCCATCCTTTGCAAGGCCACAGGAGACAAGAAGTCTGACACATAGTCAACGCCTAGAGACGATGGTACAGGAGTATCTCCAAGTAAACATCGAAGCCATGACTGTGTCACTGGACCCTTGCTCTTTTTGGGCTTCCAATCTGGATAAATGGCCGGAGCTCGCCACTTACGCCTTGGAGATCTTGTCATGCCCCGCAGCCAGCGTTCTCTCTGAACGTGTGTTCAGCGCTGCTGGTGGTGTGCTGGCAGATAAGCTCACGCGGCTGTCCACTGAGAATGTAGACAGACTCACGTTCATAAAGATGAACACATCATGGATCCGCAAGGACTTTTCTACCCCTGTGTCATCCTGGGGAGAGTAAAAGCTTGAGGATTTCGTAAAATCACCTCACCAACCGTTTTAAGCTTTCAAATTACAAATAATTTTTAGCTGCATCTTGTCTGGAAAATAATTTTGGGCCTGTAGCAGTGTGCGGTACTCATTCTATTATGCCATCTATACTAAGCTCCACCAGCTTGCAAATTACTAATAATTTTTAGCTGCATCTTGTCTGGAAAATAATTTTGGGCATAGTAGCAGTGTGTGGTACTCATTCTAACCAACCGTTTTAAGCAACTCTGGGGCAATTGATGCCACTTAAGTCGGGTCTGTGCCCCAGATTTTTGGAAAAAATGGAGACATCATCAATTAGAGGTGGGTTGGGTCTCCCCCCCCTTTTAACCGTAAGAAAATACATACACTCTGGCTTGGGGTAACACAGATGGTTGAGTCTGAAGAGCTGTTTACTCAGAGGTCTGCTCCAAAGCTTCAGTGTCTGCTAGTCAGCGTAGTAACCCAGCTGCGAAGCAAGCTGCACCGCCGGTGTATCTAGTAATGATTTTTAAATGCATCTAGCCTAGGCAGACTGTGGGGACCCCTAACCAAACCCAGACGCTCAGCCCCCTAATGCCCCCCTTTCATTGACAATACAATCATGTAACTCTTACAACTGGATGGGTGAGGATCGGTCACAGCTTTATTAACTGTTTATACTCATTCCATTAGAAATGCATTTTATTTCTAAAATAATTCAGCTTGCTGCAGCATGCCCTGTGTCTCCAGTCTCCACAACGGCAAGTTGGCCAACAAGTGTAATTCTCCAACATGTCCTTTCTATTTCCAGGCCACGGAGGATCCTGCTAACTCGTATGCAGGACTCCGACCCCCATCCATCACTCTTAATGCTTGTTCCACTCCATCCTGGAGTCCAGACAGTAATATGTCCAGTCCAATATCCATTAAGTGAACACCGTCGGGCCATATGAGGCTTGCTTTATCTCTTTCCAGTTGTCGGTGTCGTATCACTACACAGCCTCTGTCTCTTATAAATTTTGCCATCAGAATATTTATTACCTGCCTTGTCCGTTGGATGGCCGTGATGTCTCACGCACCTTGACATACCGTTCTCGGCACAATCTCTGACCATACTATAGTTAGTTTTGTGAAAAATTCTCTGAAGCACTCAGTGTCTAGTGTCACTATTGCCATTAGTTATGCGCTCTTGTGATAAGCTATGTCGTTTTCCCCAGCCTGTATAACTAAGATGACCGGACCTCTTGCCTCTCTCCCTACCTTGATTACCTCCATTAGTACCTGTGGCCATTGCAGGCCTCTAATACCTCTCCAGTTCAAATATGTGTTATGAAACTCCAATTTCCTGCCGCCTGGGCGGACTTTCACCCTTCTTTCTGCACAATATATATACGAGTTCTTAATCATTGCATAGCAAAAAAACAGCAAGGAAGTGGTATTTATATGTCATGTCCTGCTATGCACATGTTCAAGGCTGAGTTAATCTGAAATTTAAACTCATATACCATGTTAAATTCGCATAGCATAGAAACAATGCATATAAATGTAAATAATCAAAAAAAAAAAGAAAAGAAGAAAAAATTAACATATATATAATAATAATCTATAAATGATCACTCATAATGATATACCAAATCATGTCTGATGTTTAGACCCGCTGGTACACGTGTATTTAAAGTATAAATCCACCAACTTTCTCTGCTAAGGAGCTTTCTCCTATAATCATCCACCAAATCTCCACCAATCGCCACGGCCCACGGAGGGGCCACCACAGTCAGTGAATCCTTCCTTATTTAGTATTGAGTCTACCAATACTTTGGGTGTATCAGCCCAGCTGCGAAGCAAGCTGCACCGCCTGTGTATCTAATGAGAAGTTTTAACTGCATCTAGCCTAGGCAGACTGTGGGGACCCCCAACCAAACCCAGACGCTCTGCATCTAACCCAGCCAATCATTTGATAGTATTGCTAGTAGCAGAGTCGCATGGGCTCTAAACCTTGCATAGCCTGTGCATTTTTTCAGATCGCTAAGGATGACCCAACTCGTGTTATCTGTAACATTTGTCAACAAAAGCTAACTAGAGGCCAAAAAATACATAGTTTAAGTACTTCATGCATGAACCGTCACATGGATATGAAGCATAAGTTGCAGTGCGAAGCTCACTGTGCTACAATGCGGCCTAGCTGGCCAGGACAACCACCATCTGCCCCACCTGTGTCATCCTGGGGAGACTAAAAGCTACTGCGTAGTCTTTCCAAAGATTTGAGGGAATTATCACGGGAATGGTTTGGAAGAGGTATAAGAGTTTAGGTAGGACGTTCATTTTTAGTATACTTATTCTGCCGAACCAGGAAAAATCCTTTACCGTCCAAGAAGTAAGATCTTTATGGAGTTTTTCAATAAAGGGCCCAAAATTAAGATAAAATAGACGGCAGAGGTCTCTATGAATGCGAATTCCTAAGTATTTGATACCCTGTGAGGGCCAGGCAAAGGGAAAGTTGGACTGAATGGAATCCTGTATGGATTTGGGGAGGGAGACATCGAGGGCCTCAGACTTCGCTGCATTGATTTTAAAATTTGACCATGTAACAAAGTGATCTATTTCAGCCATAACAGCAGGGATGGATATATGTGATTGAGTGATATATACTAGGACATCATCAGCAAATGCAGAGCACTTGTACTCGGTGCCTCCCACCACAATCCACCTAATATTGGGGTTATCGCGAATTGATGAGAGCAGGTGCTCCATCACTAGGATGTATAAGAGAGGGGACAGAGGACATCCCTGCCTTGTCCCATTGGTGATTATGGAAGGTGATGAAAATGTTCCATTTATCTTCAGCCTAGCTGACGGATTGCAATACAGGGCCATGATTTTGGCTATAAAAGGGTCCCCTAGACCCCTACCCCAAGCTTTTTAAGAGAATAATATATGGCGTGCCAGGAGACTCTATGGAATGCTTTCTCAGCATCCAACGAGAGTATCTAATTACAAATTTTTAACTGCATCTAGCCCAGTCAATACTTTGGGCCTAGTAGCAGTGTCTGCTAGTCAGCAGACTAGCCACCGCCTGTAGATCTAATTACAAATTTTTAACTGCATCTAGCCCAGGAAATGCTTTTTACTTAGTAGCAGTGTCTGCTAGTCAGCGGATTATCCCACCTGTTAAGCAAGCTACACCACCTGTAGTTTGGACACTTAATTTTTTCAAAGGAAATGCTTCAGGCCCCCGGGACACTCAGTGAAGAGCATCGGGGAGGCACCCCAAAGCACAGGGGCTGGGACTGGTGGTAGGACGCCTTGCGGTGGACCGCCAAGCTCGATCCTTATAAAAGCTTTTTAACTGCAGCAGCTTTAGTGGACGCTACTGGAGCTGGAATTGCTGCGGCTGCTGGCATCAGACTTGCCCTCCAATAGATCCTTGCAAAAGGATTAAAGTGTACTCATTCAAATTACAGAGACAATTTAAATTACAAAGCTTAGACCTGCCTCCACCACAGGGGGGCTCGCTCGACCCACCAGCGGACAGGCACCAGTATTGGGAGAGGGGGGCTGGCCATCAGGGTCCACAGCAGCTCTGGCACAAACCCGGCGACACGGAGGTCGCACGGGCAGGAACGGACTGGCAGTGTCAGCTTCGCACTTTTTTGGTTTTAGAAGGGCATGACATGCCTATATCTGTGTCTCTCCCTCCTTTTACACCTCCATCTCTTTTTTTTTCGCATGACTATATGTACTTTTCACTTTTCCATGTGTTAGTTGTGTCTTCTGAGCAGTTTGTCAGCTTTTGGACACCTTTGAAGGTGTTTTCTATGTGTTTCTATGTGTTTTTAGTTTGCCTGCCATTGGTTTTAACGGTTTTCGAAGGTGTTCGACGAACAGTTCGACGAACAGTTCGATGAACATACGGGTGTTCGACTAACCGAACCGAACTCGAACAATACGGGCGAGGCTCAACTCTATTGGGGACACTTTCAAAGTTTTTCCAATTTTTCGCACTGACTGACCTTCATTTCTTAAAGTAATGATGGCCACTCGTTTTTCTTAACTGCTTTTTTCTTGCCATAATACAAATTCTAACAGTCTATTCAGTTGGACTTTCAGCTGTGTATCCACCAGACTTCTGCACAACACAACTGATGGTCCCAACCCCATTTATAAGGCAAGAAATCCCACTTATTAAACCTGACAGGGCATACCTGTGAAGTGAAAACCATTTCCGGTAACTACCTCTTGAAGATTATCAAGAGAATGCCAAGAGTGTGCATAGCAGTCATCAAAGCAAAAGGTGGCTACTTTGAAGAACCTAGAATATGACTTATTTTCAGTTGTTTCACACTTTTTTGTTAAGTATATAATTCCACATGTGTTAATTCATAGTTTTGATGCCTTCAGTGTCAATGTACAATTTTCATAGTCATGAAAATACAGAAAAATCTTTAAATGAGAAGGTGTGTCCAAACTTTTGGTCTGTGCTGTAAATTTGCATTAGGTGCAAATGAGTACAACAAGTCTATATGTAAATGTTCTTTATGTAGAAAAGAGAAGGCAGATGAGAATGAATACAATTATATCAAACATTTCATAGAAGTACAAGTTGGGGCTCACTCAGACGTTAATTTTTTTCACTTACTAGAAAAGCGGCTTGAGTTTCATCTGTATTTTCAATCAAAGTTTCAACATAGTGTCATCAAAATTTGGTTCCAGTTTTTCTTGGAAGAGAAAAACATTTTTTTTTCATAGGTGCACATCCTATCTGTGAAAAACATGGTTAGTACTCACACGTGAAAAGCAGACGTCAAAATGAGACCTTAAAATGAAGATCTGAGAGGGCAATCGAATTTACCATAGTGATGAACTTAATAATGCATTCACACTAGTGGGGAACACCAAACAGCTTTCAATATGAATCCAGTTCCTTTACATGTCCTGACTCTTGTTTCCACCAGTATGTAAGTAAAGATACCTGAGTGGTTAATAGTGATGAGAGAGCATGCTCGCTACTGCTCGGTGCTCACCCAAGCTTCTCACTGCTCGAGATGCTCGGCGCTCGCCGAGTATTTCCGGGGTTGCTCGGTGGGAGCTCGGGTCCCCTCCCTGCATGTTTGGCGCTCTTTACAGAGCCAATGAACATGCAGGGATTGTCTGCCACTCACTGTAATGCCGCAGCCATGTTGGTTGTGGCATTAAAGCGATTGGCTGGCCTCACAGCGTCATCAGGTCTAAATCAGACCTGGTGCCGCCATGCTCGTCACAGTCACTCCGGAATCAGACAGTGTAGGCAGAGGTGCTGCTGAGATAGGGAGAGATTTGCTTGTTTCTAGTTAGTGTAGGTGTACCAAACTATATTAGAGACACATATCCATCTCAACAACCAGTCCAGGACTAATTCATCTGCAGAGATATCAGGCAGGCAGTGTATATAGGCAGGCAGGGTATATAGCAGACTGCAGTGCACATAGTACAAGAGGCTCCATTCCAGTTTTGTCTGCTACTGCTGCTGCTGTTAGATATTTCTAGAAATAGGCCCAGGTCTCAGGGGCCAGGAATAATTTTTTTGGGATCTTAATCCCCATTATTTAAGAAGCAATCCAGAGAACACAGTTTTTCTGCACCATTTCCTTGTTGACAATGTAGAATACAGCCAGGTCCTTTCCATATTACAGCGCTAAAAATCCAGCTATTTAAAACTGTGGTTTGTCCGTCACATAAATCACATATAATTGTGCTGAAAATACTGCCATTTCTGGCCTCCATTAAAAATTTGTTTCAGTGTGTCAGTGAAGCTATTGACACCAGTTTGCTGTTCAAAATAGTTACCTACAGGCCAGGTATTAAAAACTGTGTTTTCTCCATCACACGGATCACATAAACGTTGTTACAAAATACTGCAATTTCTGGCCTCCATTAAAAATTTGTTTCAGTGTATCAGTGAAGTTATTGACACCAGTTTGCTGTTCAAAATAGTTACCTATAGGCCAGGTATTTAAAGCTATGGGTTGTCCGTCACACGGATCACATATAAGTTAGCTCCAAATTCAGCCATTTGTAGTGAGCGTGGAAGATATTGTCCTCCATTTAATATGGGTAAGGCATGTGGCAAAGGACGGGGAACTGGACGTGATGGTGATGGTGTATGCAAAGACCGAGGCCGTGGGCAAGCTGAAATTGTGCCACAGCAAACATCCATATTTTCTCGCTCGACTTTCCTGTCCCAATTAATAGGGGACCGCAGAACACCACTATTGAACACAGAGCAGTGTGAAAAGGTTATTGGTTGGATAGCAGATAATGCTTCCAGTCACTTAGCCACCACTACCACCCTGTCTTCCACACGGTCATGTCTCTGTAGCTGCGAGTCTGGACCGCATATTCCTCACCCTGAACCTGCTTCCTCCCACCATGCCGAGAGCCCAGAGAAAACTGATTCCACACTTGAACACTCTGATGAGCTGTTCACTTTTCCAGTTATAGATTTGGGCCTCTTGCCCGGTCCACTTGAAGCGGGGCAAGAGGAGATCACATGTAGCGATGCCCAAATATTTTAGCAGCCACAGTCACATGAAGGCGACGGAGGGAAAGTATCACAAGAGGTGGACGATGATGACACACAATGGCCAGAAAGTCAGGAGAAGGACCAGGGTGCAGAAGTGGAAGACCTGGCAGGAGGACATGCAGAGCGAGAAGAGCAGCACACAGGGGGAGGGAGGCAGAGCACCACAACAGGCAGGAAGAAGCAGTGTGGTGGCCGCAGACAGAAAGCAGGCAACCCCTCGCCGTAACACCAACACGAAGGAAGTTGCCAGTACAACTGTTAGGTCTTCCATAGTCTGGTTGTTTTTTAATGACTCTGCCGATAATCACAAAAAGGCCATTTGTACCCCCTGCCAGGCCAGCATCAGCAGGGGTGGCAAAACGACCAGCCTGACCACTACCAGCATGATCAGGCACATGGCAGCAAATCACCGAACTTTGTGGGCTGAACCCCAGGGTCCAGCAACAGTGTCTGCTGGTGGCACCACTGCTTCCTCTGCTGTTGTGCATACAAGCCAATCCCCTGTCCATGGTGCATGTGAAGATGCCTCCTACCCTTCACCTGTCATTGCACACTCTCAAGCAGCAGCATCAGGAAGCAATTCCACGTCCTTGTCCCAGCGCAGCGCTCAGTTGTCCATACCCCAGTGCTTGGACCGCAAGCGCAAATGCGCAGCCAATGCCCCACAGGCCACACTACTAAATTCCTACATTTCGCGACTGCTTGTGCTAGAAATGTTGCCTTTTAGGTTCGTGGAGACGGAAGCAACATGATGGCAGCCAACCGTTCCTCAGTACTCGGTCCCCAGCCACCACTATTTCTCCCTGTGTGCCGTCCCCGCATTACACAAGCACGTGTACCAAAACATTAGCCATGCCCACAACAACGCAGTTACCAGGAAAGTCCACCTAACCACGGACACATGGACAAGTGCTTGTGGGCAGGGATGGTACATCTCGCTGACGGCACACTGGGTTAACATAGTGGAAGCCGGGTCCCAGTCGGACCTTAGGACGGAACACGTCCTCCCGATGCCAGGGATCTCAGGCCCTAGGTCAATCGGGGTTGCCCCCACAGACTAAAACTCCTGCACCTCATCCTCCTCAGCCTTCTCCTGCTCTTCAGCCTCCATCTCCGAAATGACCACATCAGTCACAAGCTGGAAGCACAGCAGCACTGCCTCGGCCAAGCGGCATCAGGCTGTGTTGAAGCTAATATGCTTAGGTGATAAACCGCACAATGCTGAAGAGTTGTTCACAGCTCTGAAGAGCAGGCAGATCTATGGCTCACACCGCTGAACCTACAGCGAGGCATGGTTGTGTGTGACAATGGCTGGAACCTGGTGGCGGCTCTGAGGCGAGGCGAGCTCACACACGTACCATCCTGGCCCATGTGTTTAACCTCATGGTTCAATGATTTCTCGAATCCTACCCAGAGCTGCCGGATCTGCTTGTTAAAGTACGCCTCCTGTGTGCCCATTTTAGAAAGTCAACTACAGCTTTGCCTGCCCTTGCCGTGTTTCCAGCTCACAGACTGGTGTGTGATGCCTCACGCGCTGGAACTCTAGACTGCAGATGTTAGGAAGTATTTGTGAGCAGAAGAGGGCAGTTGATGAGTACCAGCATCAACAAGGCCGTCGGTATTCAGTTCCGACTCCACACATAAAACCTCAGGAGTGGACATGGATGTCAGACATATGTACTATCTTCCAAAACTTTGAGGACTCCACCAAGATGGTGAGCGGCGATGACGCCATAATTAGCATCACCATCCCGCTTCTCTGTCTTCTGAAACGCTCTCTGCTCACAATCAAAGAGGATGCATTGCAGGTGGAGCATGATGAGATTGAGCGAGGAACCATACAGAATGATTACACACAGCCCAGCCTCATTTCATCCCAACGTGGATTGGGTGACAATGAAGAAGAGGAGGAGGAGGAAGAACAGAAGCTTATTTCATGCGCTATAGACGGTACTACCTGCACAACTGTTATACCGTCTGTTCAGCGTGGATGGCCAGAGGACAGAGAGGAGGAGGAGAGCATGGTCACTCATCCTCTTGGTGAGGACTGTTACGGATCCGAGTGGTGGAACCTCTGTGCTGTGGTGCAAGGAGGACAAGAGGGGCGTAACTAGGTATCAACTCGGACCGACCAAGGTCGTACGGCGGCTCAATCGACTCCGTGACCAGGGAAGGACCGAGCAGAGGGACCAGGTGCCACTCTTGGACCGACCTTGTATGAGAGCAGGTGACTCCCACGGGTCAGAAGGCAGGGACTGACTGGTACAGCAGACGAGCACGGGGAGGCGGGCTAACGGGTGGTCCGGGTAGACGGACTGGCAGACACGGCAGGTAACAAGCAGGAGCCTCCAGGTAGGCTGGCTGGTAGGTACGGCAGGTAACAGGCAGGTGCTTCCAGGTAAACAGGCTAGCAGGCACGGCAGGTAACGAGCAGGTGCTTCCAGGTAAGCAGGTGGGCAAGGCCCATAGACAGACTGGCGGACTGGACTGTAGACAGACTGTCGGACTGGAGAGTAGACAAGCTGGTGGACAGGACTAGTAGTCAGGCTGGCGGACTGGACTGGTAGTCAGGCTGACGGACAGGACTGGTAGTCAGGCTGACGGACAGGACTGGTAGTCAGGCTGGCGGACTGAACTTGTAGTCAGGCAGGCGGACTGGACTTGTAGTCAGGCTGGCGGGCTGGACTGGTAGTCAGGCTGGCGGGCTGGACTAGTAGTCAGGCTGGCAGCGGGACCTGAGGGCTGAAGCAGAGTTTAACACACAAAGCTACAACCTTGCACGGGCACCTACATTTTGGAGGAGGTGCCTTTTATACGAGAGGTCCTCCGGCCATTGGCCTGGGACTCCTTAGGACAGCGCGCGCGGCCCCTTTAAGAGGGAGGGAGCTTGTGCGCGCCCTAAGCACAGTGCCCGGGAAGCTGCGCGTGCCGGCAGCATCAGATGCAGGAGCGCCAGAGGACGCTGGGCGGGGAGCGCGGCAGTAAGAGGGACGGCATCTCTGTCTGTCAGGGGGCAGAGACGCCGATACTACAGTACCCCCCCTTTATGCCCCCTCTGTTTTAGGCCTGAAAGAAATTTTTTAAGGAGAAGCGGAGCATGGATGTTCTCCCTGGGTTCCCAAGTTCTCTCCTCTGGGCCAAACCCCTTCCAATCCACCAGAAAAAAGGTTTTTCCTCTTACCCTCTTAGTGGCCAGAATGTTCTCTACCTCATAGACGTCCTCCGTGGAGACCGGAGCTGGGAAGGTACCTGGACTGTCGGAAAAAGAATTAAACACAACTGGTTTGAGGAGAGATACGTGAAAGGAGTTGGGAATCCGTAAGGTGGCCGGGAGTTTTAACTTGTAGGCCACTGGATTGATTTGCTTGAGGACTTCAAATGGACTGATGAACCGTGGACCCAACTTATAGGAGGGCATTTTGAGACAAACATGTATGGAGGAGAGCCAAACCTTGTCTCCTGGACGTAATTGAGGCGGATCCAGACGTCTCTTATCAGCATGTTTCTTCATCCGCTTGGAGGATTGAAGAAGTGTGGATCTAGTGTCCTCCCAAATAGTGGAAAATTCGCTGACCAGAGACTCCGCGGCAGGGTTGTCCACTGAAGCGGAAACGGGAAACGGAATCTGGGGATGTTGACCGTAGACCACAAAGAACGGGGACTTGGAAGAAGATTCGCTCTCATGGTTGTTATAGGAGAACATCAGCCCATGGTAGGAGCTCCACCCAATCGGTATGGTGAGCGTTGACGAAGTGCTGGCGGAAGCTGGTAAGGATCTGGTAGATACGTTCCACTTGGCCATTGGACTGCGGATGGTAAGCAGAGGAGAAATCCAGGGTGACATCCAGCAGCTTACACGTAGCTCTCCAGAAGCGCGAAGTGAACTGGACCCCCCGATCAGACACAATATGGAGGGGTAGGCCGTGGAGACGAAAGATGTGATGGATGAAGTCTTTAGCCAGCACAGATACAGACGGGAGACCAGGCAGAGAGATGAAGTGAGCCATTTTAGAAAAGCGGTCAGCGACCACCCAAATGACCGTACAACCGGCAGAAACAGGAAGATCAGTAATAAAGTCCATAGCGATGTGTTGCCACGGGGCAGCAGGTACGGGAAGAGGCAGGAGACGGCCGGCTGGAAGGTGTCTGGGAATCTTGTTGCGGGCACAGAACGATCAGGCCGTGACGAAGTCTACAACATCCTTGCGCAGGGTAGGCCACCAGTAATGCCGGGTAATGAGCAGGAAGGTCTTCTTATGGCCAGCATGGCCGGCTAGTTTGGATGAATGAACCAGTGAAGAACCTTCTTACGATCCGGAACTGCTACTAACGTCTTACTGGCTGGGAGACGAGACAAGTCCAAGGGTGCCACATTCATCACTTTGGAGGGGTCGATGATATGCATAGGCTCCTCCTCTTGATCGGAAGACAGGAAGGAACGGGACAAGGCTTCTGCTTTAATGTTCTTGTCTGCCGGGCGGTAATGTAGGGTCAAGTTGAAGCGGACAAAGAACAAAGACCACCGGGCCTGATTCGGATTGAGTCTTTGGGCATTCTGTAGATATGCCAGGTTTTTGTGGTCAGTATAGATGACCACCGGGTGCAGGGTCCCCTCGAGCAGGTAACGCCACTCCTCCAGAGCCAATTTGATGGCTAGCAGTTCTCGATCTCCTATGGAGTAGTTGCGCTCGGACGAGGAGAAGAGCTTGGAGAAGAAGCCGCAGGTTACCATTCTCCCGGATGGAGATTTCTAGGTGAGCACCGCTCCGGCTCCGGAAGAGGAAGCATCAACCTCCAGAAAGAACTGTTTGTTGCTATCCGGAGGGTGCAGCACAGGGGCAGAAGAGAAGGCTTGTTTTAAGGAAAGGAAGGCCTCCTCTGCTTCAGATGGCCATTCCTTAGGATTTGCTCCCTTTCGGGTGAGCGCAGAGATGGGAGCAGTCCGGGAAGAGAAATGTGGGATGAAGAGACAGTAGTAATTGGCGAAGCCCAGGAATCGCTGAATCGCCTTCAACCCCTCCGGACGGGGCCACTTTAAGACGGCAGCGACCTTCTCAGGGTCCATCCATAGACCTATCTTAGAGATAATATAGCCCTGGAATGGAAGAGAGGTCTGCTCGAAGAGGCATTTCTCAAATTTTGCATATAGGTGATTCTGCCTGAGCCTAAGCAGGACCTGGCGAACATCTCTCCGGTGTGTAGGAAGATCCAGAGAGAAGACCAAGATGTCGTCCAGGTACACCACTGCGCAAGAATATAACAGGTCACGGAAGATGTTGCTAACTAGTTCTTGGAAGACAGCGGGAGCATTACAGAGACCGAAGGGCATCACACGGTATTCATAGTGACAGTCCCACGTATTGAATGCCATCTTCCACTCGTCTCCTTGGCGGATCCGGACCAAGTTATACGCCCCACGAAGATCGAGCTTGGTGAAGATCTTCGTGCCTTTAAGGTGGTCAAACAGCTCAGAGATGAGTGGCAGGCGGTATTTGTTGTTGATAGTAGTTTGGTTGAGTCCTCTATAATTGATACAGGGGCGTAATGAACCGTCTTTTTTTTTTACGAAGAAGAATCTGGCTCCAGCCAGGGAGGGAGATTTCCAGATGAATCCCCTAGCCAGATTTTCTTCGATGTACTCCGACATGGCCTGGGTTTCGGCCAACGACAATGGGTAAATACGCCCACGGGGTGGAGTGACACCGGGTACCAGATCGATAGGGCAATCATGTGGCCTATGAGGTGGCAGTGTCTCTGCCTCCTTCTTGTCGAAGACATTAGCATAGGACCAGTAAGGTGCCGGTAGACCAGGTAAATTAGCCGGAGTAGATGGAGGTCGAGCCGGGTGAACCGGAACCAGGCAGGTCTCATGGCAATCCTGCCCCCAACGGTGCACCTCACCAGATTGCCAATTCAGAATTGGTTCATGTCTCTGTAGCCAGGGTAGACCTAGCAAAAGGGGGTGAGAGAGTCCAGAAAGCACATGGAAGGAGATCCGCTCTGAGTGCAGCATTCCCACCTGCAGGGTTACAGGCTCTGTGACGAGCAAGATGGTCAACAGAAGGAGTCTTCCATCCACGGAAGTGACTGCCAATGGTTCAGCCAGAAGTTTTGTAGGAATCCGATACTTCTCTACAAGGGACTGGGAAATGAGATTCCCGGCGGCTCCGGAATGCAGATGTGCTGTTTCAAAGAAGCGGTTCTCTCCACAGGAGATAGAGATGGACAGAGTCAAGAATGAAGAGGATTTACTCCTGCCTAGGACGACCTCTCCGAGCGGTCCTAGACACTGGAGTTTCCCGCCTTCACCTGACAGGAACGGATCAGGTGCTCCTTACTATCACAGTAGAAACAGCTCCCCTCGGCTCGGCGTGTTTCTTGGCGAGACTTGACCATCTTGGTCTGGTCGATCTGCATAGGTTTGGGCGAGCATGCCCGGGGAGTTGCTGGTTGGGAAGCCGGTTTCTGGAAAACAGGAGCAAGACGGGGAAATCTTCTCTCCCGGGTAGTCTCCTTAGCCCGTTCTAGGAAACGAATATCAATCCGGGTAGCTAGTGACACCAGGTCATCTAGGGTGCTAGGAATGTCCCGGCCGGCTAACTCGTCCTTAATCCAACTGGAAAGACCCTCCCAGAAGGTTGACACCGGGGCCTCGTTGTCCCAGGCAAGCTCAGAAACGAGGGTATGGAACTGTATGGCATACTGGCCCACAGTGAGACTCCATTGGCGGAAACGGAGCAATGAGGAGGCAGTAGAAATCCTTGGTCCGGGTCCATCGAAGACCCTCCAGAAAGCAGTGAGGAAAGCTGGAAGATCGGACACCAGGGAATCCCCTCTCTCCCATAGAGGGTTTAGCAATGCCAATGCTTCCCCGCTGAGATGGGACATGATGAACGTCACCTTGGCCCGGTCGGCGGGAAACTGATGTGGCAGAAGTTCCAAGTGCAGCGTGCACTGGTTTAGAAAGCCCCGCCATAAGAAGGGGTCACCTCCAAAACGAGGAGGATCAGAAAACCGGGGTCCGAGGCTGGATGCCGTGGTATTGGTAGGCAGCAGCACTGCTGGAGCGGGTGTCGCTCGACTCGAGGCGGACACAGGTGGGACAGACAGCGTGTCCAGTCGAGAGTTGACAGACTGCAGGTAGGTCAGGATGGTCTCCTGTTGGGATCTCTGATGAGAAACCTCCTGGTACAGGTGTCAGGGTAAGAAAGAATATATATTTTTCCACTTTTATACTTTTATACTTTTATACGCTTTGCTTATGTACTAACCACCATTTTGTGTCTTATAACAATAAGCTTTCCTTGCTACGTGTTACTTAGATCGAAATTTATGGTAAGATGGCGCCGGTATCAGCCAGCACCTGTTTCAGAGAAATGAAACCGAATCATCTACTGACGGTTGTCTGCCCAGAGACTGAGTTAAGGAGACGTGGACCAATCAGGAGTGGCCGGATACCAGACATTTATGGCTTACCCCACCCCGAACAATCCATTTATGGCTTACCCCGCCCCGAACAACCCCTTTCCCCTCCCCATTATGTAGTGTATTTAAGTTTGTGCATGCGGAAATAAAAGAAGAACATTGCTGAGATCGTGGCTTGCCAGTAGCCTTCTGAGCATGCTCTGAGTTTGAACCAGCTTGTTGTCTGACTCATTCTTTGAATGGTTGACCCATGCTCATAGCCTTAATTTGGAGTGACTGGAGGACGAGTGGAATGTCGCTACGACCCCGACAAATGGCGCCCAACGTGGGGCGTGGCTAGCGGTACGCCGTCCTCCCGGACCCATATTGTTGACTTCCCTGGTGGTGACCGCGGCGGCTGAATTTGAGGCCTGATCAACCTCCATCGAACACGGTAAGTCGAGATATATTTTATATGTCTCACTTGCCTGTGTGTCAGCCGCAGCGGTTCCTGTGCGGTTGTCAGTTTGGATCTGGGTGGGTGACCGGTCAAGTGGTGAGACCTCAGGCGTCCCGCGCCACGTCCTGAACCAGCAACTGTGAGACCGAGTGACGTCGCATGCCTGCGCGTGCTCGTGTGCACACCACCTCCTCCTCCCCCGGTCACTGTACTTTTCTTAGATAGTTGCCTCCCGTGACTGATAGTCGATTCCAAGCCATCCCTTGAGGTGTAAGGGAGAAAGAATCTGTGACGAATAGAGATGAGCGTTGTTCTACTCGAACTGTTCGCCAATCTCAAATTCGAGCTGTTTTGGGCGGTGTTCGAGCCGTTCGGCGAACACGAACGATTTGAGAAAAATTCGGCTGTTCGAGGTTATGTTCGATAACTGTTCGTGCACCAAAATCATAACTGGATTTTTTCTCAGTAATGATGAAAATTAATGTTAATACGCAGTTTGAGTGTACAGCAGGGTGGGGGGAGGGGCAGGGGATGGATCTCTGCAGGAATAATGAAGATCTCCATTTTTTTTTCTCTTTCCCGTATTTGCAGTGGGGAGGTGCAGTCTGTCAGCCTATCAGCAGCGCACACACGGAGCGAACTGCTGTTTTTCACACAAGCAAGGGCATGTGTCATTGGCAGTGTATGTCACATGTCCTTGCCCTATAAGACCAAGCCATTTTCCCCGTCGCCACCATTTTCTCACTGCTGCAGCTGCGTGTTAGACGGCACCGCTGTTGCTGTGTGCGCTATACCTTGTTAATTTCAAGCCAATTTTCGTACAAATCTACAGATAGCTTGGGAGTAGGGAATAGTTGTGATTGCAGTCCTTTTAAGGACTAGGTTACAGCATTTCCTACGACTTTTATCAGGCAGGTCTGTGCTCTTAAATAGATAGATTGTGGGAGTAAAGACTAATTGTAATTGCAGTCCTTTTCAGGACTAGGTTACATCAGTTCCTATCAGTTTTTGCCAGGCAGGTCTGTGCCAGTGCTGTGCAAGTTTTTTTCACAGCATTTGGCTGAATCTAGCAAAGCTAATCCTTTTTGGCCTATTGCAGAGTGTGTTAGTCAGTGGAGTAGCCTATCTGTGTTGCAAGATATACCACCTGTGTATAGAATACCAATTTTTTTACTGCACCTAGTGAAGTAAAATCTTTTGGGCATAGCATCATTCTATTAGTCCATCTATACTGACCTCCATCAGGTTGCAAATTGAATATAATTTTTTTCTGCATCTAGCTCTGAAAAAATATTTGGGCTTCTAGCAGTGTGTGGGACTTGTTCTATTAGTCCATCTATACTGACCTCCATCAGGTTGCAAACTGAATATAATTTTTTTCTGCATCTAGCTCTGAAAAAATATTTGGCCTTCTAGCAGTGTGTGGGACTTTCTCTATTAGTCCATCTATACTGACCTCCATCAGATTGCAAATTAAAAATAATTTTTATCTGCATCTAGATCTGAAAAAAATATTTGGCCTTCTAGCAGTGTGTGGGACTTTCTCTATTAGTCCATCTATACTGACCTCCATCAGGTTGCAAATTAAAAATATTTTTTATCTGCATCTACCTCTGAAAAAATATTTGGGCTTCTAGCTGTGTGTGGGACTTGTTCTATTAGTCCATCTATACTGACCTCCATCAGGTTGCAAACTGAATATAATTTTTTTCTGCATCTAGCTCTGAAAAAATATTTGGCCTTCTAGCAGTGTGTGGGACTTTCTCTATTAGTCCATCTATACTGACCTCCATCAGGTTGCAAACTGAATATATTTTTTTTCTGCATCTACCTCTGAAAAAATATTGGGCTTCTAGCTGTGTGTGGGACTTGTTCTATTAATCCATCTATACAGACCTCCATCAGGTTGCAAACTGAATATAATTTTTTTCTGCATCTAGCTCTGAAAAAATAGTTGGCCTTCTAGCAGTGTGTGGGACTTTCTCTATTAGTCCATCTATACTGACCTCCATCAGGTTGCAAATGAAAAATAATTTTTATCTGCATCTAGCTCTGAAAAAATATTTGGCCTTCTAGCAGTGTGTGGGACTTTCTCTATTAGTCCATCTATACTGACCTCCATCAGGTTGCAAACTGAATATAATTTTTTTCTGCATCTAGCTCTGAAAAAATATTTGGCCTTCTAGCAGTGTGTGGGACTTGTTCTATTAGTCCACCTATACTGACTTCCATCAGGTTGCAAATTCAAAATAATTTTTTGTCTGCATCTAGCTCTGAAAAAATATTTGGCCTTCTAACAGTGTGTGGGACTTTCTCTATTAGTCCATCTATACTGACCTCCATCAGGTTGCAAACTGAATATATTTTTTTTCTGCATCTACCTCTGAAAAAATATTTGGGCTTTTAGCTGTGTGTGGGACTTGTTCTATTAGTCCATCTATACTGACCTCCATCAGGTTGCAAACCGAATATAATTTTTTTCTCCATCTAACCCAGCCATTAGTTTTGGCCTAATACCACAGTTTGGCCACTCAGCTCTGCTCGGTTCCCATCCATTGTTTTTTTGTGCAAACAACTCCAGAGTTGTGAATTAGTTAACCACCAAAATGAGTGGAAAAAGGCCTGCTGCTGGTGGAAAGGGGAATAGGCGTGTTGGGAAGGGGAAAAAAGGTTGTGTCCGTGGGGTAGGTGTTAAAGCAACAGTAACATCTGCAGAAGAAAGACCATCTTCCAGCCAAACTAAAATGTCTACTTCTTTTAGCGGACAATGTGATAAGATCCCTTTCTTACGGCCACGCCAATCGCTACAAATTCCAGATGAGGCACAAAAACAGCAGGTGCTTCAACGGATATCAAGTGCTCCTTTAAGTGGGCTCTCCTCCACATCAACTTCAACATCACAAATACTCCAGTCCTCAAAGGTGTCACCCCAATCGCACTTGCTTCCTCACAGCTCCCAAATCTCCATCTGCCCGTCTGAGTATGAGGTAGAACAGATGGTTGAGTCTGCAGAGCTGTTTACTCATACTATAGCCTGGGAATCAGAGGTCGACTCCAGTGCTTCTGTGAATCCAGACGAGGAAATGATCTGCACTGATGCCCAGAATCTTTATGAGTCGGATCCAGGACCAGACGCAGAAGGTTCTGACCATAATGTAGACCCTCATTCCCAAACTGTAACTCCTGTTGGTGGAGACAATGAGGAAGACGATGATGAGACTCAAATACCTGATTGGAGCGACAACTTTAGTTTTTTGTCAGGGCAGGAACAGGTTGGCTCTGAGGACGACGGGTGTGATAACGCACAGGGTGATGATGATGAGGTTGGACATCCCACTTACTGTCAACCCACAGTCAGCCAAGAGATGAGGTCAGCAGAGGAGGTGGAGGAAGATGCTAGTGACGACGAGGTCAGGTTGCGCCTTCCTGGACAGAGACGTAGTACTGGAAGCACGTCAACAACTGCATCCTCAAACACAACTCTGCCTCTCACCACAAGTCGTGGTGGCTCTTCAGGTCGCATGGGTGCTAAGCCTTGCATAGCCTGGGCATTTTTTCAGATTGATAAAGATGACCCAACTCGTGTTATCTGTAACATTTGTCAGCAAAAGCTAAGTAGAGGCCAGAAAATACATAGTTTGAGTACTTCATGCATGAACCGGCACATGGACATGAAGCATAAGTTGCAGTGGGAAGCTCAGTGTGCTACAATGCGGCCTAGCCGGCCGGGCCAACCACCGTCTGCCATATCTTGTGCATCCGCGGCCTCTTCATCCTCTGTGACTGGGGGGACAGCAGTCACACCTGTTTTGGGGCGCAGACCTGCCACCTCTTTACCCGCAACAGCCAGCGTGATTGGCAGGTCATCATTTTCTTTGGAGGTGGTAACACCAGCTGGTATTGAGCGCTGTCCGACATCGATAGCACCACCTTTGGATCAAGGCAACCTAACATGTCCGCCTGCATCTTCCTCACAGACCGGCAGCTTGCCGGGGACACCCTTATCAACCCCGTCTAAGCACAATAGCCAGCCCTCGGTCCCTCAGATGTGGACAAGTAAAAGACCATTTCCTCCTAGCCATGAGAAAGCTAAGAGGTTGAATTTCACCATCTGCAAGCTCTTGGCTACAGAAATGCTGCCTTTCCGCCTGGTGGACACAGAGTATTTTCGAGACCTTATGTCCGTCGCAGTGCCCCAGTACCAGATGCCCAGTCGGCACTACTTCTCAAAGAAAGGTGTGCCTGCGCTCCACCAGCATGTCGCACACAACATCACCGCTTCTTTGAGAAACTCTGTGTGTGACAGGGTGCATTTCACCACAGACACTTGGACGAGTAGGCATGGACAGGGGCGTTACATGTCGCTGACTGGGCACTGGGTAACTATGGTGACAGCAGGACAAGGGGCTGCTGTCCAAATCTTGCCGTCCCCACGAGTTGTGCGTCAATCCTCTTTATGTCAAAGTTCCTCCACTGCTTCTGCCTCTCTTCCACCTGCACCCAAAGCCTGTCTGGTCATGCCACAAGCTTTCTAACTGCGCAGAAGGGATCCTGCACACCTCCTTACTATGCTGGCAGTAGGGCTCAACGTCATCAGGCGGTTTTTACTTTGAAATGTCTGGGAAATGTGAGTCACACAGCTGAGGAGTTGTGGTCAGCTCTGGAGAACCAATTTCATGAATGGTTGTCTCCACTGGACCTGAAACCAGGGAAGGCCGTGTGCGACAATGCTGCAAACCTGGGTGCGGCCCTTCGCCGGGGCAATGTCACACACGTGCCTTGTATGGCTCACGTGTTGAATCTGGTTGTTCAGCAATTTTTAGCCCACTATCCCAGACTAGATGGCCTTCTGCAGAGGGCACGGTCGCTGTGTGCTCACTTCCGCCGTTCGCATCCCGCAGCTCAGCGACTTACATCTCTACAGAAGTCGTTGGGCCTGCCACTTCACCGGCTAAAATGCGATGTGCCTACCCGGTGGAATTCAACTCTGCACATGTTGCAGCGACTGTGGCAGCACCGACAAGCCCTGGTGCAATACGTTCTGACGTATAGCCTGGGCCAACGAGATCCAGAGGTGGGGCAAATCACGCTGGAGGAGTGGTCTCAGATCAGGGACCTATGCACCCTTCTGCACAGTTTTGAAATGGCGACGAAGATGTTTAGTGCTGACGATGCCATTATCAGCATGACTATTCCGGTGATTTACATGCTGGAGCACATGTTAAACAGAATTCGGAGTCAGGTGGTGGCACAAGAGGAGGTGGAGGAAGTAGAGGAGGAGGAGTTGTATGCGGAAGGGCTAACATCTGCAAGGTCCAGACGGTCGGCAGCACCAAGGCGGCAGGCATGTGAGGGTGGGGGAGATGGTTTTACCAGGGCGCATGGTAGCAGCCAAACTAGTGAGGAAGGTGCAGGAGCCCAGGAAGAAGTGGAGGACGAACTGATGGAAGACTCATCAGATGAGGGAGACCTTGATCACATTTCTGTTGTGCGAGGTTGGGGGGAGAGGACAGAGGAAGGAAGCATGATTGTTACCTCGCCACCAACACAACAGGGACTTGGTGCTCCTGGATGCGCAACACACATGAGTGCCTTCTTGCTGCACTACCTGCAACATGACCCTCGAATTGTGAGAATTAGAAATAATCCTGACTACTGGGTTGCCACACTGTTAGATCCCCGGTACAAAAGTAAATTTGCCGAAATTATTCCTGCCATAGAAAGGGATGCACGCAAGCAGGAGTATCAGCAGAGACTGTTGCAGAATCTTACATGTGCTTTTCCACAAAACACCAGTGGTGCACGTAGTGAATCTCACAGTTCCAACTTGCCAACCGTGGGACCGTCAAGTGTTCAGCACTCAAACCGTAACAGAACCACAGTATCTGCTGGTAACATCAATTTTGCGGAATCATTTCACCACTTTTTTAGCCCATCCTTTGCAAGGCCACAGGAGACAAGAAGTCTGACACATAGTCAACGCCTAGAGACGATGGTACAGGAGTATCTCCAAGTAAACATTGAAGCCATGACTGTGTCACTGGACCCTTGCTCTTTTTGGGCTTCCAATCTGGATAAATGGCCGGAGCTAGCCACTTACACCTTGGAGATCTTGTCATGCCCCGCAGCCAGCGTTCTGTCTGAACGTGTGTTCAGCGCTGCTGGTGGTGTGCTGACAGATAAGCGCACGGGGCTCTCCACTGATAATGTAGACAGACTAACGTTCATAAAGATGAACAAATCATGGATCCGAAACGACTTTTCTACCCCTGTGTCATCCTGGGGAGAGTAAAAGCTTGATGATTGGTTAAAATGACCCTACCAACCGTTTTAAGCTTTCAAATTACTAATCATGTTTATCTGTATCTTGGCTGGAAAATAATTTGGGCTTTGAAGCAGTGTGCAGCACTGATTCTATTAGGCCATCTATAATAAGCTCCACCAGATTTAAAATTAATAATCATGTTTATCTGTATCTTGGCTGGAAAATAATTTGGGCTTTGTAGCAGTGTGCAGCACGGATCCTATTAGGCCATCTATACTAAGCTCCACCAGATTTAAAATTAATAATAATTTTTAGCTGCATCTAGCCCGGAAAATAATTTTGGGGCTCCGAGATGCGCAAGACACATAAGTGCCTTCTTGCTTCACTACCTGCAACATGACCCTCATATTGTCAGAATTCGAAGTAATCATAACTACTGGGTTGTCACACTCTTAGATCCCCCAAACTTTTCGATCAACCTTTTCATTTTAATAAAGACCAAAAAAATGGTCATTTTTGAAATTATAAGCATTAGCAGGTTATTAGAAACTGAAATCAAACAGTTTTCAACTCAAAACTTTATTCTAGGTGATGTTACATTTTCACATAGGACCCCTTGTTCGAAAGGAGCTTCTGAACTCTCTCGTCCATTGAATTTGTCAGGTTTTGGATGGTTTCTGCTTCAATTGTTTTGCATGAGGACAGAATACCCTCCCAGAGGTGTTGCTTAGATGTGAACTGCCTCCCGCCATCATAGACACTCCTTTTGATGATGCTCCAGAGGTTCTGAATGGGGTAGAGGTCAGGGGAGCATGGGGGTCACACCATAAGTTTGTCCCCTTTTATGCCCATATCAGCCAGAGATGCAGATGTTTTATGTGCAGCATGAGATGGTGCATTATCATGCAAAAAAATGATCTTGCTGTGAAATACACGGTTCTTCTTCTTGAACCATGGCAGGAAGTGCTGTTTGAGAAAATCCACATACATTATGGAGTTCATCTTTAGCGCCTTCAGGGATCCTAAAGGGGCCGACAATCTCTCTCCCCATGATTCCAGCCCAAAACATTACTCCACCTCCTCCTTGTTGGCGCTGTAGCCGTGTTTGCGTGGGGTGTCCATCAACCAGCCATCCTCCACTCCATCCATCTGGACCATTGAGCGCTGCACGGCACTCATCCATGAACAAAACAGTTTTGAAATCAGTCTTCATGTAATGTTTAGCCCACTGGAGCCGTTTCTGCTTGTGTGAAGTGGATAGAGGAGGTCGACAGGATGGCGTATGCACAGCTGCAAACCTCTGAAGGACCCTGCATCTTGTTGTTCCGGGGACGTTGGAGGCACCAGCAGCTTCAAAAACTTCCTAAGTATTTGATACCCTGTGAGGGCCAGGCAAAGGGAAAGTTGGACTGGATGGAATCCTATATGGATTTGGGGAGGGAGACATCGAGGGCCTCAGACTTCGCTGCATTGATTTTAAAATTTGACCATGTAACAAAGTGATCTATTTCAGCCATAACAGCATGGATGGATATATGTGATTGAGTGATATATACTAGGACATCATCAGCAAAGAGAGAGCACTTGTACTCGGTGCCTCCCACCTCAATCCACCTAATATTGGGGTTATGGCGAATTGATGAGAGCAGGTGCTCCGTCACTAGGATGTACAGTTATATGAAAAAGTTTGGGCACCCCCTATTAATCTTAAGCTTAATGTTTTATAAAAATTGGTATTTTTGCAACAGCTATTTCAGTTTGATATATGTAATAACTGTTGGACACAGTAATGTTTCTGCCTTGAAATGAGGTTTATTGTACTAACAGAAAATGTGCAATCTGCATTCAAACAAAATTTTACAGGTGCATAAGTATGGGCACGCTTATCATTTTCTTGTTTTAAATACTCCTACCTACTTTTTACTGACTTACTACAGCACTTTTTTTGGTTTTGTAACCTCATTGAGCTTTGAACTTCATAGCCAGATGAATGCAATCATGAGAAAAGCTACTTAAAGTGGCCACTTGCAAGTTGTTCTCCTGTTTGAATCTCCTCTGAAGAGTGGCATCATGGGCTCCTCAAAACAACTGTCAAATGATCTGAAAACAAAGATTATTCAACATAGTTGTTCAGGGGAAGGATACAAAAAGCTGTCTCAGAGATTTAACCTGTCAGTTTCCACTGTGAGGAACATAGTAAGGAAATGGAAGAACACAGGGACAGTTCTTGTTAAGGCCAGAAGTGGCAGGCCAAGAAAAACATCAGAAAGGCAGAGAAGAAGAATGGTGAGATCAGTCAAGGACAATCCTCAGACCACCTCCAGAGAGCTGCAGCATCAACTTTCTGCAGATGGTGTCACTGTGCATCGGTCAACTATACAACGCACTTTGCACAAGGAGAAGCTGTATGGGAGAGTGATGCGAAAGAAGCCGTTTCTGCAAGCACGCCACAAACAGAGTCGGCTGAGGTATGCAAAAGCACATTTGGAGAAGCCAATCTCTTTTTGGAAGAAGGTCCTGTGGACTGATGAAACCAAGATTGAGTTGTTTGGTCATACAAAAAGGCATTATGCATGGCGGCAAAAAAACACAGCATTCCAAGAAAAACACTTGCTACCCACAGTAAAATTTGGTGGAGGTTCCATCATGCTTTGGGGCTGTGTGGCCAATGCCGGCACCGGGAATCTTGTTAAAGTTGAGGGACGCATGGATTCCACTCAGTATCAGCAGATTCTTGACAATAATGTTCAAGAATCAGTGATAAAGTTGAAGTTACGCAGGGGATGGATCTTTCAGCAAGACAATGATCCAAAAAACCGCTCCAAATCTACTCAGGCATTCATGTAGAGGAACAATTACAATGTTCTGGAATGGCTATCCCGGTCCCCAGACCTGAACATCATTGAACATCTGTGGGATCATTTGAAGAGGGCTGTCCATGCTCGGCGACCATCAAACTTAACTGAACTGGAATTGTTTTGTAAAGAGGAATGGTCAAAAATACCTTCATCCATGATCCAGGAACTCATTAAAAGCTACAGGGAGCGACTAGAGGCTGTTATTTTTGCAAAAGGAGGATCTACTAAATATTAATGTCACTTTTCTGGTGAGGTGCCCATACTTATGCACCTGTCAAATTTTTGTTTGAATGCAGATTGCACATTTTCTGTTAGTACAATAAACGTCATTTCAAGGCAGAAACATTACTGTGTCCAACAGTTATTACATATATCAAACTGAAAAAGCTGTTGCAAAAACACCAATTTTTATAAAACAATGAGCTTAAGACTAATAGGGGTGCCCAAACTTTTTCATATAACTGTATAAGAGAGGGGACAGAGGACATCCCTGCCCTGCCTTGTCCCATTGGTGATTGTGAAAGGTGATGAAAATGTTCTGATGCACCCCCTGGACCTTGGGACACCCGGAGCCGGACCCTTTTTGGTGGATGCTGGTGATTGTAGTCTTCGTGGCGGCGACCCGGTTCCGTGGCTCAGGGTGGTCAAACCAGTGGCGGAACTATTTATGTGGTTTTGATGTTTAAATGTCCGACTACGCCACCCGTGGATTGCGGTCAGAGTGAACCGCCGCTGCAGGGCAGACTGCTGAGGCTGGTGTTGTGGGTGCAGCAGAGCGTAGCATAACTCCCCACGGGAGGAGTATAGCCTCAGGGCAGTGTATGCGGAGGATGGGGGTGATGGTGCAGGGCAGCAGCAGTAACGACACGGAGTCAGTGATGCAGTCCAGGGCCTTTACTCACAGTTCTTATTATCCAGACCACGTCTGCAGGTAACGGCTGCCCACGTCGTACTGTGCTCACCAGGTGAGGGGCTCAGACAACTCCCAGATAACTTTGGAGCGCTTCACAGGACCCCCTTTGTGTGTCCTTTGTCTGGCCTTTCTTACCAACCCTTCTGTCCGGCTGCCTCGGGCCTCCTCTTGGTAAACTTGGCGCCAGTTTCCCTGACCCTATGTGGTGCCTTCCTAGCGGGTGTAGCGAGGGGCTGCGCCACATAAAATGTCAGAGCCTCCGGTTTCTAGTTGAGGGTCGTTTCCTGCCTCCACTAGTTTCGGGGACCAGTCTCCCCCTTTGGCCTGACCCCTCCACGCAGGTGGATTCGGGCGTGCGGTGGCGACTCGCCCGTCCGCACCCCTGGGATCCCTTCATTCCTCGTTCCTGGAGCCTTCTCCGCTCCTCTTCCTTCCTTCTCCCTCTTCCAGGCCTGGGCCTCTGTTACTAGGCCCGCCTCCGGAGCAGAGCTCATGCAGAGCCCCTGCTCCCTGCCACTTCTGCTCAGACTTCTCTGCACTGAACTAAGATGGTGCCCACCTTTTATACTCCCTTCTCAATGCACCCAGGAACTGCTTCCTCCCTGCTCCTGCACTACAGGGTTCCCCTTCCTCAGTGTTCCCTCCCCCCACTCCAGCCAGGGACAGGGACTGTCGTGCCCATCTCAGAGGCATATTGGTCGCCCTGCCCCACGGCAATGTGGTGTAATGCATGCAGGTGTCGGGTCCTGATCCACACTCCATCCTTACCTGAGAGTGAGATATCACACCTCTGGGTGAGGTGCAATACCTCTGTAGCAACCGAGCCCTCAGGGTGCTACAGTTCCATTTATCTTCAGCCTAGGTGACGTATTGTGATACAGGGCCGTGATTTTGGCTATAAAAGGGTCCCCTAGACCCCTACCCCAAGCTTTTTAAGAGAATCATATATGGCGTGCCAGGAGACTCTATGGAATGCTTTATCAGCATCCAACGAGAGTATCTAATTACAAATTTTTAACTGCATCTAGCCCAGGAAATACTTTGTGCCTAGTAGCAGTGTCTGCTAGTCAGCGGATTATCCCGGCTGTTAAGCAAGCTACACCACCTGTAGTTTGGACACTTAATTTTTTCAAAGGAAATGCTTCGGGACCACGGGATACTCAGTGAAGAGCATCAGGAGGCACCCCAAGGCATAGGGGCTGGGACTGGCACTAGGATGCCTTGCGGTGGACAGCCGAGCTCGATCCTTATAAAAGCTTTTTAACTGCAGCAGCTTTAGTGGACGCTACTGGAGCTGGAATTACACGGCTGCTGGCATGAGACTTGCCCTCCAATAGATCCTTGTAAATGGATTTAAAGTGTATTCATTCAAATTAGAGAGACAATTTAAATTAAAAAGCTTAGAGCTGCCTCCACCACAGGGGGGCTCGCTCGACCCACCAGCGGACAGGCACCAGTATTGGGAGAGGGGGGCTGGCCGTCAGGGTTCACCGCGGCTCTGGCACAAACACGGCGACACGGAGGTGGCACGGGCAGGAGCGGACTGAACGTGTCGGCTTCTCACTTTTTGGATTTTAGAAGGGCATGACATGCCTATATTTGTGTCTCCCCCTCCTTTTACTCCTCCACCTCTTTTCTTTTCGCATGACTATATGTACTTGTCACTTTTCCATGTGTTAGTTGTGTCTTCTGGGCAGTTTGTCAGCTTTTGGACACCTTTGAAGGTGTTTTCTATGTGTTTCTATGTGTTTTTGTTTGCCTGCCATTGGTTTTAAGGGTGTTCGAAGGTGTTCGACGAACAGTTCGACGAACAGTTCGGCGAACACACGGGTGTTCGACGAACCGAACTCGAACACTACGGGGGTGGCTCAACACTAGTGACGAATTGAGGAGTGCTCTTCGTCTACCACAGAGACTGCTGTAAAGTCAAGGTTAGGGAAGGGGATAGATTGAGGTGTCTCTCTATCTCACCAGTATATTGAGGTGTGCTCTACACTGACGGGTGGCGACCTGTAGTCAGGGTGCCGTGGTGAGTCGCACTGTAAAGTCGCCATTCAAGGTTAGGGAAGGGGATAGATTGAGGTGTCTCTCTGTCTCACCAGTGTATTAAGGTGTGCTCTACACTGACCGGTGGCGACCTGTGGACTGCATCAGTGATCTGAGTCTCGACAGATCATTGCATTCTATAAGAAAATGTTGCGTATGTTCAAATCTGAAAGACCTCACAAGTTGCCGGATGGTGCAGTGGGAGTCATCCAGCTAGTAGAGTCACGGGAAGGCAAGAAGGCTGTTAAGAATGTTAGGAATCTGTATTAAATGATAAGACTACCCAGTACGGGCAGGCTTCAGCCTTCAGTGTGAATGCGTTATACAAAATAAGGGGAAGTTGAGTGACGAAGGACTCCTGCACCAGGCTCAGGCACATTTTAGAGTAGCAAATGATTTAAAGGTTGAGGGCTGGAAAGAAGTAGATGGTGCAGGGGGAACAGAGAATGCCGAGCCTTTGTTCGGATACATGAAAGCTGCAGAATGTGATTTGTTATGTGACCCTAAATTGGCCGTAACCCCGTTGATGCCTGTCACTACACCGAGCCCTCAGCCACCACCCTATAATGGCGCCGACGCCAAATCATCGGAAGGATGGACGTGTCGTATGTGCGGAGAGCAAAACCCGCCCTGGGCAAAGTTCTGCTGTGTCTGTGGGGCGGGCCGCCCATGGCACGATGCCCAGCCTGTCTCCAAGAACAATCCCACCCCCACTCCAACTCCTCCCTCCAACGGCCATCTTGCTACACCTTTTCCTGCCCCCAAGAACAATCCCACCCCCACTCCAACTCCTCCCTCCAACGGCCATCTTACTACACCTTTTCCTGCCCCCAAGAACAATCCCACTCCCACTCCAACTCCTCCCTCCAACGGCCATCTTACTACACCTTTTCCTTGTTGTGGGAGGCCCGGGAAACCCCAATCCGGCCTATATCCATTACTAGATCCGTCCGGTGCTTATTACCAGCCGCCAGCACTGGTGGAAAAGCCCGCAGTCCCAGAGCACCCATCTGAAACTAATGTGATACCCTCTGCTCCAGTCCACGATGCTGAGGCGCTCCCTCTGTTCCCCATGGGGGTCGCCCATAACTCTGGGGATATCCTCCTCAACTCCCCAGAATTTCAGGCCAGACTGCTCTCCCTCCGCCAACATACTGTTATTCAAGACGATACGGAGCCAGATGAGGGATGGGCTCAAGATACTCCAGCGCCCCCCCCCCTTTACCCCATACGTCTCCTATGGCATCCTCCACCCCACATTCATTACCCATACTCCGGCCCTTGCTCCAAGCAACTGCTGAAAGAGCACCACCCCCCAGCCCCTCAGAAGTCTGGGACCCCTGCCGCTCCCGGAATCTAGTAGACCCATCAGGACGCCCTGTCACTCTGTCAATAGGCTATGGTGACATCCTTACACATCGGGTGGGGGCCATAGTCAACCCTGCAAACACCCGTATGAGCCATGCTGGAGGATTGGCTCGTAAAATTGCCCTTGCTGCTGGTTCCACTCTGGCTGCAGAATGCCAGGCTTAAAACGGAGAGCTTTCAAAAGGCCAGACCTTAGTCACCCGTGCGGGTAGACTGCCCGTTGATGTCATCATACATGCAGTGGGTCCTATTTATGACCCCCAGAACCCCGAAGAGTCACGTTCCACTCTCGCATCTACCATCCGTTCAGTACTCCTCCATGCAGGAAAATTGAGTCATCAGGATATGCCCAGACGCACTTTAGCGATACCACTTATATCTTCTGGAATTTTCGGCTACCCACTCGGGCCGTGCATGGAGGAACACGTACTAGCCCTCAAGGAAGGCATGGAGACCCTCCCCCATGGATTGGACTCAATACGCATTGTATGTGTCCGTAGTCCAGCAGTTCATGCTGCTATGCCTTTGGCCCTTAAGCTACTAGTGGCAACCTCCTCCCCGACACCGACACCGATACCTAATTCGGTTCTGTTGCCTGAAGAATCCTCCCTAGCGGCCACCCCAAACACCACCAAGGAACACGCGACGCTGCCCGGTCCTCAACAAGTTCCTGGACCTTTAGGGATGATCAAATATCAACCCTTTACCCCAGTACAAGTAGACACTCTGGTCTCAAAGCTTCCTGATCCCGATAAATCTCCCATGCAGTATGCTAGACGCTTGGACACAACCAGAGCCATTTATGGTGCAACCTGGGCTGATTTGGCAGGTATCACATCTGTGAAGGCCAAGGAATATTTTTTGCCTACTATCGAAAAGGCCATGGATTCCACAAAAGCAGGATCCATTAGTACGTATGAATCCGGCCTAGAATACATGAAACAGTTAAAAGCCTGGGCTCAGGATCGCTTGTCAGATCAAGCTGGGTCTGTACAAGATGTTCAACAAGACCCTGATGAATCTGTGGAAAGATATGCTGCAAGACTCAGCATGCATTTTGAGGATCTCGGATACAGTCCTCACGTCAAGACGCAGGCCGCCCTGTTGGTTCAGGCCCTAGTAGATGGCCTACAAGACGCTCTCAGAGATGAGGTTCTGAGGGTACGCCTCGAGATTCGTTCTTCTTCTTTTAACGACGCGGTGGACATTGTCAAAGCTTTCCAAAAAGCCATGCTAAAAATGGAAAAGGATACTAAGCCAAAGAAGAAAGCCGTTCCTGCCATGGTATATCAAGCTCAAGAAAGCTACCCACCCCCTGGCAACCAACATGGAATCAAGTGGGTAATGGTTAAAGGCACAGGTGATGATACTCCTCCCACATATAGAAAACAAGACAGAAGAAATGACAGGGGGCCACCTACAGACAAGAGACAATCTCGTGATTCTGAAGGACGCATGATGTGTTGGGAATGTGGTAGCCCTAATCACATTCTCAGAGACTGTCCAACCCGCAGACAATACCATGACCGCTCGTTTCATGACTGTCCACGCAACCATGGACCTTCCCGTGAACCATCTCACCCACGCCAATGACGGCCCGGTCAACCAGTGTCCACTTTCCCGGCTACGCACCCCACGGCCGCCTGTGGGACTGTCACTTTACAGGTGGACCATCAACCATTGAAGTTCCTGGTGGACACTGGGGCGGCCACATCTGTCATTTCTTCCACACAGCTCCCTCCCTCGGTATCCCTATCACCGGATACCCTCACCTGTGTTGGGGTGGAAGGCCAACATATTTCCTCTCCACTCACAGTCCCTGTGTCTGCAGGACCATTCACTGGAGTACTCACAAGATTCTTGGTCTCAGAAACTTGCCCCGTTAATTTGTTGGGAGCCGATCTCTTAGAGCGGATGAAGGCAACTATTACCTTCGGAAACCATGGCATGGACCTTCTTCTGCGAGATCCTCATTCCGAACAAGGGACTGAAGACCGCTGCGTTCTCAAAGCCTTCCCTCTCATGATGATGACCATACAACCTCACACTCTTCTTGATACCTCACAGTTCCCTCACTCTCTGTGGTCCAGCGGGCCAGAGGACGTTGGCCTCCTGCAGGTTCCCCCGGTCCAAGTACACCTCAAGCCTGGACACAGGTACCCACGGTTGCCACAATACCCCCTCAAGGCGGCACAAGAGCAAAGCTTGGGTACCCAAATCGCTTCCCTCCTGGAGTCAGGAGTCCTTGTCAGATGTGTATCTCCATGCAATACACCCCTCTTTCCTGTAAAAAAGAAAACCGCTCCGGGAGAGCCTCCAAGATACCGGTTGGTTCAGGATCTCAGAGCCGTCAATGCAGCTACCATTTTAGAAACTCCAGTGGTACCCAACCCAAACACCCTCTTGTCTCAGGTGCCTCCAACGGCCACCTTGTTTACGGTGTTAGATCTGGCCAACGCCTTCTTCAGTATACCCTTGCATGAAGATTCGTGGTTTCTTTTTGCCTTTACCTTTCAAGGAGCACAGCTTACATGGACCAGGACTCCACAAGGAGCCCAGAACTCTCCTAACCAATTCATTCATTCTATGAAGTCTATTCTGGAGCCATGGGTTCAAGAGAACCCTCAGGTCACTCTTCTACAATATGTGGATGATCTTTTACTCTGCGGCACTGAAGAAAATTTGCCAGAGATGTCAGCATCCCTTCTCTGGTTTCTTCACTCAGCTAACTGTAAAGTCTAGAAAGGCAAAGTCCAATGGTGTCTGCCCAAGGTCATTTTCCTCGGACATTGTATATCACAAGGTGCTAGACATCTGACTGAAGAAAGAAAACAAGCCATCATGGATATCACCTTCCCAACCACCTACTCCGCTATGCAGACTTTCCTTGGTCTCATCACTTACCGCAGGCAATGGATCCCGGATGCCTCAAAGCTTATGCAACCCCTGTATGACTGTCTTAAGGACGAAGGCTCCATCTGGTTTCATGCTGAAGATTCACGTATCTCTCACCAATGCAGACTATGTTTTGACCGCCTTAAACAGGCTGTTGTCTCTGCCCCGGCCTTGGGCTTACCAGACTATACTCAGCCATTTCACCTCTTTGTCTCTGAATCAGAAGGTCATGCCTCTGGAGTTCTAGCACAACGCTATGATCATAAGTATCGGCCTTTAGGCTACTACTCAGCCCGCCTGGACCCTGTCGCCCAAACTGCCCCCACGTGCCTTAAGGCGGTCCACGCTGCTCACATCCTCCTTGACAAGTCAGCTGATATCGTCCTTGGACATGATCTAGTTATACAGGCTGGCCATGATCTCTCGGCTGTTCTGCAACAAACATCTCCGAAACATCTAACCAACCAAAGACACCTGCGGCTGCAGTGTTCCCTATTGTTGCCCTCCAATATAACATTTACCAGATGTCTGACTATCAACCCTGCCACTTTGCTTCCACCTTCTAGGGGGGAAGACGAACAGGGTGAAGGTCCATTGGTGGAACCTCATGATTCTCATGATTGTATAAAAATTTTGCAGGAAGAGACTTCTGCTCCAGAGAATATGGTGGCACATCCGCTCGCACACCCTGCCTTGCACCTATGGACTGATGGATCCCGTTTCGCAGACCCTCAAGGGAAGTTCCACACGGGATATGCTGTCAGAACAGACCTAACAGTCCTCAAGGCTGAAGCTCTACCACCATACATGTCTGCACAGGAAGCTGAACTTGTAGCTCTCACAGAAGCCTGCCACCTGGCAGCTGGAACAACGGCAAACATATATACCGATTCTAGGTATGGACATGGAATTTGCAATGATTTTGGACTCTTGTGGAAGTCTAGAGGATTCATCACAGCTGCAGGTACACCAGTGAAACATGCCTCATGGATTAAGGCCCTAATGAAGGCCCTGGAACTACCCATTCAGGTTGCTGTTATCAAGGTCAAGGCTCATGGAAGACTAGATTCCAGGGAAGCCAGGGGCAACCACCTAGCTGACCAAGCAGCCAAGACTGCGGCAGTGGAGAATGTGTCATCAAAGTGGCAGGAAAAGGAAGAAGAGATGGGGGAGACCCTGCAAACCGTAGCTGTGGCGCTCACTAGAGCAAGAGCCAAAGAACAGCCGGCGGAAGACCATACAAGTCCAGCGGAGACACGAGTGGAATCCAGGGGGGTCAGGATGCCTGAAGAAAAATTGTGTGAAGAACAAAGGAAGACCCCCACTGAAGAAGTCAAGCAATGGAAAGTGGCGGGAGCCGTGCTGGCAGGTCGCAAAGATTTAAAGGTCGACTCAACTCTTTATCAAGTGGACGGAAAACCTTGCTTGCCCAGGCGCATGTACTCACCCGTGGCAGCATGGGCTCACAGGCCTACACACAGAGGAAAGAATCAAGCCTTGGCATGTATCAAGAAACTGTACTTTGCACCCGGAATCTCTTCCACTGTGACTGCATACTCAAAATCCTTCTCTGTCTGCGCTACCTGCAACCCAACGTGTACGGCACGGGTCCCTCTCCAACACCTGGCTAAACCAGACTACCCTTGGCAGAGAATACAAGTCGACCATATCCAAATGCCTAAAGCAGGAAAATATGAGTATGTTTTGGTAGCCGTGGATATGTTCTCAGCCTGGCCCGAGGCCTACCCGGTTGTCAACATGACTGCTAAAGTCACAGCCAAGAAACTGATCACTGAAATTGCCTGCAGATTTGGAGTTCCCCAAGTCATAGAATCGGATCAAGGACCAGCTTTCACAGCAAATATCTACAAAGAACTTTGGAACATGTTGGGAACAGATTTGGGCCTCCACACTCCATACCATCCTGCCAGTTCAGGCAAAGTGGAAAGGATGAATTCCACACTCAAGACCCAGCTCTTGAAAATGACCCAAGATCATCCCCTCCCCTGGCCCGACCTACTCCCTATAGTATTTTATCATATCAGACACACCCCACAAGCTAAACATGGCTAACTCCCTATGAAATTTTGCTTGGGACCCCACCTAAAATAGGAGAAATTAGGCCCCAAGAGTTGTCTGAAACACATGATAGAGTAGTAAAATTTGTGATTGCTCTGTCTAAAGAATTGACTAACACCCGCTCTACAGTATCTGCTTCTCTCCCAGAATCCACAGGTGATGCGGTACATGATTTCACCCCAGGCGACCTGGTGTACGTAAAGAAGTTTGTCCGGAAAGACTGTCTCCAACCCAGATTTGAGGGCCCCTACACTGTGATCCTGACTACTCCTACAGCTCTGAAGCTTGAGGGCAAGAGCACCTGGATCACGCCTCCCACTGCAAGAGAGACAAAACGAGCCTATAAAAGATGACTACCTTCTTCTATATCCTTTCCATATGCTTACTGTCTGTCCCAGGGTGGACAGCTACCACATTTTGGGTAGATACTCACGCAAAAATCCAGACGTATCGATTTGATTACTGTGACATAGTGAATTGCGCAGGAATGACATGGTATGCTGCATAGTCCCCTTATACAGGAAAGCTATAAACAATGCTGTTTCAACCTCCGGGACCTTTTTGAATCAAGAAACCACATCTCTGTTACATGATGATACCAGTAAGGAAGATATGGAGAAATACACTCCTTTGAACAAGCCTGACCAGACCCCCCATGACAGAGTTCAATTGAGAGATTTAGCTTAGGGTCAGTTGGGAGAACTTCATGTGTCATTTAGGGTAGGACTCAATTGTTTGGGGGCATCCCATAAGGGGGGCAGCTTCTAAGATAATTGGGTGAAGAAATCCACCTCCCCTCTCCCCACACATGGACAGTCTCAAAGGCCCCGAAGCAAGGGAAAGCTTAGTGTTTAGGGGGGAATGTCAGGGTAAGAAAGAATATATATTTTTCCACTTTTATACTTTTATACGCTTTGCTTATGTACTAACCACCATTTTGTGTCTTATAACAATAAGCTTTCCTTGCTACGTGTTACTTAGATCGAAATTTATGCTAAGATGGCGCCGGTATCAGCCAGCACCTGTTTCAGAGAAATGAAACCGAATCATCAACTGACGGTTGTCTGCCCAGAGACTGAGTTAAGGAGACGTGGACCAATCAGGAGTGGCCGGATACCAGACATTTATGGCTTACCCCGCCCCGAACAATCCATTTATGGCTTACCCCGCCCCGAACAACCCCTTTCCCCTCCCCATTATGTAGTGTATTTAAGTTTGTGCATGCGGAAATAAAAGAAGAACATTGCTGAGATCGTGGCTTGCCAGTAGCCTTCTGAGCATGCTCTGAGTTTGAACCAGCTTGTTGTCTGACTCATTCTTTGAATGGTTGACCCATGCTCATAGCCTTAATTTGGAGTGACTGGAGGACGAGTGGAATGTTGCTACGACCCCGACACAGGTCAGCAAGCGAAGGGGCCTGGGGGCCATCTGGTTCTATGGCCCGTGCAAACTGTTACGGGTCCGGGTGGTGGAACCTCTGTGCTGCGGTGCAAGTAGGGACCAGAGGGGCGTAACTAGGTATCAACTCGAACCGACCAAGGTCGTACGGCGGCTCAATCGACTCCTTGACCAGGGAAGGACCGAGCAGAGGGACCAGGTGCTACTCTGGGACCGATCTTGCATGAGAGCAGGTGACTCCCACGGGTCAGAAGGCAGGGACTGACCGGTACAGCAGATGAGCATGGGGAGGCGGGCTAACGGGTGGTCCGGGTAGATGGACTGGCAGACACGGCAGGTAACAAGCAGGAGCCTCCAGGTAGGCTGGCTGGTAGGCACGGCAGGTAACAGGCAGGTGCTTCCAGGTAAGCAGGCTGGCAGGCATGGCAGGTAACGAGCAGGTGCTTCCAGGTAAGCAGGCGGCCAAGGCCCATAGACAGACTGGCGGACTGGACTGTAGACAGACTGTCGGGCTGGAGAGTAGACAAGCTGGTGGACAGGACTGGTAGTCAGGCTGGCGGACTGGACTGGTAGTCAGGCTGACGGATAGGACTGGTTGTCAGGCTGGCAGACTGAACTTGTAGTCAGGCAGGCGGACTGGACTTGTAGTCAGGCTGGCGGGATGGACTGGTAGTCAGGCTGGCGGGATGGACTGATAGTCAGGCTGGCAGCGGGACCTGAGGGCTGAAGCAGAATTTAACACACAAAGGTACAACCTTGCATGGGCACCTCCATTTTGGAGGAGGTGCCTTTTATATGAGAGGTCCTCCGGCCATTGGCCGGGGACTCCTTAGGATGGCGCGCGTGGCCCCTTTAGGAGGGAGGGAGCGTGCCCAGGAAGCTGCGTGTGCCGGCAGCAGCAGATGCAGGAGCGCCAGAGGACGCCGGGCAGTGAGCGCGGGGGTAAAAGGGACGGCGTCTCTGCCTGTCAGGGGGCAGAGACGCCGATACTACAAGGACACGTAAGTCTTGCCTGTTAGCAGTCTGGCACGCATGGCTGAGTTTATGTTACACTGCCTTTCCTGAGATCCTCTCGTTCTCAAATCTTTGGGTGACAGTAATTACTGGTTGGTGACATGCCTAGACCCATGCTACAAGGAGAACTTTATATCTCTTATTCCTGAGGCGGACAGGTTGACAAAAATGGGGCAGTACCAGAAGGCCATTGTTGTGGAATTATTGAAAAAATTCCCATCTGAAAATGCTGGCGGCAGAGGACATAGTTCTTTGGACAACCAAGGACTACAGGTGAGAGAGACAAAACTCCAATCCAGCAGAGGCAGGTGTGAGCGAAATACGCTCTCTTCTATGCCTTCCGAACTCCAAATATTAAAATTATATTTTCGAGATCTCGAGGAAATCAATACAGCACAGCCTTGTATGGTGTACTAGGAAAGACTTCTGCTTTATTAACACGTGGCACTTTTAACCCCTTAAGCCCCGCAGGTGGTTTGCACGTTAATGACCGGGCCAATTTTTACAATTCTGACCACTGTCACTTTATGAGGTAATTACTCTGGAACGCTTCAACGGATCCCCCTGATTCTGAGATTGTTTTTTAGTGACATATTGTACTTCATGATTGTGGAAAAATTTCTTCTATATCACTTGCGTTTATTTGTGAAAAAAACGGAAATTTGGCAAAAATTTTGAAAATTTTGCAATTTTCTAAATTTGAATTTTTAAGCCCTGAAATCAGAGCGATATGTCACACAAAATAGTTAATAAATAACATTTTCCACATGTCTACTTTACATGAGCACAATTTTGGAACCAAAATTTTTTTTTGTTAGGGAGCTATAACGGTTAAAAGTTGACCAGCGATTTCTCATTTTTCCAACAAAATTACAAAATTTACAAAACCATTTTTTTAGGGACCACATCACATTTGAAGTCACTTGGAGAGGTCTTTTTGACAGAAAATACCCAAAAGTGACACCATTCTAAAAACTGCACCCCTCAAGGTGCTCAAAACCACATTCAAGAACTTTATTAACCCTTCAGGTGCTTCATAGGAATTTTTTGAATGTGGAAGAAAAAAATGAACATTTAACTTTTTTCACAAAAATGTTACTTTAGACCCAATTTTTTTTATTTTCACAGGGGTAACAAGAAAAAATGGACCCCAAAATTTGTTGTGCAATTTCCCCTGGGCACGCAGATACCCAATATTTGGGGAAAAAACACTGTTTGAGCGCACGGCAGGGCTCGGAAGGGAAGGAGCGCCATTTGACTTTTTGATTGTAAAATTTGCTTGAATAATTAGCTGACGCCATGTTGTGTTTGGAGAGCCCCTGTGTGCCCAAACTTTGGAACTCCCCCACAAGTGACCCCATTTTGGAAACTAGACCCCCCAAGGCACCTTTATAGATGCATAGTGAGCACTTGGAACCCCCAGGTGCTTCACAAATTGATTCGTAAAAATGAAAAAGTGAAAAAAAAAACACTTTTTCATTTTTACGAATCAATTTGTGAAGCACCTAGGGGTTCCAAGTGCTCACTATGCATCTAGATAGGTGCCTTGGGGGGTCTAGTTTCCAAAATTGGGTCACTTGTGGGGGAGCTCCAATGTTTGGACACACAGGGACTCTCTAAATACAACATGGTATCCGCTAACAAATTGAATGGAAAATCGGCTCAAATTGTTAGCGGACACCACATTGCGTTTGGAGAGCCCCTCTGTGCCCAAACTTTGGAGCTCCCCCACAAGTGACCCCATTTTGGAAACTAGACCCCCCAAGGCACCTTTCTAGAGGCATAGTGTGCACTTGGAACCCCCAGGTGCTTCACAAATTGATTCGTAAAAATGAAAAAGTGAAAAAAAAAACACTTTTTCATTATTACGAATCAATTTGTGAAGCACCTAGGGGTTCCAAGTGCTCACTATGCATCTAGATAGGTGTCTTGGGGGATCTAGTTTCCAAAATGGGGTCACTTGTGGGGGAGCTCTAATTTTTGGGCACACAGGGACTCTCTAAATGCAACATGGTATCCGCTAACAAATTGAATGGAAAATCGGCTCAAATTGTTAGCGGACACCACATTGCGTTTGGAGAGCCCCTCTGTGCCCAAACTTTGGAGCTCCCCCACAAGTGACCCCATTTTGGAAACTAGACCCCCCAAGGCACCTTTCTAGATGCATAGTGAGCACTTGGAACCCCCAGGTGCTTCACAAATTGATTCGTAAAAATGAAAAAGTGAAAAAAAAAACACTTTTTTATTTTTATGAATCAATTTGTGAAACACCTGGGGTTCCAAGTGCTCACTATGCATCTAGATAGGTGCCTTGGGGGGTCTAGTTTCAAAAATGGGGTCACTTGTGGGGGAGCTCCAATGTTTGGGCACACAGTGACACTCCAAATGCAACATGATATCCGCTAACAAATTGAGCCGACAATTTGTTAGCGGATATCATGTTGCATTTGGAGAGTCCCTCTGTGCCCAAACATTGGAGCTCCCCCACAAGTGACCCCATTTTGGAAACTAGACCCCCCAAGGCACCTATCTAGATTCATAGTGAGCACTTGGAACCCCAGGTGCTTCACAAATTGATTCATAAAAATGAAAAAGTGTTTTTTTTTTCACTTTTTCATTTTTACGAATCAATTTGTGAAGCACCTGGGGGTTCCAAGTGCTCACTATGCATCTAGATAGGTGCCTTGGGGGTCTAGTTTTCAAAATGGGGTCACTTGTGGGGGAGCTCCAATGTTTGGGCACACAGGGGCTCTCCAAACACAACATGGCGTCCGCTAACAATTTGAGCCGATTTTCCATTCAATTTGTTAGCGGACACCATGTCGCGTTTGGAGAGCCCGTGATGTGCCTAAACAGTGGAGCTCCCCCACAAGTGTCCCCATTTTGGAAACTATACCCCTCAAGGATTTTATTAAGGTGTATAGTGAACATTTTGAACCCAGAGGTACGGCACAGAATTTGTTTACATTAGGTCATCATATTGAATAAGTTGTCATTATTCTTGAGCGCAAGTGCTCGCTACTTGAGTTTGCATCGGGTACTCAGGTATGCACCATGTACAGTGTGTGCTCGAGTGACATGCTCGAGTCCCTGCTCCGCATGTTTCACGGTTATTAGACACCCAAAAAAAAACATGCAGGGATCGCTCGTGCATGGCAGGCAATCCCCGTAAAGTTTTTTGGCCGCGAAGCATATGGGGCAGAGACTCGAGCATGTCACTCAAATACCCACGATACTCAATGCATACCAGAGCACCCGATGCAAACTCAAGTAGCGAGCACTTGCTCTCAACACTAGTCGCCATATCGTCATCTTTTTTTCTTACTTTTGAAAAAAATCCCAACCCCAGCCCTAACCCTAGCACAACCCTAGCCCTAGCACAACCCTAGCCCCAGCACAACCCTAGCCCCAGCACAACCCTAGCCCCAGCACAACCCTAGCCCCAAACCCAGCCCTAACCCTAGCCCAATCCTAACCCAAGAGTTTAATTTTGACGCCGTTCCTTGTGCGGTATAAGTGATTAGACGACTTTATTCTTCGGGTCGGTGTGATTACAGCAATGCCAGAATCATATGGGGTTTTTATGACTGACAGCTGTCACACACTAAAAGACGCATTTTTTGTAAAATCTAGTTTTTGCATCGCCATATTTTGAGAGCTATAATTTTTCCAGATTTTGGCAGACAGTCATGTGACGGCTCGTTTTTTGCGGGATGACTTGACGTTGTTATTGGTGCCATTTTCAGGCACGTGACATTTTTTGATCGCTTTCTATTCCGATTTTTGGGAGGCAGAATAAACAAAAACCAATAATTCAGGAATTGTTTTTTTTATTTTTTTTTTATTCTGTTCCGCGTGTGGTAAAATTGATTAGGTAGCTTTATTCTTCGGGTCAGTACGTTTACAGCGGTACCACATTTGTATCATTTTTCTATGTTTTGGCGCTTATACACAATAAAAGCTATTTTATAGAAAAAAATATTTTTTAGCATTGCTTTATTCTGAGAGCTATAACTTTTTTATTTTTCGGCTGATGGAGCTGTATGGCAGCTTGTTTTTTGCGGGACGAGATGACGTTTTCAGCTGTATCATTTTTATTTATATGCGTCTTTTTGATCGCGTGTTATTCCACTTTTTGTTTGGCGGTATGGTGATAAAGCATTGTTTTTTGTTTTGTTTTTTTTGTTTTTTTTTTACCGTGTTCACTGAAGGGGTTAACTAGTGGGACAGTTTTATAGGTCAGGTTGTTCCGGACGCGGCGATACCAAATATGTGTACTTTTATTGGTTTTTTTTGTTGTTTTTTTTATAATAATATTTATTGATGGGTACATTATATTTTTATTTTTGGTGTATTATTTTTTTTATTTTTTTATAATATTTTTGCACATTTTTTTTTTTTTCCCACTTTCACACAGTTTATACACTTTATTACTTTGTCCCACTCTGGGACTTTCACTTTTTTTTTTCTGATCGCCTGCATGGCACAGGAATGAAGCACCATCCCTATGCCATGAAGGCTGTCAGAAGTGCACAGTGTGAAGATTGCTTGGAGATGCACTGCGCATGCCCAAGCAATCTTCCTGCTCTCTGGTGACCCGGATGTTGTCATGACGACATCGGGTCGTCATGGCAACACCCGGGAAGCCTTTGTAGACTGCGCTGGAAGCCGGAAGAGGAGGTGAGTATCGCCGATCACCTCCCCTTGCCCCCGCAATGCCGCGATCGACTTCGATCGACTTCGATCGCAGCATCGCGGGGGTTAATGTGCTGGGAGCGGTGCAGGACTGCACCCTGCATATAGTACCGGGTGTCAGCTGTGACAATCAGCTGACACCCGACGGCGATCGCGCCCGCACAGCCTGTGTGCGCGCGCGATCGCCATGACGTACTAATACGGGTCTGGCTCTTAAGTCCCAGGGCACAGACGCGTATTAGTACGTCAGATGTTATTAAGGGGTTAAATAGGGTCAGAGACAAAGGAATAGTTCCCTCTGACCTATGAACCAATAGTAACCTTAGGGGAGTGAACACTAATGTGAAACCTCCCTGCCCATCAGTGTTACTTGATGACCATTACATAAGAGTGAAAACAAAATGGATACCACAGACAAACAAGATGGATTCTTTTCTCTCACATTTCCCCCCTTTTGTGACCAATTATGGCATCTCAGTAGGTATATAGGAGTGCGCTAGTCGTGTCCTTGGGACTTTCCTTCCTGCTTCACCTCAGTTCCCGACCTAAACACCTATAATTGTATCACAACAATGGATCCTTTCTTGTCTGGGGTCCATAGTATACAATCAGGGGTTCTGTGACACGGTTTTCCTTACATATAAACCTGAGTAACTTAGGTGTAACATAGATCAGCGCTTTTACGGCTACATATATCAACAAGCAGAATAATAATAATTGCATACATGTATGTATAATCTCTGAGAGCCCCCCACCTAGACCCTTGAACCAATTAGTGGGATTCAGGAAAGAGAATGTTTTTCCCCACCAGGAGTCCTTGTTTGCGTCATGTTGCTGTAACCACTTATCCCTTATCTCGGTTATCTTCTGTATATCAGTCCTAACCTGGAGATTTCCCATAACGTTGATGTAATGACAACTTGCAGGGCCGATGATCTGACACATCCCTCCTTCCTTAGCGGTCGGGTAGTCCAGCACTATGGTGTGTTGGTTAGTGGCTACAATTAGCTGTTTCTGTATTATATTAGATGCATTCAGGACATCAAGCACCTGGAAGATCTGGTCATCTAGATAATCAGTCGCCTCTACCAGCTTATCCCACATCTGCGTTATGAATGGGTAAATTAATACGCTGCTCACAACCTTATTTGCCACCCCCATTTCTACAAGATGAGGTTTACCATTGGGTCTGGGATTGTTGTCTGCAGCTCGTCTGTATAATGTGTGTAGAGGGATTGCTTTAACATTTACTCTGGTGTGAGGCACTATAAAGGTTGATGGGGTCAGGAAGGCCAGTGTGCAGACCCCTGTGAAGTTAGTAGTAGAGATGAGCGTTGTTCTACTCGAACTGTTCGCCAATCTCAAATTCGAGCTGTTTTGGGCGGTGTTCGAGCCGATCGGCGAACACGAACAATTTGAGAAAAATTCGGCTGTTCGAGGTTATGTTCGATAACTGTTCGTGCACCAAAATCATAACTGGATTTTTTCTCAGTAATGATGAAAATTAATGTTAATACGCAGTTTGAGTGTACAGCGGGGCGGGGGGAGGGGCAGGGGATGGATCTCTGCAGGAACAATGAAGATCTCCATTTTTTTTTCTCTTTCCCGCATTTGCAGTGGGGAGGTGCAATCTGTCAGCCTATCAGCAGCGCACACACGGAGCGAAGTGCTTTTTTTCACACAAGCAAGGGCATGTGTGATTGGCAGTGTATGTCACATGTCCTTGCCCTATAAGACCAAGCCATTTTCCCCGTCGCCACCATTTTCTCACTGCTGCAGCTGCGTGTTAGACGGCACCGCTGTTGCTGTGTGCGCTATACCTTGTTAATTTCAAGCCAATTTTCGCACAAATATACAGATAGCTTGGGAGTAGGGAATAGTTGTGATTGCAGTCCTTTTAAGGACTAGGTTACAGCATTTCCTACGACTTTTATCAGGCAGGTCTGTGCTCTTAAATAGATAGATTGTGGGAGTAAAGACTAATTGTAATTGGAGTCCTTTTCAGGACTAGGTTACATCAGTTCCTATCAGTTTTTGCCAGGCAGGTCTGTGCCAGTGCTGTGCAAGTTTTTTTCACAGCATTTGGCTGAATCTAGCAAAGCTAATCCTTTTTGGCCTATTGCAGAGTGTGTTAGTCAGTGGAGTAGCCTATCTGTGTTGCAAGATATACCACCTGTGTATAGAATACCAATTTTTTTACTGCACCTAGTGAAGTAAAATCTTTTGGGCATAGCATCATTCTATTAGTCCATCTATACTGACCTCCATCAGGTTGCAAACTGAATATAATTTTTTTCTGCATCTAGCTCTGAAAAAATATTTGGGCTTCTAGCAGTGTGTGGGACTTGGTCTATTAGTCCATCTATACTGACCTCCATCAGGTTGCAAATTAAAAATAATTTTTTTCTGCATCTAGCTCTGAAAAAATATTTGGGCTTCTAGCAGTGTGTGGGACTTGGTCTATTAGTCCATCTATACTGACCTCCATCAGGTTGCAAATTGAATAAAAAAATTTTCTGCATCTAGCTCTGAAAAAATATTTGGGCTTCTAGCGGTGTGTGGGACTTGGTCTATTAGTCCATCTATACTGACCTCCATCAGGTTGCAAATTAAAAATAATTTTTTTCTGCATCTAGCTCTGAAAAAATATTTGGGCTTCTAGCAGTGTGTGGGACTTGGTCTATTAGTCCATCTATACTGACCTCCATCAGGTTGCAAATTAAAAATAATTTTTTTCTTCATTTAGCTCTGAAAAAATATTTGGGCTTCTAGCAGTGTGTGGGACTTGTTCTATTAGTCCTTCTATACTGACCTCCAGCAGGTTGCAAATTGAATATAATTTTTTTCTGCATCTAGCTCTGAAAAAATATTTGGGCTTCTAGCGGTGTGTGGGACTTGGTCTATTAGTCCATCTATACTGACCTCCATCAGGTTGCAAATTAAAAATAATTTTTTTCTGCATCTAGCTCTGAAAAAATATTTGGGCTTCTAGCAGTGTGTGGGACTTGGTCTATTAGTCCATCTATACTGACCTCCATCAGGTTGCAAATTAAAAATATTTTTTTTCTTCATTTATCTCTGAAAAAATATTTGGGCTTCTAGCAGCGTGTGGGACTTGTTCTATTAGTCCATCTATACTGACCTCCATCAGGTTGCAAATTAAAAATAATTTTTTTCTGCATCTAGCTCTGAAAAAATATTTGGGCTTCTAGCAGTGTGTGGGACTTGGTCTATTAGTCCATCTATACTGACCTCCATCAGGTTGCAAATTAAAAATAATTTTTTTCTTCATTTATCTCTGAAAAAATATTTGGGCTTCTAGCAGCGTTTGGGACTTGTTCTATTAGTCCATCTATACTGACCTCCATCAGGTTGCAAATTAAAAATAATTTTTTTCTGCATCTAGCTCTGAAAAAATATTTGGGCTTCTAGCAGTGTGTGGGACTTGGTCTATTAGTCCATCTATACTGACCTCCATCAGGTTGCAAATTAAAAATAATTTTTTTCTGCATCTAGCTCTGAAAAAATATTTGGGCTTCTAGCAGTGTGTGGGACTTGGTCTATTAGTCCATCTATACTGACCTCCATCAGGTTGCAAATTAAAAATAATTTTTTTCTGCATCTAGCTCTGAAAAAATATTTGGGCTTCTAGCAGTGTGTGGGACTTGGTCTATTAGTCCATCTATACTGACCTCCATCAGGTTGCAAATTGAATAAAAAAAATTTCTGCATCTAGCTCTGAAAAAATATTTGGGCTTCTAGCGGTGTGTGGGACTTGGTCTATTAGTCCATCTATACTGACCTCCATCAGGTTGCAAATTAAAAATAATTTTTTTCTGCATCTAACCCAGCCAATAGTTTTGGCCTAATACCACAGTTTGGCCACTCAGCTCTGCTCGGTTACCATCCATTGTTTTTTTGTGCAAACAACTCCAGAGTTGTGAATTAGTTAACCACCAAAATGAGTGGAAAAAGGCCTGCTGCTGGTGGAAAGGGGAATAGGCGTGTTGGGAAGGGGAAAAAAGGTTGTGTCCGTGGGGTAGGTGCAGAAGAAAGACCATCTTCCAGCCAAACTAAAATGTCTACTTCTTTTAGCGGACAATGTGATAAGATCCCTTTCTTACGGCCACGCCAATCGCTACAAATTCCAGATGAGGCACAAAAACAGCAGGTGCTTCAACGGATATCAAGTGCTCCTTTAACTTCAACATCACAAATACTCCAGTCCTCAAAGGTGTCACCCAAATCGCACTTGCTTCCTCACAGCTCCCAAATCTCCAGCTGCCCGTCTGAGTATGAGGTAGAACAGATGGTTGAGTCTGCAGAGCTGTTTACTCATACTATAGCCTGGGAATCAGAGGTCGACTCCAGCGCTTCTGTGAATCCAGACGAGGAAATGATCTGCACTGATGCCCAGAATCTTTATGAGTCGGATCCAGGACCAGACGCAGAAGGTTCTGACCATAATGTAGACCCTCATTCCCAAACTGTAACTCCTGTTGGTGGAGACAATGAGGAAGACGATGATAAGACTCAAATACCTGATTGGAGCGACAACTTTAGTTTTTTGTCAGGGCAGGAACAGGTTGGCTCTGAGGACGACGGGTGTGATAACGCACAGGGTGATGATGATGAGGTCGGAGATCCCACTTACTGTCAACCCACAGTCAGCCAAGAGATGAGGTCAGCAGAGGAGGTGGAGGAAGATGCTAGTGACGACGAGGTCAGGTTGCGCCTTCCTGGACAGAGACGTAGTACTGGAAGCACGTCAACAACTGCATCCTCAAACACAACTCTGCCTCTCACCACAAGTCGTGGTGGCTCTTCAGGTCGCATGGGTGCTAAGCCTTGCATAGCCTGGGCATTTTTTCAGATCGATAAAGATGACCCAACTCGTGTTATCTGTAACATTTGTCAGCAAAAGCTAAGTAGAGGCCAAAAAATACATAGTTTGAGTACTTCATGCATGAACCGGCACATGGACATGAAGCATAAGTTGCAGTGGGAAGCTCAGTGTGCTACAATGCGGTCTAGCCGGCCGGGCCAACCACCGTCTGCCATATCTTGTGCATCCGCGGCCTCTTCATCCTCTGTGACTGGGGGGACAGCAGTCACACCTGTTTTGGGGCGCAGACCTGCCACCTCTTTACCCGCAACAGCCAGCGTGATTGGCAGGTCATCATTTTCTTTGGAGGTGGTAACACCAGCTGGTCTTGAGCGCTGTCCGACATCGATAGCACCACCTTTGGATCAAGGCAACCTAACATGTCCGCCTGCATCTTCCTCACAGACCGTCAGTTTGCCGGGGACACCCTTATCAACCCCGTCTAAGCACAATAGCCAGCCCTCGGTCCCTCAGATGTGGACAAGTAAAAGACCATTTCCTCCTAGCCATGAGAAAGCTAAGAGGTTGAATTTCACCATCTGCAAGCTCTTGGCTACAGAAATGCTGCCTTTCCGCCTGGTGGACACAGAGGATTTTCGAGACCTTATGTCCGTCGCAGTGCCCCAGTACCAGATGCCCAGTCGGCACTACTTCTCAAAGAAAGGTGTGCCTGCGCTCCACCAGCATGTCGCACACAACATCACCGCTTCTTTGAGAAACTCTGTGTGTGACAGGGTGCATTTCACCACAGACACTTGGACGAGTAGGCATGGACAGGGGCGTTACATGTCGCTGACTGGGCACTGGGTAACTATGGTGACAGCAGGACAAGGGGCTGCTGTCCAATTCTTGCCGTCCCCACGAGTTGTGCATCAATCCTCTTTATGTCATTTTTCCTCCGCTGCTTCTGCCTCCTCAACCTCCTCTCGGTCTTCCACCTGCACCCAAAGCCTGTCTGGTCATGCCACAAGCTTTCTAACTGCGCAGAAGGGATCCTGCACACCTCCTTACTATGCTGGCAGTAGGGCTCAACGTCATCAGGCGGTTTTTACATTGAAATGTCTGGGAAATGTGAGTCACACAGCTGAGGAGTTGTGGTCAGCTCTGGAGAACCAATTTCATGAATGGTTGTCTCCACTGGACCTGAAACCAGGGAAGGCCGTGTGCGACAATGCTGCAAACCTGGGTGCGGCCCTTCGCCGGGGCAATGTCACACACGTGCCTTGTATGGCTCACGTGTTGAACCTGGTTGTCCAGCAATTTTTAGCCCACTATCCCAGACTAGATGGCCTTCTGCAGAGGGCACGGTCGCTGTGTGCTCACTTCCGCCGTTCGCATCCCGCAGCTCAGCGACTTACATCTCTACAGAAGTCGTTGGGCCTGCCACTTCACCGGCTAAAATGCGATGTGCCTACCCGGTGGAATTCAACTCTGCACATGTTGCAGCGACTGTGGCAGCACCGACAAGCCCTGGTGCAATACGTTCTGACGTATAGCCTGGGCCAACGAGATTCAGAGGTGGGGCAAATCACGCTGGAGGAGTGGTCTCAGATCAGGGACCTATGCACCCTTCTGCACAGTTTTGAAATGGCGACGAAGATGTTTAGTGCTGACAATGCCATTATCAGCATGACTATTCCGGTGATTTACATGCTGGAGCACATGTTAAACGGAATTCGGAGTCAGGTGGTGGCACAAGAGGAGGTGGAGGAAGTAGAGGAGGAGGAGTTGTATGCGGAAGGGCTAACATCTGCAAGGTCCAGACGGTCGGCAGCACCAAGGCGGCAGGCATGTGAGGGTGGGGGAGATGATTTTACCAGGGCGCATGGTAGCAGCCAAACTAGTGAGGAAGGTGCAGGAGCCCAGGAAGAAGTGGAGGACAAACTGATGGAAGACTCATCAGATGAGGGAGACCTTGATCACATTTCTGTTGTGCGAGGTTGGGGGGAGAGGACAGAGGAAGGAAGCATGATTGCTACCTCGCCACCAACACAACAGGGACTTGGTGCTCCTGGATGCGCAACACACATGAGTGCCTTCTTGCTGCACTACCTGCAACATGACCCTCGAATTGTGAGAATTAGAAATAATCCTGACTACTGGGTTGCCACACTGTTAGATCCCCGGTACAAAAGTAAATTTGCAGAAATTATTCCTGCCATAGAAAGGGATGCACGCATGCAGGAGTATCAGCAGAGACTGTTGCAGAATCTTACATGTGCTTTTCCACAAAATACCAGTGGTGCACGTAGTGAATCTCACAGTTCCAACTTGCCAACCGTGGGACCGTCAAGTGTTCAGCACTCAAACCGTAACAGAACCACAGTATCTGCTGGTAACATCAATTTTGCGGAATCATTTCACCACTTTTTTAGCCCATCCTTTGCAAGGCCACAGGAGACAAGAAGTCTGACACATAGTCAACGCCTAGAGACGATGGTACAGGAGTATCTCCAAGTAAACATTGAAGCCACGACTGTGTCACTGGACCCTTGCTCTTTTTGGGCTTCCAATCTGGATAAATGGCCGGAGCTAGCCACTTACGCCTTGGAGATCTTGTCATGCCCCGCAGCCAGCGTTCTGTCTGAACGTGTGTTCAGCGCTGCTGGTGGTGTGCTGACAGATAAGCGCACGCGGCTCTCCACTGATAATGTAGACAGACTCACGTTCATAAAGATGAACAAATCATGGATCCGAAACGACTTTTCTACCCCTGTGTCATCCTGGGGAGAGTAAAAGCTTGATGATTGGGTAAAATCACCCTACCAACCGTTTTAAGCTTTCAAATTACTAATCATGTTTATCTGTATCTTGACTGGAAAATAATTTGGGCTTTGTAGCAGTGTGCAGCACTGATCCTATTAGGCCATCTATAATAAGCTTCACCAGATTTAAAATTAAAAATAATTTTTAGCTGCATCTAGCCCGGAAAATAATTTTGGGGCTCCGAGATGCGCAAGACACATAAGTGCCTTCTTGCTGCACTACCTGCAGCATGACCCTCATATTGTCAGAATTCGAAGTAATCATGACTACTGGGTTGCCACACTCTTAGATCCCCCAAACTTTTCGATCAACCTTTTCATTTTAATAAAGACCAAAAAAATGGTCATTTTTGAAATTATAAGCATTAGCAGGTTGTTAGAAACTGAAATCAAACAGTTTTCAACTCAAAACTTTATTCTAGGTGATGTTACATTTTCACATAGGACCCCTTGTTCGAAAGGAGCTTCTGAACTCTCTCGTCCATTGAATTTGTCAGGTTTTGGATGGTTTCTGCTTCAATTGTTTTGCATGAGGACAGAATACCCTCCCAGAGCTGTTGCTTAGATGTGAACTGCCTCCCGCCATCATAGACACTCCTTTTAATGATGCTCCAAAGGTTCTGAATGGGGTAGAGGTCAGGGGAGCATGGGGGTCACACCATAAGTTTGTCCCCTTTTATGCCCATATCAGCCAGAGATGCAGATGTTTTATGTGCAGCATGAGATGGTGCATTATCATGCAGAAAAATGATCTTGCTGTGAAATACACGGTTCTTCTTCTTGAACCATGGCAGGAAGTGCTGTTTGAGAAAATCCACATACATTATGGAGTTCATCTTTAGCGCCTTCAGGGATCCTAAAGGGGCCGACAATCTCTCTCCCCATGATTCCAGCCCAAAACATTACTCCACCTCCTCCTTGTTGGCGCTGTAGCCGTGTTTGCGTGGGGTGTCCATCAACCAGCCATCCTCCACTCCATTCATCTGGACCATCGAGCGCTGCACGGCACTCATCCGTGAACAAAACAGTTTTGAAATCAGTCTTCATGTAATGTTTGGCCCACTGGAGCCGTTTCTGCTTGTGTGAAATGGATAGAGGAGGTCGACAGGATGGCATATGCACAGCTGCAAACCTCTGAAGGACCCTGCATCTTGTTGTTCGGGGGACGTTGGAGGCACAAGCAGCTTCAAAAACTTGTCTGCTGCTATGACAAGGCTTTTTTGCCGCTGCTGTTTCAACCTGACGTAATTGCCTGTAGGAAAGAGTCCTCAATTTGCCCTTATCAGCACGCACACGTGTGTACTGTGAATCAGCTACATACTTCTTGATTGCCAAGACACTTCATCCTGATCATCGCACAATGTTGATTGTAGTCATGCCTTGACCTAAACACTCCACAATTTGTTGCTTCTCAGCAGCCGACACATCCTTTTTCTTTCCCATTTTGGCAGAAAATGTAGGCTGCTTAATAATGTGAGAGAGCCTTCTTAAGTAGTCTTGCCTTTCATTGGACACACCTGCCAAACTAATTAGCACAGGTGTCTGCAATTGCTTACAGTGATATAAAGAGCCCTGACACACATCACCATCAATGAGTTTAACTGACAAACAAACAAATTCTTCCCTTATCACTCCTAAACACTTTTTGCATAATAATTTGGAACGCGGTGTACATGTGCTTTTCCACAAAACACCAGTGGTTCACGTAGTGAATCTTACAGTTCTAACTTGCCAACCGTGGTCTGTATGGAATTGTTCAATAAAGGGCCCAAAATTAAGATAACATAGATGGGAGAGGTCTCTATGAATAGGAATTCCTAAGTATTTGATACCCTGTGAGGGCCAGGCAAAGGGAAAGTTGGACTGGATGGAATCCTATATGGATTTAGGGAGGGAGACATCGAGGGCCTCAGACTTCGCTGCATTGATTTTAAAATTTTACCATGTAACAAAGTGATCTATTTCAGCCATAACAGCAGGGATGGATATATGTGATTGAGTGATATATACTAGGACATCATCAGCAAATAGAGAGCACTTGTACTCGGTGCCTCCCACCTCAATCCACCTAATATTGGGGTTATGGCGAATTGATGAGAGCAGGTGCTCCGTCACTAGGATGTATAAGAGAGGGGACAGAGGACATCCCTGCCTTGTCCCATTGGTGATTGTGAAAGGTGATGAAAATGTTCTGACGCACCCCCTGGGCCTTGGGACACCCAGAGCCGGACCCTTTTTGGTGGATGCTGGTGGTTGTAGTCTTCGTGGCGGCGATCCGGTTCCGTGGCTCAGGGCGGTCAAACCAGTGGCGGAACTATTTATGTGGTTTTGATGTTTAAATGTCCGACTACGCCACCAGTGGATTGCGGTCAGAGTGAACCGCCGCTACAGGGCAGACCGCTAAGGCTGGTGTTGTGGGTGCAGCAGAGCGTAGCATAACTCCCCACGGGAGGAGTATAGCCTCAGGGCAGTGTATGCAGAGGATGGGGGTGATGGTGCAGGGCAGCAGCAGTAACGACACGGAGTCAGTGATGCAGTTCAGGTCCTTTACTCACAGTTCTTATTATCCAGACCACGTCTGCAGGTAACGGCTGCCCACGTCGTACTGTGCTCACCAGGTGAGGGGCTCAGACAACTCCCAGATAACTTTGGAGCGCTTCACAGGACCCCCTTTGTGTGTCCTTTGTCTGGCCTTTCTTACCAACACTTCTGTCCGGCTGCCTCGGGCCTCCTCTTGGTAAACTTAGCGCCAGTTTCCCTGACCCTATGTGGTGCCTTCCTAGCGGGTGGAGCAAGGGGCTGCGCCACATAAAATGTCAGAGCCTCCGGTTTCTAGCTGAGGGTCGTTTCCTGCCTCCACTAGTTCGGGGACCGGTCTCCCCCTTTGGCCTGACCCCTCCACGCAGGTGGATTCGGGCGTGCGGTGGCGACTCGCCCGTCCGCACCCCTGGGATCCCTTCATTCCTCGTTCCTGGAGCCTTCTCCGCTCCTCTTCCTTCCTTCTCCCTCTTGCAGGCCTGGGCCTCTGTTACTAGGCCCGCCTCCGGAGCAGAGCTCATGCAGAGCCCCTGCTCCCTGCCACTTCTGCTCAGACTTCTCTGCACTGAACTAAGATGGTGCCCACCTTTTATACTCCCTTCTCAATGCACCCAGGAACTGCTTCCTCCCTGCTCCTGCACTGCAGGGTTCCCCTTCCTCAGTGTTCCCTCCCCCCACTCCAGCCAGGGACAGGGACTGTCGTGCCCATCTCAGGGGCATATTGGTCGCCCTGCCCCACGGCAATGTGGTGTAATGCATGCAGGTGTCGGGTCCTGATCCACACTCCATCCTTATCTGAGAGTGAGATATCACACCTCTGGGTGAGGTGCAATACGTCTGTAGCAACCGAGCCCTTGGTGCTACAGTTCCATTTATCTTCAGCCTAGGTGACGTATTGTGATACAGGGCCGTGATTTTGGCTATAAAAGGGTCCCCTAGACCCCTACCCCAAGCTTTTTAAGAGAATCATATATGGTGTGCCAGGAGACTCTATGGAATGCTTTCTCAGCATCCAATGAGAGTATCTACTTACAAATTTTTAACTGCATCTAGCCCAGGAAATACTTTGTGCCTAGTAGCAGTGTCTGCTAGTCAGCGGATTATCCCGGCTGTTAAGCAAGCTACACCACCTGTAGTTTGGACACTTAATTTTTTCAAAGGAAATGCTTCGGGACCACGGGATACTTAGTGAAGAGCATCAGGAGGCACCCCAAGGCATAGGGGCTGGGACTGGCACTAGGATGCCTTGCGGTGGACAGCCGAGCTCGATCCTTATAAAAGCTTTTTAACTGCAGCAGCTTTAGTGGACGCTACTGGAGCTGGAATTACGCGGCTGCTGGCATGAGACTTGCCCTCCAATAGATCCTTGTAAATGGATTTAAAGTGTATTCATTTAAATTAGAGGGACAATTTAAATTAAAAAGCTTAGAGCTGCCTCCACCACAGGGGGGCTCTCTCGACCCACCAGCGGACAGGCACCAGTATTGGGAGAGGAGGGCTGGCCGTCAGGGTTCACCGCGGCTCTGGCACAAACCCGGCGACACGGAGGTGGCACGGGCAGGAGCGGACTGGCCGTGTCGGCTTCTCACTTTTTGGATTTTAGAAGGGCATGACATGCCTATATCTGTGTCTCCCCCTCCTTTTACTCCTCCACCTCTTTTCTTTTCGCATGACTATATGTACTTGTCACTTTTCCATGTGTTAGTTGTGTCTTCTGAGCAGTTTGTCAGCTTTTGGACACCTTTGAAGGTGTTTTCTATGTGTTTCTATGTGTTTTTGTTTGCCTGCCATTGGTTTTAACGGTGTTCGAAGGTGTTCGACGAACAGTTCGACGAACAGTTCGGCGAACACACGGGTGTTCGACGAACCGAACCGAACTCGAACACTACGGGGGTGGCTCAACACTAGTTAGTAGGTAACCACTTGTAGGCCTGATGTCCACATACAATGTACAAACTCTCTGGTGCTCCCATAACAGTGTTATTGAATAGACCAGCAATCCATTTAGACAATAAGGTGGAACTTAATATGTCCATCATTTCTTCCTGATACTGAGTGTCATTTGACATAATACCTGATATCAGTCTTTCCAAGGTGATGTTTACACAGTGAAGCTCAGGATTTAGCGTGGCATCGACTGCTACACACTGTGTGATGTCGGTACAGACCCGTTACACTCAGAATACTCAGCTGTAGAGAAAGCGACGTCTCTGGATCTTATCTGGATGCAGCTGCAAGAGGTGAAGTTTGGATAACAGCAGAGGTCAACACGACTAGAAGCCCAAGGCATTCCTGTCTGTCTTAGAGGCAGACCACTCCTGTTAAACAATAACTACGGCTCAGTCACCCATGCAGCTACAGGGAAATCTACAGCTCTCTCTTTCCTGTTGTTATCTAGCTTAGTGGGAAAAGTGCGGTTACTCAAATAGAACATTTCTTTCAAAGTCACTGGAATGGTTAAATAAGGCATAGTATTGGATCTCACAGGACTGTGAGTGCAAATCCAAAAGTCATTTGGTAATGTACTCGTGTCCATATCTTTTAAAAGTACTTGGTGATGTCTAATGAATTTATTATCCCAGTCATCATTCAAAACCTCATTAAATGTCTTTGCTAGAGGCAATGCCACCACTATCTCCATTAGAACTGGCAAAAAGGTCATCATTCTGCTGGTGGAGTGACTCTTTAACAGTGGCTGGCGTGTATCCAAGTGGATTTTCCCTTAAGCTTCACAGAAGTTGCTGTGGTCAGAAGAACTTGGAATGGCCCATCAAATCTTGGATCAAGGCTTTTCTCACGTGTCTTTTTAGGACCACCCAGTCTCCTGGCTTGAGATCATGTGTTCCAGACACTGATTCAAGGTCTGGAATGGAAGAATACACCTGTTTATGCACACTGTTTAGGTGATTATGCAAGGCTTGTACATAGCTAGTCAGGCTGTCATTCTTCATCTGAAGTGACTGTGGGGAATATGACCCTGTTCTAGGTACTGAACCAAAAAGCATCTCATATGGAGAGAGACTTGTTCTTCTACCTGGAGTGTACCTTATTGAGAAAAGAGGCAAGCATTCGGTCCATGGTTTGCCGGTTTCCTCTTTTGCCTTCTGAATCTATAACTTTAATGTCCCATTCAGTCTTTCTAACTTCCCACTACTGTGTGGATGGTAAGGTGTGTGTAAACCCTGCTCAATTCCCAAAGACTTTAAGATCTCTCTCATGATCTCTCCAGTGAAATGTGTACCTCTATCACTTTCAATCACTTCAGGAACCCCATATCTACATACCACCTCCTTCATGAGTTTTTGAGCAGTAACCTTTGCTGTAGCTTTCTGCACTGGATATGCCTCAAGCCAACCTAAAAAGAGATCAACACACACAAGCATGAACTCATATACCCCTACTCGTGGTAGTTGTATATAGTCAATCTGCAATCTCTGGAACGGGTAGAGCGGACGAGGGGTGTGCTTCTGCGCGGTCTTTACAGTTTTCCCTATGTTGTGTCGGGCACATGTCATACAAGACTGTGTGTGCCTGGCTGCCTGGGTACTGAACCCTGGCGCCACCCATATCTTGTCTACCAAAGCACACATAGCTGTTTTTGACAAATGTGTTAGTCCATGGGTTACCTGGGCCATCATTGATTAAAGAGCTCACGGTAGGCAGAGCTTAATGCCCTTTTTTCCACAAACCTTCCTCAGTCAGCTGGGCTCCCTGCTTCTCCCACTTCTTCTTTTCCTGTTGAACCACCTGTTTCTGCAGGGATTTAAGAATATCAGGAGTAGTGTTGAGCCACCCCCGTAGTGTTCGAGTTCGGTTCGGTTCGTCGAACACCCGTGTGTTCGCCGAACTGTTCGTCGAACTGTTCGTCAAACTCCTTCGAACACCATTAAAACCAATGGCAGGCAAACAAAAACACATAGAAACACATAGAAAACACCTTCAAAGGTGTCCAAAACCTGACAAACTGCTCAGAAGACACAACTAACACATGGAAAAGTGACAAGTACATATAGTCATGCAAAAAGAAAAGAGGTGGAGGAGTAAAAGGAGGGGGAGACACAGATATAGGCATGTCATGCCCTTCTAAAATCACGAAAGGCTGGAGTAAAAATCTAAAATCAGCCTACCAACACCCAGACATCGTGACAAGAAAAGTAAAAAAAGAAATATCTTTAGGTAGAATGGCGGTTCCATTCAGAACACTTTCCTTACAAGACGTAGTGGTATCCTCGTTATGAGTTGTGCCAAAAACGGAACCCAATACATTCGGACTAATCCACCATTTGTCATATCCAAGGGGCAGGTCAGTAAACGACAACATCGACGCGGAACCAAGTACAGTAGTATATACTGTACATCCTTTGACAAGGCAATCAGGCAGATCAAGAAGTTGGGAAGGGTCACCCTAATGGCCAAAACAGACATTAATGCGGCGTTCCAGTTACTTACTACCTGTGCCTCCGAATAGTGTCCACCTATTGGGCTGCTTCTGGGAAGGAGCATACTATATAGATCGCTGTTTGCCCATGGAGTGCTCCGGATCCTGCTCACTATTTGAGGCGTTTAGTTGCTTCTTCGAATGGGTTGTAATGGACGTTTATAAGGGGGCACATATTATCCATTACCTCGACAACTTCTTATGCCTGGGCCCAAAAGATTCGCCATAGTGTGAATACACGCGGTAGTCCACCTGTGAGAAGGAGAGAGCTGGAGGGAGAACGGACATCACAGAGCCGAGAGGTTAGATGGAGAACGGAAGAAGGAAAGAGGGTGAGGGATTTAAGGGAGTACAGTGGAAGGACGACCTAAGCTCCCCCACGTTCCTGCTGGGCGGGGAACAGCCCTGGGAAGAAAAGCCGCTTGCGCATCCCTTTGAGGTTACGGGCGCGAGTGGGCAGAGGGACTACGCTGGAGTGCGAAGCCGACATGGCCAGTCCGTTCCTGCCTGTGCGACCTTCGTGTCGCCGGGTTTGTGCCAGAGCCGCGGTGGACCCTGACGGTCAGCCCCCCTCTCCCAATACTGGTGCCTGTCCTGTGGTGGGTCGAGCCCCCCCCCACGGTGGGGGGGGGGTAACATCTGCAGAAGAAAGACCATCTTCCAGCCAAACTAAGATGTCTACTTCTTTTCGAGGACAATGTGATACGATCCCTTTCTTACGGACACGCCCATCACTACAAATTCCAGATGAGGCACAAAAACAGCAGGTGCTTCAACGGATATCAAGTGCTCCTTCAAGTGGGCTCTCCTCCACCTCAACTTCAACATCACAAATACTCTAGTCCTCAGAAGTGTCACCCCAATCGCACTTGCTTCCTCACAGCTGCCAAGTCTCCAGCTGCCCGTCTGAGTATGGGGTAACACAGATGGTTGAGTCTGGACAGCTGTTTACTCATACTATAGCCTGGGAAACGGAGGTCTGCTCCAGAGCTTCTGTTAATCCAGATGAGGAAATGATCTGCACTGATGCCCAGAATCTTTATGAGTTGGATCCAGGACCAGATGAAGAAGGTTCTGACCATAATGTAGACCCTCGTTCCCAAACTGTAACTACTGTTGGTGGAGACAATGATGAAGACGATGATGAGACTCAAATACCTGATGGAGCGACAACTTGACTTTTCGGTCAGGGCAGGAAGAGGTTGGCTCTGAGGACGACGGGTGTGAGAACACACAGGGTGATGATGACGAGGTTGGAGATCCCACTTACTGTCAGCCCACAGTCAGCCAGTCGATGAGGTCAGCAGAGGAGGTGGAGGAGGATGTGACTAGCCCAGGGGATGGGAATGACTCGGTACCCGGGCCTTTGCTTGGCCTTTGGGATGTCGCGATGGTCGGCTCCCGGGCCCGTACCCTGGGGTCAGTCTTAAAAAGGGTGGATAATTGTTTATTTTATAAGAGTTCGTGACGCCACCTGTGGTATCTGGTGAGAAGCACCAGCGCTGCAGTAGTCCACTGAGGCCGGTGATAAGGCAGCTCGATGGTATAGCTCCCCACAGGTGGAGCTAGGCCTCAGAAAAGCTTATGCAGGGGGAATGCAGGACAGGCGAGACCCAGCTGGGTCAGAGCAAGAACGGGAACGGACGAGGTAGTCACTTCAGTACTTTTTACTGGTGGAAATTCAGGCACATCCCGGAGCACTGAAGGGTGAAGGGTGCATATCAGGATCCTCCCCAATGAGCGGGTGTAGGGCCTCCTGTTTCTTGCCTCTGCGTAGTAAGTTTCTGACCTGCCTGGAGCTAGGCCTAACTTTGTCTCTGTCCGGCGCTCGCTGACCTTGTGGTAGGGCCTTGTCTTGGAGTTCACGCTCCCAGTATGTGGGGCCTAAGGGTCTCCTGGCTCTGTTACGTATCAGCACCTTAGTGATCCTGGGACTTGTAGTTCTCCAGGGATTCCGGTTATGCCTTACTTGGTCATAGAGATCCCGGTAAGCTCGGATCCGGTGTCCGGTAAATTCTTCGGGATGAGTTGGTTAAGCTCCTCTGCCCCCTATGTACTAACTCTCCACTCGCCTTCGGTCTACTTGGGCCCTCACTAGGCTATACACACTAACGGCAACTTGCCGCGCTTCACCGATCTTATGGCGCCGGCACACCTTAATCTCTAACTGGGCTCCCTAAATCTAGCAAACAGGAGCCTCGTGCTCCACTGCTGAACTATTAACTGAGTTCTCTAGACTAGACTGAGCTCCACTGCAGACTGACCTCTCTTAGGCTTCTCTACTGCAGGAACTCTTCAGAGGAACTGAACTGCCTAGCTCCACCTTCCCTATTTATATCCCTAACGGGCTCCCTCTGCTGGTCTGAGGTGGAAGGTGGAGATGTGTGAATGTATATGGGGGCCTCTTGTGGAGGATTCCATCAATGCACTCTTCTAGGATCTGTGATACCAAGCGCAGCTGGGCGTCACAGATGCTATTGATGACGAGGTTAGGTTGCGCCTTCCTGGACAGAGACGGAGTACTGGAAGCACGTCAACAACTGCATCCTCAACCACAACTCTGCCTCTGACAACAAGTCGTAGTGGCTCTTCAGGTCGCATGGGCTGTAAGCCTTGCATAGCCTGGGTATTTTTTCAGATCCATAAGGATGACCCAACTCGTGTTATCTGTAATATTTGTCACCAAAAGCTAAGTAGAGGCCAAAAAATCCATAGTTTGAGTACTTCATGCATGAACCGGCACATGGATATGAAGCATAAGTTGCAGTGGGAAGCTCACTGTGCTACAATGCGGCCTAGCGGGCCGGGCCAACCACCGTCTGCCCCATCTTGTGCATCCGCGGCCTCTTCTTCCTTTGTGACTGGGGGGACAGCAGTCACACATGTTTTTGGACGCAGACCTGCCACCTCTTTACCCGCAACAGCCAGTGTGATTGGCAGGTCATCATTTCATTTCAAAGTGGAAACACCAGCTGGTGTTGAGCGCTCTCCGACATGAAGAGCACCACCTTTGGATCAAGGCAACCTAACTTTTCCGCCTGCATCTTCCTCACAGACCGGCAAGTTTTCCGGGGACACCCTACTCAACCCAGTCTAAGCACAACAGCCAGCCCTCGGTCCCTCAGATGTGGACAAGTAAAAGACCATTTCCTCCTAGCCATGACAAAGCTAAGAGGTTGAATTTCACCATCTGCAAGCTGTTGGCTACAGAAATGCTGCCTTTCCGCCTGGTGGACACAGAGGATTTTCGAGACCTTATGTCCGTCACAGTGCCCCAGTACCAGATGCTCAGTCGGCACTACTTCTCAAAGAAAGGTGTGCCTGCGCTCCACCAGCATGTCGCACACAACATCACTGCTTCTTTGAGAAACTCTGTGTGTGACAGGGTGCATTTCACCACAGACACTTGGGTGAGTAGGCATGGACAGGGTTGTTACATGTTGCTAACTGGGCATTGGGTAACTATGGTGACAGCAGGACAAGGGGCTGCTGTCCAAGTCTTGCCGTCCCCATGAGTTGTATGTCAATCCTCTTTATCTAGAAGTTCCTCCACTGCTTCTGCCTCCTCAACCTCCTCTCGGTCCTCCACCTGCACCCAAAGCCTGTCTGGTAATGCCACCCGCTTTCTAACTGCGCAGAAGGAATCCTGCACACCTCCTTACTATGCTGGCAGCAGGGCTCAACGGCATCAGGCGGTGTTTACTTTGAAATGTCTGGGAAATGTGAGTCACACAGCTGAGAAGTTGTGGTCAGCTCTGGAGACCCAGTTTCATGAATGGTTGTCTCCACTGGACCTGCAACCAGGGAAGGCCGTGTGCGGCAATGCTGCAAACCTGGGTGCGGCCCTTCGCCGGGACAATGTCACACACGTGCCTTGTATGGCTCACGTGTTGAACCTGGTTGTCCAGCAATTTTTAGCCCACTATCCCGGACTAGATGGCCTTCTGCAGAGGGCACGGTCGCTGTGTGCTCACTTCCGCCGTTCGCATCCTGCAGCTCAACGACTTACATCTCTACAGAAGTCGCTGGGCCTGCCAGTTCACCGGCTGAAATGCTATGTGCCGACACAGTGGAATTCAACTCTGCACATGTTGCAGCAACTGTGGCAGCACCGACAAGCCCTGGTGCAATACATTCTGACGTATAGCCTGGGCCAACGAGATCCAGATGGGGGGCAAATCACGCTGCAGGAGTGGTCTCAGATCAGGGACCTATGAAGTTGACGCGCCCCCTGGGCCGTGGGGTACCCGGAGCCGGGCCGGTAGACGCTGGGGGTTGTAGTCACTGTGGCGGCGACCCGGTCCGTGACCCAGGGCGGTCAATCCAAGAGTAATTTGTATATATGGGTTTTATAATGTCCGACTACGCCACCTGTGAAGTGCGGCCAAAGGGGCCGCCGCTGCAGAACAGTCCTCTGAAGCTGGTGGTTTTGCAGCAATGGTATTATTACTCCCCATAGGAAGAGTGTAGCTTCAGGGCAGTGTGTGTGGATGATGGTGGTTGTAGTGCAGGGAGTCAGTAATGAACACAGAGTCCGTGTGATGCAGTCCCAAGATCTTTACTCACAGTTGTTGCAGTCCAGATTACAGGCACCAGAGCAATCTCCCCCGTTGTGCTGCGCATACTCAGTGAGGGGCTCAGTCCACCCCCAGATAGCTCCGGAGTACTTATCAGGACCCCCTTCTGTGTGTCCTTTCTCTGGCCTTCTCCCTGCACCTCACACCCAGTGATACTTCTATCCGGTATCCTCGGGCCTTGGCTGGCGATGTGATTTCCGTCCCCTGGGTCCTATGTGGCTACCTTCTTAGTGAGACTGGTGTGGACTTTGGCCTGCAGTACATGAAATTCTGCAGCCTCCGGTTACTAGTTGAGCCTTGCTGTTTCTCCGCTAGTTGAGGGACCGGTTTCCCTTATATGGCCTGACCCCTCTACCTCCTGGTAGCAGCGGGCGTACGGGTGGCCTTCTGCATGGCCCGTACCCCTAGGGTCCCTTCGGTTCCTGGAGCCTTCCTGCTCCCACTTCTCTCTTCTCTCCTTCAGTCCTGGGCCTCCCAGGCTAGGCCCGCCTCCAGAGCAGAGCTCATGCAGAGCCTCTGCTCCTGTCACTTCTCCTCTGACTGGCTTGCTCTTTCTAAGATGGCTTCCTATTTATACTCTCCTTGTCATGTGCTCCCCTAAGCTGCTTTCTCCACCCACACCCACTACATAGGACCCTCCAACCAGCTAGGGACCTGGGACTGTGCTCTCCCTTAGGAGCAATCTCGCCCTACCCCCACTGCGGGTATGTGTTGGATGCAGATGTTAGGGTCCCGAACCAAACTCCTTCCTTACCTGAGGGTGAGATACCACACCTCTGGGTGAGATGCAGTACCTCTGTGGCGACTGAACCCTCAGGGGCGCCACACACCCTTCTGCACAGTTTTGAAATGGCGACGAAGATGTTTAGTGCTGACGACGATGCCATTATCAGCATGACTATTCTTGTGCTTTACATGCTGGAGCACACGTTAAACAGAATTCAGAGTCAGGTGGTGGGACAAGAGTAGGTGGAGGAAGTAGAGGAGGAGTCGTAAGCGGAAGGGATAACATCTCCAAGGTCCAGACGGTCGGCAGCACCAAGGCGGCAGGCATGGGAGGGTGGGGGAGAGGGATTAACCAGGGCGCATGGTAGCAGCCAAACTGTTGAGGAAGGTGCAGGAGGAGAGGAAGAAGTGGAAGACGAACTGGCAATGGGCATGTAAGACTCATCAGAGGAGGGAGACCTTGATCACATTTCTGTTGTGCGAGGTTGGGGGGAGAGGGCAGAGGAAGGAAGCATGATTCTTACCTCGCTACCAACACAACAAGGACTTGGTCCTCCTGGATGCGCAAGACACATGAGTGCCTTCTTGCTGCACTACCTGCAACATGACCCTCGGATTGTCAGAATTCGAAGTAATCCCGACTACTGGGTTGCCACACTCAAAAGTAAATTTGCCGAAATAATTCCTGCCATAGAATGGGATTCACGCATGCAGGAGTATCAGCAGAGGCTGCTGCAGAATCTTACATGTGCTTTTCCACAAAACACCAGTGGTGCACGTAGTGAATCTCACAGTTCTAACTTGCAAACCATGGGACTGTCGAGTCTTCATCCCTCAAACCGTAACAGTAACACAGTATCTGCTTGTAACAGCAATTTTGTGGAATCATTTCACCACTTTTTTAGACCATCCTTTGCAAGGCCACAGGAGACAAGAAGTCTGACACATAGTCAACGCCTAGAGAGGATGGTACTGGAGTATCTCCAAGTGAACATCGAAGCTATGACTGTGTCACTGGACCCTTGCTCATTTTGGGCTTCCAATCTGGAAAAATGGCCGGAGCTCGCCACTCACGCCTTGGAGATCTTGTCATGCCCTGCAGCCAGCGTTCTCTCTGAACATGTGTTCAGCATTGCTGGTGGTGTGCTGACAGATAAGCGCAAGCGGCTGTACACTGAGAATGTAGACAGATTTACGTTCATATAGATGAACAAATCATGGATCCGCAAGGACTTTTCTATCCCTGTGTCATCCTGGGGAGACTAAAAGCTTGAGGATTTGGTAAAATCACCTCACCAACCGTTTTAAGCAACTCTGGGGCAATTGATGCCACTTAAGTGGTGTCTGTGCCACAATTTTTGGAACAAATGGAGACTCTTTTTTGAGTCTCCTTGCTGTGTTTTACATGACGCTGGCATCGTCAATTCCAGGTGGGTTGGGTCGCTCCCCCCCCTTCCAACTGTAAGAAACTACATACAGTTTGGCTTGGGGTAACACAGATGGTTGAGTCTGTAGAGCTGTTTACTCAGAGGTCTGCTCCAAAGCTTCAGTGTCTGCTAGTCAGCGTAGAATTTTTAACTGCATCTAGCCTAGGCAATACTTTGGGCATAGTAGCCCAGCTGCGAAGCAAGCTGCACCGCCTGTGTATCTAATAAGAATTTTTAAATGCATCTAACCTAGGCAGACTGTGGGGACCCTCAACCAAACCCAGACGCTCAGCCCCCCTACCGCCCCGCTTTCCTTGACAATACAATAATGTAACTCTTACAACTGGATGGGTGAGGATCGGTCACAGCTTTATTAACTCTTTATACTCATTCCATTAGAAAGGCATTTTATTTCTAAAATAATTCAGCTTGTTGCAGCATTCCCTGGGTCTCCACACCGGCAAGTTGGCCAACAAGTGTAACTCTCCAACATGTCCTTTCTATTTCCAGGCCACGGAGGATCCTGCGTACTCGTATGCAGGACTCTGTCCCCCATCCATCACTCTTAATGCTTGTTCCACTCCGTCCTGGAGTCATGACAGGAATATGTCCAGTTCTATATCCATTAAGTGAACACCGTCGGGCCGTATGAGGCCGGCTTCATCTCCTTCCAGTTGTCGGTGTTGTATCACTACACCGCCTCTGTCTCTTCTAAATTTTGCCATCCGAATATTTATTACTCGCCTTGTCCGTTCGATGCCCATGATGTCTCGCGCACCTTGCCATACCGCTATCGGCACAATCTCTGACCATACTATAGTTAGTTTTGTGAAAAATTCTCTGAAACGCTCAGTGTCTAGTTTCATTATTGCCATTAGTTATGTGCTCTTGTGATGACCTAGGTCGTTTCCCCCGGCCTGTATAACTAAGATGACCGGACCTCTTGCCTCTCTCCCTACCTTGATTACCTCCATTAGTACCTATGGCCATAGCAGGCCTCTAATACCTCTCCAGTTGAAATATGTGTTATGAAACTCTAATTTCCTCCCGCCTGGGCGGACTTTCGCCCTTTTTTCTGCCCAATATATATACGAGTGGCCTATCACCCACACTGTTGGCTTAGCATCACCTGTAAAAGAAACAAACCACGTTAGGATAACAAGTCCGGTCTTATGTATCTCGCCAAACACGTGGATCGCCATCTCCCTATTCTCTGAACTTCTGTTTCTGACAGTCCTGCTCTTGCTGCTTCCGTGGCCGCGCCTATGCGGAATGAGTGTGTCCCGTAATCTTTGGGGTGGTTCACTGCCGATGTTATGCATTTATTAAATATAGCTTGGAACTGGTATCTTGATAATGGCGTTCCATCAATGTGTGATAGGAAGAAATTACTTTGTGATCTGATGGTTATATATGTTTTTACTATTGTTACCCGACTCAGTGTGCCGTTTGTGGGTTGTAGAAGTACCCAAGTGCCCCTGCCCGCTGGAACCGTTTTCGATTGGCGTATGCGTAGACGTATTGCATTATTGGCTATGACTACATCCTGGTGTAATAAGCCTCCACTGGCGGTAATTTTGGATTGAGGGACTAATTCGCTTATGCATAGCGCCCCGAAGAAGGCGATCGCAAATGCAGTAGACAGTAGTGTTGCTTCAAATTGTGAGTGTCATGTTAATGGTGTTAGGGATATGTTGTGAGAAATCAGTTTTAGTGACACGGGACAGGACGTCTACACTCCTGACTTGGCTGACCCCTTTTCCACCCTTTTATGGATTGTCTGATGATGAATCTCTTTGTCACATCTCCCCAATTCAGTAGTTGGAAGTGAAATGCTACTCCGGTCAGACACCGCTGCGCTGACGCCCCTGATTTGCACCTCATCATTAGCTGGTGGAGAAATTCTATGGTGACTTGTAATCTGGCTTGTTCACATTGGTCAACCCGTCTGCCTGCTACTAGTCATGTCCACTCTTCCCATGCCTTACCATATGCTTGACACGTCGACGGCGCAACTGATGCTCTGATTAATGGCATCAACTATTCGCCACTAGATTCCATAGGGAGGGTCGGCAACTGTTGCCCGATGGGTGGGCGTTGGGGAGGAGCTCTGTGAAAATCTGCCAATTGAATTGTGATAAAGCGTTAGCAGCAGCTTTAGACGCCTCAGCATCGTGGCTAGCGCGGACCCATACATTGTGTTTTAGGCACAGGAATGCTAGCCGGCATAGAAGGCCTAGCACTGGGAGAGACGATGATGCCATCTTATTAATGCAGTGTGCTAGGCTGGTGTTTTTTGTTATGAAGCGTATATTTTTGTTAGCCAGGAGTGCGCCCCATATTTCTATTGCTACCACTATTGGGAAGAAAAATTATTTTCCGGGCTAGATGCGGCTAAAAATTATTATTAATTTCAAAGCTGGTGGAGCTTGGTATAGATGGCCTAATAGAATGAGTACCACACACTGCTAATATGCCCAAAATTATTTTACAGGCAAGATGCAGCTAAAAATTATTTGTCATTTGAAAGCTGGTGGAGCTTAGTATAGATGGCCTAATAGAATGAGTACCACACACTGCTAATATGCCCAAAATTATTTTACAGGCAAGATGCAGCTAAAATTTTTTATTAATTTCAAAGCTCGTGGAGCTAGGTATAGATGGCCTAATACAATGAGTACCACACACTGCTACTAAACCCAAAATTATTTTCCTGGCTAGATGCAGCTAAAAATTATTATTAATTTCAAAGCTGGTGGAGCTTGGTATAGATGGCCTAATACAATGAGTACCACACACTGCTAATATGCCCAAAATTATTTTACAGGCAAGAGGCAGCTAAAAGTTATTATTAATTTCAAAGCTGGTGGAGCTTGGTATAGATGGCCTAATACAATGAGTACCACACACTACTACTATGCCCAAAATTATTTTACAGGCAAGATGCAGCTAAAAATTATTATTAATTTCAAAGCTGGTGGAGCTTGGTATAGATGGCCTAATACAATGAGTACCACACACTACTACTATGCCCAAAATTATTTTACAGGCAAGATGCAGCTAAAAATTATTAGTAATTTGAAAGCTGGTGGAGCTTAGTATAGATGGCCTAATAGAATGAGTACCACACACTGCTAATATGCCCAAAATTATTTTAAAGGCAAGATGCAGCTAAAAATTATTATTAATTTCAAAGCTGGTGGAGCTTGGTATAGATGGCCTAATACAATGAGTACCACACACTGCTACAAGCCCAAATATTTTTTCAGAGCTAGATGCAGATAAAAATTATTTTGAATTTGCAACCAGGTGGAGGTTAGTATAGATGGACTAATAGAACAAGTCCCACACACTGCTACAAGCCCAAATATTTTTTTAGAGCTAGATGCAGATAAAAATTATTTTGAATTTGCAACCTGGTGGAGGTTAGTATAGATGGACTAATAGAATGATGCTATGCCCAAAAGGTTTTACTTCACTAGGTGCAGTAAAAAAATTGTATTCTATACTCCGGTGGTGTAGCTTACAACACAGATAGGCTACTCCACTGACTAACACACACTGCAAGAGGCCAAAATGGATTTGCTTTGCTAGATTTAGCCAAATGCTGTGAAAAAAACTTGCACAGCACTGGCACAGACCTGCCTGGCAAAAAGTGATAGGAACTGATGTAACCTAGCCCTCAAAAGGACTGCAATTACAATTAGTCTTTACTCCCAACCTATCTATTTAAGAGCACAGACCTGCCTGATAAAAGTCATAGGAAATGATGTAACCTAGTCCTCAAAAGGACTGCAATCACAACTATTCCCTACTCCCAAGCTATCTGTAAATTTGTGCGAAAATTGGCTTGAAATTAACACTCAAAGTATAGCGCACACAGCAACAGCGGTGCCGTCTAACACGCAGCTGTAGCAGTGAGAAAATGGTGGCTACGTGGAAAATGGCTGGGTCTTATAGGGCAAGGACATGTGACATACACTGCCAATGACTAGAGATGAGCGGTGTTCGACTAGAACTGTTCGCCAATCTCAAATTCGAGCTGTTTTGGGCGGTGTTCGAGTTGTTCGACGAACCCGAACGATTTGCAAAAAATTCGGCTGTTCGAGGTTATGTTCGATAACTGTTCGTGCACCAAAAGCGTGTCCTGCATGTCTGGCGCTATTTAGAGCACCAATCATGCAGGGATTGTCTGCCACTCACTGTAATGCCACAGCCATGGTGGTTGTGGCATTACAGTGATTGCCCAAATCGATGGGAACAGTGCCAACAGTGAAACATGAAAAGCCGGCAATTCAGCAGCGGCATACACCTGTACCCGACAATTTAGAACCGAAAGAATAGAGCTTCACACATAGATTAGATAGATATAAACATGTCAGCCACATGTATACGAAGTACAGTGAAAGTGCTGCTTACTGTACTTGTCATTTAGCGTAAAGGATTTATCAAAAAAAATAATAGTGTTTTCATGCACCGTCTCTTTAAAAAAGCCGGCCGGCAATTCAGCAGCGGTACCCGACAATTTAGAATAGAAAGAATAGAGAATCACACATAGATTAGATAGATAGAAACATGTCAGTCACATATATATGAAGTACAGTGACAGTGCTGCTTACTGTACTTGTCATTTAGCGTAAAGGATTTATCAAAAAAAATAATAGTGTTTTCATGCACCGTCTCTTTAAAAAAGCCGGCCGGCAATTCAGCAGCGGTACCCAACAATTTATAACAGACAGAATAGAGCTTCACACATAGATTAGATAGATAGAAACATGTCAGTCACATATATATGAAGTACAGTGATAGTGTTGGTTACTGTACTTGTCATTTAGTATTAAAACAAAGGATTTATTATTAAAAAAATTGGCGTGGGGTTCCCCTTAATTTTAGGCTCTAGCGGAGGTTAAGCAGACGGCTGGGGCAGATGTTTGAAGCCTGGGAAGGGGGTAATACCCACAGAGCTTCCCAGGCTACTAATATCAGCCCCCAGCTGAATACATAGCCTTTACTAGCTATTAAAATGGGGGACCCCCCAAAAAAAATGACGTGGGGTCCCCCCTAATTTAATAGCTAGCAAAGGCTAGGCAGACAGCTGGGGGCTGATATTAATAGCCCAGGAAGGGAGCCATGAATATTGGCCCCCTCCCAGGCTAGAAACACCAGCCGTCAGCCGCCCCAGAAATGGCGCATTCATAGGATGCGCCAATTCTGGCACTTAGCCTCGCTCTTCCACGCTGCCCTGGTGCGGTGGCAGGGGGTAATAGGGTTGGGGTTGATGTCAGCTTATAATGCCAGCTGACATCAAGCCCAGGTTAGTAATGGAGAGGCGTCTATAAGACACCCCCATTACTAACCCCATAGTCAAAGTTAAAAAAAACACAAACACCCAGAATAAAGTCCTTTAATTGAAATAAAGACACAATCCTTTATTGTTCTAAATTAAACCATACTTACCGTCACGCCCATTCCAGCTGAAGCCAACGATCTCCTGCAATAAAAGAAAAATAATAAAGCAACCTCATCCTTACCTTTCCATGGTTCCCACGACAGCTTCAGCTCTGCTACATCGAGATGACAGGCTGGACCGCAGCAGAACGCTGCCATCCAGCCTCTCATCCCGCAGACACTGAGAAGCGCAGGCTTGCTTGCGCTGCTCAGCGTCTCTCTGTGACGACATCCAGATGAGCCGAGTTCATGTCCAATGAACTCGGCTCACCTCATGCACGTCACTGACAGCGTGGGAAAATTCTCACGCTGAAGCGGTGAGTGCAGGAGAATTCTCCCACGCTGTCAGTGACTTGCATAAGGTGAGCTCATGTCCAATGAACTCAGCTCACCTCCTGCACGTCACTGACAGCGTGGGAGAATTCTCCTGCACTCAGCGCTTCAGCGTGAGAATTCTCCCACGCTGAAGCGCTGAGTGCAGGAGAATTTTCCCACGCTGTCAGTGACGTGCATAAGGTGAGCTCATGTCCAATGAACTCAGCTCACCTCCTGCACGTCACTGACAGCGTGGGAGAATTCTCCTGCACTCAGCGCTTCAGTGTGAGAATTCTCCCACGCTGAAGCGCTGAGTGCAGGAGAATTTTCCCACGCTGTCAGTGACGTGCATGAGGTGAGCCGAGTTCATTGGACATTAACTCGGCTCATCTGGATGCCCTCACAGAGAGACACTGTGGAGCGCAAGCAAGCCTGCGCTTCTCAGTGTCTGCGGGATGACAGGCTGGATGGCAGCGTTCTGCTGCGGTCCAGCCTGTCATCTCGATGTAGCAGAGCTGAAGCTGTCATGGGAACCATGGAAAGGTAAGGATGATGTTGCTTTATTATTTTTCTTTTATTTCAGGAGATCGTTGGCTTCAGCTGGAATGGGCGTGACGGTAAGTATGGTTTAATTTAGAACAATAAAGAATTGTGTGTTTATTTCAATTAAAGGACTTTTTTCTGGGTGTTTGTGTTTTTTTTAAATACTTTACTAGAAATTCATGGTGGTCATGTCTAATATTGGCGTGACCCCATGAATTTCGGGCTTAGGGCCAGCTGATAATGCCAAGCTGGCCCTAACCCCTTTATTACCCAGTGAGCCACCGCATCAGGGCCCTGGATGAGTTGGGTACAGCGCCAGAAGATGGCGCTTCTATGAACGCGCCATTTTCCGGGGTGGCTGCGGACTGCAATTTGCAGCGGGGGTGGCCCAGAAAGCTTGGGCCTCCCTGCGCTGCGGATTCCAGCCCCCAGCTGCCTAGTTGTACCTGGCTGGACACAAAAACAGGGCGAAGCCCCACGTCAATTTTCTTTAAATTATTTCATGAAATAATTAAGAAAAAAAGGGCTTCCCTATATTGTTGTGTCCGGCCAGGTACAAATAGGCAGCTGGTGGTTGGGGGCAGCCCGTTCCTGCCTGCTGTACCTGGCTGGACACAAATATAGTGCGAAGCCCCACGTCAATTTTTTTAAAATTATTTCATGAATTTCCTGAAATAATTTAAAAAAATTGAAGTGGGGCTTCGCACTATATTTGTGTCCAGCCAGGTACAGCAGGCAGGAACGGGCTGCCCCCAACCACCAGCTGCCTATTTGTACCTGGCCGGACACAACAATATAGGGAAGCCCTTTTTTTCTTAATTATTTCATGAATTTCATGAAATAATTAAAAAAAATTGAAGTGGGGCTTCGCACTATATTTGTGTCCAGCCAGGTACAGCAGGCAGGAACGGGCTGCCCCCAACCACCAGCTGCCTATTTGTACCTGGCCGGACACAACAATATAGGGAAGCCCTTTTTTTCTTAATTATTTCATGAATTTCATGAAATAATTAAAAAAAATTGAAGTGGGGCTTCGCACTATATTTGTGTCCAGCCAGGTACAGCAGGCAGGAACGGGCTGCCCCCAACCACCAGCTGCCTATTTGTACCTGGCCGGACACAACAATATAGGGAAGGCCTTTTTTGCTTAATTATTTCATGAAATTCATGAAATAATTAAAAAAAAAGTACGTGGGGCTTCGCCCTATTTTTGTGTCCAGCCAGGTACAACTAGGCAGCTGGGGGCTGGAATCTGCAGCGCAGGGAGGCCCAAGCTTTCTGGGCCCCCCCCCGCTACAAATTGCAGTCCGCAGCCACCCCGGAAAATGGCGCGTTCATAGAAGCGCCATCTTCTGGCGCTGTACCCAACTCATCCAGGGCCCTGGTGCGGTGGCTCACTGGGTAATAAAGGGGTTAGGGCCAGCTTGGTATTATCAGCTGGCCCCAAGCCCAAAATTCATGGGGTCACGCCAGTATTAGACATGACCGCCATGAATTTCTAGTAAAGTATTTAAAAAAAACACAACACCCAGAATAAAGTCCTTTAATTGAAATAAAGACACAATTCTTTATTGTTCTAAATTAAACCATACTTACCATCACACCCATTCCAGCTGAAGCCAACGATCTCCTGCAATAAAAGAAAAATAATAAACCAACCTCATCCTTACCTTTCCATGGCTCCCACGACAGCTTCAGCTCTGCTACATCGAGATGACTGGCTGGACCGCAGCAGAACGCTGCCATCCAGTCTGTCATCCCGCAGACACTGAGAAGTGCAGGCATGCTTGCGCTCCTCACTGTCTCGCTGTGACGGCATCCAGATGAGCCGAGGTCATGTCCAATGAACTCGGCTCACCTCTTGCACGTCACTGACAGCGTGGGAAAATTCTCACGCTGAAGTGCTGAGTGCAGGAGAATTCTCCCACGCTGTCAGTGATGTGCATGAGGTGAGCTCATGTCCAATGAACTCAGCTCACCTCCTGCACGTCACTGACAGCGTGGGAAAATTCTCCTGCAATCAGCGCTTCAGCGTGAGAATTTTCCCACGCTGTCAGTGACGTGCATGAGGTGAGCCGAGTTCATTGGACATGAACTCGGCTCATCTGGATGTCGTCACAGAGAGACGCTGAGCAGCGCAAGCATGCCTGCGCTTCTCAGTGTCTGCGGGATGACAGACTGGATGGCAGCGTTCTGCTGCGGTCCAGCCTGTCATCTAGATGTAGCAGAGCTGAAGCTGTCGTGGGAACCATGGAAAGGTAAGGATGAGGTTGCTTTATTATTTTTCTTTTATTGCAGGAGATCGTTGGCTTCAGCTGGAATTGGCGTGACGGTAAGTATGGTTTAATTTAGAACAATAAAGGATTGTGTCTTTATTTCAATTAAAGGACTTTATTCTGGGTGTTTGTGTTTTTTTTAACTTTGACTATGGGGTTAGTAATGGGGGTGTCTTATAGACGCCTCTCCATTACTAACCTGGGCTTGATGTCAGCTGGCATTATAAGCTGACATCAACCCCAACCCTATTACCCCCTGCCACCGCACCAGGGCAGCGTGGAAGAGCGAGGCTAAGTGCCAGAATTGGCGCATCCTATGAATGCGCCATTTCTGGGGCGGCTGACGGCTGGTGTTTCTAGCCTGGGAGGGGGCCAATATTCATGGCTCCCTTCCTGGGCTATTAATATCAGCCCCCAGCTGTCTGCCTAGCCTTTGCTAGCTATTAAATTAGGGGGGACCCCACGTCATTTTTTTTGGGGGGTCCCCCATTTTAATAGCTAGTAAAGGCTATGTATTCAGCTGGGGGCTGATATTAGTAGCCTGGGAAGCTCCGTGGGTATTACCCCCTTCCCAGGCTTCAAACATATGCCCCAGCCGTCTGCTTAACCTCCGCTAGAGCCTAAAATTAAGGGGAACCCCACGCCAATTTTTTTAATAATAAATCCTTTATTTTAATACTAAATGACAAGTACAGTAACCAACACTATCACTGTACTTCATATATATGTGACTGACATGTTTCTATCTATCTAATCTATGTGTGATGCTCTATCTTTCTGTTCTAAATTGTCGGGTACCGCTGCTGAATTGCCGGCCGGCTTTTTTAAAGAGACAGTGCATGAAAACACTATTATTTTTTTAAATAAATCCTTTACACTAAATGACAAGTACAGTAAGCAACACTATCACTGTACTTATTATATATGTGACTGACATGTTTCTATCTATCTAATCTATGTGTGAAGCTCTATTCTTTCTGTTCTAAATTGTCGGGTACAGATGCTGAATTGCCGGCCGGCTTTTTTAAAGAGACGGTGCATGAAAACACTAATATTTTTTTTAATAAATCCTTTACACTAAATGACAAATGCAGTAACCAACACTGTCACTGTGCTTCTTATATGTGTGACTGACATGTTTCTATCTATCTAATCTATGTGTGATGCTCTATTCCTTCTTGTCTAAATTGTCGGGTACCGGTGTATGCCGCTGCTGAATTTGCCGGCCGGCTTTTTTAAACAGAGTGTCTTCTGAGCAGTTTGTCAGCTTTTGGACACCTTTGCAGGTGTTTTCTATGTGTTTCTATGTGTTTTTGTTTGCCTGCCATTGGTTTTAACGGTGTTCGACGGTGTTCTAAGGTGTTCGACGAACAGTTCGACGAACAGTTCCTCGAACATCCCGGTGTTCGACGAACCGAACCGAACCCGAACACTACGGGGGTGGCTCAACACTACCAATGACACATGCCCTTGCTTGTGTGAAAAAAAGCAGTTCGCTCCATGTGTGCGCTGTTGATAGGCTGACAGATGGCACCTCCCCACTGTAAATGCGGGAAAGAGAAAAAAAAATGGAGATCTTATTATTTATGCAGAGATCCATCCCCTGCCCCTCCCCCCGCCCCGCTGTACACTCAAACTGCGTATTAACATTAATTTTCAGCATTACTGAGAAAAAATCCAGTTATGATTTTGGTGCACGAACAGTTATCGAACATAACCTCGAACAGCCAAATTTTTTTCAAATTGTTCGTGTTCGCCGAACGGCTCGAACACCGCCCAAAACAGCTCGAATTTGAGATTGGCGAACAGTTCGAGTCGAACACCGCTCATCTCTATACTTGATTCAGGAGCAAAATATGTTGCACGAAAACTTAAACTATTGGACATCCACTTTGGCCAAGTCTGTACAGAGATGAACTAATATCTGTGGCCACATGGTTATATTACCAGAGTTGCTACAAATGTGGTGCAACTCACTGTAAATGTTGGCGTGTTCTTTATGTCTCACAGTCTTTTCAGCACAGTCTTTTCAGTCTTGTGTTACTCACAGACAGTATCAAATAAAAAGCAACTAACTACAACACATGAAAAGTAGTCTAACTCGCTACATGTACCCTATGCTAGATGCAACATATTGGATGCACATCATGCTCATTAAAAATGTGTATAATATTTGTCTGACATAGGAAGAAGAAATAAAAGTATTTCTGCAGTCTCATCTCATTTTACCCAAAGACATATGTTGCAAATAACTGCTTAAAAATTCCAAGCAATTGAATGGGTGACAAAATCACAGAGAGGAGGAGATTTGCGATGCAAACTCCTAAACAGAGCTCACCTATGTTTCCAATTTTAGAGTTTGAAGAGCCTGGGGTTAGAAACTGTTACAAGGCAGTGATCAGTTGTAAATAGAAGGTGGACTTGTCCAGCTCAGTCCAAAATAGATTAAAATTAGCACCTTATTTCAAACATTTAAATTCCATAAAGAAGTGGTGAGTGGATACTGATCATCAACACGTTTCAAACATTATATGCGTTCTTGATCGTGATGAAATTCAATCTATCAAGCTCGGCAAGCAAACAACTTCCCCCAAAATATTCGTATATGTACACTGATGAGCAAAAGGGTAAAAATGTTTGTTTTGAACTTTTGACTTTCAGGCTCCATATCTCACCATCTACTAGTGCTTTGAATGTGAAAATACCAGCATTTTATAGACAATCATCCATCTTGGCTATCTCATACATAAATTTGACTTGCAACTATTTAGCATATGATTAGTTATGCAGATGCTTGTCATGTCACTGCATTGTTACTGTTTTGCTCCTAAAAATCTAAATTTAAATTTTTATTATTTTGTTAGTATTCTGTAAATACACCTTTGGTTTTCAATGCTGCCTGAATCCTTCTGAGCATGCTCTTGAACAAAAGCAAGCATGTCTCAACTGAAATCTGATCCCAGGTCTCTTCTACACATTCCCAAAGTTTGTGCATACTGGTCGACTCGCTTGGGTATGTATACAGTTTTTCTTCAACTCTACTCACAAGTGTTCGATTGAGCTGAGGTCTGGGGACTGTTGGGGCCAATCCAGCACCTCTACTTCATTGTCATTAAACCATTTCCTTGCCAATCTTGACGTATGCTTTGTTGTCCTGCTGGAACAGTATGTCATCCATTTCATACCCATAGTACTCAAGTGTATGAAGTACAGTAACTCATCTTGTAGGATACTCACATATAGCTCAGCATTGAGGCCACCATTGATCCTGGTTAAGTATCCAATGCCTTTGGCTGTGAAACAGCCCTATATCATTAAGCTTCCTTCACCGAACTTGACAATTCCTTCAATTTCACATCCGTTAGGTCCTTTTTCCCTTGTTTCTTCCAGACCCATTTGCACCCATCAGAGCATAATTTATTGACTTTCTTCTGATCCCTCCAAATCACCCATTTCCAATCTTCTAATGTCCACCTTTCTTACTTTTTTTACAAACCCGACCCGACGCTTCTTATGACATAATTGAAGTTAGTTTCTTTACCATTTCAGACTTGTGTAAAGTGCATCGCACAGTGCTTTCATGGACGTCTGTGATCTCACTATTACTAAGAATACAAGCTACCTCCACTGTCGTGTTTGTCACCAGAACTGATAGACTTTGTGATGAGTAGACTTCTTGACTCCAATATCTTGTCTTGACGTCCTCCTCTTGGCTTTATAATGAATGGACGGACTTCATTTTGTATTCTTCCAACAGTCATGGCACTGAAATGATGCAGTTTTACAATTTTCTTGGCCAAGAGACCGCTATCGATGAGCTGGATGATGCTGTTTCTCTTTTCTTGGGAAATCTTCTTCATGGCTGCTCGTCGATTTGAACCAGTGACCTTTCTTTTGGGAATCAACCTAATAACACACTATTAAGGAATGTGAAAACAGGTTGTATTTTGTAGTATACAGGAAGAAAAAGATTTTTCCACCACCAGGAGCAAAACAATAAAATGCAGTAACATGCTAAGAATCTGCATAACTAATCATATACTAAATAGTTTCAAGTCAAATTTATGTATGATATAGACAAGATGATTGCCTATAAAATGATGGTAGTCTTACATTTAAAGCAGTAGGGGATGGTGAGATATTGAGCCTGAAAGTCAAAAGTTCAAAACATTGTTACCTTTTTGCTCGTTAATGTACACATCTCTAAATTAAGTGTAATCAATTATAGACAACTGTTATGAAATGCTTTGTCCCTAGTCCTATCAAACTGTCTTTTCTTTTGTCCAAATTCTTCTGTTAAGCAACTATTTCCCACTCAAAGGGAACTTAACCTTTATATGGGTCTATTTTTGTCCTTGAGGACAATATTGTGTTTCTTTTCATTTTCTATATTCCACTAGTCAGAACTTTTTTATTTGAAATAGCTATATGCAGATTTGATTTGGGGGGATGTTGTGTATGGTACATGTAGGCATCATTTTTATATACTGTATATGCATCACCTAATTTGCTAATGTCATAGTTTATATAAAAAAAATAAAAAAATAATAAACAGGTTTTTTTTAGCCATACACTGATCATTATAAACAGTGCTTAACATTTTTGAATAATATATTGTGTTTTGAATATAACATCTAATAAAGTTTATTAATTGTGAAATAAAAATGTGTTTTTTTGTGTTTTTTTACAACATTTTAACATGACTTTTTAAATTCATTTTACTTGTTTTAAATTATCACATAGCAGGATTTTCAATATAGCACTTATTTTTTTACTATAATCTATATGTATACAGTGAAGGAAATAATTATTTGATCCCTTGCTTTTTTTGTAAGTTTGCCCACTGACAAAGACATGAACAGTCTATAATTTTAAGGGTAGGTTAATTTTAACATTGAGAGATAGAATATCCAAAAAAAATCAAGAAAATCACATCGTATAAATTAAATAAATTTATTTGCATTTTGCAGTGAGAAATAAGTATTTGATTCCTCTGGCAAACAACACTTAATACTTGGTAGTAAAACCCTTGTTGGCAAGCACAGTAGTCAGAAGTTTTTTGTAGTTGATGATGAGGGTTGCGCACATGTCAGGAGGAATTTTGGTCCACTCCTCTTTGCAGATCATCTCTAAATCATTAAGATTTTGAGGCTGTCGCTTGGCAACTTGGAGCTTCAACTCCCTCCATAAGTTTTCTATGGGGTTAAGGTCTGGAGTCTGGCTAGGCCACTCCGTGACCTTACTGTGCTACTTTTTGAGCCATTCCTTTGTTGACTTGGCTGTATGTTTTGCGCCATTGTCTTGCTGTAAGACCCAGCCATGACCCATTTTTAATGTCCTGGCGGAGGGAAGGAGGTTGTCACTCTGGATTTTATGGTACATAGCTCCATCCATTCTCCCATTGATGCGGTGAAGTAGTCATGTGCCCTTAGCCGAGAAACACCCCCAAAACATAATATTTCCACCTCCATGCTTGACAGTGGGGATGGTGTTTTTTGGGTCATAGGCAGCATTTCTCTTCCTCCAAACATGGCGAGTTGCATTAATGCCAAAGACCTCAATTTTTGTCTCATCTGACCACAGCACCTTCTCCCAATAACTCATAGAATCATCCAGGTGTTCATTGGCAAACTTCAGATGGGCCTGCACATGTGCCTTCTTGAGCAGGGGAACCTTGCAAGCACTGCAGGATTTTAAATCTTTAAGGCGTAATGTGTTACTAATGGTTTTCTTGGTGACTGTGGTTCCCAGCTGCCTTGAGATCATTAACAAGTTCCCCCCGTGTAGTTTTAGGCTGATCTCTCACCTTCCTCATGATCAAGGATACCCAACGAGGTGAGATTTTGCATGGTGCCCCAGATCGATGTCGATTGACAGTCATTTTGTATTTCTTCCATTTTCTTACTATTGCACCAACAGTTGTCTTCTTCTTACCCAGCGTATTATTTATGGTTTTGTAGACCATTCCAGCTTTGTGCAGGTCTATGATCTTGTCCCTGACATCCTTAGAAAGCTCTTTGGTCTTGCCCATGTTGTAGAGGTTAGAGTCTGACATTTTAATCGAGTCTGTGCACAGGAGTCTTTTATACAGGTGGCTATGTAAGACAGCTGTTTTTAATGCAGGTAACGAGTTGATTAGGAGCGTCTACCTGGTCTGTAGGTGGCCAGAACTCATAATGGTTTGTAGGGGATCAAAAACTTATTTCACACTGCAAAATGCAAATAAATTTATCTAATTTATACAATGTGATTTTCTTGATTTTGTGGGGATATTCTATCACTCAATGTTAAAATTAACCTACCCTTAAAATTGTAGACTGTTCATGTCTTTGTCAGTGGGAAAACTTATAAAAACAGCAAGGGATCAAATAATTATTTCCTTTACTGTATATCTATATTCCAAAATATTAGTCTGTCTATTAATAGTACATGAATGAATGCTACTATCAGAATTGTTTGTGAAAATAAAGAAGTTAAACAGCAGACATCAGAAGTACCTCTGATTTCTGTCATTAGAGTGGGGATCTGACTTGTTATAGCTTTAAAGGGAATCTGTCAGCAAGTCTTTGCTACCTCATCTGAGAACAGCATAATGTAGGCAAAGAGATGCTGAATCCAATGATTCATCACTTAGTCTACTGTGTGCATCAGCTATGACATGGAGTTTTTAGATTTAACAATGCAGCAGAGCTCAGAAAACTAACCCTGCCCACACCAGGCTCTCTATATAAAATGTCTATAGACAGTGAACTGCTCATCACACAAGGGGGTGGAGTTGGACTACCAGGCAAGTGTTCCAGCAATGATAAGCTTCTGGTGCTAAAACAATTGTTGCAAGTAAACCAAGCAGGAGCTTGAAAAGAGAGGCATTGCTAAAATCTGTGTTTTAACACCTACATCATGCTGTCTTCAGATTACATAGCACATACCTGTTGACAGATTCCCTTTAACTCCACTCCAGATTGAAGGAGCACTAGTGGTACATAGGTCATTAGCTAATTACTAAGTGTCAGCCGCAGATAAAAGGAGTTAAGAGTATCAGAAATATATAAATCAGATTTTATGATAAATATATAGATTTTTAATTTTGGTGCTGCTTTGTATTTTTTTTATGACAATCCAAATAAAAAAAAATCTAAAAAAAATACCAGCTTTCATACTGGCAACAGGAGCAGTCACAATAGTGTGATGTTACCTGTTTCCTGTAGCTCACATACTAGCTTTTCTGTATATGTTTGCGGAATAACAAACACATTTTACCTTTCCAGACTTACATCTCATTAAATAAACAAAGTGTATTATATGACAGGAATAAGCAGGAAAGTCAACTTGGTAAAGCTCAGCCCAAGAGCCCTGAGCTACAGCTCTGGCTTTGAATAATAAAGCATTTGGTATTTTACATATTTAGTTATGATTTTGCCATATGTATGTTAGCAATGAAATAGAATTCTAGCTTTGCCTTATGAGGAATATAATATCGCTTATATGTCAAAGCTAGGATGGAGCTTCTTTTTACATTTATTAAAACAAATCTAGCAAAATTACAAGGTATCAACTTACTAAACTAGTTTCATGTATAAAATAGCGTTAGTAGCAAGAAGCAAGCGGTTTGTAAGAAAAACTTGATTCATTATTAATGTACTTAGAATATTTCAATAACAAGAACATCTGTGGGCGCTATTTTACATAGGAAATTAAAATGAAACAATTGTCGATTTAATCATATTATAGCTATTTTTCACTGTTGGTAGCCTTTCACTAGTTACACAAAAAAAGTATGAATAATTGATCAATGCAAGTTTCTACAAAGCCTCTTTTTAAATTGTATAACATATTATTAATAAAAATGTACACTTAATCTAAGTACAAATACTTGCAATTATATACAAATATGTAACTAGTATCTAATGCATGTTATTAACAGGCTAGAGCTGGGGATACTATTGGTCTTAAATTTATAAGGATTTTCGTGAGGATATCACGTAGCTTCAAATAATCAATCCTCCAAGTCCCATCCATTCGTTGATTGACTTACTATTAGAGGTCAGGTTTTTATGGCTCCAATTACAGCCTGCGGATCGACTTTGAGTCACATTTCCTGAAATTCACATGTCTTGGCGAATTCAAACAGTTTGCTATTCAATTTGTGAAGATCACAAAATATATATACCCAGCGCCATTTCACACAGTGATGAATATTGAAGCAGACAGAAAATGGGAACAAGTCTTTGAGCGCAGCCTTGATTTCTTCAACATAAAGCCTTGCAGCCATCACATCACATGGTCCGGCACAGCCAATCAGAGGGACTTTTAGAGCCAGTGTGACTGTGAATTAATTAGTCTATCAGTAACTGCACCTTATAGCAGCATTGTTTTTATTCTTCACACACTTCAAACAAAGAGGGAATTTTAATACCCGTGTCCTAATTTTGCTTCTGAAGAAAAATCACGAAACTAAGACTTGTGTGTCATAAAAACTGTGCTTCATCGCTTGTGAGATGAGCAAGCAATACATTTTTTTTTTTGAAGATACAAGCAAAACATCGACCGTTCAGACATTTAAACTGAACTGTCTACCTCACAAACTGAACTGTGTATGTTGTAAAAAAAGAAATGTATATTTTTTGCATGCCAGTGTAATGACCCAAAAGAAGCCATTACAAACATTTCTACAAAGCCTAGCTATTCTACAAAACTTATAGTTAGTAAAAAGTCCATACTATCAACTATCAAGAGAAAGTGAGCTAACTGGGCCATCGTCTTCTTCAAGGGGGTCTCCCTTCGAGGTGTCTTCTTTACCTGACCCACTTCAATTGTCCCTGTTGCCACAGATCCTGGTGAGGGATGGGACTCATTGCTTTTAAAAATATGGACTCTTTGCTAACTATAATTTTGTAGAATAGCTAGGCTTTGCAGAAATGTTTGTAATGGCCCCTTCTTGGAGTTCCTTTGTGGATTGTAGTTGTTATCTCTCTGGTGTCTTCTCAAAGCTAAGTGTATCCCCTTGTCTTTTTCCCTTGTTTGTCTTTAGTTGCAGTGGGGCTGACTAGTGCTCAACCCTTCCCCTCCCTACCTAGGGCCCAGCTCTAGGGTCAGCCAGGGCTAAGGTATCCCGCTCGGCGATAAGTGCGGAACCTATTTAGGAATGATAGGTGAGTCAGGGTGTTGTTAGATATGCCTATGGGTCTCCATTCTTCCTTTCCCTAGATGCTGAGCTTCCTCCCTTTTCTCATCTTCGTACGCTGGGTCCTTCCCTTACCTAGCATGACAGAGACACATGGAGGATGCCCCGGCATGCCCTGGCCCTGATTGGATGGCTGAACTGTCAGTCAACACACTGACAGCTCAGCAAGTCCCAGTCTCCAATTGAACGGTGGTGCTGTCCATCACCATACTGACAGCTCAACATGCTCATGCCCTACATTGGGCAGCTGAACTGTCACTCCTTGCGGCCAGACACACCAATATGTGGAATTGTGACAACAAGCATGTGCTTTTACACAGTTAGTTCAAAGATTACTAAATGTTTATAAAACAAGTTTTGTTTATTAGCAGTTAACTTGTTACAGACAGATAACTTTCTACCATTTTGTGTCTACAACACCTATATAGTTCTATATATCCATGGTGTAGGGATTTGCTCTGGTAGGCAGCGACAGGAATGCAGTAATGAGGCAACACACAGGCTTAAAATCCAAACTTCAGTGTTTCATTCACACTTTAAAGAGCAGGTTGCAGAAAGGGAAAAAACAACGTAAATGTACTCCAACTTGGAGAACCACCAGTCTCAGACGGGCTTAACTAAGTGGCCGCCCCAGACCTTTCCAGCATGTATCCAAACAGCAATACAAATTCAGGCTCGCTCCAGCCTAGCTCCTCACACTCTGAGATTTCCCCCCTAACTGGCTTATGCAGGCTTGATTGCTGTGTATGTCAGGTGTTGCACTGAAAACCCAGAAAATTAGGGAAAATCCAAGCCACATTTTATCTTGCTGGGAGAAATATACATTCCATCCAGTACTACACCTTTCACTGCACCACATACCTCCCCCCTCTGTTCAACCCTATGGGGGTGGACACATGTCAAACAGTGAACTCTGGACAGGGCATCGGCATTCCCCAGCAGTCTGCCTGCCCAAAGTTCCACTGAAAACTTGAAATTTTGGAGGGATAGAAACGACCTAGTGACTCGCGCATTCCTCTCCTTAGCTTGACTCATCCACGTAAGAGGGGAATGATCGGTCACCAAACTAAATGTCCTCCCCAGCAAGTAATAGCGGAGAGACTCAAGTGCCCACTTAATGGTCAGGCACTCTCTCTCTACTATACTGTACCTTGTTTCGGCTGGGGTAAGCTTTCGGCTCAGGAAACTAACGTCATTCTCTTCCCCATTAACCTCTTGAGACAGCACGGCACCAAGACCTATCTCCGAGGAATCGGTCTGCACAATGAACTCCCTTCTGAAATTAGGTGTAACCAGAACCAGTGTATCACAAAGTGCAGACTTTCATTTTACAAAAGCCTCCTCTGTCTGATCATTCCAGCTGACCATCACAGACTTTCTCCCTTTCAAGCAGTCTGTTAAAGGAGCTGACAAGGTGGCAAAGTTGGGAATAAATCACCTGTACTATCCCACTAAACCTAGAAAAGCTCTCACCTGCTTTGTTGTGAGGGGATGGGGCCAGTTCTGTATCGCCTCTACTTTGTTTATTTGGGGTTTGAGGACTCCTTTCCCAATGACATAACCGAAGTACCGAGCTTCTTCCAACCCTATGGAACATTTATTTGGATTGGTGGTTAGCCCTGCTTGTCAGAGGGAATCTATTACTGCCTGTACCTTTGGTATGTAACTTTCCCAGTCTGCACTGTACACAACAACGTCATCAAGATAGGCTGAGGCATAACAGCGATGGGGACGGAGAATACTATCCATTAACCACTGGAATGTCACCGGCAGGCCATGCAAACCAAAGGGTAATACTTTATACTGGAATAGCCCTTCGGGCATCACAAAGGGCCCTGTTAGGGGCACCTGCCAGCACCCTTTTGTGAGGTCAAGGGTAGAAAAGTACCGTACCTGCCCAAACCCCTCTATCAATTCATCCACCCGGGGCATGGGGTAGGCATCAAATTTCGAAACTTCATTAAGTTTTCTGAAGTCATTACAGAACCGTAGAGTCCCATCAGGCTTAGGTATTATTATTATTGGGCTAGCCCACTCACTTTGGGATTCTTCAATGACACCTAACTGCAGCATATTTTTCACCTCCTACGAGATAGCTTGTCGCCGAGCCACAAGCACTCTATATGACTTTAGTCAGATTTTGGGCTGGGGCTCCATGATAATGTTATGTTGGATTAGGGAAGTACGTCCAGGGAGTTCAGAGAAAACATCTGTATTTCTGCTAACGAACTCCCGGGCCTCCTGAACCTGTTTAGGCGACAGAGTATCCGCTATCTTAACTATAGTGGAGGCTCCTCTCAACATCCCCAAAGGTAATGGCACATTCTCCGCAGGAAATGCAGTCAGCGGACTGTCCCTGCTAGGGTGATCTCTATCTTTCCATGGTTTAAGCAAATTTATATGGTAGACCTGATCTGGCTTCTCCGTTCTGGTTGATGTACTTTGTAGTTTACGTAGTTTACCGGCCCCACCTTCTCCATTATCTCGTAGGGCCCCTGCCACTTTGCAAGGAATTTCCAATCTACTGTAGGTAAGTACCAACACTCGATCCCCCAGACTAAAGGTTCTTACCCGAGCCTCCCAGTTATAGACCCGACTCTGAGACTGTTGTGCCTCCTCCATATGTTCCCGGACCAGTGGTAGGACTGTCTCCATTCTTTCCTGCATTTTTGCAACATGTTCTATTACACTCTTGTGTGGGGTCGGTTGGTTTTCCCAAGCCTCTTTGGCTATATCCAGCAAGCCCCGGGATGTCTGCCATACAATAGTTTGAAGGGTGAGAACCCCGTAGATGGCTGGGGCACCTCATGCACTGCAAACAACAAATATGACAGTAAGAGATCCCAGTCCTTCCCATCTTTGGAGACTTTTTTTTAGCATGCTCATTAGCGTCTTATTGAACTTTTCTATCAGGCTATCTGTTTAGGGATGATAGACTGATATGCACAACTGTTTAACACTTAACAAGCGGCAGAGTTCTTTCATAACTTTTGACATAAAGGGGGTTCCCTGGTCTGTTAAAATCTCTTGAGGAATCCCCACCCAAAAGAACATACCCATGAGTTCTTTTCCTATGAGTTTATTTGACGTATGGAGCAGCGGAACTGCTTCAGGATATCGGGTGGCATAATCTAGAACTACCAGGATATGTTGGTGACCCCTTGCCGACTTATTGACAGGACCAACCAGATCCATTGCCACTCTTTCGAAAGGTACGCAGAGGCACCAAAGGACTCTGAAAGTGTGGCTGGGGACTGGATACCTGGCACACTGGATAGGAATTACAATACCGTTTAACTTCTTCATGGACTCCTAGCCAGTAAAACCGCTGCAAAATTCGGTCTAGGGTTTTCTTTTGGCCCAAATGCCCACCCAGTACATGCGCATGCACTAGGTCCATTACCAGCCTGTGATATGCCTGTGGTACCAGTAATTGCTCTCCCATTTCCCCATGTATTTTATCTACTCGATACACCAAGTCTCGGTTAACCTCAAAACCTGGCAACACTATGGCTGCCCCAGGTTGTTGGGGTTCCCCATTAACAAACAGCACATTTTCCCTGGCCCGAGCCAAAGTATTGTCTCGGAGTTGCGGCGCACCAAAATTGTCACCAAAGACATTTAAGTCTGACAATTCAGGTCCCGGCGGCAAGTCTTCCATGTCTCCAGCCAACACTTCTATGGAAGATTTTCCCCCTCCTCCACCAAATTTAAGGTTACCCCTACTGCCAGCACCTCTTCCTAGGGGCCACCAGGTTCATAGCCCACTTCTGGCTGCCACCAGTGTCGGTGGGTTGTTCACTCGGTGGGACAACTATTGGCCAAAGTACAGAAAATAAAGGAAAGTCTCTTCCAAGTATCAGTTCATAATGTAAATTAATCACAACCCCCACCTTGTGGCACTGCCTCCCCACTGGCGTGTTTATCACCACTAGTGCAGTAGGATAGTCTTTTAAGTCCCCATGTATGCACAACACTCCAATTTTCCGACCAGTGTACTCGCTGGTTTGAACTAAGTTGGCTCGTACCAGAGTCACAAGACTCCTTGAGCCCAGTAGGGCCACACCCGGGGTGCCCTCCACATCAACCTGACATAAATGTCCCCCGGGGTGCCAGTTGTGCAAATCCGTTCGGCATAATGGGATTGGCGGTACCAAAAGTTTGTGTCCATGGGCACAGCCAAGTGGGTGCAGTCGGCTCTCATATGGCCTGGCTCCTGGCACCGTCAGCAGACTATTGGGCCCCTTTCTCCCCCAGAAAAGTCTTGAGTGGCTATCTTGGGCTCCGCTCGCCGGGTTGGGGGTGGGGACTTAGGGGTCCTTCCCGTCACCTTCCAGGGAGTCCCTCTCTGGAGCTCTTTGGTAGCCTCATATCGTTCTATAAGGTCCATCATCTGGAGCGCATCAGTAGGGGATGCCTGACCCACCCAGGATTGGAGGGAGTGGGACAAAGCACTCCAAAATTTATCACTATGCGGTCCAGCATGGAATTGGGAGACAGTACCTCGGGCTGCAACCACTTTTGTATTAAATGCAACAAGTCATAATATTGGGACCGAGCCGGCTTGGAGGGGTTAAACTCCCACTGGTGTACCCGCTGGACCTGGACTAACACATTTACCCCAAGACGTGCCAGTATCTCACCCTTGACGATCGTGTAGTCCGCCATCTGCTCAGGGGGTAGGTCCTTATAGGCTTTCATAGGTCCTGAGGCCAGAAACGGAGCAATGATTTCTGCCCCTTGGTATCGTGGTAGTCTCTCCCTCTCAGCCCCTCTTTTGAACAACTCTAGATACGTCTCAACGTCATCAGATTTCTCCATTTTAGAGATCGCTGTTTGAACCGCTTTCTGGACATCATGGATTCCCCGTGGAGTTCCTGTTGTCTGCGATGTTGTGATGTGCTGTATCAACAACTGGCTGGCTTCCTGCTGCTGTTGATTAAATATCAGCTGATGTTGCGTGGCTTCCTGCTGCTGCTGCGTAGTCCGCTGCTGCTGTTGCATGGCCTCCATAAGCACTTTTAGTGTGGCCTTCCTTTCTGCAGATTTCCCCAACTGGCTATTCCCTTCCCTTCAGATGATGTCAGCTTCCAGAATCCTTGTGAGAGTTGGTTTCATGTGGTAATGTACTATAAAACTTGAATTTTTAGGCATGAAATTCATATATCCTTGACTGTATCTAAAAGGTTGATTCTTATCGACTTAAGTAAGAAAAATTCCAAATTGCTTGTGAAAACAATTTACTCGTTATTAAAAATCCTCTCCATTCTCAATAATACATGGATTTTTAATATTACTGTTTACTGCTTATTACCTAGATTAGCAGTCTATCAGCAATGTAAAGCTTGTAAGTATTGCTTACAATAGATTCAGCTTGTACCACTGTCAAATTGCCACTTCCCTGGATCACACTGTTAGCTTCCAATCCAGCCAGCTTCAGTGGCTTTGAACTTCTATGAGCATCCAAACTATCAAACAAGTAGGGCCACACTGCAACCAGCAAGCAAGAAGCTGAGAGGCGGGCGAGCAGTGCACTTCTAACAACAAAGATGAGAATGAAGATATGCACAAGTATCGTTTTGACTTTCTATGCAAAAACAAACATTTTCATTAGGATTATGATTTCAGGAGAATGATCTTTTAGTTTTAAAACAAAAACAAATAGTAGAATTTTCTTAAACTTCTAAATTTACAGAAATAGTAAGTAATATCTGCCAGACTATATAAAAATTAGACTGACTGACATGAACAGAGGGTACTCTGACCACACATACAGGTTTTCCTAAAAGGAATTCTCCAAGAATGGAATAAAATGGCCACCAGCAGATAATTTAAACAGAAACTCATCCTAGTCAAGTGTCAAACCTAGCTTCAGTCTGAAGAAACACAGCTCCCAAGATCTGCGTCTCAACTGAAAGTATCTGTATCATAACACTGAAGCTGCCAAAGAAGAGCTGTGACAGTGGAAGAAATATATCTTCTCCTCGGCTGACTGAGCATGAATATTTCTTTTTCTCCAGCTTCAGTCGTCCATCATCAGTCAGTCATGAGGAGAAGATATATTTTTTCTCCAGTCACTTACTTCCCATTGGTACACAGAAAGGCATGTGTGCCTACGATACAGCTCCTGTCAGTTGAGACGTAAGTATTGGAAGCTGTATTTCTTCAGACTGCACCCTGTGCTGACACGTGACTAGGAAGGGCTGCCATTTGAATTATGTGATTGGAACCATTTTATTACATTCTTGTTGGCATGCTATATTGATAAGAGGTGTCCTTCCCTAAAAATAATAGTGTATAGCACATGGACCGCAAATGAGAATGTACTGTATTTGGTGCAGTTTCAACTTAAAATCAACTTTTCATAATCTTGTACCTTGCTTTCATCAGGTTTTCTGCCAGACAAACTTGACCAAAAGTGGACAAAGTATGTTAAAAACAGGCTGCGCTTGTGGAATGAAAATCTCCTGACGTGGTTGATTCGAAGATATTTATTATCACTACACGTTTTGACGCAGAACTCTAGCAGGTTGGTTTTTACACTTGAAAAATACATCAGTTTGGAGTCGAAACGCGTATAAACGTTCACATAAACCATGTAAAGAGATTTTCATTCCAGCTGTTATGATCTGCTACAGGAACTAAGGAAAGACAGGAGATCTGTCCCTACAATATAACTAAACTAGATCCCTACGATGTAACGGGGAACCTGATCCTGCGATCAGACCCGCTAAAGTCCTCGGCTAGTCTGTACGAAGACCTATAGATGTGAGGGAGGGATCCCTACAAGAACTAGGGACTGGGATAAGTTGGACACCTCCTAGCAGAAATAGTAGCAGTCAAAGACAAACACACAACAAAAAGCATAGAGGTCAGAAGACCTAGCAAAACTAACAGAGAACGGTAACAGAGCACCAAGCTAGCTCAAGAGTAGTAAATACAATGAAGTCCAGCAAGGCCAGGAGGGCGGAGCCGGATTAAATAGGCAAAAATGGTCATGTGACCAGCAAACTAAAAAAAACCTAACAGAAGAGTTCTAACAGTACCCCCTCTTCTAAGAGGATCCTCCGGATCCCCTAGGCCCAGGCTTATCAGGAAACCTCCTGTGAAACGCTCTGACAAGTCTGGAAGCAGAAACATCATCCGCCCTCACCCATGAGTTATCCTCAGGTCCGAAACCCTTCCAAGCGACGAGATACTGCAAACTCCCTCTATACCATCTAGAATTTAGGATGCGGGAAATTTCATATTCCCCGTCCTCCACCACCGGAGGAACAGTGGCAGAGGCGTCATCATCCGACATGTCAGCTCTTTTCAACAGAGAAACATGAAACACCGGGTTAATCTTCCAGGAGGTAGGAACCTCCAACCTAACAGCAGATTGGTTAACTATCTGAAGCACCTTAAAGGGCCCTACGAACTTGGAACCCAATTTTTTAGAAGGAATCCTCAATCGCAGATTCTTAGAGGACAACCAAACCATGTCACCAACAGCAAACAAAACCTCTTGCCGTTTCCTATCAAAGTACCTCTTAGATTTTTTGTTAGCCTCCTGAAGATTACCACGTACATCCGTCCAAACTCTCTCCAAATCACCGGAAAAACTCTCCTCCTCAGGCACAGCCGATACCAATTTGGAGAATGACCCAAAAGATGGATGTCTCCCAGAACAACAAAAAAAAGGCGAACACCCAGCAGAAGAGGATGTATGGTTGTTAAGAGCAAATTCAGCAAGTGGCAGAAACTCAGACCACCCCTCTTGATTGTCTGCCACAAAACAACGCAAGAACTGCTCAACATCCTGGTTCTTCCTTTCTGTCTGGCCATTAGACTCAGGATGATATCCGGATGAAAACGACAAATGAACTCCCAACCTGTCACAAAAGGCACGCCAAAAACGAGCCACGAACGGAGGTCCCCTATCAGAAACAATGTCAGTAGGAACACCATGTAGTCTGACAATTTCCTTGACAAAGGCCTTAGCGAGTGTCATAGCGCAAGGCAGTTTGATGAAGGGAACCAAGTGACACATCTTGATAAAACGGTCCACGACCACCCAGATGACCGTGAAACCTTCAGAGGGGGGAAGGTCAGTAATAGCCAGATGTGTCCAAGGTGCACTAGGAACCTCCAGAGGGCAAAGCAACCCCGCAGCAGGAGCATGCGAAGACTTGGATCTAGCACACACAGTACATTGACGCACCCGCTTAATGACTTCCTTCTGCCATCCAGGCCACCAAAAACTGCGACCCACAAGTCTCTTGGTCTCAGAAATTCCTGGATGACCTGCCAACCGAGACTCATGACACTCAACAAACAAATCTCTCCTAAAGGTCCTAGGCACAAACAACCTCCCATGGGGAGTGTTAGATGGGGCATTCTCCTGAGCTTTAAGAATCTCATCCTCCAAAACGGAGTCCAAAGCAGCAATCACAACATCTTCTTGTAAAATGCTCTCCTCTTCCTCCTCAGCAACGACCATGGGAGAAAAGCTGCGAGACAAAGCATCCGCTTTAACATTCTTGGTACCCGAGATGTAAGTAACGGAAAAATTAAACCGCGAGAAAAAAAGTGCCCACCTAGCCTGACGGGCATTCAAGCGCTTGGCAGCATCAAGATAGATCAGATTTTTATGATCAGTGAAAACTTGAATGGGAAATTCAGCACCTTCCAAGAGGTGACACCAGTGTTCAAATGCGAGTTTAATAGCCAGCAATTCCCGATTACCAATATCATAATTAAGTTCAGTCTCAGAAAATTTTTTTGAAAAAAAGACACAGGGATGTATTCCATCCTTATTTTCCTGAGACAACACCGCACCGACCCCCACAGAGGAAGCATCAACCTCAACCAAAAACGGCTTAGTCACATCAGGCTGAATAAGGATGGGAGCAGAGGTGAACCTCTCCTTAAGAAGCACAAAAGCCTCAATGGCCTCAGAAGTCCACTGAACCGCATTAGCACCTTTCCTGGTGAGATCGGTCAGCGGTTTGACAATAATAGAAAATTTTTTTATGAATTTTCTGTAATAATTGGCGAAACCCAAAAACCTCTGTATTGATTTTAAACTAATAGGCCTAGGCCATTCCTGCACAGCTTGAACTTTAACCGGATCCATCTCAAAACCTTCACTGGAGATAATGTAACCCAAAAAATGAATTCTCTGTACAGCGAACTCACATTTCTCTAGCTTAGCAAAAAGCGAATTGTCCATTAATAACTGTAAAACCTCACGTACGCTCTGCCAATGAGACTCCAGATCAGGTGAATAAATCAGAATGTCATCCAAATACACAACCACATTTTTGCCGATTAAAGGTCTAAGGATGTCATTAATAAGATTCTGAAAAATGCTGGAGCATTGGTAAGACCAAAAGGCATAACCAGATTCTCAAAATGACCCACAGGAGTGTTAAAAGCAGTCTTCCATTCATCACCCTCCTTCATGCGCAACAAATTGTATGCCCCCCGGAGATCAATTTTAGAGTACCACTTGGCCCCCACTAACTGGTTAAATAAATCAGGAATCAATGGCAGTGGGTAAGGATTGCGTACAGTAATTTTATTAATCTCACGAAAGTCCAGACAAGGACGTAACCCGCCATCTTTTTTTTTAACAAAAAAAAATCCAACAGCCACAGGAGACTTGGAAGGCTTAATGTGACCGGCGGCCAAGCTTGTCTGTATGTATTCCTCCAAAGCCTTTCTCTCAGGAATAGTAAGATTAAATAAACGACTTTTAGGAAGAGTCGCTCCAGGGACAAATTCAATGGTACAATCATAGTCTCTATGGGGAGGCAAAATTTGTGACTCCTCCTCAGAAAAAACTCTCCAAAAATCCTGAATAGGTACAGGTAATTCCCCTTTATCCACAGCAGAAATGCGCCCGTTACAACACTTGTCATAACACTTAGGGCTCCAGGACTTAATTTCATTGGTAGACCAATCCACTACAGGATTGTGCAATTTTAACCAGGGCAACCCCAATATTACTGGAGAAGGCAAATTATTTATTACTACCAAATCCAAATTCTCTTGATGAATACCATTAATAGTGAGGGGAAATTCACAGACCTTATGAGTAACACTCTTCAAGGGAGAGCCATCAACAGAAACCACAGTAATAGGGGATGACAAAGTTTTAGGTTTTAATTTAAGTTTTTCCAAGAATCCCCCATCAATCACATTCAGAGTAGAACCGCAATCCACAAAAACCCGAAATTCAATTAATTCATCCTGAGCAGCAGTAGTAGCAGATAGGGATACTCCCTTAGAATTTAAACAGGCTATTCGTGCATGACTGACCATTTTTTTTTCTTTCTTCATACGAAGCACACAGTTCTTAATAAAATGACCAGAATTTCCGCAATAGAAGCACAAACCTTCAGAAAGCCTGCGGTCTTTTTCCAGAGAGCGGGGTGCCATCGCCCCAATCTCCATCGGCTCTCCTTTGTCAGCACAGACCCTCTCAGGACTCGGAGCTGACATAGTAGAGGATTTGCTCTCATTAACCCTTGCACGCAGTCTCCTGTCCACCCGTATAGCTAATTGCATTGCCTCCTGCAAGTTTCCAGGTGTGGGATAAGCAATCAGTAAATCCTTAACCCTTTCACCAAGCCCTGCAAGAAACAAGCTTTTCAAAGCTGAATCGTTCCACCCCACCTGAGAAGACCACCGACGGAAGTGAGAACAATATTTTTCCACATTACCTGATCCCTGCCTCAGATGTCTCAATTCAGACTCAGCAGATGAGACACGATCAGGATCATCGTACAACAAACCCAAAGCAGAAAAAAAACTATCCACTGATCTAAAGCACGGATCACTAGGTTGGAGAGAGAAGGCCCATCCCTGAGGATCTTTGCGCAAAAGTGACATTATGAACCCTATGCGCTGTGATTCATCACCAGAGGATCCGGGTCTCAAACGAAAATACAATAAACAAGCATTTTTAAAAGAAAAAAAATCTTGTTGTTCGCCAAAAAATAGATCAGGCAGACGTACCTTTGGTTCCACAAAATGTGCTCCAGAACAGCTACTCACGTGTTGTTGGAGCTTGTCCACCTCCAGAGAGAGTCCCTGCAAGCGTTGAGCCAAATCTTGAACTGAGACCATGATGGAAAACAGGAGGTTTCCTTAGAAAAAATTATTATTATTTTTTTTTAGGCTGGACTTACTGTTATGATCTGCTACAGGAACTAAGTAAAGACAGGAGATCTGTCCCTACAATATAACTAAACTAGATCCCTACGATGTAACGGGGAACCTGATCCTGCGATCAGACCCGCTAAAGTCCTCGGCTAGTCTGTACGAAGACCTATAGATGTGAGGGAGGGATCCCTACAAGAACTAGGGACTGGGATAAGTTGGACACCTCCTAGCAGAAATAGTAGCAGTCAAAGACAAACACACAACAAAAAGCATAGAGGTCAGAAGACCTAGCAAAACTAAAAGAGAACGGTAACAGAGCACCAAGCTAGCTCAAGAGTAGTAAATACAATGAAGTCCAGCAAGGCCAGGAGGGCGGAGCCGGATTAAATAGGCAAAAATGGTCATGTGACCAGCAAACTAAAAAAACCTAACAGGAGAGTTCTAACACCAGCAGCACATCGGCCTGTTTTTAATGTGTTTTCTCCACCATTGGGCAATAAACGATTATAGTCTTAGCAATTGTAATATTCTGCTGACTTTTACTTTATCAAAGGAGTTTTTTCTTTTGCATTTATTATATTAATATATAACATTTGTGCTTAAAAATTATGGCTGAAAAATGACAAATTACCTCGAAATTAGCTGTATGAACAATGAATATACCATTTGACAATGTTCCCAATGCTAACCTCTGCTTCGTCTTTATAACAACAATTATATCTGAATTAAATTCTGGTAATGCATTCAGCAGCCACCAAAGAATCATATTAAATGTAGAAATACATTATGTTATAATGAATCCATAAAATTATTAAAAGTTAAAATACATAAAACAGCCAAAAAAGACCCCTTGAGGGAGGCCCAACACATGAGATATTTCAAAAGAAAATAATTAAATGAATAAATGTACCATCCTCGAAAGCAGTATATCTAAGGAAATCACATACAAAGGTTGAAAAGTTCACGAGCAGCAAGTAACTAGCCTTTCTAATTAAAAAACATATCACAGTAGAAAATATAATTCAGGTCAGGAGATATAAATCTGGAAAATAGCGGTTTAGCTGCTCGCTAAAGAAAAGGCTGTAAATTACTGTAACTATTCTTTGGTAATATAAGTATTAAATTTAAACGATTAAGCAATGGAACTGGAAAGTGTCAAAGTATATATAGTGGTATCCCTATAATCAAAGCCCAAACCAAGCTATTACACCAACTTAATATCCTAGCTATATCTTGTGATATAAACTGTAAAGATTACAAACCCTCATGAGGTATAGGACTGCTAATGGAAATAACAAACCATGTCACTGAAATTGCAATCTATTTTCTATAGATTTACAGAACAGCCTTAATGATTCAAATTACCTATTGGCAATGGAAAAAAATACCGATTACAACTAAAATAGCAATCAATCATAGAAAGCAATTTCGTTGCGGATACCAGTTTATCATTTATTGTTCATAAAATAGTAAAGTACACAGACTTCCAGATTCAGAAATATATTTTTACATAAAGAATAACTAAACTTTTTTTTATTAAATGATACTCTAGGCATTGCAAAGTTATGTTTATTTTGTAATATACAGTGCTGTGCAAAAGATTTACGCAGGAAAGGAAAAGATGCTGCAAAGCAGGTGAGGACACATTTCATTGTTTTTTTGAGGGTTTTCATCAGTTCATGTAAAGAACATACCCAAAACTGTGAACATTTGGATTTCAGGAACAGCCATCGAGGAGCTGGGGCGCCAATTGTTGTAATATATATATAGAGTGTCAACCTCCACTGTTACTCCACAACCCCCGCTCCGCTGTTTGATTGCCGCCGCCCACCGCCACTGTTTTCAGACATGGCCGCGCGCTGTGCGGCTGTGTCTTGTAGTAATGATGGCAGGGGCGACACTGCACCTTTAATTGTGCTTGTGTCGCCCCTGCAGCGTCATTACTACAAGACACAGCCGCACAGCACACTGCGCGGCCATTCCTGAGTACAGTGTCGGCGGGCAGCGATTAATCAAACAGTGGAGCGGACGATTAATAATAAACACCTATAAACAAATATACTGCCACTGGTTTGACTACCCTGGGCATGGACCGGGTCTCCGCCACGGTGACTACAACCCCCCCCATCCTACAAAAGCCCCGTTCCGGGTTCCCCGCACACACCGCCCAGGGGGCACGTCATGTTCAAATATGTACGTATCTGTGTATGTGCGTGTCTGCATACTGTGTTTGTGTGTGTACATGCATGTTTGCATATGTGAGGGATGAGGGGACAGCCTGGGCCCTGTGTTGTATACCTACATTTCTCCGCCGTATCTGTGCATCATGAATGGTGTATGTATTAAAGGGGCCACTGAGATTCTTTCGCCCAGGACCCTCGAAAACCTGGAGTCGGCCCTGGTTGAAAGCAATGATGGAGGAGGGAACGTCATGTGACACTCCATCTCCCATCATTGCTCCTCAGCTTCTGACTCAGTGGCGTGATGACACGCCACGCTGTGTCAGACAATGGAGCTGGCAGCTGCTGTGGTGTTGAGAGAGACGCGCTGCAGAGACTGAAGCAGTGGGGAACGAGGAGCGGTAACTATTTATTTATTTATTTTTGTAAATCAGTGAGTACTGATAATACTGGTGGACTGGGGCTGCCTTTTACCCTATGCTGGGGGCTGCCTTTTACCCTATGGTGGGGACTGCCTTTTACCCTATGGGGGGCTTCATTGTACTGCATGGAGGACCATAGGAGTGCATTATACTGTATGGAGGAGCATGAGGAGTGCATTATACTGTATGGACGACCATGGGGAGTGCATTATACTCAGTGGAGTGTGGAGAGGTGTGGGGGCCATTATACTGTATGTAGGCCCACTATACTGCATGGAAGGCTGTGTGGGGGTCACAGTTGGTGGATTATACTGTGTTGGGGTCACCATACTTTGCCCTGGGAGTTGAGGTGGGGTACAGTAGGCAGGGCTGTGGAGTCAGTAAGCCAAACCTCCGACTCCTCCATTTCCATGACACCGACTCCCTCTTACACGGCTCATGTGTAAGTGCAAAATTTACTGCAGCACAGATTCATCTTCGCTAATAGTCCAGACCCGATCAGGAATAGAACATTTATAGGACATTTCATAACTTTCCCTAATTCTTTTGAAAAAAATATTCCACACAAACTGCTTTGAACTACTGTACCCAATTTATTATATATTTTAGGAGTCGGTCCATTTTATACCGAGTCCCACTCCGACTCCACAGCCCTGAGACTAGGGTCATTACACTGTGCATGTGGAGGCTAATGAGGAGGAATTCACCATCGGGGTATCATACTGTGTTAAGGGGGACCCTTTTGTTGGCATCACATTTTATGGGGCTATGAAAGAGGAATCTAGGAGTTTAGCAAGGAAGAAAATTGCTATGCAAAGGCTGGAAAGTTGTGAGATCTGCTTTTCTGTGCCCCCAACAATTCATTAAATTTTTTTTTGGGGGGGTCCCCAATTAGAACTTCTGCTATGGGGTCCCATGATTCCTATGTACGCCCCTGGACGAAGAAAGTTGTGAAGTGTGCAACAGGCCAAAACAACAGAGTCTATTGATGTAAGCTTCATGTTAATTGGCGTATGAAAAACTCTGAAGCGGTTGGCCATGATACCGAAGGTATTTTCTACACCACGACGTGCCCTTAACAAACGATAATTGAAAATTCTTCTTTCCTGTGTAAGACTTTTTTGGGGGAACGGTTTAATAAGATTGGGATGAAGTGAGAAGGCTTCATCGCCGACAAAAACAAAATTAAGGTTACCTGTAGTCTCTGAGTTGGGAGGCAAGTGTAGGTCACAGTTGTCCAATCGCTCTCCAAAAAGTGTGTGCTCTAAAACACCACCATCAGAAACCCTGCTGTTCATGCCAACATCTACATTTATAAATTCGTAATTGGCGTTAACAAGGGCCATCATGATGATGCTGAAATAGCCCTTATAATTATAAAAATAGGATCCGCTATTTGGTGGCTGAGTGATTCGGACATGTTTCCCGTCCAAAGCCCCACCACAGTTAGGGAACTGCCACAGCTGCTCAAAATCAGAGGCAATCTTTTTCCATGAACGCTGAGCATGGGCCTTGAAATGGCTGCAGAAAAATGCAAGTCTTGGAGTGAGCGTCCGGTGGCCAGGAATCTCAGTGTGACTGCCAATCTTTCATCTGCCGGAATGGCAGCACGCATCGCTGTATCCTTCCGTTGAATACGTGGCGTAACTCTTTCCAGTAACAATTTAAATGATTCCTCTGACATCCTCAGATAGTTGTGGAAATCATGAGGATTCTTCTCCTGAAGCTCTCTTACAAGTTGTGGGACAATTCAGACCTCTTCTGCAGCCACTCTCTGGTCCACATGCGACGCTTTCGTTTGGAACGCCTCTGTAGCTCCCTTGCCTCATCTTGACGGCGAGCTTCCTCAACCAGCAATGCAGCAACCACAATAGCACACTGCCCGTCGTCCATGATGTGCAAACTGCAAACATAAAATGAAAAGATGAGAACACTTTCAACAAAACAATTAACGCAAGTATTTAAACTGTACATGAAAACTATCATGGAAAACCATGTTCCATTCTGTTAGTGAGCGTGCCAAAAAAACTCTGAAGCAATTGGCCAGGACAGCGTGTCAGAAAACGTGCTGTGTGAGTGTGTGTGCACGAGACCCCTAAAATATGTGCCCATGCAAAAGCATATATATACAGACAGAAGCCAAGCCCCCACTCCCTGAAAAGCAATGATAGCAGATAATTGGTAGATGTCCTATAAATGAATAAAAAATGGAAACTCATTTGAGACCCCAAATAATACCTACTTCGCTAAAGATGTCTGATTTCTTCAAAGTGGAGTCACAGCCGGAGAACGCTACAATGATCCGCAAAAATCAGGACTAGTCGAATGAACGAATATTAACAGCCCGGAGAATTCTGCTAGGATCTGCAATCCAGCACGAGGTCAGAAACAAAGGATGGAATCGCTATTCTGAGCCTTCTTTATGCGCGGCCGGAAATGAGAACGCTGTAGCGACCTCCAATCGGGCACGAGGGGCACGGAAAAGTCCAATTTATGCACGCCTACGTGTCTCAGCTCTGAATCGCTAACGAGGTCATTGGTTAGGTGTCAAATACAGCGATGCACACAACCCAGGAATGGTCCAGGAAGCTTTGTAACGATCAACGATCTCACAGCAGGGGCCTGATCGTTGCTACCTGTCAAACGTAACGAGATCGCTAGCGATGTCGCTATTGCATCACAAAACCCGTGACGTATCAACGATCTCGCTAGCGATCTCGTTATGTGTGACAGGGCCTTAAGTCCTAATGGCTAGAGTTCATCTCCCTTTATTAACTCACTGAGAACCAAAGAAGGGGAAATTGAAACAGATAGGTAATCCCCTTCTACTACAACGATATTGTCAATGATATACCACAGAGACTAATATATTAATCCTAACTTAAAGCACCACTGTAGCATTTTTTTTATATGTCTTTGTTAAGAATCACATATTTAAGTATAATACATATAGTTACATACTGCCATTCAGGTGACTTCTCAAAACATTATAGGATGTAGAGGCAAATCCCTCTTTATCTATTCTCAAGGAATTGTATAGGAAAATAATAAATAATGAATCACAGAAGGTGTACTCCACCACACTTATTTTATTTTAATGTACTAAAGAGATTTGAGATGCCCCTTGTAATATTATTTACCCTCCTTATACATATTACCTTGACCCTGCATTTTTCAATTCACCAACTCACTATGAAGGGTAGAATATTGAGAAAAGTGAATGGGAATCTGGTCGCACGTGACTGCAGGTATGAAAATCACACTTGAACTGGCAAGCAGAGTCGAATCCATGGTATGATTAAGAGTAGGTTAACCACTCAAAAAGCATAGGATTTGTACCTCTTTCTATGATGTTTCTCAATATTTTATAATGAAGATTTTATACTCTATCCATTTGGCTGGACCCCTCAACTATTCCCTCGTGTCCACAGCAATTTAAAAAGCGGGAGGTGGCACTCGGGGATGGTATAGGACCCCCCCCCGGGGTACTCCTATAGCGGTGGTGCCTGGGTGCAGGTTTTGGAGTGCCTGTGATGTTTGTGCAATCTCAAGCAGCCAGACACGCAGGTGAACTTGTAAACCTATCAATTTTACTGAATGAGGTAACTGGGTACAGTCTCTCTTACAGGCAAAGTTCACAGTATATTGTGCATACGGAAGTTATGGTTTTCTCCTCATGAGACAAGCATTGTTATTGTCCAGGGCGGCTGGAGCAGAGTTCTCTTCACTTGTTTGTACAGGAAATTCTATGCACAGTCCAGGAAATATTAAACTGATGCAGGGACCTTCACAGATTGTCTCTCTATGGAAAACACACTAAAGTGTGGATGTACTCACAGTTTTTATACCACCGTTAAATCTTGCAGGGGGTAGGTTTAAGCAAAGTCGGTGGCGTGCCAGCCATGTGGATCTGGTCCTGGCTAGAAGCGATCAGGAAAATCAGAGAGCAGGAGAGTCCATGTACAGCTTCTCTCTCCTGACTGGAAGACACGTCACTCTTTTTGTGAAGGAGATTATGTGAGGAAAAAATGTCCCCTCAGCGTAGACTGGCATTGAAAACACTTATCTGAGAGAATAATGTCTCTCCTCAATCTTCCTGAGACAGCAGGAACCACCCACAACTGGATTGTACAAGTGTTCTAGTCAGAGTGAGAGCCCTGAGCTGGGAGACTCCTCCCAGCCATTGCTATGGCCACCACTTGTTGTGAGGAGAATAATCATTACTTCATACACACACATTGGCCAGCAGATGGCAGGAAAGTACAACTTACAATGCAATGTATTATATCCCCTAATTCAGTGCACAAAATGGAACAAATATATTACCACACTACAACTGTCCCATTTAGCAGTAGTAGAACGGGTCCCGGGATGCCACAACTGTACAGGGTAAAAACTTACCCAGTGACATTGGAGATGGAAAAAAACTTTACCATACAAAGTTTTTTGGATGGCTCACTTAATATGCAAATATGTATTTTGATGCTATTAAAATTAAGAAGGCAGTTATCTTTTGCATTGTTGGTTTGATATCTATGATAAAATCAGTCAGAAACCAAAATATTTTTCTATTGAGTTTGACATTTTTGTTCTTTTCCAGTCCAACCTACTCATTGATGTGTTCTTATTATGACTGTTACCAAAATAATTTTTATCCCCACTATGAGTATAATTTACACATTTTTTAGGAGTTGCTCCACAAATATGACAAATAGTATACTGGAAACCATTTGTGCTGCTGCTCCAAATAAAGGTGTTTTTTGTGCCAGGAATACCCCTTTAACAATATTTGCGGAAGTAATACAGTTAAATATTCAGTAATATAACGCTGTATGGATACTATTTCTAATAATTCAGAGGCATTACTTTTTTTTTTCTGTTTAGATATACATTTTGCTGACGTTATTGTATTTTTCAATGCATTTTGTGAAAACCCAAATGGCCCATTGATCATCTGTATATCAAAAGATTGTGATTTTAGCAGATGTGACACTAGAATGTGGCAACAAACTTTTATTTTGCTGCATGGAATTGCGTAGTGCAGTGTATATGCAGGGGCTTTCAGTGATAACATGTTATAAGTTTATTTATTTTCAATGTATTATTTTGACTTGTATACCTGTGACAGAAGGCTGAAAAGTTATTATGTCATTATTACATCTGTAACCAAAATGTATTTAATATATTGAAACTTTGTAGAGTTAAGAAATGACTTACTGGATAAATAACAATTGTACTCCCAAGGATGAAATATGTGCAGCTTGTTTTTTTTAACATCACTTACTTAAGAATCAATTGTTTGAAGTATTCAAATAAAAATTATGAAAAAGTGCTAGTGACAATGCTATCACCTTCATAATGTGTACCTTTCAATAGCATTTAACAAAGCGTAACAAGTGTGTTTGTCAGTATAATTGTAGCTCTACAATCCCTTGCAGGATTATGAAGGAAATCTGTCTCCATTAAAGATCTCAACAACCTGGATGATTTTACTCATATTAGGCAATGGCTTGAGCAAGTGAAAATAAAAGAAATTATAGTCTGTCTGACTTTCATCACCAAACCCACTTAACATATCAGTTCTCAGCCTTTTGGCTAACCTAAGTGTAGCATTGTGTCTTATCAGTGGCGAGGATAATGGGGCATAAGTAATTGACAACAAAATATACACATTGAATAAAAGATCCTGGGTGTACGCAGAATAACTCATCTCAAGGATATTCATTAGATGACTAAGATTCTCTGGATCTAAGCTATGGGTCAGGTTGTTTGAAAGAATGAGTTGCAAATATGCCCCAGTAATAGTGACTCTAAGGTGCCAAAACCTACCACGTTTGGAAACCACACTGAGAGGCATATTTGCACAAATTTCACTTTCACTATCATTTAAAAACATTTACTTGTACTTGTTTGGACCTCTTGACCAGGCGATATGAGGAATTTAAATCATTCCATCTTGATGTCTGTGTAAGGGACAACGGGTCAAAGTGTACCGAAACATTCCTAATCACCGGTGAAATGGGTCCCTTGATTTGTGTTGTCCTTTTTCTTGATTCTACTGCTAAACCGCATATTGCTACATGACATAGCAAACCATGACACAGTAACCTCATAAGGAAGACGTTGTAGGAGGGTGGCTGGCTGAGAAGACATTGTTTTAACGGGGGTTTACAGAGTTAAGGGTTTATGCTAAATATGTGTATTATAAGTTATGTGATAAAGTTTCTTTGCTGTGTATTATCCCTATGACCGTTATTGCATGCCAGTTCTGCTATAGGCTCTGCCTAAGGCTGTCCCTGGGATGTGAAAAGTCTGTCCACTATGGGAACAATACAGTAGGTAGGGATATAGTTTACATTACATTACTTAGACATTAGATAGTTAAACTCAGGGATTACATCATTAGTTGGGAGGGGTTAGAACAATTTTTATAGAAAACAATTTCCGGTTGCAAACAGTTAGACGGGGAATTAGTGAGGGTGTAGTCCATGACACGGACACCCGAGTTCTGGGTATTCGACCCCAATGGAGCGGGACCGGTTCAGGTCCTATGTGGGTGAGAGTGGAGTGTAGGAGGAAGACTGAAAGGTCAGGGAGACAGATTCCAGCAGCAGATACAGCAGTGTAGAAAGTGTTTTACCTGCGCAAGTTTTCTGAACAGAATGAGGACACGTTGGATAATGTCTTAATCCGTATGCTGCAGCTGTGTGTAGAAGAATTGCACAGTAAAAGTGAGTCTGTTCATCCGGATCTGAAATCTTTCTTTCTTTCTTGTTTGAAGTCGGTTCCTGTCCCATGGACGATGTAACAGTGAGTACAGAAAATCCTTTATCACACTACACACTCCACTCTCAGCTCTTTATAGAATAGGGGACACAGGGCGAAGAGAACTCTGTTCTGGCCCACAGCGTGTTGTTACCGGCCTTGTCACTCAAGGATACAAAGATAAACGGCTGTTAATAGCATGAATAGGTAACATACAGTGGGTTTGGAAAGTACTCAGACCCCTTTAAATTTTTCACTCTTTGTTTCATTGCAGCCATTTGGTAAATTCTAAAAAATTAATTATTTTTTCTCATTAATGTACACTCTGCACCCCATCTCGACCGAAAAAAAACAGAAATGTAGAAATTTTTGCAAATTTATTAAAAAAGAAAAACTGAAATATCACATGGTCATAAGTATTCAGACCCTTTGCTCATTATTGAGTAGAAGCACCATTTTGAGCTAGTACAGCCATGAGTCTTCTTGGGACTGATGCAACAAGTTTTCATACCTGGATTTGGGGATCCTCTGTCATTCTTCCTTGCACATCCTCTCCAGTTCCGTCAAGTTGGATGGTGAACGTTGGTGGACAGCAATTTTCAGGTCTCTCCAGAGATGCTCAATTGGGTTTAGGTCAGGGGTCTGGCTGGGCCAGTCAAGAATGGTCACAGAGTTGTTCTGAAGCCACTAATTTGTTATCTTAGCTTAGGGTCATTGTCTTGTTGGAAGGTGAACCTTCGGCCAAGTCTATGGTCCAGAGCACTCTTGAAGAGGTTTTCATCCAGGATATCTCTGTACTTGGCCACATTCATGTTTCCTTCAATTGCAACCAGTCGTCCTGTCCCTGCAGCTGAAAAACACCCCCATAGCATGATGCTGCACCACCATGTTTACTTGTTTTGATTGTATTGGGCAGGTGATGAGCAGTGCCTGGTTTTCTCCACACATACCACTTAGAATTATCACCAAAAAGTTCTATCTTCATCTCATCAGACCAGAGAATCTTATTTCTCATAATCTGGAAGTCCTTCATGTGTTTTTGAGCATACTCTATGTGGGCTTTCATATGTCTTGCACTGAGGAGAGGCTTCCGTCGGACCACTCTGCCATAAAGGCCCGACTGGTGGAGGGCTGTAGTGATAGTTGACTTTGTGGAACTTTCTCCCATCTCCCTACTGCATCTCTGGAGCTGAGCCACAGTGATCTTGGGGTTCTTCTTTACTTCTCTCACCAAGGCTCCCATGATTGCTCAGTTTGGCTGGAAGGCCAGGTCTTGGATGACTTCTGGTGGTCCCAAACTTCTTCCATTTAAGGTTTATGAAGGCCACTGTGCTCTTAGGAACCTTGAGTAATGCAGATCTGTGCCTTGCCACAATTCTGTCTCTGAGCTTCTTGGGCAGTTCCTTTGAGCTCATGGTTTTCATTTGGTCTTACATGCACTGTGAGCAGTGATGTCTTATATAGACAGTTGTGTGCCTTTCCAAATCAAGTCCTATCAGTTTAATTAAACACAGCTGGACTCCAATAAAGGAGTAGAACCATATCAAGGAAATGGACAGCATCTGACTTAAATATGAGTGTCTGAGCAAAGGGTTTGAATACCATGTGATATTTCAGTTTATCTTTTTTAATAAATTTGCAAACATTTCTACATTTATGTTTTTTTTTCAGTCAAGATGGGGTGCAGGGTGTACTTTAATGAGAAGAAAAATTAACTTTTTAGAATTTTCCAAATGGATGCAATGAAAGAAAGAGTGAAACATTTAAAGTGGTCTGAATACTTTCCGTACCCACTGTATGTACAATAGAACATATATATTTCAGGTGTCAGGTATCAAACTTGACATTAGCATCTTCTTCACAATGAGGTGCATGCTTTTTGGTTGCAGGTGGCGACAAATATCTTGTAAACAACATTGAAGTAATATAATAGACATCAAAGGGGATGTCTTTTCATGTACATCCTCCAATGTGGTGTACATGATACAATGTACAAGGTGCCCAAAAGGAGTTTATATTGGAGAAACTATGCAAAGGCTGCAAACGAGAATGAATTTACACAGACACACAATTAAGAATGAACTGGACAAGCCTGTGGGAAAACATTTCTCTAGTCAGGGACACTGCATAAAAGATCTAAAAGTTTTAGTACTAAAAGGTCACTTCAAAGACGACAGGGAGAGAAGAATCTGGGAATTCAAATTGATAAAGATGTTCAATTCACTGACAACAGGACTCAATCTAACACCTGGGTTTATGACTCACTACATGGAGTCAATGCACACCTCCACCAGGTGGTACCCAAATAATTAAACATTCCCACAGACATCTCTTGGACTTATCATTAGGAGGCATCACCCCCTCCTCATGAACAAATGTCACACTGTAACATCTCTTAAATGCTGTGCCCTTTGTCTTATGAATTCATTTGTAATATTGCCTGATGAAGGAGTATCTGTGCTCTGAAAGCTTGCACATACAGTATATATTTTTTTCTGGTTAGCCAATAAAGGTATCACTCTAAGAACACTTTTGTCATTTTTGTATGTGAGTATTTACATCCATAGTTCAGAAGCTGAAATTTCCAGTGTACTATCGCTATCTCACACATGAGGTATTCTGACTTGCCCGGTGTCTTCTGGTCTTTTTGCCACTTCTTTCTAAAGTTGCTTTAAAGGACATCTGTCAGTACGATCTTTATGTGCATGCAGGTCATAAAAAGCTGACTAAAATGATACTGTTGACTCGCCCCCTGGGCCGTGGGGCACGCGGATCCGGGCGACAGGGAGACGCTGGGAGTAGTAGTGGCGGCCCGGTCCCGCGGCTCAGGGTGGTCAGACCAATGATAGTCTGCTACGTACTTGAGATAATGTCCGACTACGCCACCCGTGGATTGCGGTTATTAGGAACCGCCACTGCATGCAGACCGCTGGGGCTGATGAAGTGTGCAGCTAGGGTAGTGTGACTCCCCACGGGAAGAGTGCGGCCCCAGGGCAGTGTTGGGGATGGTGGGAGTGATGGTGATGAAGGTCCCAGTACCGGTAGTGCCGGAGGAGCGAAGGAGCACACGGACAACAAGTTACAGTCCAGGGTCTTTACTCACAGTACGTTTGTTCCGGGTCACTTCCGTCGGCAGTGACCGCCCGAGCCGTGCTGCGTCCACCAGGTGAGGGGCTCGGTCAACTCCCAGGCAGTTCAGGAGCATGGCACAGGATCCCCTTTAATCCTTTCTCTGGCCTGCCTCACCAGTGACCCACTTTTGTCCGGCTGCCACGGACTTGTGCGGTTAAACGTGGGCCCCGTCCTCCGCTGTCCTATATGGTGCCTTCCTAGCAGGTTTGATGAGGTGTCGCACCAATAGATGATCACGACGACCGGTCTTTGGCTGAGGGTTGTTTCTCCTCCACCAACTTGGGATCCGGTACCCTTAATCTGCCTGACCCTGCACCCTGGATTCTCGTGGGTTCTTAGGGTCCCTTCCACCTTCTTGTTCCTGAGCCCTTCTGTTTCTCTGTCTCTTCTTCTCTTTCTTTCCTGTTCTGTTCCTTTCTGTTCCTTTCTCTTGGAGCTGAGATGAGCTAGAATCTCAGCTCCCCTTCACCTCCTCCTCGGCCTCTCACTAGGCCCTTCTGGAGTAGAGCTCCTACAGAGCCTCTACTCCCTGTCTTCTCCTCTGGCTGAACGAACCTAGATCTAAGATGGTGCCCACCTTTTATACCTCCCTCTAGCCATGAGCCCAGGTGACCAGCAACCAATGGGCTCCTTCCTACACTCAGGAACCGCCCCCTATCTGCCCCTACAGCACTGGGTGTTCCACCCCTCCCTCCCCACTCCAGCAGGGACATGGTCGGTCGTGCCTGCACTTATGTCTAGTGGGAGCACCGTTGAGCTGTCCATCGGAAATGGGGTGTGTGTGCTGTATGCAGCTAACTGAGCCCTGGTCCATACTCCATCCTTACCCGGGAGTGGAATATCACACCTCTGGACTGAGGTGCAATACCCCTGTAGCGGCCGAACCCTCGGGGCGCTACATTCCCCCCTGGTAAAGCACAGCACGTCCTCGGGCTGGAAAAGAGCAAAAACAGTTGATTACAGGACATGCAAAACTTTTTCAATAACTTTTTACATTAGAAACAGACATTACGGTTCAACTCCCTTTATGGGACACACATTTCTTTTCACTAGGCATTATAGAAAACTTTTTCAATACTTCCGGAACTCTTTTGACATTTCACACTATAGAAAACATTCACATCAATATCTAGCAGCATATAAAAACTTTTCATATATAAAACATTTTTAATTAAAGCACATTCTTGGGTTCTTGGCTGCGGTGCAACTTGCAACCAGGTGCTCTTCCTTTTTTTTTTTTGAAGGTGCAACAGTCCATTTTAACTTTGAGGTAGACGTTGCGGTTCTTGTATAAAACCAGTAGGGGGCGCTTTAAGAAGCGCAACTATATACATGGAATTGGCCGTTTCCAGTCCGCGGCCGGTGGGGATAGGGGAATGGCTGCTCACAGTCCTCAGCCTGTTAGGGGAAGAGGGACGGCTGCTCTCAGTCCTCAGCCAGATTACTTAGGGGATAGGGGCACACAGGTAACAGTTCGATACTTGTCCCAACGGGGACCACACTTTGAAGACGGGAACAGTCCCAAAAACGATTCGGATGTCCTGACGGGTAACTATGTACACAGGTACTTTGCTACTTACTAGTAGCGGTGTCCTCCATAGGCTCCTTCTTCCTCCTCATATGGCTCTTCAGACCCATCCGGGTCCTCTTGGCTCTCCTCATAGCCGCGGTATTGTAGCTCCTCCTCGGTGAGCCGGTGGACATGTAGGGCGTATGGCCCTTTTGCACCTACGTGGCGGGTGAAGGTGACCACATCACCAGGGTACAAGTCACGGCCACGATGCCCCTCAGGTAGATGACTTTCGATGTCCCTGCGGGACAGAAAGACGTCGCCTGCGGTTTCTGGGCCCCTGATGAAGCCCCAGCCGTTCTCCATGTGGAACTTGACTATGGTCCGGTGATTCGGGGACCACGGGCTGCTTGGGGGTCTTGGCGGGCCTTGTGCTTTTGTTCAGCACTCTGGGCTTGGAGCCGTTCCTCTCTGATGCGCCTCTCTCGTCGTTCCCGCTCAAAGGTCGCCAGTTGCTGATGACAGGCCTCCAGACGTCGGACCGCGTCTGCCCGAGTCTCTTGGGAGAACCCCATCAAGTTCTTGCCGGTGGGGTCCCACGCAAATTGGATGTCCTCCAGTGGGGGTAGGGGGACCTCCACGGGTTCTGGAGCCGGTAACAGAGGCTCGCGCGGGGGCTGGGTCTTCCATGGCTGATTGCTGATGACTTCGGCCGGCCACTCCAGGGGCAGTCCATCCGGACCGGTATGATGGGCAATCAAGTCCACACCCAGTCGTGGTATGGTAGAGGGACTTGATCTGGGGGCAGCGCCCGGGGGCACTCGGCCTTGCGACCAGGCCAGGGGTCTCTCGGCCGCGCTAGGTGGTAGTCCCGTCCGGGACAGGGGCGCAGGCTCAGCGATGGCGCCCGGGTCATCCAGGCCTTGCGACCAGGCCGATGACGCTTCTCGTTTTACGGCGCCCGGGGTCAGGGGGCGTGGCGACGGGCGGGGCGTGGCCGCGGCGCTCACCGCTTGAGGCCTAGCTGAAAGTAGTGGCGGCGCGGCAACAGGCGCGATGAGTGGGGCTTCGGGTGCCGCGACTGGGGGCTGGGGCAGGCTTGCGGTTGCTGGGCTTGGGGTGGTGACGTCCCCTTCACTTGCCTCAGTCCTCGCGGCTCCCTCCACGGCGTCGCCTCCGGTCCTCTCTCCTCTTGCGCCATCCTCCGAGGCAGGCAAACCGCGGGGTGCGGCTGAAGTCTGTCGCTGGTGGGTCTCGGCCTGCCGGGCCAGTTCTTTTCTCCACTCTGTGAGTGCATCTTGCTGCGCCCGGACCATCCTCCGCTCCAGGTCCTCCAGTGCAGCTTGCGCACGCTCCGGATCTCTGGGGAGCTGCGCCAGGACTTCTGCCAGGCTGCAGAGCGGTTCGGCCTGCAGCAGGCTTCGGGCCAGGAGACTGGTGCTGCTCAGGGCGTCCATTCCCGGGTGCGGTCTGTCTGGACTGATCCAGACCACCCCCTGCCCCGCAGTTTTCTTCTATTCCCACCCCCATAGGGGGCGGCCCCGGGGAAACTTGGTGACCATCACTTTCAGGGGCAGCCCCCCCATGTTGATAGACATCTCCACTGCTGCATTCATGGCTGGTGGGGGCAGGCTCCTTCTTTGGCGCCATTCTGGGATCTGGCCCATGATGGGAGGTGGCTTCCTGCTGTCTTTTGGTGCACACATAATGGCATCCGCTCTGCCAGGGCGGGAAAAATGGAAGAAGATGGCGGGAAACGGTCCAAGATGGCGTCTGATGGCGGGATTCGGCTCCGGATGGCGGGAAACGACTCCGGACGGCGGGAAACTTCTTTATAAGGTACATGTGTAATTCTCTTCAGGCACGCAATACCCGTTTGTGGCGGGTTGGTCACGATCCTGCCGGCTACGCCAAAGCTGACTCGCCCCCTGGGCCGTGGGGCACGCGGATCCGGGCGACAGGGAGACGCTGGGAGTAGCAGTGGCGGCCCGGTCCCGCGGCTCAGGGTGGTCAGACCAATGATAGTCTGCTACGTACTTGAGATAATGTCCGACTACGCCACCCATGGATTGCGGTTATTAGGAACCGCCGCTGCATGCAGACCGCTGGGGCTGATGAAGTGTGCAGCTAGGGTAGTGTGACTCCCCACGGGAAGAGTGCGGCCCCAGGGCAGTGTTGGGGATGGGGGGAGTGATGGTGGTGAAGGTCCCAGTGCCGGTAGTGCCGGAGGAGCGAAGGAGCACACGGACAACAAGTTACAGTCCAGGGTCTTTACTCACAGTTCGTTTGTTCCGGGTCACTTCCGTCAGCAGTGACCGCCCGAGCCGTGCTGCGTCCACCAGGTGAGGGGCTCGGTCAACTCCCAGGCAGTTCAGGAGCATGGCACAGGACCCCCTTTAATCCTTTCTCTGGCCTGCCTCACCAGTGACCCACTTTTGTCCGGCTGCCACGGACTTGTGCGGTTAAACGTGGGCCCCGTCCTCCGCTGTCCTATATGGTGCCTTCCTAGCAGGTTTGATGAGGTGTCGCACCAATAGATGATCACGACGACCGGTCTTTGGCTGAGGGTTGTTTCTCCTCCACCAACTTGGGATCCGGTACCCTTAATCTGCCTGACCCTGCACCCTGGATTCTCGTGGGTTCTTAGGGTCCCTTCCACCTTCTTGTTCCTGAGCCCTTCTGTTTCTCTGTCTCTTCTTCTCTTTCTTTCCTGTTCTGTTCCTTTCTGTTCCTTTCTCTTGGAGCTGAGATGAGCTAGAATCTCAGCTCCCCTTCACCTCCTCCTCGGCCTCTCACTAGGCCCTTCTGGAGTAGAGCTCCTACAGAGCCTCTACTCCCTGTCTTCTCCTCTGGCTGAACGAACCTAGATCTAAGATGGTGCCCACCTTTTATACCTCCCTCTAGCCATGAGCCCAGGTGACCAGCAACCAATGGGCTCCTTCCTACACTCAGGAACCGCCCCCTATCTGCCCCTACAGCACTGGGTGTTCCACCCCTCCCTCCCCACTCCAGCAGGGACATGGTCGGTCGTGCCTGCACTTATGTCTAGTGGGAGCACCGTTGAGCTGTCCCTCGGAAATGGGGTGTGTGTGCTGTATGCAGCTAACTGAGCCCTGGTCCATACTCCATCCTTACCCGGGAGTGGAATATCACACCTCTGGACTGAGGTGCAATACCCCTGTAGCGGCCGAACCCTCGGGGCGCTACACTGTCATGCCTCGGTTTCAAGACTTGATCCAGTGACCTCTGGCTGCGTGGTCGGTTTCCCTTTCTGCTAAGCCTCAGCCAGTTTAGTCTCTGACCAACTGCTGATGGTTCTTTTGTCTTTTCTTTCCTTTCTTTGGTTTGCTTCTATTCAAGTGTTTCTCACTTCCAATTTGGTTCTGTCCTATAACTTCTTAGGAGGGCTTTTTATCACCTTGCCCCTGCTTCTTTGCTGGCTATATTTGAAGACAGGTGTTGTTTGGAGATCCAGCTCCTCAGCAAGGGATTATTTTACCCCATTAATCTCTGTTGCTTTTACTATGGTTTGTTTGTGTGTCTTCCTCCCCAGTATCTTTTACTTTCTTTTATGTTTGGGGTCTGGGAGGCTTTCCACGTATTCCGTTTGTTGTGTGGTTCTTCTTACTTTCTTCCATCTTTCCTGAGTGTATGTGTAAACATATTCATAGGCCTGTGCCTTTTCCTCAGATATTTGTGAATTTCACTTTATAGTTATTATTGTTCTAATGTTGCGCATTGTTTAAAGAGAGGGTGCAATTAAGGAAATTCAGAGTCAACGTTGAGTGGAGACGCAGGGACAAATTAGGAACTTTCCTAGTCTGAACAGGGACCTGTTGGGTTCAGGTGTTTGTCTCTCTTGATTTATGTATATGGAATCCATGAAAGCTTTGGCTGCACAACTTCAAACTTTGCCCTTGGAAGTTGCGAAGACCAGGCGTTATCAACAACTCGCTAATCATAATGGCTCAGTGGAACCGAAGGTAAAGTTACTAGACTGCTTCAGCGGAGATAGAAGTAAGTTCTCAATTTTTCTACCTCATGCAAGTTATACTTTCGCCTCCGTCCTGTCTCCTCTGGGTGTGAGAGTCAGTGCGTGTGCATTATTTTGTCTTTACTCCATGAGGTATCCGCAGGTCTGGGCATTTTCTTGCCTGAGGGTTCTCCGGCATTTTCCTCTGTAGAAAGACTTCTATCAGGGGCTTTTGGGTCAGATTAGGGACATGATGAGTTAAAGTCCCTGCCCGCAGTCCCTGGAGGAAGCTATGACACTGTTCGTTTAGATGGACGCCTGAGAGCTGGAGACATGTTTGAATGCTTTTCAATGGCATCTTCCTTGCTACCAGTTGAGACTGTGGAACCTATGCAAATTGGTGCTTACAGAGACACCAGAGGGGAACTGAACTTGGAGCATTAGCTCAGTTCTGTTTATATCGGGGTGATTATGGTCACGTCACAGTTGTCATGTGTCTAGGTTTGAAATGTTGAGCCTGTGCTTTGTGATGAGCTTATCCGCTGAACTACAGAAGTTACACCATTTCCATGGGTGTTTATTATCTGTTATCCTTGCTTCAGTCTTTTTAGGTTAATTGGTGTATCTATTTATTCATTTGTCTGCCCAATCACATATATATATACAGTACAGACCAAAAGTTTGGACACACCTTCTCATTTAAAGATTTTTCTGTATTTTCATAACTATGAAAATTGTACATTCACACTGAAGGCATCAAAACTATGAATTAACAGATGTGGAATGATATACTTAGCAAAAAAGTGTGAAACAACTGAAATATGTCTTATATTCTAGGTTCTTCAAAGTAGCTTTGATGACTGCTTTGCACACTCTTGGCATTCTCTTGATGAGCTTCAAGAGATAGTCACCGGAAATGGTTTTCACTTCACAGGTGTGCCCTGTCAGGTTTAATAAGTGGGATTTCTTGCCTTATAAATGGGGTTGGGACCATCAGTTGTGTTGTGCAGAAGTCTGGTGGATACACAGCTGATAGTCCTACTGAATAGACTGTTAGAATTTGTATTATGGCAAGAAAAAAGCAGCTAAGTAAAGAAAAACGAGTGCCCATCATTACTTTAAGAAATGAAAGTCAGTCAGTCCGAAAAATTGGGAAAACTTTGAAAGTGTCCCCAAGTGCAGCTGCAAAAACCATCAAGCGCTACAAAGAAACTGGCTCACATGAGGACCGCCTCAGGAAAGGAAGACCAAGAGTCGCCTCTGCTTCTGAGGATAAGTTTATCCGAGTCACCAGCCTCAGAAATCGCAGGTTAACAGCAGCTCAGATTAGAGACCAGGTCAATGCCACACAGAGTTCTAGCAGCAGACACATCTCTACAACAACTGTTAAGAGGAGACTTTTTGCAGCAGGCCTTCATGGTAAAATAGCTGCTAGGAAACCACTGCTAAGGGCAGGCAACACGCAGAAGAGACTTGTTTGGGCTAAAGAACACAAGGAATGGACATTAGACAAGTGGAAATCTGTGCTTTGGTATGATGAGTCCAAATTTGAGATCTTTGGTTCCAACCACCGTGTCTTTGTGCGAAGCAGAAAAGGTGAACGGATGCACTCTACATGCCTAGTTCCTACCTTGAAGCATGAAGGAGGAGGTGTGATGGTGTGGGGGTGCTTTGCTGGTGACACTGTTGGGGATTTATTCAAAATTGAAGGCATACTGAACCAGCATGGCTATCACAGCATCTTGCAGTGGCATGCTATTCCACCCGGTTTACGTTTAGTTGGACCAATATTTATTTTTCAACAGGACAATGACCCCAAACACACCTCCAGGCTGTGAAAGGGCTATTTGACCAAGAGGGAGAGTGATGGGGTGCTACGCCAGATGACCTGGCCTCCACAGTCTCCAGACCTGAACCGAGTCGACATGGTTTGGGGTGAACTGGACCGCAGAGTGAAGGCAAAAGTGCCAACAAGTGCTAAGCATCTCTGGGAACTCCTTCAAGATTGTTGGAAGACCATTTCCGGTGACTACCTATTGAAGCTCATCAAGAGAATGCCAAGAGTGTGCAAAGCAGTCATCAAAGCAAAAGGAGGCTACTTTGCAGAACCTAGAATATAAGACATATTTTCAGTTGTTTCACACTTTTTTGTTAAGTATATAATTCCACATGTGTTAATTCATAGTTTTGATGCCTTCAGTGTGAATGTACAATTTTCATGGTCATGAAAATACAGAAAAATCTTTAAATGAGAAGGTGTGTCCAAACTTTTGGTCTGTACTGTATATATATATATATATATATATATATATATATATATATAGATATATACACACATCTTTACATATATAACAGATTATGGACAATAACAAATTTGCATGCAAAAATTTTAATTCTACAAATCTCTCACCTTTTTCATTGAATTTCAATGTCAATTGAACACTCCTTATTATACTCTGGGGTCTTTCTATACATAGGGTATAAAAAATGAATTAAATAGTTAATACTCACCTCACCTGTCACCACTCACCTGTCCCGCTGTGTAGTCCTTCAAGCCTCTTCTTTTTTACATCTTCCCCATAATGCACATCTTTTAGCCTGCTTCACTCTAGGTCTCTGATCACCTTGCACACCGTGCTTTCACAGTGCACCATGTTGTGACGCCACAAGATGCGCCATGACAGCACGGTGCAATAGAACGTCAGTGGCATAGTCCCACTTTAAACCATGACCCACAGTGAGGCAGGCTGAAGAAGATGCAAACGATGGGGAAAGCAAAAAGAAGAGGTGTGGAGGACCGGAAGGCTGGCAGGGAGGATGGCGAGACATGTGAGTAGTGAAGTGAGTATTTTTTTTTACGTTTTTGTCTGCCCTCTAGTGTTCAACAAAATGGCGGATAGATAATTTTCCTCATAATTGCATTCAATGGCTTTGAATTGCTTTATAGTGTATAAAGGAGCACTGTGGAGATCAATGTTACCAAATGTGTAATATACAGTATAACTGGCAGTTAGCTCTAAGAATACTATCTGTAATTTTCATGAAGAAATAGCAACATAAGTGTACAAGGCACAAATGTCCAAAGTTTGCTCATCATCTATTAGCCTGATAAGCTCTTTCTCATCTTAACATTCAAGAGTCTAAACATGAAACCAAATACCAAATCTAGAACATTTACATTCATCGTGTCTATTCTAAAAAATTCTATAGAAATCAAAATGCTTCATTATTAGCTATCTTTTTCTTTTACTCTTGAAAGATTTTTGGAGATAACTAATTTACATAAACTATCAGTAAAAAAAAACAGTTGAATAGTGGTGCTATTATAATATTTTGCAGGTGAGAGCAGAAACTTGCTTCTCCTAGGGCAACATTTCAATGTTAATTTTCCCAATAACTTTTAAAAAGTGACTGCCATTAGCTGAGAAAAAAAAGCTGCCTGTCACAAAGATATAGTAGTAAATCATACAGTGAGATAATTACTCTCCAGTGTTTCATTAATATGCTTTTTTTTTGTTTGTGAAGCATCTTTGTATATAATTACCAATGTATTTGGTTGACAGCTAGATACTTCTTTTCCAGGGCCACTTTTCACTCCATGATACAGCCTATTCATAATATTTGTTTGCTTCCAAAAATCAACCAAGACTTTTTCAAATGTATTCTATATAACTTGCTATTTATATAAGAGCTCAGATGTAATTATTGCAACCATTTTAAACACTCAATGTTTTTCTTTCCATGTTTCAAAATAAATGTCCAAATGGACATTTAATAGAAAGCTGGATACACTTGAGCTCCTTTTGCTACAGGGCACTTGTGTCAAACTTGACAAAGGCTTCCATGATGCCATCCCTATGCCACCTAGCATTCATGAACTAGATTGGCAGCATGCTTAGATCTGTCCGGTCAAAGCATGATATTACCACCTGCATAAGAGACTCTCAGATGAGTTTAAGCCTAGAGTCATTTTATAAAGCAAATCTGAAATCTTTTGATCTAAGGAGAGAACTCATTGTACCTCTGCGTTTTACACAGTACTTGCACCATTGATATTTTCTGATGGGAGATGAAAAAGGTGTCATTGTAGTCAATCTTATGTCAGAACTCGAGAAAGCTGGAGATCTCTTAACAGTGATAGCTATCAGAGAACTTGGTACAGATTTTTATATTCACTAAATTTAAAGAGCTCCTGCTAGCTACAAACACCTTTTTCTGAGCTGGCCATTTGATACTAAATCGTCAAGAATTGGAAAGAGACTGAAAAGAAGGCAACACCAAAATATGAGCATGACGAATATCAGGGTGGTACAGATGTACAAATGTTATAGACAATTGTGTTGTGGGGAAATACTTGCATATATAAAAACTAGTGTATCTAACTACATTGTTTCATGTGCAAAAATACTTTATTATAACACAAACACAGACAAACAGCACATATTAATACATGCTAAATACAAAATTACAAAACAGGGATTCACTCAGAGAGGTGTAAACTGGATCTTTCCATGGTCGCCTGGCAGCTCTAAATAGACTTCTTTGCAGAGACTTTGGGTTAGCTACACCTACTATCAGGTCCCAGGTGAGTCTTGGTCTTTAATTTCCTCTTCAGGGATGTGGACTCTTTCATGGACCCTTGGTTGAGTCCTTGGAATAGCTGCGGATAGGTGGACTGCCTGGCAGGAATGTTTAGGTATTCCGGTGAGAGCCGGAACACAGAAAGGACAAAATGATAAGTCAGAAGAATTGTCAGTAAATGTTCCAAGGTAAAAACCAGGAAGTATAGACTTGGAACAAAATCAAAAGTCAGAAGAACAAATAGTAAAAGGGGTGAGGTCCAAAACAAGACAAAACACTAGAACTACTAAAGTAAAGCATAGATGTATGGACCAAGACTCATGAGTATAAATGGAGAGCAATTTCGCCCAGGGCTCATAGCAGCAAGGAATATTAATTTAACAGGAATAAACCCAAATTTTCCGGCTGTTCAGTATCACAAGTCCCAGGAGTACAACGGGGTTATTGTGTTGTCACCCTGCCTCACCGGGTGACAAAAGCAGAAACAGAGGGGGCAGGTACTGGCATGGATGTTACAAGAGGCATAAAATGACAAATATGAAAAATCTGATCTGGTTTGCCAAGAAAATACTGCAGCCCATGCTTATTTCTGCTAGTAAGTGCAGCTTTCTTAGAAAACCATGCCTCTATTTTCACATTCATAGATTCACCTTACAATAAAAGCACAAAGTGAGAATCTAAATCAAAGCTAAAAATAATGTGGAAACAGATTCTAAAGTACTAGTAAACCAGGACAATCAGCTTTCAGAGGGCACTGGTAAAATAACAAATTTAAATTTGCCACTTTTACCCTATATTTTTCACTGCTTTGTGAAAGTATATTTTTCACCAGGAATCTGTAACACTGTCCTTTGGCAACTGAACAACAAACTTTTAGGCATTGGGCTGTTCTAGCTAACCTATGACTAGGTGCAAGGCTTCCAGTTACCCTGTACAATAAATAGAACGTCTAATATAGTCATGGTGATTGAAGCCTACCTTCTTAGTTGTTTTCTACAGTTCCAATTCTGTGCAATTTATGAGATTTACATTAGAATGGGTACATTACAGTGGTAGTTATAGGGAAGTTTTCCAAATGATATACAATTCATAATAACACTTCCAACAATCGAGCACAGGACAGATAATGAAATAGTAACATAATCTTTATTGAGAACAAAGTGAATAAGACACATTAATTAAAGCCATATACGATAAAACAGACAAGATAAAATAAATGCAGGTGGAGGTATACAGTGCAAAAGTTATGATGTAAATATAGAGTAAGGAGTGACCAAGAAACTAGGACAAAACAACTACCGGTAATAAATAGAAAATACTATAGACCTTGTAAATGATCAAAAAAGTACTTGGTTCACAATATCCCATCTATGAATATAGCAGTCAAAAAAGTGAAGCGTGAAAAAGTATGAGTGTATATATACAACAAATAAAGTGGCAGTACACAATTAAAAAATGCGGCACTTAATTCATAATAGAATAAATAATATAGAGTTCAATTCATAATTAATGATGGAATACTAAGAATAAATAACCTGAAAATATACAAAATTCAAAGATAAAGGGTCACATCAATGTAAGAATAATAAAAGAACTACAAACCCATAGTATCAAAGTGCACTGCTCGTCCTCCACCTCACCCTCCAATGTGCGTTTTGCAATACTTCACCACCGCTCCCTGAGGAAGCATTGTGAAATATGTGTTGGGGGGTGCGGTGCGGACGAGTAGTGCACTTCGATACTATGGGTTTGTAGTCCTTTTATTATTCTTACATGGATTTTTTTTACAAAATGTTCAAATTGGTCTAAAATAAACTAAAAGAAGTTCTGCTCACCAGTCTACCACCATTCCTGATCTAATGCTGTCTTTTCGTCCATCAGTATTAAATTTTTTGTGGCTATTTATTTGAAAATGCTGATAAAGTATACAAAACATAGCGACTATTTCTACCAACTTTAATGTGGTGCAATACAACCTAATATGACATACTTAGTTAATTTCATAAGTTGAAACAGAACATTTACCGCAAATCGAAACCAATTTCACAAAGCCATTGCTCGCTTTGGCAAGGTCTTCTGCAGCTTCAAAAGACCATTTATAACTGACCAAATACATTACTTTTTTCCATAAAATATTGGCTTTTCAATCAAATATAGCTCAAAGCATTGAGAACACTATGGATATTAAATACGTAACCTTACTAAAAGCACTCATTTGACAAATTAAATTCATTATAAGGTCATGCTGTCTGAAAGGAAAGTGGATGAATAAAATGTCCTGTTAATTCTGGTAAAAAAAAAATCAGCCTTAGTTGGGAACAAACGGCAGCATTCATAAACAAGCACTGCAATTATACATAGAAATGAAAACTATATAATTAAAATATTCATAATCTAGCAAATATTATATCCATCAAAGGACTGATGCAATTATTTCACACTTAACATTGAAAAAATTCACCATAATACAGGGAGGCCTACAGACAAAGGCACTATACACAATCAGGGTTTTAAGGTAAATGATTATAATTATAAATTGATTAGTTAATTATATTTTCTACCAATGCTTTACTGATAAATGTAAGCATTTATTATATTTATTTATTCAATCAATCAATCGATAGACAATATGCTTTACATTTAGGGAGTAGACATTTTCATTTGGAAACAAATGTGATTCATATTATTAGCAATGGAACGTCAAAACTGATCAGGTATGTAGATTATTAATGTACTCACTGTAAATGACATAGAGGGTCAAAACTAGAAAAGTATGGTTCTCAAGTCATATCCATAGAAAAAAAGTAGTCAAAGGTTCAAGGTTAAAAATTCAGATTTATTTCATATCCATTAAAAAGTTAACATGGAAAAATTATTTATAATGCTTTTCTTATATGGCGCCATCATATTCTGCAGGGCTTTACATACATTATCATCTCTGTTCCAACTGGGGCTCACAACCTAAATTCTCTATCAGTATGTCTTTGGAATGTGGGAGGAAACTGGAGAATCCAGAGGAAACCCACACAAACAAGGGGAGAACATACAAACTTCTTGCACATGTTGTCTTGGGTGCGATTAGAACCCAGGACCCCAGCACTGCAAGGCAACAGTGGTAGTCATTGAGCCACTGTGCTGCCCAGGATGGCAAGATTTGCTTGCTGATGTGTTTTAACCGTTTGGTCTTAATCTTTGAGATGGTTAAGCTAAAAAAATTTGCTCTAAATAATTACTTTTTCTAGAACAATGTGCCAATATAAAAAAAAAAAAGATTGCTTGACAGGGGGTATAGTAGGAAATTATTTGAATAATGCAGAAAACAAAGGCCCCAAATCATCAAGAACAGCGCTTTCATTCCAGTCTTAATGAGGGTGTGTGCTGGAGTCAGGGGATCCTGATTCATTAAGAGTCATTAAAATCCAGGCACCTCACCATAACTCCTACTCCAGTCAGGGACAGGAGTAAGATTTCTGGCATAAAGTACACCATAGCTCATCATGAATTTGAGTTGTGGCGTCACATTTCTATTCTGCCCATGTGCCACTGCAGGTCCACCCATTTTAGCAGAGTTGGGTGAAACTGGCATGAAAATGCCAAAAGTCACAATATTTTTGCATAAAAATTTTAAGACTTCACCACCGGATTTACGCCAGAATCGTAATCACTTTGTTGAATTGGGGCCAAAGTTAATAAAATGTCACGTAATGGGCTTTTAAATAGTGGAAATGGAAATCTCAGGAATGATAAAAGTGAGAATAAAAATTGTCTGATTTCTACAGCAAATAGTAGGCAATTTGTTGAGATAAAAAAATCATCATGAAGTATATGAATATTTTGAATCCAGATGCTACTTTGAAGAAAATACTTCAACAGGGCTTTTGGGATGTAGCTGAAAGAAGTAGATCATTGAGAGATGTGTTTTCTCCGAGCCTTTTTGTTGGGATGAATATTATTAATTACAAGAAAACACGACTGTCTCAAATAGAGTTCTTCAAAATCGGCGGTTGCAAGAAAAGGGCTGTGGATATGCTACTAATCATGTACAGTGAATAAGCATGACTACAAAATGTTTTAAATTAATGTATTAATAGTGACACCACCCATATAGCGTATGCTATTGTATGTACACAAGGTGATTTAATGTACATCGGGTGCCCCATCAGAGAACTAAAAAGTAGAACAGCAGAACATATTTTTGATATGAATAAGAAAAATGGTTACTATTTCAGTTGCTGCTAAACATTTTTCTGAGGTACACTCTGATAGTTTAAATTTCTTTGTTTATTGGGGGGGGGCAATCTAGAGAGTAACTAAAACTAAACATGGGGCAGATTGAAGAAAGTTACTATTAAAAGAGTTTATCTGGGACCATTTAATTTTTTTCTAATGGGCTTAACAGTAGAGAGCCGACTGTCAATCAGCATGACGCATGACGTCGGCAGTCACACCCCATCGACAGAAAAGCCCGGAAGAGGAAGGGCTGCTCTGTTGGCATGAGGCCAAATGAAGCCGGCGCCAAGCAGAAAGGGCAGGTACTTAGCAACTACCTGCCTGTCATTACTTAGAAAATAAAACAATCCAGAATAACTCCTTTAAAGAAAGAGATTTCAAGGATAATGAAATGAAGTACTACATTTTCACAAGGTCTGAATTTTCATATTGATTTGATGTATGTTTATTAATAGTGCAATATCCTATTTTGTTAGTCCTATGTAATCTGAATTTATTATGTATATTTTTGAATTATTCGCGTGATGCCATTCTAGAGGCATGCCTTCTGGTTCTATAGGGAACCTATCACCAGCAAAAACATTCTTAACCTGCAGATATGGGGTAAATCTGTAGGTTAATAGCATTACTAACCTGCCTGGTGCCTGCCCATAACCGAACGCTGCGGGGAGAAAATGAACTTTATTCTCCAGCAGTATACAAAGCAGTGGCAGTAACTGCGCCCCTGGCACTGACTGACAGCTGGCCCCAATGCATGAGCGAGTGTCAGTCAGGGCAGGGGGTGCAGTTACAGCTGTCCAGAGGGGTGACTAAACCAGGGCAGGCACCGCCCCCGTGCCTAAAACTGAATACTGCCGGTGAAAATAACGTTAATTTTCTCCCCGCAGAGTTCAGCTACATGCAGGTGACGCGCCCCCTGGGCCAGTGCTGAAGTGCGGCGCGCGTGCGCGCGGGGAATACCCGGAGCCAGATCCGATGGGGGTAGTAGTCTTCGTGTGGCGGTGACCCGGTCCGTGCCCAGGGTGGTCAAGTTAAACGTGTGGCAGTCTTTGTAGATGTTATAAATGTCGACTACGCCACCCGTTGATTTGCGGTCGCAAGGCCGCCACTGCAAAACAGTCCGCTGAGGCCGATGGTATATATGTGCAGCTATGGTGGTATAACCCCCAACGGGAGAGGTATAGCCTCAGGGCAGCTGGTGCGGGTGAAGGGAGTGATAGTAAGAGCGTCCCGGTACCTATGGTGCTGGTGGTGCGATGGAACACAGAGACTGATTGCAGTTTTCAATGCTTTACTCACAGTTGTTATTAACGTCAGTCCTGCAGGTGATGACGACCCGAGCCATGCTGCGTCCACCAGGTACGGGGCTCGACCAACCCCCAGGCAGTTCCAGAGCGTGACCTTGAACTCCTTTCCCCGTTCCTTTCTCTGGCCGTCCCCACTAGGGACCCACCCATGTCCAGCTTCCTCGGGCCTTCTGGTGGCGAAACCTTTCTCCGGTCTCCCTGACCCTATGTGGCATGCCTTCGTGGTGAGTGTATTGAGTGGTCGCGCCAAGACGTGGCCACGACCTCCGGTTCCTGGCTGAGGATAAGTGGCCTCCACCAGTTTGGGATCCAGTACCCTGATCTGCCAACCCTTCACCCGCTGACTCCTAGCGTGTTCGGGTTCCTTCTTGCTTCATGTCTCTGGGCCTTTCCTTATGTTTCATTCTTTCCTTGCTTCTTGTTCCTTTCTTCTTCACTCTTGCTCCCTCCAGGGGCAGCACCCAGACAGGGCTGCTGCTCCCTGTCACTCCTCTTCTCACTCTTCGTCTGTCTGACTGAACTGAACTCATTCCTAAGATGGTGCCCACCTTTTATACTCCCTCTGACACCCGAGCCCAGGTGATTAGCAACCAATGGGCTCCTTCCTATGCCCAGAAACCCGCCCCTATCTGCTCCTACACCACTGGGTTTTCCTCCCCCTCCCCACTCCAGCCAGGAACAGAAGCTGTCGTACCTGCACATCTTTCTAGTGGGAGTACCGTCGGTCTGTTCCTCGGAAATGGGGTGTGTGTGGTGCATGCAGCTAACTGAGTTCTAGTCCACACTCCATCCTTACCCGGGAGTGGAATACCACACCTCTGGTTCGAGGTGCAATACCCCTGTAGCAGCCGAGCCCTCGGGGTGCTACATTCCCCCCTGGTAAATCACAGCACGTCCTCGGGCTGAAACAGAGCAAAACAATTACAAACTTACAAAAATTTTAAAGTGTACACTCATAAATAAGACATTAACTTTCAAATCATCCCTTTATGGGAGGTACCCTTTTCACTTTAACGTTACTGATATCAACACTTTTGCTAATGCCACGGGAACTCTTTTGTAGAAAACACGATATATAAAACTTCAGCATCGTTACTTTTAGCAGCATTATGAAACTTTCACATTTAGACATTTTTCATATAAAACATTTTCAACATTCTTGACTTCTTGGGATCTGGCCGCTGTGCAACTCACGACCTGATAAAGTGCAACAGTCACTGTATCTTGAGGTTGGGAAGGGTTCTTACAAAACCAATAGGGGGCGCTTTAGGAAGCGCAACTAAGTACAGGGTCGGCCGCTCTCAGTCCTCAGCCAGGTAGAGGGAAAGGATGACCGCTCTCAGTCCTCGGTCAGGTTAGGGATTAGGGCAAAGCAGGCAACAGTTCTCTTTCTGTCCCAACGGGGACCACACTCTTTGTGGAAACAGTCTCACAACAGTCCTTATACTCGATCGGGTAACTATTTACATCTCCTCTTTTACCGTTTACGATTGACGGTGTCCTCCACACGCTCCTTCCTCTTCCTCAGGTTCAGACCCGTCCGGGCCCCCTTTCTTCTCCTCCTGGTATGATAACTCCTCCTCCTCCTTGACCCGGTGGACATGAAGGGCGTACCACCCCTTCACTCCCTTTTGCCTGGTATAGGTGACGGTATCTCCAGGCACCAGGTCCCATCCACTGTGCGCCTCCGGTAGGTGGGACTCTACGTCGCTCCTGTTTACAAACACCTGGCTCATGGTCTTCGGGTCTTAGATGATGCCCCAGCCACATGCCATGTGAAACTTAACAACAGTCCCGGTGACTCGGGGACCGTGAGCTGTACGGGGGGTCCTGGCGGGCCCTTGTCTTCTGCTCCACGTTTTTAATGTGGAGCCACTCCTCCTTCACTTTCCCCTCTCTCCGCTCCCGCTCAACCGTTGCCTGTTGTTGGCGGCAGGTCCCATAGCGCCGGGCGGCGCCCGCCCGGGTCTCCTGAGTGAACTCCATCAGGTCTTCTCCAGTGGGGTCCCCCTCGAATTGAGCGTCTTCCAGCGGGGGTGAAGAGAGGTCCACGGGCTCCGGAGCTGGGATTAGCGGTTCATCTGGGGCCCTTGCTCCCTCGGGGTGACTCTTCCTGGAGCGGGGGTTGGTGTATTCAGGCGGCCAGACGAATGGTGTCCCATCCGGGCAGGTGTGCTGCTCATACAGGTCTTTCCCCAATGGTGGCACAACTGGGGGCCCCGGCTGGGGTGCAGCGCCCGCGGGCACTCGCCTTTCAACCAGGCCGGTGACTTTCTGATCGTGCCCGATGTTGGGGAGCACGGTCCTGGGCGAGGCTCCGCTGCAGAGCTTGCTGCTGGAGGGCTAACTGCTGGTGATGGAGGCACGGCGGGCGGTGCGGCACCCAGAGCTTCGGGTTCCGCGGCGGGAGGTAGGGGCAGGTCCGCGGCCTCAGGGCCCGGAGTAACGGCGTTCCCCTTACTTGTCATTGCGGCCTCCCCCGCGGCGTCGTCCTCGGCCTCCGATCCGCTTCTGCTGCCTCTCGGGATAGACGCGGTGCTGGATGGTGGCTGCGGTGGTGAAGCTCTCCTCCGTATCCGACATCCTCCTCCCCCCTAGTGGACCGTGGCCTACCTCGCGATGATCCTCTTCCGTAGGCCGCGGCTCCGCAGTGGATCGTCAGGGTTGAGGACCTTCCGTCGCGCTCCTGTGACGTCGGCGTCGCTGGGCTCCCTCCAGGACCTGACGCAACGTCCGGACGTGAGACGGGGCTTCAATTCTCGCGGGCTTTCGGAGTCCACGCCCCTCTTCTTCCCGCGCGGCATCCTCAAGATGGCGTCCAATGGCGGGAAAGCTCCACGGATGGCGGGAAGAAGGCAGAAGATGGCGTCGGATGGCGGGAATCGGCTCCAGATGGCGGGAAACGACTCCGGACGGCGGAAAACTTCACCACAGGTAAGTATAAAAGTTTTTTTTTTTTTTTTTCAGGCACGCAGTACCCGGTGGTTGCGGGCACGTAATCCTGCCGACTACGCCAAAATTGACGCGCCCCCTGGGCCAGTGCTGAAGTGCGGCGCGCGTGCGCGCGGGGAATACCCGGAGCCGGATCCGATGGGGGTAGTAGTCTTCGTGTGGCGGTGACCCGGTCCGTGCCCAGGGTGGTCAAGTTAAACGTGTGGCAGTCTTTGTAGATTTTATAAATGTCGACTACGCCACCCGTTGATTTGCGGTCGCAAGGCCGCCACTGCAAAACAGTCCGCTGAGGCCGATGGTATATATGTGCAGCTATGGTGGTATAACCCCCAACGGGAGAGGTATAGCCTCAGGGCAGCTGGTGCGGGTGAAGGGAGTGATAGTAAGAGCGTCCCGGTACCTATGGTGCTGGTGCTGCGATGGAACACAGAGACTGATTGCAGTTTTCAATGCTTTACTCACAGTTGTTATTAACGTCAGTCCTGCAGGTGATGACGACCCGAGCCATGCTGCGTCCACCAGGTACGGGGCTCGACCAACCCCCAGGCAGTTCCAGAGCGTGACCTTGAACTCCTTTCCCCGTTCCTTTCTCTGGCCGTCCCCACTAGGGACCCACCCATGTCCAGCTTCCTCGGGCCTTCTGGTGGCGAAACCTTTCTCCGGTCTCCCTGACCCTATGTGGCATGCCTTCGTGGTGAGTGTAGTGAGTGGTCGCGCCAAGACGTGGCCACGACCTCCGGTTCCTGGCTGAGGATAAGTGGCCTCCACCAGTTTGGGATCCGGTACCCTGATCTGCCAACCCTTCACCCGCTGACTCCTAGCGTGTTCGGGTTCCTTCTTGCTTCATGTCTCTGGGCCTTTCCTTATGTTTCATTCTTTCCTTGCTTCTTGTTCCTTTCTTCTTCACTCTTGCTCCCTCCAGGGGCAGCACCCAGACAGGGCTGCTGCTCCCTGTCACTCCTCTTCTCACTCTTCGTCTGTCTGACTGAACTGAACTCACTTCTAAGATGGTGCCCACCTTTTATACTCCCTCTGACACCCGAGCCCAGGTGATTAGCAACCAATGGGCTCCTTCCTATGCCCAGAAACCCGCCCCTATCTGCTCCTACACCACTGGGTTTTCCTCCCCCTCCCCACTCCAGCCAGGAACAGAAGCTGTCGTACCTGCACATCTTTCTAGTGGGAGTACCGTCAGTCTGTTCCTCGGAAATGGGGTGTGTGTGGTGCATGCAGCTAACTGAGTTCTAGTCCACACTCCATCCTTACCCGGGAGTGGAATACCACACCTCTGGTTCGAGGTGCAATACCCCTGTAGCAGCCGAGCCCTCGGGGTGCTACACAGGCACCGGGCAGGTCAGTAACACTATTAACCTGCAGATTCACCCATATCTGCAAGGTAATAGCGTTTTTGCTGGTGACAGGTTCCCCTTAAATTGATTTTCTGAGTTTGATTTTTATTTTATGCTTAAAGGTTATTCTAAACATGTGTCTCCAGCAGCACACACAAGTGCACAGCCTTTTACTTCCTTGTTGCTGGTGGGAAGGGGGTCACATTCTCTTGAGTGATAGTTCTGTGTCTCTTTGAGACAGTAGTTTGTACTATTGCTGTGCCTTCTGCATGCTACTGTGACACATTACCGGTCTCAGTAATGTGAAAATCTGCCTTCACTTAAAACAGACTTTACCAGAGACTTGAGGAGGAGAAAGAAGCAGATTTCTTTGATAAGATATATTACAGAATTGCTTATTTTTATGTGTACAATTTCTGGACTAAAAATTAAAACATTGGTTATGCTTTAAAGTGTTCCCTCAGTAGAGCCTCAATTAGAATTGGCAGCATCACAGGATGCAAGTGGTAGTAAAAGTATTTAATTCTTTTAATACATATATTGCACCCTTCTTAATGCACCCTTCTTAATGCACCCTAGGTATTTTGCATCTGTATAATATTTGTATTATAAAAAGTTTTCCACTGGTGTTATGACCTATGGAGGATACACAAAGTTTATTTTTGTTTACTTACAAGAAGAAGAAAATAAATTGCACTTACTAAAGGTGTCACTGTGAGTTCAAGAAAGAGCAGCACTACAACAGGAAAGGTTTAGCAAGGATAAACACACATCTAATAGTGTTTTCAGATCTAGGATTACAGAAATAACACTTCACTAAGAATTGTTTCTTTACCAGGGAACCTAATACTATGTAAGCAGAGATGTAGTTGTACGTGCTTTTCTGCTCGTTTGGTTTTATTTACCACTAAATTGAATGTTGCAGTAACTTTTAAACTTTCAGAAAATAGATTTTTCCCACAGCTGTAGTGGTGTAATAGCCTTCTCATATAGACTCCTGAACACATTCATATAGCTTACATATATTGAGGAAAGTTTTGTGTCATAGTGCACTTTAAGCCTTTTCTGCTCATGTCAGAATATTACATTGCAGGAACTATGTTGTTCAAAGGAGCCACCATACAATTATGGCAAAGTGATGAGGTTGGATACGAAGCTATGCCAGTAGCATCAAACATGCTGTTGATGTCCCACTCCAATGATCAGATTGGAAGACAAATCTTTTCTTTTTAACCTTACATGCAATTAATTTCTTGCCACAGCTAGCATTGATGTGCCATCCTGGATGAGCTGCACTACCTGAGCAACTTCTGTGGGTTGTACTGTAGACACCACCTCATGCTACTGTACCTCTAGGGGTGAGAGCAATGACAAAATGCAAAAGTGACCAAAAACAACAGTGAAAAAGGATGAGAACAGAGAAATGGTCTGCGGTCACCACCTGCAGAACCACTCCTTTATACAGGATGTCTTGGTAATTGCCTATCATTTCTACCTGTTGTCTGTTCCATTTTCACAACAGCAGGAGAAATTGATTCACAATCAGTGTTGCTTCATAACTGGACAGGTTGATTTCACAGAAGTGTGATTGACTCTGAGTTAAACAACACAATGTAAGTGTTCCCTTTATTTTTTGAGCAGTGTATATATATATGTATAAATATATATATATTTTTCCCATTATACAGTAGAGTAGAAAAACACTATTTAAAATGATAATGAGAATAAGAATAATAATAAAAGTTGTATGTACCCCAATATGACACCAATAAAATCAAGTGATTCTGTGAAAATGGAGCCCTCACAAAACTCAATCGCGTAGAAATTTAACAAAAGAAAATTGATTTAAAAAATAGTGAAAATAGTGTTTTTAAGGTGCAAAAGTTGAAGAACATTAAAAATTGACATACATTTGCTATTTTCAGAATTATAACTGTAAAGTTATCAGTGTCACAGCATATGGTGAATGCCGTAAAAAAAAACAACTTAAAAAACAACAGTGAATTGATCCCACAAAATGTTATTGATTAATACAAATCTTCCCACAGGAACAAGCCTCGCATCAATGCAAAAAGAAAAAAGTCGACTTGTCATTATAGGGGTTGTCCGGAGAAAACAAGTTATCACCTATCCACAAGATCATTGGGGGTCTCCCAGTTAGAAGGGAACAGCAGTGCGCATTCTCGACTACTGCTTCACTCATTTCCTGTGTGGCTGACAAGCACTGCACAGCCCCAAAAATAATGATTAGAGCAGCCTTTTTGTCATATGTATTGCTGATCCATTCTAACAGGAATAAAACTGTCCCATATGAGTTATGCTGCTCAGTGTGGATCCTAGGGGTTGAACCCCCATCAATCAATAAGTCATCACCTACCTTGTGGAAAGGGTAACTTATTTTCAATGGAGAACCCCTTTAAATACTAAATTAACTACATCTTCATTTATCCTTTTTTGTTTGACATCATGTTCCGCAAGGGCTCGGAGCGCACCAGCAGCTTAGGAACCCAGGGCGGGCCGGCAGCATCTGATGTCACTGATGTCAGACATGGCTGACCCCCTCTGCTAAGACCATTTAGTCTGCCAAGCCGTTCATACAGTGGCTTGGCCATGCTGCCTCAGTGCATGCTGCGCAACGTGTCTCACCCAGTCCGGGCCACCCTCCTTACTTCTGCTCACCGGGTCCCATACTCCAGTACTGGCAGTAATGCCACAATCCAAAGAGTGACATTTGAAATCAAAACCTTCACAATTGCACTGTCTGCAGTGGATGCTAAGCAAGCTACCCCCTCAGTAGTACTAACCTAATAATGAAATGGCAAAAGTACCACAATTTTATCCCTAAGAATGACAGACAGTTAAGCATTTAGCATTTTTTTTGTTTGTTTTCAAACTATAGTTTTCTAGAGCTTTGCTGTCAAACCTGCATTTGTGTTTCCTGTCTGTAAATCCAGGCTCTAGTTTATTCTGGCACAATGTTTCTTATTTTAATGGTAAGTAAACAATTTTTATCTTGTGTTAAGCATGCATGTTGATTCATAGATCTTAGGTGACTTTGGGAAGAATAACGCTATCATTCTTGTTTACAATCTGGCTAACCCTTGTAATATAATAGAGTAAATGCACCAGGAACAATAAATATTGACAGCAAATTCTGAATATTAATTGAATATTTCAGTCTTGTCATGCCAAAGCTCAAGTCTAAAATACACAAACAAATCTAGTCACAAACAAGTTAATTTGAAAAGAATACATGTCCATCAAAGTGCCATTTCTTAGCAAAGTGTAGACACTGTATATTTATTATATTGACTTACAGGAAAACAAGAAAAACGTGGCTTATAGAACGTTACTTGACAATTATTTCTCATAATTCACCAGGGAGAATAATCTCTTCCCGACTGCAGCAAGTGCCAGTTAAACAGCCACATAGATCGATGCTCTGACTTTTTAAATCTTATTCGCAGTCTCTGCTGAAATTTCATTGACAAGGATTTGTGTAGGAGCAGATTCACTAAATAATACTTTTGCTTGTAAAGGACTGAGGATTTTCTTTTTTCTCTCTGTAGGAAAATGTTTGAAGTGAGTTCCCTAAAAATAACAAACAGCTCAGAGTCTGCTGAAAGAGTTTAACAAACAACTGACAATGATATAAAATAACAAAAGGAGTAAAACACAAAATACTCATCTTACTAGTGCTGGTGTCATGGCTCCTTATCCCAGGTCTGTCTCAGTTCATGTAGGTCCAGCAATGGTGTGTTGTTATTTTATACAATTGTAATATGTTTGTAAAAAAAATCATGACTTGGAAAACCTCTTGAATACACCAAACCATTATTCTTTATGATAATCACTAGTAATGAGCGAGCACTAAAATGCTTGGGTGCTTGAAGCTCGGGTCGAGCACATTGGAATACTCGGGTGCTTGACCCGAGCAACGAGCCCAATGTAAGTCTATGGGAAACTCAAGCATTTTTCTGGTAGTCCCCCCCGGTGGTCTGCAGAAGGTCAAAAATTGCCCAAATCGATAGGAACAGTGCTCAATTAAACGTCAGGCAGGCAGAATATATAGGCAGACAGGCAGGCAGGGTATATAGGAGGGTGCATGAAAAACATAGCAGGGCACTTGGAACACACTAGTGCCCTCCAATTTTCATGCACGCGTCTCTTTAAACAAGCCGGCCAGCAATTCATCAGCGGCATACACCGGTACCCAACAATTTAGAACAGAAAGAATAGAGCATCACACATAGATTAGATAGATAGAAACATGTCAGTCACATACAGTACAGACCAAAAGTTTGGACACACCTTCTAATTTAAAGATTTTTCTGTATTTTCATGACTATGAAATTGTACATTCACGCTGAAGGCATCAAAACTATGAATTAACACATGTGGAATTATATACTTAACAAAAAAAGTGTGAAAGAACTGAAAATATGTCTTATATCCTAGGTTCTTCAAAGTAGCCACCTTTTGTTTTGATGACTGCTTTGCACATTCTTGGCATTCTCTTGATGAGCTTCAAGAAGTAGTAGTCACCCGAAATGGTCTTCCAACCATCTTGAAGGAGTTCCCAGAGATGCTTAGCACTTGTTGGCCCTTTTGCCTTCACTCTGCGGTCCAGCTCACCCCAAACCATCTTGATTGGGTTGAGGTCTGGTGACTGTGGAGGCCAGGTCATCTGGCTTAGGAATAAATCACTCTCCTTCTTGGTCAAATAGCCCTTACACAGCCTGGAGGTGTGTTTGGGGTCATTGTCCTGTTGAAAAATAAATGATGGTCCAACTAAACGCAAACCGGATGGAATAGCATGCCGCTGCAAGATGCTGTGGTAGCCATGCTGGTTCAGTATGCCTTAAATTTTGAATAAATCCCCAACAGTGTCACCAGCAAAGCACCCCCACACCATCACACCTCCTCCTCCATGCTTCATGGTGGGAACCAGGCATGTAGAGTCCATCCGTTTACCTTTTCTGCATCGCACAAAAACACGGTGGTTGGAACCAAAGATCTAAAATTTGGACTCATCAGACCAAAGCACAGATTTCCACTGGTCTAATGTCCATTCCTTGTGTTCTTTAGCCCAAACAAGTCTCTTCTGCTTGTTGCCTGACCTTACCAGTGGTTTCCTAGCAGCTATTTTACCACGAAGGCCTGCTGCACAAAGTCTCCTCTTAACAGTTGTTGAAGAGATGTGTCTTCTGCTAGAACTCTGTGTGGCATTGACCTGGTCTCTGATCTGAGCTGCTGTTAACCTGCGATTTCTGAGGCTGGTGATTTGGATAAACTTATCCTCAGAAGCAGAGGTGACTCTTGGTCATCCTTCCCTTGGGCGGTCCTCATGTGAGCCTGTTTCTTTGAAGCGCTTGATGGTTTTTGCAACTGCACTTGGGGACACTTTCAAAGTTTGCCCAATTTTTCAGACTGACTGACCTTCATTTCTTAAAGTAATGATGGCCACTCATTTTTCTTTACTTAGCTGCTTTTTTCTTGCCATAATACAAATTCTAACAGTCTATTTAGTAGGACTATCAGCTGTGTATCCACCAGACTTCTGCACAACACACCTGATGGTCCCAACCCCATTTATAAGGCAAGAAATCCTACTTATTAAACCTGACAGGGCACACCTGTGAAGTGAAAACCATTTCCGGTGACTACCTCTTGAAGCTCATCAAGAGAATGCCAAGAGTGTGCAAAGCAGTCATCAAAGCAAAAGGTGGCTACTTTGAAGAACCTAGAATATAAGACATATTTTCAGTTGTTTCACACTTTTTTTGCTAAGTATATAATTCCACATGTGTTAATTCATATTTTTGATGCCTTCAGTGTGAATGTACAATTTTCATAGTCATGAAAATACAGAAAAATCTTTAAATGAGAAGGTGTGTCCAAACTTTTGGACTGTACTGTATAAGTAATAAGTACAGTGACAGTGTAGGTAACTGTACTTGTCATTTAGTGTTAAAATAAAGGATTTATTGAAAAAAAAATTGGCGTGGCATCCCCCGTAATTTTAGTCTCTAGCGGAGGTTAAGAAAACGGCTGGGGCAGATGTTTGAAGCCTGGGAAGGGGGTAATACCCACGGAGCTTCCCAGGCTACTAATATCAGCCCCCAGCTGAATATCTAGCCTTTACTGGCTATTAAAATGCGGGACCCCCCAAAAAAATGACGTGGGGTCCCCCTACTTCAATAGCTATCAAAAGCAAGGCAGATAGCTGGGGACTGATATTAATAGCCCAGGAAGGGTGCCATGAATATTGGCCCCATCCCAGGCTAGAAACACCAGCCCTCAGCTGCCCCAGAAATGGCGAATCCATAGGATGTGCCAATTCTGGCACTTAGCCTCGGGGTAATAGGGCTGGGGTTGATGTCAGCTTATAATGCCAGCAGACATCAAGCCCAGGTTAGTAATAAGGAGGCGTCTATAAGACACCCCCATTACTAGCCCATAGTGAAAGTTAAAAAAAAACACCAACACCCAGAATAAAATCCTTTAATTGAAATAAACACGCATTCCTTTAATGTTCTAAATTAAACTCTACTTACCGTATCGCCCATTCCAGCTGAAGCCAATGTCTTCTGCAATAAAAGTAAAATAATAAACCAACCTCACCCTTACCTTTCCATGGTTCCCAGGACGGCTTCAGCTCTGCTACATTGACATGACAGGCTGGATCGCTGACTTCATTCTAGGTGTTTTTTTTAACTTTCACTATGGGGTTAGTAATGGGGGTGTCTTATAGACGCCTCCCCATTACCAACCTGGGCTTGATGTCAGCTGGCATTATAAGCTGACATCAACCCCAGCCCTATTATCCCACTGCCTCCGCTACAGGGCAGTGGGAAGAGTGAGGCTAAGTGCCAGAATTGGCACATCCTATGGATGCGCCATTTCTGGGGCGGCTGAGGGCTGGAGTTTCTAGCCTGGGAGGGGTGCAATATTCATGGCACCCTTCCTGGGCTATTAATATCAGCCCCCAGCTCTCTGCCTAGCTTTTGCTAGCTATTAAAATAGGGGGACCCCATGTCATCTTTTTTTGGTCCCCCATTTTAATAGCCAGTAAAGGCTAGGCATTCAGCTGGTGGCTGATATTAGTAGCCTGGGAAGCTCCGTGGGTACTACCCCCTTCCTAGGCTTCAAACATCTGCCCCAGCCATCTGCTTAACCTCCGCTAGAGACTAAAATTACAGGGAACCCCACGCCAATTTTTTTTTTAATAAATCCTTTATTTTAACACTAAATGACAAGTACAGTAACCAACACTGTCACTGTACTTATTATATATGTGACTGAGATGTTTCTATCTATCTAATCTATGTGTGATGCTCTATTCTTTCTGTTCTAAATTGTCGGGTACCGGTGTATGCTGCTGATAAATTGCCGGTTTTTCATGTTTCACTGTGAGCACTGTTCCCATCGATTTGGGCAATCACTGTAATGCCACAACCACCATGGCTGTGGCATTACAGTGAGTGGCAGACAATCCCTGCATGATTGGAGCTCTAAAGAGGGCCAAACATGCAGGACGGGGACCCGAGCTCCTGCCCGAGCATCGCGCAAGTACTCGGCGAGCTCCAAGCATCTCGAGTACTGAGATGATCGGGCGAGTACCGAGCAGTGGCGAGCATGCTCGCTCATCACTAATAATCACTAAATCACATTAAAACTTTAAAGAAACAAATGTTATCCCCCATCTATCAGCTAATTCCAACAATCCCATAGACAATGAATGTAGTCAAGGTCAAGCATGCAACCTCCACTCCATTCAAGACGGGGCTCCGTTCAGACATCCCTATAAACTATATACGTTCTTTAGCTTTGTTTGTAGCCCAGATTTGAATGTAATTTGGAACAGGGCCAGAAAAAAAATTTATGCTCACCTCACCACTGACCACCACCTCATTGCTCGATGTCCACCATAAGAAGAGTTGAGCCACCCCCGTAGTGTTCGGGTTCGGTTCGTCAAACACCGGTGTGTTCACCGAACTGTTCGTCGAACTGCTCGTCGAACACCGTTAAAACCAATGGCAGGCAAACAAAAACACATAGAAACACATAGAAAACACCTTCAAAGGTGTCCAAAAGCTGACAAACTGCTCAGAAGACACAACTAACACATGGAAAAGTGACAAGTACATATAGTCATGCAAAAGAAAAGAGGTTGAGGAGTAAAAGGAGGGGGAGACACAGATATAGGCATGTCATGCCCTTCTAAAATCAAGAAAGGCTTGAGTAAAAATCTAAAATCAGCCTACCAACACCCAGACGTCGTGACAAGAAAATTAAAAAAAGAAATATCTTTAGGTAGAATGGCGGTTCCATTCAGAACACTTGCCTTACCAGACGTAGTGGTATCCCCGTTGGGAGTCGTGCCAAAAACGGAACCCAATATATTCGGACTAATCCATCATTTGTCATATCCAAGGGGCAGGTCAGTAAACGACAACATCAATGCGGAACCAAGTACAGTAGTATATTCTGTACCTCCTTTGACAAGGCAATCAGGCGGGTCAAGAAATTGGGAAGGGGCACCCTAATGGCCAAAACAGACATTGAGGGGGCGTTCCGGTTACTTACTACCTGTGCCTCCGAATAGTGTCCGCCTATTGGGCTGCTTCTGGGATGGAGCATACTATATAGATCGCTGTTTTTCCATGGGGTGCTCCAGATCCTGCTCACTATTTGAGGCGTTTAGTTGCTTCCTCGAATGGGTTGTCAAGGACGTTTCTAAGGGGGCACATATTATCCATTACCTCGACAACTTCTTATGCCTGGGCCCAAAAGATTCGCCACAGTGTGAATACACGCGGTAGTCCACCTGTGAGAAGGAGAGAGCTGGAGGGAGAGCGGACACCACAGAGCCGAGGGGTTAAATGGAGAACGGAAGAAGGAAAGAGGGCGAGGGAGGTAAGGGAGTACGGTGGAAGGCCGACCTGAGCTCCCCCACGTTCCTGCTGGACGGGGAACAGCCCTTGGAAGAAAAGCCGCTTGCGCATCCCTTTGAGGTTACAGGCGGGAGCGGGCAGAGGGACAACGCTGGAGTGCGAAGCCGACACGGCCAGCCCGTTCCTGCCCGTGCGACCTCCGTGTCGCCGGGTTTGTGCCAGAGCCACGGTGGACCCTGACGGCCAGCCCCCCTCTCCCAATACTGGTGCCTGTCCACTGGTTGGTCGAGACCCCCCGCGGTGGAGGCATGTCTAAGCTCTGTAATTTAAATTGGCTCTGTAATTTGAATGAGTACACTTTAAATCCTTTTACAAGGATCTATTGGAGGGCAAGTCTGATGCCAGCAGCCGCGGTAATTCCAGCTCCAGTAGCGTCCACTTAAGCTGCTTCAGTTAAAATACTTTTATAAGGATCGAGCTTGGCGGTCCACCGCAAGGCGTGCTACCGCCAGTCCCAGCCCCTTTGCCTTGGGGCGCCTCCCGATGCTCTTCACTGAGTGTCCCGGGGGCCCGAAGCGTTTCCTTTGAAAAAATTAAGTGTCCAAACCACAGGTGGTGTAGCTTGCTTAACAGCTGGGCTACTCTGCTGACTAGCAGACACTGCTACTAGGCCCAAGGTATTGCCTGGGCTAGATGCAGTTAGAAATTTGTAAGTAGATATACAGTAGGTGGCTACTACGCTGACTAGCAGACACTGAAGCTTTGGAGCAGACCTCTGATTCCGAGGCTATAGTATGAGTAAACAGCTCTTCAGACTCAACCATCTGTGTTACCCCAAGCCATAATGTATGTAGTTTCTTACGGTTAAAAGGGGGGGAGGGCGACCCGACCCACCTGGAATTGACGATGCCAACGTCCCGTAAAACAAAGCAAGGGGGCTCCAAAAAGAGTCTCCATTTTTTCCAAAAATTGTGGCACAGACAGCACATAAGTGGCATCAATTGCCCCAGAGTTGCTTAAAACGGTTGGTGAGGTGATTTTCCAAAATTCTCAAGCTTTTAGTCTCCCCAGGATGACACAGGGGTAGGAAAGTCCTTGCGGATCCATGATTTGTTCATCTTTATGAACATGAGTCTGTCTACATTGTCAGTGGACAGCCGCGTGCGCTTATCTGTCAGCACACCACCAGCAGTGCTGAACACACGTTCAGAGAGAACACTGGCTGCGGGGCAAGACAAGATCTCCAAGGCGTGAGTGGCGAGCTCAGCCCATTTTTCCAGATTGGAAGCCCAAAATGAGCAAGGGTCCAGTGACACAGTCATGGCTTCGATGTTCACTTGGAGATACTCCTGTACCATTCTTTCTAGGCATTGACTATGTGTCAGACTTCTTGTCTCCTGTGGCCTTGCAAAGGATGGTCTAAAAAATTGGTGAAACGATTCCACAAAACTGTTATTACCAGCAGATACGGTGTTACTGTTACAGTTTGAGTGATGAAGACTCGACAGTCCCACGGTTGGCAAGTTAGAACTGTGAGATTCACTACGTGCACCACTGGTGTTTTGTGGAAAAGCACATGTAAGATTCTGTAACAGCCTCTGCTGATACTCCTGCATGCGTGAATCCCTTTCTATGGCAGGAATTATTTCGGCAAATTTACTTTTGTACCGGGGATCTAAGAGTGTGGCAACCCAGTAGTCGGGATTACTTCGAATTCTGACAATCCGAGGGTCATGTTTTGGTTGTGCAGCAAGAAGTGTCTTGCGCATCCAGGAGGACAAAGTCCTTGTTGTGTTGGTGGCGAGGTAAGAATCATGCTTCCGTCCTCTTCCCTCTCCCCCCAACCTCACACAACAGAAATGTGATCAAGGTCTCCCTCATCTGATGAGTCTTCCATGCCCATCGCTTTACCACCTACCCCACGGACATAACCTTTTTTTCCCTTTCCAACACGCCTATTCCCCTTTCCACCAGCTGCAGGCCTTTTGCCACTCATTTTGGTGGTTAACTAATTGGCAACTCTGTAGTTGTTTGCACAAAAAACGATGGATGGAAACCGAGCAGAGCTGAGTGGCCAAACTGTGGTACTAGCCCAAAAGGATTGGCTGGGTTAGATACACAGGCAGTGTAGCTTGCTTCAAAGGTGGGCTACTCCGCTGACTACGAGACACTGCTACTATGTCCAAAAGGATTTACTATGCTAGATGCAGTAAAAAATTGTTATTTGATACACAGTGGTGTAGCTTGGTTCAGATGGGCTACTCCACTGACTAACACACACTGCTACTATGTCCAAAAGGATTTACTGGGCTAGATGCAGTAAAAAATTGCTATTTGATACACAGTGGTGTAGCTTGGTTCAGATGGGCTACTCCACTGACTAACACACACTGCTACTATGCCCAAAAGGATTTACTGGGCTAGATGCAGTAAAAAATTGTTATTTGATACACAGTGGTGTAGCTTGGTTCAGATGGGCTACTCCAATGACTACCAGACACTGCTACAGGCCCAAAAGGATTTACTGGGCTAGATGCAGTAAAAAATTGTTATTTGATACACAGTGGTGTAGCTTGGTTCAGATGGGCTACTCCAATGACTACCAGACACTGCTACTATGCCCAAAAGGATTTACTGGGCTAGATGCAGTAAAAAATTGTTATTTGATACACAGTGGCGTAGCTTGGTTCAGATGGGCTACTCCAATGACTAACAGACACTGCTACAGGCCAAAAAGGATTTACTGGGCTAGATCTAGTAAAAAAATGTTATTAGATACACAGGTGGTGTAGCTTGGTACAGATGGGCTACTCCTCTGACTACCAGACACTGCTACTATGCCCAAAAGGATTTACTGGGCTAGATGCAGTAAAAAATTGTTATTTGATACACAGTGGTATAGCTTGGTTCAGATGGGCTACTCCACTGACTAACACACACTGCTACTATGCCCAAAAGGATTTACTGGGCTGGATGCAGTAAAAAATTGTTATTTGATACACAGTGGTGTAGCTTGGTTCAGATGGGCTACTCCAATGACTACCAGACACTGCAACTGGACCAAAAGGATTTACTGGGCTAGATGCAGTAAAAAATTGTTATTAAATACACAGGTGGTGTAGCTTGGTACAGATGGGCCACTCCACTGACTACCAGATACTGCTACTATGTCCAAAAGGGTTTAATGGGGTAGATGCAGTAAAAAAATGTTATTAGATACACAGGTGGTGTAGCTTGGTTCAGATGCGCTACCCCACTGAATAACACACACTGCTACTATGCCCAAAAGGATTTACTGGGCTAGATGCAGTAAAAAATTGTTATTTGAAACACAGTGGTGTAGCTTGGTTCAGATGGGCTACTCCAATGACTACCAGACACTGCTACAGGCCCAAAAGGATTTACTGGGCTAGATGCAGTAAAAAATTGTTATTTGATACACAGTGGTGTAGCATTGTTCAGATGGGCTACTCCAATGACTACCAGACACTGATACTATGCCCAAAAGGATTTACTGGGCTAGATGCAGTAAAAAATTGTTATTTGATACACAGTGGCGTAGCTTGGTTCAGATGGGCTACTCCAATAACTAACAGACACTGCTACAGGCCAAAAAGTATTTACTGGGCTAGATCTAGTAAAAAAATGTTATTAGATACACAGGTGGTGTAGCTTGGTACAGATGGGCTACTCCACTGACTACCAGACACTGCTACTATGCCCAAAAGGATTTACTGGGCTAGATGCAGTAAAAAATTGTTATTTGATACACAGTGGTATAGCTTGGTTCAGATGGGCTACTCCACTGACTAACACACACTGCTACTATGCCCAAAGGATTTACTGGGCTGGATGCAGTAAAAAATTGTTATTTGATACACAGTGGTGTAGCTTGGTTCAGATGGGCTACTCCAATGACTACCAGACACTGCAACCGGACCAAAAGGATTTACTGGGCTAGATGCAGTAAAAAATTGTTATTAAATACACAGGTGGTGTAGCTTGGTACAGATGGGCCACTCCACTGACTACCAGATACTGCTACTATGCCCAAAAGGATTTACTGGGCTAGATGCAGTAAAAAATTGTTATTTGAAACACAGTGGTGTAGCATGGTTCAGATGGGCTACTCCAATGACTAACAGACACTGCTACAGGCACAAAAGGATTTACTGGGCTAGATGCAATAAAAAATTGTTATTTGATACACAGTGGTGTAGCTTGGTTCAGATGGGCTACTCCAATGACTACCAGACACTGCAACCAGACCAAAAGGATTTACTGGGCTAGATGAGGTAAAAAATAGTTATAAAATACACAGGTGGTGTAGCTTGGTACAGATGGGCCACTCCACTGACTACCAGATACTGCTACTATGCCCAAAAGGGTTTACTGGGCTAGATGCAGTAAAAAAATGTTATTAGATACACAGGTGGTGTAGCTTGGTTCAGATGGGCTGCCTCACTGAATAACACACACTGCTACTATGCCCAAAAGGATTTACTGGGCTAGATGCAGTAAAAAATTGTTATTTGAAACACATTGGTGTAGCTTGGTTCAGATGGGCTACTCCAATGACTACCAGACACTGCTACAGGCCCAAAAGGATTTACTGGGCTAGATGAAGTAAAAAATTGTTATTTGATACACAGTGGTGTAGCTTGGTTCAGATGGGCTACTCCAATGACTACCAGACACTGCTACAGGCCCAAAAGGATTTACTGGGCAAGATGCAGTAAAAAGTTGTTATTAGATACACAGGTGGTGTAGCTTGGTACATATGGGCTACTCCACTGACTACCAGACACTGCTACTATGCCCAAAAGGATTTACTGGGCTAGATGCAGTAAAAAATTGTTATTTGATATACAGTGGTGTAGCTTGGTTCAGATGGTCTACTCCACTGACTACCAGATACTGCTACTATGCCCAAAATGATTTACTGGGCTAGATGCAGTAAAAAATTGTTATTAGATACACAGGTGGTATAGCTTGGTTCAGATGGGCTACTCCACTGAATAACACACACTGCTACTATGCCCAAAAGGATTTACTGGGCGAGATGCAGTAAAAAATTGTTATTTGAAACACAGTGGTGTAGCTTGGTTCAGATGGGCTACTCCACTGAATAACACACACTGCTACTATGCCCAATAGGATTTACTGGGCTAGATGCAGTAAAAAATTGTTATTTGATACACAGTGGTGTAGCTTGGTTCAGATGGGCTACTCCAATGACTACCAGACACTGCTACAGGCCCAAAAGGATTTACTGGGCTAGATGCAGTAAAAAATTGTTATTTGATACACAGTGGTGTAGCTTGGTTCAGATGGGCTACTCCAATGACTACCAGACACTGCTACTATGCCCAAAAGGATTTACTGGGCTAGATGCAGTAAAAAATTGTTATTTGATACACAGTGGCGTAGCTTGGTTCAGATGGGCTACTCCAATGACTAACAGACACTGCTACAGGCCAAAAGGGATTTACTGGGCTAGATCTAGTAAAAAAATGTTATTAGATACACAGGTGGTGTAGCTTGGTACAGATGGGCTACTCCTCTGACTACCAGACACTGCTACTATGCCCAAAAGGATTTACTGGGCTAGATGCAGTAAAAAATTGTTATTTGATACACAGTGGTATAGCTTGGTTCAGATTGGCTACTCCACTGACTAACACTCACTTCTACTATGCCCAAAAGGATTTACTGGGATGGACGCAGTAAAAAATTGTTATTTGATACACAGTGGTGTAGCTTGGTTCAGATGGGCTACTCCAATGACTACCAGACACTGCAACCGGACCAAAAGGATTTACTGGGCTAGATGCAGTAAAAAATTGTTATTAAATACACAGGTGGTGTAGCTTGGTACACATGGGCCACTCCACTGACTACCAGATACTGCTACTATGTCCAAAAGGGTTTAATGGGGTAGATGCAGTAAAAAAATGTTATTAGATACACAGGTGGTGTAGCTTGGTTCAGATGCGCTACCCCACTGAATAACACACACTGCTACTATGCCCAAAAGGATTTACTGGACTAGATGCAGTAAAAAATTGTTATTTGAAACACAGTGGTGTAGCTTGGTTCAGATGGGCTACTCCAATGACTACCAGACACTGCTACAGGCCCAAAAGGGTTTACTGGGCTAGATGCAGTAAAAAATTGTTATTTGATACACAGTGGTGTAGCATTGTTCAGATGGGCTACTCCAATGACTACCAGACACTGCTACAGGCCCAAAAGGATTTACTGGGCTAGATGAAGTAAAAAATTGTTATTTGATACACAGTGGTGTAGCTTGGTTCAGATGGGCTACTCCAATGACTACCAGACACTGCTACAGGCCCAAAAGGATTTACTGGGCAAGATGCAGTAAAAAGTTGTTATTAGATACACAGGTGGTGTAGCTTGGTACATATGGGCTACTCCACTGACTACCTGACACTGCTACTATGCCCAAAAGGATTTACTGGGCTAGATGCAGTAAAAAATTGTTATTTGATATACAGTGGTGTAGCTTGGTTCAGATGGTCTACTCCACTGACTACCAGATACTGCTACTATGCCCAAAATGATTTACTGGGCTAGATGCAGTAAAAAATTGTTATTAGATACACAGGTGGTATAGCTTGGTTCAGATGGGCTACTCTACTGAATAACACACACTGCTACTATGCCCAAAAGGATTTACTGGGCTAGATGCAGTAAAAAATTGTTATTTGAAACACAGTGGTGTAGCTTGGTTCAGATGGGCTACTCCACTGACTAACACACACTGCTACTATGCCCAAAATGATTTACTGGGCTAGATGCAGTAAAAAATTGTTATTTGATACACAGTGGTGTAGCTTGGTTCAGATGGGCTACTCCAATGACTACCAGACACTGCTACAGGCCCAAAAGGATTTACTGGGCTAGGTGCAGTAAAAAATTGTTATTTGATACACAGTGGTGTAGCTTGGTTCAGATGGGCTACTCCAATGACTACCAGACACTGCTACTATGCCCAAAAGGATTTACTGGGCTAGATGCAGTAAAAAATTGTTATTTGATACACAGTGGCGTAGCTTGGTTCAGATGGGCTACTCCAATGACTAACAGACACTGCTACAGGCCAAAAGGGATTTACTGGGCTAGATCTAGTAAAAAAATGTTATTAAATACACAGGTGGTGTAGCTTGGTACAGATGGGCTACTCCTCTGACTACCAGACACTGCTACTATGCCCAAAAGGATTTACTGGGCTAGATGCAGTAAAAAATTGTTATTTGATACACAGTGGTATAGCTTGGTTCAGATGGGCTACTCCACTGACTAACACACACTGCTACTATGCCCAAAAGGATTTACTGGGCTGGATGCAGTAAAAAATTGTTATTTGATACACAGTGGTGTAGCTTGGTTCAGATGGGCTACTCCAATGACTACCAGACACTGCAACCGGACCAAAAGGATTTACTGGGCTAGATGCAGTAAAAAATTGTTATTAAATACACAGGTGGTGTAGCTTGGTACAGATGGGCCACTCCACTGACTACCAGATACTGCTACTATGTCCAAAAGGGTTTAATGGGGTAGATGCAGTAAAAAAATGTTATTAGATACACAGGTGGTGTAGCTTGGTTCAGATGCGCTACCCCACTGAATAACACACACTGCTACTATGCCCAAAAGGATTTACTGGGCTAGATGCAGTAAAAAATTGTTATTTGAAACACAGTGGTGTAGCTTGGTTCAGATGGGCTACTCCAATGACTACCAGACACTGCTACAGGCCCAAAAGGATTTACTGGGCTAGATGCAGTAAAAAATTGTTATTTGATACACAGTGGTGTAGCATTGTTCAGATGGGCTACTCCAATGACTACCAGACACTGATACTATGCCCAAAAGGATTTACTGGGCTAGATGCAGTAAAAAATTGTTATTTGATACACAGTGGCGTAGCTTGGTTCAGATGGGCTACTCCAATAACTAACAGACACTGCTACAGGCCAAAAAGTATTTACTGGGCTAGATCTAGTAAAAAAATGTTATTAGATACACAGGTGGTATAGCTTGGTACAGATGGGCTACTCCACTGACTACCAGACACTGCTACTATGCCCAAAAGGATTTACTGGGCTAGATGCAGTAAAAAATTGTTATTTGATACACAGTGGTATAGCTTGGTTCAGATGGGCTACTCCACTGACTAACACACACTGCTACTATGCCCAAAGGATTTACTGGGCTGGATGCAGTAAAAAATTGTTATTTGATACACAGTGGTGTAGCTTGGTTCAGATGGGCTACTCCAATGACTACCAGACACTGCAACCGGACCAAAAGGATTTACTGGGCTAGATGCAGTAAAAAAATGTTATTAAATACACAGGTGGTGTAGCTTGGTACAGATGGGCCACTCCACTGACTACCAGATACTGCTACTATGCCCAAAAGGGTTTACTGGGCTAGATGCAGTTAAAAAAATGTTATTAGATACACAGGTGCTGTAGCTTGGTTCAGATGGGCTACCCCACTGAATAACACACACTGCTACTATGCCCAAAAAGGATTTACTGGGCTAGATGCAGTAAAAAATTGTTATTTGAAACACAGTGGTGTAGCTTGGTTCAGATGGGCTACTCCAATGACTAACAGACACTGCTACAGGCCCAAAAGTATTTACTGGGCTAGATGCAATAAAAAATTGTTATTTGATACACAGTGGTGTAGCTTGGTTCAGATGGGCTACTCCAATGACTACCAGACACTGCAACCGGACCAAAAGGATTTACTGGGCTAGATGCAGTAAAAAATTGTTATAAAATACACAGGTGGTGTAGCTTGGTACAGATGGGCCACTCCACTGACTACCATATACTGCTACTATGCCCAAAAGGGTTTACTGGGCTAGATGAGGTAAAAAAATGTTATTAGATACACAGGTGGTGTAGCTTGGTTCAGATGGGCTGCCTCACTGAATAACACACACTGCTACTATGCCCAAAAGGATTTACTGGGCTAGATGCAGTAAAAAATTGTTATTTGAAACACATTGGTGTAGCTTGGTTCAGATGGGCTACTCTAATGACTACCAGACACTGCTACAGGCCCAAAAGGATTTACTGGGCTAGATGAAGTAAAAAATTGTTATTTGATACACAGTGGTGTAGCTTGGTTCAGATGGGCTACTCCAATGACTACCAGACACTGCTACAGGCCCAAAAGGATTTACTGGGCAAGATGCAGTAAAAAGTTGTTATTAGATACACAGGTGGTGTAGCTTGGTACATATGGGCTACTCCACTGACTACCAGACACTGCTACTATGCCCAAAAGGATTTACTGGGCTAGATGCAGTAAAAAATTGTTATTTGATATACAGTGGTGTAGCTTGGTTCAGATGGTCTACTCCACTGACTACCAGATACTGCTACTATGCCCAAAATGATTTACTGGGCTAGATGCAGTAAAAAAATGTTATTAGATACACAGGTGGTGTAGCTTGGTTCAGATGGGCTGCCTCACTGAATAACACACACTGCTACTATGCCCAAAAGGATTTACTGGGCTAGATGCAGTAAAAAATTGTTATTTGAAACACATTGGTGTAGCTTGGTTCAGATGGGCTACTCTAATGACTACCAGACACTGCTACAGGCCCAAAAGGATTTACTGGGCTAGATGAAGTAAAAAATTGTTATTTGATACACAGTGGTGTAGCTTGGTTCAGATGGGCTACTCCAATGACTACCAGACACTGCTACAGGCCCAAAAGGATTTACTGGGCAAGATGCAGTAAAAAGTTGTTATTAGATACACAGGTGGTGTAGCTTGGTACATATGGGCTACTCCACTGACTACCAGACACTGCTACTATGCCCAAAAGGATTTACTGGGCTAGATGCAGTAAAAAATTGTTATTTGATATAGAGTGGTGTAGCTTGGTTCAGATGGTCTACTCCACTGACTACCAGATACTGCTACTATGCCCAAAATGATTTACTGGGCTAGATGCAGTAAAAAATTGTTATTAGATACACAGGTGGTATAGCTTGGTTCAGATGGGCTACTCCACTGAATAACACACACTGCTACTATGCCCAAAAGGATTTACTGGGCTAGATGCAGTAAAAAATTTGTTATTTGAAACACAGTGGTGTAGCTTGGTTCAGATGTGCTACTCCAATGACTACCAGACACTGCTACAGGCCCAAAAGGATTTACTGGGCTAGATGCAATAAAAAATTGTTATTTGATACACAGTGGTGTAGCTTGGTTCAGATGGGCTACTCCAATGACTACCAGACACTGCTACAGGCCCAAAAGGATTTACTGGGCTAGATGCAGTAAAAAATTGTTATTTGATACACATGTGGTGTAGCTTGGTAAATATGGGCTACTCCACTGACTACCAGACACTGCTACTATGCCCAAAAGGATTTACTGGGCTAGATGCAGTAAAAAATTGTTATTTGATATACAGTGGTGTAGCTTGGTTCAGATGGTCTACTCCAATGACTACCAGACACTGCTAGCGGCCCAAAATGATTTACTGGGCTAGATGCAGTAAAAAATTGTTATTTGATACACAGTGGTGTAGCTTGGTTCACAGGTGGGCTATTTCAATAACTAACATACACTGCTACAGGCCCAAAAGGATTTACTGGGCTAGATGCAGTAAAAAATTGTTATTAGATACACAGGTGGTATAGCTTGGTACAGATGGACTACTCCACTGACTAACAAACACCGCTACTATGCCCAAAAGGATTTACTGGGCTAGATGCAGTAAAAAATTGTTATTAGATGCACAGGTGGTGTAGCTTGGTTCAGATGGGCTACTCCACTGACTAACACACACTGCTACTATGCCCAAAAGGATTTACTGGGCTAGATGCAGTAAAAAATTGTTATTTGATACACAGTGGTGTAGCTTGGTTCATATGGGCTACTCCAATGTCTAACAGACACTGCTACATGCCCAAAAGGATTTACTGGGCTAGATGCAGTAAAAAATTGTCATTTGATACACAGTGGTGTAGCTTGGTTCATATGGGCTACTCCAATGACTACCAGACACTGCTACTATGCCCAAAAGGATTTACTGGGCTAGATGCAGTAAAAAATTGGTATTAAATACACAGGTGGTGTAGCTTGCAACACAGATAGGCTACTCCACTGACTAACACACACTGCTAGAGGCCCAAAAGGATTGGCTTAGCTATATTTAGCCAAATGCTGTGAAAAACACTTGCACAGCACTGGCACAGACCTGCATGGCAAAAAGTGCTAGGAGCTGCTGTAACCTAGCCCTCAAAAGGGCTGCAATTACTACTAGTCCCTACTCCCTAAACCTATCTGTCTATTTAACAGCAAATTCGCATGCAATTCACACAGTTAGAAAGTATAGTGCCCACAGCGGCAGCGATGCCGTCTAACACTCAGCTGTAGCAGTGAGAAAATGGTGGCGACGGGGAAAATGGCTGGGTCTTATAGGGCAAGGACATGTGACATACACAGCCAATGACACATGCCCTGGCTTGTGTGATAAAAAAGCACTTCGCTGCGTGTGTGCGCTGCTGATAGGCTGACAGACTGCACCTCCCCACTGTAAATGCGGGAATGAAAAAAAAAATGGAGATCGGCATTATTTCTCCAGAGATCCATCCCCTGACGCTCCCTCCCGCCCACTCTACACTGAAACTGTCTATTAACATTGATTAACAGTATTACTGTGAAAAAATCCAGTTACGATTTTGGTGCACGAACAATTATCGAACATAACCTCGAACAGACAAATTTTTTGCAAATCGTTCGGGTTCGTCGAACTGCTCGAACACCGCCCAAAACAGCTCGAATTTGAGATTGGCGAACAGTTCGAGTCGAACACCGCTCATCTCTAACCATAAGGTCCTTTTCTTTCCGCCACCAGGCGTGCTGCATCTCCTTGCCTCTTCACTATAAGCAAAGACCCATGGCCGCATCCTGGCCCTGGAGATTACTGCTCATCATAAGTTTCAACGTCAATATTATGACCTTATGACGTGCAATGACCTACAGAACCTGGACGCGGCTGGAAGTCTGGGAGATCCAATGTGCGATGGTGAAAAGAAGAGAATCAGTAAGCAGTGGGGCTGCTGGAGAGGTATTTTTTTTAAAACCAATACTAAAATATCTGGCCACCCCTCTGCTTGCCATCCAGTCCTCTTCTTCCATCATCGGCCGCACCGCATCTCCAGCCTCTTCACAATAGGCCACGACTGCCAGCTGCATCTATGCTGGAGCTTACTGCACATCATAAGGTTGCAATGATGATGCAACCTTCTGACATGTAGTGAGCTCTGACCTGTATGTGGCCTGTATGTGGTGCTTGGCCTATAGTCAGTAGGCCAGAGATTAAGCATGTAATGGCAGAACTAAATAGGATAAGACAATGGCTGGAGAGGTCAGCAGTGAGTTTGTTAGGGTTTTATTTTTAATTAACTAGGGGTCATACGTAAGTTGGATGCTTGTAGGTCAGGGTTTCCCCATATAAACTGATTCTTAGGATCTAGAACTTTGTCCTTAGAATCACTGTGGGTCTCAAGAGATTGAGCTCCAAGCAACTAAGCAAGTTATTCCATTTTGCGTGTATAGGGGATACCTTTATATTTGGGGAATAACTCTTTAAAATTAGAATATCTTATGTTACCAAGAATAAAAAGACCTGTCTTCTTGTTTTGAGAAGGTTTGGCGGAGTTGCACTGGAGGTCACTGCACATGTTGCAACATCATAAATCCATTGACCTTCTACACCTGTGCACAAGCCTCGTGGACGCCATGATGTCTGGAAGTCCAGCACAGTGTGAGAGTACCGAAGATTTCAACATGAGTGGCACAGGATCAGAAGATTCGGTGAGAACTAGACAGGTGGCGGTGAGTATTGGAAGGGCTGTAGAAGTGAGCGGAGGGTGAGTGTAACCAGTTTCTGTTATTTTTTATATACTGTATTACAATTATTATTTGCTGGAGTCTGGAGAGCCCTGAGAGCATAATAAGGTGCATTAAATTCATGTGAAATACCTTCTCTGCAAATGAAATTTTCCTGGAAAAAACGCTCGAACAGGCAAATTTGAATTTCTCTACTCTCATCTATCCCACTGCACAGTGCCACTCTGGTATGGTCTTTATTCCACCATCTTTGGCACCTCTCGCTCTGGCTAGGCTTCACAACGTCATGATTTTGAAGGGCGACACACATCATGACATCGCATCTAACTCTTTTTGTAAATTTAACCAATATTATAACAATATTATTACCTAAAATAAATATTATCTGCAGAATGGGGAATTGTTTAACAAACAAAGCAGAGTTCTTTTTCTTTTTTTTTTCAACCTAAGATTATAATTTTGGATGGTCTCTACTAGAGATGAGCAAATTTGCCAAAAAATAAAATTTGGCAGATTTACTTAGATTCAGCTAGTAAATTCAATTTGTATAGATTGTGTCTTATTATGTTCTAAGATCTCCCCAGAGCATAATAAATTTAGGTAAAAAAATTAAACAAAGGTTTTTATTTTTTAAATTCCATTAAGCATTAAAAATAATACATAAATTTGCTCAAACTATAAGACCTAATGTTCATCTATGGCGGCTCATCACTAGTAGAGACAATCCAAAAATACAAACATAGTTTGACAAAATGAATGATGAAACTAGGATGGAAGTTTGATGTACAAAGTCTGTCTTCTTAGCTTCATCCATGTCTCATGGATCTTCATAGGCTTTAATGGCTGAGACTAATCCTCAAAATCTGATAAGAGTAAGAATGCTTTGAGTCTCACAGACAGGAGACACAGACGCCTTTTTAAAACTGATGTGTGTATGACTGAATGAAACTCTTTGGGTCAGCGTGCTGCCGGAGGAAAAAAAACGGACAGCACTTGGATGTGTCACAAGGATGTGTGAATGTAGCCTTAGTTATTAATATTGTTCTAATATTTGGTAAATTTACATATAGGAATTGAAAGATTGTAATTTCCAAAGAGCAAACCTGTTTTGATATAAAATGAAAAATAAAGTTTCTGGTCAGTAAGGACATTTCAATCTGCAGATGGCATGATAAGATTTTTTTAGTTTTTATAAAGTTTAGTAGAGCCAGACCACAATTTGGGGTTTTGATAAAAAAAAATTACCCTGCGTTAGGGGAAATCAAAATTTAGTGCCATTTAAATATAATTCCAAAATGCATGCTAGGCCTCGCTTCACCTGATTATTAGACCATACCGAGGTGTCCTGTTACAAAGACAAATGATGCATTGCATACCCAGCTTATTGTGTGCTGTAATGCACAGGACTGAGCTTGGTGAGTTTAGAAGCTGTGCAGGTTAGATGGAACATCAGGGGAGTAACCAGAGTCCTAGGGAACCCATGGCACATTTGGGCCTCGACCACATAACCAAAACCAGCATGTTGCTTGGATGCGTGGACATAGAAACTCTTGGACCTCATACAGCTCAATAATCAGGACCCCAGCAGCCATTCCAATATTGCCTATATTATTTATAATGGTACAATCACAGGAAAAAACATGGATAGGACAGACATTGTGGTCATAAAATGGTGTATACAAATTCTAGGCTACACAAAAGATCTATCACTACTAACATTGTCTGAAGCCACACACACATACAGGAGATTCCCTCCAACACAGAACATGTAGACTAGGCCTCCCCAATGACACATGTTCACACAGCAGCTCCTGCTTGATTGACAGCTCAAACCACGGCATCATTACACCAGTAAGCCATGATGCCGCTTAATAAGGAAGTTTTTCCTCATCTGCATCAGAGGAGTGCTGTTGCATTGAAGCTGGCAGCATCGTGTGCTAACATCATGCTTTAGTGCTCATAAACTCTATAGGAGATGACTGGTAACCTAGGCAGCAAGTAGCAGTAACTAATACAATTTAAAATCTCTCTGTTCTTGAGAATAGAGAGGATTTTTAATACCAAAAAAATTGTAAAATTGCCTATTTTTGCAAGCAACTTGCAATTTTAATAATTAAAGAAGCACTCATGTTATTGTTTTTATTCCCTAAACTTGCATAAATGTATATCTAGTGTATTGTAAGTGTGTTAATATACTCACTGATCGCCATCTTCCTTGGTTTCCTGAGCTGCTCTAGTCCTCTTCTGGGTCACGTGACTGCTATTCCGACTTGCCAGTTTACATTGGGCTCTGTGTGAGTCAGAAGTTACTTTTACAATATAAATCTATGTAGTGTCAGAGCAAAGCTCCATAGATTCACTCTGTAAGGTCCCATTCACACGTCCCAGTCATTCATGTACTGGAAAAACCAGTACTGGTGAGATCCGTGGCCCGTGTCTGTGTGCCATCCGTATGTCCGTATGTGACATCCATATGAGATCCGTGTGCTATCTGAATGTCCATGTGTTCGTGTCCGTGTGCAGTATCCAGTTTTATCCAAGAAAAAAATTGATGCCATTTAAACAATTTCTTCATAAATTTTAATTGCAAGAAATTTAACAACACAGGATTTGCAGGTGGGAGAACAAATGATAGACAGACAGACAGTCAGATAGATAGATAGATAGATAGATAGATAGATAGATAGATAGATAGATAGATAGATAGAAAGATAGATAGATAGATATGAGATAGATAAATAGGTACAAAAATGTAATTGATTTCTATATAATAAGTGCTTTACGTGTGTTATTGTTGCTAATCAGATGTATCTACTAAATAAATTAAATATATAAAAAATGGTGTGGACTCCCGTGTAATTTTTATAACCAGCAGAGGGAAAGCTGACCACTGGGGGCTGATATTACTAGTCAGGGAACATGTTGGCCTAATGGCCCCTATTAGGCCAACATGTTCCCTGGATTTTGATAACAGCCCACAGCTGTTTGATTAGCGTTTACTGGCTAGATTACAGGGGACCCCAGAAAATATTGATGTAGGATACTCCTAGAAAATCTAATCAGCAAAGGCTAAACAGACAGCTGTTTGCTGATATTAATAGCGAAGGATGGGGCCATGGATATTGGCCCCCTCCAATACTAATAACATCAGCCCTCAGTGGCCCGATAAATGGAGCATCAATAAGTGGTGTAACAGAGTTGGGGTTCATGTCAGCTTTATTTTGACAGCTGACATGAAGCCCAGGGGTTAATAATGGAGAGGTGTCTATAAGATGCCCCCATTCCTATCCCCATAGTAAAAGTTTGTAAATAAACACACAGCCTGTAAAAAATCCTTTATTTGAAATGAAAGTACACCCAGTTTTACACATTTATTTAAAAATAAAAAACATATTTATACTCACCTTAGGCCTATTCCTCTGAAGCCAATGTCCCCTGTGTAAGATGGCCGCCGGACATGTCCTTGAGAGAAGATATGTGTCACTGAGGTTGGTAGCTTCAGTAATGTAAAACTGGGAAAGCATGCTCCAGCACACATAGTGCTAAGAGGGTTAATAGGGCATATCAGTGCCGATTTTTACGAGCAGTCATAAGAGATGGGAGGGATTGGCTGCTCACATATCCCCACCCCAGAGCTTGTGTGTAAAATGGAGACCGAATGTCTCATTCAGGGGCTGTGTCTGGAGATGTGTGGATCTCCAGAGTGTTGGTCTGTGTTAGAACCTAAGGACTGGACACTAACCTAAGCGGGTGAACCCGCAATGTTGTATGGACATTTTTCTTTGTGTTTGAACTTTGTGCCTGAAAAGGCTGTTTCTTTTTGTTTTGCTTTCTGAGCGGTTTATGCTGTTTAATAAACCAGCCTGGATTTCACCGAAACTGCTTCTGTGCCTACCTCAACCGCAGCCGAGTGAGTACCAAACGGTACAATTGGTGCTAGAAGCATGGGCACGAATCCCAAGGGGCAGTGTGACTGCTACTGAAAACTGTTTATGTCCTGGGTGAAGGCCGCCAGCCAGCAAGGGACATCCAGCAGCATGGAGGAGCTGATAAAGCGACTAGTGTAGGCTAACCTCCAGCAGCATCAACAGCAGCAGCAGCAGTGGCAACAGCAGCAGCATCAACAGCAGCAGCAGCACTGGAAACAGCAGCAGCAGATGCAGCACAAGCAGCAGATGGAGCTCCTGGCCGAAGTGATCCGTGGCAGGGCAACCGCCCCACCCCCAACTCCAGGTGATGACTCTCACATGAGGAAAATAGTAATAAAAGCATTACAAAAGATGACCCTGGGTGATGACGTCGAGGCATTCCTGACGGTCTTTGAGAGGGTTGCAGAGTGAGAGAAATTGCGTCCGCAGCAGTGGGCGGAGGTCTTGGCGTCATATTTAACAGGCGAGCCACAGAAAACCTATTATGACTTGACCTTGCAGGACGCAAAAGAGTACACCAAATTAAAAACGGAAATCTTGGCATGCTTAGGAGTGACTGTCACGGCACAACGGGTGCACCACTGGGCCTATTGCAGTGACAAACTTCCACAGTCCCAAATGTTCGCCCTCCTAAACCTGGTCCGAAAGTGGTTGCAACCTGAATCTTCCCAGCGCAGATGGTGGAGAGGGTCCGCCCAATAGCATAGTATGCTGGAGATGTCACACCCCAGGTCACATAGCCGCCCATTGCCTCCTATTGCCCCATGACCAACGAGCCAATGGACTGCAGCACAGGACAGCACTGCTTGTACTTTGCATATCCTGCCTGCACTGCTGTCCCTTAACCAGGCAAGGGATCACAGGCATGCCTCGTGTCAGTGAATGGAGTGCAAGTGACTGCTCTGTTAGACTCAAGGAGTTTGGTAACCCTAGTAAGGGCCACAATTCCTCATCGGCTGGTTCCGGGGAAAAAGGTCGGTGTCCGAGTGGTCATGGAACAAACTGTGGCGCCGAGTTCCATGAGGTGGGCGTAGTCAAGGACCTGTTGCATCCTGTTATAATAGGGCAGGACTTTGCCTTGTTTTGGGACTTGTGGGAGAAAGGGAGGAAGCCAGGTTGTCCAGACAACAACCGGGTAGGTCCTGAAGAAACATCATCGCAGGCCGCCGCCGCCGCCGGATTTCCTTTTTGTGTACTTTTTGGGGATGAGGATGAGGCAGCATCCCCGGAGGCCAACATCCCTGAGCTGGAGGTGTCCGGGGAAAACTTTGGAACTGCCCTGCTCAGACACTTGGCTCTACAAGGGGGGTTTAATAATGTCACTGTCCTGAATGGTCTTGCTCAAGAGCCGGGGACTGACACCCGGTATCCGCACTTTGCTGTAAATGGGAGTTACTATATCAGCTCACCAAGCTCAGAAGGGAGGTAATTGAGCAGTTACTAGTGCCAGGGCCGCACAGACACAGGGTGTTAGATATGGCCCATACACATGTGTTGGGTGGTCATCTGGGGGTAGAGAAAACCAAGGAAAGGATCCTCCAGGGGTTCTATTGGCCCGGTTGTCACTGAGAAATTGTAAATTTTTGTAGGTCATGTCCCACATGCCAACTGACCGCCCCTATGGCCCACTTCTGGAGTTCCTTAGTGCCGTTGCCAATCATTGAGGTGCCATTTGATCGCATAACCATGGATCTAGTGGGACCCCAGGTTAAGTCTCCAGAAGATATCAGCATATCCTGGTGGTACTGGACTATGCTACATGGTATCCGGAGGCCGTGTCACTACGTAACTCCCCTGCCAAATGAATAGCGCAGGAGTTGGTCCACATCTTCTATAGAACGGGGTTGTCTAAGGGGATCCTAACGGACCAAGGGACCCCATTTATGTCAAGGGTGATGAGAAAGTTGTGCAAAACCCTGCAATCACACGTGATAAAGCCCCAAGTAAATAAAATTTACGCCATCCGGGGCTGGTCACAACCTCTCTCAAAAAAGCAGGTCAAAGCGCTCCTGGGCATCATGGGCTACTACAGTTCATCCGTAACTTCGCCATGACAGCCGTACCTTTGACAGACCTCCTTAGGGGGACAAAATCTGCTATGGCTAAGTGGTCTCCTGAAACCAAGACGGCCTTCCAGGAACTCAAGCAAGCCCTGTGTAAACAGCCGGTGTTTGTGGCACCGGATTTCTCGAAGGAGTTTGTGGTCCAGACAGATGTGTCAGATGTTGGGCTGGGTGCTGTCCTTTCACAAGAGATGAACAGCGAAGAGCACCCCATAATGTATTTAAGCCAGAAGCTGATGTCTTGTGAGAGAAATTACTACATAGTGAAGAAGGAATGTTTGGCCATCAAGTGGGAACTGGACACATTAAGATACTACCTCTTAGACAGGAAGTTCAGGCTGGTGTCAGACCATGCCCCACTAAGGTGGATGAGCGAGAAGAAGGGGAACAATGCTCGAGTGACCAGGTGGTTCCTAGCTTTTCAGGAGTTCAGCTTCCAGGTAGAGCATAGGCCTGGGAAACTGCATGGCAATGCTGACGCATTGTCAAGGGTCTACTCTGTATGCTAGTGGAACGTGCCAAGCCCCCTGGCTTTGGGCAGAGAGAGGTATGTAAGATGGCCGCCGGACAAGTCCTTGAGGGGAGATATGTATCGCTGAGGTTGGTAGCTTCAGTAATGTAAAACCGGGAAAGCATTCTCCAGCACACATAGTGCTGAGAGGGTTAACAGGGCGCAACAGGGCCGGCTTTTACGAGCAGTCATAAAAGAAGAGAGGTATTGGCTGCTCATGTATCCCCACCCCAGGGCGTGTGTATAAAATGGAGACCAAGTGTCTCATTCAGGGGCTGTGTCTGGAGATGTGTAGATCTCCTGAGTGTTGGTCTGTGTTAGAACCTAAGGATTGGACACTAACCTAAGCAGGCGAACCCGCAACGTTGTATGAACATTTTTCTTTGTGTTTCTACTTTGTGCCGGAAAAGGCTGTTTCTTTTTGTTTTGCTTCCTAACACTCACCTTACACCTAATCCATCGAAGCCCTTGTCCCCCGTAAAAAAATAAAATAAATAAGAAACAACAATATCCCTCACCTGTCCGGTATACTGTCCCACGCCACAATCCATCTCTGCGATATTTGGTTTACAACCTGAATGGTGAAATGATGCGACTGTCTAGGCTGTAAACAAGGACACAATGAGCTGCTGTGAGAGCAGTGACAAGTGGTGACATCATAGAGGTTACCGCCGGTCACTGAAGCTGCATTCTCATGGGCAGTTCACTGCGAGCTGGGACGATGAACTGCAGTGACCTCAGTGAGATCACTGCTAGCACTGTGATAAAATTCTCACTGTGTTGCGCTGAGCTCACTGAGTTCACCGCAGTTCACTCAGTTCAAGGTGAACTGCACTGAACTCAGTGAGCTCAGCGCAACACTGTGAGAAATTTCTCATGTTGCTATGGGTGATCTAACTGAGGTCACTGCAGTTCATCGTTGCGGCTCGCAGTGAACTGCCTGTGGGAATGCAACTTCAATGACCGGTGGTAACCTCTATGATGTCATGGCTTGTCACTTAAGCTGCTCTCACAGCAGCTCATTGTGTCCTGGTTTACAGCCTGGACGGTTGCACCATGGCACCATTCAGGTTGTAAATCAGTTATTGTAGACATGGATTAAAGTATGGGACAGTATGTAGGATAGGTATCATGGCTGGTTTTTTATTTTATTATACAGGTGACACGGGCTTCAGGGGATTAGGTGTTAAGGTAAGTATAAGTGTTTTTTTATTTTATTCTTAATTTTTCAATTGTTGTAGACAGTGGGGGCTGACTACAACTCTCAACATTGTCCATTGTTTCCACTGATCTCAGCGCGAGCAGGGGACAATGATGAGAGCTGCCTCCAGCAGCCACCGCTGGGGATCAGCACGAACTGTACCACTGATTCCCAGGGGCCGGTACATGTCACACTGGTGTCGCATGTATGTCAGTGTGCAGCACACATTTTGTGTATGCTGCGCAAAAAAAACTGAGATGTCTGCGGGTTTTTCACACAGACACAATGTTCATGTTAAAAACCTGACATGTGCACACATCCATTGAAAACAATGGGTGCGCATATGTCCGTATTTCCGGCTTTTTAAAAAAGAGCCGCATACGGACATACAAAACGTACATGTGAAGAAGGCCTAAATGCGACTTTCACCTCAGACGTAGAGCACTGTGTGACTTGACTGGTCAGAAACCCCATCACATGACTCAGAAGAGTACCGATGCAATGCTGAAAACCAAGGAAGATTGATGAGTATATTATCACAATGACACTATACTATATATACATTTACACAAGTTTGGAGAATAAAATAAAAAATAATAGGAGTGCTTCTTTAAAGAAAATAAGAAAAACTCTTTAAAGGGTACCAGCAAGCTCCCCATCACTATATATTTCTTACAGTAAGCCCCTTTCTTTTTTTTTTCTTTTTCATTAATTTTTTTAACATCGTTTATTTAATTTGGCCAGGGATATCCAAGTCAGTGGGTGACTAGTCAAGGGAGCGTTTTCTTCCCCTCGACTAATTGTCCCACAAATTATGTTATCATGCCCCCTGTGATAACATGTTTAAAATGAGATCCAGATAACAATAGTGTAATGATTTTTTTTCAACATTTCACCACATCATTGACTTTTTTGCCCATTTGTCAGTATATTATATTGCAAACTAAATTGTGAAACTCATAGCTACAACTAAGTAAGTTATGGTCTTTGAAAAAAATAGGACAAAAAAAGGAAAGTGGTGAAAAAAAGAAAAACAGCTATCAGAGGAAAGGGTTAAAATCCAACAAGCTAAACCATTGACTTTAGATAAGTTTACTACATTTTGACAGTTTCCCAAAAAGAACTAACAGTAGTCTCATCCATCATTATATCTATGTGAGTTCACGACCCTTGTATTATCTTCTGTCATAGTAGATAATAGAGAAAGATCTTTCTAGTCATTAGGCGAAATGATGGGACATTTTTGTATTACCTAAAGTGATGACATTTATTTCAATATCAGTGAAGACATACCAATAAGAAATGCAACAGGAAATTATTTTTGAAGGTCACATACAGAACCATTTTTTTCAGTTGGTTGACAGAACCGACTACATTGTTATTATTTCATACAGGATTGCTCTGACTTTTCTAGAATATATTATAGACAGAGAAATGAAATTCTTAACCTTTTGTCTGAACACGTGTGGCACAATTTAATTTAAGCTTACTGCAACAATTTGTTTGGAAATTCTAATAGGTACTAGAACTGGTCCAACTCCAAAAGTCTTCATTTCGGGAATCTAAACTGGCTTTTCGCCCAGCCACAATAAATCTATAATTTTTTTGTGTATGCCAAGGGGATATCAATCACTGGCATTAGAATTATAAGTGATGAGAGTAAAAAAGAAAATGGCATTTCAAATATGCATGTGACTAAAAAAGCTCCTAGATTAATGTAACTGGCAAACTGAAGTTTTTGCATTCATTCAGTGTCCAACACAAATAGAGCCATTTTATATCATCCCTTATGTAAGAAGATATTGTTTAGCATAAAGTAATAACTGGCCAAGAAGTTTGAATGATAAAACTAATCTAAGAAAGGACAGCTTCTCATGTGGAAATAGTATTCGATATAGCACATTTTCTCAGTATCCAATGAAAACATGATACACAGGGAAAGGCAAACAAAATCCAATTATATCTTAAATAGAATATGTCAGCAAAACTAACAGTATAAACTAAGCACATAGGGTTCGATTCATCAAAACCATCGTTAACAACACCAGTCTTGATGAGGGGGAGTGTTGAAGTCAGATATTCCTGATTCATTATGAGGCACATGCTCTGTTTAATGCAAATCACGGCTGTTAACCACTTAGCTGCTACTGTTAACCATTTAGATGTATATAAATGTATCAGACACTGGCAGTATTAACTCAGCTAGGTATGTTTAACTCTCAAAAACTGAGGTATTTCAGAGAAAAGCATACTTTAAAAGTTAACTCGTATGCTAATCACCATAAAGAGAAAAAATGCCACAATTGAAGTTTTTCCGTCACCAAAACTCCTTAAAAAAGTACAATGAAAAACAATTAAAACATTTTATATACCCCAAAATGGTAAAAATAAAGATGTCAACTTGCCATATATATTTGTTTAATTTTGATATTGCCGTAATTGTATTGACCTGGGTAATCATGTTTCGATGTCACTTTTACAAAATAATGAATGTCATAAAAACAAAACTCTGTAAACAATGGTATAATTAATTTTTTGTTGTTTTTTTCAGTAGACTGTATGATACATTGAATTATGTCATCTAAAACTACAATGATTGAAGACGCTCAGTCTGAAACACGTTTGCTATGACAAAGTATTCCTGCGGGGTTGTGACTTGTTATATTTTTAAAGTTGTAAAGTTGCCTAATAAATTTGACAATTTTAAGAAAATCCTGACACTGGAATATTCTCTCCTTTTTCGACAACTACAAGTCATCCCACTAAAAACAAGCTGTCATACAGCTACGCGAATGGAAAAATAAAAAGACCAAAAGTAAAAAACTGACCACGTTAAATTTCTCAATGCTGGATCTTTTGTTACTGTGGAAGAGAAGTTGCAGTCAGAAGATTCTTTGGTTTCCTACTGCACATCCTCACAGACTCCGGTCCTATTAACATTCTAGGACAGATTTCTGTCAGTGTAAGAAGATGGCGGTCATTTCAATGTCCTATAGTGATTACCTCCATAGACGAAAAAAAATTGATCTCCTAATTAAAGGAATTTATTCATAATGACTCTTTCTTTTTCTTATTCCTGAAGAACATATTTAACCAGTGCATCTGTGGCGCCCCAGAGGGTTCAGTCGCCACAGAGGTACTGCATCTCACCCAGAGGTGTGGTATCTCACTCTCAGGTAAGGAAGGAGTATGGCTCGGGACCCTAACACCTGCATTCACTACACCACATTTCCGGGGGACAGGGCGAGATTGCTCCTACGGGAGAGCACAGTCCTTGATCCCTGGCTGGAGTGGGGGGAACCACCTAGAGAGGGGGAACCATGTAGTGGATGGGGTGGAGGACGTAGATCCTGGGAGCACATGACAAGAGAATATAAAATAGAGACACCATCTTAGTTCAGTCAGACAGACAGAGGAGGAGAAGTGACAGGAGCAGAGGCTCTGTATGAGCTCTGCTCCAGAGGTGGGCCTGGACAGTGAGGCCCAAGTCTGGGAAGAGAAGGAGAGGGAGCAGGAAGGCTCCAGGAACAGAGGGGAGCCTAGGGGTACTTGCCGTGCAGAAGGCCACCCGTACGCCCGCTGCTACCGGGAGGTAGAGGGGTCAGGCCAGATAAGGGGAACCAGTCTCTCAACTAGCGGAGAAACAGCAAGGCTCAACTAGAAACCGGAGGCTGCAGTATTTCATGTGCTGTAAGCCGAAGTCCACACCAGTCCCACTAAGAAGGTAGCCACATAGGACCCAGGGGACGGAACACACGTCGCCCGCCAAGGCCCGAGTGTACTGGATAGAAGTGCCACTGGGTGTGAGGTGCAGGGAGCAGGCCAGAGAGAGGACACACAGAAGGGGGTCCTGCTAAATACTCCAGAGATACCTGAGGGTGGACTGAGCCCCTCACTGAGTAGGCGCAGCACGACGTGGGAAGTTGCTTGGACGTCTGTAACTTGAGCTGCAATAACTGTGAGTAAAGACCCTGGGACTGCACTATCTTGTCTCTGTGTTCCTTGCTGCGCCAGCACTCACTGCACTGGAACGCCCTGCACAACCACCATCATCCACGCACACGGCCCTGAAGCTACACTCTTCCTGTGGGGAGTTATATCACCCTTGCTGCCAAACCATCAGCTTCAGATGATTGCTCCGCAGCGGCGGCCTCATTAGCCGCACTCCACAGGTGGCGTAGTCGGACATTATAAAACCCCTATATATAAACCTATACATAAACTACCCTTAGATTGACTACCTGGGTCATGGACCGGGTCACCGCCACGGTGACTACAACCCCCAGCATCTACAGGCCCGGCTCCGGGTATCCCACGGCCCAGGGGACGCGTCACATCCGACTCTTGACATTATTTCACAATATATTAATAATAATATTATGTGATTACATAATATTAATTCCAAAGGAAGTGAATCCAGAACAACTTTAGATTCTATGCCACTCTTCATCTTTGGAGTCAACTTTCTAGCAGCAGAAGGGCAGGCCAGGTTTATACATTATGATTACTTTTGTTAGAACTTTTTAACTTGGTATAAGCTGAATCCATGACATAAAACCGACCCTCACATTTTCACTTTTCTGCATCATCTCATCCAGTTAGATTTTGTACATAGCTGTGCATTTCACATATCCATTTCTTTAACACATTTTACTTTAACAATGTCATCTAAAAGGATCTTGGACATAGCAATGAGGATAATAGAGAAACATGACCAGAAGTCATGCAGCACACTATTATTATTCTTTACCTGAAAAAAAGTTCAGCAATATCTCCATGTCTTTTACAAAATACTGTTTTATAGCACACAAAGTTTGTGAACTTCTTCCTCCTTGTTAGACATTAAATTCAATGCTATCAAAGAAAAAAATATTGTTACAAAATAGTTGGAAATGAGCCCAAAAAGTTAAAAACTAATTTTATAAAACTGGAACGGAAATTTAAAGACTAGTGATGAGCGAGCATACTCGCAAGTACTCGGTACTCACCCGAGCATCTCAGTACTCGAGATGCTCGGAGCTCGCCGAGTACTTGCGAGATGCTCGGGCGGATGCTCGGGTCCCCTCCCTGCATGTTTCTTTACAGAGCCAATGAACATGCAGGGATTGCCTGCCACTCACTGTAATGCCGCAGCCATGTTGGCATGTGGTTGTGGCATTACAATGATTGGCTGGCCGCACAGCGTCATCAGGTGTATATCAGACCTGGCGCCGTCAGTCTACCTCGAAATCAGACAGTGTAGGGAGAGGTGCTGCTGAGCTAGGGAGAGATTTGCTTGTGTATTAGGTAGTATAGGTAGAACAGAAGTATATTACACATATCCATCTCAACAAACAGTCCTTTTGAGGACTAATCCATCTGCAGAGATATCAAGCAGGCAGTGTAAATAGGCAGGCAGGCAGTGTATATAGCAGACTTCAGTGCATATAGCACAAGAGGCTTCATTCCAGTGTTATCTGCTGCTGCTGTTAGACATTTCTAGACATAGGCCCAGGTCTGAGTGGTCAGAAATAATTTTTTGGGGATCTTAATCCTCATTATTTTCTTAAAAAGCAATCCAGAGAACACCGTTTTTCTGCGCCATTTGCTTGTTGGCACTGTAGGATACAGCCAGGTCCTTTCCATATTACAGCGCTAAAAATCCAGCTATTTAAAACTGTGGTTTCTACGTCACATGGATCAAATATACGTTTTCAGAAAATACTGCCATTTCTGGCCTCCATTAAAAAAAATTTTGAGTGTGGCAGCGAAGTTTTTGACACCAGTTTGCTGTTCAAAATAGTTACCTACAACCCAGGTATTTAAAACTGTGGTTTGTCCGTCACGCGGATGACATATAACTTCGCTCCAAATTCTGCCATTTGTAGTGAACATGGAAGATATTGTCCTCCATTTAAAAGGCAAGGGATGGGGTACTGGACGTGATGGTGATGGTGCAAGCAGGGGCCAAGGCCATGGGCAAACTGAAATTGTGCCACAACAAACACCCACATTTTCTCGCCTGACCTTCCTGTCCCAATTCCTAGGGGAATTCCTAGTACATTATGTGACTGTGTCACTTCGGTTTCTTTATTTTTCTATCCTGTCTGATATATATATTTTTTTGTATTGGTGACTTTGAACCAAGCAGGAAGCCATAGGCCAATTTGAGAATTTAGGGCTTAATGGCCTGTTTCTGTTTGTACCTACACATTTATAATATGATGCTCACACAATGATGATGTGAACTTGCTATGCCAGCTTGGAAATGAGGAAATGAATTTTAAGCTAATTTTGTATCCATGTCTGTTGTGACTAGCACTTAGTGATATTTCTACTTGAATTATTTTAATATGATTTATTGAAAGTTAAATTTTATGGGGTATTTCTTTGTGAGTTGAACTTAATTTCCCCATCAGCAATGTTTGCATTGTGATCCAACCCTTGCATTCACTGCATAGGCAAACACAATGGGAGACCCACTTCCTACTAATGGGAACATTGTTTTCAGGAGGCCCTCTGACCTCCACATCTCTTCCAAGGGGTATTGGAATGCCTCCAAATTTTTGTCAACCCTTGCATTCACTGCATAGGCAAACACAATGGGAGACCCACTTCCTAATAATGGGAACATTGTTTTCAGGAGGCCCTCTGACCTTCACGTCTCTTTCAAGGGGCAGTGAAGTGCCTCCAAATTTTTGGCAACCCTTGCATTCACTGCATAGGCAAACACAATGGGAGACACACTTCCTAATAATGGGAACATTGTTTTCAGGAGGCCCTCCAAACTTTACATCTCTTACAAGAGGCATTGGAATTCCTCCAAATTTTTGGCAGCCGTTGCTTCACTGCATAGGCAAACAGTATGGGAGACCCACTTCCTAATAATGGGAACATTGTTTTCAGGAGGCCCTCCTCTAAGTCTCTTCAAAGGGGTTTTGGGGTGCATCCAAATTTTCAAAGGGGTATTGGGGGGCGTCCAAATTTTGGGCAGCCCAGCCACTCACTGCATATGCAATAAATGTATAAGACACCTACTCTTTAGTGATGGGAACAACAAAGCATAGCCGGCTGATGGCTCTCGAAAAATAGTGAGGGCTGACTGCTGGCCCTTTAAGAATAGTAAAGGCCTCCTAATGGCCCTATAAAAATAGGCTTTGTGACTTTCAGAGTCCCTCCTTCATAAATTAACCTGGATGTGTCAGATCATGTCTCACACACCACATGGCCAGATAAGCTTGTAAAATGTTGAAATGATATTTCCCGGTGAATGCATTTGTCACGGTTGAAAGCAATACAAAAGTGCAAAACTGCATCAAAAACACTACGTGTGAACATATCCTATGGTGTGGAGGAGTATTTTTGTTTTTGGTTATTTTTTTTGCCTTATATACAAGTCATTACCATGGAAAGGATGTTCCTTAACATATTTCCCAGGAAAATTCATTTTGGTTTAGTTTTTGTATGTTTTATTTTGAGTCCGTAAAAGTGGCGTAATACCTCTGACAACGTTGTTGACAGAAGTGACCTGGGAGTCAGAAATGCTTCCAGGGGTCTTCCCCATGCTGTTTCCATGTCATTTGAGCACCGTTCCCATCGATTTGGGCAGTTTTTAGGCCCTCTGCAGACTACCGGTGGGAGCCGCTTGAAAAATGCTCGAGTTTCCCATAGACTTACATTGGGCTCGTTGCTCAGGTCGAGCACCCGAGTATTCCGATGTCTTCGACCCGAGCAACGAGCACCCGAGCACTTTAGTGCTCGCCCATCACTAATAAAGACATATGTTACCATTGAACAAGTTTAATATGTTAAATATATAGTGTGAACGAATAGGAGTGAAGTAGAGATGGTGCAAATCGATTGGCAGGACCAGGTCCACTAATCACGTCAGTAATCTGTGGCCACCAGAAGGTAGCCCTGCAAACCGCATCAAAACTGCCAACATCCACAGCTCCTCTTTTGATTAGCTTGCCTGGTGAGATGTACATTACGTCGTGTTGAAATTATGATATTACAACATGCTGGCTAATCAAAAGTGGAGACAGGGATGCTGGGAGGTAAAAAGCGGTTCGCAGGGCTCCCTTCCAGTGACCACAGATTACTAAAACTGGGTGGGTGCCTGGAACAGGTATTGTGTATCGATTTCCAGCAACTCTCTTGAAGTTCACCCATAAAAAGATAATCAGTAGAGATGAGCGGTGTTCGACTCGAACTGTTCGCCAATCTCAAATTCGAGCTGTTTTGGGCGGAGTTCGAGCCGTTCGGCGAACACGAACAATTTGAAAAAAATTCGGCTGTTCGAGGTTATGTTCGATAACTGTTCGTGCACCAAAATCATAACTGGATTTTTTCTCAGTAATGCTGAAAATTAATGTTAATACGCAGTTTGAGTGTACAGCGGGGTGGGGGGAGGGGCAGGGGATGGATCTCTGCAAGATTTTTTTTCTCTTTCCCGCATTTACAGTGGGGAGGTGCAATCTGTCAGCCTATCAGCAGCGCACACACGGAGCGAACTGCTTTTTTTCACACAAGCAAGGGCATGTGTCATTGGCAGTGTATGTCACATGTCCTTGCCCGATAAGACCCAGCCATTTTCCACGTAGCCACCATTTTCTCACTGCTGCAGCTGCGTGTTAGACTGCACCGCTGTTGCTGTGTGCACTATACTTTGAGTGTTAATTTCAAGCCAATTTTCGCACAAATCTACAGATAGCTTGGAAGTAGGGAATAGTTGTGATTGCATTCCTTTTGAGGACTAGGTTACATAATTTCCTATGACTTTTATCAGGCAGGTCTGTGCTCTTAAATAGATAGGTTGGGAGTAAAGACTAATTGTAATTGCAGTCCTTTTGAGGGCTAGGTTACATCAGTTCCTATCACTTTTATCAGGCAGGTCTGTGCTCTTAAATAGATAGGTTGGGAGTAAAGACTAATTGTAATTGCAGGCCTTTTGAGGGCTAGGTTACATCAGTTCCTATCACTTTTATCAGGCAGGTCTGTGCTCTTAAATAGATAGGTTGGGAGTAAAGACTAATTGTATTTGCAGTCCTTTTGAGGGCTAGGTTACATCAGTTCCTGTCACTTTTTGCCAGGCAGGTCTGTGCCAGTGCTGTGCAAGTTTTTTTCACAGCATTTGGCTAAATCTAGCTAAGCAAATCCTTTTTGGCCTCCTGCAGAGTGTGTTAGTCAGTGGAGTAGACTATCTGTGTTGCAAGCTACACCACCTGTGTATAGAATACAAATTTTTTTACTGCACCTAGCCAAGTAAAACCTTTTGGGCATAGCATCATTCTATTAGTCCATCTATACTAACCTCCACCAGGTTGCAAATTCAAAATAATTTTTGTCTGCATCTAGCTCTGAAAAAATATTTGGGCGTGGGCTTGTAGCAGTTTGTGGGACTTGTTCTATTAGTCCATCCATACTAACCTCCACCAGGTTGCAAATTCAAAATAATTTTTATCTGCATCTAGCTCTGAAAAAATATTTGGGCTTCGGCTTGCAGCAGTGTGTGGGACTTGTTCTATTAGTCCATCTATACTAACCTCCACCAAGTTGCAAATTCAAAATAATTTTTATCTGCATCTAGCTCTGAAAAAAAAATTGGGCTTGGGCTTGTAGCAGTGTGTGGGGCTTGTTCTATTAGTCCATCTATACTAACCTCCACCAGGTTGCAAATTCAAAATAATTTTTATCTGCATCTAGCTCTGAAAAAATATTTGGGCTTGTAGCGGTGTGTGGGACTTGTTCTATTAGTCCATCTATACTAACCTCCACCAGGTTGCAAATTCAAAATAATTTTTATCTGCATCTAGCTCTGAAAAAATATTTGGGCTTGGGCTTGTAGCAGTGTGTGGGACTTGTTCTATTAGTCCATCTATACTAACCTCCACCAGGTTGCAAATTCAAAATAATTTTTATCTGCATCTAGCTCTGAAAAAATATTTGGGCTTGGGCTTGTAGCAGTGTGTGGGACTTGTTCTATTAGTCCATCTATACTAACCTCCACCAGGTTGCAAATTCAAAATAATTTTTATCTGCATTTAGCTCTGAAAAAATATTTGGGCTTAGGCTTGTAGCAGTGTGTGGGACTTGTTCTATTAGTCCATCTATACAAACCTCCACCACCTGTGAATGTAATAAAATTTTTTACAACATCTAACCCAGCCAATACTTTTGGGCTAATACCACAGTTTGGCCACTCAGCTCTGCTCGATTCCCATCCATTGTTTTTTGTGCAAACAACTCCAGAGTTGTCAATTAGTTAACCACCAAAATGAGTGGAAAAAGGCCTGCTGCTGGTGGAAAGGGGAATAGGTGTGTTGGCAAGGGAAAAAAAAGGCTGTGTCCGTGGTGTAGGTGTTAAAGCAACAGCAACATCTGCAGAAGAAAGACCATCTTCCAGCCAAACTAAGATGTTTACTTCTTTTAGCGGACAATGTGATAAGATCCCTTTCTTATGGCCACGCCAATCGCTACAAATTCCAGATGAGGCACAAAAACAGCAGGTGCTTCAATGGATATCAAGTGCTCCTTTAAGTGGGCTCTCCTCCACCTCAATTTCAACATCACAAATACTCCAGTCCTCAGAGGTGTCACCCCAATCGCACTTGCTTCCTCACAGCTCCCAAGTCTCCAGCTGCCCGTCTGAGTATGGGGTAGAACAGATGGTTGAGTCTGCAGAGCTGTTTACTCATACTATAGCCTAGGAATCAGAGGTCAGCTCCAGAGCTTCTGTGAATCCAGACGAGGAAATGATCTGCACTGATGCCCAGAATCTTTATGAGTCGGATCCAGGACCAGACGCAGAAGGCTCTGACCATAACGTAGACCCTCGTTCCCAAACTGTAGCTCCTGTTGGTGGAGACAATGAGGAAGACGATGATGAGACTCAAATACCTGATTGGAGCAACAACTTGAGTTTTTTGTCAGGGCAGGAAGAGGTTGGCTCTGAGGACGACGGGTGTGATAACACACAGGGTGATGATGACGAGGTTGGAGATCCCACTTACTGTCAACCCACAGTCAGCCAGTCGATGAGGTCAGCAGAGGAGGTGGAGGAGGATGCCATTGACGACGAGGTCAGGTTGCACCTTCCTGGACAGAGACGTAGTACTGGAAGCACGTCAACAACTGCATCCTCAAACACAACTCTGCCTCTCACCACAAGTCGTGGTGGCTCTTCAGGTCGCATGGGTGCTAAGCCTTGCATAGCCTGGGCATTTTTTCAGATCGATAAGGATGACCCAACTCGTGTTATCTGTAACATTTGTCAGCAAAAGCTAAGTAGAGGCCAAAAAATACATAGTTTGAGTACTTCATGCATGAACCGGCACATGGATATGAAGCATAAGTTGCAGAGGGAAGCTCACTGTGCTACAATGCGGCCTAGCCGACCGGGCCAACCACCGTCTGCCACATCTTGTGCATCCGCGGCCTCTTCATCCTCTGTGACTGGGGGGACAGCAGTCACACCTGTTTTGGGATGCAGACCTGCCACCTCTTTACCGGCAACAGCCAGCGTGATTGGCAGGTCATCATTTTCTTTGGAGGTGGAAACACCAGCTGGTGTTCAGCGTTGTCCGACATCGATAGCACCACCTTTGGATCAAGGCAACCTAACATGTCCACCTGCATCTTCCTCACAGACCGGCAGTTTGCCGGGGACACCCTTCTCAACCCCGTCTAAGCACAACAGCCAGCCCTCGGTCCCTCAGATGTGGACAAGTAAAAGACCATTTCCTCCTAGCTATGTGAAAGCTAAGAGGTTGAATTTCACCATCTGCAAGCTCTTGGCTACAGAAATGCTGCCTTTCCGCCTGGTGGACACAGAGGATTTTCGAGACCTTATGTCCGTCGCAGTGCCCCAGCACCAGATGCCCAGTCGGCACTACTTCTCAAAGAAAGGTGTGCCTGCGCTCCACCAGCATGTCGCACACAACATCACCGCTTCTTTTAGAAACTCTGTGTGTGACAGGGTGCATTTCACCACAGACACTTGGACGAGTAGGCATGGACAGGGGCGTTACAGTCGCTGACTGGGCACTGGGTAACTATGGTGACAGCAGGACAAGGGGCTGCTGTCCAAGTCTTGCCGTCCCCACGAGTTGTGCGTCAATCCTCTTTATCTCAAAGTTCCTCCACTGCTTCTGCCTCCTCAACCTCCTCTCGGTCCTCCACTTGCACCCAAAACCTGTCTGGTCATGCCACAAGCTTTCTAACTGCACAGAAGGGATCCTGCACACCTCCTTACTATGCTGGCAGCAGGGCTCAACATCATCAGGCAGTTTTTACTTTGATATGTCTGGGAAATGTGAGTCACACAGCTGAGGAGTTGTGGTCAGCTCTGGAGAATCAGTTTCATGAATGTTTGTCTCCACTGGACCTGAAACCAGGGAAGGCCGTGTGCGACAATGCTGCAAACCTGGGTGCGGCCCTTCGCCGGGGCAATATCACACACGTGCCTTGTATGGCTCAAGTGTTGAACCTGGTTGTCCAGCAATTTTTAGCCCACTATCCCGGACTAGATGGCCTTCTGCAGAGGGCACGGTCGCTGTGTGCTCACTTCTTCCATTCGCATCCCGCAGCTCAGCGACTTACATCTCTACAGAAGTCGTTGGGCCTGCCACTTCACCGGCTAAAATGCGATGTGCCTACCCGGTGGAATTCAACTCTGCACATGTAGCAGCGACTGTGGCAGCACCGACAAGCCCTGGTGCAATGCGTTCTGATGTATAGCCTGGGCCAACGAGATCCAGAGGTGGGGCAAATCACGCTAGAGGAGTGGTCTCAGATCAGGGACCTATGCACCCTTCTGCGCAGTTTTGAAAAGGCGACGAAGATGTTTAGTGCTGACGATGCCATTATCAGCATGACTATTCCGGTGATTTACATGCTGGAGCACATGTTAAACAGAATTCAGAGTCAGGTGGTGGCACAAGAGGAGGTGGAGGAAGTAGAGGAGGAGGAGTTGTATGCGGAAGGGCTAACATCTGCAAGGTCCAGACGGTCGGCAGCACCAAGGCGGCAGGCATGTGAGGGTGGGGGAGATGGTTTTACCAGGGTGCATGGTAGCAGCCAAACTAGTGAGGAAGGTGCAGGAGCCCAGGAAGAAGTGGAGGACAAACTGATAGAAGACTCATCAGATGAGGGAGACCTTGATCACATTTCTGTTGTGCGAGGTAGGGGGGAGAGGGCAGAGGAAGGAAGAATGATTGTTACCTCACCACCAACATAACAGGGACTTGGTGCTCCTGGATGCGCAAGACACATGAGTGCCTTCTTGCTGCACTACCTGCAACATAACCCTCGAATTGTGAGAATTAGAAATAATCCTGACTACTACTGGGTTGCCACACTGTTAGATCCCCGGTACAACAGTAAATTTGCAGAAATTATTCCTGCCATAGAAAGAGATGCACGCATGCAGGAGTATCAGCAGAGACTGTTGCAGAATCTTACATGTGCTTTTCCCCAAAACACTAGTGGTGCACGTAGTGAATCTCACAGTTCCAACTTGCCAACCGTGGGACCGTTGAGTGTTCAGCACTCAAAACGTAACAGAAACAAAGTATCTGCTGGTAACATCAATTTTGCGGAATCATTTCACCACATTTTTAGCCCATCCTTTGCAAGGCCACAGGAGACAAGAAGTCTGACACATAGTCAACGCCTAGAGACGATGGTACAGGAGTATCTCCAAGTAAACATTGAAGCCATGACTGTGTCACTGGACCCTTGCTCTTTTTGGGCTTCCAATCTGGATAAATGGCCGGAGCTCGCCACTTACGCCTTGGAGATCTTGTCATGCCCCGCAGCCAGCATTCTGTCTGAACGTGTGTTTAGCACTGCTGGTGGTGTGCTGACAGATAAGCGCACGCGGCTCTCCACTGATAATGTAGACAGACTCATGTTCATAAAGATGAACAAATCATGGATCCGAAACGACTTTTCTACCCCTGTGTCATCCTGGGGAGAGTTAAAGCTTGATGATTTGTTAAAATCACCTCACCAACCGTTTTAAGCTTTCAAATTACTAATCATGTTTATCTGTATCTTGGCTGGAAAATAATTTGGGCCTTGTAGCAGTGTGCAGTACTGATTTTATTAGGCCATCTATACGAAACTCCACTAGATTTAAAACTACTAATCATGTTTATCTGTATCTTGGCTGGAAAATAATTTGGGCCTTGTAGCAGTGTGCAGTAGAGATGAGCGGTGTTCGACTCGAACTGTTCGCCAATCTCAAATTCGAGCTGTTTTGGGCGGTGTTCAAGCCGTTCGGCGAAAACGAACGATTTGAAAAAAATTCGGCTGTTCGAGGTTATGTTCGATAACTGTTCGTGCACCAAAATCATAACTGGATTTTTTCTCAGCAATGCTGAAAATTAATGTTAATACGCAGTTTGAGTGTACAGCAGGGCGGGAGGAGGGATAGGGGATGGATCTCTGCAGGAATAATGAAGATCTCCATTTTTTTTTCTCTTTCCCGCAATTACAGTTGGGAGGTGCTGTTATGTTCTGCTACCAGAGCTAAGGAAAGAGAGGAGATCTGTCCCTACGATAGAACTCAGCTGAATCCCTACGATGTAACAGGGAACCTGATCCTGCGATCAGACCTGCTAAAGTCCTAAGCTAGTCTGTACGGAGACCTATAGATGTGGGGAAGGAATCCCTACAAGTACTAAGGACTGGGAGGAAAATGGGACACCTCCTAACAGAAATAGTAGCAGACAGACGAACAAACAAAATAAATAGAACATAGAGGTCCGTAGACCAAGCAAACTAACAGAGTTAGATACAGAGCACAGGCTAGCTAGAAAGTAGTTATACAATGAAGTCCAGCAAAGCCAGAAGGGCGGAGCAGGCCTAAATAGGCCAACAAGGTCATGTGACCAGCAAAGGAAAAAAAACCTAAGAGCAAGGTTCTAACAGTACCCCCCCCTTCTAAGAGGATCCTCCGGATCCCCTAGGACCAGGCTTATCAGGAAATCTCCTGTGAAACGCTCTGATAAGTCTGGACGCGGAAACATCATCCGACCTCACCCAAGAGTTATCCTCGGGTCCGAAACCTTTCCAGGCCACAAGATACTGCAAACTACCTCTATACAGTCTAGAGTTAAGGATGCGAGAAATTTCATATTCCCCGTCCTCCACCACCGGAGGAACAGAGGCAGAGGCGTCACAATCCGATACAACAGCTTTTTTCAACAGAGAGACATGAAATACCGGATTAATTCTCCAGGAGGTAGGAACCTCCAACCTAACAGCAGATTGGTTGACAACCTGAAGCACCTTAAAGGGCCCTACAAACTTGGGACCCAATTTCTTAGAAGGAATTCTCAACCGCAGATTCCTAGAGGACAACCAAACCATGTCACCAACAGCGAACAAAACCTCCTGTCGTTTCCTATCAAAGTAGTCCTTAGATTTTCTGTTGGCCTCCTGAAGATTACCACGCACATCCGTCCAAACTCTCTCCAAATCACCGGAAAAATTCTCCTCCTCAGGCACGGCAGATCCCAACTTGGAGAACGACCCAAACGACGGATGTCTCCCAGAACAACAAAAAAAAGGCGAACAACCAGCAGAAGAAGATGTATGATTGTTCAGAGCAAATTCAGCAAGTGGCAGAAACTCAGACCACCCCTCTTGATTGTCTGCCACAAAACAACGCAAGAACTGCTCAACATCCTGGTTTTTCCTTTCTGTCTGGCCATTAGATTCAGGATGATATCCGGACGAGAACGACAAATGAACTCCCAACCTGTCACAAAAGGCACGCCAAAAACGAGCCACGAACTGAGGACCCCTATCAGAAACAATGTCAGTAGGAACGCCATGAAGTCTGACAATTTCCTTGACAAAGGCCTTAGCGAGAGTTTTAGCGCAGGGCAGTTTGACGAAGGGAACCAAGTGACACATCTTGCAAAAACGGTCCACGACCACCCAGATGACAGTAAAACCCTCAGAGGGGGGAAGGTCAGTTATAAAGTCCATAGCCAAATGTGTCCAAGGAGCACTGGGAACCTCCAAAGGACAAAGAAACCCCGCAGCAGGAGTATGTGAGGACTTAGATCTAGCACATATAGTACATTGACGCACCCACTTAATGACTTCCTTCTGCCATCCAGGCCACCAAAAACTGCGACCCACCAGTCCCTTGGTCTCAGAGATTCCGGGATGACCTGCCAACCGAGATTCGTGACACTCAACAAAAAAATCTCTCCTAAAGGTCCCAGGCACAAACAACCTCCCATGAGGAGTGTTAGATGGGGCATTCTCCTGTGCTTTAAGAATCTCATCTTCCAAAACGGAGTCCAAAGCAGCTATCACAACACCTTCTTGTAAAATGTTCTCCTCTTTCTCAGCACCGACTATGGGAGAAAAACTGCGAGACAAGGCATCCGCCTTAACATTCTTAGTACCACGGATGTAAGTAACGGAGAAATTAATCCGCGAGAAAAACAGTGCCCACCTAGCCTGATGGGCATTCAGGCTCTTGGCAGCATCAAGATATATCAGATTTTTATGATCCGTAAGAACCTGAACGGGAAATTCCGCACCTTCCAAGAAGTGGCGCCAGTGTTCAAATGCGAGTTTAATAGCCAATAATTCCCGATTACCAATATCGTAATTCAGTTCAGTCTCCGAAAAATTTTTTGAAAAAAAGGCACAGGGATGTAATCCATCCCCGTTATCCTGAGACAATACTGCGCCAACCCCCACAGAGGAAGCATCAACCTCAACCAAAAACGGCTTAGTCACATCAGGCTGCATAAGGATGGGAGCAGAGGTGAACCTCTCCTTGAGATACACAAAAGCTTCAATGACCTCAGAAGACCACTGAACCGCATCAGCACCTTTCCTGGTGAGATCGGTCAGAGGTTTGACAATACTAGAAAAATTTTTTATGAATTTTCTGTAATAATTGGCGAAACCCAAAAACCTCTGTATCGATTTCAAACCAATAGGCCTAGGCCATTCCTGTACAGCTTGAACTTTAACCGGGTCCATCTCAAAACCTTCGCTGGAGATAATGTAACCCAAAAAACTGATTCTCTGTACAGCGAACTCACATTTCTCCAGCTTAGCAAAAAGCGAATTGTCCATTAATAACTGTAATACCTCACGTACGCTCCGCCAATGAGACTCCAGATCCGGCGAATAAATCAAAATGTCATCCAAATACACAACCACATTTTTGCCGATCAAAGGTCTAAGGATGTCATTAATAAGATTCTGAAAAAATGCAGGAGCATTAGTAAGACCAAAAGGCATAACCAGGTTCTCAAAATGACCCAGCAGTCTTCCATTCATCACCCTCCTTCATGCGCAACAGATTGTATGCCCCCTTAAGGTCAATTTTAGAGAACCACTTGGCCCCCATTAACTGGTTAAACAGATCAGGAATCAATGGCAGTGGGTAAGGATTGCGTACAGTAATTTTGTTAATCTCACGAAAATCCAGACAAGGACGTAAACCGCCGTCCTTTTTTTTTACAAAAAAAAATCCAACCGCCACAGGAGACTTAGAGGGCCTAATGTGACCGGCGGCCAAACTTGTCTGTATGTATTCCTCCAAAGCCTTCCTCTCAGGAATAGTAAGGTTAAATAAACGACTTTTAGGAAGAGTCGCTCCAGGGACAAATTCAATAGAACAATCATAGTCTCTATGGGGAGGCAAAACCTGCGATTCCTTCTCAGAAAAAACTCTCCAAAAATCCTGAATAGGAACAGGTAATTCTCCCCTATCCAAAGCTGCAATACGCCCGTTACAACACTTGTCATAACATTTATGGCTCCAGGATTTAATTTCACTGGTAGACCAATCCAGTACAGGATTGTGAAATTTTAACCAGGGCAATCCCAATATTACTGGAGAAGGCAAGTTATTCAAAACTACCAAATCCAATTTCTCATGGTGAACACCATTAATAGTGAGAGGAAATTCACAGACCTTGAGAGTAATATTCTTCAAAGGGGAACCATCCACAGAAACCACAGCAATGGGGGATGATAAAGGTTCGGGTTTTAAATTGAGTCTTTCCAAGAATCCCCCATCAATTACATTCAGAGTAGACCCACAATCAACAAACACCCGAAATTCCATTAATTTTTCCTGAGCAATCGTGGAAGCAGCTAAAAATACACCCTTGGAATTTAAACAGGCAATACGGGCATGACTGACCATTTTTTTTTCTTTCTTCATACGAAGCTCACAGCCTTTAATCAAATGACCAGATTTTCCGCAATAGAAACACAAGCCTTGAGAAAATCGACGGTCTTTTTCTTGAGAGCGAGGTGCCACCGATCCAATCTCCATCGGTTCACCACTGTTAGTACACACATTCTCATAACCAGAAACTGACATAGCAGAGGATTTGCTCTCATTAACCCTTGCACGCAGTCTCCTATCCACCCGTATAGCTAATTGCATAGCCTGTTGCAAATCTTCAGGTGTAGGATAAGCAATTAGCAGGTCTTTAACCCTTTCATTGAGCCCATCAATAAATAGACTTTTCAGAGCAGAATCGTTCCACCCTGTTTGAGTAGACCATCGACGGAAATGAGTACAATATTTTTCCACATTACCTGATCCCTGTTTCAAACGTCTCAACTCAGTGTCAGCTGATGCGACACGGTCAGGATCATCATATAATAGTCCCAAAGCAGAAAAAAAACTATCCACTGATCTGAAGCATGTATCACTAGGTTGCAAAGAAAAGGCCCACTCCTGAGGCTCTTTGCGCAAAAGTGACATTATGAACCCTATGCGCTGGGATTCATCCCCAGAGGACTTGGGTCTCAAACGAAAATACAATAAGCAAGCATTTTTAAATGAAAAAAATTCTCGGTGTTCACCAAAAAATAAATCCGGCAAACATACCTTAGGCTCCAAGAAATGTGCTCCAGGACAGTTACTCACGTGCTGACGGAGCTCGGCCACCTCCAGAGAGAGTCCCTGCAGGTGTTTAGCCAAATCCTGAACCGACACCATGATGGAAGAGAAAAATCTTTCCTTAGAGAATTTGCAGGCTGGACTTACTGTTATGTTCTGCTACCAGAGCTAAGGAAAGAGAGGAGATCTGTCCCTACGATAGAACTCAGCTGAATCCCTACGATGTAACAGGGAACCTGATCCTGCGATCAGACCTGCTAAAGTCCTAAGCTAGTCTGTACGGAGACCTATAGATGTGGGGAAGGAATCCCTACAAGTACTAAGGACTGGGAGGAAAATGGTACACCTCCTAACAGAAATAGTAGCAGACAGACGAACAAACAAAATAAATAGAACATAGAGGTCCGTAGACCAAGCAAACTAACAGAGTTAGATACAGAGCACAGGCTAGCTAGAAAGTAGTTATACAATGAAGTCCAGCAAAGCCAGAAGGGCGGAGCAGGCCTAAATAGGCCAACAAGGTCATGTGACCAGCAAAGGAAAAAAAACCTAAGAGCAAGGTTCTAACAGGTGCAGTCTGTCAGCCTATCAGCAGCGCACACACGGAGCGAACTGCTTTTTTTCACACAAGCAAGGGCATGTGTCATTGGCAGTGTATGTCACATGTCCTTGCCCTATAAGACCCAGCCATTTTCCCCGTCACCACCATTTTCTCACTGCTGCAGCTGCGTGTTAGACGGCACCGCTGTTGCTGTGTGCGCTATACTTTGTTAATTTCAAGCCAATTTTCGCACAAATCTACAGATAGCTTGGGAGTAGGGAAGAGTTGTGATTGCATTCCTTTTAAGGACTAGGTTACATAATTTCCTACGACTTTTATCAGGCAGGTCTGTGCTCTTAAATAGATAGGTTGTGTGAGTAAAGACTAATTGTAATTGCAGTCCTTTTCAGGGCTAGGTTACATCAGTTCCTATCACTTTTTGCCAGGTAGGTCTGTGCCAGTGCAGTACAAGTTTTTTTCACTGCATTTGGCTAAATCTAGCAAAGCAAATCCTTTTTGGCCTATTGCAGAGTGTGTTAGTCAGTGGAGTAGCCTATCTGTGTTGCAAGCTACTCCACCTGTGTGTTGAATACAATTTTTTTTACTGTACCTAGTGATGTAAAACCTTTTGGGCATAGCATCATTCTATTAGTCCATCTATACTAACCTCCACCAGGTTGCAAATTCAATATAATATTTTTCTGCATCGAGCTCTGAAAAAATATTTAGGCTTCTAGCAGTGTGTGGGACTTGTTCTATTAGTCCATCTATACTAACCTCCATCAGGTTGCAAATTCAATATCATTTTTTTCTGCATCTAGGTCTGAAAAAATATTTCAGTTTGTAGCAGTGTGTGGGACTTTTTCTATTAGTCCATCTATACTGACCTCCATCAGGTTGCTAATTCAATATAATTTTTTTCTGCATCTAGCTCTGAAAAAATATTTCAGCTTCTAGCAGTGTGTGGGACTTGTTCTATTAGTCCATCTATACTGACCTCCATCAGGTTGCAAATTCAATATAATTTTTTTCTGCATCTAGCTCTGAAAAAATATTTAGGCTTCTAGCAGTATGTGGGACTTGTTCTATTAGTCCATCTATACTGACCTCCATCAGGTTGCAAATTCAATATAATTTTTTTCTACATCTAGCTCTGAAAAAATATTTAGGCTTCTAGCAGTGTGTGGGACTTGGTCTATTAGTCCATCTATACTAACCTCCATCAGGTTGCAAATTCAATATAATTTTTTTCTGCATCTAGCTCTGAAAAAATATTTAGGCTTCTAACAGTATGTGGGACTTGTTCTATTAGTCCATCTATACTGACCTCCATCTGGTTGCAAATTCAATATAATTTTTTTCTGCATCTAGCTCTGAAAAAATATTTAGGCTTCTAGCAGTGTGTGGGACTTGGTCTATTAGTCCATCTATACTAACCTCCATCAGGTTGCAAATTCAATATAATTTTTTTCTGCATCTAGCTCTGAAAAAATATTTCAGCTTCTAGCAGTGTGTGGGACTTGGTCTATTAGTCCATCTATACTAACCTCCACCAGGTTGCAAATGAAAAATAATTTTCATCTGCATCTAGCTCTGAAAAAATATTTAGGCTTCTAGCAGTGTGTGGGACATGTTCTATTAGTCCATCTATACTGACCTCCATCAGGTTGCAAATTCAATATAATTTTTTTCTGCATCTAGCTTTGAAAAAATATTTCAGCTTCTAGCAGTGTGTGGGACTTGTTCTATTAGTCCATATATACTGACCTCCATAAGGTTGCAAATTCAATATAATTTTTTTCTGCATCTAGCTCTGAATAAATATTTAGGCTTCTAGCAGTTTGTGGGACTTGTTCTATTAGTCCATCTATACTGACCTCCATCAGGTTGCAAATTCAATATAATTTTTTTCTGCATCTAGCTCTGAAAAAATATTTAGGCATCTAGCAGTGTGTGGGACTTGGTCTATTAGTCCATCTATACTAACCTCCATCAGGTTGCAAATTCAATATAATTTTTTTCTGCATCTAGCTCTGAAAAAATATTTAGGCTTCTAGCAGTGTGTGGGACTTGGTCTATTAGTCCATCTATACTAACCTCCACCAGGTTGCAAATTAAAAATAATTTTTGTCTGCATTTAGCTCTGAAAAAATATTTAGGCTTCTAGCACTGTGTGGGACTTGTTCTATTAGTCCATCTATACTGACCTCCATCAGGTTGCAAATTCAATATAATTTTTTTCTGCATCTAGCTCTGAAAAAATATTTCAGCTTCTAGCAGTGTGTGGGACTTGTTCTATTAGTCCATTTATACTGACCTTCATCAGGTTGAAAATTCAATATAATTTTTTTCTGCATCTAGCTCTGAATAAATATTTAGGCTTCTAGCAGTTTGTGGGACTTGTTCTATTAGTCCATCTATACTGACCTCCATCAGGTTGCAAATTCAATATAATTTTTTTCTGAATCTAGCTCTGAAAAAATATTTAGGCTTCTAGCAGTGTGTGGGACTTGGTCTATTAGTTCATCTATACTAACCTCCATCAGGTTGCAAATTCAATATAATTTTTTTCTGCATCTAGCTCTGAAAAAATATTTAGGCTTTTAGCAGTGTGTGGGACTTGGTCTATTAGTCCATCTATACTAACCTCCACCAGGTTGCAAATTAAAAATAATTTTTGTCTGCATCTAGCTCTGAAAAAATATTTAGGCTTCTAGCACTGTGTGGGACTTGTTCTATTAGTCCATCTATACTGACCTCCATCAGGTTGCAAATTCAATATAATTTTTTTCTGCATCTAGCACTGAAAAAATATTTCAGCTTCTAGCAGTGTGTGGGACTTGTTCTATTGGTCCATCTATACTGACCTCCATCAGGTTGCAAATTCAATATAATTTTTTTCTGCATCTAGCTCTGAATAAATATTTAGGCTTCTAGCAGTTTGTGGGACTTGTTCTATTAGTCCATCTATACTGACCTCCATCAGGTTGCAAATTCAATATAATTTTTTTCTGCATCTAGCTCTGAAAAAATATTTAGGCTTCTAGCAGTGTGTGGGACTTGGTCTATGAGTCCATCTATACTAACCTCCATCAGGTTGCAAATTCAATATAATTTTTTTCTGCATCTAGCTCTGAAAAAATATTTAGGCTTTTAGCAGTGTGTGGGACTTGGTCTATTAGTCCATCTATACTAACCTCCACCAGGTTGCAAATTAAAAATAATTTTTTTCTGCATCTAGCTCTGAAAAAATATTTAGGCTTCTAGCACTGTGTGGGACTTGTTCTATTAGTCCATCTATACTGAACTCCATCAGGTTGCAAATTCAATATAATTTTTTTCTGCATCTAGCACTGAAAAAATATTTCAGCTTCTAGCAGTGTGTGGGACTTGTTCTATTGGTCCATCTATACTGACCTCCATCAGGTTGCAAATTCAATATAATTTTTTTCTGCATCTAGCTCTGAAAAAATATTTCAGCTTGTAGCAGTGTGTGGGACTTGTTCTAATTGTCCATCTATACTGACCTCCATCAGGGTGCAAATTCAATATAATTTTTTTCTGCATCTAGCTCTGAAAAAATATTTAAGCGTCTAGCAGTGTGTGGGACTTGATCTATTAGTCCATCTATACTAAACTCCATCAGGTTGCAAATTCAATATAATTTTTTCTGCATCTAGCTCTGAAAAAATATTTCAGCTTTTAGAAGTGTGTGGGACTTGTTCTATTAGTCCATCTATACTGACCTCCATCAGGTTGCAAATTCAATATAATTTTTATCTGCATCTAACCCAGCCAATACTTTTGGCCTAATACCACAGTTTGGCCACTCAGCTCTGATTGGTTCCCATCCATTGTTTTTTTGTGCAAACAGCTCCAGAGTTGTGAATTAGTTAACCACCAAAATGAGTGGAAAAAGGCCTGCTGCTGGTGGAAAGGGGAATAGTCGTGTTGGGAAGGGGAAAAAAGGTTGTGTCCGTCGGGTAGGTGTTAAAGCAACAGTAACATCTGCAGAAGAAAGACCATCTTCCAGCCAAACTAAAATGTCTACTTCTTTTAGCGGAAAATGTGATAAGATCCCTTTCTTACGGCCACGCCAATCGCTACAAATTCCAGATGAGGCACAAAAACAGCAGGTGCTTCAACGAATATCAAGTGCTCCTTTAAGTGGGCTCTCCTCCACCTCAACTTCAACATCACAAATACTCCAGTCCTCAGAGGTGTCACCCCAATCGCACTTGCTTCTTCACAGCTCCCAAGTCTCCAGCTGCCCGTCTGAGTATGGGGTAGAACAGATGGTTGAGTCTGCAGAGCTGTTTACTCATACTATAGCCTGGGAATCAGAGGTCGGCTCCAGAGCTTCTGTGAATCCAGACGAGGAAATGATCTGCACTGATGCCCAGAATCTTTATGAGTCGGATCCAGGACCAGACGCAGAAGGTTCTGACCATAATGTAGACCCTCATTCCCAAAATGTAACTCCTGTTGGTGGAGACAATGAGGAAGACGATGATGAGACTCAAATACCTGATTGGAGGGACAACTTTAGTTTTTTGCCAGGGCAGGAACAGGTTGGCTCTGAGGACGACGGGTGTGATAACACACAGGGTGATGATGATGAGGTTGGAGATCCCACTTACTGTCAACCCACAGTCAGCCAAGAGATGAGGTCAGCAGAGGAAGTGGAGGAGGATGCTAGTGACGACGAGGTCAGGTTGCGCCTTCCTGGACAGAGACGTAGTACTGGAAGCATGTCAACAACTGCATCCTCAAACACAACTCTGCCTCTGACCACAAGTCGTGGTGGCTCTTCAGGTCGCATGGGTGCTAAGCCTTGCATAGCCTGGGCATTTTTTCAGATCAATAAAGATGACCCAACTCGTGTCATCTGTAACATTTGTCAGCAAAAGGTAAGTAGAGGCCAAAAAATACATAGTTTGAGTACTTCATGCATGAACCGGTACATGAACATGAAGCATCAGTTGCAGTGGGAAGCTCACTGTGCTACAATGTGGCCTAGCTGGCCGGGCCAACCACCGTCTGCCACATCTTGTGCATCCGCGGCCTCTTCATCCTCTGTGACTGGGGGGACAGCAGTCACACCTATTTTCGGACGCAGACCTGCCACCTCTTTACCCGCAACAGCCAGCGTGATTGGCAGGTCATCATTTTCTTTGGAGGTGGTAACACCAGCTGGTGTTGAGCGCTGTCCGACATCGATAGCACCACCTTTGGATCAAGGCAACCTAACATGTCCGCCTGCATCTTCCTCACAGACCTGCAGTTTGCCGGGGACACCCTTCTCAACCCTGTCTAAGCACAACAGCCAGCCCTCGGTCCCTCAGATGTGGACAAGTAAAAGACCATTTCCTCCTAGCCATGAGAAAGCTAAGAGGTTGAATTTCACCATCTGCAAGCTCTTGGCTACAGAAATGGTTCCTTTCCGCCTGGTGGACACAGAGGATTTTCGAGACCTTATGTCCGTTGCAGTGCCCCAGTATCAGATGCCCAGTCGGCACTACTTCTCAAAGAAAGGTGTGCCTGCGCTCCACCAGCATGTCGCACACAACATCACCGCTTCTTTGAGAAACTCTGTGTGTGACAGGGTGCATTTCACCACAGACACTTGGACGAGTAGGCATTGACAGGGGCGTTACATGTCGCTGACTGGGCACTGGGTAACTATGGTGACAGCAGGACAAGGGGCTGCTGTCCAAATCTTGCCGTCCCCACGAGTTGTGCGTCAATCCTCTTTATCTCAAAGTTCCTCCACTGCTTCTGCCTCCTCAACCTCCTCTCGGTCCTCCACCTGCACCCAAAGCCTGTCTGGTCATGCCACAAGCTTTCTAACTGCGCAGAAGGGATCCTGCACACCTCCTTACTATGCTCGCAGCAGGGCTCAAAGTCATCAGGCAGTTTTTACTTTGAAATGTCTGGGAAATGTGAGTCATACAGTTGAGGAGTTGTGGTCAGCTCTGGAGAACCAGTTTCATGAATGGTTGTCTCCACTGGACCTGAAACCAGGGAAGGCCGTGTGCGACAATGCTGCAAACGTCGGTGCGGCCCTTCGCCGGGGCAATGTCACACACGTGCCTTGTATGGCTCACGTGTTGAACCTGGTTGTCCAGCAATTTTTAGCCCACTATCCCGGACTAGATGGCCTTCTGCAGAGGGCATGGTCGCTGTGTGCTCACTTCTGCCGTTCGCATCCCGCAGCTCAGCGACTTACATCTCTACAGAAGTCGTTGGGCCTGCCACTTCACCGGCTAAAATGCGATGTGCCTACCCGGTGGAATTCAACTCTGCACATGTTGCAGCGACTGTGGCAGCACCGACAAGCCCTGGTGCAATACGTTCTGACGTATAGCCTGGGCCAAATAGATCCAGAGGTGGGGCAAATCACGCTGGAGGAGTGTTCTCAGATCATGGACCTATGCACCCTTCTGCACAGTTTTGAAATGGCGACGAAGATGTTTAGTGCTGATGATGCCATTATCAGCATGACTATTCCAGTGATTTACATGTTGGAGCACATGTTAAACAGAATTCAGAGTCAGGTGGTGGCACAAGATGAGGTGGAGGAAGTAGAGGAGGAGGAGTTTTATACGGTAGGGCTAACATCTGCAAGGTCCAGACGGTCAGCAGCACCAAGGCGGCAGGCATGTGAGGGTGGGGGAGATGGTTTTACCAGGGCGCATGGTAGCAGCCAAACTAGTGAGGAAGGTGCAGGAGCCCAGGAAGAAGTGGAGGACGAACTGATGGAAGACTCATCAGATGAGGGAGACCTTGATCACATTTCTGTTGTGCGAGGTTGGGGGGAGAGGACAGAGGAAGGAAGTATGATTGTTACCTCGCCACCAACAGGGACTTTGTGCTCCTGGATGCGCAAGACACATGAGTGCCTTCTTGCTGCACTACCTGCAACATGACCCTCGAATTGTGAGAATTAGAAATAATCCTGACTACTGGGTTGCCACACTGTTAGATCCCCGGTACAAAAGTAAATCTGCAGAAATTATTCCTGCCATAGAAAGGGATGCACGCATGCAGGAGTATCAGCAGAGACTGTTGCAGAATCTTACATGTGCTTTTCCACATAACACCAGTGGTGCACGTAGTGAATCTCACAGTTCCAACTTGCCAACCGTGGGACCGTCGAGTGTTCAGCATTCAAACCGTAACAGAAACACAGTATATGCTGGTAACATCAATTTTGCGGAATCATTTCACCACTTTTTTAGCTCATCCTTTGCAAGGAGACAAGAAGTCTGACACATAGTCAACGCCTAGAGACGATGGTGCAGGAGTATCTCCAAGTAAACATTGAAGCCATGACTGTGTCACTAGACCCTTGCTCTTTTTGGGCTTCCAATCTGGATAAATGGCCGGAGCTCGCCACTTACGCCTTGGAGATCTTGTCATGCCCTGCAGCTAGCGTTCAGTCTGAACGTGTGTTCAGCGCTGCTGGTGGTGTGCTGACAGATAAGCGCACGCGGCTCTCCACTGATAATGTAGACAGATTCACGTTCATAAAGATGAACAAATCATGGATCCGAAACGACTTTTCTACCCCTGTGTCATCCTGGGGAGAGTAAAAGCTTGATGATTTATTAAAATCACCTCACCAACCGTTTTAAGCTTTCAAATTACTAATCATGTTTATCTGTATCTTGGCTGGAAAATAATTTGGGCTTTGTAGCAGTGTGCAGTACTGATTCTATTAGGCCATCTATACTAAGCTCCACCAGATTTAAAGTTACTAATCATGTTTATCTGCATCTTGGCTGGAAAATAATTTGGGCTTTGTAGCAGTGTGCAGTAATGATTCTATTAGGCCATCTAAACTAAGGTCCACCAGCTTTCAAATTAATAATAATTTTTAGCTGCATCTAGCCCGGAAAATAATTTTGGGTCTCCTAGATGCGCAAGACACATGAGTGCTTTTTGCTGCACTACCTGCAACATGACCCTCATATTGTCAGAATTCGAAGTAATCCTGACTACTGGGTTGCCACACTCTTAGATCCCCCACACTCTTCGATCAACCTTTTCATTTTAATAACAAAAAAATGGTCATTTTTGAAATTATAAGCATTAGCAGTTTATTAGAAACTAAAATCAAACAGTTTTCAACTCAAAACTTTTTTCTAGGTGATGTTACATTTGCACTTAGGACCCCTTGTTCGAAAGGAGCTTCTGAACTCTCTCGTCCATTGAATTTGTCAGGTTTTGGATGGTTTCTGCTTCAATTGTTTTGCATGAGGACAGAATACCCTCCCAGAGCTGTTGCTTAGATGTGAACTGCCTCCTGCCATCATAGACACTCCTTTTGATGATGCTCCAGAGGTTCTCAATGGGGTTGAGGTCAGGGGAGCATGTGGGTCACACCATAAGTTTGTCCGCTTTTATGCCCATATCAGCCAGAGATGCAGATGTGTTATGTGCAGCATTAGACGGTGCATTATCATGCATGAAAATGATCTTGCTGCGGAATACACGGTTCTTCTTCTTGAACCATGGCAGGAAGTGCTGTTTGAGAAACTCCACTTACATTATGGAGTTCATCTTTACCCCTTCAGGGATCCTAAAGGGGCCGACAATCTCTCTCCCCATGATTCCAGCCCAAAACATTACTCCACCTCCTTCTTGCTGGCGCCGTAGCCGTGTTTGCATGGGGTGTCCATCAACCAGCCATCCTCCACTCCATCCATCTGGACCATCGAGCGTTGCACGGCACTCATCGGTGAACAAAACAGCTTTGAAGTCAGTCTTCATGTATTGTTTGGCCCACTGGAGCCGTTTCTGCTTGTGTACAGTGGATAGAGGAGGTCGACAGGATGGCTTACGCACAGCTGGCAACCTCTGAAGGACCCTGCATCTTGTTGTTCGGGGGACGTTGGAGGCACCAGCAGCTTCAAAAACTTGTCTGCTGCTATGACAAGGCTTTTTTGCCACTGCTCTTTTAACCTGACGTAATTGCCTGTAGGAAAGAGTCCTCAATTTGCCCTTATCAGCACGCACACGTGTGTACTGTGAATCAGCTACATACTTCTTGATTGTGCGATGATTAGGAAGAAGTGTCTTGGCAATGTTGATTGTAGTCATGCCTTGACCTAAACACTCCACAATTTGTTGCTTCTCAGCAGCCGACACATCCTTTTTCTTTCCCATTTTGGCAGAAAACGTAGGCTGCTTAATAATGTGGGACAGCCTTCTTAAGTAGTCTTGCCTTTCATTGGACACACCAGCCAAACTAATTAGCACAGGTGTCTGCAATTGCTTACAGTGATATAAAGAGCCCTGACACACATCACCATCAATGAGTTTAACTGACAAACAAAAAAACTCTTACCTTATCACTCCTAAACACTTTTTGCATAATAATTTGGAACACAGTGTACATGTGCTTTTCCACAAAACACCAGTGGTTCACGTAGTGAATCTCATAGTTCTAACTTGCCAACCGTGGTCTGTATGGAGTTGTTCAATAAAGGGCCCAAAATTAAGATAACATAGACGGGAGAGGTCTCTATGAATAGGAATTCATAAGTATTTGATACCCTGTGAGGGCAAGACAAAGGGAAAGTTGGACTGGATGGAATCCTGTATGGATTTGGGGAGGGAGACATCGAGGGCCTCAGACTTCGCTGCATTGATTTTAAAATTTGACCATGTAACAAAGTGATCTATTTCAGCCATAACAGCAGGGATGGATTTATGTGATTGAGTGATATATACTAGGACATCATCAGCAAATGCAGAGCACTTGTACTCGGTGCCTCCCACCTCAATACACCTAATATTGGGGTTATGGCGAATTGATGAGAGCAGGTGCTCCGTCACTAGGATGTATAAGAGAGGGGACAGAGGACATCCCTGCCTTGTCCCATTGGTGATTATGAAAGGTGATGAAAATGTTCCATTTATCTTCAGCCTTGGTGACATATTGCGATACAGGGCCGTGATTTTGCCTATAAAAGGGTCCCCTAGACCCCTACCCCAAGCTTTTTAAGAGAATAATATATGGCGTGCCAGGAGACTGTATGGAATGCTTTCTCAGCATCCGATGAGAGTATCTAATTACAATTTTTTAACTGCATCTAGCCCAGGAAATACTTTGTGCCTAGTAGCAGTGTCTGCTAGTCAGCGGATTATCCCAGCTGTTAAGCAAGCTACACCACCTGTAGTTTGGACACTTCATTTTTTCAAAGGAAATGCTTCGGGCCCCAGGGACACTCAGTGAAGAGCATCGGGGAGGCACCCAAAGGCACAGGGGCTGGGACTGGCGGTAGGACTCCTTGCGGTGGACCGCCAAGCTCGATCATTATAAAAGCTTTTTAACTGCAGCAGCTTTAGTGGACACTACTGGAGCTGGAATTACAGCGGCTGCTGGCATGAGACTTGCCCTTCAATTGATCCTTGTAAAAGGATTTAAAGTGTACTCATTCAAATCAGAGAGACAATTTAAATTAAAAAGATTAGACCTGCCTCCACCGCAGGGGTGCTCGCTCGACCCACCAGCAGACAGGCACCAGTATTGGGAGAGGGGGGCTGGCCGTCAGGGTCCACCGCGACTCTGGCACAAACCCGGCAACATGGAGGTCGCACGGGCAGGAACTGACTGGCCGTGTCGGCTTTGCACTTTTTTGGTTTTAGAAGGGCATGACATGCCTATATCTGTGTCTCCCCCTCCTTTTACTCCTCCACCTCTTTTCTTTTCGCATGACTATATGTACTTGTCACTTTTCCATGTGTTAGTTGTGTCTTCTGAGCAGTTTGTCAGCTTTTGGACACCTTTGAAGGTGTTTTCTATGTGTTTCTATGTGTTTTTGTTTGCCTGCCATTGGTTTTAACGGTGTTCGATGAACAGTTCGAGCAACAGTTGGGCGAACATACGGGTGTTCGATGAACCGAACCAAACTCGAACACTACAGCGGTGGCTCTACACTAAAAAACACATACAGCTGTGCCACAGTAACGAGTATAACATTTTCCCATTAGAAAGGAGAGGGTCTGTTATTCAGTTAAAGGGTATGCAGTAAGTCCAACGGCTGCCAAAATTTTGGAAAAATCCCACTAACAATTTAAAGACACATAGAGGTGGGCCTCAGTAACGACATATTCCCTTTAGAAAAGAGCAGGTCTCCCATACTGTTTGCCTATGCAGTGAAGCAACGGCTGCCAAAAATTTGGAGGAACTCCAATGCCCCTTTCAAGAGATGTAGAGGTCGGAGGGCCTCCTGAAAATAATGTTCCCATTATTAGGAACTGGGTCTCCCATACTGTTTGCCTATGCACTGAAGCAACGACTGCCAAAAATTTGGAGGAACTCCAATGCCCCTTGCAAGAGATGTAGAGGTCGGAGGGCCTCCTGAAAGCAATGTTTTGATTATTAGGAAGTGGATCTCCCATACTGTTTGCCTAAGCACTGAAGCAATGGCTGCCAAAAATTTGGAGAAACTTCAATGCCCCTTGCAAGAGACGTAGAGGTCGGACGGCCTCCTGAAAATAATGTTCCCATAATTAGGAAGTGTGACTCCTATACTATTTGCCTATGCAGTGAAGCAATGGCTGCCAAAAATTTGGAGGAACTCCAATGCCCCTTGCAAGAGATATAGAGGTTGGAGGGCCTCCTGAAAATAATGTGCTCATTATTTGGAAGTCGGTCTCCCATACTGTTTGCCTATGCACTGAAGCAACGGCTGCCAAAAATTTGGAGGATCTCCAATGCCCCTTGCAAGAGACGTAGAGGTCGGAGGGCCTCCTGAAAGCAATGTTCTGATTATTAGGAAGTGGGTCTCCCATACTGTTTGCCTATGCACTGAAGCAATGGCTGTCAAAAATTTGGAGGAATTCCAATGCCCCTTGCAAGAGACGTAGATATTTTGACATGGTACATATGGTGGTGATATGGTGGTATAGGATGAGGATGAGGAGAAGGAGGAGGACAAGAGCAAATAGATAAAATCAGGAAGCGTATACCCATGTCTGGGAGTGAAGACAGGTGCATGGGAATTGAGTTAGACTTCCCCAAAAAAAGACACTGTATTTGAGTTTATGTTATGCTGCTATCATTCGGTGGTGTTGAGAAGTCTGGCCCAATCCAGCCCTTATTCATTTTTATAAGAGTCAGCCTGTCCGTATTATCATTTGACAGGCGGATGTGCCTATCGGTTATATATTACTGGCGGCACTAAAAACCCGCACTGACAAAATGCTAGCAGCAGGGCGTAGAGAGCCAGTTCATGCCTCGTGTCCAGCTTGGATACCCAATAATTATAATGCACAGAGGAATCACAGAGGAAGTTGGTACGGTTGACAAGGTACTCCCTCGCCATCATTCGAAGCTTTGCACTCCTTGTGGGGCCTCAGGGCCTGTAAGATGGGAGGGTCTGAGAAAACTGTCCCAGATCTTTGACAGTGTTCCCCTGCCTCTGCTGGATTGCATTTGTGGCTCTCTCGCCTGTACTCCTTGGTTGTCCAACGAACTGTGACCTCTGCCGCCAGCGTTTTCAGATGGGAATTTTTTAATAATTGCACAACAAGGGCCTTCTCATACTGCACCATTATATTAGGCCTTTCCTGAAAGGGAATAAGAGACATAAAGTTCTCCCTGTAGCTTGGGTCTAGAAGAGTCACCAACCAGTAATGACTGGCACCCAAAATTTGGACAATGAGAGGGTCACGGGAAAAGCAGCATAACATAAACTCAGCCATGTGTGTCAGACTGCAAAGAGGCAAGACTTCCGTGGTCTCACTAAGAGGGCAACTGACCATGCTCTCCTCCTCTTCATCCTCCACCCCGTCCTCAGGCCATCCATGCTGAACAGACGGTATGTCAGTTGCACAGGTAGTACCGCCTATAGCGCAGGAAACTAGCTCCTGTTCTTCCTCCTCCCCATCTTCTTCCTCATTGTCCCCCAATCCACTTTGTTTTGAGATGAGATGAGGCTGGGCTGTGTGGAATCACCCTGTATGGTTCCTTGCTCCATCTTATCATGCTCTGCCTGCAATGCATCCTCTTTAATTGTGAGCAGAGAGCGTTTCAGAAGACAGAGAAGCAGGATGGTGACGCTAATTATGGCAGCTCACCATCTTGTTCGAGTCCTCAAAGTTTTGGAGAATGGTACATATGTCAGACATCCATGTCCACTCCTGAGGTCTTATGTGTGGAGTCTGAACTGAATACCGAAAGCCTTGTTGATACTGGAAGTCAACAACTGCCCTTTTTACTCACAAATCCTTCCCAACATCTGCAATGTTGAGTTCCAACGCATGGGGACATCGCAGATCAGTCGATGAGCTAGAAGCTGCAAGTGCTGCTGAGGCACGGCAATGGCGGCGGAAGCTGTAGTTGACTATCCAAAATGGGCACACAGGCGGCGTACTTTGGCAAGCCGATCCGGCAGACCCGGGTAGATTTTGAGAAACCGCTGAACCACGAGGTTAAGCACATGGGCCAGGCATGGTACGTGTGTGAGCTCGCCTCACCTCAGAGCCGCCACCAGGTTCTGGCCATTGTCACACATGACAATGCCTGGCTGTAGGGTCAGCGGTGTCAGACACAATTCTGCCTGCTCTTTCAGAGCTGTCCACAACTCTTCAGCATTGTGTGGTTTGTCACCTAAGCAAATTAGCTTCAGCACAGCCTGTTGCCACTTGGCTGAGGCAGTGCTGCAGTGCTTCCAGCTTGTGACTGATGTGATCATTTCAGAGATGAAGGCTGAAGAGGAGGAGGAGGAGGTGCAGGAGCTGTAGAATGTGTGAACAAGCCTGATTGACCCAGGGCCCGCAATCCTCTGCGTCGGGTGGACATGTTCCGTCCCAAGGTCCGACTGGGTCCCAGCTTCCACTATGTTAACCCAATGTGCCATCATCGAGATTTATCATCCCTGCCCACAAGCACTTGTCCACCTGTCCGTGGTTAGGTGGACTTTCCCAGTAACTGCGTTGTTGGGGGCAAGGCTAATGGTGTGGTACACGTGCTTGTGTAATGTGGGGACGGCACACCAGGAGAAATATTGGTGACTGGGGACTGAGTACCGAGGGACAGCCGCCGCCATTAGGTTTCAGAAAACTTCGGTCTCTACGAGCCTAAAAGGCAACATTTCGAGCACAATCATTCGTGAAATGTGTAAATTTAGTAGTGTGGCCTGTGGGGCGTTGGCTGCTACCCCTGCTGATGCTGGCCTGGCAGGTGGTGCAAATGGCCTTTTTAGGTTTATCTGCAGAGTCTTTTAAAAACAACTAGACTCGGGAAGACCTAACAGTTGTACTGGCAACTTCCTTCGCGTTGGCGAGGAACGGTTTTCCGCCGTGTGTCTGCGGCCACCACACTGCTTCTTCCTGCCTGTTGTGGTGCTATGCCTCCCTCCCCCTGTGTGCTGCTGTCCTTGCTCTGTATGTCCCCTTGCCATGTTGGGTCAGTTACTATATCATCCACCACCTGGTCCTCCTCCTGACTTTCTGGCAATTGCGTCTCATCATCATCATCCACCTCTTTCAACAGTAATTGCACTTTCCCACCGTTGCCTTCGCATGACCGTGGCTGCTCCAATATTTGGGCATCGCTACACACGTTCTCCTCTTGACTCACTTGAAGCTGGCCGGGTGAGAGGCCCGAATCGACAAATGGAAAAGTGAACATCTCTTCTGAGTGTCCAAGTTTGGGATCAGTTGTCTAAGGGCACTCAGCATGGTGAGAGGATCAGGGTGAGGAATATGTGGCCTACTAAGACTTGACCATGTGGATAACAGGGTGGTGGTGGAAATGTGGCTGGAAGCATTATCTGCTATCCAACCAACAAACTTTTGATACTGCTCTGGGTTCTATAGTGGTGAACTGCGGTCCCCTAGTAATTGGGACGGGAAGATCGAACGACAAGATGTGGGTGTTTGTTGTGGCACAATTTCAGATTGCCCACGGCCACGTCCTCGGCCTCTGCATGCACAATCACCATTACATCCACTTCCCCATCCCTTGCCACGCACCTTGCCCATTTTAAATGGAGGACAATATTTTTCACGTTCACGAGAAATGGCTGATTTTGGAACGCAGTTATATGTGATACGTCTGACTGAGAACCAAGGTTTTAAATAGCAGGCCTGTAATTCACTAATATTATTCTACACAGAGACCTAGTGTGAATGGCTTGACCTACACACTGCAACCGAATGAAAATGGAAGAAATGGCTGATTTTGGAACACTGTTCTAGGTGATATGTCTGACAGAGAACCACGGTTTTAAATAAACTAAATCAAAAAGAGGGACATAGTCCTCTGATCTACAATGTATTATCACAGTAATTGAACCCTAAAAAAATTATAAGATAATATAATAATATTAAAATTTAGCTAAAGGTTCAAGTAAATATCAAATAAATAAAAGTAAATCAGAGAGCTCTTTGTCAGAAAAAACCGCGGGGTCGGTTTTAGCACGAAGTCAATTTTATTAAAGAAAAATATTCATACACATAGAAAATCCACACAGGGTGAGAAAAGACAAATTGCTAAAATATATTTGAAGCAGTAGTGTGTAATAGGAACCCATGGGAACACAGAGGACTCCCAGCCCTCAATCTGAGTTGGCAGAAATTCACCCCCCACAAACAGGCATCATAGCCTCAGAGACAGAAAGGATTTGAAATATTAAATGAGAGTCAGTGCTTGACAATAAGCACTAAAAAGATATAATACGGCATAGTAAGATATCAGTAAAGGAATGCTGTACCTGGAGACTTATTAGCATTGTGAGGGGAGGGCTGGAGATCCACACAAGCGCCTCGACGCGCGTTTCTCCTTCCGGCTTCGTCAGGAGGCGTAGCACAGATTAAGAATGGACACTATAAATATCGCAGGGTCCGGGTGGCTGGCGAATCGGCGCATTGCTCGTCATGTTGCTCCTCCCCAGCCGATGCGTGCCGGGGGAAGACGGGAAGGAGGACAACGTCATCGCTCCCGTCGTCCCGGCAACGCGTCCAGCCGGCGGCGCCACAGGGGACCAACAGCGCATGAGCGGGATGCGTCTGCACCATTAATATAAAGAAGCCATCAAGGTTCGATAATTATGGGAATCAAGGGGGTCAGGTTATACAGTTTAAATAGTGAGGATAAAATATCCTCAAGGGGTGACATATACAGCTGACATGAGCACAGTACCCTAAAGTCAGCAGACAAATAAGTCTACTGTTACCGGTGCTAACAATAACCCTTAATAGCCAGACTCATTGAGAGCAGATAGTATATATCGGCCAAAAAATGTTATTATAAAAAATTTTCAAGTAATACATTACGATAGGGCTGTATAGTGGACATATACATCAAGATAGGGCTGTATAGTAAACATATATATTGCCTCTTAAATACCACGAATACAGCCCTATAGATTTTTTATAATAATTTATTAAAAAAAATTGGCGTGGGGTTCCCCTTAATTTTAGGCTCTAGCGGAGGTTAAGCAGACAGCTGGGGCAGATGTTTGAAGCCTGGGAAGGGGGTAATACCCACGGAGCTTCCCAGGCTACTAATATGAGCCCCCAGCTGAATACATAGCCTTTACTAGCTTTTAAAATGGGGGACCCCCCCAAAAAAATGACGTGGGGTCCCCCCTAATTTAATAGCTAGCAAAGGCTAGGCAGACAGCTGGGGGCTGATATTAATAGCCCAGGAAGGGAGCCATGAATATTGGTCCCCTCCCAGGCTAGAAACACCAGCCGTCAGCCGCCCCAGAAATGGCGCATTCATAGGATGCGCCAATTCTGGCACTTAGCCTCGCTCTTCCACGCTGCCCTGTAGCGGTGGCAGGGGGTAATAGGGCTGGGGTTGATGTCAGCTTATAATGCCAGCTGACATCAAGCCCAGGTTAGTAATGGAGAGGCGTCTATAAGACACCCCCATTACTAACCCCATAGTCAAAGTTAAAAGAAAACACAAACACCCAGAATAAAGTCCTTTAATTGAAATAAAGACACAATCCTTTATTGTTCTAAATTAAACCATACTTACCATCACGCCCATTCCAGCTGAAGCCAACGATCTCCTGCAATAAAAGAAAAATAATAAAGCAACATCATCCTTACCTTTCCATGGTTCCCACGACAGCTTCAGCTCTGCTACATCGAGATGACAGGCTGGACCGCAGCAGAACGCTGCCATCCAGCCTGTCATCCCGCAGACACTGAGAAGCGCAGGCTTGCTTGCGCTCTGCAGTGTCTGGCTGTGACGGCATAAAGATGAGACGAGTTCATGTCCAATGAACTCGGCGCACCTCATGCACGTCACTGACAGCGTGGGAAAATTCTCACGCTGAAGTGCTGAGTGCAGGAGAATTCTCCCACGCTGTCAGTGACGTGCATAAGGTGAGCTCATGTCCAATGAACTCAGCTCACCTCCTGCACGTCACTGACAGCGTGGGAGAATTCTCCTGCACTCAGCGCTTCAGCGTGAGAATTCTCCCACGCTGAAGCGCTGAGTGCAGGAGAATTTTCCCACGCTGTCAGTGACGTGCATAAGGTGAGCTCATGTCCAATGAACTCAGCTCACCTCCTGCACGTCACTGACAGCGTGGGAGAATTCTCCTGCACTCAGCGCTTCAGTGTGAGAATTCTCCCACGCTGAAGCGCTGAGTGCAGGAGAATTTTCCCACGCTGTCAGTGACGTGCATGAGGTGAGCCGAGTTCATTGGACATAAACTCGGCTCATCTGGATGCCCTCACAGAGAGACACTGTGGAGCGCAAGCAAGCCTGCGCTTCTCAGTGTCTGCGGGATGACAGGCTGGATGGCAGCGTTCTGCTGCGGTCCAGCCTGTCATCTCGATGTAGCAGAGCTGAAGCTGTCATGGGAACCATGGAAAGGTAAGGATGATGTTGCTTTATTATTTTTCTTTTATTTCAGGAGATCGTTGGCTTCAGCTGGAATGGGCGTGACGGTAAGTATGGTTTAATTTAGAACAATAAAGAATTGTGTGTTTATTTCAATTAAAGGACTTTTTTCTGGGTGTTGTGTTTTTTTTAAATACTTTACTAGAAATTCATGGTGGTCATGTCTAATATTGGCGTGACCCCATGAATTTTGGGCTTAGGGCCAGCTGATAATGCCAAGCTGGCCCTAACCCCTTTATTACCCAGTGAGCCACCGCATCAGGGCCCTGGATGAGTTGGGTACAGCGCCAGAAGATGGCGCTTCTATGAACGCGCCATTTTCCGGGGTGGCTGCGGACTGCAATTTGCAGCGGGGGTGGCCCAGAAAGCTTGGGCCTCCCTGCGCTGCGGATTCCAGCCCCCAGCTGCCTAGTTGTACCTGGCTGGACACAAAAACAGGGCGAAGCCCCACGTCAATTTTCTTTAAATTATTTCATGAAATAATTAAGAAAAAAAGGGCTTCCCTATATTGATGTGTCCGGCCAGGTACAAATAGGCAGCTGGTGGTTGGGGGCAGCCCGTTCCTGCCTGCTGCACCTGACTGGACACAAATATAGTGCGAAGCCCCACTTCAATTTTTTTTAATTATTTCATGAAATTCATGAAATAATTAAGAAAAAAAGGCCTTCCCTATATTGTTGTGTCCGGCCAGGTACAAATAGGCAGCTGGTGGTTGGGGGCAGCCCGTTCCTGCCTGCTGCACCTGACTGGACACAAATATAGTGCGAAGCCCCACGTCAATTTTATTTTTAATTATTTCATGAATTTCCTGAAATAATTTAAAAAAATTGAAGTGGGGCTTCGCACTATATTTGTGTCCAGCCAGGTACAGCAGGCAGGAATGGGCTGCCCCCAACCACCAGCTGCCTATTTGTACCTGGCCGGACACAACAATATAGGGAAGGCCTTTTTTTCTTAATTATTTCATGAATTTCATGAAATAATTAAAAAAAATTGAATGGGGCTTCGCACTATATTTGTGTCCAGTCAGGTGCAGCAGGCAGGAACGGGCTGCCCCCAACCACCAGCTGCCTATTTGTACCTGGCCGGACACATCAATATAGGGAAGCCCTTTTTTTCTTAATTATTTCATGAAATAATTTAAAGAAAATTGACGTGGGGCTTCGACCTGTTTTTGTGTCCAGCCAGGTACAACTAGGCAGCTGGGGGCTGGAATCCGCAGCGCAGGGAGGCCCAAGCTTTCTGGGCGACCCCCGCTGCAAATTGCAGTCCGCAGCCACCCCGGAAAATGGCGCGTTCATAGAAGCGCCATCTTCTGGCGCTGTACCCAACTCATCCAGGGCCCTGATGCGGTGGCTCACTGGGTAATAAAGGGGTTAGGGCCAGCTTGGCATTATCAGCTGGCCCTAAGCCCAAAATTCATGGGGTCACGCCAATATTAGACATGACCACCATGAATTTCTAGTAAAGTATTTAAAAAAAACACAACACCCAGAAAAAAGTCCTTTAATTGAAATAAACACACAATTCTTTATTGTTCTAAATTAAACCATACTTACCGTCACGCCCATTCCAGCTGAAGCCAACGATCTCCTGAAATAAAAGAAAAATAATAAAGCAACATCATCCTTACCTTTCCATGGTTCCCATGACAGCTTCAGCTCTGCTACATCGAGATGACAGGCTGGACCGCAGCAGAACGCTGCCATCCAGCCTGTCATCCCGCAGACACTGAGAAGCGCAGGCTTGCTTGCGCTCCACAGTGTCTCTCTGTGAGGGCATCCAGATGAGCCGAGTTAATGTCCAATGAACTCGGCTCACCTCATGCACGTCACTGACAGCGTGGGAAAATTCTCCTGCACTCAGCGCTTCAGCGTGGGAGAATTCTCACACTGAAGCGCTGAGTGCAGGAGAATTCTCCCACGCTGTCAGTGACGTGCAGGAGGTGAGCTGAGTTCATTGGACATGAGCTCACCTTATGCACGTCACTGACAGCGTGGGAAAATTCTCCTGCACTCAGCGCTTCAGCGTGGGAGAATTCTCACGCTGAAGCGCTGAGTGCAGGAGAATTCTCCCACGCTGTCAGTGACGTGCAGGAGGTGAGCTGAGTTCATTGGACATGAGCTCACCTTATGCACGTCACTGACAGCGTGGGAGAATTCTCCTGCACTCAGCGCTTCAGCGTGAGAATTTTCCCACGCTGTCAGTGACGTGCATGAGGTGCGCCGAGTTCATTGGACATGAACTCGTCTCATCTTTATGCCGTCACAGCCAGACACTGCAGAGCGCAAGCAAGCCTGCGCTTCTCAGTGTCTGCGGGATGACAGGCTGGATGGCAGCGTTCTGCTGCGGTCCAGCCTGTCATCTCGATGTAGCAGAGCTGAAGCTGTCGTGGGAACCATGGAAAGGTAAGGATGATGTTGCTTTATTATTTTTCTTTCATTGCAGGAGATCGTTGGCTTCAGCTGGAATGGGCGTGATGGTAAGTATGGTTTAATTTAGAGCAATAAAGGATTGTGTCTTTATTTCAATTAAAGGACTTTATTCTGGGTGTTTGTGTTTTCTTTTAACTTTGACTATGGGGTTAGTAATGGGGGTGTCTTATAGACGCCTCTCCATTACTAACCTGGGCTTGATGTCAGCTGGCATTATAAGCTGACATCAACCCCAGCCCTATTACCCCCTGCCACCGCTACAGGGCAGCGTGGAAGAGCGAGGCTAAGTGCCAGAATTGGCGCATCCTATGAATGCGCCATTTCTGGGGCGGCTGACGGCTGGTGTTTCTAGCCTGGGAGGGGGCCAATATTCATGGCTCCCTTCCTGGGCTATTAATATCAGCCCCCAGCTGTCTGCCTAGCCTTTGCTAGCTATTAAATTAGGGGGACCCCACGTCATTTTTTTGGGGGGGTCCCCCATTTTAATAGCTAGTAAAGGCTATGTATTCAGCTGGGGGCTCATATTAGTAGCCTGGGAAGCTCCGTGGGTATTACCCCCTTCCCAGGCTTCAAACATCTGCCACAGCTGTCTGCTTAACCTCCGCTAGAGCCTAAAATTAAGGGGAACCCCACACCAATTTTTTTAATAATAAATCCTTTATTTTAATACTAAATGACAAGTACAGTAACTAACACTATCACTGTACTTCATATATATGTGACTGACATGTTTCTATCTATCTAATCTATGTGTGAAGCTCTATTCTGTCTGTTATAAATTGTCGGGTACAGATGCTGAAATGCCGGCCGGCTTTCTTAAAGAGACGGTGCATGAAAACACTATTATTTTTTTTAATAAATCCTTTACACTAAATGACAAGTACAGTAAGCAACACTGTGACTGTACTTCATATATATGTGACTGACATGTTTCTATCTATCTAATCTATGTGTGATTCTCTATTCCTTCTATTCTAAATTGTCGGGTACCGCTGCTGAATTGCCGGCCGGCTTTTTTAAAGAGACGGTGCATGAAAACACTATTATTTTTTTTGATAAATCCTTTACGCTAAATGACAAGTACAGTAAGCAGCACTTTCACTGTACTTCGTATATATGTGGCTGACATGTTTATATCTATCTAATCTATGTGTGAAGCTCTATTCTTTCGGTTCTAAATTGTCGGGTACCGGTCTATGCCGCTGCTGAATTGCCGGCTTTTCATGTTTCACTGTTGGCACTGTTCCCATCGATTTGGGCAATCACTGTAATGCCACAACCACCATGGCTGTGGCATTACAGTGAGTGGCAGACAATCCCTGCATGATTGGTGCTCTAAATAGCGCCAGACATGCAGGACACGCTTTTGGTGCACGAACAGTTATCGAACATAACCTCGAACAGCCGAATTTTTTGCAAATCGTTCGGGTTCGTCGAACAACTCGAACACCGCCCAAAACAGCTCGAATTTGAGATTGGCGAACAGTTCTAGTCGAACACCGCTCATCTCTAATTATTACATCAACAGCAGACAGGACTTTCAATGGACCCTCTTGTGCAATATGCACTGTAGTCTGCCACATACGCTGCCTGCCTGCCTATGTGCGCACGATGCAGAAATGCTCTGGATTTGCAGAAAAAACGCATGCGGATTGTACATGTGTTTTTCCTGCCAGGGACCAGCGGATGGGAAGCGTTCTTCACATGCATTTCCGAATGCGGGTTGACAAGCGCTTTACAAGCGATTTTAGCATCACTTGGAAAGTGCTTGACAACTTGGTCACACTATATAAATCCATGCGAACGGCATGGATTTATATAGTGTGATGGTAAAGAATGGTAAAAAATAATTTAAAAAAATCTATACTTACCTTCTGATGGCCCCCGGAGTCTTTATTCCATCCGTCCTGGCTTGCCGGCAGCTCGCGGTACACTGAAGGACCTGCCGTCACATGACTAAATTACGTCAGTGCAGGTCCTTAAGTCCACCGCGATCTTTCGGCAAGCGAAGACAAGCGCACCGCGGGCCATCAGAAGGTAAATATAATATTTATTTTTAATTTTTTTATTTTTTTTACAGGTTTTATGGTACCCGGGTCTGGAGGAGAGTCTCCTCTCCTCCAGACCCTGGTACCATCCACACATTGAAAGGCATGGAATGAGCATCTACAGATGCAGTGATGCGTAATCTATGCGTTCCAATGCAAGTCAATGGCGGCGAAAACGGAGCGCTTCCGCAAAATAATTGGTAGTGCTGCGTTTTTTTCCGCAAAGATAATACGCAGCGGAAATTTCCGCAGCATGTGCACAGCACATGCTGATTATCATTGGGGAACATGGCAGGCCTTATACCAAGCGGTTTTTAAGCATTTCTGCAGCGGAATTGCCGTTGCAAAAACGCTTAAAAAGCGCATCGTGGGCACACAGCCTATCACTGAGCTTGATTAGTCCTCAGTAAGACTGTTAGTTCAGATGGATATATATATATATATATATATATATATTTATATATATACAGTATAGACCAAAAGTTTGGACACACCTTCTCATTTAAAGATTTTTCTGTATTTTCATGACTTTGAAAATTGTACATTCACACTGAAGGTATCAAAACTATGAATTAACACATGTGGAATTATATACTTAACAAAAAAGTGTGAAACAACTGAAAATATGTCTTATATTCTAGGTTCTTCAAAGTAGCCACCTTTTGCTTTGATGACTGCTTTGCACACTCTTGGCATTCTCTTGATGAGCATCAAGAGGTAGTCACTGGAAATGGTCTTCCAACAATCTTGAAGGAGTTCCCAGAGATGCTTAGCACTTGTTGGCCCTTTTGCCTTCACTCTGCTGTCCAGCTCACCCCAAAGCATCTCGATTGGGTTCAGGTCTGGTGACTGTGGAGGCCAGGTCATCTGGCGTAGCACCCCATCACTCTCATTCTTGGTCAAATAGCCCTTACACAGCCTGGAGGTGTGTTTGGGGTCATTGTCCTGTTGAAAAATAAATGATGGTTCAACTAAACGCAAACCGGATGGAATAGCATGCCACTGCAAGATGCAGTGGTAACCATGCTGGTTCAGTATGCCTTCAATTTTGAATAAATCCCCAACAGTGTCACCAGCAAAGCACCCCCACACCATCACACCTCCTCCTCCATGATTCACGGTGGGAACCAGGCATGTAGAGTCCATCCGTTCACCATTTCTGCATCACACAAAAACACGGTGGTTGGAACCAAAGGTCTCAAATTTGAACTCATCAGACCAAAGCACAGATTTACACTGGTCTAATGTCCATTCCTTGTGTTCTTTAGCCCAAACAAGTCTCTTCTGCTTGTTGCCTGTCCTTAGCAGTGGTTTCCTAGCAGCTATTTTACCATGAAGGCCTGCTGCACAAAGTCTCCTCTTAACAGTTGTTGTAGAGATGTGTCTGCTGCTAGAACTCTGTGTGGCATTGACCTGGTCTCTAATCTGAGCTGCTGTTAACCTGCGATTTTTGAGGCTGGTGACTCGGATAAACTTATCCTCAGAAGCAGAGGTGACTCTTGGTCTTCCTTTCCTGGGGCGGTCCTCATGTGAGCCAGTTTCTTTGTAGCGCTTGATGGTTTTTGCAACTGCACTTGAGGACACTTTCAAAGTTTGCCCAATTTTTCAGACTGACTGACCTTCATTTCTTAAAGTAATGATGGCCACTCATTTTTCTCTACTTAGCTGCTTTTTTCTTGCCATAATACAAATTTTAACAGTCTATTCAGTAGGACTATCAGCTGTGTATCCACCTGACTTCTGCACAACATAACTGATGGTCCCAACCCCATTTATAAGGCAAGAAATCCCACTTATTAAGCCTGACAGGGCACACCTGTGAAGTGAAAACCATTTTCGGTGACTACCTCTTCAAGCTCATCAAGAGAATGCCAAGAGTGTGCAAAGCAGTCATCAAAGGAAAAGGTGGCTACTTTGAAGAACCTAGAGTATAAGACATATTTTCAGTTGTTTCACACTTTTTTGTTAAGTATATAATTCCACATGTATTAATTCATAGTTTTGATGCCTTGAGTGTGAATGTACAATTTTCATAGTCATAAAAATACAGAAAAATCTTTAAATGAGAAGGTATGTCCAAACTTTTGGTCTGTACTGTATATAAATATTAGTTGTGGAATACTTATATTAACAGGACATTCAATGGACCCTCTTGTACTATATGCACTGAAGTCTCCCACATACTCTGCCTCCCTGCTTAACTCCTGCTATCACCACTGAATATATGCATCTGGATTAGTGATCAGAAGGACTGTTCGTTCAGATGGATATATATATATACAGTTAGGTCCATATATATTTGGACAGAGACAACATTTTTCTAATTTTGTTTCTAGACATTACCACAATGAATTTTAAACAAAACAATTCAGATGCAGTTGAAGTTCAGACTTTCAGCTTTCATTTGAGGGTATCCACATTAAAACTGGATGAAGGGTTTAGAAGTTTCAGCTCCTTAACATGTGCCACACTGTTTTTAAAGGGACCAAAAGTAATATGACAGATTAAATAATTGTAAATAAAATGTTCATTTCTAGTACTTGGTTAAAAACCTTTGTTGGCAATGACTGCCTGAAGTCTTGAACTCATGGACATCACCAGACGCTGTGTTTCCTCCTTTTTGATGCTCTGCCAGGCCTTCACTGCGGTGGTTTTCAGTTGCTGTTTGTTTGTGGGCCTTTCTGTCTGAAGTTTAGTCTTTAACAAGTGAAATGCATGCTCAATTGGGTTGAGATCAGGTGACTGACTTGGCCATTCAAGAATATTCCACTTCTTTGCTTTAATAAACTCCTGGGTTGCTTTGGCTTTATGTTTTGGGTCATTGTCCATCTGTAGTATGAAACGACGACCAATCAGTTTGGCTGCATTTGGCTGGATCTGAGCACACAGTATGGCTCTGAATACATCAGAATTCATTCGGCTGCTTCTGTCCTGTGTCACATCATCAATAAACACTAGTGACCCAGTGCCACTGGCAGCCATGCATGCCCAAGCCATCACACTGCCTCCGCTGTGTTTTAAAGATGATGTGGTATGCTTTGGATCATGAGCTGTACCACGCCTTCGCCATACTTTTCTCTTTCCATCATTCTAGTAGAAGTTGATCTTGGTTTCATCTGTCCAAAGAATGTTCTTCCAGAACTGTGCTGGCTTTTTTAGATGTTTCTTAGCAAAGTCCAGTCTAGCCTTTTTATTCTTGATGCTTATGAGTGGCTTGCACCGTGCAGTGAACCCTCTGTATTTACTTTCATGCAGTCTTCTCTTTATTTGGATATTGATACACCTACCTCCTGGAGAGTGTTGTTCACTTGGTTGGCTGTTGTGAGGGGGTTTCTCTTCACCATGGAGATTATTCTGCGATCATCCACCACTGTTGTCTTCCGTGGGCGCCCAGGTCTTTTTGCATTGATGAGTTTACCAGTGCTTTCTTTCTTTCTCAGGATGTACCAAACTGTAGATTTTGCCACTCCTAATATTGTAGCAATTTCTCAGATGGGTTTTTTCTGTTTTTGCAGCTTAAGGATGGCTTGTTTCACCTGCATGGAGAGCTCCTTTGACCGCATGTTTACTTCACAGCAAAACCTTCCAAATGCAAGCACTACACCTCAAATCAACTCCAGGCCTTTTATCTGCTTAATTGAGAATGACATATCGAAGGGATTGCCCACACCTGTCCATGAAATAGCCTTGGAGTCAATTGTCCAATTACTTTTGGTCCCTTTAAAAACAGGGTGGCACATGTTAAGGAGCTGAAACTCCTAAATCCTTCAACCAATTTTAATGTGGATACCCTCAAATGGAAGCTGATAGTCTGAACTTCAACTGCATCTGAATTGTTTTGTTTAAAATTCATTGTGGTAATGTCTAGAACCAAAATTAGAAAAATGTTGTCTCTGTCCAAATATATATGGACCTAACTGCATATATATATATATATACAGTTATATGAAAAAGTTTGGGCACCCCTATTAATCTTAAGCTTAATGTTTTATAAAAATTGGTGTTTTTGCAACAGCTATTTCAGTTTGATATATGTAATAACTATTGGACACAGTAATGTTTCTGCCTTGAAATGAGGGTTATTGTACTAACAGAAAATGTGCAATCTGCATTCAAACAAAATTTGACAGGTGCATAAGTATGGGCACCCTTATCATTTTCTTGTTTTAAATACTCCTACCTACTTTTTACTGACTTACTAAAGCACTTTTTTTGGTTTTGTAACCTCATTGAGCTTTGAACTTCATAGCCAGGTGTATGCAATCATGAGAAAAGCTACTTAAAGTGGCCACTTGCAAGTTGTTCTCCTGTTTGAATCTCCTCTGAAGAGTGGCATCATGGGCTCCTCAATACAACTGTCAAATGATCTGAAAACAAAGATTATTCAACATAGTTGTTCAGGGGAAGAATACAAAAAGCTGTCTCAGAGATTTAACCTGTCAGTTTCCACTGTGAGGAACATAGTAAGGAAATGGAAGAACACAGGGACAGTTCTTGTTAAGGCCAGAAGTGGCAGGCCAAGAAAAACATCAGAAAGGCAGAGAAGAAGAATGGTGAGATCAGTCAAGGACAATCCTCAGACCACCTCCAGAGAGCTGCAGCATCAACTTGCTGCAGATGGTGTCACTGTACATCGGTCAACTATACAACGCACTTTGCACAAGGAGAAGCTGTATGGGAGAGTGATGCGAAAGAAGCCGTTTCTGCAAGCACGCCACAAACAGAGTCGTTTCAGGTATGCAAAAGCACATTTGGAGAAGCCAATTTCTTTTTGGAAGAAGGTCCTGTGGACTGATGAAACCAAGATTGAGTTGTATGGTCATAAAAAAAGGCATTATGCATGGCGGCAAAAAAACACAGCATTCCATGAAAAACTCTTGCTACCCACAGTAAAATTTGGTGGAGGTTCCATCATGCTTTGGGGCTGTGTGGCCAATGCCGGCACCAGAAATCTTGTTAAAGTTGAGGGACGTATGGATTCCACTCAGTATCAGCAGATTCTTGACAATAATGTTGAAGAAACAGTGACAAAGTTGAAGTTACGCAGGGGATGGATCTTTCAGTAAGACAATGATCCAAAACACCGCTCCAAATCTACTCAGGCATTCATGCAGAGGAACAATTACAATATTCTGGAATGGCCATCCCAGTCCCCAGACCTGAATATCATTGAACATCTGTGGGATCATTTGAAGAGGGCTGTCCATGCTCGACGACCATCAAACTTAACTGAACTGGAATTGTTTTGTAAAGAGGAATGGTCAAAAATACAGGATTTCCAGGATCCAGGAAATCATTAAAAGCTACAGGAAGCGACTAGAGGCTGTTATTTTTGCAAAAGGAGGATCTACTAAATATTAATGTCACTTTTCTGGTGAGGTGCCCATACTTATGCACCTGTCAAATTTTGCTTGAGTGCAGATTGCACATTTTCTGTTAGTACAATAAACCTCATTTCAAGGCACAAACATTACTGTGCCCAACAGTTATTACATATATCAAACTGAAATAGCTGTTGCAAAAACACCAATTTTTATAAAACATTAAGGTTAAGATTAATAGGGGTGCTCAAACTTTTTCATATGACTGTATATATATATATATATATATATATATATATATATATATATATATGTTGTGGAATACCTACACTAACTGTAAAGGAGCAAATCTCTCCCTGACTCAGCAGCACCTCTCCCTACTCTGCCTGGTTTCGGGGTTGACTGCGACTAGCATAGCGGCGCCAGGTCTTATATAGAACTGATGACGCTGTGCGGCCAGCCAATCACTGTAATGCCCACAATCAACATGGCTACGGCATTACAGTGCGTGGCAGGCAATCCCTGCATGTTCATTGGCTCTCTAAAGAGCGCCAAACATGCAGGGAGGGGACCCGAGTCCCCTCCCAAGCAACCCGGAAATACTCGCCGAGCATGTTCGCTCATCACTAATTGTATCTTTTTATAAAAGTATCACCCTATGGTCTGTTTTCCTTACAGAGTTTATCTATTGTTTAGCAAATAGATAGATAGATAGATAGATAGATAATGTAGAAAGAATGAAGACAGCACTCCTCTTTGAAATATATAAATTGTTATTTAACCCCTTACTGACATCTGACGTACTAATACGCGTCTGTGCCCTGGGACTTAATACCCAGACCCGTATTAGTACGTCATGGCGATCGCGCGCGCACACAGGCTGTGCGGGCGCGATCGCCGCCGGGTGTCAGCTGATTGTCACAGCTGACACCCGGTACTATGTGCAGGGAGCGGTCCTGCACCGCTCCCAGCACATTAACCCCCGCGATGCTGCGAACAAAGTCGATCGAAGTCGATCGCGGCATTGCGGGGGCAAGGGGAGGTGATCGGCGATACTCACCTCCTCTTCCGGCTTCCAGCGCAGTCTGCAAAGGCTTCCCGGGTGTTGCCATGATGACCCGATGTCGTCATGACAACATCCGGGTCACCAGAGAGCAGGAAGATTGCTTGGACATGCGCAGTGCATCTCCAAGCAATCTTCACACTGTGCACTTCTGACAGCCTTCATGGCATAGGGATGGTGCTCCATTCCTGTGCCATGCAGGCGATCAGAAAAAAAAAAGTGAAAGTCCCAGAGTGGGACAAAGTAATAAAGTGTATAAACTGTGTGAAAGTGGAAAAAAAAAAAAAAAAAATGTGCAAAAATATTATAAAAAAATAAAAAAATAATACACCAAAAATAAAAATATAATGTACCCATCAATAAATATTATTATAAAAAAAATTAAAAAAAAACAATAAAAGTACACATATTTGGTATCGCCGCGTCCGGAACAACCTGACCTATAAAACTGTCCCACTAGTTAACCCCTTCAGTGAACACGGTAAAAAAAAAAAAAAAAAACGAAGCAAAAAACAATGCTTTATCACCATACTGCCAAACAAAAAGTGGAATAACACGCGATCAAAATGACGCATATAAATAAAAATGATACCGCTGAAAACGGCATCTCGTCCCGCAAAAAACAAGCCACCATACAGCTCCATCAGCCGAAAAATAAAAAAGTTATAGCTCTCAGAATAAAGCGATACTAAAAAATATTTTTTTCTATAAAATAGCTTTTATTGTGTATAAGCGCCAAAACATAGAAAAATGATACAAATGTGGTACCGCTGTAAATGTACTGACCCGAAGAATAAAGCTACCTCATCAATTTTACCACACGCGGAACAGAATAAAAAAAAAAAAAAAAAACAATTCCTGAATTGTTGGTTTTTGTTTATTCTGCCTCCCAAAAATCGGAATAGAAAGCGATCAAAAAATGTCACGTGCCTGAAAATGGCACCAATAACAACGTCAAGTCATCCCGCAAAAAACGAGCCGTCACATGACTGTCTGCCAAAATCTTGAAAAATTATAGCTCTCAAAATATGGCGATGCAAAAATTAGATTTTACAAAAAATGCGTCTTTTAGTGTGTGACAGCTGTCAGTCATAAAAACCCCATATGATTCTGGCATTGCTGTAATCACACCGACCCGAAGAATAAAGTCGTCTAATCACTTATACCGCACAAGGAACGGCGTCAAAAATAAACTCTTGGGTTAGGATTGGGCTAGGGTTAGGGCTGGGTTTGGGGCTAGGGTTGTGCTGGGGCTAGGGTTGTGCTGGGGCTAGGGTTGTGCTGGGGCTAGGGTTGTGCTAGGGTTAGGGCTGGGGTTGGGATTTTTTTCAAAAGTAAGAAAAAAAGATGACGATATGGCGACTAGTGTTGAGAGCAAGTGCTCGCTACTTGAGTTTGCATCGGGTGCTCTGGTATGCATTGAGTATCGTGGGTATTTGAGTGACATGCTCGAGTCTCTGCCCCATATGCTTCGCGGCCAAAAAACTTTACGGGGATTGCCTGCCATGCACGAGCGATCCCCGCATGGTTTTTTTTGGGTGTCTAATAACCGTGAAACATGCGGAGCAGGGACTCGAGCATGTCACTCGAGCACATGCTGTACATGGTGCATACCTGAGTACCCGATGCAAACTCAAGTAGCGAGCACTTGCGCTCAAGAATAATGACAACTTATTCAATATGATGACCTAATGTAAACAAATAATGTGCCGTACCTCTGGGTTCAAAATGTTCACTATACACCTTAATAAAATCCTTGAGGGGTATAGTTTCCAAAATGGGGACACTTGTGGGGGAGCTCCACTGTTTAGGCACATCACGGGCTCTCCAAACGCGACATGGTGTCCGCTAACAAATTGAATGGAAAATCGGCTCAAATTGTTAGCGGACACCATGTTGCGTTTGGAGAGCCCCTGTGTGCCCAAACATTGGAGCTCCCCCACAAGTGACCCCATTTTGGAAACTAGACCCCCCAAGGCACCTATCTAGATGCATAGTGAGCACTTGGAACCCCCAGGTGCTTCACAAATTGATTCGTAAAAATGAAAAAGTGAAAAAAAAAACACTTTTTCATATTTATGAATCAATTTGTGAAGCACCTGGGGTTCCAAGTGCTCACTATGAATCTAGATAGGTGCCTTGGGGGGTCTAGTTTCCAAAATGGGGTCACTTGTGGGGGAGCTCCAATGTTTGGGCACACAGGGACTCTCCAAATGCAACATGATATCCGCTAACAAATTGTTGGCTCAAATTGTTAGCGGATATCATGTTGCATTTGGAGAGTCCCTGTGTGCCCAAACATTGGAGCTCCCCCACAAGTGACCCCATTTTGGAAACTAGACCCCCCAAGGCACCTATCTAGATGCATAGTGAGCACTTGGAACCCCAGGTGCTTCACAAATTGATTCATAAAAATGAAAAAGTGTTTTTTTTTTTCACTTTTTCATTGTTACGAATCAATTTGTGAAGCACCTGGGGGTTCCAAGTGCTCACTATGCATCTAGAAAGGTGCCTTGGGGGGTCTAGTTTCCAAAATGGGGTCACTTGTGGGGGAGCTCCAAAGTTTGGGCACAGAGGGGCTCTCCAAACGCAATGTGGCGTCCGCTAACAATTTGAGCCGATTTTCCATTCAATTTGTTAGCGGATACCATGTTGTATTTAGAGAGTCCCTGTGTGCCCAAACATTGGAGCTCCCCCACAAGTGACCCCATTTTGGAAACTAGACCCCCCAAGGCACCTATCCAGATGCATAGTGAGCACTTGGAACCCCCAGGTGCTTCACAAATTGATTCATAAAAATGAAAAAGTGTTTTTTTCTTCACTTTTTCATTGTTACGAATCAATTTGTGAAGCACCTGGGGGTTCCAAGTGCTCACAATGCATCTAGATAGGTGCCTTGGGGGGTCTAGTTTCCAAAATGGGGTCACTTGTGGGGGAGCTCCAATGTTTGGGCACACAGCGGCTCTCCAAACGCAACATGGTGTCGCTAACAATTTGAGCCAATTTTGCGTTAAATTTGTTAGCGGACACCATGTTGCATTTAGAGAGCCGCTGTGTGCCCAAATATTGGAGCTCCCCCACAAGTGACCCCATTTTGGAAACTAGACCACCCAAGGCACCTATCTAGGTGCATAGTGAGCACTTGGAACCCTCAGGTGCTTCACAAATTGATTCATAAAAATGAAAAAGTGTTTTTTTTTCACTTTTTCATTGTTACGAATCAATTTGTGAAGCACCTGGGGGTTCCAAGTGCTCACTATGCATCTAGATAGGTGCCTTGGGGGGTCTAATTTCCAAAATTGGGTCACTTGTGGGGGAGCTCCAATGTTTGGGCACACAGGGACTCTCTAAATGCAACATGGTGTCCTCTAACAAATTTAACGGAAAATCGGCTCAAATTGTTAGTGACACCATGTTGCGTTTGGAGAGCCGCTGTGTGCCCAAACATTGGAGCTCCCCCACAAGTGACCCAATTTTGGAAACTAGACCCCCCAAGGCACCTATCTAGATGCATTGTGAGCACTTGGAACCCTCAGGTGCTTCACAAATTGATTCATAAAAATGAAAAGGTGTTGTTTTTTTTCACTTTTTCATTGTTACGAATCAATTTGTGAAGCACCTGGGGGTTCCAAGTGCTCACTATGCATCTAGAAAGGTGCCTTGGGGGGTCTAGTTTCCAAAATGGGGTCACTTGTGGGGGACCTCCAAAGTTTGGGCACACATGGGCTCTCCAAACACAACATGGCGTCCGCTAATTATTCAAGCAAATTTTACAATCAAAAAGTCAAATGGCGCTCCTTCCCTTCCGAGCCCTGCCGTGCGCCTAAACAGTGTTTTTTCCCCAAATATTGGGTATCTGCGTGCCCAGGGGAAATTGCACAACAAATTTTGGGGTCCATTTTTTCTTGTTACCCCTGTGAAAATAAAAAAAATTGGGTCTAAATTAACATTTTTGTGAAAAAAGCTAAATGTTCATTTTTTAATTCCACATTCAAAAAATTCCTGTGAAGCACCTGAAGGGTTAATAAAGTTCTTGAATGTGGTTTTGAGCACCTTGAGGGGTGCAGTTTTTAGAATGGTGTCACTTTTGGGTATTTTCTGTCATACAGACCTCTCAAAGTGACTTCAAATGTGATGTGTAAATTTTGTTGGAAAAATGAGAAATCGCTGGTCAACTTTTAACCCTTATAGCTCCCTAACAAAAAAAAATTTTGGTTCCAAAATTGTGCTGATATAAAGTAGACATGTGGGAAATGTTATTTATGAACTCTTTTGTGTGATATATCGCTCTGATTTCAGGGCTTAAAAAATTCAAATTCTGAAAATTGCAAAATTTTCAAAATTTTCGCCAAATTTCCATTTTTTTCACAAATAAACGCAAGTGATATCGAAGAAATTTTTCCACAATCATGAAGTACAATATGTCACGAAAAAACAATCTCAGAATCAGGGGGATCCGTTGAAGCATTCCAGAGTAATTACCTCATAAAGTGACAGTGGTCAGAATTGTAAAAATTGGCCCGGTCATTAACGTGCAAACCACCCGCGGGGCTTAAGGGGTTAATAGCCTATGGGGGCTTCAGCGACGTTTTGGCTTCAAGTGTGAGGCTATTACATTTATATTTTTTCAAAGAGGAGTGCTGTCTTCATTCTTTCACATACTGCTTGCCAGTGCTACTTTTTTCTCTTTGATAGATAGATAGAAATAAAGATAAAAAGTAATGCATGGAGGTAGCACACCAAGCAATGGATGGATTGGTCTTTGCCAGGGAGGCTCTGCACCCACTTTGTACTGGGCTGCTCCTGCTTTTCTATTTATAGATAGATAGACAGACAGACAGATAACATAGCGACTTAAGCACAGCATGCACTTCAGTGGCGTGAATGGAATCCCCAGGGAAATGTTAATAAAGAAGCAGACATTTCTTATTTGCAGAGAAAGGTTTGAAGCAAAAGATCCCGATTTATATGCAACACCTTCTGTTGTTTCTGTGATGGCAGCCCCAAGGACATGCTGTCTAATCTTATGATGGACATTCAATAAATTAGTGACCAAATTTTAAACCTTTGGGTTATTTTCCTATTTTAAAGAAATTAAAGTTTTCTTTTCAGACTGGTAAGAGGACGAATGCAGCTGATGCAAAACCAAGTGGCTTTAAACATTTGTCACATCTATACTCAAGCCATGGAATTCTTAATTATAATGAAATAATGCCTTATTGTATTGAAATAAAACAATGAAATCCAGGCACAAATAATTGAATAATTGTAATGGAAAGGATGTTTAGGAATTTGCACTATACCACACAGTGTGAATTTACTTCAGAGTACTTCTACTTGCGAAGAAGCTCTTTGCCGTTACCATTGTGGTCACAAAATACAAGCTGGGTGAATATAACAGGATGGCATACCTAGGCTATTAACAGTGTGTAAAGGAATTTTCACTTACAATTATATTCCTTGACAAAGAACTACTTTTCAAAAGCAATGCATTAAATATGTCTCTGCATATGCATTCAAAGATGTCATTTACATCAATGGAAATCCATGACCCATCATTGATTGCATCAATGAGAATTGTAGATTCTTAATTCTACAAATTATTGAGGATTCTGAAAACAATGCTACAGTACTTGGCTGTAAGTAGACGCACCTCTAAGGGACTGGGTAGGCCCTTTCACCCAGTTTGATAACAAATGCATGAAATCAAGGATAAAACAGTATCATCTCTACAGTGGCTTGCAAAACTACTCACCCCCCGTGGCTTTTTACCTACAGTATTTTTTTGGGACTAAAAGATGCACTTTTCAGCAAGAAAAAATCGTGCTGAAATATGCCTGCATCTTATAGTCCGGAGGCAGCTCTCACCGCCAGCCCCCTGTAGTATCAGACCTTCCCTGCTGTGTGCTCATGTGATCTGGGAGGGCGCTCAGAGAGCCGCTCCTCCCCCGATCACTGAAAGCAAAGAACATTCATACATGTGTGGCCATGCAAAAGCTTTCTCTCCCTGCCGGACACTGACCTGTCTGATCAGTGCAGTGCAGGACAGAAAGCACAATCATCATTGAAAAAGTCATTTTGTATAATTGAAAGGCATATCATCTATTCACTAGATATAAAGCATTAGAGACCTGAAGCAATGTTTGTGCAGTTACATTAACCTCTACACTTCCTTTTTCTTTTTCAATAATTTTTATTGAAACATTTTTAATCAGAATAAGGGGGAAGGAAGAAGAGTAAGGGGATAGGGAAATGAAAGTGGGATGAGGTGGGACAATAGGGGGGGGGGATCAGGGGGAAGAACTTGAAACAAGCAAAAATATAACAATATAATGTTACATATAATATAATAAAAAAACATTTATCGACATGTTGCAGATATTAGCTTCTTTAGAGTACAAAATGCAGTTATACTAAGCTCACACCTCTAATATGGAAATTTAACAGTCCATTCAAAGCAATTTTTAATAGTAGCGAATCTTTTTTCGTATGACCTATGTAGATTTATTCTTTCTATAATATCTGTTGATAAAGGTATAGACAGATTTTTCCAGTGAAATGCTATTGCGTTTTTAACAACTAAAAAAATATGGATTAAGATGAGTCTTTCTGATGAGCTAAAAGCTTCCACACGAATTGAGAGTAGGGCCATTTGAGGAGAAATTACTATAAACCCGTTCATAAAGCTGTTAATTAGATTGAATGTCTCTGCCCATAATTTTTGAATCTTGGGACAGCTCCAAAATAAATGTAAAATGTTACCCCTTTGGCCACAATTTCTCCAGCACAAGGGGGAGTTATTGGGGTTAATGTGAAAAAGCCTAGTTGGCGTATAGTACCACCTTGATAGCAGTTTATAATACGATTCCTGAAGAGGCATAGAAATATTAGACGCGTATGTAGATGCTAATGCATTCTCCCATTGTTCAATATGAAAGGAATCCTTTCGGTCTATTTCCCACTTTATCATATACGAGTTTTTTGTAATTTGTGAGTCGTTGTTAAACCCATTGCATATATTTTTTAAACTCCAGAAAATTTTATGGTTATAATTGCAGAAAAGGCTTGATGCTGATTCTCAAATTGACGGTTTATTTATGAGAAATTTGTGGATCAATTCTTTCATGCTTGAATATTTGAAAAAGTCTGATGAGGTTAAATTAAATTTGTTTTTGACGGTTTTAAATGGAATAAAATTTGTTCCATCGTGTAAATGTGGCACCCCTGCGGGGGATTACCACAGGATCCATAGGTGCAGGGAGAGATGTACATTTGGGCACACACAACACCTTCCACCCCAGGTCTGAGGGGAGGAGTCAGTATCCAGGGAGACAGAAAAAGCGGTAGTTGATCGGGTGAGGGGTGAAGGAGGAGTGAGACAGAGAGCTGTTGGCTGGGGACCAGTTAAGCCCTGAACTAGGAAACTGGTCTGTGTTGTGAAGCGCCCTAGAGAGAAGGATGGAGGCTAGAAGGAGAAAGAAAGAGATAAAACGATTATCCCTTTAGCTCACCTGGACACCGGAGTCCGAGATTGCTATTAATTCAGGAATAGCATAGAAAACCCGGACAGATCAGGAGGATTGAACCCAAACAATGCACACATTGCTAGAGGAGGCCTCACAAATCTCCAGAGTGAATATCTCTACCTGCACCGAAAACCTGGTTACCCTCCTGAACTGTACCTGTTACCGGACATCAGTAAAAGGAAGGTACTGAAACAAAGACTTAATGTATGTGTGTGCCTACTTTGACATTACTGCCTGTAGCGTTCGTACAAGCCGTATGCTGATCACCTCAGCAACCATACACAGCGCTGGTAACCGATTTTACCAGTTACCACAGGAGGCGTCAGGACACAATACTCCCATCATCCTGACCCCTATCCCTTTACTGACGGTCCAGGGCACAGAACCGGGAACCGACCAACCGTGATCCCCACAGAAGTAATCCATCCATCCCGGTGTCCGAGTACCCCTTTCCCCTGTCGACCGACTCATAAGTCCTTTATTTTCTTTAACCCCTGACTTTCCCAGAAGGTAGGAATTGATGTTTTGTAGAGAGAGGCTATGAAAGAAAGCGAAAAATTCTTTAAGTATTTCAATTATTTAAACCTTTTTTGTGTGTTTGTTTTTGTTTCGATAGTTTTTTCCAGGCAAATATAGCAGCCTGAAAGATTGGATGAGTTGGAACGTGGTAAGTTTTTTTAAATAAATGTTTGCAGAGTAAATCTCCAGGGGGGGGGTTGTTGTTGATTGAAAATTCAAGGTCAATCCAAGCTGGTGGATTTTCTTGGTTAAACCAGTATGTACTTTGCTGAATAAGATTGGCTAAATGATAAGCTGCAATATTCGGTAACCCCAGTCCGCCATTAGATTTATGTTTGTAAAGAATATTTGTGGAAATCCTAGCTCTTTTGTTATTCCATACAAAAGTGTTTATTAAGTTTTGTAATCTAAGAAGGAATGGGTGAGGAATAATTAAAGGAAGATTCCTAATTATATATAAGATTTTTGGGAGGATAAACATCTTAATTGTTAGTATCTTGCCCCACCATGAAAGGTCTTGATCTCTGTATCTAAGGATCTCTCTAGATAAATTATCAATTGTGGATTCCAAATTGGTAGAAATAATGGTGGTAATATCTTTAGAAATAGATATCCCCAAGTATGTAATATCATTCTCGGCCCATCCAAAGGAAGAGCTCTTTTTTAATATGTTTGTAGTGGAGTCGCTTAGATTAAAGTGTAACAGTTTAGATTTATCGTTATTAATTTTAAAATATGATACTTCTGAAAAAGAATCCAAAATTTTGGAGATTTCATTTACAGAGTTGGCCGCATCCAAGAGGGTTAGCATGATATCGTCTGCAAATATACTTATTTTGTAGTGGCGAGATAGAGTAGACAAACCTTTGATTTTTTGATTTTCCCTTATTTTTTCGGCAAGGGGCTCCATTGCGATTACAAAGAGTAAAGGGGAAAGAGGACATCCCTGCCTTGTGCCATTGGAGATGGGTAATGGGTTTCATAGATGATTGTTGACATACACTTTGGTGCTTGGGTTCGAGTAAAGTGCCATAACGGAAGAGAGAAATTGGTTATTAAAGCCAAATTTGAGAAGTGAAAGTTCTAAATAATTATAATTTAGCCTGTCAAAGGCTTTCTCTGCATCTAACGCTAAAAGGATTGCTGGGACTTTTGAAGAGTTAATCAGTTTGATGATGTTTAATATTCTTCTTGTGCCTTCTGTGGTTTGTCTTCCTTCTACGAATCCAATTTGATCATTACTGATCAGATATGGGAGAATAATTTTAAGTCGGTTGGCCAAAGTTTTTGAATGTATTTTAACGTCAGATTTAATTAATGAAATGGGTCTGTAGTTTTTAACATTGTCTAGCTCTCCTTTGGGCTTGGGTATTAGAATGATGGTGACCTCGAGCATTTCTGCAGGGAAGGATCCTAATGAAGAAGCTGAGTTGAAAATTTAGGTTAAATGGGGGATGAGATGTTGGTTAAAAATTTTATAATATTCATTAATGAATCCATCTGGGCCTGGAGATTTGAAAGGTTTTAATTGGTGAATAGTATTTAAAATTTCTTCTGTAGTAAAGGGGGCATTTAGAAATTCTAAATCTGAAGAGTTTACTTTAGGGAGGCTAATAGAGGAAAGAAATGTATTGATGATCTCTTTATCTGGTTGTGGAGAGGAAGAGTTTAGATTTAGATTGTATAGGCTTTTATAGTAATTAGCAAATTGGTTTGCAATGTCTTTGGGGTGGGAGTAGGTAGCTCCATCTTGGGCTGTAATTTTGCCTATTCTGTTAAAAATTATTTTTTGTTTTATACGTCGTGCCATAAAGTGAGTGGGTTTATTTAGTGCAGAGTATTGTTTGAACTTGGAGGTTTTTTTATAACCGAGTCGAAAGATGCAAAAATCTCGGATTTCAATTCTTGTCTTAAACTTAATAATTCTTTTTGCATTATTATTGACGGGAAAGGAAGGCTAATTTGCAATTTTTCTTTTTCTCTGACTAGGGATTGAAGTTTGGTTATCTTAATGTCACGGGTGTGTCGCCACGAAGATCGTCGCGATTACACAGCCTGACTTCTCGCAGCTGAGTTTTTGGTGCTTGGTGTTTTTCGGCAGGGAGGGAGTTAATTCTCTCTCTCTGTGCTAGACGAGGCCCAGCCTCGCCCAGCTGCAGTTAATTCTGCAGTATTGGGACTCCTTCAAATACCTGCTGTTCTGATAGGGTGGTTGTCGGTGAAAGCTTTTCATGCAGACTGTCGGAGTGATACGTGGCATTGTGAAGTAGGAGCGAAGTGTACTCGGTGTGGTTTTTTCCCTTCCTCGCTTTATTCTTTATCCCCTTACCCGTTGGTGTTCCCTCCGTTGTAGTGGTGTAAGTTTTTTTGTATGCAAGGTGGTTTTGGTTTGCCCCTTGTACTGTCTCGTTCGTCTTGTACTGTGTTTGGCATATACGGTCCTGTCCCCAATTGTTGTGATCAGGGTCCTTCTCAGGACTAGATTACTGAGGTTCAGGGATTCTCAGGAGGTAGGTTTACGCTGGCGGCCTGGACCTCTGTACCATCAACAGTACCTCCAGGTAGAGGGATTAGGCAGGGCCTAAGTGTAGGGTCAGCATAGGCTCCTGACCTCCTGAACGCCGAGACAGCGTGACATTTTCACCGACCCACTAAAAGATTCTCTCCAGCCACCATGGATCCAGTAGCCAATATAGCTCGGCAGTTGCAGAGTTTGTCCTTGGAGCTGGTGGACGTTAAGTCCAAGGTTTTGTATCCCCTGGAGCAAGCCGGATCAGAACCCAAAGTAGCTCTCCCTGACAGGTTCACGGGGGGGCGGGACAAGTTTTTTGTTTTCCGGGAGGCATGTAAGTTGTACTTTCGGCTGCGGCCTCGGGCATCGGGTAGTGAAGAGCAAAGGGTGGGAATAGTCATTTCGCTCCTTCAAGGGGACCCCCAATCTTGGGCGTTCTCTCTTCCCCCGGGCTCTCCGGCTCTCCAGACAGTGGATGGGTCTTTCTCTGCTCTGGGTCTTGTATATGATGACCCGGATCGGATCTCCCTTGCTGAATCTAAGTTACGTAGGATCCAGCAGGGAGATCGTCCAGCGGAGCAATTCTGTTCAGAGTTCCGTAGGTGGGCCACGGACACCCAGTGGAATGACCCGGCTCTTCGGAGCCAGTTTTGTCAAGGTTTATCTGACAAATTAAAGGATATGTTGGCACAGTATGACTCTCCCGCGTCGCTGGAAGCCGCTATGGCCCTTGCTATTCGCATTGACAGATGGCTTCGGGAGAGGTGCGGGATAACTCCACCCCCTGTGATGACTCCACCTTCTACAAGGGTCCCTTATATGGAGGTTCCCCTGGTTAGTCCAGAGGAGCCTATGCAGTTAGGAGGGACATCCTTTCGGGGGAGGGGACCGGCGGTGCGCCACAAGACAGGAAGGTGTTTCTTCTGCGGGAGAAAGGGACATTTTATTGGGGGGTGTCCTTCCCGTCCTTCGCAGAGCAAAGAGTCGTCGGAAAACTATTGATCCCAGGTTGTGTGGTGGATGGCAATCTGGGAGTAGGTATTTCGTCCCTAGGTTCATCTCAGATTCTTGTACCGGCGGAGGTGGTGGTGGGTACGAGAACTGAGAGGCTATCTGTTCTTCTGGATAGTGGGGCCGGGGCTAATCTGGTGGACGCTCGGTTTGCTCGGGTTCAAGGTATGTGATTGAGTGTGTTGGCTAAACCCATCCCCATATTCTCGATCGACGCCAGGCCTCTCGGTCAGGGAAGTTTTTCGCAAGCGGTGCATAACATAAATCTTCAGGTGGGGGCGATACATAAAGAACTGTTGTCTTGTTACGTGTTGGAGGGTCTTCCCACTCCTATTGTGTTGGGCCTTCCTTGGTTAACTAAGCATAACCCGGTTATTAATTGGCAATCTAGAGAGATAAGCCAATGGAGTGAATTCAGTAAAAAGAACTGCATGAATATGGTCATCGGTACGGTCGCTCCTAGGGTCTTACCCCCATTTCTGGCTGACTTTGAGGATGTGTTCTCGGAAAGAGGGTGTCAGGAACTACCTCCTCATCGCGTGTATGACTGTTCAGTAAAACTGCTTCCTGGGGTCAAGTTACCTAAATCTAGGTTGTATAATTTGTCTGGTCCGGAGAGGCAGGCCATGAAGGATTATATTTCAGAGAGTCTGGCTAAGGGGCATATTAGACCTTCATCTTCTCCGGTGGCCGCGGGGTTCTTCTTTGTGAAGAAGAAAGATGGTGGCCTACACCCTTGCCTGGATTTCCGTGAACTTAATTGGATTACGGTCCGAGATCCGTATCTGCTCCCACTTATCCCCGATCTCTTCAATCAGATCGTGGGCGCCAAATGGTTCTCTAAATTGGATCTCAAGGGGGCGTACAATCTGATTAGGATGAAGGAGGGGGATGAGTGGAAGACGGCTTTTAACACTCCGGAGGGACATTATGAGAACCTTGTCATGCTATTTGGTCTGACTAATGCCCCGGCGGTGTTCCAACACTTTGTTAATGACATTTTTCGCTGCCTGGTGGGTCAGTTTGTTGTTATTTATCTGGATGGCATCTTAATTTACTCGCCTGATCTTGTGGCTCATCAGGAGCATGTTAGGCAGGTGTTACAGATCTTGCGGGATAATAAACTGTACGCCAAGTGGGAAAAGTGTGTGTTCGCCGTTCAGGAACTCCAGTTTCTAGGCTTCCTGGTGTCAGCGTCTGGTTTTCGTATGGACCCTGGGAAAGTGCGGGCAGTTCTTGAGTGGGATCTGCCAGAGAATCTTAAGGCACTACAACATTTTCTGGGGTTTGCTAATTATTACCGGAAATTCATTCGTAATTTCTCGTCCATGGTTAAACCTCTCACAGACATGACAAAAAAAGGGACGGATTTTTCTAGGTGGTCTGACAAGGCTTGTCAAGCTTTCTCCTCCTTGAAAAAATGTTTTGCCTCGGCACCCATACTCATTCAACCTGATGCGTCACAGCCATTCATTGTAGAGGTAGACGCTTCTGAGGTAGGGGTAGGGGCAGTATTTCACAAGGTTCATCTCCTGGTAAATGGCGTCCATGCGCTTTTTTTCTCTAAAAAATTGTCGTCCGCTGAGAGGAATTACGATGTCGGCAATAGGGAACTCTTGGCCATTAAGTTAGCTTTTGAGGAGTGGCGCCATTTTTTGGAGGGGGCTATCCATCCGGTCACTGTCATCACCGATCACAAGAACCTGCTATATCTGGAGTCCGCAAAACGTCTGAATCCCAGACAAGCTAGGTGGTCATTGTTTTTTACCATGTTTAATTTTGTCGTCACATATCGTTCTGGATCAAAAAATGTAAAGGCGGATGCCTTATCTCGTAGTTTCCCTGGGGCCGGGAATACGGATGACCCAGTTCCTATCCTTCAGGAGGGGGTGGTGGTGTCGGCAGTATTCTCTGAGCTTGAGGAGGAAGTATTGGAGGCTCAGGGGGACGCCCCTGTTGGACCTCCTGGGAGACTGTTTGTTCCAGATCAGTTGCGACTAGTGTTGAGCGAGCACTAAAATGCTCGGGTGCTCGAAGCTCGGGCCGAGCTCGCCGTGATACTCGGGTGCTCGACCCGAGCAACGAGCCCAATGTTAGTCTATGGGAGACTCGAGCATTTTTGCGGCGGCTCCCCTGGCAATCTTTTAAAAGCCTAACAAGTGCCCAAAACGATAGTGACAGTGCTCAAATGACATGGGGACAGCATGGGGATCGCCCCAGGAAGCATTTCTGACCCCCAGGTCACTGCTGTCAACAACATGGTCAGAGGTATTAATACACTTTTACAGGCTCAAAATAAAACGTTCAAAAACGAAAGTGAAAGTGCTTTCCTGTGAAATATGTTAAGGATAGTGTTGAGCGATACCTTCCGATATCAGGAAATATCGTATCGGATTGGATCGGACCGATACCCAAAAAGTATCGGATATCGTCGAATCCGATACAGGAAACCAATGCAAGTCAATGGGACACAAATATCGGAATGAAAATAAACCCTTTCTTTCCTTGTAGGTTAATTCTACATGAAGTAAAACAGCTAAGAATAATGTAGAATGTATTACGCGAAAAGCCGGCAATTCATCAGCGGCATACACCGGTACCCGACAATTTACAACAGAAAGAATAGAGCTTCACACATAGATTAGATAGATAGAAACATGTCAGTCACATATATATGAAGTACAGTGACTGTTGCTTACTGTACTTGTCATTTAGTGTAAAGGATTTATTTAATAAAATAATTGTGTTTTCATGCACCGTCTCTTTAAAAAAGCCGGCCGGCAATTCAGCTGCGGTACCCGACAATCTATAACAGACAGAATAGAGCTTCACACATAGATTAGATAGATAGAAACATGTCAGTCACATATATATGAAGTACAGTGACAGTGTTGATTACTGTACTTGTCATTTAGTGTAAAGGATTTATTTAAAAATATAATAGTGTTTTCATGCACCGTCTCTTTAAAAAAGCCGGCCGGCAATTCAGCATCTGTACCCGACAATTTAGAATAGAAGGAATAGAGAATCACACATAGATTATATAGATAGAAACATGTCAGTCACATATATATGAAGTACAGTGACAGTGTTGATTACTGTACTTGTCATTTAGTGTCAAAATAAAGGATTTATTTAAAAAAAAATTGGCGTGGGGTTCCCCTTAATTTTAGTCTCTAGCAGAGGTTAAGCAGACGGCTGGGGCAGATGTTTGAAGCCTGGGAAGGGGGTAATACCCACGGAGCTTCCCAGGCTACTAATATCAGCCCCCAGCTGAATACATAGCCTTTACTAGCTATTAAAATGGGGGACCCCCCCAAAAAAATGACGTGGGGTCCCCCCTAATTTAATAGCTAGCAAAGGCTAGGCAGACAGCTGGGAGCTGATATTAATAGCCCAGGAAGGGTGCCATGAATATTGGCCCCCTCCCAGGCTAGAAACACCAGCCGTCAGCCGTCCCAGAAATGGCGCATCCATAGGATGTGCCAATTCTGGCACTTAGCCTCGCTCTTCCCACTGCCCTGTAGCGGTGGCAGTGGGGTAATAGGGTTGGGGTTGATGTCAGCTTATAATGCCAGCTGACATCAAGCCCAGGTTAGTAATGGAGAGGCGTCTATAAGACACCCCCATTACTAACCCCATAGTCAAAGTTAAAAAAAAAAACACAAACACCCAGAATAAAGTCCTTTAATTGAAATAAACACACAATTCTTTATTGTTCTAAATTAAACTATACTTACCATCACGCCCATTCCAGCTGAAGCCAACGATCTCCTGCAATAAAATAAAAATAATAAAGCAACCTCATCCTTACCTTTCCATGGTTCCCAGGACAGCTCCAGCTCTGCTACATCGAGATGTCAGGCTGGACCGCAGCAGAACGCTGCCATCCAGCCTGTCATCCCGCAGACACTGAGAAGCGCAGGCTTGCTTGCGCTCCTCAGTGTCTCTCTGTGACGGCATCCAGATGAGCCGAGTTCATGTCCAATGAACTCGGCTCACCTCATGCACGTCACTGACAGCGTGGGAAAATTCTCCTGCACTCAACGCTTCAGCGTGAGAATTTTCCCACGCTGTCAGTGACGTGCATGAGGTGAGCTGAGTTCATTGGACATGACCTCACCTCATTCACGTCACTGACAGCGTGGGAAAATTCTCACGCTGAAGCGCTGAGTGCAGGAGAATTTTCCCACGCTGTCAGTGACGTGCATGAGGTGAGCCGAGTTCATTGGACATGACCTCGGCTCATCTTTATGCCGTCACAGAGAGACACTGAGGAGCGCAAGCAAGCCTGCGCTTCTCAGTGTCTGCGGGATGACAGGCTGGATGGCAGCGTTCTGCTGTGGTCCAGCCTGTCATCTCGATGTAGCAGAGCTGAAGCTGTCATGGGAACCATGGAAAGGTAAGGATGAGGTTGCTTTATTATTTTTCTTTTATTGCAGGAGATCGTTGGCTTCAGCTGGAATGGGCGTGATGGTAAGTATAGTTTAATTTAGAACAATAAAGAATTGTGTGTTTATTTCAATTAAAGGACTTTTTTCTGGGTGTTGTGTTTTTTTTAAATACTTTACTAGAAATTCATGGTGGTCATGTCTAATATTGGCGTGACCCCATGAATTTCGGGCTTAGGGCCAGCTGATAATGCCAAGCTGGCCTTCACCCCTTTATTACCCAGTGAGCCACCGCACCAGGGCCCTGGATGAGTTGGGTACAGCGCCAGAAGATGGCGCTTCTATGAACGCGCCATTTTCCGGGGTGGCAGCGGACTGCAATTTGCAGCGGGTGGGGCCCAGAAAGCTTGGGCCTCCCTGCGCTGCGGATTCCAGCCCCCAGCTGCCTAGTTGTACCTGGCTGGACACAAAAATAGGGCGAAGCCCCACGTATTTTTTTTTTAAATTATTTCATGAAATTAATGAAATAATTAAGAAAAAAAGGCCTTCCCTATATTGTTGTGTCCAGCCAGGTACAAATAGGCAGCTGGTGGTTGGGGGCAGCCCGTTCCTGCCTGCTGTACCTGGCTGGACACAAATATAGTGCGAAGCCCCACGTCAATTTTTTTTTAATTATTTCATGAAATAATTTTTTAAAAAAAGGGCTTCCCTATATTGTTGTGTCCGGCCAGGTACAAATAGGCAGCTGGTGGTTGGGCACAGCCCGTTCCTGCCTGCTGTACCTGGCTGGACACAAATATAGGGCGAAGCCCCACATCAATTTTTTTTTAATTATTTCATGAATTTCCTGAAATAATTAAAAAAAAATTGACTTGGGGCTTCGCACTATATTTGTGTCCAGCCAGGTACAGTAGGCAGGAATGGGCTGCGCCCAACCACCAGCTGCCTATTTGTACCTGGCCAGACACAACAATATAGGGAAGCCCTTTTTTTCTTTATTATTTCATGAATTTCATGAAATAATTAAAAAAAAAATACGTGGGGCTTCTCCCTATTTGTGTGTCTAGCCAGGTACAACTAGGCAGCTGGGGGATGGAATCTGCAGCGCAGGGAGGCCCAAGCTTTCTGCCCCCCCCCCCCTGCTGCAAATTGCAGTCCACAGCCACCCCGGAAAATGGCGCGTTCATAGAAGCTGGATGCTGTACCTGGCTGGCATACAAAAATATGGCAAAGCCCACATCAAAATTTTTGGGAAAAATTAATTAAAAAATAAATAATAATTTAGGGACTGCATCTTTATTAACTCCTCAAATGTCATTTAGTGTTAAAATAAAGGATTTATTTAAAAAAAAATTGGCGTGGGGATCCCCCATAATTTTAGGCTCTAGCGGAGGTTAAGCAGATGGCTGGGGCAGATGTTTGAAGCCTGGGAAGTGGGTAATACCCACGGAGCTTCCCAGACTACTAATATGAGCCCCCAGCTGAATACCTAGCCTTTACTAGCTATTAAAATGGGGGACCCCCCCAAAAAAATGACGTGGGGTACCCCCTATTTAATAGCTAGCAAAGGCTAGGCAGACAGCTGGGGGCTGATATTAATAGCCCAGGAAGGGTGCCATGAATATTGGCCCCCTCCCAGGCTAGAAACACCAGCCGTCAACCGCCCCAGAAATGGCGCATCCATAGGATGCGCCAACTCTGGCACTTAGCCTCGCTCTTCCACGCTGCCCTGGTGCGGTGGCAGGGGGTAATAGGGTTGGGGTTCATGTCAGTGCCAGCTGCTATGAAGCCCAGGTTAGTAATGATGGGCGTCTATAAGACACCCCCATTACTAACCTACAAAGTGTTAAAAAGAAAAAACACACACTACACCCAGAAAAAAATAATTTATTTGAAATAAAACACACAATTTTATTTAATTCTTAGTTTACTAAAAAAAAATAGTTACCTGTCCACGTTCCTGCGCTGATCTCCCATGCACAGCTGTCACATCTGGAGATGGTGACAGCTGTGCATGGCCGCTGTATGCTCACGCTGCTGGGAACACATCCGCTCCCGGCAGCGGGAGTCACTGACTGAGGTCACCGGAGTGCATTCAGTCAGCGCAGCTCCGGAGACCTCCTTTACGGCACTGCTGTACCGTGGGAATTTCTCACGATACAGCAGGGCCGTAAAGGAGCTAACCGGAGCAGCGCTGCCTGAACTCCGGCTAACCCTTACGGCCCCATCATTCTAGCGGCGGCAGCGGTTCAGAGCGGTCACATTCTATGTGGCTGCTCTAAACTGGAGATCTTCGTGGGACACTCGTGGACTACTACAGAGGAGTAAGGATAAGGTTGTGGTTTATTGTTTTATATTTTATTACAGGAGATCGATGGCTTCGGGGAATTAGGTGTCTAGGTGAGTATAGGTGTAGTTTTTTATTTTTTACTTTATTTTAGGTGGCGATCGGTGGGGACAGGTAATGTATGAACTAATTTATTGTAGGTAACCACTGGCCAGCAATGACATGTATTTAAAATTTATTGGGGACACAGTAGGGCAATTTATATAGCAGGATCAGGCTGATGGGAACTACTGCTCCCATCGAGCTGATCCTGCTGGCACGAGTGGACGGGGGACAGACATAGGCCGATGGGAGTAGTAGTGTCACATCGGCCTATGTCTGCCTGCACGCTCACTCCCGCACACATCCCGCACACATCGCACAGACACCGCACAGACTCGCAGACATCGCACAGACACCGCACACACTCGCAGACATCGCACAGACACCGCACACACTCGCAGACATCGCACAGACACCGCACACACTCGCAGACATCGCACAGACACCGCGCACACCCGCACACACCCGCAGACATCGCACACACTCGCAGACACACGCACAGATACCCACACACACCAATCATGACGGGCTGATCGTCTGGGAGGTGACGCTGTGCGGCCAGCCAATCACTGTAATGCCCACAAACAACATGGCTGCGGCATTACAGTGACTGGCTGGCAATCCCTGCATGTTCATTGGCTCTGTAAAGAGCACCAAACGTGCAGGGCGGAGACCCGAGCTCCCGCCCGAGTAACCCGGAAATGCTCGGTGCTCGCCGAACATCCTGAGTAGCGTGATCCTCGGGCGAGTACCGAGCAGTGTCGAGCATGTTCGCTCAACACTAGTTGCGACAAAAGGTGATCGAGGCACACCATAACTCAGCTTTGGCAGGACACCCAGGGAGTAAAGCAACTGTGGATCTCCTTTCGCGTCGGTTTTGGTGGCCTAATTTACATAGGGAGGTGGGAACTTTTGTTGCGTCCTGTGGGGTTTGTGCACGCTCTAAGACCCCACATACCCGTCCGTCTGGGGCTCTCTTAACTTTGAAGATCCCAGAGCGTCCTTGGACTCATCTGTCTATGGACTTTATTACGGATCTCCCGCCATCTTCGGGTAAAACGGTCATACTCGTTGTAGTGGACAGGTTCAGCAAGATGGCACATTTTATCGCTCTTCCTGCTCTTCCTAATGCTAAAACTCTTGCGCAGGTGTTCATTGGGGAGATTGTAAGGCTTCACGGTGTACCCTCTGATGTGGTGTCTGATCGGGGGTCTCAGTTTGTGTCCAAATTCTGGAGGGCATTTTGTACACGGCGGGGGATGCATTTATCGTTTTCTTCGGCTTTTCATCCTCAGACCAATGGTCAGATGGAACGTCTGAACCAGAGTTTGGAGACATATCTCCGGTGTTTTGTGTCAGAGAACCAGAAGGACTGGGCTTCTTTCTTACCTCTGGCGGAGTTTGCTCTTAATAATAGGCGGAGTGAGTCCACTGGTAAGTCCCCGTTTTTTGGGGCATATGGTTTTCACCCCCAGTTTTGTACTTTCAGTAGGGGGGGCTCTTCGGGGGTTCCTGAGGAGGAACAATTTTCGTCATCACTCGCTTCGATATGGAAAGGGTTGCTGTATAATCTAAGTTCTATGGGGAACCGATACAAACGTATGGCTGATAGGAAGAGAGTGTCTGGTCCGGACCTAAGTGTGAACGATCGGGTATGGTTGTCTACCAAGAATATAAAACTTAAGGTTCCCTCCTGGAAACTGGGTCCCAGGTTCATCGGGCCGTATAGGATCTGCTCTATAATTAATCTGGTGGCATTTCGTCTTGACCTCCCCTCTACTTTTAAAATTCACAACGTGTTCCACAGATCTTTGCTTAAAAGGTATGTGGCGCCGGTGATACCGTCACCTTTACCTCCTCCTCCTGTGGTGGTCAATGGTAACTTGGAGTTTCAGGTATCGAAGGTCATCGATTCACGTTTTAATCGCCGGTCCCTTCAGTACCTGGTTCATTGGAAGGAGTATGGTCCTGAGGAGAGGATGTGGGTTCCTGCGTCGGATATTAACGCAGACCGATTAATTCGGGCCTTCCACACGACTCACCTGGATAAACCTGGCCCTGAGGGTCCGGAGGCCCCTCGTAGAAGGGGGGGTACTGTCACGGGTGTGTCGCCACGAAGATCGTCGCGATTACACAGCCTGACTTCTCGCAGCTGAGTTTTTGGTGCTTGGTGTTTTTCGGCAGGGAGGGAGTTAATTCTCTCTCTCTGTGCTAGACGAGGCCCAGCCTCGCCCAGCTGCAGTTAATTCTGCAGTATTGGGACTCCTTCAAATACCTGCCGTTCTGATAGGGTGGTTGTCGGTGAAAGCTTTTCATGCAGACTATCGGAGTGATACGTGGTATTGTGAAGTAGGAGCGAAGTGTACTCGGTGTGGTTTTTTCCCTTCCTCGCTGTAGTGGTGTAAGTTTTTTTTGTATGCAAGGTGGATTTTGGTTTGCCCCTTGTACTGTCTCGTTCGTCTTGTACTGTGTTTGGCATATACGGTTCTGTCCCCAATTGTTGTGATCGGGGTCCTTCTCAGGACTAGATTACTGAGGTTCAGGGATTCTCAGGAGGTAGGTTTACGCTGGCGGCCTGGACCTCTGTACCATCAACAGTACCTCCAGGTAGAGGGATTAGGCAGGGCCTAAGTGTAGGGTCAGCATAGGCTCCTGACCTCCTGAACGCCGAGACAGCGTGACATTTTCACCGGCCCACTAAAAGATTCTCTCCAGCCACCATGGATCCAGTAGCCAATATAGCTCGGCAGTTGCAGAGTTTGTCCTTGGAGCTGGCGGACGTTAAGTCCAAGGTTTTGTATCCCCTGGAGCAAGCCGGATCAGAACCCAAAGTAGCTCTCCCTGACAGGTTCACGGGGGGGCGGGACAAGTTTTTTGTTTTCCGGGAGGCATGTAAGTTGTACTTTCGGCTGCGGCCTCGGGCATCGGGGAGTGAAGAACAAAGGGTGGGAATAGTCATCTCGCTCCTTCAAGGGGACCCAAAATCTTGGGCGTTCTCTCTTCCCCCGGGCTCTCCGGCTCTCCAGACAGTGGATGGGTTTTTCTCTGCTCTGGGTCTTGTATATGATGACCCGGATCGGATCTCCCTTGCTGAATCTAAGTTACGTAGGATCCAGCAGGGAGATCGTCCAGCGGAGGAATTCTGTTCAGAGTTCCGTAGGTGGGCCACGGACACCCAGTGGAATGACCCGGCTCTTCGGAGCCAGTTTTGTCAAGGTTTATCTGACAAATTAAAGGATATGTTGGCACAGTATGACTCTCCCGCGTCGCTGGAAGCCGCTATGGCCCTTGCTATTCGCATTGACAGATGGCTTCGGGAGAGGTGCGGGATAACTCCACCCCCTGTGATGACTCCACCTTCTACAAGGGTCCCTTATATGGAGGTTCCCCTGGTTAGTCCAGAGGAGCCTATGCAGTTAGGAGTGACATCCTTTCGGGGTAGGGGACCGGCGGTGCGCCACAAGACAGGAAGGTGTTTCTTCTGCGGGAGAAAGGGACATTTTATTGGGGGGTGTCCTTCCCGTCCTTCGCAGAGCAAAGAGTCGTCGGAAAACTATTGATCCCAGGTTGTGTGGTGGATGGCAATCTGGGAGTAGGTATTTCGTCCCTAGGTTCATCTCAGTTTCTTGTACCGACGGAGGTGGTGGTGGGTACGAGAACTGAGAGGTTATCTGTTCTTCTGGATAGTGGGGCCGGAGCTAATCTGGTGGACGCTCGGTTTGCTCGGGTTCAAGGTATGCGATTGAGTGTGTTGGCTAAACCCATCCCCATATTCTCGATCGACGCCAGGTCTCTCAGCCAGGGAAGTTTTTCGCAAGCGGTGCATAACATAAATCTTCAGGTGGGGGCGATACATAAAGAACTGTTGTCTTGTTACGTGTTGGAGGGTCTTCCCACTCCTATTGTGTTGGGCCTTCCTTGGTTAACTAAGCATAACCCGGTTATTAATTGGCAATCTAGAGAGATAAGCCAATGGAGTGAATTCTGTAAAAAGAACTGCATGAATACGGTCATCGGTACGGTCGCTCCTAGGGTCTTACCCCCATTTCTGGCTGACTTTGAGGATGTGTTCTCGGAAAGAGGTTGTCAGGAACTACCTCCTCATCGCGAGTATGACTGTTCGGTAAAACTGCTTCCTGGGGTCAAGTTACCTAAATCTAGGTTGTATAATTTGTCTGGTCCGGAGAGGCAGGCCATGAAGGATTATATTTCAGAGAGTCTGGCTAAGGGGCATATTAGACCTTCATCTTCCCCGGTGGCCACGGGGTTCTTCTTTGTGAAGAAGAAAGATGGTGGCCTACGCCCTTGCCTGGATTTCCGTGAACTTAATTGGATTACGGTCCGAGATCCGTATCCGCTCCCACTTATCCCCGATCTCTTCAATCAGATCGTGGGCGCCAAATGGTTCTCTAAATTGGATCTCAAGGGGGCGTACAATCTGATTAGGATGAAGGAGGGGGATGAGTGGAAGACGGCTTTTAACACTCCGGAGGGACATTATGAGAACCTTGTCATGCCATTTGGTCTGACTAATGCCCCGGCGGTGTTCCAACACTTTGTTAATGACATTTTTCGCTGCCTGGTGGGTCAGTTTGTTGTTATTTATCTGGATGACATCTTAATTTACTCGCCTGATCTTGTGTCTCATCAGGAGCATGTTAGGCAGGTGTTACAGATCTTGCGGGATAATAAACTGTACGCCAAGTGGGAAAAGTGTGTGTTCGCCGTTCAGGAACTCCAGTTTCTAGGCTTCCTGGTGTCAGCGTCTGGTTTTCGTATGGACCCTGGGAAAGTGCGGGCAGTTCTTGAGTGGGATCTGCCAGAGAATCTTAAGGCACTACAACATTTTCTGGGGTTTGCTAATTATTACCAGAAATTCATTCGTAATTTCTCGTCCATGGTTAAACCTCTCACAGACATGACAAAAAAAGGGACGGATTTTTCTAGGTGGTCTGACAAGGCTTGTCAAGCTTTCTCCTCCTTGAAAAAATGTTTTGCCTCGGCACCCATACTCATTCAACCTGATGCGTCACAGCCATTCATTGTAGAGGTAGACGCTTCTGAGGTAGGGGTAGGGGCAGTATTATCACAAGGTTCGTCTCCTGGTAAATGGCGTCCATGCGCTTTTTTTCTCTAAAAAATTGTCGTCCGCTGAGAGGAATTACGATGTCGGCAATAGGGAACTCTTGGCCATTAAGTTAGCTTTTGAGGAGTGGCGCCATTTTTTGGAGGGGGCTATCCATCCGGTCACTGTCATCACCGATCACAAGAACCTGCTATATCTGGAGTCCGCAAAACGTCTGAATCCCAGACAAGCTAGGTGGTCATTGTTTTTTACCAGGTTTAATTTTGTCGTCACATATCGTCCTGGATCAAAAAATGTAAAGGCGGATGCCTTATCTCTTAGTTTCCCTGGGGCCGGGAATACAGATGACCCAGTTCCTATCCTTCAGGAGGGGGTGGTGGTGTCGGCAGTATTCTCTGAGCTTGAGGAGGAAGTATTGGAGGCTCAGGGAGACGCCCCTGTTGGACCTCCTGGGAGACTGTTTGTTCCAGATCAGTTGCGACAAAAGGTGATCGAGGCACACCATAACTCAGCTTTGGCAGGACACCCAGGGAGTAAAGCAACTGTGGATCTCCTTTCGCGTCGGTTTTGGTGGCCTAATTTACATAGGGAGGTGGGAACTTTTGTTGCGTCCTGTGGGGTTTGTGCGCGCTCTAAGACCCCACATACCCGTCCGTCTGGGGCTCTCTTACCTTTGAAGATCCCGTATCGTCCTTGGACTCATCTGTCTATGGACTTTATTACGGATCTCCCGCCATCTTCGGGTAAAACGGTCATACTCGTTGTAGTGGACAGGTTCAGCAAGATGGCACATTTTATCGCTCTTCCTGCTCTTCCTAATGCTAAAACTCTTGCGCAGGTGTTCATTGGGGAGATTGTAAGGCTTCACGGTGTACCCTCCGATGTGGTGTCTGATCGGGGGTCTCAGTTTGTGTCCAAATTCTGGAGGGCATTTTGTACACGGCGGGGGATGCATTTATCGTTTTCTTCGGCTTTTCATCCTCAGACCAATGGTCAGACAGAACGTCTGAACCAGAGTTTGGAGACATATCTCCGGTGTTTTGTGTCAGAGAACCAGGAGGACTGGGCTTCTTTCTTACCTCTGGCGGAGTTTGCTCTTAATAATAGGCGGAGTGAGTCCACTGGTAAGTCCCCGTTTTTTGGGGCATATGGTTTTCACCCCCAGTTTTGTACTTTCAGTAGGGGGGGCTCTTCGTGGTTTCCTGAGGAGGAACAATTTTCATCATCACTCGCTTCGATATGGAAAGGGTTGCTGTATAATCTAAGTTCTATGGGGAACCGATACAAACGTATGGCTGATAGGAAGAGAGTGTCTGGTCCGGACCTAAGTGTGAACGATCGGGTATGGTTGTCTACCAAGAATATAAAACTTAAGGTTCCCTCCTGGAAACTGGGTCCCAGGTTCATCGGGCCGTATAGGATCTGCTCTATAATTAATCTGGTGGCATTTCGTCTTGACCTCCCCTCTACTTTTAAAATTCACAACGTGTTCCACAGATCTTTGCTTAAAAGGTATGTGGCGCCGGTGATACCGTCACCTTTACCTCCTCCTCCTGTGGTGGTCAATGGTAACTTGGAGTTTCAGGTATCGAAGGTCATCGATTCACGTTTTAATCGCCGGTCCCTTCAGTACCTGGTTCATTGGAAGGAGTATGGTCCTGAGGAGAGGATGTGGGTTCCTGCGTCGGATATTAACGCAGACCGATTAATTCGGGCCTTCCACACGACTCACCTGGATAAACCTGGCCCTGAGGGTCCAGAGGCCCCTCGTAGAAGGGGGGGTACTGTCACGGGTGTGTCGCCACGAAGATCGTCGCGATTACACAGCCTGACTTCTCGCAGCTGAGTTTTTGGTGCTTGGTGTTTTTCGGCAGGGAGGGAGTTAATTCTCTCTCTCTGTGCTAGACGAGGCCCAGCCTCGCCCAGCTGCAGTTAATTCTGCAGTATTGGGACTCCTTCAAATACCTGCCGTTCTGATAGGGTGGTTGTCGGTGAAAGCTTTTCATGCAGACTATCGGAGTGATACGTGGTATTGTGAAGTAGGAGCGAAGTGTACTCGGTGTGGTTTTTTCCCTTCCTCGCTGTAGTGGTGTAAGTTTTTTTGTATGCAAGGTGGTTTTTGGTTTGCCCCTTGTACTGTCTCGTTCGTCTTGTACTGTGTTTGGCATATACGGTTCTGTCCCCAATTGTTGTGATCGGGGTCCTTCTCAGGACTAGATTACTGAGGTTCAGGGATTCTCAGGAGGTAGGTTTACGCTGGCGGCCTGGACCTCTGTACCATCAACAGTACCTCCAGGTAGAGGGATTAGGCAGGGCCTAAGTGTAGGGTCAGCATAGGCTCCTGACCTCCTGAACGCCGAGACAGCGTGACATTTTCACCGGCCCACTAAAAGATTCTCTCCAGCCACCATGGATCCAGTAGCCAATATAGCTCGGCAGTTGCAGAGTTTGTCCTTGGAGCTGGCGGACGTTAAGTCCAAGGTTTTGTATCCCCTGGAGCAAGCCGGATCAGAACCCAAAGTAGCTCTCCCTGACAGGTTCACGGGGGGGCGGGACAAGTTTTTTGTTTTCCGGGAGGCATGTAAGTTGTACTTTCGGCTGCGGCCTCGGGCATCGGGGAGTGAAGAACAAAGGGTGGGAATAGTCATCTCGCTCCTTCAAGGGGACCCAAAATCTTGGGCGTTCTCTCTTCCCCCGGGCTCTCCGGCTCTCCAGACAGTGGATGGGTTTTTCTCTGCTCTGGGTCTTGTATATGATGACCCGGATCGGATCTCCCTTGCTGAATCTAAGTTACGTAGGATCCAGCAGGGAGATCGTCCAGCGGAGGAATTCTGTTCAGAGTTCCGTAGGTGGGCCACGGACACCCAGTGGAATGACCCGGCTCTTCGGAGCCAGTTTTGTCAAGGTTTATCTGACAAATTAAAGGATATGTTGGCACAGTATGACTCTCCCGCGTCGCTGGAAGCCGCTATGGCCCTTGCTATTCGCATTGACAGATGGCTTCGGGAGAGGTGCGGGATAACTCCATCCCCTGTGATGACTCCACCTTCTACAAGGGTCCCTTATATGGAGGTTCCCCTGGTTAGTCCAGAGGAGCCTATGCAGTTAGGAGGGACATCCTTTCGGGGTAGGGGACCGGCGGTGCGCCACAAGACAGGAAGGTGTTTCTTCTGCGGGAGAAAGGGACATTTTATTGGGGGGTGTCCTTCCCGTCCTTCGCAGAGCAAAGAGTCGTCGGAAAACTATTGATCCCAGGTTGTGTGGTGGATGGCAATCTGGGAGTAGGTATTTCGTCCCTAGGTTCATCTCAGTTTCTTGTACCGACGGAGGTGGTGGTGGGTACGAGAACTGAGAGGTTATCTGTTCTTCTGGATAGTGGGGCCGGAGCTAATCTGGTGGACGCTCGGTTTGCTCGGGTTCAAGGTATGCGATTGAGTGTGTTGGCTAAACCCATCCCCATATTCTCGATCGACGCCAGGTCTCTCAGCCAGGGAAGTTTTTCGCAAGCGGTGCATAACATAAATCTTCAGGTGGGGGCGATACATAAAGAACTGTTGTCTTGTTACGTGTTGGAGGGTCTTCCCACTCCTATTGTGTTGGGCCTTCCTTGGTTAACTAAGCATAACCCGGTTATTAATTGGCAATCTAGAGAGATAAGCCAATGGAGTGAATTCTGTAAAAAGAACTGCATGAATACGGTCATCGGTACGGTCGCTCCTAGGGTCTTACCCCCATTTCTGGCTGACTTTGAGGATGTGTTCTCGGAAAGAGGGTGTCAGGAACTACCTCCTCATCGCGAGTATGACTGTTCGGTAAAACTGCTTCCTGGGGTCAAGTTACCTAAATCTAGGTTGTATAATTTGTCTGGTCCGGAGAGGCAGGCCATGAAGGATTATATTTCAGAGAGTCTGGCTAAGGGGCATATTAGACCTTCATCTTCCCCGGTGGCCACGGGGTTCTTCTTTGTGAAGAAGAAAGATGGTGGCCTACGCCCTTGCCTGGATTTCCGTGAACTTAATTGGATTACGGTCCGAGATCCGTATCCGCTCCCACTTATCCCCGATCTCTTCAATCAGATCGTGGGCGCCAAATGGTTCTCTAAATTGGATCTCAAGGGGGCGTACAATCTGATTAGGATGAAGGAGGGGGATGAGTGGAAGACGGCTTTTAACACTCCGGAGGGACATTATGAGAACCTTGTCATGCCATTTGGTCTGACTAATGCCCCGGCGGTGTTCCAACACTTTGTTAATGACATTTTTCGCTGCCTGGTGGGTCAGTTTGTTGTTATTTATCTGGATGACATCTTAATTTACTCGCCTGATCTTGTGTCTCATCAGGAGCATGTTAGGCAGGTGTTACAGATCTTGCGGGATAATAAACTGTACGCCAAGTGGGAAAAGTGTGCGTTCGCCGTTCAGAAACTCCAGTTTCTAGGCTTCCTGGTGTCAGCGTCTGGTTTTCGTATGGACCCTGGGAAAGTGCGGGCAGTTCTTGAGTGGGATCTGCCAGAGAATCTTAAGGCACTACAACATTTTCTGGGGTTTGCTAATTATTACCAGAAATTCATTCGTAATTTCTCGTCCATGGTTAAACCTCTCACAGACATGACAAAAAAAGGGACGGATTTTTCTAGGTGGTCTGACAAGGCTTGTCAAGCTTTCTCCTCCTTGAAAAAATGTTTTGCCTTGGCACCCATACTCATTCAACCTGATGCGTCACAGCCATTCATTGTAGAGGTAGACGCTTCTGAGGTAGGGGTAGGGGCAGTATTATCACAAGGTTCGTCTCCTGGTAAATGGCGTCCATGCGCTTTTTTTCTCTAAAAAATTGTCGTCCGCTGAGAGGAATTACGATGTCGGCAATAGGGAACTCTTGGCCATTAAGTTAGCTTTTGAGGAGTGGCGCCATTTTTTGGAGGGGGCTATCCATCCGGTCACTGTCATCACCGATCACAAGAACCTGCTATATCTGGACTCCGCAAAACGTCTGAATCCCAGACAAGCTAGGTGGTCATTGTTTTTTACCAGGTTTAATTTTGTCGTCACATATCGTCCTGGATCAAAAAATGTAAAGGCGGATGCCTTATCTCTTAGTTTCCCTGGGGCCGGGAATACAGATGACCCAGTTCCTATCCTTCAGGAGGGGGTGGTGGTGTCGGCAGTATTCTCTGAGCTTGAGGAGGAAGTATTGGAGGCTCAGGGAGACGCCCCTGTTGGACCTCCTGGGAGACTGTTTGTTCCAGATCAGTTGCGACAAAAGGTGATCGAGGCACACCATAACTCAGCTTTGGCAGGACACCCAGGGAGTAAAGCAACTGTGGATCTCCTTTCGCGTCGGTTTTGGTGGCCTAATTTACATAGGGAGGTGGGAACTTTTGTTGCGTCCTGTGGGGTTTGTGCGCGCTCTAAGACCCCACATACCCGTCCGTCTGGGGCTCTCTTACCTTTGAAGATCCCGTATCGTCCTTGGACTTATCTGTCTATGGACTTTATTACGGATCTCCCGCCATCTTCGGGTAAAACGGTCATACTCGTTGTAGTGGACAGGTTCAGCAAGATGGCACATTTTATCGCTCTTCCTGCTCTTCCTAATGCTAAAACTCTTGCGCAGGTGTTCATTGGGGAGATTGTAAGGCTTCACGGTGTACCCTCCGATGTGGTGTCTGATCGGGGGTCTCAGTTTGTGTCCAAATTCTGGAGGGCATTTTGTACACGGCGGGGGATGCATTTATCGTTTTCTTCGGCTTTTCATCCTCAGACCAATGGTCAGACAGAACGTCTGAACCAGAGTTTGGAGACATATCTCCGGTGTTTTGTGTCAGAGAACCAGGAGGACTGGGCTTCTTTCTTACCTCTGGCGGAGTTTGCTCTTAATAATAGGCGGAGTGAGTCCACTGGTAAGTCCCCGTTTTTTGGGGCATATGGTTTTCACCCCCAGTTTTGTACTTTCAGTAGGGGGGGCTCTTCGTGGGTTCCTGAGGAGGAACAATTTTCATCATCACTCGCTTCGATATGGAAAGGGTTGCTGTATAATCTAAGTTCTATGGGGAACCGATACAAACGTATGGCTGATAGGAAGAGAGTGTCTGGTCCGGACCTAAGTGTGAACGATCGGGTATGGTTGTCTACCAAGAATATAAAACTTAAGGTTCCCTCCTGGAAACTGGGTCCCAGGTTCATCGGGCCATATAGGATCTGCTCTATAATTAATCCGGTGGCATTTTGTCTTGACCTCCCCTCTACTTTTAAAATTCACAACGTGTTCCACAGATCTTTGCTTAAAAGGTATGTGGCGCCGGTGATACCGTCACCTTTACCTCCTCCTCCTGTGGTGGTCAATGGTAACTTGGAGTTTCAGGTATCGAAGGTCATCGATTCACGTTTTAATCGCCGGTCACTTCAGTACCTGGTTCATTGGAAGGGGTATGGTCCTGAGGAGAGGATGTGGGTTCCTGCGTCGGATATTAACGCAGACCGATTAATTCGGGCCTTCCACACGACTCACCTGGATAAACCTGGCCCTGAGGGTCCGGAGGCCCCTCGTAGAAGGGGGGGTACTGTCACGGGTGTGTCGCCACGAAGATCGTCGCGATTACACAGCCTGACTTCTCGCAGCTGAGTTTTTGGTGCTTGGTGTTTCTCGGCAGGGAGGGAGTTAATTCTCTCTCTCTGTGCTAGACGAGGCCCAGCCTCGCCCAGCTGCAGTTAATTCTGCAGTATTGGGACTCCTTCAAATACCTGCCGTTCTGATAGGGTGGTTGTCGGTGAAAGCTTTTCATGCAGACTATCGGAGTGATACGTGGTATTGTGAAGTAGGAGCGAAGTGTACTCGGTGTGGTTTTTTCCCTTCCTCGCTTTATTCTTTATCTCCTTACCCGTTGGTGTTCCCTCCGTTGTAGTGGTGTAAGTTTTTTGTCTGCAAGGTGGTTTTTGGTTTGCCCCTTGTACTGTCTCGTTCGTCTTGTACTGTGTTTGGCATATACGGTCCTGTCCCCAATTGTTGTGATCGGGATCCTTCTCAGGACTAGATTACTGAGGTTCAGGGATTCTCAGGAGGTAGGTTTACGCTGGCGGCCTGGACCTCTGTACCATCAACAGTACCTCCAGGTAGAGGGATTAGGCAGGGCCTCAGTGTAGGGTCAGCATAGGCTCCTGGTTACCAGCCTGCTGAAGCAGGAGCAGACTGGTAACCCCGGTAAACATCGGGTTACTAGGGGCACACGCGCACCTAGTAACCCGCTGTTTATCATGGTTACCAGCCTGCTACGGTGAGCGGGAGGTTACCGCTCACTTTAGCAGGCTCATAACCATGATAAACAGCGGGTTACTAGGTGCGCGTGTACCCATAGTAACCCGATGTTTATCATGGTTACCAGCCTGATCGCTGCTCCCGCTGGTCACACACAGCGATGTGTGCTGACCAGCGGGAGGGCAACGACCAAAAAAAGGTCCAGGACATTCTGCAGCGATCAGCGACTTCACAGCAGGGGCCTGATCGCTGCAAAGTGTCACACATAGCTACATCGCTGGTGAGGTCGCTGTTGCGTCACCAAAACCGTGACACAGCAGTGATCTCGCTAGCGATCTCGCTATGTGAGACGGGGGCTTTAGCCCTGTTTTCTTTCTTTTGTCTAGAAGAGATTTGCATAATTATGCCTCGCAAAGCGGCCTTATGCGCATTCCATTTTGTGAAAGGATTGGTGGTTCCGAGCTATTCTCTTTAAAATAATTGATAATAGCTTTCTCTGTTTGGGAGTGAATAAGAGGGAGGAATTGCATCTCCATAAAAAGTTGTCTTTTAGGAGCGGGCCTCGGGAAATTTCACCTCTGACTGGGGCGTGGTCAGAAATGGATTTTGTGCCTATAGAAACTTTTTTAAATTTAGTAAGTGAAAAAACATCTGTCAAGATTAGATCAATACACGATGCAGATTGATGTATTTCCGAAAAGTGAGAGTATTCCCTAGAAGTAGTATTCAGACACCTAAAAACATTGAATAGTTCTTTTTTGAATAAGCCAACTGTTTAATGTGGTAGAAATGTGGCGAGTAACAGAGGAAGAATCTAAGTGCCCACCTGGGACTATGTTGAAATCTCCTAACATAATTAATTTGCCTTTCCTAATCTTTTTGACTTTTTTCATTAATTTCTCCAAGAACATGGTGTGCTTTTTATTTGGAGTGTAGACATTTACTATGATGCACTTATGGTTATTCAGATTACAAATAAGAATGTGAGACCTTCCCTGTGTATCTTTAAGCTTCTCCAGAAATTCAAACGGTATGGAGTTTTTTATAATTGTAGCTATTCCTGCTCTCTTTTTTTTTCATTTACTGATTCATAAATATGGGGAAAGTTTTTGTGATTAAAATTGGGGTGTTTGTCTTTTGCAAACTTGGTTTCTTGGATGCATGCTAGGTCCACCCGGTGATTATTTAGTTCTTTCCACAAAGTGAACCTCTTATTGGGACTATTTAAACCTCTTACGTTGTAAGATAGGAGTTTGATGGACATTATGAGTGTGGGTACTTAGAGATTTACGGTTGCAATAAAGTTGGTGAATGCAAATTTCTTAAGATGGGATGCAAAGTGTGTGAGTAGTTCTTAAATGAGGATGAATGAAACAACTAAACAGGATAGAATAATTAGTAAAGTCAAACTTAACAATAAGTCATTATACAATAGGTTATTTATACAAAAACAGTGTTGTACATATAACAGTGCTTTTATCCAAAGTCTTCCAGAAGGAACCTTACCCAACTGAGGTTCTCCTTCTTCTTTGGGGGAAAAAGTTTGTGGATAAAGACCGTGAAGGCCGTCAGTATAGAAGAATTCACGGAAATAATTCAAAGGGGAATAGAATAGAATAAAGTACAAATGTCAAGACATTACATTGTCTCATATCATAAAACCAATAAACCTTATAAACCTTATAACAATTCAGTGATTTGACAAAAGGGTAAAAAAAAAAACCCTACAAAGATCTTTTGGGTACTTCTTTGTTCTGAGACCAAAAATATCTGTTTTGAGAAAAATTTTGTGTGTAAATAAGAGAACATTGTTTGTGAGACTAGTTGTTCAACGTTTAGGATATTTTGTCACCAAGGGGGAATTGTCCTTTAGAGGGGAGATGAATTTAAGGCCCTCTTCCGGGGTAAATAGAGGGATTGTTTTCCCCTTAAAGAACACAAGAAGTTTTAGAGGAAATCCCCATCTATATTGAATTCCCAAGAGGTTGTTATCTCTTTAAATGTTTTCCGAGCTTCCATTGTTTCCTTGGAAAGATCCACGAAAACTTTTAAGTGGGATTAGGGTTCAGGGAATGTTTTCTCCTCTTTTATATAATTTTGAATTTTTTCTTTGGTGCTAAAGAAATGTATGCGTAATAGAGTATCTCTAGGCTTGTCGGCGGGGATTGACGCTGGGCGTGGTAGACGGTGAGTTCTGTTTATATTTAATTCAACATTAGTTAGTGAAGGAATGTTTTTTTTTTGCTTAAAAAGCAATTCAGAGCACACCATTTTTCTGCTCCATTTGCTTGTTCTCACTGCAGAATAAAGCCAGATCTGTTCCATATTTCAGCGATAAAAATCCAGAAATTTAAACTGAACGTGGAAAATATTGGCCTCCTTTTCCATTCTGTTGCACTGTGTCGGTCAAGCTATTCACACTAGGTGTCTGTGAAGAATAGTATTAGTAAATTACAGGCCTTCTATTTAAAACCGTGGTTCTCTGTCAAACATATCACCTATAAGACTGTTCCAAAATCAGACATTTCTTTCATTTCCATTCTGTTGCAGTGTGTCGGTCAAGTTATTAACACTAGGTGTCTGTGAAGAATAGTATTAGTAAATTAAAGGCCTGCTATTTAAAACCGTGGTTCTCTGTCAGACATATCGCCTATAAGAGTATTCCAAAATCAGCCATTTCTTCCATTTTCATTTTGTTGCAGTGTGTGAGTCAAGCTATTCACACTAGCTGTCTGTGAAGAATAGTATTAGTAAATTACAGGCCAGCTATTTAAAACCGTGGTTCTCTGTCAGACATGACACCAATAAGACTATTCCAAAATCAGACATTTCTTTGATTTCCATTCTGTTGCAGTGTGTCGATGAAGCTATTCAGACTAGGTCTCTCTGTAGAATAATATTAGTAAATTACAGGCCTCCTATTTAAAATTGTGGTTCTCTGTCAGACGTATCACATATAACTGCATTCCAAAATCAGCCATTTCTCGTGAACGTGGAAAAAATTGTCCTCCATTAAAAATGGACAAGGCGCGTGGCAAGGGACGGGGAAGTAGACGTGATGGTGCATGCAGAGACCGAGGCCAAGGACGCGGCCGTGGGCAAGCTGAAATTGTGCCACGACAAATACCCACATCTTGTCGCTCAACCTTCCTGTCCCAATTACTAGGGGACCGCAGAACACCACTATTGAACACAGAGCAGTGTCAAAAGGTTGTTGGTTGGATAGCAGATAATGCTTCCAGTCAATTTGCCACCACCACCACCCTGTCTTTCACATGGTCAAGTCTCAGTAGCCGTGAGTCTGGACTGCATATTCCTCACTGTGATCCTCCTTCCTCCCACCATGCCGAGTGCCCAGAGACAACTAATCTCACACTTGGACACTCAGAAGAGCTGTTCACTTTTCCATTTGTAGATTCAAGCCTCTCGCCTGGCCAGCTTCAATCAAGTGAGGAGGAGAACGTGTGTAGAGATGCCCAAATATTGGAGTAGCCACGGTCACACAAAGGCGACGGTGGGAAAGTGCAATTACTGTCGCATTACTGGATGATAATGATGGTGAGACACAACTGCCAGAAAGTCAAGAGGCGGACCAGGGTGCAGAAGTGGAAGACGAGGTGGTGGATGATATAGTAACTGACCCAACCTGGCAGGGGGACATACAGAGCGAGGACAGCAGCATACAGGGGGAAGGAGGCGTAGCATCACAACAGGCAGGAAGAAGCAGTGTGGTGGCCGCAAACACAAGGCGGGAAAGCATTCCTCGTAGCGCCAACACAACGGAAGTTGCCAGTTAGGTCTACCCGAGTCTGGTTATTTTTAAAGACTCTGCAGATAACCCCCAAAAAGGTCATTTGCACCACCTGCCAGGCCAGCATCAGCAGGGGTAGCAAAACTAGCAGCCTGACCACCACCAGCATGATCAGGTACATGGCAGCAAAGCACTCGACTAAGTGGGCCGAACCCCAGGGTCCAGCAACAGTGTCTGCGGGTGACACCACTGTTTGTTCCTCTGTTGTGCATGCATGCCAATCCCCTGTCCATGGCGCATGCCAAGATGCCTACTGCCCTGCACTTGTCATTGAACACTCTCAATTAGCACCATCAGCAAGCACGTCCACGTCTCTGTCCCAGCGCAGTGTTCAGTTGTCTCTACCCCAGTCCTTGGAACGCAAGCGCAAACATGCAGCCAACGCCCCACAGGCCACACTACTAAATTCACACATTTCACGCATGCTTGCGCTCGAAATGTTGCCTTTTAGGTTCATGGAGATGGAAGCTTTCCGCAACCTGTTGACGCTGACCATCCCTCGGTACTTCGTCCCCAGCTGCCACTATTTCTCCCGGTGTGCCGTTCCCGCATTACACGAGCACGTGTCCCACAACATTAGATGTGCCCTCAACAATGCAATTACTTGGAAAGTCCACCTAACCACGGACACATGGAAAAGTGCTTGTGGGCAGGGATGGTACAACTCGCTGACGGCACACTGGGTTAATATAGTGGAAGCCAGGACCCAGTCTGTCCTTGGGATGTAATACGTGCTCACAACAACGAGGACTGCTGGCCCTGGGCCCCCACATTCTACAGCTCCTGCACCTCCTCCTCCTCTTCAGTCTCCTTCTCCGAAATGACCACATCAGTCGTAAGCTGGAAGCGCTGCAGCACTGCCTTGGCTAAGCGGCAACAGGCTGTGCTAAAGCTAATATGCTTAGCTGACAAACTGCACAATGCTGAAGATTTGTGGACAGCTCTGAAAGAGCAGGCAGATATGTGTCTGACACCGCTGACCCTGCAGCCAGGCATGGTCATGTGTGACAATGGCCAGAACGTGGTGGCGACACTGAGGCAAGGTGAGGTCACACACGTACCATGTCTGTCCCATGTACTTAATCTCGTGGTTCAGCGGTTTCTCAAAACCAACCTGGATCTGCTTGTCAAAGTAGGCCGTCTGTGTGCAAATTTTAGAAAGTCAGCTACAGCTTCCACCACTCTTGCTGTGCTTCAGCAGCATTTGCAGCTTCCAGGTCAACGACTGATCTGCAATGTCCCCACTAGTAATGAGCAAGCATTAAAATGCTCGGATACTCGTTCGAGTCAAGCAAATTGGAATGCTTGAGTGCTCAGTTGGAGTAACAAGCACATTGTACAGTGGGTACAGAAAGTATTCAGACCCCTTTAAAATTTTCACTCTTTGTTTCATTGCAGCCATTTGGTAAATTCTAAAAAGTTCATTTTTTTTCTCATTAAAGTACACATTGCACCCCATCTACACTGAAAAAAAAACAGAAATGTAGAAATTTTTGCAAATTTATTAAAAAAGAAAAACTGAAATATCACATGATCATAAGTATTCAGACCCTTTGCTCAGTATTGAGTAGAAGCACCCTTTTGAGCTAGTACAGCCATGAGTCTTCTTGGAAATGATGCAACAAGTTTCAAGTCACACCTGGATTTTGGGATCCTCTGCCATTCTTCCTTGCTGATCCTCTCCAGTTTCATCTGGTTGGATGGTGAACGTTGGTGGACAGCCATTTTCAGGTCTCTCCAGAGATTCTCAATTGGGTTTAGGTCAAGGCTCTGGCTGGACCAGTCAAGGATGCTCACAGAGTTGTTCTGAAGCTACTCCTTTGTTATTTTAGCTGTGTGCTTAGGGTCATTGTCTTGTTGGAAGATGAACCTTCGGCCAAGTCTGAGGTCCAGAGCACTCTGGAAGAGGTTATCATCCAGGAAATCTCTGTACTTGGCAGCATTCATGTTTCCCTTAATTGCAACCAGTCGTCCTGTCCCTGCAGCTGAAAAACACCCCTATAGCATGATTCTGCCTCCACTATGTTTCACTGTTGGGATTGTATTGGGCAGGTGATGAGCAGTGCCTGGTTTTCTCCACACATACCACTTAGAATTATCACCAAAAAGTTCTATCTTCGTCTCATCAGACCATAAAATCTTATTTCACATAGTCTGGGAGTCCTTCATGTGTTTTTGAGCAAACTCTATGCGGGCTTTCATATGTCTTGAACATAGAAGAGGCTTCTGCCGGGACACTCTGCCATTAAGGCCCAACTGGTGGAGGGCTGAAGTTATACTTGACTTTGTGGAACTTTCTCTCATCTCCCTACTTAATCTCTGGAGCTCAGCCACAGTGATCTTGGGGTTCTTCTTTACCTCTCAGTTTGGCTGTACGGCCAGGTCTAGAAAGACTTCTTCCATTTAAGGATTATGGAGGCCACTGTGCTCTTAGGAACCTTGAGTAATGCAGAAATTAATTTGTAACCTTGGCCAGATCTGTGCCTTGCCATAATTCTGTCTCTGAGCTCCTTGGGCAGTTCCTTTGAGCTCATGATACTCATTTGGTCTGATATGAACTGTGAACTGTGAGGTCTTATATAGACAGGTGTGCGCCTTTTCAAATCAAGTCCTATCAGTTTAATTAAACACAGTTGGACTCCAATGAAGGAGTAGAACCATCTGAAGGAGGATCATAAGGAAAAGGACATGTGACTTAAATATGAGTGTCTGAGCAAAGGGTCTGAATACTTATGATCATGTGATATTTTAGTTTTTCTTTTTCAATAAATTTGCAAAAAAATCTACATTTCTATTTTTTTCAGTGAAAATGGGGTGCAGAGTGTACTTTAATGAGAAAAAAAATGAACTTTTTAGAATTTACCAAATGGCTGCAATGAAACAAAAAGTGAAAAATTTAAAGGGGTCTGAATACTTTCCTAATCCACTGTAAGTCTACGGGAAACTCTAGCATTTTTTCGTCGGCTCCCCCCGGCGGTCTGCAGAGGGCCTAAAAATTGCCCAAATTGATGGGAGCAGTGCTCACATGACATAGGAACAATATGGGGAAGACCCCTGGAAGCATTTCTGACTCCGAGGTCACTGTTGTCAACAACGTTGTCAGAGGTATTGCGCCACTTTTAAGGACTCACAATAAAACATACAAAAACTAAACCAAAATGGATTTTCCTCGGAAATGTGTTAAGGAATTTCCTTTCCAGGTAATGACTTGTATATCAGGCAAAATAAATGATCAAAAGCATAAATGCTCCTCCTCACCTTGGGCAATGTTCACACGTAGAGTTTTTGATGCGTTTTTGTACTTTTGCATTGCTTTCAACGGTGAAAAAACATTTACCAGTAAATGTCAATTTAACATTTTACTACCATATCTGGCCATGTGGTGTGTGACACATCATCAGACCCATCCTGTTTCATTTATGATGGAGGGACTCTGAAAGTCACAAAGACTATTTTTATAGGGCCATCAGGCAGCCCTTACTATTCTTAAAGGGCCAGCAGTCGGCTATGCTTTATTGTTCCCATTATTAACGAGTGGGTCTCCTATACAGTTAATGCGTATGCAGTGACTGCAACGTCTGCCAAAAATTTGGAGGAACTCCAATTCCCCTTGCAAGAGACGTAAAGGTTAGAGGGCCTCCTGAAAACAATGTTCCCATTATTAGGAAGTGTGTCTCCCATGCTGTTTGCCTATGCAGTGAAGCAATGGCTGCCAAAAATTTGGAGGAACTCCAATGTCCCTTGCAAGAGACATAGAGTTTGGAGGGCCTCCTGCAAAAAAATGCTTCCATTATTATAAAGTGTGTCTCCCATACTGTTTGCCTATGCAGTGAAGCAATGGCTGCCAAAAATTTGGAGGAACTCCAATGCCCCTTGCAAGAGATGTAGAGGTCGGAGGGCCTACTAAAAACAATGTTCCCTTTTTTAGGAAGTGTGTGTCCCATACTGTTTGCCTATGCAGTGAAGCAACGGCTGACGAAAAATTTTATGAACTCCAATGCACCTTGCAAGAGACGTAGAGGTCGGAGGGCCTCCTGAAAACAATGTTCCCAATATTAGGAAGTCTGTTTCCCATACTGTTTGCCTATTCAGTGAAGCAATGGCTGCCAAAAATTTGGAGGAACTCAAATGCCTCCTGCAAAAAAATTCTCCCATTATTAGGAAGGGTGTCTCCCACAATGTCTGTCTATGCAGTGAATCAACGGCTGAAAAAATTTGGAGGAACTCCAATGCCCCTTGATAGAGACATAGAGGTCGGAGGGTCTCCTGAAAACAATGTTTTCATTATTAGTAAGTGTGTTTCCTATACTGTTTGCATATGCAGTGAAGCAACGGCTGCCAAATATTTGGAAGAACTCCAATACCCCTTGCAAGAGACGTAGAGGTCGGAGGGCCTCCTGCAAAAAATGCCCCCATTGTTAGGAAGTGTGTCTCCCATACTGTTTGCCTATGAAGTGAAGCAATGGCTGCCAAAAATTTTGGAGGAACTCCAATGTCCCTTACAAGAGACGTAGATATGTTGATATGGTACATAAGGTGGTGATACGGTGGTGGAGGATGAGGATGCGAAGAAGTAGGAGGACAAGAGCAAATAGACTGGGTGTCATGTCTGGGTGTGAAGATAGAGGTGCATGGGAATAGAGTTAGACCTCTCAAAAAAAAGAAACTGTATTTGAGTTTATGTTATGCTACTATCATTTGGTGGTGTTGAGAAGTCTGGCCCAATCCAGTCCTTGTTCATTTTTGTAAGTCAGCCAGTCAGCATTTTCAGTTGACAGGCGGATGCGCCTATCGTTTAAATTCCACCAGCGACACTGAAAACAAGCTCTGACAAAACGCTAGTGGCAGGGCAGGCCAGGACCTCTAAGGCATAGAGAGCCAGTTCATGTCACGTGTCCACCTTGGATACCCAATAATTATAAAGCACAGAGGAATCAAGGAGGACATTGGTACGATTGGCAAGGTACTCCCTCAGCATCTTCTGCAACTTTTCCCTCCTTGAGAGAGTACCCCGCGCCTCAGGGCTTGTGCGATGTGAGGGTCTGAGAAAACTGTCCCAGATCTTTGACAGTGTTCCTCTGCCTCTGCTGGATTTCATTTGTGTCTCTCTCATCTGTACTCCTTGGTTGTTCAACGAACTGTGACCTCTGCCGACAGCGTTTTCAGATGGAATTTTTTAATAATTCCGCAACAAAGGCCTTCCCGTACTGCACCATTTTATTAGGCCTGTCCTACGCGGGAATAAGAGACAGAAAGTTCTCCTTGTAGCATGGGTCTAGAAGTGTCACCAATCAATAATGACTGTCACCCAAAATTTGGACAACGCGAGAGTCACGGCAAAGGCAGCGTAACATAAACTCAGCCATGTGTGCCAGACTGCAAAGAGGCGAGACTCCTGTATCCTCACCAAGAGGATGACTGACCATGCTCTCCTCCTCATCCTCCTCCTCTTCCTCCTCCTCTTCCTCCTCCTCCCTGTCCTCAGGTCATCCACGCTGAACAGACAGTATGACAATTGTGCAGGTAATACCATCTATAGCGCTGGAAAGTAGCTCCTGGTCTTCCTTCTCCTTCTCCTCTTCCTCATTGTCACCGAATCCACGTTGGGATGAGATGAGGCTGAGCTGTGTGGAATCACTCTGTATGGTTCCTTGCTCCATCTCATCGTGCTTCGCCTGCAATACATCCTACTTAATTGTGAGCAGAGAGCTTTTCAGAAGACAGAGAAGTAGGATGGTGCCTGTAATTATGGCGTCATCGGCGCTAACCATTTTTGTGGAGTCCTCAAAGTTTTGGAGGATGGTACATATATCTGACATCCATGTCAACTCCTGAGATTTTATGTGTGGAGTCTGACCTGAGTACCGATGGCCTTATTGATGCTGTTAGTCAACAACTGCCCTCTTCTGCTCACAAATCCTTCCCAACATCTGCAAAGTAGAGTTCCAACACGTGAGGACATCGCAGATCAGTCGGTGAACTGGAAGCTGCAAATGCTGCTGAAGCACGGCAAGGGCGGCGGAAGCTGTAGCTGACTTTATAAAATGGGCACACAAGCAGGGTTCTTTGAAAAGAAGATCCGACAGATTTGGATAGGTTTTGAGTAAAAACGCTGAACCACGAGGTTAAGCACATGGGCCAGGCATGGTACATGTGTGAGCTCGCCTCGCCTCAGAGCCGCCACCAGGTTCAGGCCATTGTCACACACAACCATGCCTGGCTGTAGGTTCAGCAGTGTCAGCCACAAATCTGCCTGCTCTTTCAGAGCTGTCCACAACTCTTCAGCGTTATGCGGTTTGTCACCTAAGCATATTAGCTTCAGCACAGCATGTTGCAGCTTATCCGAGGCAGTGCTGCAAAGCTTCCAGCTTGCGACTGATATGGTCATTTTGGAGATGGAGGCTGAAGAGGAGGAGGAGGTGCAGGAGCTGTAGAATGTGGGGGCAACCCTCATTGACCCAGGGACCGCAATCCCCGGCATCGGGAGGACGTGTTTTGTCCCCAGGTCCGACAGGGTCCCGGCTTCCACTATAATAACCCAGTGTGCCGTCAGCGTGATGTACCATCCCTGCCCACAAGCACTCGTCCACGTGGTTAGGTGGACTTTCCCAGTAACTGTGTTGTTGAGGGCACGTCTAATGTTGTGGGACACATGCTCGTGTAATGCGGGGACGGCACACCGGGAGAAATAGTGGAGGCTGGGGACCGAGTCCCGAGGGATGGCCACCGCCATCAGGTTATGGAAAGCTTCCGTCTCCACGAGCCTAAAAGGCAACATTTCAAGCGCAAGCATTTGCAAAATGTGTGAATTTAGTAGTGTGGCCTGTGGGGCATTGGCAGTGTATTTGCACTTGCGTTTCAAGGACTGGGGTAGGGACTACTGAACGCTGCGCTGGGACAAGGACATGGACGTGCTTGTTGATGGTGCTAGTTGAGAAGATTGTAACGACAGGTGCAGGACGGGAGGCATCTTGTCATGCGCCATGGACAGGGGATTGGTGTGCACGCACAACAGCGGAACAAGCAGTGGTGTCACCCGCAGACACTGTTGCTGGACCCTGGGGTTCGGCCCACTTAGTCGGGTGCTTTGCTGCCATGTGCCTGATCATGCTGGTGGTGGTCAGGCTGCTAGTTTTGCCACCCCTGATGATGCTGGCCTGGCAGGTGGTGCAAATGGCCTTTTTGGGGTTATCTGCAGAGTCTTTAAAAAATAACCAGACTCGGGAAGACCTAACAGTTGTACTGGCAACTTCCGTTGTGTTGGTGTTACGATAAATGCTTTCCTGCCATGTGTCTGCGGCCACCACGCTGATTCTACCTGCCTGTTGCGGTGCTATGCCTCCCTCCCCCTGTGTGCTGCTGTCCTTGCTCTGTAAGTCCCCCTGCCAGGTTGGGTCAGTTACTATATCTATATACTGTGTCCAACAGTTATTACATATATCAAACTGAAACAGCTGTTGCAAAAACACCAATTTTTCTAAAACATTAAGCTTAAGATTAATAGGGGTGCCCAAACTTTTTCATATAACTGTATTGTCTCACAAGGGGTCTGAGGATCTTATCTTGGTACCTAATGACTGTCAGGCTACCTCTGGCGAGCACATGGAGGGCTGTGCAGCCCTCCAAAGAAATACCACCCCACACCATTACTGACCCACTGCCAAACCGGTCATGCTGAAGGATGTTGCAGACAGTAGATCACTCTCCATGGCGTCTCCAGACTCTGTCACGTCTGTCACATGTGCTCAGTGTGAACCTGCTTTCATCTGTGAAGAGCACAGGGCGCCAGTGGCGACTTTGCCAATCCTGGTGTTCTGTGGCAAATGCAAAGCGTCCTGCACGGTGTTGGGCTGTGAGCACAACCCCCATCTGTGGATGTCGGGCCCTCATACCACCCTGATGGAGTCGGTTTCTAACCGTTTGTGCAGACACATGCACATTTGTGGCCTGCTGGAGGTCATTTCGCAGGGCTCTGGCAGTGCTCCTCCTGTTCTTCGTTGCACAAAGGCGGAGGTAGCGGTCCTGCTGCTGGGTTGTTGCCCTCCTACAGCCCCCTCCACGTGTCCTGGTGTACTGGCCTGTCTCCTGGTAACACCTCCAGCCTCTGGACAATATGCTGACAGACACAGCAAACCTTCTTGCCACAGCTCGCATTGATGTGCCATCCTGGATGAGCTGCACTACCTGAGCAACTTCTGTGTGTTGTAGAGTCCGTCTCAGGCTGTGTGCCCACGTAGCGTTTTTCAAGCGTATATGCTGCGGAATTTCCGCAGCGTAAACGCTTGAAAAACGCATGTATATCCGCACCCCATGGTCCCCAATGGCATTCCGCAATGTCAATGCCCATGCTGCGGATTTTTCCGCAGCGTATATGCTGCGGTCAAAAATCCGCAGCATGTTCATTAATTTTGCGGAAGCGCAGCGGAATCAATGTGCGGATTGTACCCAAGTCTGGATGAGAGGAGACTCTCATCCAGACCTGGGTACCAAAGAACCTGTAAAAAAAAGAATAAAATAAAGTTTATACTTATCTTCTGATGTTTTCCCTCCGTCGCGCTGTTGTCTGAAGGACCTGCCACGTCATTGAGTCATGTGACCCACCACATGACTCAATGACGTCACCGCAGGTCCTGCACACAACAGCGTGAGCCGCTCAAGCCTCCGGACGGGGCAGGGAATGCATCAGAAGGTGAGTATAAAGTTTATTTTTTTATTTTTTACCATTCTGAACAAGTTGTCAAGCACTTTTCCAAGTGATGCTTGGAGAAGTGCTTGATAACCCGCATGCGGAAATGCATGCAAAGACGCCTCACAAACGCTTCTACCTGGCGGGAAAACCGCATGTAATATCCGCATGCGATTTTCCCGCCAGGGAGAAGCGTAAAAAATATGCTTCAGGTCCGCAACGTGGGCACATAGCCTTATGCTATCACGAGTGTGAAAGCACAACCAACATTCAAAAGTGTCCAAAACATCAGACAGAAAGCATGGTACTGAGATGTGCTCTGTGGTCCCCACCTGCAGAACCACTCATTTATTGAGTGTGTCTTGATAATTGCCAATAATTTCCATCTATTGTCTATTCCATTTGCACAGCATGTGAAATTGATTGTCAACCAGTGTTGCTTTCTAATTGGACAGGTTGATTTCACAGAAGTTTTATTTACTTGGAGTTATATTCTGTTGTTTAAGTGTTTCCTTTATTTTTTTGAGCAGTGTATATATATATATATATATGTTGTGGAATACCTATACTAACTATAAAGAAGCAAATCTCTCCCTGACGCAGCAGCACCTCTCCCTACTCTGCAGTCTGCTACATATCAGGGCTGTGGAGTCGGTAAGCCAAATCTTCAACTCAGACTCAGACTCCTCAATTTCCATGACACCGACTCCGACTCCAATTCCGACTCCGATTCCACGACTCCGAATCCCTCATACATGTCTTATGTTTAAGTGATAAATTTACAGTAGGACACATTTTTCTCAGCTAAAAGTCTAGACCCTTAGATCAGGAATAGGACACACATTTATAGGACATTTCATAACTTTCCCAAATTCTTATGAAAAAATATTCCCCACCAACTTCTTTGAACTACTGTACCCAATTTATTATATATTTTAGGAGTCAGAGTCGGTCCATTTTACCGACTCCAACTCTGACTCCACCAAAATGGGCACCGACTCTGACTCCGACTCCACGACTCCGACTCCACAGCCCTGCTACATACACTGCCTGCCTGTCTGCCTAACTCCTGCTATCACCACTGAATATATGGAGCTGGATTAGTCCTCAGAAAGACTGTTAGATCAGTTGGATATATATATATGTTGTGGAATACCTATACTAACTATGAAGAAGCAAATCTCTCCCTGACCCAGCAGCAGCTCTCCCTACTCTGCCTGGTTCCACGGCAGACTGTGACGAGCATGGCGGCGCCCAGTCTTATATATACCTGATGATGCTGTGCGGCCAGCCACTCACTGTAATGCCCAAAACCAACATGGCTACAGCATTACAGTGCATGGCAGGCAATCCCTGCATGTTCATTGGCTCTCTAAAGAGCGCCAAACATTAAGGGAGGGGACCCGAGTTCCCGCCCGAGCAACCCGGAAATACTCGCCAAGCTCGTTGAGCACAGTGATGCTCGGGCGAGTACTGAGCAGTGGTGAGCACGTTCGCTCATCACTAGTCCACACGTATTGGAACTCTACTTTGCAGATGTTGGGAAGGATTTGTGAGCAGAAGAGGGCAGTTGTTGACTAACAGCATCAATAAGGCCGTCGGTACTCAGGTCAGACTCCACACATAAAACCTCAGGAGTTGACATAGATGTCAGACATATGTACCATCCTCCAAAACTTTGAGGACTCCACCAAAGTGGTTAGCGGCGATGACGTCATAATTAGCATCACCATCCCGCTTCTCTGTCTTCTGAAACGCTCTCTGCTCACAATTAAATAGGATGTATTGCAGGTGAAGCATGATGAGATGGAGCAAGGAACCATACTAACTCTAACTCTATTCCCATGCACCTCTGTCTTCACACCCAGACATGGGTATATGCTTCCTGATTTTGTGTATTTGCTCTTGTCCTCCTTCTCCGCATCCTCATCCTCCACCAGCATATCACCACCATATGTAATATATCAATATATCTACGTCTCTTGCAAGGGACATTGGAGTTCCTCCAAATTTTTGGCAGCCGTTGCTTCACTGCATAGGCAAACAGTATGGGAGAAACACTCCCTAATAATGGGAGCATTTTTTGCAGGAGGCCCTCCGACCTCTACATCTTTTGCAAATGGCAATAGAGTTCCTCCAAATATTTGGCAGCCGTTGCTTCACTGCATAGGCAAACAGTATGGGAGACACACTTGCTAATAATGGGGACATTGTTTTCAGTAGGCTCTCCGAACTCTACATCTCTTGCAAGGGCCATTGGAGTTCCTCCAAATTTTGGCAGCCGTTGCTTCACTGCATAGGCAAACAGTATGGGAGTCACACTTCCTAATAATGGGAACATTGTTTTCAGGAGGCCATCAGACGTCTACGTCTCTTGCAAGGGGCATTGGAGTTCCTCCAAATTTTTGGCAGCCGTTGCTTCACCGCATAGGCAAACAGTATGGGAGACCCGCTCCTTTCTAATGGGAATATGTCATTACTGAGGCTCACCTCTATGTGCCTTTAAATAGTTATTGGGGTTTTTTCCTAAATTTTGGCAGCCGTTGGACTCACTGCTTACCCTATAACCGAATGGCAGACCCTCTTCTTTCTAATGGGAACATGTCATTATTGTGGCCCAGCTCTATGTGTCTTTAAATTGTTAGCAGGGTTTTTCCTAAATTTTGGCAGCCGTTGCACTCGCTGCATACCCTATAACTGAATAGCAGACCCTCTCCTTTCTAATGGGAATATGTCGTACTCGTTACTGTCGCCCAGCTGTATGTGTCTTTAAATTGTTAGTGCGGTTTTTCCTAAATTTTGCCAGCCATTGGACTCGCTGCATACCCTATAACTGAATAACAGACCCTCTCCTTTCTAATGGGAACATGTCATACTCGTTACTGTGGCCCAGCTCTATGTGTCTTTAAATTGTTAGTGGAGTTTTCCCAAATTTTGGCAGCCTTTGCAGTCACAGCATGGGCATTACCATTATAGGAGACCTGCTCCTTTATAATGGGAACATTTTCTTTTACTGAGACCCTCCTCTATGCCTCTTCAAAGGGATATTGGGTTGCGTCCAAATTTTTGGCAGCCCTTACAGTCACTGGATACGCAATAACAGTATAGGAGACCCACTCATTAATAATGAGAACAACAAAGCATAGCCGGCTGATGGCTCTCTAAAAATAGCGAGGGCCAACTGCTGGCCCTTTAAGAATAGTAAGGGCCGCTTGATGGCCCTATAAAAATAGTAACATAGTAACATAGTTTTTAAGGTTGAAGGAAGACTAAGTCCATCTAGTTCAACCCATAGCCTAACATGTTGATCCAGAGGAAGGCAAAAAAAAACATGTGGCAAACACTAAGCTCCACATTGGGGAAAAAAATTCCTTCCCGACTCCATACGACAATCAGACTAGTTCCCTGGATCAACTCCCTATCAAGGAATCTAGTATATATAACCTGTAATATTATACTTTTCAAGAAAGACATCCAGGCCCTTCTTAAATTTTAGTAGTGAATCACTCATTACAACATCATGCGGCAGAGAGTTCCATAGTCTCACTGCTCTTACAGTAAAGAATCCCCGTCTGTGATTATGATTAAACCTTCTTTCCTCCAGACATAGAAGATGCCCCCTTGTCCCCATCTCTGGCCTCAGAGTAAAAAGATCAGTAGAAAGGTCTTTGTACTGTCCCCTCATATACTTGTACATAGTAATAAGATCACCCCTAAGCCTACTTTTTTCCACAGTAAATAACCCCAAGTGTAATAACCTGTCTTGGAATTGCAGACCCCCCTGTCCTCTAATAACCTTGGTCACTCTTCTCTGCACCCTCTCTAGTTCAGCTATGTCTTTCTTATACACCGGAGACCAAAACTGTACACAGTATTCTAAGTGTGGTCGCACTAATGACTTGTATAGAGGTAAAATTATGTTCTCCTCATGAGCATCTATGCCTCTTTTAATGCATCCCATTATTTTATTTGCCTTTGCAGAAGCTGCCTGACACTGGCCACTAAACGTGAGCTTGTCGTCTACTAATACACCCAGGTCTTTTTCAGTTACAGTTTTGCCCAGTGTTTTACAATTAAGCATATAATTATACATTTTATTTCCTCTGCCCAAGTGCATTACCTTACATTTATTCCCATTAAAGCTCATTTGCCATTTATCAGCCCAAGCTTCTAGTTTACATAGATCCTTCTGTAATATAAAATTGTCCTCCTCTGTATTGATTACCCTGCAGAGTTTAGAGTCATCTGCAAATATTGAAATATTACTCTGTATGCCCCCTACAAGGTCATTAATAAATATGTTAAAAAAAGGGGGCCCAATACTGACCCCTGTGGTACCCCACTGTTAACTGAGACCCAGTCTGAGTGTTTTCCATTAATAACCACCCTTCGTTTCCTATCACTGAGCCAATTCTTAACCAACATACATATATTTTCCCCTATCCCCATTGTTCTCATTTTATGTATCAACCTTTTGTGTGGAACCATATCAAAAGCTTTTGAAAAGTCCATATACACAACATCCACTGCATTTCCTTGGTCCAGTCCAGAACTTGCCTACATCCACCGCATTTCCTTGGTCCAGTCCAGAACTTGCCTCCTCATAAAAACTGATCAGATTAGTCTGACAGGAACGGTCCCTCGTAAACCCATGTTGATATTGGGTCATGAGGTTATTCTTCTTCAGATACTCTATTATAGCATCTCTTAGGAAACCCTCCAGGATTTTACCCACAGTAGAGGTTAAGCTTACTGGCCTATAATTTCCCAGTTCAGTTTTTGTCCCCTTTTTGAATATTGGCACCACATTTGCTATACGCCACTCGTGTGGTACAGACCCTGTTATTATGGAATCTTTAAAGATTAAAAATAATGGTTTATCTATGACGTTACTTAATTCCTGCAGTACTCGCGGGTGTATCCCATTTGGTCCCGGGGATTTGTCAACTTTAGTGATTTTTACATGCCGCCGTACTTCCTGCTGGGTTAAGCAAGTGACATTTAGTGGAGAATTTTTGTTATCACTAATCATATTTTCTGTCATGCGATTTTCTTGTGTAAATATGGTTGAAAAAAAATCATTTAGCATATTGGCTTTTTCCTCATCCTCATCCACCATTTCACCCAGACTATTTTTAAGGGGCCAACACTATCATTTTTTAGTTTTTTACTATTTATGTAGTTAAAGAATATTTTGGCGTTATTTTTACTTTCTCTGGCAATGATTCTCTCTGCCTCAATCTTTGCTGCCTTGATTTGTTTTTTACATAATTTATTTAATTTTCTATATTTATTTAATGCCTCATCACTACCTACTTGCTTTAGTTCTCTAAATGCTTTCTTTTTGTCACTTATTGCGCCCCTTACAGCTCTATTTAGCCATAGTGGTTTCCTCCTATTTCTACCATGCTTATTGCCAAAGGGTATATATTGTGCACAGGTCCTATTCAGGATGTTAATAAATGTCTCCCATTTGCTTTGTGTAGCTTTATGTCTCAGGATATCGTGCCAGTTTATTGCACTAAGATCATCTCTCAACCGTTGGAAATTTGCCTTCCTGAAGTTTAGTATCCTTGTAACGCCTCTACTACACATCTTATTAAAGGTTACATGAAAACGTATTATTTTGTGATCACTATTACCTAAGTGACCCCCAACTCGTATATTTGATATGCGGTCTGGCCTATTGGTTAATATTAGGTCTAGCAGTGCCCCCCTTCTTGTTGGGTCCTGAACCAGTTGTGAAAGGTAATTGTCTCTCATAGTTGTCAAAAACCTATTACCTTTGCGCGAACTACATGTTTCTGTCCCCCAATGTATTTCAGGGTAGTTGAAGTCTCCCATAATTACTTCTCCTTGAGTCGCTGCTTCATCTATTTGCTTTACGAGGATATTCTCTGCTACTTCCATTATTTTTGGAGACTTATAGCAAACCCCTATCAGTAATTTATTATTTTTTCCCCCTCCCCTTATCTCCACCCACAGGGACTCTACATTTTCATTAGATTCACATATATCCTCCCGCAAGACAGGTTTTAAGGATGATTTTACATATAAACACACACCCCCCCTCGCTTGTTTGTACGGTCATTTCTGAACAGACTATAGCCCTGTAAATTAACTGCCCAGTCATGGCTCTCATCCAGCCACGTCTCAGATATCCCTACCATGTCATAATTATTTTCCAACAAAATTAATTCTAATTCCTCCATTTTGTTGGTGAGGCTTCTGGCATTAGTGTACATGCATTTTATGTATCTCTCTGTACCTCTATTCCTTCTTACTTTATTGACTGTTCTAACCCCACCCCCAATTTCTTTATTTGTGCCCAGGTCACTATCTGCACTATCTTCCCCACCTATAAAATGAATACCCTCCCCCCCAATCCCTAGTTTAAACACTCCTCCAACCTTCTAGCCATTTTCTCCCCCAGCACAGCTGCACCCTCCCCATTGAGGTGCAGCTGGTCCCTAGCGTAGAGTCTGTAGCCAACTGAGAAGTCGGCCCAGTTCTCCAGGAACCCAAATCCCTCCTTCCTACACCAGTTCTTGAGCCACTTATTTATCTCCCTAATCTCCCGTTGCCTCTCTGGCGTGGCACGTGGTACTGGTAGTATTTCAGAGAATACCACCTTGGAGGTCCTTGCTTTCAGCTTGCAGCCTAATTCCCTGAAATCATCTTTAAGGACCTTCCACCTACCTCTAACTTTGTCATTTGTGTCAATGTGCACCATGACCGCTGGGTCCTCACCAGCCCCTCCCAGTAATCTGTCAACCCGATCAGTGATGTGCCGGACTCGAGCGCCAGGTAGGCAGCACACTGTTCGACGATCCCTGTCTTTGTGATAGATTGCCCTATCTGTTCCCCTAATAATTGAGTCCCCCACTACCAGCACCTGCCTGGCCTGCCCTGCTCTCCTATTTCCCTCTTTACTGGAGCTGACACTCCTCCGGCTTTCAGGGGACATGCATTGCTACCCCTGTACCGTCACTCCCCTCATCTGCCAACTTTGCAAACTTATTGGGGTGTGCCAGATCAGGACTAGCCTCCCTGGCACTCTACCCCCCCTTCTAACTGTCACCCAACTAGCGACCTCACTGTCCTGCAGCTCCCGACTACCACCCTCCCCCACATCTACCCCAGCGAGCTGCTGCTCAGTGAGCAGCAGACTCCTTTCCATATTGTCAGTGGATCTCAGTGTTGCCAGCTGCTCATTTAGATTCAGTACCTGGGCTTCCAAATGCACAACGTGCACACATCTCGCGCAGCAGTAAGCAATCCCGACCGGCTGTTCAAGGAATGCATACATGTGGAAAGATGTACACTGGATAGCATTGTCAATAATGGAGCTCATTTTCTAATGGGGATTGCAATAGACAGAATGTTAAGTAAAAAGAAAAGTAAAGAATTAATAAAATACAGACAGCAACTCAGTCCAAAGTCCTCCCTTCCAAACTCCCTGAATCACAAGTCACTGAAAAACAAGTCACACACTTACTTTCGTTCGCACTTACGCTCCGGTCACACTCAGCTCGTTCACACTCGCAAACTAAGATTTAAAGAGTTTTTTTTTTTTTCCCCTTTTCCAGCAGTGCACCCTACAGCTCAATGCACTTCCAAAGGACTGCCCAACCAGCTGCCCCTTATAAACCCTTAATTATGACCCCTCCCACTTAATTAACCCCTTGTGACTATAACTACACCTCAGGATTTTAGTGCAATGTAGTTAACCATTAAATACACAGGTAGTAAACTGAGAAACTGTAAAACTGTAGTGAGAAAATAGGTTTTAAAAAGCCCAATAAAACTAAACAGGTAGAAAAGCACTCAGCAGGTCACAATGCAGCTACTCACTGCAATTCACACAGGAATTTTCTGCAGGATTCCCAAATATCTCTTCACTGAAAAACAAGTCACACACTTACTGTCGTTCACACTTACGCTCCGGTCACACTCAGCTCGTTCACACTCGCAAACTAAGAGATTGAGGCTGGGTGCCCACGTAGCGTTTTTTCAAGCGTTTATGCTGCGGAATTTCCGCAGCGGAAACGCTTGTGAAACGCTAGGTAATCCGCACCCCATGGTTCCCGTTTATGCTGCGTACAAAAATCTGCAGCATGTCATTTAATTTTGCGGAAGCGCAGCGGAACTCCCGCCATTGACTTGCATTGAAACGCATAGAAACCGCGACTGTACATTTGTACAAGCGGCTTCTATGTGTCTCTATGTGCGGATGGTACCCAGTTCTGGAGGAGAAGAGACTCTCATCCAGACCTGGGTACCATTGTACCTGTAAAAAAAGAATAAAATAACAAATAAAGTTTATACTCACCTTTCCGAAGGCTTTTCTCTGAATGCCGGCATCGCTTGAGGACCTGCGGTGACGTCACAGTCATGTGATCGCAGGCCCTTCACCGCTCTGTCTCGCGATATGCCGGCAGCCGGGAACCAGACAGGAACGAGCGCTGCTGCACACACCGGGGCCTCGGGGGTGAGTATAGCTTTATTTGCTTTAATTTTTACGGTTCACACTGTATAAATCCATGCTGTTTGCATTTATTTATACAGTGTGACCTATTTGTCAAGCACTTTCCAAGTGATGCTATCGCCTGGAAAGCGCTTGTCAATCTGCATGCGGAAACGCATGTGAATCCGCATGTGGATCCGCATGTATTCTGCAGGAAAAACGCATGCACAATCTGCATGCGTTTTTTCTGCCAGGGAGATGCAGAAATGCTGCAGAAATTTTCTGCTTCATTTCTGCATCGTGGGCACATAGCCTTAAAGAGTTATTTTTTTTTTTCCCCTTTTCCAGCAATGCACCCTACAGCTCAATGCACTTCCAAAGTGTTTGTGACTTTCAGAGTCCCTCCATCATAAATTAAAAAGGATGTGTCTGATGATGTGTCATACACTACATGACCAGATAAAGTTGTAAAATGTTAAAATTGTTATGTTCTGCTACTTAGAACTAAGGAATAGGAGGGAAAAGCTGTCCTTGCACTGAGACTCAGATAAACCCTACGCTGGGGTGGGTGCCCAAACAAGATGGCTGATAGTAAAACAAAATAGATTCTAACAGTACCTCCCCTTTTACGAGGATCCTCCGGATCCTCTTGGCCGAGCCTTACCAGAAAATCTCCTGTGAAAAGCCTTAATTAGCCTTGAGGCCGAGACGTCCTCGGCCTTCACCCAAGAATTATCCTCGGGGCCGAAACTTCTCCAGGACACAAGATACTGTAATCTTCCTCTATGCCACCTGGAATCCAAAATGCGAGAAATCTCAAATTCACCATCCTCATCAACAGGAGGAACAGTAGGCTTCGTCTGCTTATCAGGTGTGTCCGCCTTCTTAAGTAACGACACATGAAACACAGAATTAATCCTCCAGGACGAAGGAATGCCCAACCTCACCGCTGCCGAGTTGACAATCTGAACCACTTTAAAAGGACTCACAAATTTAGGCCCCAGTTTTTTAGAAGGAATTTTCAAACAAAGATTCCTGGAGGACAACTAAACCATATCCCCAACAGCAAAGAAGGACTCCTTTCTTTTATTGTCAAAATACCTTTTTGATCTCCTGTTAGCCTCTTTAAGGTTCAGGCATACACTGGTCAAAACCCTCTCCAAATCACCAGAAAAATTGTCCTCCTCCTGTACAGCAGCCCCAACTTTGGAAAATGGACCAAAAGATGGATACCTGCCAGTACAACAAAAAAAAAGAGAACAACCAGTCGAGGAAGAAGTATGATTATTAAGTGCAAACTCTACAAGTGGTAGAAATTCTGACCACATTTCCTGATTCTCTGCAACAAAACATCAAAACCTTCTATCCACACAGATAGCTAACTGCATGGCAACTTGCAGAGTATCAGGTGCAGGGAATGAAATGAGCAAATCTTTTTATCCTTTCACTCAAGCCTGCCAGAAACTGAAACTTGAGTGCAGGGTCATTCCACCTGACCTCTGCAGACCATCGTCTGAACAGGGTGCAATAACTCTCAGCATCAAGAGAAACCTGTTTGAGACATCTGAGATCTGCCTCAGCTGATGTAACTCGATCAGGATCATCATATAGCAAACCCATGGCATCAAAAAATGCCTCCACAGACCTTAAACAATGATCATCAGGAGACAAGGAAAACGCCCAGATTTGAGGTTCATTACGCAATAGAGACATAATAATCCCTACATACTGTAGTTCACTCCCAGAAGATCTAGGTCTGAGCCAAAAATACAACAAACAAGCATTTTTAAATGAAAAAAATCCTGTTGTTTCCCCGAGAAACACTCAGGTAATCCTACTTTAGGTTCTTCATAGCGTTCTGCAGGGTATTTACTCATGTACTTCTGAAGACCGGTAACCACCAGAGTCAACCCTTGCAAGCGTTGAGCAAGCTCCTGGATGTTACTCATACTGAAGAAAATCCAGGAAGAGGAGAGGAGAAGAAAAAAAAACTATTTTTTTTTTTTTTTCTTTTTAAACGCGGCTGGACATACTGTTATGTTCTGCAACTTAGAACTATGGAATAGGAGGGAAAAGCTGTCCCTGCACTGAGACTCAGCTAAACCCTACACTGGGGTGGGTGCCCTATTCCTTATGAATAGCCGCACCGAAACTCCTGCACTGAACTCAAACAAAGACCTGTAGGAAGGGGTAGGGATCCCTAAAAGATCTAAGGACTGGGAGCAAAAGCAGGAGAGCGCCTAACAGAAAAGTTAGTTGCAGAAACGAAGATTAAAGGAAACAAAACTGGTGGAACAAGAAGTCCCAGGATAACAATTGTCCAAAACACAAAGAACTAAACAAGGCTACTTAGCCAGAGCACAAGCGTAACAACACTGATGTCCAGTGGGGAATGGAAGCCAGGTGCTGAGTAGTAAAGAGTGCAGAGATCACGTGACCAAGAAACCCAGCACCAGAGGAAAAGACTAGTAGTCAGCAAACCACAACAAGATGGCCGATAGTAAAACAAAATAGATTCTAACAAAAATGACATTTCCTGGTGAATGCATTTGTCTTGGTTGAAAGCAATGCAAAAGTGCAAAAACGCATCAAAAACGCTACGTGTGAACTTAGCCCAAGGTGTGGAGGAGCATTTTTGTTTATGGCTATTTATTTTACCTTATATGCAAGTCATTACCCTGGAAAGGATATTCCTTAATGTATTTCCCAGGAAAATCCATTTTGGTTTTGTTTTTGTATCTTTTTTTGTGAGTCCGTAAAAGTGGCGTAATACCTCTGACAACATTGTTGACATCAGTGACCTGAGAGTCATAAATTCTTCCAGGATTCTTCCCCATGCTGTTCCCATGTCATTTGAGCACTGTTCCCATCGATTTTGGAAATTTTTAGGCCCTCTGCAGACCGCCGGGGGGAGCCGCCGGAAAAATGCTCAAGTTTCCCATAAACTTACATTGGGCTCGTTACTCGAGCATTCCAATTTGCTCGATTTGAGCAACAAGTACCCGAGCATTTTAGTGCTCGCTTATCACTAGCCACATGGTCTGTCAGTATTTGCACATCTTTCCTGAAAGGCCACAGAGGCTGCAACACCATTAAGCAAGAGGCACCACTAGCCAAACAACACCATGAAGACCAAGGAGATCTCCAAACAAGTCATGGACAAAGCTGTTGAGAAGCACAAGTCAAGTTGGGTTATAAAAAAATATCTCAATCTTTGATGACCCCCCAGAGCATCATGAAATCCGTTATCATCAATTCAAAAGAACATGGTACCACAAGAAAACCTGCCAAGAGAGGGCCCATCAAAACTCTCTGCCCGGGCAAAGAGGGCATTGTTCAGAGAGGCAGCACAGAGACCAAACGTAACCCTGAAGGAGCTACAAAGTTCCCAAGCAGAGACTGGAGTATCTGTCTATACGACCACAATAAGCTGTACATTTCATAAATGTGGCCTTTATGGAAGAGTGGGAGGAAAAATAAACTTTACTTGCACAACAAAAGACATGTGGGAGACTCCCAAAATTCATGGAGGAAGGTGCTGTGGTCAGAGGAGACCAAAATGTAACTTTTTGGCCACCAAGGTAAACGCCATATCTGGCACCAAACCACAGCTTAATTACTTATTACTCCAAGAATACCATCCCGACAGTGAAACATGGTGGTGGCAGCATCATGCGGTTGGGATTTTTTTCAGCAGCAGGGACAGGGAAATTGGTCTGAGTAGAGGGGAAGATGGTGCGCAATACAGGGATATTCTTGAGCAAAACCTGTTTTAGTCTGTATGTGATTTAAGACTGGGTTGGAGGTTCACCTGCCAGAAAAAAATTACTCAAAGCATACTGCAAAAGCAATAATCAAGTGGTTTAAGGGTAAACATGTAAATGTTTTTGAGTGGCCTAGTCAAAGTCCAGACCTTAATCCAATTTAGAATCTGTGGTTAGACTTGAAGATTGCGGTTCACCAGGGGAAGCATCTAACATGAAGGAGATGAAGCAGTTTTGCCTTGAGGAATGGGAAAAAATCCCAGTGGCAAGATGTGGAAAGCTCATAGAGACTTATCCAAAGCGACTTGCAGCTGTAATTGCCACAAAAGGAGGCTCTATATAGTACTGACTTTAGGGGTGTGAACAGTTATGCACACTTAAGTTTTCAGTTATGTTGCCCTATTTGCTGTTTGCTTCACAATAAAAAGAAAACCAAATGTTCACAGTTGTAGGCATGTTCTTTACATGAACTGATGCAAACCCTCATAAAAAACAGTGAAATTCCAGGCTGTGAGAAAGCAAAACACGAAAAGTGCCAAGGGGTGAATACTTTCAGAAGCCACTGTACAGTTGAAGCCAGAAGTTTACATACACTATATAAAAAGACACATATGCATGTTTTTCTCAATATCTGACATGAAATCAGAATAAACCTTTCCAATTTTAGGTCAATTAGGATTACCATATATTTTAATCTTTACCACAAGACATCCAATCAAATGTATACTATCCTACATGTATACTGGTATACTAGAAATACTATAAATTGTGATCTAATAGACCATCATCTGTAACACACAGAACATCTGTGGACCATTCAACATCACTGAACAGTCAAATTCCAATTTCTGACTTTGTTGGCAGGAAAATGTAATGAATGTGGCTTTAGAATGACAAAGGGGACATGTAAATGTGGTATTCATATAGCAACATATTTTTAGCAATGTACTTTATGTCATAACATACTGTAGGTAAAAAGGAATAATTCCATTTGTTAATGGGGTTGTCTCATGAATCATTTTCATGTCAAAAATCCTGATATAGCTGTTTTTAAAGTAATTTACACAGTTTATAGCCTATTATAATACCCTTTTCATAATTTTTTACTTTCATATGTCTGTTTGGCGATGCTGCCAATCTCTACTGTCTGAAATATACTCAGTCTCCTTCCCCCTCTGGCAGCTGACAATATCATTTTTTTCTTACTTCCCCTGAAAAGTTTTCAGCTATACTGGCATGTAACTACAGAGACTGTAGTTCTTCCCTGACATGTAGGGCATGAAGCTATTTCTATTGGCTGCTATGCAGAGAACAGAGGGTCACTGGGCATCTAAAGTTTGTAAGGAAAATGACTAAAGCATACATATCCAGTGCAACAGCTCAATAGGTAAGCCTGCACATATCTATACACTTTGTCATACTCAGTGTCATATCAGCAATTTTGTGTCTTGTCACTAAGTGTCACACCATTGTTATTTTTTTATCTGTACAATTACAATGATATTAATTAATAGTGGGGCAAAGCCATGAATTCAGCAGGGAAAAGTACATGTAATCTCCAGCTATAGGTTAACAAATTTATACTGTTGTTCAATAAAATCCAAGTGAAAGTTACGCGCCCCCTGGGCCGTGGGGTACTCGGTGCCAGGCCGGTCGTTGCTAGGGGAGATGTCACAGTGGCAGTGACCCAGTCCGTGACCCAGGGCGGTAAATCAAAAAGGGGATATTTACAGGGGAATTAATAAAGTTTTATATATATAGTTCGTGACGCCACCTGTGGTATGTGGCTATGTGGAGCCGCAGCTGCTGTGCAGAACCTCTGGAGCTGATGTTAGTACAGCAGGGTTGGTTCAGCTCTCCACAGGCAGAGCTTAGCTCCAGGGCAGTTTAGATGTTGTAGTGAAGTGGATGATGCTGGGCGTTGTAGTGCACGGGTGATGGCGCAGATAATAATCACAGAGACAGTGGGGTGCAGTCCTCAGGGTCTTTACTCACGGTTGTTGCAGTCCAAGTTACAGGTACCAGTGTAACTTTCCTCATCGTGCTGCGCTTACTCAGGGAGGGGTTCAGTCCACCCTCAGATATCTCCGGAGTACTTAGTGGGACCCCCTTCTGTGTGTTCTCTCTCTGGCCGTCTCCCTGCACCTCATACCAAGTGTCGCAAGCCAGTACCCGCGTGCCTTGTCGGGCGACGTCTGTTCCGTCCCCTGGTTCCTCTATAGCTACCTTCTTGGTGAGACTGATATGGACTGTTGGCTGCAGGACTTGAAATACTGCAGCCTCCGGTTTCTAGCTGCGACATAGTCTTCCACTAGTTGAGGGACCGGTCCCCTTTTTGTGGCCTGACCTCTCCACCTCCTGGTAGATTCGGGCGTACAGGTGGCCTCCAGCCCTGCCCGTACCCCTGGGGTCCCTTCCTCGTTACTGGAGCCTTCCTGCTCCTCTCTCCTTCTCCTTCAGTCCTGGGCCTCTCCTCTGGCAGAGCTCCTACAGAGCCCCTGCTCCCACTCCTCTCACTTTAGACTGTTCTTTCTGACTGCTCTAACTAAACAAGATGGCTTCTCTATTTATACTTTCCTCCATGTGCTCCCCTAAGCTACTTCCTCCACCCACACCCACTACATAGCTCCTCACCTCAGGGACCAGGGACTGTGCTCTCCCTTAAGAGCAATCTCGCCCTGCCCTCACTGTGTTGGATGCAGGTGTTAGGGTCCTGAGCTGTACTCCTTCCTTACCTGAGAGTGAGATGCAGTACCTCTGTGGCGACTGAACCCTCCGGGGCGCCACAAAAGCATTAAAGAGCTCCTCCCATCTTCTTAAATGGGTATTTTAAATGTAAGCAATTTTGCAATTTATTGACAATTTCAGCTGTTCTTGAGATATTAAAACTATTCTTTGTTTATAACGCATTGCCTTGGAGGTGGACCAGCTCTGCAAGACAGCAGAACATACACAGTAATTACAAGCTCTATTCCATTGAGTTTGTAAGCACTGTTTTGAAGCTGACCAATATCTCTGTTGCACATTATTACCACCTAATCTAGGCCAGCTTCAGCGCAGTTTTTAAAAACCAGACAGCAGCAGTGGTCAGTCTCCTAGGGAATGAGCTACAAAAAAAATATATAAGAAAAGTGTTAATATCTAAAGAACGGCTGCAAAATTTAATAAGCGATAAATTGCAAAAACAATCACTATCTGACAATATCAATCTATGAAGATTGGAATAACAATTCAAAAATATTCTGTTGTGAAAGTTGATACTGATGGTGCCTACTGCCTACCTTACAACAAAATTTGTGGAGTTTCATTTGACAACAGAAAAGAAGAAGCACTAACTGATCAATTCCTACCCTTTCTTTCTTTCACTTGGCACGCCAAGAACACTACGTAGACTGCCAGTGGTGGGATATGTGGTAAAAGGTATAACTTGAAGCTCCTAGGCACTAGCGTAAAATCTGTATCAGGGTTTCTAATTTATTGGATATCATTTATAATACTAGTATCTTCATATGGTGCAGAAGGAGTTTTTGGCCTCCCTAAGCACCAAGACTTAGATTTTGAACCTTAAACCTCCATTCTCTATAGCTGTCTGTGAAATTGCATCTATTTTAAAGGGAACCTGACAGGTGATATATGCTGCCACTGTGCACTTAGTCACACAGGCAAGACCCAGGCAGCTTCTCCCAGCCCACTGACAGTGACTGACAAGCCTCTGTCTACATGCACGTGTAGAACGAGCAAGAAAGCTTGTAAAAGAACTTCAACATGACGTTTCAAGGATGGAGCGAGACTGCCATCTACTGGCCAGAGGCAGTCAAGTGGAACCAAAATATACAAGGGAAGTTGCAGGGTGACTTCCAGGAAGGAGTTCAGAGAGATAAGAGGCCAGCGCGCCAAGCCTGAGGGGTCTTTGGCGCCAAGCAGCAGAGGGGAGCAGACATGCTCCATGCTTCCTGAGAAACCCCGCGTGACAGACCAAATCCAGAGGCCTGAGAGGTGCTCCAGCCAGGCACCGGTAAAAGAGCTCCAGATCCCTCACAGTTGTGACTCGAGTGCTGTGCCTGCTGAGGATACTAGGAACCTGATCGCGGTGCTGAGTGAGTTTGCGGAACCCGACGTCGGCCGCCGACAGACGAGGCCTGGACCCCCCTATCCAAGGCTCGAGAGACTGCCTCCAATGGCCAAGCAGAGAGGAGCTGCATACGTGAGCAGGGCCGTCACTTCCACTGCTCACCCACGGTATCGTGGACAATTGGGTTTAAGTACTCAGGTTGGGAGGGGAACGGTTGGGGCTAAAGTAGCACAACGTGATTTAATTGAATTCATCCGGAAAGAGACTCACGGCCTAGCGGGAATAACCGGTGACCCCCGCTAGGGCCAAATTCACGGTTAAATAACTTGTGTGGTGTCTCTCATGCTTGAGGGCATCACCTTACTTTAAGAGATTGCGCTTTATTTTAAGAGACTGCGCCTTATTTTAAGAGACTGCGCCTTACTTTGAGAAATTTCGTATTTTTCTGATATTTCAAACCACTGTTCATTACCCTTGTTGCTAATCCCTTGTTTCAGTATACCTGTTGTATAAAACTGTTTACAAACATCTCTGACTGTTCTCGCCTTGTGTCTCTGTGCGTTGCATTCCGGCACCTGCATTACATTTGGCGTAGTCGGCAGGATGCAACATTCAGACGCAGAGATGGCGGATCAGTCTGTGGCTGGGTCCGGCCGGAGCCATATACCCCTGGGGGCTATGCTCAGCCATCTTCCCAAGTTTACAGGGGATGGCGTGTCACTTTGGGACTGGGCAGAAAGACTGAGAAGTATGCTACGTATGTATCCCCTTGACCCTCTAGCCCAGGCGGAGCTGGCCCTCCTAACCCTTGATGGAGAGGCCCGACAGACTGTGATGTACCGCCCACCTGGGGACCGTGACACCGTGGATAAAGTGATAAAAATTCTAGAGGACATGCACGGTGACACTACAGATATGGGACACTTGCGCTTACGGTTGTTTCAGCGGGTCCAAGGGGAAAATGAGACAGTAAATCAGTATGTTAATGCATTACAGGAAGTGACGGCCCATATCACTAAGAAAACTCGAGATGGGAACCGAGGACTGGGACCATTGGATGAGGTGTTGCGTGATCAACTGATTGCTGGCTTGAAAGACCCTTCCCTGAGGCAGATCCTGAAGGAGTGGTTGCGATTGAGACCTGATATGGGCTTCCTGGAGGTAGGGGCTGAAGCTAGAGTCCTGGAGAGAGAAGTTCCTGTTCTCAAAGCCACAGTTAGAAATCATGAGGCAATTGCTCCTGGATTCACCAACCAAGAGCCTGATTGGGTACGGGAAATACGTCAGGAAATTCGAGACATTCGGGGTGAGCTGAATTCTATTAGGAAGACTCCTACTGCCCCCTTGCCGACGGACCGTACTGCTCAAAGCAGACGGAGACCAGAATGAGAAAGACGTTCCTATCCGGCCCCAGCACGACATGTACCCGACCTATCGGCAGAACGAGGACCGGAGTGCTGGACCTGCGGAGGTAGGGGGCATATCTCCAAAGACTGTCCCAAACGAGAAAGGAGGAGGAGGGGACAGCCGTTAAACTAAAATGCCCCACGGTTGTGGAGCATACCGCGGGGTCTCGAGCTTCAGAGAGTAGAAGAGGGAGCTCTGAAGACATTGTCTCCGAGAGGCCCATTATCTGGGCTGAATTCAATGGGCAGCGGATCCGCTGTTTGATGGACACCGGGTTTCAAGTGACCACTATGCCTGAGACGTACTTCCAAAGTCACTTTCCTGAAGTCGCTCGTTCCTGCCGGGAACCCACTGTCAAACTGGTGGCGGCTAATCAACTACCTATCCCAGTAGCGGGAGTAGTATGGATGTCCGTGCGGGCATGTGGAAAGGACCTCGGTCGAAAAGGGATCGTACTGACCACCGGGTCCGGAGGCGATGGGCCCATTGTAACCCTGGGCATGAATGTGCTGAAAGTAGTCGGACAGTTCCTGGCTGAGGGCTGTAGCAAAAACAACTGGACCCGCGCCACTCGAGCCCCAGCTAACAAGAGAGTGTTCCAGCACCTCGTGCGGGTCAGTCAGATTCAAAAGTTGCCCACTACCTCCCAGTACCTTGGTAAGGTATCGATACCGCCCGAAGCCACAATGACACTGCCGGTGGGACAGACTGTACTCACTTTGCCGGTGCTGGCACATGTGTCCTTAGAGGGCGTGGACATTCAAGTTGAACCAATGGAGGGAGAAGAAGCGCCCTCTGGACTCCTGATTGCTCGAACTCTGGCCACCGTGCGGCATGGTCGAGTACCAGTGCGCTGCATCAATTTAAGTGGCACCAGTTTACAGTTGTTGCCCCGACAAGAGGTGACGCGAGTGTGCGTAATGCCGGAGGCCCTTACTAGAGCTGACGCTATAGGGCTGGCACCTGTGGAAGGAAAACCATGGACCCTAGAGGTGTCCCTCAATAGCCAGGAACATGGAAGAGAACCGTTGGCTGGACGCCACCTCCTGGAAGAAATGGAAGCTAACCTGACTGAGTTTTCTGCTGAACAAGTAAGGCAGATCGAACAACTTCTACAGCGATATCAGGGAGTGTTTGCACAGCATGAAGATGATTTCGGGTGCACTCGGGACATTCAGCACGAAATACCCACCGGAAATACTGCTCCCATCCGAGAGAGATATCGGCAGATCCCGCCTCAAATGTACCAGGAGGTGAAAGAGCTGTTGGCCCACATGTTGCGGAACGGTGTCATCCGTGAAAGCCAGAGCCCCTGGGCGACTCCAATCGTGCTGGTCCGAAAGAAGGACGGTACCCTGAGATTCTGTGTGGACTATCGAAAGCTGAATGCCTGTACAGTACTGGACTCCTATCCACTCCCCCGAATCGAAGAGTCTTTATCTGCACTAGGGAGCGCCAAATTCTTCTCCTCCCTCGACCTGGCCAGTGGCTATTGGCAGGTCCCAGTAGCTGAGAAGGATCGTCCGAAGACAGCTTTTGTTCTCCCTATGGGCCTGTTTGAGTTCAATCGAATGCCGTTCGGACTAACAAATGCGCCAGGAACCTTCCAACGGCTGATGGAGAGATGTTTGTGGGACCTCAACTTTGAAGCCACTTTAATATATCTGGACGATATAATTATCTATTCCGCAACGTTTGAGGATCATCTCCGCCAATTGGAACAAGTGTTAGAACGGCTACAAAGGCACGGCCTAAAAATTAAGCCTCGTAAGTGTCGTCTCTTCAAACGAGAAATTTAATATCTGGGGCACACTGTGTCCAGTGCAGGGGTGCACCCCACTGCAGAGAAAGTAGCTGCCGTGCAGAAGTGGCCCACGCCCGCTAATCTAAGGGAACTAAGGGCATTCCTGGGGCTTGCTGGATACTACCGTAGATTCATTAAAGACTTCGCTAAGATTGCGATCCCGCTCAATGAATTGCTGAGAGGAACGGCCGGGGGAGCCAAGCGGCAGCCCATTCAGTGGGGCCCATGACAAGAAGAGGCATTCCGAGCATTGAAAATGGCGCTAACAGATGCCCCGATTCTGGCCTACGCTGACTTTTCGCAGCCTTTCATGTTGTACACTGATGGAAGCTTGCATGGGCTGGGAGCAGTGCTGGCTCAAGTACAAGGAGGAAAAGAGCGAGTGATCGCGTATGCCAGCAGGTCACTCTGAGATACGGAGAAGAATCCAGACAACTACAGTTCATTTAAGCTGGAGCTACTGGCACTGGTGTGGGCCATGACCGAGAAATTTGCTGAGTACCTGTCAGTGTCAGAAGTGCAAGTGCGGACAGATAACAACCCTTTGGCACACTTGGAGAATGCCAAACTGAGTGCGTTACAACAGCGGTGGGTCACAAGGATGTCCAAATTCCAGTATTAAATCGCCTATCGGTCCAAGGCCCTGAACACACATGCAGATGCCCTGTCCCGGGTCACTCAGGCGGGGCCGAAGAAGGACAGAGATGAGGAGCTCGAAGGCGACGAGATCCCGGATTTCAGCCAGTTCGCCGCTGCTGTGGTCGACGCGCAAGAGACCAGAGAGGAGCCGAGGCCCACTCAGATTCTGGGCCGTTCAAGAGACGAATGGATACATCTGCAGCAATCCGACCCGGAGCTAGAAAAGTTGAGAGAATGGGTCGCCCTTAATCAGAGACCCGACCAGGAAACCAGAGCCGCTTCACTTCCAACTACCCTACAAATCCTAGGCCAGTGGGAGAGGCTCCTCCTGAAGGACGGCTTGCTATGCCGAACAATCCAGCTGCCTCGAGAGTTTGATGTTACCTGGCAAGTGGTAGTTCCAGGAGCGCTAGTAACACAGCTAGCCCAAGAAGCTCATAGAAGAGGTGCTCACTTCGGAGTAGAAAAGACCTTCCGGTGGTTGCAACGGCTGGTGTTTTGGCCTCAACTGTGACAAGAAGTCGAGGGGGTCTGCCGAACATGTCGCCAGTGTGAGTTGAACAAGCCCCCGGAGCAAAGAGCTCCCATTCAGACCATCCGAACTTCTGCCCCCTTGGAAGTCTTGATGATTGACTACTTGATGGTAGGAACTTCATACAACGGTTATGGACACTGTTTAGTCATGACTGATCACTTCACCAAGTTTGCAGTAGTGATGCCCACTAAAGATCAGACGGCAGAAGCCGCAGCCAAGGCCATCTGTCAAGATTTCATCCGGATTTATGGGTGCCCGAAGCGAATACAGTCTGACCAGGGGGCCTGCTTCCAAGGACGAGTGATGGATGAGCTGTACCGCATCTATGGGATCGACCGTTCCTGGACAACACCCTACCACCCGCAAGGGAACGGTGCATGCGAGCGCTTTAACCGAACCCTGTTGCAAATGTTGCGAACACTGGAAGCGGACAAAAAGATGAAGTGGCCCGAATTCGTGTCCGAGCTGGTGTGGGTGTATAATAATCGAGTTCATGCAACCACCGGCTACACCCCCTACATGTTGCTGTTTGGAAGAAGTGGCCGAGAAATCACCTAACTGGAGCTAGACTCGGAAGACCCCGGTCCGGGCAGTAGCCCAAGTACCTGGATTTGAGAACACCAGCGTCGACTCCATACCGTGAGAAGACTGGTTGCTCAGAAGTTTCAGGAAGTAAAGCATGCAGTTCGGCCCCCGACCACAGGTGGATCGCTTCAGCCAGGAGACCGAGTGCTGGTGAGGGCTAAACGATTTGGGAGTAAGCTGGACCATCGTTGGGAGGCAATACCATATCGGGTGGTGAAGAAAGTTCTCCCAGACAACCCCGTCTACGAGGTTAGGCCCGAAGGGGATGACGCCGCGACATCCAGGGTGTTGCACCGTAATATGTTGCGACCTTGCTCCTCTGAAGCAGAAGTCTGTAACGGGGCTGGGCCCTCAGACGTGTTGGCTGAAGTGCCACATACAGGAACCTTGGGGGATGAAGAAGGGTGGGCCACAATGCAGTTGGGCCCGTCAGAACCGTTGGTGCCACTCCCGAGTGGAAGTCAGAATGAGTCAGGAAATGATTTGCAATCCCCAGTAGTTGATTCCTCGGATTTCCCGGAGTCTCCTCCGCAAGAAGAGCCCCGCAGAACTGAGCGGGCTAATGCCGGAATTCCTCCTAACCGGTATGCTCAAGAAGAGTTTATCTGGTCTCGAATCCAACAGAAAACGCAGGAGTGTGCCCAACTCCTGTCTGAGCTTGCACTGCCTGGAGGAAGACATCAATTCTGCGAGGAGTCCACTCGCCCGAGGACTGGCGAGCAAAAAGGAGGGAGGAATGTAGAACGAGCAAGAAAGCTTGTAAAAGAACTTCAACATGACGTTTCAAGGATGGAGCGAGACTGCCATCTACTGGCCAGAGGCAGTCACGTGGAACCAAAATATACAAGGGAAGTTGCAGGGAGGGCAGATTCCGATGCTGGACCCGATCAGGTGACTTCCAGGAAGGAGTTCAGAGAGATAAGAGGCCAGCGCGCCAAACCTGAGGGGTCTTTGGCGCCAAGCAGCAGAGAGGAGCAGACATGCTCCCTGCTTCCTGAGAAACCCCGCGTGACAGGCCAAATCCAGAGGCCTGAGAGGTGCTCCAGCCGGGCACCGGTAAAAGAGCTCCGGATCCCTCACAGTTGTGACTCGAGTGCTGTGCCTGCTGAGGATACTAGGAACCTGATCGCGGTGCTGAGAGAGTTCGCGGAACACGACGTCGGCCGCCGACAGACAAGGCCTGGACCCCCCTATCCAAGGCTCGAGAGACTGCCTCCAACGGCCAAGCAGAGAGGAGCTGCATACGTGAGCCGGGCCGTCACTTCCACTGCTCACCCACGGTACCGGGGACAATTGGGTTTAAGTACTCAGGTTGGGAGGGGAACGGTTGGGGCTAAAGTAGCACAACATGATTTAATTGAATTCATCCGGAAAGAGACTCACGGCCTAGCGGGAATAACCGGTGACCCCCGCTAGGGCCAAATTCACGGTTAAAGAACTTGTGTGGTGTCTCTCATGCTTGAGGGCATCACCTTACTTTAAGAGATTGCGCCTTATTTTAAGAGACTGCGCCTTATTTTAAGAGACTGCGCCTTACTTTGAGAAATTTCGTATTTTTCTGATATTTCAAACCACTGTTCATTACCCTTGTTGCTAATCCCTTGTTTCAGTATACCTGTTGTATAAAACTGTTTACAAACATCTCTGACTGTTCTCGCCTTGTGTCTCTGTGCGTTGCATTCCGGCACCTGCATTACACACTATAGAAAAAAACCTGTCAGTACCTGTCAGTGGGAGGAGAGAAGCCATCGGAGACTCATCTGTATGACTAGTACAAAGTGCAGCTCACTCCCCAGCACCTGATAAAAGTATGTTTTTCTCTGAAACGCTGCAGCATTTCAGAAACAAACATGCGGCTGTGATCATACATCAAGTGGCTGATACATGTTGTCCTTGGTTTGGGCAGCATATATCACCTGTCAGGTTCCCTTTAAATTACTGCAACTAGAATATTTTCATTGACTTTGTTTCATATGATAAGAACTTTTATTTTGCAAATTTTACAAGACTTCATAAAAATGGATCTCCGCTTTAAATAGACATTTTCTATTACAAATGCCTGATATGAATTGTCTGCAGAGTAAATATCTAGTTTTAGCGGTTTCAAGTCGATCTACAGTATATTTTGTTTCTTTTCAGTAAAAGTGTACAGTTTCTATGGCAACATTATGTCAGTGACACTAATCAATTAAAGGTTTTAAGTGGTCACAAAGGAAATGGCATGCCTTTTTCCAGTCATTCTTTTTAAAATGTCCCATGATACACAGAAAAATGATTGCTCTTTTCATAAGATTAATGCAAGAATACATTTTCCTCTATTTGTCTTGAACCCTGCTTCAACAACATCCCATTAGAGTCCCCAGGAACCATTTGTTGATGCATTAAGCTTTGTAAGGCATTCATTTATTGTTAAACTTAGTAATTCTTAATATCACAAGACAATGCAAATGTATTGGCAGATGCTCTCAGAATACACAGATTTAAGTTTACTTTAGAAAGAAAGATGCTCGGATATCACTCAAGTACCTGGATGGTTGGATGTGCTCATTATTCGCCGAGCAATGGCTATTGCTCGATTTCAAACTCGAATCCCCGTTCTGCATGTTTGGCACCTGTTACACTGCCAATAAGCATGCAGGGATAGCCTGCAAGTCACTGTAATGCCATAGCCATCTTGGTAGTGGCATTACTGTGATTGGCTGGCCGTATGACATCATCAGGGATTATAAAAGAACAGGTGACGACATGCTCGGTACACTGATGCCATTGCACAGCTCAGGGACAGTTCGTATTGAAGGGAGAGAGTCTTTGTCCAGACATGTGTGTGCACAGAATAATGAATCAGAGTTCTGTACTGTTGATACTGGCGCTGAAGATGAACCATCGTACTAAGTGCCCTTGTCAGGGCTAATACTTTGCTTTGCTATTTGCATCACATACTGTACATTCTGCATTTAGTCTAGGGAGGGAGACAGATTTGCAGGAGCAGGGAGAGTGACAGAATTCAATATGTATACAGGGATTAGGGCTGTGCAGCCCCTTGCAAAATATATAGCTGCAGCTTTTTTGAGGGAGTGAAAATTTTTTATATATTTTGATCCATCGAGTATTACGTGCTTTGTGGTACATTTTTGTGCTATATAACACTCCAAAAAAGTGTTGAAAATTTTTGGCTGGATTAAATTACTCACTCATAGAATATTCCGTAGTCTGTAGTATATTTCTGTGCCATATAACACTCCCAAAAAGCGTTGAATTTTTTTTCTAGATTAAATTACTCATCCCTACAGCATTCCGTGGTCTGAGGTACATTTCTGTGATATATAACACTCCAAAAAAAACGTTAAAAATTTTTCCTGGGTTAAAATTCTCACGCGCACAGTATTACGTGCTTTGTAGTACATTTTTGTGTTACATAACACTCCAAAACAGTGTTGAAAATTTTGAGCTCTATTAAATGACTCACCCAGTAGTCCGTGCTCTGGGGTACATTTCTGTTCCATATAACGCTCCCAAAGGGTGTTGAAATTTGTTTCTGGATTCAATTTCTTACCTATACAGTATTCTATGGTCTGGGGTACATTTCTGTGATATCTAACACTCCAAAAAAGCATGTTCAAAAATGCATTGGTATTATATTGCTCAACCACAGGATATTACATATTCTTGGGTACATTTTGTTGGTATATAACACTCAAAAACACTTGTTCAAAATTTTTTCAGTATTATATTGTTCACCCATTGAGTATTACATGTTCTTGAGTACATTTCGTTGGTATTTAACCCTCAAAAAACTTGTTCAAAAATATATTGGTATTATATTGCTCATCCATACAGTATAACATGTTCTTAGGTACATTTCAGTGGTATATAACCCACAAAAATGTAGATTACAAATTTATCAGTATTATATTGCTCACTCATAGAGTTTTACATGTTCTTGGGTACAGTTCGCTCGTATATAACCCTCAATAAACTTGTTCAAAAATTTATCGGTATTATATTGCTCAACCGTAGAGTATTATGTGTTCTTGGGTACATTTCGGTGGTATAAAACCCTCAAAAATATTGATCAAAAATTGATCAGTTTTATATTGCTTATCTATTCTGTATAACGTGTTCTGGGGTACATTTCGGTGGTAAATAACACTGCAAAAAAGCATTCTAACAATTTTCTGGATTGAATTAGTAAGCCATACAGTGTAGCGTTCTCTGGGCAACAAGGCAACAAAGATGGCCGAATCCCACGAAACTCCCGAGGGAGCAACTGGAGGAATTTCAGAGCCAGACCAAGCTGGCGTGACAGCGGAGGTGGCAGTAGCCTGTGATCTGGAACCAGCTGCTTTCCCAGAACTACCAAGGCCCGAACCCAGGCCGCAGCCTTCACTAGCGGGGTTTTTGCGGACTGCAGACAGGAGAGCCAGAAATCAGCAACTAGTGAGCAGACAGCGGTGCCTAGGCTGGTCAGAAGATAGTAGTAGGCGAGCCAGGACCAAGGATGGAGAAATGCTAGCAGGACCGCTAGCCGCAAGGTACCGATAGTTGGCATCCCGGGGGAAGGTTTTTACGTACGACCGTCAGCAGAGAAGGGGGGTCCATCGAAAAGTTTGGTACCTGTCATTACATTTCATTCAACCAGCAGGCAGTAGAGATGAAATACTTGCATCAAAGGCTACAAGAACTGACAGCTGAAACCATGGTCATGTTCCTCAAAATGCAAGATCAACATTGCTGGTATGTGGCGTGTGTGATGCCAGAAGTAAGGGAGCTGGATGAAACCTTCTTGAGAAATGAACAGGCCTGGGATAAACTCCTCAAGGTGGCTCAAGAAGGGACTACCAGCCCCAAGAGATCATACTGTCCTTGGGGTTCCCCATCTCCTATGCGGGAGCATGCGATCGTTCAGGTGACACAGGGAGCTGTCACTCATTTCTAAATGTCGGGGGCCCTGGCACTATCCAAAGCCTGGTCACTTACAGCCCAGACACCTGGGAATTGGGCTCCAGGAATCAGGTGGAAGCAGTCCCCCCAGCCTCTCGAGGAAGGACAAAAAGAAGTTTACACCTGAAGAGGATTACTGTATTACCCTTTAATTTTTCCCTGGCTATTGTTACATTACTGTGGTATAGAATACTAAAAAAACTGAAAATGACTCAAGTCCAGCATCCAAAAAACTCCTTTAAAAGTCCATGTTTATTTCAAAAGTTTAAAAATTATATCTATGATGGCGTCATATAAAACATGAGTAAAAATTGCACAAACAAAAGTTAGCAAAGTGAGTGGCTTTGGGAGTGACTGAATCAAAATTATCAGAGGATTTACAAGAACAATTTCCAATTACTCCCATATTCCACTCCCTACCGAAGATCCATAAAAATGTCTTCCCTCCCCCCTTAGGCCAATTATGGCTGGGATAGGTGACTACAGTGAGAAACTCAGTGTATGGGTAGATATGTATTTGCAAAAACTGATCTCAAAAATACCGTGCTTTTTAAAAGATACAAAATATTTCATAGCATCCCTTGATCATACTAGATGGCCTGACAATTGGTTATGGATATCTTGCAACGTCGTAAGTTTATTCCCATCCATTCCACATGATCAGGCTATTGTAGCTTTATCAAATCATATCCTAAGGATTGGTCATCAATGATAAAGTAGTGGACAACCTCTTTAAATTAATTAAATATCATAGCATTGGTTATATATAGATACCACCCAATCTAAGTTGAGTATAACTTGGGCCAAAGCGTCCCCTAAATCATTTGTCAGCACAACACTGTGCTTTGAAATTGAGCAAAATGTTGAAAAAATCAACTCATCCACTAGGAGACCCGAGGAACAGAGAATTTCAGTTCAACAAGGCAGACTATGGAAATAGCAAAAATCCAGCATCAGGATCCTGTAAATAAAAACATGTCTTTAACCCTAGAACGCGCAGCCATACAAATCTACACTTTCACATACCTGGGGCCTTTTAGGCCTGTGTGCAAATAACATGGAGTAACTCAAATAGAAATACTTTTCAAAGTTTATTTGAGATGTGAATATTTCAAAACATTACAATTATATGCATAAAACAAAAAAAAGTAATTACACCGGCTTAAATCGCCCAATATATGCATTCTATATAATTCTTTATATATACAGTATATAACGATTTTTTTGTCTAAAAGTTTTTTATATAAAAGTTGTAGTAAACATGGTGCAGGAATATTTCTTTTCAAAAACTTTCCTTTTCAACTTTACTGATTACGCCAACAATTTTCACATATTTTTTCGGAAGAATGTTCCTTGCAGACATTTTGTCCACAAGTAGTACAGAAACGCTCAGATTTCCATTCCTTCTTTGCTGGACAAATATAACAGCGCTTTCTTTTTTCTTCTCTTGGCTCTGGATGTTCCTGAAAATGTATACCACATCGGATCATAGCTTACGTAATTTGCCTTGGCAAGCATTTCGTGTTGCTTCGTTCCATCATGGTAGGCATCAAAAGTTCATAGCAAAGTTCCGTCAAGAATAGACGTCTCTTGTCCTTCCTGTTGGCATGAAATTCTGCATGAGTTTCACTATAAACAATATAGCAATGGAGGGCTGACACATCAAGGATATTATAAAAAATGACTACAGGCCAACGTTTTGTCTGCCTCTTGCACGCATACTCTCCAATCATTTCATCCATCTTGTCCACACTTCATTTTGTTTTATTATAATGCAGTATGATTTCAGGTTTCTGTTTCCTGTCATCGGTGTCAATACTTCCATCATGATGCATTGTACTCAGTAATATCACAGATTTTTCTTTCTTTGCTTTATAAGATGCCATTGTTGCTTGATTGCAGAAACCAAATACACTCTCATAAAGTGGTCGCTTGGGATTGTGCTTCATGATTGGAGGAATTTCGCGGCGGTTTGACCTCATAGTACCAACAAGTGTGAGTTTTTTCTGAAGCAAAAATTTGCCCAGTTCCAGATTGGTAAAGTAGTTGTCCATTGTTATATTTTTTCCAGAATTGAAAATTGGTACTGCAAGTTTTTTTCTTTCTGGACTGGAGCATCAGCTTCTTTGCCACAGTAAATCAGACCATTCATGCCATAATAGCTTGTAGAATCACACATCCAGAAAATTTTTATGCCATACTTGGCAGGTTTACTGGGCATATACTGAATGAATTTGCAACGTCCCCTAAAGGCAAGAAGTTGCTTATCCACTGTCACATTGTCATTAGAATGGTAAAGCTTTGTACAGTTTTTGATGAAAAGATTCCAGATTTAGCTAATAGGGGCTAATTTATCTGTATCCAACCTCACAGGACGAGTTCTCTTATCATCAAAACGAAGGCTTATCCGAATATTCTCAAATCTATTGACTGACATTGTAGCTATGTAGTGTGGATCTGAAAAAGGGTTCAGAAATAATTCTCTGATTGGAACATCGCACAATTTTGTACACCCTACCAGAAGAGTAAGGGCAATATAACCATATAGCTCCTTTTTTGTTATATTTTTCCATGTTTTTTTTCTTCCTGAAGCGATATGTTTTCCTTCTAAGTAACAATACAGACAAAAAGACTGAGGATCACATGTAAACCAAGTACAGGCCTAAAAGGCCCCAGGTATGTGAATATGGGGTAGTCCCAAAAAAGAGTTGTTTTACCGAAATGCCTATAACATAAAAATATATGAACAACTGGAAATTACTAACAACAATAAACATGAGGAATACCTAAAGTGTCAAAATTCTAACTAAAGTAATCGTTCAGAAAATAGAAAACAAGTAACCTAACAGGCCTGCAAGGCCCCAGGTATGCGTTCTAGGGTTAATAGAAAATAGTATTAAAAAAGTCGCAGCTCTCAACACCGCAGTGAAAAAGCAAATGCGTTTCAGACAGGGTCTTTGCAACGACATGGAATGACTAAAGACCCTGTCTGAAATGCGTTTGCTTTTTCACTGCAGTGTTGACAGTGGCGACTTTTTTAATACTATTTTGGTATAAAGGCATGTTTTTGTATAGACGATACTGATGCTGTGTTTTGAAATTGTTGCAATTTATTGTATGCATCCTATCACATATCATTCATTGTACAACTTTCATGCCTCTCTCTTATTGCAAACAGTGACCACTCATGTGATTTGCATTCACTTCTCATTCGGTTTTCTCAATAAAACAAGGAGATACAGGAAAAGTTTCTAATTGGCACATGACTGTAAGCATACAATTTGCACATGAGATGTTGCATGACAACTGCTCGAGCATGTAACAGAGTGAAATCTTTACAGTGTGCATTCGGCAGTGAGAGAGAGTGACTGCAGAAATGTATGTTTGTTTAGCCAAAAATCCCTTTAAGGCTATGTGCCCACGATGCAGAAATGCTCCGGATTTTTCCTGAGCATTTCTGCTTCTCCCTGGCAGAAAAAACGCATGTGGATTGTACATGCGGATTGTACATGCGTTTTTCCTGCCAGGGACAAGCGAATGTGAAGCATTCTTCACATGCATTTCCACATGCGGGATGACAAGCACTTTCCAAGCGATTTTAGCATCACTTAGAAAGTGCTTGACAACTTGGTCACACTATATAAATCCATGCAAACGGCATGGATTTATATACTGTAGAGTGACCGAAATAATGGTTAAAAATAAAAAAATAAATCTATACTTACCTTCTGATGGCCCCCAGAGTCTTTCTTCGCTCCATCCTGGCTGCCGGCAGATGGCGGTACACTGAAGGACCTGCCGTCACATGACTATGATGTCAGCGCAGGTCCTTCAGTCCACCGCGATGTGCCGGCAAGGGGGCCATCAGAAGGTAAATATAATATTTATTTTTTATTTTATTATTTTTTTCACAGGTTCTATGGTACCCGGGTCCAGAGGAGAGTCTCCTGTCCTCCACACCTGGGTACCATCCGCACATTGAAACGCATGGAATCCGCATGTACAGATACAGTGATGCATAGTCCATGCGTATAATGCAAGTCAATGGCAGCGAAAACGCCGCGCTTCCGCAAAATAATTGGTAGTACTGCGTTTTTCCGCAGCGGAAATTTCCGCAGCATGTGCACAGCACATGCGGATTATCATTGGTGAGCATGGCAGGCCTTCTACCATACGTTTTTTAAGCATTTCTGCAGCGTTTTTGCCGCTGCAGAAATGCTTAAAAAACGCATTGTGGGCACACAGCCTAAAGATCTCACTGTGTTGACACATGATAAGGAAAAGATGGCAGATCTACAGTGTCCATTTTAGGAAATGATCAGATATCAAAATCAAACATCAGAATGATGTCAGTTTGAGGTTAAATACCTTGTCTGAGAACTGATTTTGATAAGTGATTCTGACAAGTGATTCTGATAAGTGATTCTGACAAGTGATTTTGACAAGTGATTTTGATGAGTGATTCTGACAAGTGATTTTGATGAGTGATTCTGACAAGTGATTCTGACAAGTGATTTTGATGAGTGTTTCTGACAAGTGATTTTGACAAATGATTTTGACGAGTGATTTTGATGAGCGATTCTGACGAGTGATTCTGAGAAGTGATTTTGATGTGTGACTCTGACAAGTGACTTTTACAACTGTAATAATAATAATAATAAAGAAAAAGCAAGTAACTGTTCACTTATGGGACTTAAACCCAAAATTATGTGTCCCAAAGCCAGTGCACTAACCACTGAGCTTTAAACTCAGTTGTAAAAACCTAGGAGTTCTATTTGGTTATATGATTTTCAGTGCAAATGTGTCTAAAACTCATTGAGACTTATGCACAGACTGCAAGCAAGCCAAATTCAAATGATGTTTGATTTTGATGTGTGAGTCTGATGTGTGACTTTCTTCAAACATCGGAATCAGAATCACAATGACTTTTAGTCACCCTGAGTATTTTCATGGTTGATCTCATAAGACAAGAAAAGCTAGTAGCACTTAGTTGGATAGTACAATGTAAGGCATCAGCCTCTGAAACTACAGTGTTAAGAGTTCAAATCCTGATAGGCATAATATATATTTTTTTTATTATGGCTATTAAGCACACAAACTACAGGGGTATTTTACTTTTAATGTCTGACACTCTGATTGTCATCCTGATGTGTTAAGAGTTTCAGACACGCTGTCTATTTGCATGGTAAATTAAATAGCCAAAGTAAATTGGGAGGCAATAATTTACTACATATCTATTTCCAAGTGACTTTATATTTGCATAATTTCTTAAAGGGGTTTAATGATAAAATGTCTTTATTGTAAATTTTTATTTCCATCCACCCAAGTACTGGCTGCAAACTCCCAATTTACTTTTGCTATGTAATTTACCAAAATTTACCATCAAAATCACTTGTCCAAATCACTCGTCCAAATCACTCGTCAGAATCACTCGTCAAAATTACTCGTCAAAATCACTCGTCAAAATCACTCGTCAAAATCACTCGTCAGAATCACTCGTCAGAATCACTCGTCAGAATCACTCGTCAGAATCACTCATCAAAATCAGTTAGTTCTCAGACTGGGTATTTAGCCTCAAACTGACATCATTCTCATGTTTGATTTTGATATCCGATCATGTCTTAAAATGGACACTGTACTGATAAAAAAACTCAAGTATCGGGCAAAGTTAAAAGGGTTGTTCAATGACCTAAAAATCAAACAGATGTTTTAAAACGTAGATTAAAACAAAACTTACTAATATACACTACTGTGCAAAGGTTTTAGGCAGGTGCAGAAAAAATGTGACAAAGTAAGAATGCTATGAAAAATAGAAGTGTTTTTGCAGCAAAAATGTGTCACTTTTAAAGGCAATTTTGTGTAAATTGCAGTAAAACTGTAGGACCTTTAGTGAGTACACAAGTAGACTGGAGTTATTCCTGGTAGGTCTTCTGATCCATGGAAGGAAAAAAATGATGAGGAAGAGAATGCAACTGCTGTTGAAGAAAGTAAAGATGAGGCTAAGAACAATAGGAGTGCAGGGGGATATGTGGAGCAGTCTATGAGGAAGCTCTGAGGAAGGGAGCACAGGGAGCTGTCGAGTGAGGGCTCATACCCATAAGTGAGAAAAAAAAACATTCTGATATCGAGACCGAAAAAACGGATGTCATGTGAGTTTCTGTCACGCTGTCTCAGCGAACAGGAGGTCAGGGGCCTGAGCTGTCCCTAAACGGGGGCCCTGACTAATCCCTCAACTGTTAATGGTACAGAGGTCCAGGCCGCCAGCGTAACCCTAAACTCCTGAATATCCCTGAACCACAGTAATCTAGTCCTGAGAAGGACCCCGATCACAACAATGGGGAACAGGATAGAAAATGCCCAAAACACAGTACTAGACAAACGAGACAGTACAAGGGGAAAACCAAAAACCACCTTGCATACAAAAACTCACACCACAATTACAGAGGGAACAACAACAGGTTAGGAGACAAATGATAAAGGGAGGAAGGGAAGAAACCACACCATATACTCCTCGCTCCGAACTCCACCAAACAACGATCCGCTCTGAAGGTCTGCAAGAAATGCTTTCACCGACAACTTCCCTATCAGACCAGCAGGTATTTGAAGGAATCCCAATACTGCAGCATTAACTGCAGCTGAGCGAGGCTGAGCCTCGTCAAGCACAGAGAGAGAGAATTAACTCCCTCACAACCAAAAAACACAAAGCACCAAAAACTCAGCTGCGAGAAGTCAGACTGTGTAGTCGCATCGATCTTCGTGGCGACACACCCATGACAGTTTCATGCAAGTGCCATGCGATATTTTCACTTAGCATCCGATTTACATCCGATTGTCATGCGTATGTTATCCGATTGCAATGCAATTTTATCATGGGATTTTACATAGAGGAAAAGTCTAGGTCATTTACACATAGTTTTCAAAGGAAATATTTTTCACTACATATATACAGGTGCTTCTCACAAAATTAGAATATCATCAAAAAGTTAATTTATTTCAGTTCTTCAATACAAAAAGTGAAACTCATATATTATATAGAGTCATTACAAACAGAGTGATCTATTTCAAGTGTTTGTTTCTGTTAATGTTGATGATTATGCCTTACAGCTAATGAAAACACAAAAGTCATTATCTCAGTAAATTAGAATACTTAATAACACCAGCTTGATTTTAAAATCCAAATTGTTGGCCTACTGAAATGTATGTTCAGTAAATGCACTCAATACTTGGTCGGGGCTCCTTTTGCATCAATTACTGCATCAGTACGGTGTGGCATGGAGGCGATCAGCCTATGGCACTGCTGAGGTGTTATGGAAGCCCAGGTTGCTTTGATAGCAGCCTTCAGCTCGTCTGCATCGTTGAGTCTGGTGTCTCTCATCTTCCTCTTGACAATACCCCATAGATTCTCTATGGGGTTAAGGTCAGGCGAGTTTGCTGGCCAATCAAGCACAGAGATACTGTTGTTTTTAAACCAGGTATTGGTACTTTTGGCAGTGTGGACAGGTGCCAAGTCCTGCTGGAGAATGAAATTTCCATCTCCAAAAAGCTTGTCGGCAGGGGGAAGTATGAAGTGCTCTAAAATTTCCTGGTAGACGGCTGCGCTGACTTTGGTCTTGATAAAACATAATGGACCTACACCAGCGGATGACATGGCTCCCCAAACCATCACTGTGGAAACTTCACACTAGACCTCAACAGCTTGGATTTTGTGCCTCTCCACTCTTCCTCCAGACTCTGGGACCTTGATTTCCAAATGAAATGCAAAATTTTCTTCCATCTGAAAACAACACCGTGGACCACTGAGCAACAGTCCAGATCTTTTTCTCCTTGGCCCAGGTAAGATGCTTCTGGCATTGTCTATTGGTCATGAGTGGCTTGACGCAAGGAATGTGACACTTGTAGCTCATGTCCTGGATACGTCTGTGTGTAGTGGCTCTTGAAGTTATGACTCCAGCAGCAGTCCAGTCCTTGTGACTCTCTCCCAAATATTTGAATGGCCTTTTCTTAACAATCCTTTCAAGGCTGCGGTTATCCCGGTTGCTTTTGCATCTTTTTCTACCACACTTTTTCCTTCCACTTAACTTTACATTAATATGCTTGGATACAGCACTCTGTGAACAGCTAGCTTCTTTAGCAATGACCTTTTGTAGCTTACCCTCCTTGTGGAGTGTGTCAATGACTGCCTTCTGGACATCTGTCAAGTCAGCAGTCTTTCCCATGATTGTGGAGCCAACTGAAACAGACTAAGGGACCTTTTTAAATGCGTAGAAAGCCTTTGCAGGTGTTTTTTGTTAACTGTTATAATTTACTGAGATAATGACTTTTGCGTTTTTGTAGGGGATTGTCTCTTTTATTGTGCATTGAATACACTGTGATTTTAAGGCATCATGCTCCCCTGTGAGTCTTGTGTTTGGACTAGTCGCCTCCCCCTGCTGTGGTTGGTATGTGCTGAAAGACAGAGAAGAACCAGGAAGTAGATACCTCGTGTGGGTCTGAGGTAACAGGGAGAGACTCCTACAGAGTTCTGATCAAAGAGACTACAAAGAAGACACTGTTACTCTATGGAAAGAGAAGATTACAGACTACAGCAAGTTTTGTTGTTTGGGACTGTGTCAAGTAGAAGTGAAATTTATCCTTTTCCTGAGGACCGTTTTCCCTGGAGATTGAGGACTTGAGATAACACACATCACAGCGTGTCAGCCATTTCTATGAGCGTGAAACAAGGTTTGCCTGCCATCTGCAAGGAAGAGATCCCGTATACAAGGAAAGAGCTCAAGTGTTTTCATCCGGCTCTTTCACACCAGGAACAAGCGGCGGCCGCCATCTGCACCTGATCTGCGCAACCGTGAGTGACTCATCACCGTTAACTGTTAGGGCTTAGCATAGTTTGCTGTAGTAGCATAGCCCGACTAGCAGAAAGCCAGATAGGGGATTAGCTCAGAGTAGTTTGTGAAAGTTGTTGCGCACTGTTTATTCTGAGCTTTCTTTGCCATAGCTGGAGCATAGTTTGTGACTCGCTCCAGCTATATCTTCCTATGTTCATGTTGATAATATCGTTATTGTAAATATTGTCATTTTCATCTCCCGGCATATAATTCCTTTGTATATAATAAAGCCAGCGTTTTGTTTCAGTCTTCTCATCTGCTGTGCCGTACCTGAATCCTGCCTTGCGGTGTTCTTTGGACACCGCTAAATTTTTATAGGCTCTAAGCCATAATCATCAATATTAACAGAAATAAACACTTGAAATAGATCACTCTGTTTGTAATGATTCTATATAATATATGAGTTTCACTTTTTGGATTGAAGAACTGAAATAAATTAACTTTTTGATGATATTCTAATTTTGTGAGAAGCACCTGTATATATATGTATATATACATATATATATTGTGACAGAGTCACTGGTGTAATATGCGAAGGGAGGTATGAGTCACTCAGGATGCTTTCCTGTGTGAATTGAGACCTACTGAATTTCTGCCAGCATGTTATATGCTGGGGGTTACCTCTTTTAAAGGGTGTGGCTTTATGGGAATGACATAGAGATGGGAGGGAAGTCATTCCCCATAACTCCACCTCAGGGTGTGGCTGAGCAAGCCTGAAATGTTTGGTCCTGTTTTTTTTTCTCTATGTTGTGTGACTGGACAGCCATAGCTCAGAGAAGAGCTGAAGGCTGGACATAACCTGTGTGAGCGAACTGCACACACACATATGGACTGTGCTATCGTTTATCTTTTGTTTTGTTGTTTTGCCAGTAAGGCCGTGTTTATTTTTGCTGGAGTTGCAGGGCTTTATGCCATATAATAAAGCCTGCAGAGAAAACCTGGTTCCTGAGTACTTCCGGAAGCAGCCGAGCGAGTCCACCTTCCACAGTTGGTGTGAGAGTGCATGCAAGATTCCAAGAACATGTGTACCTGCCACAAAGACTGGTGGATGTCCTGAGTGAAGGCCGGCAGCCAGCCAGAGATGTCCGGCAGCATGGAGGAGCTCATTAAGCACCTGGCTCAGAGCCAACAACAGATGCACCAACAGCACTTGCAGAGCCAGCAGCAGCACCAAGAGACGACTAAACTGTTGTTGCAACAGATCCAGTTGCAGCAAAAGGCACAGCAGCACTAGCAGGAACAGCAGCAGCAGATACAGCTTCTGGCAGACGCCATCCAGGGCAGGGCAACCGCCCCACCCCCATGGCCAACTGATGATTCCCACATCAGGAAGGCGGTAAGACGGGCCATGCAGAAGATGACCCCTGGGGATGATGTAGAAGCATTTCTGATTGTCTTTGAGAGGGGGGATGATCGGGAGAGACTTCCACCAGAACAGTGGGCAGAGGTTTTGGGACCATATTTGTCGGGGGAACCCCAAAAGGCATATTACGACTAGGCACTGCAGGATGTGAAGGAATACAGCAAGCTAAAGACAGAGATCTTAGCACACTTGGGAGTGAATATAGCGGTGATAGCGCAATGAGTCATCATTGGGCGTATGCCAGCGACAAACCTGCTCGCTCGCAGATGTTTGACCTACTGCATCTCGTTCAGAAGTGGTTGTAGCCAGAGTCCTCCACTTCGGCCCAGATGGTTGAGCGGGTGGTGATTGATAGATTTGTGCACTCCCTTCCCAAGCCAGTACAGATTTGGGTTGCCCAGAGCAATCCCCAGAACGCAGATGACTTCATCGGCCTGGTAGAGAGGTACCAGGTGGTTGAGAAATCCCTTGGGAAACCAGAAATAGTCACTCCTCCATACTGGGATATATAAAAGGGGGCGGGTTCACCACGGAAGGGGTCTATAGCCACCACTGGGGGGCATCCCTCTCCCACTGAAGGTGCCACAAGGACTGTTGCTAAAGATCTAGTCTGTTGGCAGTGTCACAACCCTGAACACGTAGCCGCCAGGTGTCATATGTCCCGCGAGCCCATGGACTGCAGCCTAGGCAGACAGGTCTCTTATTATGCTTATCCTGCCTGCAGAGTGGACTGTCAACCTGGCGAGGGTCCGCAGGCATGTGCCGTGTCCGTTAATGGGGTGAGGGTGCTTGAACTGTTGGATTCAGGGAGGCTAGTGACCCTAATAAGTGCCAACCTTCCCCACCAGCTGATCTCTACCAAGACTGTGGGCGTTCACTGCATACATGGGGACGCCAAAGACTACCCTGTGGCCACTGTGACAGTGGGAACAGACTGTGGTGCCCAATCCCGCGAGGTCGGTTTAATTAAGGACCTGATACATCCCGTCATATTGGGGCACGATTTCCCATTGTTTTGGGACTTGTGGGGGAAAAAAACCGGACTGAGTTGCATGGACAAATTCCAGGTCCCTAAGGAAATACCCTTGTCGACATCTGAAGGGGATGAGTTCCCATTGTGTGTCCTTGTCGGCAACAAGGACGAGACTGTGACCGAGGAGGCCGACCTCCCTGAGTTAGAGGTGACAGGAGAGAACTTTGTTCAAGTTCGGAAGTTGACCTTGAAGGGGGCATGGGACTATGTTACTGTCTGTAAAGGGGTTGCTCAAGAGCCGGGGGCAGACACTAGGTACCCACAATTCGCAGTTCAGGGGGAGTTATTGTATAGGGTGACCAAACCAAGGGGTGATGAAATAGTGGAGCAGCTATTAGTTCCAGGGCCATATCAACAGAGGGTATTAGGTATGGCCCATTCACATGTTCTTGGGGGTCACCTGGGTGTCGAGAAAACTCAGGAGAGGATATTGAGGAGGTTTTACTGGCCAGGGTGTTATCGGGAGATCTTGAACTATTTTAGATCCTGCCCCACCTGCCAGATAACCGCACGCTCTTCCCATTTCCGTAGTCCTTTAATCCCCGTAGCTGTGATAGAAATCACCTTTGACAGGATTGCCATGGCCCTAGTGGGGGCCTTAGTAGTGTTGAGCGAGCACTAAAATGCTCGGGTGCTCGAAGCTCGGGTCGAGCTCACCGTGATACTCGGGTGCTCGACCCGAGCAACGAGCCCAATGTTAGTCTATGGGAGACTCGAGCATTTTTGCGGCGGCACCCCCGGCAGTCTGTAGAAAGCCTAAAAAGTGCCCAAAACGATAGTAACAGTGCTCAAAAGACATATGGACAGCATGGGCATCGCCCCAGGAAGCATTTCTGACCCCCAGGTCACTGCTGTCAACAACGTGGTCAGAGGTATTAAGCCACTTTTGCAGTTTTCCTGTGAAATATGTTAAGGAACTTCCTTTCCAGGGTAAAGACTTGTGTATAAGGTAAAATAAATAACCAAAAGCAAAAATACTCCTCCACACCTTGGGCTATGCTCACAAGTAGCATTTTTTATGCGTTTTTGCACTTTTGTATTGCTTTCAACCGTGACAAATGCATTCACCGGGAAATGTCATTTTAACATTTTACAATCTTATCTGGCCATGTGCTGTGTGACACATGCATACAGTGCTGAAACGACATGGGAACAGCATGGGGAAGACCCCTGGAAGCATCTCTGACACCCAGGTCACTGCCTTAAAGTGTGCCCATCCGAAGTTATCCTTGCCGCATCAGAAGATGCAGACTTGCAACTATCCCTGTGCAAGTCCTTGTCCCAGGGCAAAGTTCAATTGTACCTCCCCCATTCCTTGCAATGCAAGCGCAAGTATGCAGCCTGCCACCTACCCACCCCCAGGCTGCAATACCATACTGCTAGCTTGCGCTTGAAATGGGGCCTTTTAGTTTGGAGGAGGCCGAAGCTGGCCACTACCTCATGGCTGCTTTCGCAGCGAGGTATCCATACTCAGTCCCCAGCCGCCCGGCAGCCAGGTGTCCACACACGGTCCCCAGCCGCCTGGGGGCGGCCGGGTGTCCATAAACGGTCCCCAGCCGCCCCTATTTCTCCTTGGAACTTCCCCCCACACTTTTCTTAGCCCGGCCTGCTTTAGGGCAGCATTGGACGAGCCCACCCGAGAACCAGACTCCTCTGGTGGGCCCTGGCTTCTCTATCAGGGGAGTTGAGAGTGCCAAGGTGAGGAGCATGATGATGATAGAAGTAAGCATCTGCTTTGTTTTCTTGGAATGCAAGCGTAAGTGTGCAACCTGCCACCTACCCACCCCCAGGCTGCAATACCATACTGCTAGCTTGCTTGCACTTGAAATTGGGCCTTTTAGGCATGTGGAGGCAGACGCCGGCCACCATGTCATGGCTGCGTCGGCGGGCTGGTATCCATACTCAGTCCCCAGCCGCCCGGCGGGCGGGTGTCCACACTCGGTCCCCAGCCGCCAGGGGGCGGCCGGGTGTCCATATTCGGTCTCCAGCCGCCCCGCGGCCGGGTGTCCACACATGGTCCCCAGCCACCTGGGGGCGGCCGGGTGTCCATAAACGGTCCCCAGCCGCCCCTATTTCTCCATGGAAGTCCCCCCCCACACTTTTCTTAGCCCGGCCTGCTTTAGGGCAGCATTGGACGAGCCCACCAGAGAACCAGACTCCTCCGGTGGGCCCTGGCATCTCCATCAGGGGAGATGAGAGTGCCAAGGTGAGGAGCATGATGATGATGATAGAAGTTAGCATCTGCTTTGATTTCTTGGAATGCAAGCGTAAGTGTGCAACCTGCCACCCACCCACCCCCAGGCTGCAATACCATACTGCTAGCTTGCTTGCACTTGAAATTGGGCCTTTTAGGCATGTGGAGGCAGATGCCGGCCACCATGTCATGGCTGCGTCGGCGGCCTGGTATCCATACTCAGTCCCCAGCCGCCCGGCGGCCGGGTGTCTACGCTCGGTCCCCAGCCGCCAGGGGGCGGCCGGGTGTCCATACTCAGTCAGGTGATGAATGATGGATAAGGTGGTGGCAAAGGAGAAAGAGCAGGAGGAAAATGGATCATTCACATCAATATCAGGCCAGTCAACCACACATGTCTTGTAGGATATGTTACTGTACCAAAAGGAGCAGTTTGGCAGCAGTTCGGCTACACAGTTATAGGGCATGCAGTGAGTGCAATGCCTACCAAAAATTTCGAGGCACTCCAATGCCCCTTGGAAGTGACATGGAGGTCAGAGGGCTTTAATTAAACCGTTTTTTCCATTTATAGAAACTGGGTCTCCTTTGCACTGTTGGCCTAAGAAGTGAATGGAAGGCTTTCCAAAAATTATGAGGAACTGCAATGCCCCTTGAAACAGACGTGGATTACAGCATACTAAAAACCTTCTACCCATTATTGGGGAGTGGGTCTCCCTTAGTGTTTGCCTATGCATTGAAAAGGAAAAGCTGACTAAAATTAACAGAAAATGCAATGCCCATTGGAAGAATGGTGGAGTTCGCAGTGGAATAAAAAGACAATATCAATGCCCCTTGAAAAAGTGGTGGTGGTCGCAGTAGCTTAACAAGATGGTTTTAATGCCCCTTGGAAGAATGGTGGAGGTCGCAGTAGAATAAAAATACAATATCAATGCCCCTTGAAAAAGTGGTGGAGGTCGCAGTAGCTTAACAAGATGGTTTTAATGCCCCTTGGAAGAATGGTGGAGTTTGCAGTGGAATAAAAAGACAATATCAATGCCCCTTGAAAAAGTGGTGGAGGTCGCAGTAGCTTAACAAGACGGTTTTAATGCCCCTGGGAAAAGTGGTGGCGGTTGCAATAGCTTAACAGGATGGTTTTAATGCCCCTTGGAAGAGACGTGGAGGTTGCAGTGGAATAAAAAGGCAACATCAATGCCCCTTGGAAAAGTGGTGGAGGTCGCAGTAGCTTAACAAGACAGTTTTAATGCCCCTTGGAAGAGACGTGGAGGTCTCAGTAGCTTAACAAGACGGTTTTAATGCCCCTTGGAAGAGACATGGAGGTCGCAGTAGCTTAACAAGACGGTTTTAATGCCCCTTGGAAGAATGGTGGAGGTCGCAGTAGCTTAAAAATACGGTTTTAATGCCCCTGGGAAAAGTGGTGGAGGTCGCAGTGGAATAAAAAGACAATATCAATGGTCCTGGGAAAAGTGGTGGAGGTTGCAGTAGCTTAACAAGATGGTTTTCATGCCCCTTGGAAGAATGGTGGAGGTCACAGTGGAATAAAAAGACAATATCAATGCCCCTGGGAAAAGTGGTGGAGGTCGCAGTAGCTTAACAAGACTGTTTTAATGCCCCTGGGAAAAGTGGTGGAGGTCGCAGTAGCTTAACAAGATGGTTTTAATGCCCCTTGGAAGAATGGTGGAGGTCGCAGTGGAATAAAAAGACGATATCAATACCCCTTGAAAAAGTGGTGGAGGTCGCAGTAGCTTAACAAGACTGTTTTAATGCCCCTTGGTAGAATGGTGGAGGTCGCAGTGGAATAAAAAGACGATATCAGTGACCCTTGAAAAAGTGGTAGAGGTCGCAGTAGCTTAACAAGACGGTTTTAATGCCCCTTGGAAGAGACGTTGAGGTCGCAGTGGAATAAAAAGACAATATCAATGGCCCTGGGAAAAGTGGTGGAGGTCGCAGTAGCTTAACAAGATGGTTTTAATGCCCCTTGGAAGAATGGTGGAGGTCGCGGTAGCTTATCAAGACGATTTTAATGCCCCTGGGAAAAGTAGTGGAGGTCGCAGTGGAATAACGAGAAAATATCAATGCCCCTGGGAAAAGTGGTGGAGATTGCAGTAGCTTAACAAGACGGTTTTCATGCCCCTTGGAAGAATTGTGGAGGTCGCAGTTGAATAAAAAGACAATATCAATGCCCCTGGGACAAGTGGTGGAGGTCGCAGAAGCTTAACAAGACGGTTTTCATGCCCCTTACAAAAGCCATGCAGTACAGCATATTAAAAACATTATTCCCATTATTGGGGAGTGGGTCTCCCATAGTCTTTGCCTATGCCTTCCAAGCAAAATCTGCCAAAAATTAGGACGAAAGAACTTGCAATGCTGGCAACACGGACCACGGTCACCCTGGTGGTATAGTGGTGATGGAGGCTGAGGATAAGGAGAAGAGCAAAATACAGCCAGAATGAGGAAGCGTATACCCATGTGTGGGTGTGAAGCGGTGCATGGGAATACACCTCCCGAAATAACACAGTGTATTTGACTTTATGTTACTCTGCTGTCATTTGGTGGTGATGAGAAGTCTTGCCCAATCCAGCCCTTGTTCATTTTGAGAAAGGTCAGCTTGTCAGCATTGTCAGTTGACAGGCGAGTTATAATTCTCCCAGCGGCACTAAAAACACGCTCCGATAACACGCTAGCGGCAGGGCAGGCCAGGACCTCCAAGGTATACAGAGCGAGTTCATTCCAAGTGTCCAGCTTGGATACCCAATAATTAAAAGGCACAGAGGAATCACGGAGGACGCTGGTACGGTCAGCAAGGTACTCCCTCACCATCTTTTGAAACTTTCCACTCTTGTGAGAGTACCCCGTGCCTCAGGGCCTGTAAGCTGGGCGGGTCTCAGAAAACTGTCCCAGAATGTTGACAGTGTTCCCCTGCCTCTGCTGGATTGGAGTTGCGTCTCTCTCGCCTGTACGCCTTGGTTGGTCAACGAACTGTGACTTCTGCCGCTAGCGTGTTCAGATGGGAAGTTTTTAACAGTTCTGCAGCAAGGGCCTTCTGGTACTGCCTCGTTTTTGTAGACCTCTCCACCTCAGGAATAAGAGAGTGAAAGGTCTCCTTGCAGCGGGGGTCTAAAAGTGTCACCAACCAGTAATGACTGTCACCCAACATTTTGACAACGCGAGGGTCACGGTTAAGGCAGCGTAACATAAAGTCAGCCATGCATGCCAGACTGGTAACGGGTAAGACTTCCATGTCCTCACCAAGATGATGACTGACCATGCTCTCCTCCTCCTCCTCCCCCCAGTCCTGAGGCCGCCCATGCTGAACCGACGGTATGACAGTTGCACAGGTACTACCATCTACAGCGCATGATGCCAGCTCCTGTTCTTCCTCCTCCTCCTCCTCCTCCTCTCCCTCATTGTCCCCCAATGCACGTTGGGATGAGATGAGGTTGGGCTGTGTGAAATCGCCTATTACGGGATCTTGATCCATCTCATCATACTCTGGGTGCAATGCCTCCTCTTTAATTCTCTGCAGAGAACATTGCAAAAGACAGACAAGTGGGATGCTGACACTAATGATGGCGTCATCGCCACTCACCATCTTGGTGGACTCCTCAAAGTTTGTCAGGATGGTACATATGTCAGACATCAGGTCAACTCCTGAGGTCTTATGTGTGGAGTCTGACCTGTATATCGACGGCCTTGTTGCAGCTGGTACTCCACAACTGCTCTCTTCTGCTCACAAATCCTTTGCAACATGTGGAGGGTAGAGTTCCAATGTGTGGGGACATCACACACCAGTCGGTGTGCTGGAAGCTGCAAACGCTGCTGCAACACAGCAAGGGCGACGGAAGCTGTAGCCGACTTGCGAAAATGAGCTGACAGGCGGTGTACTTTGACGATCAGATCTGGCAACTCAGGGTACAATTTAAGAAACCGCTGAACCACGAGGTTATGCACATGAGCCAAGCATGGTACGTGTGTGATCTCGCCTCGCCTCAGAGCCGCCACCAGGTTACGGCCATTGTCACACACGACCATGCCTAGATGTAGGTTCAGCGGTCTCAGCCACAGATCTGCCTGCTCTTTCACAGCTGTCCACAACTCACAATCAGTGTGAGGTTTATCACCTAAGTTTATGAGTTTCAGCACAGCCTGTTGCCGCTTGGCTGAGGCAGTACTGCAGTGCTTCCAGCTTGTAACTGATGTGGTGATATCTGAGATGGAGACTGAACATGAGGAGGAGGAGGATGATGCGCAGGAGCTGTACACTGTGGGGGCAACTCTGACTGACCTAGGGCCCGCAATCCTCGGTGTGGGGAGGATGTGTTCCGTCCCAAGGTCCGACTGGGTCCCGGCTTCCACTATGTTTACCCAGTGTGCCGTCAGGGAGATGTACCGTCCCTGGCCACAAGCACTTGTCCACGTGTCCATTGTCAGGTGGACTCTCCCATTAACTGCGTTGTTGAGGGCACGGCAGATGTTTTGGGACACGTGCTTGTGTAGTGCGGGGATGGCACACCGGGCAAAATAGTGTCGGCTGGGGACCGAGTACCAAGGGACGGCCACCGCCATAAGGTTGCGGAAGTATTCCATCTCCACCAGCCAAAAAGGCAGCATTTCCAATGCAAGCAGTCGTGAAATGTGCGAATTTAGGACTGTGGCCTGTGGGGCGTTGGCAGCGAATTTGCGCTTTTGTTCAAAGCTCTGGGATATGGACAATTCAATGCTGCGGTGGGACGTGGACGTGGACGTTGATGCTGTTTCTTGAGAAACTGCCATAACAAGTGAAGACTGAGAGGAGGGGGCATCTTTGCATGCAGTATGGACAGGGGATTTCCTGGCACGCACAACAGGGGGTTCTATTACACACTCAACAGCGGAAGAAGCAGTGGTGACACCCGCTGACACTGGTCGTGGACCCTTGGGTTCGCCCCACAAAGTCGGGTGCTTTGCTGCCATGTGCCTGATCATGCTGGTGGTGGTCAGGCTGGTAGTTTTTTCACCCCTGCTGATGCTGGCATGGCAGGTGGTACAATTGGCCTTTTTGGGGTTATCAGCAGAGTCTTTAAAAAAATTCCAGACTCTGGAAGACCTATAGGTTGTACTGGCAACGTCCCTCGTGTTGGTGTTACGGGAAACTGTTGCCCGCCTTCTGTGCGCGGCCACCACACTGCTTCTTCCTGCCTGTTGGGGTACACTGCCTCCCTCCCCCTGTGTGCTGCTGGCATTGCTCTGCGTGTCCTCCTGCCACATTGGGTCAGTTACTAGATCATCCACCACCTCCTCCTCTTCCACTTGCGCACCACGATCCTCCTCCTCACTTTGTGGCAATTGCGTCTCATCATCGTCTATCTCTTGTGACAAATTGCCAGCGTCGACTTCCTCTGGCCGTGGCTGTTCAAATATTTGGGCATTGCTACATGGGATCTCCTCTTCCACCACTTCAAGCGGAGCAGACGATGGGCACAAATATGGAAATGGACCAGTGAACAGCTCTTCAGAGTGTCCAAGTGTGGGATCAGTTGCTGTCTCATGACACTCGGCATGGTGGGAGGAAGGAGCATCAGGGTGAGGAGGAGTATGCGGTCAAGACTCACGGCTACTAAAACCTGACCGTGTGGAAGACAGACCAGAGGTGGTGGTGCCCAGGTAACTGGAAGTATTATCTGCTATCCAATTAATAACATGTTCACACTGATTAGTTCGCAATACTGGTGTTGTAGTGTGCTTCCCTAGTAATTCGGTCAAGAAGTGGGAGCGAGAAGTTGTGGCTGTTGGTTGTAGCACATTTTCACCTTGGCCACGGCCCCGTCTTCTACACGCACCATCACCAGAACGTCGAGTTCCACGTCCCTTGCCACGCGCCTTGCCCATTATAAATGAAGCAAAATAGCTTACACTCGCACTATCAATGGAAAAATGGTAGTAAAAAGGAGATTAGAACCGTGGAAGAGGAAAACCACAGCTCTATTTCTCTGGCCTACACCAGACTCTTTTAAACAGATATATTGGTGTCTGACCAGTCAGGGAGACACTATTACTGTTTTTTTTTACGTCAAAAAATGCCAAAAGCAGGATAATTCAGAGATTTGACCCGTGGAACTGCAAAACCACAGTTATAGTTATGTGGCGTACACCAGAATCTTTTAAACAGATATATTGGTGTCTGACCAGTCAGGGAGACACTATTACAGTTTTTTTTATGGCAAAAAAATGCCAAAAGCAGGATAATACTGAGATTTGACCCGTGGAACTGCAAAACCACAGTTATAGTTATGTGGCGTACACCAGAATCTTTTAAACAGATATATTGGTGTCTGACCAGTCAGGGAGACACTATTACAGTTTTTTTTATGGCAAAAAAATGCCAAAAGCAGGATAATACTGAGATTTGACCCGTGGAACTGCAAAACCACAGTTATAGTTATGTGGCGTACACCAGAATCTTTTAAACAGATATATTGGTGTCTGACCAGTCAGGGAGACACGATTACTGTTTTTTTTTACGGCAAAAAATGCTAAAAGCAGGATAATACAGAGATTTGACCTGTGGAACTGCAAAACCACAGTTATAGTTATGTGGCGTACACCAGAATCTTTTAAACAGATATTTTGGTGTCTGACCAGTCAGGGAGACACTATTACAGTTTTTTTTAACGGCAAAAAATGCCAAAAGCAGGATAATACAGAGATTTGACCCGTGGAACTGCAAAACCACAGTTCTATTTCTCTGGCCTACACCAGACTCTTTTAAACAGATATATTGGTGTCTGACCAGTCAGGGAGACTCTATTACAGTTTTTTTTACGGCAAAAACTGCAAAAAGCAGGATAATACAGAGATTTGACCCATGGAACTGCAAAACCACAGCTATAGTAATGTGGCGTACACCAGAATCTTTTAAACAGATATCTTGGTGTCGGACCAGTCAGGGAGACACTATTACATTTTTTTTACGGCAAAAAATGCCAAAAGCAGGATAATACAGAGATTTGACCTGTGGAACTGCAAAACCACAGTTATACTTATGTGGCGTACACCAGAATCTTTTAAACAGATATATTGGTGTCTGACCAGTCAGGGAGACTCTATTACAGTTTTTTTTACGGCAAAAAATGCAAAAAGCAGGATAATACAGAGATTTGACCCATGGAACTGCAAAACCACAGCTATAGTAATGTGGCATACACCAGAATCTTTTAAACAGATATCTTGGTGTCGGACCAGTCAGGGAGACACTATTACAGGTTTTTTACGGCAAAAAATGCCAAAAGCAGGATAATACAGAGATTTGACCCATGGAACTGCAAAACCACAGCTATAGTAATGTGGCGTACACCAGAATCTTTTAAACAGATATCTTGGTGTCGGACCAGTCAGGGAGACACTATTACAGTTTTTTTACGGCAAAAAATGCCAAAATCAGGATAATACAGAGATTTGACCCGTGGAACTGCAAAACCACAGTTATAGTTATGTGGCGTACACCAGAATCTTTTAAACAGATATATTGGTGTCTGACCAGTCAGGGAGACAATATTACTGTTTTTTTTTACGGCAAAAAATGCCAAAAGCAGGATAATACAGAGATTTGACCTGTGGAACTGCAAAACCACAGTTATACTTTTGTGGCGTACACCAGAATCTTTTAAACAGATATATTGGTGTCTGACCAGTCAGGGAGACACTATTATTGTTTTTTTTTTAACGGCAAACAATGCCAAATGCAGGATAATACAGAGATTTGACCCGTGGAACTGCAAAACCACAGTTCTATTTCTCTGGCCTACACCAGACTCTTTTAAACAGATATATCGGTGTCTGACCAGTCAGGGAGACACTATTACAGTTTTTTTTACGGCAAAAAATGCCAAAAGCAGGATAATACAGAGATTTGACCCGTGGAACTGCAAAACCACAGTTCTATTTCTCTGGCCTACACCAGACTCTTTTAAACAGATATATTGGTGTCTGACCAGTCAGGGAGACTCTATTACAGTTTTTTTACGGCAAAAAATGCAAAAAGCAGGATAATACAGAGATTTGACCCATGGAACTGCAAAAACACAGCTATAGTAATGTGGCATACACCAGAATCTTTTAAACAGATATCTTGGTGTCGGACCAGTCAGGGAGACACTATTACAGTTTTTTTACGGCAAAAAATGCCAAAAGCAGGATAATACAGAGATTTGACCCGTGGAACTGCAAAACCACAGTTATAGTTATGTGGCGTACACCAGAATCTTTTAAACAGATATATTGGTGTCTGACCAGTCAGGGAGACACTATTACTGTTTTTTTTTACGGCAAACAATGCCAAATGCAGGATAATACAGAGATTTGACCCGTGGAACTGCAAAACCACAGTTCTATTTCTCTGGCCTACACCAGACTCTTTTAAACAGATATATTGGTGTCTGAACAGTCACAGACACACTCAATTTTTTTTTGGGGGGGGCGAAATACCAAAAGGTTAATAAGACGCGTATTTGTACAGTCTGACTGAGGAAAAAAAAAATACAGGATTTAGATGAAAAAAAAAAAAAATTTTCCTGGCCCCTGAGACCGGGGTGATAAGTCTAGCAATTTGACCAACAGGAGCACACAGGACTGTAATGCAGCGTTTGCTGGTATAACTACTGCGTCTCCTATACAGCCTGGCTGCCTGCCTGATATCTGGGATGGATATTAGTCCTGAGAAGGACAGTCTGTTTAATTTGGCAGGCTTTAGAGGCCCTACACTACCTATTTCGCACTATATATCTCTCCCTAACTCAGCAGCACCCTCTCTACACTGTCTGATCCGGAGCGACTGTGTTCAAGATGGCGGCGCCCGGTTTTAAATACTCGAGGTGACGATGTGCGGCCAGCCAATCACTGTAATGCCCACAAACAACATGGCTGCGACATTACAGTGACTGGCTGGCAATCCCTGCATGTTCATTGGCTCTGTAAAGAGCGCCAAACGTGCAGGGCGGAAACCCGAGCTCCCGCCTGAGTAACCCGGAAATGCTCGGTGCCCGCCGAACATCCCGAGTAGTGAGATGCTCGGGCGAGTAACGAGCAGTGTCGAGCATGCTCGCCCAACACTAGTCCTTAGTAGTGATGAGCGAGCACTAACATGCTCGGGTACTCGTTGCTCGGGTCGAGCAACTTGGAATACTCGGGTGCTCGACCGGAGCAACGAGCCCAATGTAAGTCTATGGGAAACGCGAGCATTTTTCAGGTGGCTCCCCCGGCGGTTTGCAGAGGGCCTAAAAATTGCCCAAATCGATGGGAACAGTGCTCAAATGACATGGGAACAGCATGGGGAAAGACCCTGGAAGCATTTCTGACTCCCAGGTCACTGCTGTCAACAACGTTGTCAGAGGTATTACACCACTTTTACGAGCTCACAATAAAACATACAAAAACATATCCAAAATAGATTTTCCTGGTAAATATGTTAAGGAACATCCTCTCCAGGGTAATGACTTGTATATAAGGCAAAATAAATAACCAAAACCAAAAAATACTCCTCCACACCTTGGGCTATATTCACAGGTAGCTTTTTTGATCCGTTTTTGCACTTTTGCATTGCTTTCCACCAAGACAAATGCATTCACTGGGAAATGTCATTTTAACATTTTACAACTTTATTTGGCCATGTGGTGTGTGACACATCATCAGACACATGCATACAGTGCTGAAAAGACATGGGAACAGCATGGGGAAGACCCCTGGAAGCATATCTGACTCCCAGGTCACTGCTTAAAAGTGTACCCATCATACGGGATCCTTGGCGCATGCGAAGATGCCTCCCCCCATGCACCTGTCATTGCAGAATTGAAACAATCACTGTCAATGTCCTTATCCCAGTGCAGCGTTCAGTTGTCCCTATCCCATTCCTTGGAATGCCAGCGCAAGTATGCAGCCAGCCACCCACCCACAGGCTGCAATACTAAACTGCCACATTTTTGACAGCTGCTTGCACTTTAAATGTGGCCTTTTAGGCTCGTGGAGGCGTAAGCTGTCCACAATCTTAAGGCAGCAGCGACTGGGTATCCATACTCGGTCCCCAGCCGCCACTTTTTCTCCCGGTATCATCTCTGCCTTCCAGAAGCACGGGTCCCACAACATTACCTCCCCAGTGCACTTACTGGGAAGGACCGCCTAACCACAAACATGTGGACAGGTGAATGTGGCCAGGGACGGTACGGAGCCAGTCCATAGCTTTTCTTGCTGAGAGTTGTATTTCACCACAGCCATATTCTTTAGCTCGGTGAAAGGACTAGCATAGAGAGAAACCGTATCTACTCTGGGTGTCATTTCTCCCAGGAAGTCCTCTAATGCAGCTTGTTGCAGAAGCAATGGCAGCCCGTCCAACATCAGCTTGCACTTGTCGGTGGTGCTTTGACACACAAACATCTTTCTTTGTGAATTTAATTTCATGACTACAGAGTTGGGCAATGGCCTGATCTGCAATGCGGTTTGAGAAATAACATGCATAAGCACGTCCGATCCACATTAAAAAAGCAGCCATAGAGTGTCCGGGAACCTTCCCCCACACTTTTCTTAGCCAGGGCTGCTTCTCGGCAGGGTTGGATGGGCCCACCAGAGAACCGGAGACTCCTCCGGTGGGCCCTGGCTTCTCCTCCAGGAGAGTTCATAGTGCCGAGGTGAGGCTATGATAATGATAGAGGCCACCATCTGCTTAGTTTTCTGTTACTTGGAATGCAAGCGCAAGTATGCAGCCAGCCACCCACCCACGGGCCGCAATACTAAACTGCCAGATTTCTGGGCAGCCGCTTGCACTTGAAATGTGGCCTTTTAGGGTCGTGGAGGCGGAAGCTTTTCACAACCTCATGCCAGCGGCGGCCGGTTGTCCATACCCGGTCACCAGCCGCCACTATCTCTCCCGGTGTCGTCTCCGCCTTCCACAAGCACGGATCCCACAACATTACCCGTGCCCTCCCCAGTGCACTTACTGGGAAGGACTGCCTACCCACAAACACGTGGTCAAGTGAATGTGGCCAGGGACGGTACGGAGCCAGTCCACAGCTTTTTTTGCTGAGTTGTATTTCACCGCAGCCATATTCTTTAGCTTGGTGAAAGGAGTTGGGAAACCATATCTACTCCAGCTGTCATTTCTCCAAGAAAGTTCTCTAAAGCTGCTTTCACTTGAAATGTGGCCTTTTAGGCTCATGGAGGTGGAAGCTTTTCACATCCTCATGTCGGCGGCGGCTGGGTATCCATACTCGGTCCCCAGCAGCCAATATTTCAAGGACCACTAATTCTAGGACCACCTAACCACAAACTATTTCTAGGACCACCCAACCACAAACTCCAATACTTGTAATGCCCATGCACTTAGTGTATGGGCTGACAAACATTTACCGCTGGGGGGTATATATGAACATACTGTATAAAAAAATAAATTTACGGGCCTCATAAACACCCTTTAAAAAAATTATGTGGGTGTTGCATCACGGACCATGTTCACCATGGTGATATGGTGGTGGAGGATGAGGATGAGGTGGATGATGAGGAGGAGGACAAGAGCAAATAGCCAAAATCAGGAAGCGTATACCCATGTGTGGGTGTGAAGAGGTGCATGGGAATACACCTCCCAAAAAAAGACACTGGATTTGAGTTTATGTTACGCTGCTATCATTCGGTTGTGTTGAGAGGTCTGACCCAATCCAGCCCTTGTTCATTTTTATAAGAGTCAGCCTGTCAGCATTTTCAGTTTACAGGCGGATGTGCCTATCAGTTATAATACCACCAGCGGCACTAAAAACCCGCTGTGATAAAACGCTGTTGGCAGGGCGGGCCAGGACCTCCAAGGCGTAGAGAGCAAGTTCATTCCACGTATCCACCTTGGATACCCAAAAATTATAAATCACAGAGGAATCACGGAGGACGTTGGTACGGTCGGCAAGGTACTACCTCAGCACCTTCCCAAACTTTGTCTTCCTTGTGAGAGTACCCCACTTCTCAGGGCTTGTGCGATGGGAGGGGCTGAGAAAATTCTCCCAGAAGTTTGACAGTGTTCCCCTGCCTCTGCTGGATTGGAGTTGTGTCTCTCTCGCCTGTACTCCTTGGCTGTCCAACAAACTATGACCTCTGCCGCCAGCGTTTTCAGATGGGAATTTTTTAAATAATTCCCCAACAAGGGCCTTCTGGTACTGCCCCATTTTTTTAGACCTGTCAGCCTTAGGAATAAGAGATATAAAGTTCTCCTTGTAGCGTGGGTCTAGAAGTGTCACCAACCAGTAATGACTGTCACCCAAAATTTTGAGAAAGTGAAGGTCATGGGAAAGGCAGCGTAACATAAACTCAGCCATGCGTGCCAGACTGCTAACAGGCAAGACTTCCATGTCCTCACCAAGAGTACGAGTGACCATGCTCTCCTCCTCCTCCTCTCTGTCCTCAGGCCATCCACGCTGAACAGATGGTATGAAAGTTGTGCAGGTAGTACCGTCTATAAGGCTTGAAACTAGCTCCTGTTCTTCCTCCTCTTCCTCATTGTCACCCAATCCACGTTGGGATGAGATGAGGCTGGGCTGTGTGTAATCACCCTGTATGGTTCCTTGCTCCATCTCATCGTGCTCCGCCTGCAATGAATCTTCTTTGATCATGAGCAGAGAGCGTTTCAGAAGACAGAGAAGTGGGATGGTGATGCTAATTATGGCATCATCGCCGCTCACCATCTTGGTGGACTCCTCAAAGTTTTGGAGGATGTTACATATGTCTGACATCCATGTCCACTCCTGAGGTCTTATGTGTGGAGTCTGAACTGAATACCGACGGCCTTGTTGATGCTGGTACTCAACAAATGCCCTCTTCTGCTCACAAATCCATCCCAACATCTGCAGTGTAGAGTTCTAACGCGTGGGGTCATCACACACCAGTCTGTGAGCCGGAAGCTGCAAATGCTGCTGAAGCACATACCATAGCTGTAGCTGACTTTCTAAAATGGACACAAAGGCGGCATACTCTGACAAGCAGATTCGGCAGCTCCGAGTACGATTTGAGAAATCGCTGAACCATGAGGTTAAGCACATGGGCCAGGCATGGTACGTGTGTGAGCTCGCCTTGCCTCAGAGCCGCCACCAGGTTCTGGCCATTGTCACTCATGACCATGCCTGGCTGTAGGTTCAGCAGTGTGAGCCACAGATCTGCCTGCTCTTTCAGAGCTGTCCACAACTCTTCAGCATTGTGCGGTTTGTCTCCTAAGCATATTAGTTTCAACACAACTTGTTGCCGCTTGGCCGAGGCAGTGCTGCAGTGCTTCCAGCTTGTGACTGATGTGGTCATTTCGGAGATGGAGGCTGGAGAGGAGGAGGAGGCTGAGGAGGATGAGGTGCAGGAGCTGTAGACTGTGGGGGCAACCCTGATTGACCTAGGGCCTGCGATCCTTGGCGTCGGGAGGACGTGTTCCATCCAAAGGTCCCACTGGGTCCCGGCTTCCACTATGTTAACCCAGTGTGCTGTCAGCTAGATGTACCGTCCCGGCCCACAAGCACTTGTCCACGTGTCCGTGGTTAGGTGAACTTTCCCGGTAACTGCACTATTGAGGGCATGGCTAATGTTTTGGGACACGTCCTTGTGTAATGCGGGGACGCCACACTGGGAGAAATAGTGGTAGCTGGGGACTGAGGAACGGTCGCCGCCATCAGGTTGCAGAATGCTTCCGTCTCCACGAGCCTAAAAGGCAACATTTCTAGCGCAAGTAGTCACGAAATGTGGGAATTTAGTAGTGTGGCCTGTGGGGCGTTGCGCTTGTGTTCCAAGGACTGGGGTATGGACAACTGAACGCTGCGCTGGGACAAGGACGTGGACGTGCTTCCTGGTGCTGCTACTTGAGAGCGTGCAATGACAGGTGCAGGGCAGGAGGCATCTTAGCATGCACCATGGACAGGGGATTGGCTTGCATGCACAACAGAGTAAGAAGCAGTGGTGCCACCCGCAGACACTGTTCCTGGATCCAAGAGTTCGGCCCACAAAGTCAGGTGCTTTGCTGCCATGTGCCTGATCATGCTGGTAGTGGTCAAGCTGGTCGTTTTGCCACCCCTGCTGATGCTGACCTGGCAGGTGGTGCAAATGGCCTTTTGGGGTTATCGGCAGAGTCTTTAAAAAATAACCAGACTCGGGAAGACCTAACTGTTATACTGACAACTTCCTTTGTGTTGGTGTTACGGGGAACGGTTGCCTGCCTTCTTTCTGCAGCCACCACACTGCTTCTTCCTGCCTGTTGGGGTGCTCTTCCGCCTTCTCCCTGTGTGCTGCTCTCCTCACTCTGCATACTCTCCTGCCAGGTTGGGTCAGTTACTATATCATCCACCACCTCATCTTCCACTTCCGCACTCTGGCCCTCCTCCTGACTTTCTGGCAATTGTATCTCATCATCGTCCACCTCTTGTGACACTTTCCAACCGTCGCCTTCGTGTGACCGTGGCTGCTCAAATATTTTGGTATCGCTACATACGATCTCCTCTTGCCCCGAATCTATAAATGGAAAAGTGAACAGCTCTTCGGAGTGTCCAAGTGTGGGATCAGTTGTCTCCGGGCACTCGGCATAGTGGGAGGAAGGAGGTTCAGGGTGAGGAATATGCGGTCCAGACTCACAGCTACTGAGACTTGACTGTGTGGAAGACAAGGTGGTGGTGGTTGCTAAGTGACTGGAAGCATTATCTGCTATCCAACCAATAACCTTTACACACTGCTCTGTGTTCAATAGTGGTGCTCTGCGGTCCCCTATTAATTGGGACAGGAAGGTTGAGCGAAAAGATGTGGGTGTTTGTTGTGGCACAATTTCAGCTTGCCCACGGCCTCGGCCTCTGCATGCACCATCACCATCACGTCCAGTTCCCCGTCCCTTGCCACGTGCCTTGCCCATCTTAAATGTAAGACAATATCTTCCACGCTCACTACAAATGACTGAATTTGGAGCTTATTTGTGATCCGTTTGATGGACAAACCACAGTTTTAAATAGCTGGCCTGTAGGTTACTATTTTGAACAGCAAACTGGTGCCAATTGCTTCACTGACACTCTGAAAATTTTTTTAATGGAGGCCAGAAATGGCAGTATTTTCTGAAAACGTATATGTGATCCATGTGACGGAGAAAACAGAGTTTTAAATACCTGGCCTGTAGGTAACTATTTTGAACAGCAAACTGATGTCAATTACTTCACTGACACACTGAAACAAATTTTTAATGAATGCCAGAAATGGCAGTATTTTCAGCACAATTATATGTGATCCATGTGACAGACCAACCACAGTTTTAAATAGCTGCATTTTTAGCACTGTAATATGGAAAGGACTTGGCTGTATTCTGCAGTGCCAACAAGCAAATAGCGCAGAACAACAGTGTTCTCAGGATTTCTTTTTAAGCAATTAATGAGGATTAAGATCCAAAAAAATTATTCCTGGCCCCTGAGACCTGGGCCTATTTCTATAAATATCTAACAGCAGCAGCAGACAAAACTGGAATGGAGCCTCTTGTGCTATGTGCACTGCAGTCTGCTATATACCCTGCCTGCCTTTATACACCCTGCCTGCCTGATATCTCTGCAGATGGATTAGTCCTCAGAAAGACTGTTTCCTGAGATGGATATGTGTCTCTAATATAGTTTGGTACACCTACACTAACTAGAAACAAGCAAATCTCTCCCTAGCTCAACAGCACCTCTCCCTACACTGTCTGATTCCAGAGTGACTGTGACGCGCATGGTGGCCCCAGGTCTGATATAGACCTGATGACGCTGTGCGGCCAGCCAATCACTGTAATGCCACAACCAACATGGCTACAGCATTACAGTGAGTGGAAGGCAATCCCTGCATGTTCATTGGCTCTGTAAAGAGCGTCAAACATGCAGGGAGGAGACCCGAGCTCCAACCGAGCAACCCCAGAAATACTCGGCGAGCGATGAGCATTTCGAGCAGTGAGATGCTCGGGCGAGCACCGAGCAGTAGCGAGCATGCTCGCTCATCACTAATCCCTAGTCAAATCGGCCTGGGGCAACCAATACATCCTGGTGGTCATGGACTATACGACCCGGTACCTGGAAGCGGTACCACTGAGGAAATCGTCGAGTAGGAGCATCGCCCGGAAACTTGTCCATATATTTGCCAGGACCAGACTGCCGAAGGAGATTCTAACGGACCAAGGAACCCCGTTCATGAGCAAGGTAATGAAGAAGCTGTGTAAAGTCCTTCAGATTTCCCAGCCACGAACCTCTGTTTACCATCCGCAGGCTGACGGCCTGGTGGAGCGCTTTAATAAAACCTTTAAAGCAATTCTCATAAAGGTCATAGAGAAGGACGGTCGTGACTGGGACTACCTGCTATCATTCCTCCTCTTCTAGGTAAGAGAGGTCCCACAAGCCTCTACAAGTTTCTCCCCGTTTGAGCTATTGTATGGACGACATCTGCGAGGGCTCTTGGATGTTGCCAAGGAAACCTGGGAAGCTGAGGTTACACCCCACCGGAGCATCATAGAACATGTCGCCCAGAAGCAGGAGAGGATGGTGAAAGTGATGCCTATAGTGAAGGCTCATCTCCTCCAATCACAAGAGGTCCAGGCAAGGGTCTTTAATCGGTCAGCGAGGCTGAGAAAGTTCTAGCCTGGGGATCGCGTACTGGTGCTTATTCCCACCGTCGACAGCAAGTTCCTGGCCAAGTGGCAAGGCGAGTATGAGGTGGTGGAGAAACTCAGCGAAGTGAACTACAAAGATCACCAGCCTGGCCGAAGAAAGCCTCACCAAGTGTACCATGTGAACTTGCTTAAGCCATGGCGAGATCGGGAAATGCTGGGGGCTTCTTGTTTGGGAGCCAGTCCGAAAGCCAAATTCGAGTAAGTCATGATTAGAGATGAGCGTTGTTCGACTCGAACTGTTCGCCAATCTCAAATTCGAGCTGTTTTGGGCGGTGTTCGAGCCGTTCGGCGAACACGAACGATTTGAGAAAAATTCGGCTGTTCGAGGTTATGTTCGATAACTGTTCGTGCACCAAAATCATAACTGGATTTTTCTCAGTAATGATGAAAATTAATGTTAATACGCAGTTTGAGTGTACAGCGGGGTGGGGGGAGGGGCAGGGGATGGATCTCTGCAGGAATAATGAAGATCTCCATTTTTTTTTCTCTTTCCCGCATTTACAGTGGGGAGGTGCAATCTGTCAGCCTATCAGCAGCGCACACACGGAGCGAAGTGCTTTTTTTCACACAAGCAAGGGCATGTGTCATTGGCAGTGTATGTCACATGTCCTTGCCCTATAAGACCAAGCCATTTTCCCCGTCGCCACCATTTTCTCACTGCTGCAGCTGCGTGTTAGACGGCACCGCTGTTGCTGTGTGCGCTATACCTTGTTAATTTCAAGCCAATTTTCGCACAAATCTACAGATAGCTTGGGAGTAGGGAATAGTTGTGATTGCAGTCCTTTTAAGGACTAGGTTACAGCATTTCCTACGACTTTTATCAGGCAGGTCTGTGCTCTTAAATAGATAGATTGTGGGAGTAAAGACTAATTGTAATTGCAGTCCTTTTCAGGACTAGGTTACATCAGTTCCTATCAGTTTTTGCCAGGCAGGTCTGTGCCAGTGCTGTGCTGAATCTAGCAAAGCTAATCCTTTTTGGCTTGTTGCAGAGTGTGTTAGTCAGTGGAGTAGCCTATCTGTGTTGCAAGATATACCACCTGTGTATAGAATACCATTTTTTTTACTGCACCTAGTGAAGTAAAATCTTTTGGGCATAGCATCATTCTATTAGTCCATCTATACTGACCTCCATCAGGTTGCAAATTGAATATAATTTTTTTCTGCATCTAGCTCTGAAAAAGTATTTGGGCTTCTAGCAGTGTGTGGGACTTGTTCTATTAGTCCATCTATACTGACCTCCATCAGGTTGCAAACTGAATATAATTTTTTTCTGCATCTAGCTCTGAAAAAATATTTGGCTTTCTAGCAGTGTTTGGGACTTGTTCTATTAGTCCATCTATACTGACCTCCATCAAGCTGCAAATTCAAAATAATTTTTTGTCTGCATCTAGCTCTGAAAAAATATTTGGCCTTCTAGCAGTGTGTGGGACTTTCTCTATTAGTCCATCTATACTGACCTCCATCAGGTTGCAAATTAAAAATAATTTTTATCTGCATCTACCTCTGAAAAAATATTTGGGCTTCTAGCTGTGTGTGGGACTTGTTCTATTAGTCCATCTATACTGACCTCCATCAGGTTGCAAACTGAATATAATTTTTTTCTGCATCTAGCTCTGAAAAAATATTTGGCCTTCTAGCAGTGTGTGGGACTTTCTCTATTAGTCCATCAAGACTGACCTCCATCAGGTTGCAAATTCAAAATAATTTTTATCTGCATCTAGCTCTGAAAAAATATTTGGCCTTCTAGCAGTGTGTGGGACTTTCTCTATTAGTCCATCTATACTGACCTCCTTCAGGTTGCAAATTCAAAATAATTTTTTGTCTGCATCTAGCTCTGAAAAAATATTTGGGCTTCTAGCTGTGTGTGGGACTTGTTCTATTAGTCCATCTATACTGACCTCCATCAGGTTGCAAACTGAATATAATTTTTTTCTGCATCTAGCTCTGAAAAAATATTTGGCCTTCTAGCTTTGTGTGGGACTTTCTCTATTAGTCCATCTATACTGAGCTCCATCAGGTTGCAAATTAAAAATAATTTTTATCTGCATCTAGCTCTGAAAAAATATTTGGCCTTCTAGCAGTGTGTGGGACTTTCTCTATTAGTCCATCTATACTGACCTCCATCAGATTGCAAATTCAAAATAATTTTTTGTCTGCATCTAGCTCTGAAAAAATATTTGGCCTTCTAGCAGTGTGTGGGACTTTCTCTATTAGTCCATCTATACTGACCTCCATCAGGTTGCAAATTCAAAATAATTTTTTATCTGCATCTAGCTCTGAAAAAATATTTGGCCTTCTAGCAGTGTGTGGGACTTTCTCTATTAGTCCATCTATACTGACCTCCATCAGGTTGCAAATTAAAAATAATTTTTTGTCTGCATCTAGCTCTGAATAAATATTTGGCCTTCTAGCAGTGTGTGGGACTTTCTCTATTAGTCCATCTATACTGACCTCCATCAGGTTGCAAATTAAAAATAATTTTTTGTCTGCATCTAGCTCTGAAAAAATATTTGGCCTTCTAGCAGTGTGTGGGACTTTCTCTATTAGTCCATCTATACTGACCTCCATCAGGTTGCAAACTGAATATATTTTTTTTCTGCATCTACCTCTGAAAAAATATTGGGCTTCTAGCTGTGTGTAGGACTTGTTCTATTAATCCATCTATACAGACCTCCATCAGGTTGCAAACTGAATATAATTTTTTTCTGCATCTACCTCTGAAAAAATATTTGGGCTTCTAGCTGTGTGTGGGACTTGTTCTATTAGTCCATCTATACTGACCTCCATCAGGTTGCAAACTGAATATAATTTTTTTCTGCATCTAGCTCTGAAAAAATATTTGGCCTTCTAACAGTGTGTGGGACTTTCTCTATTAGTCCATCTATACTGACCTCCATCAGGTTGCAAATTAAAAATAATTTTGATCTGCATCTAGCTCTGAAAAAATATTTGGCCTTCTAGCTGTGTGTGGGACTTGTTCTATTAGTCCATCTATACTGACCTCCATCACGTTGCAAACTGAATATAATTTTTTTCTGCATCTAGCTCTGAAAAAATATTTGGCCTTCTAGCAGTGTGTGGGACTTTCTCTATTAGTCCATCTATACTGACCTCCATCAGGTTTCAAATTAAAAATAATTTTTTGTCTGCATCTAGCTCTGAAAAAATATTTGGCCTTCTAGCAGTGTGTGGGACTTTCTCTATTAGTCCATCTATACTGACCTCCATCAGGTTGCAAACTGAATATATTTTTTTTCTGCATCTACCTCTGAAAAAATATTGGGCTTCTAGCTGTGTGTGGGACTTGTTCTATTAATCCATCTATACAGACCTCCATCAGGTTGCAAACTGAATATAATATTTTTTCTGCATCTACCTCTGAAAAAATATTTGGGCTTCTAGCTGTGTGTGGGACTTGTTCTATTAATCCATCTATACAGACCTCCATCAGGTTGCAAACTGAATATAATTTTTTTCTGCATCTACCTCTGAAAAAATATTTGGGCTTCTAGCTGTGTGTGGGACTTGTTCTATTAGTCCATCTATACTGACCTCCATCAGGTTGCAAACTGAATATAATTTTTTTCTGCATCTAGCTCTGAAAAAATATTTGGCCTTCTAGCAGTGTGTGGGACTTTCTCTATTAGTCCATCTATACTGACCTCCATCAGGTTGCAAATTAAAAATAATTTTGATCTGCATCTAGCTCTGAAAAAATATTTGGCCTTCTAGCTGTGTGTGGGACTTGTTCTATTAGTCCATCTATACTGACCTCCATCAGGTTGCAAACTGAATATAATTTTTTTCTGCATCTAGCTCTGAAAAAATATTTGGCCTTCTAGCAGTGTGTGGGACTTTCTCTATTAGTCCATCTATACTGACCTCCATCAGGTTGCAAATTAAAAATAATTTTTTGTCTGCATCTAGCTCTGAAAAAATATTTGGCCTTCTAGCAGTGTGTGGGACTTTCTCTATTAGTCCATCTATACTGACCTCCATCAGGTTGCAAACTGAATATATTTTTTTTCTGCATCTACCTCTGAAAAAATATTTGGGCTTCTAGCTGTGTGTAGGACTTGTTCTATTAGTCCATCTATACTGACCTCCATCAGGTTGCAAACTGAATACAATTTTTTTCTGCATCTACCTCTGAAAAAATATTTGGGCTTCTAGCTGTGTGTGGGACTTGTTCTATTAGTCCATCTATACTGACCTTCATCAGGTTGCAAATTGAATATAATTTTTTTCTGTATCTAACCCAGCCAATAGTTTTGGCCTAATACCACAGTTTGGCCACTCAGCTCTGCTCGGTTCCCATCCATTGTTTTTTTGTGCAAACAACTCCAGAGTTGTGAATTAGTTAACCACCAAAATGAGTGGAAAAAGGCCTGCTGCTGGTGGAAAGGGGAATAGGCATGTTGGGAAGGGGAAAAAAGGTTGTGTCCGTGGGGTAGGTGTTAAAGCAACAGTAACATCTGCAGAAGAAAGACCATCTTCCAGCCAAACTAAAATGTCTACTTCTTTTAGCGGACAATGTGATAAGATCCCTTTCTTACGGCCACGCCAATCGCTACAAATTCCAGATGACGCACAAAACAGCAGGTGCTTCAACGGATATCAAGTGCTGCTTTAAGTGGGCTCTCCTCCACATCAACTTCAACATCACAAATACTCCAGTCCTCAAAGGTGTCACCCTAATCGCACTTGCTTCCTCACAGCTCCCAAATCTCCAGCTGCCCGTCTGAGTATGAGGTAGAACAGATGGTTGAGTCTGCAGAGCTATTTACTCATACTATAGCCTGGGAATCAGAGGTCGACTCCAGCGCTTCTGTGAATCCAGACGAGGAAATGATCTGCACTGATGCCCAGAATCTTTATGAGTCGGATCCAGGACCAGGCGCAGAAGGTTCTGACCATAATGTAGACCCTCATTCCCAAACTGTAACTCCTGTTGGTGGAGACAATGAGGAAGACGATGATGAGACTCAAATACCTGATTGGAGCGACAACTTTAGTTTTTTGTCAGGGCAGGAACAGGTTGGCTCTGAGGATGACGGGTGTGATAACACACAGGGTGATGATGATGAGGTTGGAGATCCCACTTACTGTCAACCCACAGTCAGCCAAGAGATGAGGTCAGCAGAGGAGGTGGAGGAAGATGCTAGTGACGACGAGGTCAGGTTGCGCCTTCCTGGACAGAGACGTAGTACTGGAAGCACGTCAACAACTGCATCCTCAAACACAACTCTGCCTCTCACCACAAGTCGTGGTGGCTCTTCAGGTCGCATGGGTGCTAAGCCTTGCATAGCCTGGGCATTTTTTCAGATCGATAAAGATGACCCAACTCGTGTTATCTGTAACATTTGTCAGCAAAAGCTAAGTAGAGGCCAAAAAATACATAGTTTGAGTACTTCATGCATGAACCGGCACATGGACATGAAGCATAAGTTGCAGTGGGAAGCTCAGTGTGCTACAATGCGGCACAGCCGGCCGGGCCAACCACCGTCTGCCATATCTTGTGCATCCGCGGCCTCTTCATCCTCTGTGACTGGGGGGACAGCAGTCACACCTGTTTTGGGGCGCAGACCTGCCACCTCTTTACCCGCAACAGCCAGCGTGATTGGCAGGTCATCATTTTCTTTGGAGGTGGTAACACCAGCTGGTGTTGAGCACTGTCCGACATCGATAGCACCACCTTTGGATCAAGGCAACCTAACATGTCCGCCTGCATCTTCCTCACAGACCGGCAGTTTGCCGGGGACACCCTTATCAACCCCGTCTAAGCACAATAGCCAGCCCTCGGTCCCTCAGATGTGGACAAGTAAAAGACCATTTCCTCCTAGCCATGAGAAAGCTAAGAGGTTGAATTTCACCATCTGCAAGCTCTTGGCTACAGAAATGCTGCCTTTCCGCCTGGTGGACACAGAGAATTTTCGAGACCTTATGTCCGTCGCAGTGCCCCAGTACCAGATGCCCAGTCGGCACTACTTCTCAAAGAAAGGTGTGCCTGCGCTCCACCAGCATGTCGCACACAACATCACCGCTTCTTTGAGAAACTCTGTGTGTGACAGGGTGCATTTCACCACAGACACTTGGACGAGTAGGCATGGACAGGGGCGTTACATGTCGCTGACTGGGCACTGGGTAACTATGGTGACAGCAGGACAAGGGGCTGCTGTCCAAGTCTTGCCGTCCCCACGAGTTTTGCGTCAATCCTCTTTATGTCAAAGTTCCTCCACTGTTTCTGCCTCCTCAACCTCCTCTCGGTCTTCCACCTGCACCCAAAGCCTGTCTGGTCATGCCACAAGCTTTCTAACTGCACAGAAGGGATCCTGCACACCTCCTTACTATGCTGGCAGTAGGGCTCAACGTCATCAGGCGGTTTTTACTTTGAAATGTCTGGGAAATGTGAGTCACACAGCTGAGGAGTTGTGGTCAGCTCTGGAGAACCAATTTCATGAATGGTTGTCTCCACTGGACCTGAAACCAGGGAAGGCCGTGTGCGACAATGCTGCAAACCTGGGTGCGGCCCTTCGCCAGGGCAATGTCACACACGTGCCTTGTATGGCTCACGTGTTGAACCTGGTTGTCCAGCAATTTTTAGCCCACTATCCCAGACTAGATGGCCTTCTGCAGAGGGCACGGTCGCTGTGTGCTCACTTCCGCCGTTCGCATCCCGCACCTCAGCGACTTACATCTCTACAGAAGTCGTTGGGCCTGCCACTTCACCGGCTAAAATGCGATGTGCCTACCCGGTGGAATTCAACTCTGCACATGTTGCAGAGACTGTGGCAGCACCGACAAGCCCTGGTGCAATACGTTCTGACGTATAGCCTGGGCCAACGAGATCCAGAGGTGGGGCAAATCACGCTGGAGGAGTGGTCTCAGATCAGGGACCTATGCACCCTTCTGCACAGTTTTGAAATGGCGACGAAGATGTTTAGTGCTGACGATGCCATTATCAGCATGACTATTCCGGTGATTTACATGCTGGAGCACATGTTAAACAGAATTCGGAGTCAGGTGGTGGCACAAGAGGAGGTGGAGGAAGTAGAGGAGGAGGAGTTGTATGCGGATGGGCTAACATCTGCAAGGTCCAGACGGTCGGCAGCACCAAGGCGGCAGGCATGTGAGGGTGGGGAAGATGGTTTTACCAGGGCGCATGGTAGCAGCCAAACTAGTGAGGAAGGTGCAGGAGCCCAGGAAGAAGTGGAGGACGAACTGATGGAAGACTCATCAGATGAGGGAGACCTTGATCACATTTCTGTTGTGCGAGGTTGGGGGGAGAGGACAGAGGAAGGAAGCATGATTGTTACCTCGCCACTAACACAACAGGGACTTGGTGCTCCTGGATGCGCAACACACATGAGTGCCTTCTTGCTGCACTACCTGCAACATGACCCTCGAATTGTGAGAATTAGAAATAATCCTGACTACTGGGTTGCCACACTGTTAGATCCCCGGTACAAAAGTAAATTTGCAGAAATTATTCCTGCCATAGAAAGGGATGCACGCATGCAGGAGTATCAGCAGAGACTGTTGCAGAATCTTACATGTGCTTTTCCACAAAACACCAGTGGTGCACGTAGTGAATCTCACAGTTCCAACTTGCCAACCGTGGGACCGTCAAGTGTTCAGCACTCAAACCGTAACAGAACAACAGTATCTGCTGGTAACATCAATTTTGCGGAATCATTTCACCACTTTTTTAGCCCATCCTTTGCAAGGCCACAGGAGACAAGAAGTCTGACACATAGTCAACGCCTAGAGACGATGGTACAGGAGTATCTCCAAGTAAACATTGAAGCCATGACTGTGTTACTGGACCCTTGCTCTTTTTGGGTTTCCAATCTGGATAAATGTCCGGAGCTAGCCACTTACGCCTTGGAGATCTTGTCATGCCCCGCAGCCAGCGTTCTGTCTGAATGTGTGTTCAGCGCTGCTGGTGGTGTGCTGACAGATAAGCGCACGCGGCTCTCCACTGATAATGTAGACAGACTCACGGTCATAAAGATGAACAAATCATGGATCCGAAACGACTTTTCTACCCCTGTGTCATCCTGGGGAGAGTAAAAGCTTGATGATTGGTTAAAATCACCCTACCAACCGTTTTAAGCTTTCAAATTACTAATCATGTTTATCTGTATCTTGGCTGGAAAATAATTTGGGCTTTGTATCAGTGTGCAGCACTGATTCTATTAGGCCATCTATAATAAGCTCCACCAGATTTAAAATTACTAATCATGTTTATCTGTATCTTGACTGGAAAATAATTTGGGCTTTGTAGCAGTGTGCAGCACTGATCCTATTAGGCCATCTATACTAAGCTCCACCAGATTTAAAATTAATAATAATTTTTAGCTGCATCTAGCCCAGAAAATAATTTTGGGGCTCCGAGATGCGCAAGACACATAAGTGCCTTCTTGCTGCACTACCTGCAACATGACCCTCATATTGTCAGAATTCGAAGTAATCATGACTACTGGGTTGCCACACTCTTAGATCCCCCAAACTTTTCGATCAACCTTTTCATTTTAATAAAGACCAAAAAAATGGTCATTTTTGAAATTATAAGCATTAGCAGTTTATTAGAAACTGAAATCAAACAGTTTTCAACTCAAAACTTTATTCTAGGTGATGTTACATTTTCACATAGGACCCCTTGTTCGAAAGGAGCTTCTGAACTCTCTCGTCCATTGAATTTGTCAGGTTTTGGATGGTTTCTGCTTCAATTGTTTTGCATGAGGACAGAATACCCTCCCAGAGCTGTTGCTTAGATGTGAACTGCCTCCCGCCATCATAGACACTCCTTTTGATGATGCTCCAGAGGTTCTGAATGGGGTAGAGGTCAGGGGAGCATGGGGGTCACACCATAAGTTTGTCCCCTTTTATGCCCATATCAGCCAGAGATGCAGATGTTTTATGTGCAGCATGAGATGGTGCATTATCATGCAAAAAAATGATCTTGCTGTGAAATACACGGTTCTTCTTCTTGAACCATGGCAGGAAGTGCTGTTTGAGAAAATCCACATACATTATGGAGTTCATCTTTAGCGCCTCTCTCCCCATGATTCCAGCCCAAAACATTACTCCACCTCCTCCTTGTTGGCGCTGTAGCCGTGTTTGCGTGGGGTGTCCATCAACCAACCATCCTCCACTCCATCCATCTGGACCATCGAGCGCTGCACGGCACTCATCCGTGAACAAAACAGTTTTGAAATCAGTCTTCATGTAATGTTTGGCCCACTGGAGCCGTTTCTGCTTGTGTGAAGTGGATAGAGGAGGTCGACAGGATGGCATATGCACAGCTGCAAACCTCTGAAGGACCCTGCATCTTGTTGTTCGGGGACGTTGGAGGCACCAGCAGCTTCAAAAACTTGTCTGCTGCTATGACAAGGCTTTTTTACCGCTGCTCTTTTAACCTGACGTAATTGCCTGTAGGAAAGAGTCCTCAATTTGCCCTTATCAGCACGCACACGTGTGTACTGTGAATCAGCTACATACTTCTTGATTGCCAAGACACTTCATCCTGATCATCTCACAATGTTGATTGTAGTCATGCCTTGACCTAAACACTCCACAATTTGTTGCTTCTCAGCAGCCGACACATCCTTTTTCTTTCCCATTTTGGCAGAAAATGTAGGCTGCTTAATAATGTGAGACAGCCTTCTTAAGTAGTCTTGCCTTTCATTGGACACACCTGCCAAACTAATTAGCACAGGTGTCTGCAATTGCTTACAGTGATATAAAGAGCCCTGACACACATCACCATCAATGAGTTTAACTGACAAACAAACAAATTCTTCCCTTATCACTCCTAAACACTTTTTGCATAATAATTTGGAACACAGTGTACATGTGCTTTTCCACAAAACACCAGTGGTTCACGTAGTGAATCTTACAGTTCTAACTTGCCAACCGTGGTCTGTATGGAGTTGTTCAATAAAGGGCCCAAAATTAAGATAACATAGATGGGAGAGGTCTCTATGAATAGGAATTCCTAAGTATTTGATACCCTGTGAGGGCCAGGCAAAGGGAAAGTTGGACTGGATGGAATCCTATATGGATTTGGGGAGGGAGACATCAAGGGCCTCAGACTTCGCTGCATTGATTTTAAAATTTGACCATGTAACAAAGTGATCTATTTCAGCCATAACAGCATGGATGGATATATGTGATTGAGTGATATATACTAGGACATCATCAGCAAATAGAGAGCACTTGTACTCGGTGCCTCCCACCCCAATCCACCTAATATTGGGGTTATGGCGAATTGATGAGAGCAGGTGCTCCGTCACTAGTATGTATAAGAGAGGGGACAGAGGACATCCCTGCCTTGTCCCATTGGTGATTGTGAAAGGTGATGAAAATGTTCTGATGCACCCCCTGGGCCTTGGGACACCCGGAGCCGGACCCTTTTTGGTGGATGCTGGTGGTTGTAGTCTTCTTGGCGGCGACCCGGTTCCGTGGCTCAGGGTGGTCAAACCAGTGGCGGAACTATTTATGTGGTTTTGATGTTTAAATGTCCGACTACGCCACCCGTGGATTGCGGTCAGAGTGAACCGCCGCTGCAGGGCAGACCGCTGAGGCTGGTGTTGTGGGTGCAGCAGAGCGTAGCATAACTCCCCACGGGAGGAGTATAGCCTCAGGGCAGTGTATGCGGAGGATGGGGGTGATGGTGCAGGGCAGCAGCAGTAACGATACGGAGTCAGTGATGCAGTCCAGGGCCTTTACTCACAGTTCTTATTATCCAGACCACGTCTGCAGGTAACGGCTGCCCACGTCGTACTGTGCTCACCAGGTGAGGGGCTCAGACAACTCCCAGATAACTTTGGAGCGCTTCACAGGACCCCCTTTGTGTGTTCTTTGTCTGGCCTTTCTTACCAACCCTTCTGTCCGGCTGCCTCAGGCCTCCTCTTGGTAAACTTGGCGCCAGTTTCCCTGACCCTATGTGGTGCCTTCCTAGCGGGTGTAGCGAGGGGCTGCGCCACATAAAATGTCACAGCCTCCGGTTTCTAGCTGAGGGTCGTTTCCTGCCTCCACTAGTTTCGGGGACCGGTCTCCCCCTTTGGCCTGACCCCTCCACGCAGGTGGATTCGGGCGTGCGGTGGCGACTCGCCCGTCCGCACCCCTGGGATCCCTTCATTCCTCGTTCCTGGAGCCTTCTCCGCTCCTCTTCCTTCCTTCTCCCTCTTCCAGGCCTGGGCCTCTGTTACTAGGCCCGCCTCCGGAGCAGAGCTCATGCAGAGCCCCTGCTCCCTGCCACTTCTGCTCAGACTTCTCTGCACTGAACTAAGATGGTGCCCACCTTTTATACTCCCTTCTCAATGTACCCAGGAACTGCTTCCTCCCTGCTCCTGCACTACAGGGTTCCCCTTCCTCAGTGTTCCCTCCCCCCACTCCAGCCAGGGACAGGGACTGTCGTGCCCATCTCAGAGGCATATTGGTCGCCCTGCCCCAAGGCAATGTGGTGTAATGCATGCAGGTGTCGGGTCCTGATTAGTGTTGAGCCACCCCCGTAGTGTTCGAGTTCGGTTCGGTTCGTCGAACACCCATGTGTTCGCCGAACTGTTCGTCGAACTGTTCGTCGAACACCTTCGAACACCGTTAAAACCAATGGCAGGCAAACAAAAACACATAGAAACACATAGAAAACACCTTCAAAGGTGTCCAAAAGCTGACAAACTGCTCAGAAGACACAACTAACACATGGAAAAGTGACAAGTACATATAGTCATGCGAAAAGAAAAGAGGTGGAGGAGTAAAAGGAGGGGGAGACACAGATATAGGCATGTCATGCCCTTCTAAAATCCAAAAAGTGAGAAGCCGAGATGGCCAGTCCGCTCCTGCCCGTGCCACCTCCGTGTCGCCGGGTTTGTGCCAGAGCCGCGGTGAACCCTGACGGCCAGCCCCCCTCTCCCAATACTGGTGCCTGTCCGCTGGTGGGTCGAGAGAGCCCCCCTGTGGTGGAGGCAGCTCTAAGCTTTTTAATTTAAATTGTCCCTCTAATTTGAATGAATACACTTTAAATCCATTTACAAGGATCTATTGGAGGGCAAGTCTCATGCCAGCAGCCGCGTAATTCCAGCTCCAGTAGCGTCCACTAAAGCTGCTGCAGTTAAAAAGCTTTTATAAGGATCGAGCTCGGATGTCCACCGCAAGGCATCCTAGTGCCAGTCCCAGCCCCTATGCCTTGGGGTGCCTCCTGATGCTCTTCACTAAGTATCCCGTGGTCCCGAAGCATTTCCTTTGAAAAAATTAAGTGTCCAAACTACAGGTGGTGTAGCTTGCTTAACAGCCGGGATAATCCGCTGACTAGCAGACACTGCTACTAGGCACAAAGTATTTCCTGGGCTAGATGCAGTTAAAAATTTGTAAGTAGATACTCTCGTTGGATGCTGAGAAAGCATTCCATAGAGTCTCCTGGCACGCGATATATGATTCTCTTAAAAAGCTTGGGGTAGGGGTCTAGGGGACCCTTTTATAGCCAAAATCACGGCCCTGTATCACAATACGTCACCTAGGCTGAAGATAAATGGAACTGTAGCACCGAGGGCTCGGTTGCTACAGACGTATTGCACCTCACCCAGAGGTGTGATATCTCACTCTCAGATAAGGATGGAGTGTGGATCAGGACCCGACACCTGCATGCATTACACCACATTGCCGTGGGGCAGGGCGACCAATATGCCCCTGAGATGGGCACAACAGTCCCTGTCCCTGGCTGGAGTGGGGGGAGGGAACACTGAGGAAGGGGAACCCTGCAGTGCAGGAGCAGGGAGGAAGCAGTTCCTGGGTGCATTGAGAAGGGAGTATAAAAGGTGGGCACCATCTTAGTTCAGTGCAGAGAAGTCTGAGCAGAAGTGGCAGGGAGCAGGGGCTCTGCATGAGCTCTGCTCCGGAGGCGGGCCTAGTAACAGAGGCCCAGGCCTGCAAGAGGGAGAAGGAAGGAAGAGGAGCGGAGAAGGCTCCAGGAACGAGGAATGAAGGGATCCCAGGGGTGCGGACGGGTGAGTCGCCACCGCACGCCCGAATCCACCTGCGTGGAGGGGTCAGGCCAAAGGGGGAGACCGGTCCCCGAACTAGTGGAGGCAGGAAACGACCCTCAGCTAGAAACCGGAGGCTCTGACATTTTATGTGGCGCAGCCCCTTGCTCCACCCGCTAGGAAGGCACCACATAGGGTCAGGGAAACTGGCGCCAAGTTTACCAAGAGGAGGCCCGAGGCAGCCGGACAGAAGTGTTGGTAAGAAAGGCCAGACAAAGGACACACAAAGGGGGTCCTGTGAAGCGCTCCAAAGTTATCTGGGAGTTGTCTGAGCCCCTCACCTGGTGAGCACAGTACTACGTGGGCAGCCGTTACCTGCAGACGTGGTCTGGATAATAAGAACTGTGAGGAAAGGCCCTGAACTGCATCACTGACTCCGTGTCGTTACTGCTGCTGCCCTGCACCATCACCCCCATCCTCCGCATACACTGCCCTGAGGCTATACTCCTCCCGTGGGGAGTTATGCTACGCTCTGCTGCACCCACAACACCAGCCTTAGCGGTCTGCCCTGTAGCGGCAGTTCACTCTGACCGCAATCCACGGGTGGCGTAGTCGGACATTTAAACATCAAAACCACATAAATAGTTCTGCCACTGGTTTGACCGCCCTGAGCCACGGAACCGGATCGCCGCCACGAAGACTACAACCACCAGCATCCACCAAAAAGGGTCCGGCTCCGGGTGTCCCAAGGCCCAGGGGGTGCGTCAGAACATTTTCATCACCTTTCACAATCACCAATGGGACAAGGCAGGGATGTCCTCTGTCCCCTCTCTTATACATCCTAGTGACGGAGCACCTGCTCTCATCAATTCGCCATAACCCCAATATTAGGTGGATTGAGGTGGGAGGCACCGAGTACAAGTGCTCTCTATTTGCTGATGATGTCCTAGTATATATCACTCAATCACATATATCCATCCCTGCTGTTATGGCTGAAATAGATCACTTTGTTACATGGTCAAATTTTAAAATCAATGCAGCGAAGTCTGAGGCCCTCGATGTCTCCCTCCCTAAATCCATATAGGATTCCATCCAGTCCAACTTTCCCTTTGCCTGGCCCTCACAGGGTATCAAATACTTAGGAATTCCTATTCATAGAGACCTCTCCCATCTATGTTATCTTAATTTTGGGCCCTTTATTGAACAATTCCATACAGACCACGGTTGGCAAGTTAGAACTGTAAGATTCACTACGTGAACCACTGGTGTTTTGTGGAAAAGCACATGTACACCGCGTTCCAAATTATTATGCAAAAAGTGTTTAGGAGTGATAAGGGAAGAATTTGTTTGTTTGTCAGTTAAACTCATTGATGGTGATGTGTGTCAGGGCTCTTTATATCACTGTAAGCAATTGCAGACACCTGTGCTAATTAGTTTGGCAGGTGTGTCCAATGAAAGGCAAGACTACTTAAGAAGGCTGTCTCACATTATTAAGCAGCCTACATTTTCTGCCAAAATGGGAAAGAAAAAGGATGTGTCGGCTGCTGAGAAGCAACAAATTGTGGAGTGTTTAGGTCAAGGCATGACTACAATCAACATTGTGCGATGATCAGGATGAAGTGTCTTGGCAATCAAGAAGTATGTAGCTGATTCACAGTACACACGTGTGCGTGCTGATAAGGGCAAATTGAGGACTCTTTCCTACAGGCAATTACGTCAGGTTGAAAGAGCAGCGGCAAAAAAGCCTTGTCATAGCAGCAGACAAGTTTTTGAAGCTGCTTGTGCCTCCAACGTCCCCCGAACAACAAGATGCAGGGTCCTTCAGAGGTTTGCAGCTGTGCATACGCCATCCTGTCGACCTCCTCTATCCACTTCACACAAGCAGAAACGGCTCCAGTGGGCCAAACATTACATGAAGACTGATTTCAAAACTGTTTTGTTCACGGATGAGTGCCGTGCAGCGCTCGATGGTCCAGATGAATGGAGTGGAGGATGGCTGGTTGATGGACACCCCACGCAAACACGGCTACAGCGCCAACAAGGAGGAGGTGGAGTAATGTTTTGGGCTGGAATCATGGGGAGAGAGATTGTCGGCCCCTTTAGGATCCCTGAAGGCGCTAAAGATGAACTCCATAATGTATGTGGATTTTCTCAAACAGCACTTCCTGCCATGGTTCAAGAAGAAGAACCGTGTATTTCACAGCAAGATCATTTTTCTGCATGATAATGCACCATCTCATGCTGCACATAAAACATCTGCATCTCTGGCTGATATGGGCATAAAAGGGGACAAACTTATGGTGTGACCCCCATGCTCCCCTGACCTCTACCCCATTCAGAACCTTTGGAGCATCATTAAAAGGAGTGTCTATGATGGCGGGAGGCAGTTCACATCTAAGCAACAGCTCTGGGAGGGTATTCTGTCCTCATGCAAAACAATTGAAGCAGAAACCATCCAAAACCTGACAAATTCAATGGACGAGAGAGTTCAGAAGCTCCTTTCGAACAAGGGGTCCTATGTGAAAATGTAACATCACCTAGAATAAAGTTTTGAGTTGAAAACTGTTTGATTTCAGTTTCTAACAACCTGCTAATGCTTATAATTTCAAAATTGACCATTTTTTTGGTCTTTATTAAAATGAAAAGGTTGATCGAAAAGTTTGGGGGATCTAAGAGTGTGGCAACCCAGTAGTCATGATTACTTCGAATTCTGACAATATGAGGGTCATGCTGCAGGTAGTGCAGCAAGAAGGCACTTATGTGTCTTGCGCATCTCGGAGCCCCAAAATTATTTTCCGGGCTAGATGCAGCTAAAAATTATTTTTAATTTTAAATCTGGTGAAGCTTATTATAGATGGCCTAATAGGATCAGTGCTGCACACTGCTACAAAGCCCAAATTATTTTCCAGTCAAGATACAGATAAACATGATTAGTAATTTGAAAGCTTAAAACGGTTGGTAGGGTGATTTTAACCAATCATCAAGCTTTTACTCTCCCCAGGATGACACAGGGGTAGAAAAGTCGTTTCGGATCCATGATTTGTTCATCTTTATGAACGTGAGTCTGTCTACATTATCAGTGGAGAGCCGCGTGCGCTTATCTGTCAGCACACCACCAGCAGCGCTGAACACACGTTCAGACAGAACGCTGGCTGCGGGGCATGACAAGATCTCCAAGGCGTAAGTGGCTAGCTCCGGCCATTTATCCAGATTGGAAGCCCAAAAAGAGCAAGGGTCCAGTGACACAGTCGTGGCTTCAATGTTTACTTGGAGATACTCCTGTACCATCGTCTCTAGGCGTTGACTATGTGTCAGACTTCTTGTCTCCTGTGGCCTTGCAAAGGATGGGCTAAAAAAGTGGTGAAATGATTCCGCAAAATTGATGTTACCAGCAGATACTGTGGTTCTGTTACGGTTTGAGTGCTGAACACATGACGGTCCCACGGTTGGCAAGTTGGAACTGTGAGATTCACTACGTGCACCACTGGTATTTTGTGGAAAAGCACATGTAAGATTCTGCAACAGTCTCTGCTGATACTCCTGCATGCGTGCATCCCTTTCTATGGCAGGAATAATTTCTGCAAATTTACTTTTGTACCGGGGATCTAACAGTGTGGCAACCCAGTAGTCAGGATTATTTCTTATTCTCACAATTCGAGGGTCATGTTGCAGGTAGTGCAGCAAGAAGGCACTCATGTGTGTTGCGCATCCAGGAGCACCAAGTCCCTGTTGTGTTGGTGGCGAGGTAACAATCATGCTTCCTTCCTCTGTCCTCTCCCCCCAACCTCGCACAACAGAAATGTGATCAAGGTCTCCCTCATCTGATGAGTCTTCCATCAGTTCGTCCTCCACTTCTTCCTGGGCTCCTGCACCTTCCTCACTAGTTTGGCTGCTACCATGCGCCCTGGTAAAATCATCTCCCCCACCCTCACATGCCTGCCGCCCTGGTGCTGCCGACCGTCTGGACCTTGCAGATGTTAGCCCTTCCGCATACAACTCCTCCTCCTCTACTTCCTCCACCTCCTCTGCTGACCTCATCTCTTGACTGACTGTGGGTTGACAGTAAGTGGGATCTCCGACCTCATCATCATCACCCTGTGCGTTATCACACCCGTCGTCCTCAGAGCCAACCTGTTCCTGCCCTGACAAAAAACTAAAGTTGTCGCTCCAATCAGGTATTTGAGTCTTATCATCGTCTTCCTCATTGTCTCCACCAACAGGAGTTACAGTTTGGGAATGAGGGTCTACATTATGGTCAGAACCTTCTGCGTCTGGTCCTGGATCCGACTCATAAAGATTCTGGGCATCAGTGCAGATCATTTCCTCGTCTGGATTCACAGAAGCGCTGGAGTCGACCTCTAATTCCCAGGCTATAGTATGAGTAAACAGCTCTGCAGACTCAACCATCTGTTCTACCTCATACTCAGACGGGCAGCTGGAGATTTGGGAGCTGTGAGGAAGCAAGTGCGATTTGGGTGACACCTTTGAGGACTGGAGTATTTGTGATGTTGAAGTTGATGTGGAGGAGAGCCCACTTAAAGGAGCACTTGATATCCGTTGAAGCACCTGCTGTTTTTGTGCCTCATCTGGAATTTGTAGCGATTGGCGTGGCCGTAAGAAAGGGATCTTATCACATTGTCCGCTAAAAGAAGTAGACATTTTAGTTTGGCTGGAAGATGGTCTTTCTTCTGCACCTACCCCACGGACACAACCTTTTTTCCCCTTCCCAACACGCCTATTCCCCTTTCCACCAGCAGCAGGCCTTTTTCCACTCATTTTGGTGGTTAACTAATTCACAACTCTGGAGTTGTTTGCACAAAAAAACAATGGATGGTAACCGAGCAGAGCTGAGTGGCCAAACTGTGGTATTAGGCCAAAACTATTGGCTGGGTTAGATGCAGAAAAAAATTATTTTTAATTTGCAACCTGATGGAGGTCAGTATAGATGGACTAATAGACCAAGTCCCACACACCGCTAGAAGCCCAAATATTTTTTCAGAGCTAGATGCAGAAAATTTTTTTATTCAATTTGCAACCTGATGGAGGTCAGTATAGATGGACTAATAGACCAAGTCCCACACACTGCTAGAAGCCCAAATATTTTTTCAGAGCTAGATGCAGAAAATTTTTTTATTCAATTTGCAACCTGATGGAGGTCAGTATAGATGGACTAATAGACCAAGTCCCACACACCGCTAGAAGCCCAAATATTTTTTCAGAGCTAGATGCAGAAAAAAATTATTTTTAATTTGCAACCTGATGGAGGTCAGTATAGATGGACTAATAGACCAAGTCCCACACACCGCTAGAAGCCCAAATATTTTTTCAGAGCTAGATGCAGAAAAAAATTATATTCAATTTGCAACCTGCTGGAGGTCAGTATAGAAGGACTAATAGAACAAGTCCCACACACTGCTAGAAGCCCAAATATTTTTTCAGAGCTAATTGAAGAAAAAAATTATTTTTAATTTGCAACCTGATGGAGGTCAGTATAGATGGACTAATAGACCAAGTCCCACACACCGCTAGAAGCCCAAATATTTTTTCAGAGCTAGATGCAGAAATTTTTTTTATTCAATTTGCAACCTGATGGAGGTCAGTATAGATGGACTAATAGACCAAGTCCCACACACTGCTAGAAGCCCAAATATTTTTTCAGAGCTAGATGCAGAAAAAAATTATTTTTAATTTGCAACCTGATGGAGGTCAGTATAGATGGACTAATAGACCAAGTCCCACACACCGCTAGAAGCCCAAATATTTTTTCAGAGCTAGATGCAGAAAAAAATTATATTCAATTTGCAACCTGCTGGAGGTCAGTATAGAAGGACTAATAGAACAAGTCCCACACACTGCTAGAAGCCCAAATATTTTTTCAGAGCTAATTGAAGAAAAAAATTATTTTTAATTTGCAACCTGATGGAGGTCAGTATAGATGGACTAATAGACCAAGTCCCACACACTGCTAGAAGCCCAAATATTTTTTCAGAGCTAGATGCAGAAAAAAATTATATTCAGTTTGCAACCTGATGGAGGTCAGTATAGATGGACTAATAGAATGATGCTATGCCCAAAAGATTTTACTTCACTAGGTGCAGTAAAAAAATTGGTATTCTATACACAGGTGGTATATCTTGCAACACAGATAGGCTACTCCACTGACTAACACACTCTGCAATAGGCCAAAAAGGATTAGCTTTGCTAGATTCAGCCAAATGCTGTGAAAAAAACTTGCACAGCACTGGCACAGACCTGCCTGGCAAAAACTGATAGGAACTGATGTAACCTAGTCCTGAAAAGGACTCCAATTACAATTAGTCTTTACTCCCACAATCTATCTATTTAAGAGCACAGACCTGCCTGATAAAAGTCGTAGGAAATGCTGTAACCTAGTCCTTAAAAGGACTGCAATCACAACTATTCCCTACTCCCAAGCTATCTGTATATTTGTGCGAAAATTGGCTTGAAATTAACAAGGTATAGCGCACACAGCAACAGCGGTGCCGTCTAACACGCAGCTGCAGCAGTGAGAAAATGGTGGCGACGGGGAAAATGGCTTGGTCTTATAGGGCAAGGACATGTGACATACACTGCCAATCACACATGCCCTTGCTTGTGTGAAAAAAAGCACTTCGCTCCGTGTGTGCGCTGCTGATAGGCTGACAGATTGCACCTCCCCACTGCAAATGCGGGAAAGAGAAAAAAAAATGGAGATCTTCATTGTTCCTGCAGAGATCCATCCCCTGCCCCTCCCCCCGCCCCGCTGTACACTCAAACTGCGTATTAACATTAATTTTCATCATTACTGAGAAAAAATCCAGTTATGATTTTGGTGCACGAACAGTTATCGAACATAACCTCGAACAGCCGAATTTTTCTCAAATTGTTCGTGTTCGCCGACCGGCTCGAACACCGCCCAAAACAGCTCGAATTTGAGATTGGCGAACAGTTCGAGTAGAACAACGCTCATCTCTAGTCCTGATCCACACTCCATCCTTACCTGAGAGTGAGATATCATACCTCTGGGTGAGGTGCAATACCTCTGTAGCAACCAAGCCCTCAGGGTGCTACAGTTCCATTTATCTTCAGCCTAGGTGACGTATTGTGATACAGGGCCGTGATTTTGGCTATAAAAGGGTCCCCTAGACCCCTACCCCAAGCTTTTTAAGAGAATCATATATGGCGTGCCAGGAGACTCTATGGAATGCTTTCTCAGCATCCAACGAGAGTATCTAATTACAAATTTTTAACTGCATCTAGCCCAGGAAATACTTTGTGCCTAGTAGCAGTGTCTGCTAGTCAGCGGATTATCCCGGCTGTTAAGCAAGCTACACCACCTGTAGTTTGGACACTTAATTTTTTCAAAGGAAATGCTTCGGGACCACGGGATACTCAGTGAAGAGCATCAGGAGGCACCCCAAGGCATAGGGGCTGGGACTGGCAGTAGGATGCCTTGCGGTGGACAGCCGAGCTCGATCCTTATAAAAGCTTTTTAACTGCAGCAGCTTTAGTGGACGCTACTGGAGCTGGAATTACGCGGCTGCTGGCATGAGACTTGCCCTCCAATAGATCCTTGTAAATGGATTTAAAGTGTATTCATTCAAATTAGAGAGACAATTTAAATTAAAAAGCTTAGAGCTGCCTCCACCACAGGGGGGCTCGCTAGACCCACCAGCGGACAGGCACCAGTATTGGGAGAGGGGGGCTGGCCGTCAGGGTTCACCGCGGCTCTGGCACAAACCCGGCGACACGGAGGTGGCACGGGCAGGAGCGGACTGAAAGTGTCGGCTTCTCACTTTTTGGATTTTAGAAGGGCATGACATGCCTATATCTGTGTCTCCCCCTCCTTTTACTCCTCCACCTCTTTTCTTTTCGCATGACTATATGTACTTGTCACTTTTCCATGTGTTAGTTGTGTCTTCTGAGCAGTTTGTCAGCTTTTGGACACCTTTGAAGGTGTTTTCTATGTGTTTCTATGTGTTTTTGTTTGCCTGCCATTGGTTTTAACGGTGTTCGAAGGTGTTCGACGAACAGTTCGGCGAACACACGGGTGTTCGACGAACCGAACCGAACTCGAACACTACGGGGGTGGCTCAACACTAGTCATGATAGCAGAGACTCTATCGCTGGCACAGAAACAGTACTGTAGAGAGCTGCTGCAACGGAACCGTGACCTGTTCTCAGAGTTGCCACGGCGTACGAAGGTGGTCGAGCCTGACATGTTCATGGAAGCGCATGTTAGGGTAAACCTCAAACCTTATAGGATTCCTGAAGCCTGCCGTGAGGTAATCTCAGCTGAGGTGAAGAGGATGCTGGACCTCGCCGTGATAGAGGAATCGAAGAGCGGTTGGTCGAGTCCCATCGCTCTCGTGCCAAAGCCCGATGGTGAGTAGAGATTTTGTAATGACTACCGCAAGCTGAATGAGGTTTCTTAGTGTAAAGCATACCCGATGCCCTGCGTCGATGAACTCATCGAGAGGCTTGGACCTGCGAGATATATTACCACCCTCGACTTGACGAAGGGCTACTGGCAGATCCCCAGGTCCCAGAGGGCCAAGGAGAAAACCGCTTTCTCAACACCTAATGGGTGCTTCCAGTTCAACCGAATGCCTTTCGAACCGCAGGGAGCACCAGCCACCTTCCAGAGGGCCATGGATCGGATCATCGGCCCACATAAAAAGTATTCCGCAGCCTACCTTGATGACATTGTCGTCTTTAGCCCAGACTGGGCTAGTCATCTGCCAAAGGTACAGGCGATTCTGGATACTCTAAGGTAGTCAGGATTAAAGATAAATCCGAGAAAATGTGCCATTGGGAAGGAGGAGGCCAAGTACTTAGGCTACGTCGTCGGGAGAGGCAAAATTAAGCCACAGGTCAATAAGATCGAGGCAATTTAGAACTGGCCACAATCGCTCTCCAAGAAGCAGGTGAGAGCATTTCTTGGAATTGTGGGATATTACCCAGCGGTTTATCCCAAATTTTGCTATGATTGCCGCACCACTGACGGACCTTCTGAAAGGCACAAAATCAACGATGGCGAAATGGACGGTTGAAACCGAGATGGCGTTCCAACAGCTGAAGCTGGCACTCTGTAAGCAGCCGGTCCTGGTCGCACCAGACTTTACTAAAGAGTTTGGGCGCCAGACAGACACCTCAGAAGTTGGCCTAGGAGCAGGGTCGGCATCAGCAGCTGGCGCACCTGGGCAAGTGCCGGGGCCCTGAGCAGGTGACGGGGCCCACTTACTGTCGGGCACCCCGGCGCGCTATGGGACATGTGAGCCGTGCAGTACCGGTGTCAGCGCCTGCCCCCCGCTTGCTCAGGACCCCGGCACAATACGTACCTCTCCCCGTGCCTCTGCAGCAGCTCCAGTCTCTTCCACGGCTGCTGACGTCTCAGGTCAGAGGGCGCGGTGACTTCTTTACACCGCGCTCTCACCTGAGCCATCACAGGCAGCACAGAGCGGGAAGACGCCGGCGCGGGTGAGGGGTCCGGAGCAGCAGCAGCAGGTGAGGAGAAGTGAGCTGAGTATTTGATTTTTTTTTATATATGTATGGAGGCATGAAGCATTATATGGGGGGCAGGGGACAAGTGACATCCTGCATGGGGTATTATATGGGGGGGGACAAGTGACATCCTGCATGGGGCATTATATGGAGGGAACAAGTGACATCCTGCATGGGGCATTATATGGGGGGGGACAAGTGACATCCTGCATGGGGCAATATATGGGGGGGAGAGGTGACATCCTGCTTGGGGCATTTTATGGGGGGTAGAGATGACATCCTGCATGGGACATTATATGGGGGGGTGACATCCTGCATGGGGTATTATATGGGGGAGAGGTGACATCCTGCATGGGGCATTATATGGGAGGGAACAAGTGACATCCTGCATGGGGCAATATATGGGGGGGGAGAGGTGACATCCTGCTTGGGACATTTTATGGGGGGTAGAGGTGACATCCTGCATGGGCATTATATGGGGGGTGACATCCTGCATGGGGCATTATATGGGGGAGTGACATCCTGCATGTGGCATTATATGGGGGGGAGAGGTGACAACCTGCATGGGGCATTATATGGGGGGAAGAGGTGACATCCTGCATGGGGCATTATATGAGGGGGAGAGGTGACTTCCTGCTTGGGGCATTATATGGGGGGAGAGGTGACATCCTGCTTGGGGCATTATATGGGGGGAGGTGACATCCAGCATGGGGCATTATATGGGGAGGAGAAGTGACATCCTGCATGGGGAATTATATGGGGGGAGAGGTGACATCCTGCTTGGGGCATTATATGGGGGAGGTGACATCCTGCATGGGGCATTATATATGGAGGAGAAGCGACATCCTGCATGGGGCATTATATGGAGGGGAAGGTGACATCCTGCATGGGGCATTATATGGGGGGAGAGGTGACATCCTGCATGGGGAATTATATGGGGGGGGGCAAGTGACATCCTGCATGGGGCTATATAAGGGGGAGAGGTGACATCCTGCTTGGGGCATTATATGGGGGGTAGAGGTGACATCCTGCATGGGGCATTATATTGGGGGTGACATCCTGCATGGAGCATTATATGGGGGAGATGTGACATCCTGCATGGGGCATTATATGGGGGGGAACAAGTGACATCCTCCATGGGGCAATATATGGGGGAGCAAGTGACATCCTGAATGGGGCAATATATGGGGGAGAGGTGACATCCTGCTTGGGGCATTATATGGGGGGAGGTGACATCCTGCATGGGGCATTATATGGGGAGGAGAACTGACATCCTGCATGGGGCATTATATGGTGGGGAAGGTGACATCCTGTATGGGGCATTATATGGGGGGAGAGGTGACATCCTGCATGGGGCATTATATGGGGGGGCAAGTGACATCCTGCATGGGGCAATATATGGGGGGGAACAAGTGACACCCTGCATGGGGCAATATATAGGGGAACAAGTGACATCCTGAATGGGGCAATATATGGGGGAGAGGTGACATCCTGCTTGGGGCATTATATGGGGGGAGGTGACATCCTGCATGGGGCATTATATGGGGAGAAGTGACATCCTGATTGGGGCATTATATGGGGGGGTGACATCCTGCATGGGGCATTATAGGGGGGAGAGGTGACATCCTGCATGGGGCATTATATGGGGGGGGAGAGGTGACATCCTGCATGGGGCATTATATGGGGGGAAAGGTGCCATCCTGCATGGGGCATTATAAGGGGGGGTGACATCCTGCATGGGGCATAATGTGTGTGCCAGTATCCTCTATGGAGCCAAACTGAGCAATCGTGGGAGAAGAGCCTTGGTGAGTGAGGTAATGAAGAACCCCAAGATCACTGTGGCTGAGCTCCAGAGAGGCAGTAGGAAGCATGGCTGCATGGGGCATTATATGGGGGAGATGTGACATTCTGCATGGGGCATTATATGGGGGGGAACAAGTGACATCCTGCATGGGGCAATATATGGGGGAGAGGTGACATCCTGCTTGGGGCATTATATGGGGGGTAGAGGTGACATCCTGCATGGGGCATTATATGGGGGGAGGTGACATCCTGCATGGGGCATTATATGGGGGGGTGACATCCTGCATGGGGCATTATATGGGGGCGGTGACATCCTGCATGGGGCATTATATGGGGGGAGAGGTGACATCCTGCAATGGGTATTATATGGGGGGGAGAGGTGACATCCTGCATGAGGCACTATATGGGGGGGAGGTAACATCCTGAATGGGGCATTATATGGGGGGAGAGGTAACATCCTGCATGGGGCATTATATGGGGGGAGAGGTGACATCCTGCATGGGGCATTATATGGGGGGAGAGGGGACATCCTGCATGGGGCATTAAATGGGATGGAGAAGTGACATTCTGCATGGGGCATTATAAGGGGGGGTGACATCCTGCATGGGGCATAATGTGAGGGCCAGTATCCTCTATGGAGCCAAACTGAGCAATCGTGGGAGAAGAGCCTTGGTGAGTGAGGTAAAGAAGAACCCCAAGATCACTGTGGCTGAGCTCCAGAGATGCAGTAGGAAGATGGGAGAAAGTTCCACAAAGTCAACCATCATTGCAACCCTCCACCAGTTGGGCATTTATTGCAGAGTGGCCCGATGGAAGCCTCCCCTCAGTTCAAGACATATGAAAGCCCACATAGAGTTTGCTCAAAATCACATGAAGGACTCCCAGACTATGAGAAATAAGATTCTCTGGTCTGATGAGATGAAGATAGAACTTTTTGGTGATAATTCTAAGCGGTATGTGTGGAGAAAACCAGGCACTGCTCATCATCTGCCCAATACAATCCCAACAGTGAAACATGGTGGTGGCAGCATCATGCTATGGGGGTGTTTTTCAGCTGCAGGGACAGGATGACTGGTTGCAATTGAAGGAAACATGAATGTGGCCAAGTACAGAGATATCCTGGATGAAAACCTCTTCCAGGGTGCTCTGGATCTCAGACTTGGCCGAAGGTTCACCATCCAACAAGACAATGACCCTAAGCACACAGCTAAAATAACAAAGGAGTGGCTTCAGAACAACTCTGTGACCATTCTTGACTAGCCCAGCCAGAGCCCTGACCTAAACCCAATTGAGCATCTCTGGAGAGACCTGAAAATGGTTGTCCACCAACGTTCACCATCCAACCTGACGGAACTGGAGAGGCTCTGCAAGGAAGAATGGCACAGGATCCCCAAATCCAGGTGTGAAAAACCCAAGAAGACTCATGGCTGTACTAGCTCAAAAGGGTGCTTCTACTCAAAACTGAGTAAAGGGTCTGAATACTTATGACCATATGATATTTCAGTTTTTCTTTTTTAATAAATTTGCAAAAATTTCTACATTTCTGGGTTTTTTTCAGTCAAGATGGGGTGCAGAATGTATATTAATGAGAAAAAATGAACTTTTTAGAATTTACCAAATGGCTGCAATGAAACAAAGAGTGAAAAATTTAAAGGGGTCTGAATACTTTCCGTACCCACTGTATAACTGTCACAGTACTCACTTGAGACTGTCTTTGATCATCCTGGAGCTGATCATTGACTGAGCCTTTGCCATTCTGGCTATTCTTTGATCCATTTGAATGGTAGTCTTCTGTTTTCTTCCATTTCTCTCTGATTTTGCTTTCTATTTTAAAGCATTGGAGATCATTTTAGCTGAACAGTCTATCATTGGCTGCACTTTTTTATAAGATTTACCATCTCCAATCAAGTTTTTAATCAAAGTACGCTGTTCTTCTGAACAATGTCTCAAACGAGCCATATTTCTCAGACTTTCAAAGAGAAATGCATTTACAACATGTGCTGGCTTCATACTTAAATAAGGGCCACCAGATTCACACCCGTTTCTTCACAGAATGATTGACCTCACTAATTGAACTCCCCACTGCTATTATTTTGAACACACACCCTTTCAATTAATTATTCAAATACACAGACTCAAAAACATGCAGATCATGAATTCTGAGTCTGTTCTTAGAATCTACTGCACCAACTGGTAAATTGTTTGACATGTGGTAATGCACTGTGTGCAGAATTATTAGGCAAGTTGTATTTTAGAGGATTATTTTTATTATTGATCAACAACTATGTTCTCAATCATCCGAAAAGACTCATAAATATCCAAGCTTAATATTTTTGGAAGTTGGAGTGGGGTTTTTTTAGATCTGGCTATCTTAGGAGGATATCTGTTTGTGCAGGTAACTATTACTGTGCAGATTTATTAGGCAACTTAATATAAACCAAATATAATCCCATCTCACTTGTTTATTTTCACCAGGTAAACCAATATCAGTGCACAAAATTTAGAAATAAACATTTCTGACATGCAAAAACAAAAACCAACAAAATTAGTGATCAATATAGCCACCTTTCTTTATGATGACGCTCAACAGCCTTCCATCCATAGATTCTGTCAGTTGCTTGTTCTGTTTTCGATCAACATTGCGTGCAGCAGTCACCACAGCCTCCCAGACACTGTTCTGAGAGGTGTACTGTTTTCCCTCCCTGTAGATCTCACATTTTATGATGGACCACAGGTTCTCAATGGGGTTCAGATCAGGTGAACAAGGGTGCCATGTCATTATTTTTTCTTCTTTTAGACCTTTACTGGTCAGCCACGCTGTGGAGTAGTTGGAAGCATGTGATGGAGCATTGTACTGCATGAAAATCATGTTATTCTTGAACGATACCGACTTCTTCCTGTACCACTGCTTGAAGAAGTTGTCTTCCAGAAACTGGCAGCAGGTCTGGGAGTTGAGCTTCACCCCATCCTCAACCCGAAAAGGTCCCACAAGTTCATCTTTGATGATACCAGCCCATACCAGTACCCCACCTCCACCTTGCTGGCGTTGGAGTGGAGCTCTCTGCCCTTTATTGATCCAGCCTCTAGCCCATCCATCTGTCCCATCAAGAGTCACGCTCATTTCATCAGTCCATAAAACCTTTGAAAAATCAGTCTTAAGATATTTCTTGGCCCATTCTTGATGTTTTATCTTATATTTCTTGTTCAAAGGTGGTCGTTTTTCAGCCTTCCTCACCTTGGCCATGTCCCTGAGTATCGCACACCTTGTGCTTTTTGATACTCCAGTAATGTTGCAGCTCGGAAATATGGCAAAACTGGTGGCGAATGGCATCTTGGCAGCTTCACGCTTGATTTTCCTCACTACATGGGCAGTTATTTTGCGCCTTTTTTGTCCAACACGCTTCTTGCGATCCTGTTGGCTATTTGCCATGAAACGCTTGATTGTTTGGTGATCACGCTTCAAAAGTTTGGAAATGTCAAGACTGCTGCATCCCTCTGCAAGACATCTCACAATTTTGGACTTTTCAGAGCCCGTCAAATCTCTCTTCTGACCCATTTTGCCAAAGGAAAGGAAGTTGCCTAATAATTAAGCACACCTTATATAGGGTGTTGATGTCATTAGTTAACACCCCTCCTCATTACAGAGATGCACATCACCAGATTTACTTAATTGGTAGTTGGCTCTCAAGCCTATGCATGCGTGATCAAAATACGCATTTGCCTAATAATTCTGCAGGCGGTGTATAATTTATACCAAAAACAGTGATTTATCTGGTTAGTCATATTGGACTGCTATTATTTTGAACAGTACTGTATGTGATGGGAGATTTTCCAGGCAGCTGTGCCAAGTGAAATATTAAATATCAATATGGACAGAGTTTAGGTTGGGTATTTTGTTTTTCAAGCATATATCAGTACAAAAAATGCTGGCTCCTTTTTCTTTCATAAGTGACATGCGAATAGTGTACCTATATTTAATAGAGTACAGAACTCTGCTGCAGTGTGATTTATGCATGCCTCTAATAACTATGTGCCTAAAGTGCTCCTTCACTGAAATGTCATTTGGGTAAAAAAAATATATAGCCTTTTGTTTAATAAATCGTCTCTGTTCCTGCCTTATCCTCTCATAAGTGCTTAGTTCATAGGTTAATAAGTAGTTTGTCACACATTTATTAAAATATGTCATGCTGCACATTGCAGCCTGACAAAATTGCACAATGTGACACATCTGTAATAACTGAGAAGGATCTCCAAATTAACTCATTGAAAATGACAATTTGTTGCATTGGCTGAGAGCTTAGCTTTCACTGGCAATCTATATGAAGGTAGTTGAACATATATTTAATGTATAGTTATTTTTACTTAATGAGCAGGTAATACAAGCATTGACTTTGGATGGCATTTGAACATTGTATGGTTATGAAAGACTATTGCATTCATTTTTTATGCAGTTTTATATTAAAGTGGAACTCAAACCAACAATAATCATTTTGTTAGTTGTTCCAAATACTTGTGTAATTATCTAGTATATTCTTTCTCTTGTAAGGGTAATGATTAGGGAAAGTCTTGCTTTCACTTTCTAGCAAAGGAAGAAGCTACTACTTATCAGCTATTTTAGCTCCCATGGTAGCTAATAGTTTTATAAGTTCAGCACACAAAGTATATCTGTGTCATAGTTTTTTTGATAATTTGCAAGCCAAAGTCCATTTAGCATATCCGAATATTCCTTAGACAAACATTAATAACTTCATAGATAGTATTTCGCCATCAGCTTGCTCTAACAGCCAAGGGAGGAGCTGAGCTCTGTCCACAGCTGTTAGCCTATTAAATACCACTGTCAATCTCTGACAGTGACATGTACAGTGTGTGGCCCCACGGCATGCCGTTCTAACCGCCATATGTCACCTCGTGACGCGATTGCGGTGTCTGGAAGGTTTGTCATAACAGTAGGAAGTCTGCTGAAGTGAAGACCCTTATGCCTGTCATGATGGTATTCTTATGAAAGATAGTCCATGAATGGCATTCATAGGAGACTGTCGGCTGGTCCAAGGTTCATGTCCCCTAAAGGGACTGCAACATATAGTAAAAATTTGGAGTTTTTTTTTAAATAATATCAAAATTTGAATTATCCACGTTTTCCCCATTAAAAATAAATAATAATAATAATAATAATAAAAACCACATATGTGGTATCTCCATTTCTATAAAAATCAACTATGCATTGGTTGGTTTCACTATGATTGTACTGACCCGGCAAATCATATTTTCATGTCATTTTTACTTTTATAATGAATGCTGTAAAAACAAAACCCCAAAGCAACAATTGCAGAATTCAGGGGGGGGGGGGGGGGTTTGCAAATTTGCTGCACTTGAAAGCTTTTTCCCACTTTCCAGTACATCACATGATAAAATGTATGGAGTCATTCAAATGTACAACTTGTCCTGCAAAAAATAAGTCCACATATGACTATGTTGATGGAACAATAAAAAAAATTATGGTCCTTGGTAGAAGGGGTGGAAAAATAGTGCGAAATGGGAAATCATCCAGTTGGGAAGGGGTTAAAGAAAACAAGAATGGAATGATTTGGAAATCTCTTATAGCCATATTTTATTCACAACATAACATAAAACACAGATGAGAACGTGAAAGTTAGACATTTTTCCATTTCATCTGCAATAAATAACTCATTTAGAAACTGATCGAAGCAACACATCCCAAAAAAGTGTAGACAGAGCCATTGTGTAGCATCCACTCTTCTTTTTACAACAGTCTGTAAGGCTTTGTGCCCACGATGCAGAAATGAAGAAGAAAATTTCTGCAGCATTTCTGCATCTCCCTGACAGAAAAAACGCATGCAGATTGTGCATGCGTTTTTCCTGCAGAATACATGCGGAATAAATGCGGATTCACATGCGTACCCACATGCGTTAACGCATGTGTTTCCGCATGCGGACTGACAAGCACTTTCCAGGAGATAGCATCACTTGGAAAGTGCTTGACAACTAGGTCACACTATATAAATCCATGCAAAAGGCATGGATTTACAGTTATATGAAAAAGTTTGGGCACCCCTATTAATCTTAAGCTTAATGTTTTATAAAAATTGGTGTTTTTGCAGCAGCTCTTTCAGTTTGATATATGTAATAACTGTTGGACACAGTAATGTTTCTGCCTTGAAATGAGGTTTATTGTACTAACAGAAAATGTGCAATCTGCATTCAAACAAAATTTGAAAAACGCATCGTGGGCATGCAGCCTAAATGTCTGGGAACTGAGGAGACCAATTGCTGGAGTTTTGGGAGAGAATGTTGCCCCATACTTTTCAGATGTAGAATTCCAGCTGCTCAACAGTCCTATTTCTACTTGATCCAGCATTGGGGTGCTCAAGCACGCTTGGAGCTCGTATTGAGTATTCCTGGTGCTCGAGCGCCATGCTCGAGTCCCCTCCCCGCATGTTTTGTGGCTTTTTTCAGCCACTAAAGATGCGGGGATTGACTGACAATCACGGTAATGAGGTAGCCATGTTGGCTACTGACATTACTGTGATAGTCCAGCCGCATCGCGCCATCAGGCTTATATAAGACCTGGTGACGTAATGCTCGGCACACACTACCCTGTAAACTGTGTAGGGATAGCTGCTGGAGGAGAGCGTAGGTTAGAGCAGGCTATCTAGGCAAGGGTTAATATTGCTATTCCAGTACTTGTCTAGCAAAGCTGAGCCATTCAAATAACAGTCCTTTTCAGGGCTAAAAATTTTCCTTTCTCCAGTGAAACCGCTGCTGGCTGCTTTCAGTGGAGGGAAATTTTAGGATTAGAGACAACTAGGCCGTGCTTAACCCCTTTACCCCCGAAGGTTGTTTGCACGTTAATGACCAGAGTCACTTTATGAGGTAATAACTCTAGAATGCTTCAACGGATCCCACTAATTCTGAGACTGTTTTTTCATGACATATTGTACTTTATGATAATAGTAAAATTTATTTGATATGACTGGCGTTTATTTGTGAAAAAATCTAAAATTTGGTGAAAATGTAGAAAATTTCGCAATTTTCAAACTTTGAATTTTGATTCTCTTCAATTAGAGAGATATGTCACACAAAATAGTTAATAAATAACATTTGCCACATATCTACTTTACATCAGCACAATTTTGGAGCGAAATTTTTTTGTGTTAGGAAGTTATAAGGGTTAAAAGTTGACCAGCGATTTATAATTTTCCCAACAAAATTTACCAAACCATTTTTTTAGGACCAGATCACGTTTGATGTGACTTTGAGGGGCCTTTATGACAGAAAATACCCAAAATTGACAACATTATAAAAACTGCACCCCTCAATGTGCTCAAAACCACATTCAAGAAGTTTTTGACCCTTCAGGTGCTTCACAGGAATTTTTGGAATGTGGAAGAAAACAATGAACATTTAACTTTTTTTCACAAAAATGTTACTTTAGACCCAATTTTTTTTATTTTCGCAAGGGTAACAGGAAAAAATGCACTCCAAAATTTGTTAAGCAATTTCTCCTGAGCACGCCGACACTCCTTATGTGGGGGAAAACCACTGTTTGGGCGCACGACATGGCTCGGAAGAGAAGGAGCACCATTTGACTTTTTGAATGTAAAATTTGCTTGAATAATTAGCGCCAAGTGGCGTTGAATGGAAACCCATCAAAAGTGACCCCATTTTGGAAACTGAACCCCTTAAGGAACTTATCTAGATGTGTGGTGAGCACTTTGAACTCATCAAGTGTTTCACAAAAGTTTATAATGTTTTTCCACAAAAATTACCTTTTAGCCCCAATTTTTTTATTTTCACAAGGGTAACAGGAGAAATTGGAACCCAAAAGTTTGTGTGCAATTTTGCGCAGATAACCCATATGTGGTCAAAAACTACTTTTGAGGCACAGTACAAAGCTCAGAAGGGAAGAAGCACCATATTGGAGTTCATATTTTGTTGGGCTGGTTTGACATTGCCATGCCACATTGGCAGAGTCCCTAAGGTGTCAAAACAGTAGAAACCTCCCCATAAGAGACCCCATTTTACAAACTACATGTCCCAATGAATTCATCTAGAGGTACAGTGAGCATGTTGACACCACATGTGCCTCACAGAATTTTACACCATTGGGCGGTGAAAAAAAAAAAATTACATTTTTACCGCCAAAGTTTTGCTTTAGCCCCAGATTTTACATTTTCACACTGGAAAATAGGTAAAAATGGCACCAAAATTTGTCACACAATTTTTGCTGAATGTATAAATACCTCATATGTGGCTGTACAGTACTGCATAGCCACACGGTGAGATTCGGGAGGAACGGAGCACAGATTTTCCTAGAATAGTATGCAGACTCCATATACACAGATCCTACGTAATTCAGATGAACCCCAGAGGGATCCATTCACTATAATGAGGCAGCAGAGTTAGGGCTCTTTCACACTTCAGTGTGTCCGGTATGTGTGGTGACAGTTTCTATACGTATTGGATACACATGCACACTCAGATGCGTGTGTGTACATGTCAGTGTGTTTCCATGGACTGTATGTTCGTGAGCAAAACACGTTGACATGTCAATTTTTTTTGGTCTGCACGGGCCGCAAAACGTCCCACACTGATGACATAAGGATGACATCTGTGTGTCATCAGTGTGACACGTACCGGCACCTGGGAATCAATGTACAGTTAGCGCTGTTCCCAAGTGCCGACGCTGTGATCAGCGCGAGCAAGGGGCAATGATGAGAGTAATATTGTGCTCCCGCTGTGTTCTGTGTAAAAATAAGAGTAGAATAAAAAATCCTTATACTCACCTGTCTGAAGATGTCCCCCCCTGTAATCCACTTGACCGCTCACGCAGAGGAGCTGAGGAGAATGACTAGCTCCAGCGAGAGAGCCCCCGAGCTGCGCTGAGCTCAGTGAGAGACAGGACACTGCTCGCTGAGCGCAGCTCCAGTGCCTGCTCGCCGGAGCGAATCATTCTCCCCAGCTCCTTGGCGTGAGCAGTCAGATGGGATACAGCGGGGGACATATGCGAACAGGTGTGTACAAGGATTTAATTAATTTTATTCTTTTTTTTAAATCAGGACACAGCGGGAGCAAAATACTACTCTCAACATTGTCCCTTGCTTGCGCTGATCACAGCACCGGCAGGAGACAATGATGAGGGCAACGTTCAGCACCCGGCCTTTTTTTTTTCTGAAGTTCACTGTGGCCCGACGGCACTTTTATGCACGCCTAATAAAAAGATGGAAACCGTGGGATCACAGGCTAGACGGCGTCAACAATGCCTCCATCTGCCTCATTACAGGGAATCTTCAGCTGGGGGTTCTGTCAGAATCACATATTTCAGAGATTTACATGCAAACCCCAGTGTAAGCGCTCAGCGCAGAGCTCAGGATAAATGTGAGCTGAGCCATACTGTGATCTTTGCGAGGCAAAATGAACAAATCAGCAAAAGGTGAAGAATTGGTTTTATTTATTTTTTACGCCATTCCTCATGCGGTATAAGTGATTAGACAACTTTATTCTTTGGGTCGGTGCGATTACAGCGATACCAGATTTATATCGGGTTTTTAATATTTGCCAGCTGTCACACACTAAAAAAAGTTTTTTTTCTACATCGCCATTTTTTTGAGAGCTATAATTTTTCCATATTTCGACCGACAGTCATGTAAGGGCTTGTTTATTGAGGGACATGTTGACGTTCTAATTGGTACCATTTTCTGGCACGTGACATTTATTGATCGCTTTCTATTTTGATTTTTGGGAGGCAGAATAAACAAAAACCAACAATTCAGGAATTGCTTTTTTGTTTTTTGTTTTTTTATGCCGTTACGCATATGGTAAAATTGATAAAGCAGCTTTATTCTTCAGGTCAGTACTTTTATAGCGATACTACATTTACACTGTGTTCCAAATTATTATGCAAATAATATTTTCTCAGATTTTCCCAAATTACCTATATGAATTGCAGTCATTGTAATTTTCCAGTCAAATAACTTTTAGAGTACAATTGAAAGGTTTTTGTACAAACTGCCTATAATAACAGTATATTTTTAAAAAAATAAAAAACTCAAACTGCACTCAAAATGCATGTTCCAAATTATTATGCACAGCAGAGTTTTCAACCTTTTCATTTTAATAAAGAACAAAAAAATGGTCATTTTTGAAATTATAAGCATTAGCAGGTTATTACAAACTGAAATCAAACAGTTTTCAACTCAAAACTTTATTCTAGGTGATGTTACATTTGCACATAGGACCCCTTGTTCGAAAGGAGCTTCTGAACTCTCTCGTCCATTGAATTTGTCAGGTTTTGGATGGTTTCTGCTTTAATTGTTTTGCATGAGGACAGAATACCCTCCCAGAGCTGTTGCTTAGATGTGAACTACCTCCCACCATCATAGACACTCCTTTTGATGATGCTCCAGAGGTTCTCAATGGGGTTGAGGTCAGGGGAGCATGGGTGCCACACCATAAGTTTGTCCCCTTTTATGCCCATAGCAGCCAGAGATGCAGATGTGTTATGTGCAGCATGAGACGGGGCATTATCATGCATGAAATGATCTTGATGGTCCAGATGGATGGAGTGGAGGATGGCTGGTTAATGGACACCCCATGCAAACACGGCTACGGCGCTAACAAGGAGGAGGTGGAGTAATGTTTTGGGCTGGAATCATGGGGAAAGAGATTGTCGGCCCTTTTAGGATCCCGGAAGGGGTAAAGATGAATTCCATAATGTATGTTGAGTTTCTCAAACAGCACTTCCTGCCATGGTTCAAGAAGAAAGACCGTGCATTCCGTAGCAAGATCATTTTCATGCATGATAATGCCCCGTCTCATGCTGCACATAATATATCTGCATCTCTGGCTGCTATGGGCATAAAAGGGGACAAACTTATTGTGTGGCCCCCATGCTCCCCTAACCTCAACCCCATTGAGAACCTCTGGAGCATCATCAAAAGGAGTGTCTATGATGGCAGGAGCAGTTCACATTTAAGCAACAGCTCTGGGAGGGTATTCTGTCCTTATGCAAAACAATTGAAGTAGAAACCATCCAAAACCTGACAAATTCAATGGACGAGAGAGTTCAGAAGCTCCTTTCGAACAAGGGGTCCTATGTGCAAATGTAACATCACCTAGAATAAAGTTTTGAGTTGAAAACTGTTTGATTTCAGTTTGTAATAACCTGCTAATGCTTATAATTTCAAAAATGACCATTTTTTTGTTCTTTATTAAAATGAAAAGGTTGAAAACTCTGCTGTGCATAATAATTTGGAACATGCATTTTGAGTGCAGTTTGAGTTTTTTATTTTTTTAAAAATATACTGTTATTATAGGCAGTTTGTACACAAACCTTTCAATTGTACTCTAATAGTTATTTGACTGGAAAATTACAATGACTGCAATTCATATAGGTATTTTGGGAAAACCTGAGAAAATATTATTTGCATAATAATTTGGAACACAGTGTATATTGATTTTTATGTTTTGGCATTTTTACACAATAAATCTATTTTATAGAAAAAAATATTTTTTTTACATCACTTTATTCTGAGAGCTATAACTTTTTTATTTTTTGGCTGATGGAGCTGATTTGGAGCCGGATGCGGCAATACCAAACATGTGTACTTTTATTGTTTGGGTTTTTTTTACAACTTTTTTTTACTATTTTTTCACTTTTTTACCTAGTCCCACTATGGGACTTTAACGTTTAGCAGTTTTATCACAGTTTTAAGGTATAGCAGTGCAGGATTACAACTATACCTCACAACTGTCAGTGCTGCACACTCAAGTTAGTTTGATCATTCACTGCGCAGCAGCGCGAGGTCTCCGATCCAAGAGCAGAGGGGCTTTTTTCCATCCGTTCACTCGGTAAATGCAGGCAGTGGAGAGAAAGTTTGGAATTAGAGGCATCTAGGCCATGTTTGATATTGCTATTGCAATACTTGTCTACCGCCAATAAAACAACAGCCCTTGTCATGGCTAAATGTTTTCCCTTCTGTACTTAAACCGCTGTTACCTGCATTTAGAGGAGGAATAGGTTAGGATTAGTGATGAGCGAGCACAAAAATGCTCAGGTACTCGTTGATCGGGTCGAGCAAATTGGAATGCTCGAGTGCTCGGTCTGAGTAACAAGTCCAATGTAAGTCTATGGGAAACCCGAGCATTTTTCTGGCGGCCCTCCTCAGCGGTCTGCAGAGGGCCTAAAAATTGCCCAAATCGAAGGGAACAGTGCTCAAATGGCATGGGAACAGCATGGGGAAGACCACTGGAAGCATTTCTGACTGCTAGGTCAGTGCTGTCAACAATGTTTTCAGAGGTATTACGCCACTTTTACTGACTCACAATAAAACATACAAAAACGAAACCAAAAAGGATTTTCCTGGGAAATATGTTAAGGAACATCCTTTCCAGGGTAATGACTTGTATATAAGGCAAAATAAATAATCAAAAACAAAAATGCTCCTCCACACCTTGGGCTATTTTCACACGTAGCGTTTTTGATGTGTTTTTGCACTTTTGCATTGCTTTCAACTGTGACAAATGCATTCACCGGGAAATGTCATTTTAGCATTTTACAACCTTATCTAGCAATGTGGTGAAAGGGATTGTGAAAGTCACAAACACTATTTTTCCAGCCTTACTATTCTTAAAGGGCCAGCAGTTGGCTATGCTTTGTTGTTCCCATTATTAAAGAGTGGGTCTCCTATTCTGTTATTGGGTATGCAGTGACTGCAAGGGCTGCCAAAAATTCGGATGCAACCCAATACCCCTTTGAAGAGACATAAAGGAGATCTCAGTAAAAAAAAAATTCCCATTATAAAGGAGTGGGTCTCCTATAGTGGTAATGCCCATGCTGTGAATGCAAGGGATGCCAAAATTTGGGAAAAACTCCACTAACAATTTAAAGACACATAGAGCTGGGCCACAGTAACGACATGTTCCCATTAGAAAAGAGAGGGTCTGCTATCCAGTTATAGGGTATGTGACGTCCCCCCAGGGCCGTGGAGTACTCAGCAGCCGGGCCTCTGGTTGCTGGGGGATATCAAGGAGCTGGCCCGGTCCGTGACCCAGGGCGGTCAGTAAAAGGGGGGGAGATATTGGGGATTTGGGAAAGTGTTTGTGACGCCACCTGTGGATTGTGGCTAGAGGGAGCCGCCGCTGCGGAGCAGTCCTCTGCAGCTGGTGTTACGGCAGCAGGGATGGTGTGGCTCTCCAGAGGTAGAGCTAGCTCCAGGGCAGCGTGGGGTGTAATGGATGGTGGTGCAGGGGAGAGACGGCAGGACGGTCCCGGAGGAAAGACGGACACTCACACGGGGGGTAAGCTTCAGTACCTTTACTGGTGATGCTGCAGGCACGGTCCAGGGTACTCCAGGCGAAGGGCGCACTTTTGGACTCTCCCCAGTGAGCGGGTATAGGGCCTCCTGATCTGTTGCTTTATTCTCTAAGCTTCTGACATGCCTGGAGCTAGGCCTAGCTTCGTTACTGTCTCTCTTTGCACCTGCTGACCTGGTGGTAGGGCCTTCTCTTTGGAGATCACTCTCCCTGGATGCTGGGACCTCCGTGACTCCTAGACCTGGTACTGTAATCAGCGGTTGGTGAACCTGGGACCTGTAGTCCTCCAGTGGTTCCGGTGATTCCTACTGGGTATAAAGGGTCCCTGTAGGCGTGGACCCGGTGTCCGGTATATATATCTCGGGGTGAGCCTGGTATGCTCCTCTTCCCCCTCGCTACTTCTTCCTTCTCCTCTTGCCTTCGGCCCACTCAAGGCCCTCACTAGGCTTCACACGTGCTGTAGGCCTTGGCTCCCCTAAGCACTGCAGCCAGCTTGCTGCCTCTTCGCTGCTCTCTGAGCATCAGCACGCTCTCAGCTCAACTCTGAGCTCTGTCCCTCTCTGTGTCTAAGCAGGAACTAATCTCTGCTGCCTGGCTCCACCCTCCCTATATATATCCCTAACGGGCTCCCTCTGCTGGTCTGAGGTGGTAGGGTGGAGGTGTGTGAATGTGTGAGGGCCTCTTGTGGAGAAGTCCATCCATGCACCCTTCTGGGTTCTGTGGCACCAATGCGCAGCAGGGCGCCACATATGCAGTGAGTCCAACGGCTGCCAAAATTTAGGAAAAACCCCACTAATAATTTAAACACACATAGAGCTGGGCCACAATAACGACATGTTCCTATTAGAAAGGAGAGGGTCTGCTATACAGTTATAGGGTATGCAGTGAGTCCAACAGCTGCCAAAATTTAGGAAAAACCCCACTAACAATTTAAACACACAAAGAGCTGGGCCACAGTAATGACATGTTCCCATTAGAAAGGAGAGGGTCTGCTATACAGTTATAGGGTATGCAGTGAGTCCAACGACTGACAAAAGTTAGGAAAAACCCCACTAACAATTTAAAGACACATAGAGCTGGGCCACAGTATTGACATGTTCCCATTAGAAAGGAGAGAGTTTGCTATCCAGTTATAGGGTATGCAGTGACTCTAATGGCTGCCAAAAATTAGGAAAAACCCCACTAACAATTTAAACACACATAGAGCTGGGCCGCAGTAATGACATGTTCCCATTAGAAAGGAGAAGGTCTGCTATATAGTGATAGGGTATGCAGTAAGTTCAACAGCTGCCAAAATGTAGGAAAAACCCACTAACAATTTAAACACACAAAGAGCTGGGCCACAGTAATGACATGTTCCCATTAGAAAGGAGAGGGCCTGATATGCAGTTAGAGGGTATGTAGTGAGTCCAAAGACTGCCAAAATTTAGGAAAAACCCTACTAACAATTTAAAGATAAAAAAAAACAAAAGGAAAGGGAAAGGGAAAACGTATGTCAGCTCACCAGGTAATAGCCAGACTCATCCAGTCCCAACGAAGTCTTGCAGCGGAGACGCCCAGGTCATGGGCTACCAAGGTTCAAGTAATGAGAAAGCAAGCAAAGATGTCTCCAGCAGGACCAAGGTTGTATATATCTTGTTAAAACTTCACTTTTAATTTTATATTGTAAAAGCCAAGGATGAGTTACAAAATGAGCAATATAGCGGCTCTTAAGTACAGCACATTCCAACGCGTTTCGGCTAAACCTTATTCATGGAATAATGTGGAATTATCATTTTGTAACTCATCCTTGGCTTTTGCAATATGAAATTAAAAGTGAAGTTTTAACAAGATATATACAACCTTGGTCCTGCTGGAGACATCTTTGCTTGCTTTCTCAACAATTCAAAGACACATAGAGCTCGGCTACAGTAATGAGTACAACATGTTCCCATTAAAAAGGAGTAGGTCTCCCATACTGTTTACCTATGGAGTGAATGCAGCGGCTGCCAAAATTTGGAGGAACTCCAATGCCCCTTGTAAGAGACATAGAGGTCGGAGGGCCTCCTGAAAACAATGTTCCCATTATTAGGAAATGGGTCTCCCATGCTGTTTGCCTATGCAGTGAATGCAACGTCTGCCAAAATTTTGGAGAAACTCCAATGTCCCTTGCAAGAGACGTAGATATAGTGATATGGTAGATGTGGTGGTGATATGGAGGAGGATGTGGAGGATGAGGAGAAGGAGGAGGACAAGAGCAATTAGACAAAATCAGGAAGCGTATACCCATGTCTAGGAGTGAAGACAGAGGTGCATGGTAATAGAGTTTGACCTCCCCAAAAAAAAACAATGTATTTCAGTTTATGTTACGCTGCTATCATTCGTGGTATTGAGAAGTCTGGCCCAATCCAGCCCTTGTTTAATTTTATGAGTCAGCCTGTCAGTATTTTCAGTTGACAGGCGGATGCGCCTATCGGTTATAATCGGCGGCACTAATAATAATCGACAGCACTAAAAACACGTTCTAACAAAACGCTAGCGGCAGGGCAGGCCAGGACTGCCAAGGCAAAGAGAGCCAGTTCGTGCCACGTGTCCAGCTTGGATACTCAATAATTATACGGCACAGAGGAATCACAGAGGACGTTGGTACGGTCAGTAGAGTGCTCACTCACCATCTTCCAAAACGTTTCCCTCCTTGGGAGAGTACCCCACGCCTCAGGGCCTGTGTGATGGGAGGGTCTGAGAAAACTCTCCCATAACTTTGACAGTGTTCCCCTGCCTCTGCTGGATTGCATTTGTGTCTCTCTCGCCTGTACTCCTTGGTTGTCTAACGAACTGTGACCTCTGCCGCCAGCTTTGTCAGATGGGAATTTTTTAAATAATTTCGGCAACAAGGGCCTTCTCGTACTGCACCATGGGAATAAGAGACATAAAGTTCTCCTTGTAGCTTGGGTCTAGAAGTGTCACCAACCAGTAATGACCATTATCCAAAATTTGGACAACGCGAGGGTCACAGGAAAGGCAGCGTAACATAAACTCAGCCATGTGTGCCCGACTGCTAACAGGCAAGATTTACGTGTCCTCAACAAGAGGACGATTGACCATGCTCTCCTCCTCATTCTCCTCCTCCTCCCTGTCTTTTAGCCATCCATGCTTGACCGAGTGGAAGACAGGTTGATCGTGGTGGTGGCAAAGTAACTGGAAACATTACCTTCTATCCAACCAACAACGTTTTGACACTGCTCTGGGTTCAATAGTGGTGTACTGCAGTCCCCTAGTAATTGGGACAGGAAGGTCGAGCGACAAGATGTGGGTGTTTATTGTGGCACAATTTCAGCTTGCCCACGGCCATGTTCTTGGCCTAGGCCTCTGCACGTACCATCACCATCACGTCCACTTCCCCGTCCCTTGCAACGCAACTTGCACATTTTAAATGGAAGACAATATTTTCTACGTTCACAAGAAATGGCTGATTTTGCAATGCAGTTATGTGATACGTCTGGCAGAGAACCACGCTAAAAGAGAACCATTTTAAACAGCAGGCCTATAATTTACTAATATTATTCTACACGGAGACCTAGTGTGAATAGCTTGATCGACACACTGCAACGAAATGAAATTGGAAGAAATGGCTGATTTTGGAACAGTCTTATGGGTGATATGTCTGACAGAGAACCACAGTTTTAAATAGCAGGCCTGTAATTTACTAATACTATTCTTCACAGACACCTAGTGTGAATAGCTTGACTGACACAATGCAACAGAATGGAAAAGGAGGCCAATATTTTCCATGTTCAGTTCAAATTTCTTGATTTTTATCGCTGAAATATGGAACAGATCTGGCTGTATTCTGCAGTGCTAACAAGCAAATGGAGCAGAAAATGGTGTACTCTGGATTGCTTTTTAAGCAAATAACCACGATTAAGATAAAAAAAAGATTGCCCTGGCCCCTGATATCTGGGGCTATGTCTACAAATATCTGTAATTATTACAGCAGCAGCAGACAGGACATTCAATGGACCCTCTTGTGCTATATGCACTGCAGACTGCCACATACACTGCCTGCCTGCCTAACACTGACTATATGAAGCTGGATTATATATATATATATTTAAATATATATATATATATATATATATATATATATATATATATATACAGTACAGACCAAAAGTTTGGACACACCTTCTCATTTAAAGATTTTTCTACATTTTCATGACTTTGAAAATTGTACATTCACACTGAAGGCATCAAAACTATGAATTAACACATGTGGAATTATATACTTAACAAAAAAGTGTGAAACAACTGAAAATATGTCTTATATTCTAGGTTCTTCAAAGTAGCCACCTTTTGCTTTGATGACTGCTTTGCACACTCTTGGCATTCTCTTGATGAGCTTCAAGAGATAGTCACCGGAAATGGTTTTCACTTCACAGGTGTGCCCTGTCAGGTTTAATAAGTGGCATTTCTTGCCTTATAAATGGGGTTGGGACCATCAGTTGTGTTGTGCAGAAGTCAGGTGGATACACATCTGATAGTCCTACTGAATAGACTGTTAGAATTTGCATTATGACAAGAAAAAAGCAGCTAAGTATAGAACAACGAGTGGCCATCATTACTTTAAGAAATGAAGGTCAGTCAGTCCGAAAAATTGGGCAAACTTTAAATGTGTCCCCAAGTGAAGTTGCAAAAACCATCAAGTGCTACAAAGAAACTGGCTCACAAGAGGACCGCCCCAGGCAAGGAAGACTAAGAGTCACCTCTGCTTCTGAGGATAAGTTTATCCGAGTCACCAGCCTCAGAAATCGCAGGTTAACAGCAGCTCAGATTAGAGACCAGGTCAATGCCACACAGAGTTCTAGCAGCAGACACATCTCTTCAACAACTGTTAAGAGGTAAAATAGCTGCTAGGAAACCACTGCCAAGGACAGGCAACAAGCAGAAGAGACTTGTTTGGGCTAAAGAACACAAGGAATGCACATTAGACCAGTGGAAATCTGTGCTTTGGTCTGATGAGTCCAAATTTGAGATCTTTGGTTCCAACCACCGTGTCTTTGTGCGACGCAGAAAAGGTGAATGGATGGACTCTACATGCCTGTTTCCCACTGTGAAGCATGGAGGAGGAGGTGTGATGGTGTGGGGGTGCTTTTCTGGTGACACTGTTGGGGATTTATTCAAAATTGAAGGCATATTGAACCAGCATGGCTACCACAGCATCTTGCAGCGGCATGCTATTCCATCCGGTTTGCGTTTAGTTGGACCATCATTTATTTTTCAACAGAACAATGACCTCAAACACACCTCCAGGCCATGTAAGGGCTATTTGACCAAGAAGGAGAATGATGGGGTGCTACGCCAGATGACCTGGCCTCCACAGTCACCAGACCTGAACCCAATCGAGATGGTTTGGGGTGAGCTGGACCGCAGAGTGAAGGCAAAAGGGCCAACAAGTGCTAAGCATCTCTGGGAACTCCTTCAAGATTGTTGGAAGACCATTTCCGGTGACTACCTATTGAAGCTCATCAAGAGAATGCCAAGAGTGCGCAAAGCAGTCATCAAAGCAAAAGGTGGCTACTTTTAATTTAGGACTGTGAACTGTGGGGTGTTGGCTGCGAATTTGCACTTTGGTTCAAAGCTCTGGGAGATGGACAATTGAATGCTGCGGTGGGATGTGGACGTGGACGTTGATGCTGTTTCTTGAGAAACTGCCATAACAAGTGAAGACTGAGAGGAGGGGGCATCTTTGCATGCAGTATGGACAGGGGATTGCCTTGCACGCACAACAGGGGGTTCTATCACACGCACAACAGCGGAAGAAGCAGTGGTAACACCCGCTGACAGTGGTCATGGCCCCTGGGGTTCGCCCCACAAAGTCGGGTGCTTTGCTGCCATGTGCCTGATCATGCTGGTGGTGGTCAGGCTGGTAGTTTTGTCACCCCTACTGATGCTGGCATGGCAGGTGGTACAAATGGACTTTTTGGGGTTATCAGCAGAGTCTTTAAAAAAATTCCAGACTCTGGAAGACCTACCGGTTGTACTGGCAACGTCCCTCGTGTTGGTGTTACAGGGAACTGTTGCCCTTCTGTGTGCGGCCACCACACTGCTTCTTCCTGCCTGTTGGGGTACTCTGCCTCCCTCCCCCTGTGTGCTGCTGGCCTCGCTCTGCGTGTCCTCCTGCCACATTGGGTCAGTTACTAGATCATCCACCACCTCCTCCTCTTCCACTTGCGCACCACGATCCTCCTCCTCACTTCCTGGCAATTGTGTCTTGTCATCGTCCACCTCTTGTGACAAATTGCCAGCGTCGACTTCCTGTGGCCGTTCAAATATTTGTGCATCGCTACAATGGATCTCCTCTTCCACCACTTCAAGTGGAGCAGGCAAGGGGCACAAATATGGAAATGGACCAGTGAACTGCTCTTCAGAGTGTCCAAGTGTGGGATCAGTTGCTGTCTGACTACACTTGGCATGGTGGGAGGAAGGAGCATCAGGGTGAGGAGGAGTATGCAGTTGAGACTCACGGCTACTAAAACTTGACCGTGTGGAAGACAGACCGGAGGTGGTGGTGCCCAGGTAACTGGAAGTATTATCGGCTATCCAATTAATAACCTGTTCACACTGATCAGTTCTCAATACTGGTGTTGTAGTGTGCTTCCCTAGTAATTCGGTCAAGTAGTGGGTGCAAGAAGATGTGGCTGTTGGTTGTGGCACATTTTCACCTTGGCCACGGCCCAGTCCTCTGCACGCACCATCACCAGAACGTCCAGTTCCACGTCCCTTGCCACACGCCTTGCCCATTGCAAATTAAGTAAAATAGCTTACACTCACACTATCAATGGAAAAAGGGTAATAAAAAGGAGATTAGAACCGTGGAAGAGGAAAACCACAGTTCTATTTGTCTGGCCTACACCCGACTCTTTTAAACAGATATATTTGTGACTGAACAGACAGGGAGACACTATTACTGTTTTTTTTTACGTAAAACAGGCCAAAAGCTGGATAATACAGAGATTTGAACCGTGGAACTGCAAAGCCACAGTTCTAATTTACTGGCATATACCAGACTTTTTTAAATAGATATATTTGGGGCTGAACAGTCAGCGACACACTCAAACTGTTTTTTTTTATGTAAAAAAGACCCAAAAGTGGATAATACAGAGGTTTGACCCTTGGAACTTCAAAACCACAGTTATAGTTATGTGGCGTACACCAGAATCTTTCAAACAGATATATTTGTGTCTGAACAGTCAGTGAGACACTATTACTGTTTTTTTTTACAGCAAAAAATGCCAAAAACAGGATAATACAGAGATTTGTCCCGTGGAACTGCAAAACCGCAGTTCTATTTTTCTGGCCTATACCAGACTTTTTAAACAGATATATTGGTGTCTGAACAGTCAGGGAGACACAATTACTGTTTTTTTTACGGCAAAAAATGCCAAAAGCAGGATAATACAGAGATTTGACCCGTGGAACTGCAAAACCACAGTTATAGTTATGTGGCGTACACCAGACTCTTTTAAACAGATATATTGGTATCTGACCAGTCAGGGAGACACTATTACTGTTTTTTTTTTACGGCAAAAAATGCCAAAAGCAGGATAATACAAAGATTTGACCCGTGAAACTGCAAAACCACAGTTATAGCTATGTGGCGTACATCAGAATGTTTTAAACAGATATATTGGTGTCTGACCAGTCAGGGAGACACTATTACAGTTTTTTTTACGTCAAAAAATGCCAAAAACAAGATAATACAGGGATTTGACCCGTGGAACTGCAAAACCACAGTTCTAGTTATGTGGAGTATACCAGACTCTTTTAAACAGATATATTGGTGTCTGACCAGTCAGGGAGAGACTATTACAGTTTTTTTACGGCAAAAAATGCCAAAAGCAGGATAATGCAGAGATTTGATCCGTGGAACTGCAAAACCACAGTTATAGTTACAGTGGTGGCCAAAAGTATTGGCACCCCTGCAATTCTGTCAGATAATACTCAGTTTCTTCCTGAAAATGATTGCAATCACAAATTCTTTGGTATTATTATCTTCATTTAATTTGATTGCAAAGAAAAAACACAAAAGAGAATGAAGCTAAAATCATTGATCATTTCACACAAAACTCCAAAAATGGGCCAGACAAAAGTATTGGCACCCTCAGCCTAATAGGTTGCACAACCTTTAGCCAAAATAGCTGCGAACAACCGCTTACGGTAACCATCAATGAGTTTCTTACAATGCTCTGCTGGAATTGTAGACCATTCTTCTTTGGCAAACTGCTCCAGGTCCCTGATATTTGAAGGGTGCCTTCTCCAAACTGCCATTTTGAGATCTCTCCACGCATGTTCTATGGGATTCAGGTTTGTACTCATTGCTGGCCACCTTAAAAGTCTCCAGTGCTTTCTCTCAAACCATTTTATACTGCTTTTGGAAGTGTGTTTTGGGTCATTGTCCTGCTGGAAGACCCATGACCTCTGAGGGAGACCCAGCTTTCTGACACTGGGCCCTACATTATGCTGCAAAATTTGTTGGTAGTCTTCAGACTTCATAATGCCATGCACACGGTCAAGCAGTCCAGTGCCAGAGGCAGCAAAGCAACCCCAAAACATCAGGGAACCTCCACCATGTTTGACTGTAGGGACCGTGTTCTTTTCTTTGAATGCCTCTTTTTTTTCCCTGTACACTCTATGTTGATGCTTTTTCCCAAAAAGCTCTACTTTTGTCTCATCTGACCAGAGAACATTCTTCCAAAACGTTTTAGGCTTTCTCAGGTAAGTTTTGGCAAACTCCAGCCTGGCTTTTTTATGTCTCGGTGTAAGAAGTGGGGTCTTCCTGGGTATCCTACCATACAGTCCCTTTTCATTCAGACGCCGATGGATAGTATGGGTTGACACTGTTGTACCCTCGGACTGCAGGGCAGCTTGAACTTGTTTGGATGTTAATCGAGGTTCTTTATCCACCATCCGCACAATCTTGCGTTGAAATCTCTCGTCAATTTTTCTTTTCCGTCCACATCTAGGGAGATTAGCCACAGTGCCATGGGCTTTAAACTTCATGATGACACTGCGCATGGAAGACACAGGAACATTCAGGTCTTTGGAGATGGACTTGTAGCCTTGAGATTGCTCATGCTTCCTCACAATTTGGTTTCTCAAGTCCTCAGACAGTTCTTTTAGCATGGAGAAAAGAAAGAAGACCAATGTGGTACACACAAGGACACAGGACAGAGGTTGAGTCAACTTTAATCCATGTTAACTGGCTGCAAGTGTGATTTAGTTATTGCCAACACCTGTTAGGTGCCACAGGTAAGTTACAGGTGCTGTTAATTACACGAATTAGAGAAGCATCACATGATTTTTCAAACAGTGCCAATACTTTTGTCCACCCCCTTTTTTAGGTTTGGTGTGGAATTATATCCATATACTGTATTTTTTTTGAGGGGGAATACCAAAAGGTTAATAAGACGCATATTTGGACAGTCTGACTGAAGAAAAAAAAATACAAGATTTAGATGAAAAAAAAAATAAAATTTTTCCTGTCCCCTGAAACCAGGGTGATAAGTCTAGCAATTTGACCAGCAGGAGCACACAGGACTGTAATTCAGCGTTTGCTGGTATAACCACTGCGTCTCCTATACAGCCTACCTGCCTGCCTGCCTGATATCTGGGATGGATATTAGTCCTGAGAAGGACTGTTTGTTTGATTTGGCATGCTTTAGAGACCCTACACTAATTATTTCGGAGTATAAATCTCTCCCTAGCTCAGCAGCACTGACCCTACACTGGCTGATCCGGAGCGACTATGTCCAAGATGGCGGCATCCGGTTTTAAATACTCGAGGTGACGCTGTGCAGCCAGCCAATCACTGTAATGCCCACAAACAACATGGCTGCGGCATTACAGTGACTGGCTGGCAATCCCTGCATGTTCGTTGGCTCTGTAAAGAGCGCCAAACGTGCAGAGCTCCCGCCCGAGTAACCCGGAAATGCTCGGTGCTCGCCGAACATCCCGAGTAGCATGATGCTCGGGCGGGTAACGAGCAGTGTCGAGCATGCTCGCTCAACACTAATCTTTATCTCAAATACATTATATCTACCTGGCACACACAGAGCAGGGACGTGCAGGGAGACCCCATTCATATGAACTGGGCAGCCTGCAGTTCCCTGTAAAGCCCAGTGTGCACACTGCAAACCTAGAAGCAGATGCAGATTTACATCAACAAAGGAACCATCTTTTTAGGATCGAGGGAGATTCTAATGATCTTGGTCATATAAGTTTCACATGCACTTTAAAGTATAAAACATGACATATGCGTTACTTGTTGGGGGCTTTTATTAAACCCGGCTATAAGCTTGCTGCAGTAAAGTAAGCCAAATCTATCAAGAGGCTCATGCCTAAATATTTTTCACACATTTTTGGGGCTGTTTGTGCACCAGTAAATGAAATCTATTCCAGCTGTGGGCTGTTGTACATTTCAGCTACAAAGAATGCCAGTTTTCTAGTCATTAAAGTATATTTGTCATGTGGCAGTTGGAGATGCCCCATTACTTCATAAAATTGTTGGAGACACTGTAAAAGGGGCAAATCCCATACCTGAATTAAAAGGTTATTCTCGCATTATTTTTCACAAATCGCAGTGCATACTAGAGATGAGCGAACCTTTAAATGTTTGGTTCGTTTCAGCTCGGCGAACTTTCCGATGTTTGCCGAATTCTTCGCTGAACAATTCGATGAACATACCGAACCCCATTGGATTCAAAATCAAAAACATACACAACACCTTCAAACGTGCATAAAAGTTGCCTAAGCTGCTCAAATTAGGGGCAGACACCAGAAAAATTGGCATCAATTGACCCACTGTACAAATTTTATAATGACACAGCAGCAGTCAGACATGGGACATGCATGAGGTATCAGGGTCTGGGACAGCATTAACAGCTTTGAATTAAATTTCAAAGTAAGACGAGGTGGGTAAGGGATCGGTGTAGGCCTGCTTTACTAGGAGCCCTGATATCACATGTAACTGCTCAAGCTGTTTTTCTGCTCAGCCACACTTAGATTGAAGAAAAATCAGTTTAATAGATTAGTATTGGTACAAAAAAATGAAGGATAGTAACACAGGTAGTTGACTGAAAGTAATTGGAGACCTGCCAGTCTGGCAGCCCTCCTGATACAGGCAACACACATGAAGGAAACCCAACCACGAGTCTTCACATTTCCAAAAATTAGGGGCAGACACCACCAAAGTGGCATCAATTTCACCAGAGTAGAAATAGTATAATGGGGAAAGACACCTCTTCCACGACAGCCAACCCAGCAGATGGAGACCCAACCATGAGTCTCCACATTTAGAAAAATTATTGTTAACATCTGATGCAGCAACAGCAGGCACAGAAGCCACAACAAAGATATCACAGACAGCAATTAAGCAAGATCAATGCAGCACACTAAAAACTACACCATTGCCTAGTCTGTACAGTCTGCGATTGGGGTGCAAAAGTCCTTGGAGATCCATGACTTGTTCATCTTGATGAAAGTTAGGTGGTCTACACTTTCAGGGGACAGCCGGCTGTGCTCATTTGACAGGACACCACCAGCATCGCTGAAGACACGTTCTGAGAGAATGCTGTCGGGCGTGATAAAACCTCCAAGGCATGACAGGTGAGCTCAGGCCACTCTTTCATTTTTGAAGACCAAAATGTAAAAGGGTCCAAACCCCTCCTCATGGTAATGATATTGAGCTCAAGATACTCCTGCACCATTCATTTAAGTCGCTCACCATGTGTCCGTCTTGTACTTTGTTGTGCTGCTGTGTGAAAGGACTCACAGAAGTTGCTTCTGACACTTACACTGTTGCTGCTGCTGCTAATGTTTTTGCAATGATGAATTGATGTTCCTGAGGATGGAAGTCTAGAGCTGCAATGCACACTGTGTGCCTCACTGCTGCCTTGGGGAAAACCTCTCTTAAGGTTGTCTAAAAGCATGTTTCAATATTCCAGCTTGCGCGGGTCCCTTTCCAGGGCGGGAAGCATCTGGCAAAATTTACTCTTGTAACGTGGATCTAACAGAGTGGCAACCCAGTAGTCACCACTATTCCGAATCTTAACTATACGAGGATCATGTTGCAGATAGTGCAGCAAGAAGGAGCTCATGTGTCAGGCTCTTCTATGAGGTCCAAGCTCATGGTGTGTTGGTGTCTGGGTAACATTGATGCGTGTTTCCTCCGTCCCCTCCCGCCAACCACAAACAACAGAGAGGGGATGATTATCCTCTTCATCTCCTCACTGTTGCTCGCCCATAACCTTTTCCTCCTCCATTTGTTCTTCGGCTCCTGCACCTTCACTAACAGTTTGTCTGGTATCGCAAGCTCCCCTCGATAACTGCAATCCACCCTCCCTTGGCACCCGCCTGTGTGATGACAGTATGGAACTTAGAGACATTGTTATCCCTTCCACCACCTCCTCCCGCAGGCTATTCAAAGTCTGCTCCAACATGAAGATGACCAGAATAGTGATGCTGATCACCATGTTAGTAGCCATTTCAAAACTGTGCAGAAGGATGCAGAGGTCCTTAATCTGTACCCACTCCATAAACGTGATTTGTGCTACGTCCGTACTATGTTAGCCCAGGCCATACGACATGAGATACTGCATCAGAGCTCATCACTGCTGACACAGTTGCTGTAACATGTGCAGGGTGGACTTCCACTGTGTCGGCATATCACATATCAACTGCTTAACTGGCAGGGACAAAGAGCTCTATATCGATGCAAATCAATGACCTCATGGGTGCGAACAGCGGAAGTGAGCACACAGCTTCCGTGCTTTCTGCAGCAGCACATCCAGGTCGGGATAGTGGCGGAGAAATTTCTGAACCACCAGGCTGAGGATGTGTGAGCTTTCCCTGGCGTACGGCCACAACCAGGTTCGCACCGTTATCGCACATGGCTTTCCCTGGCTCCAGGTTCAGCAGAGACAGCCATTGCTCAAACTCGGCCTGGATAGCTGTCCATAACTCTTCAACTGTATGACTGCGATCTCCAAGGCATATTATTTTAACACTGCCTGATTGCAGTGAGCCCTGGCTGCGCAATACAGAGGTGGTGGGGATTTGAACTGCTGCTGGCAGAGGTTGAGGGTGCAGGTGGAGGTCCTAGAGGAGGTGGAGGAGGCAGAAGTAGTGGAATAAGTGTTAGATGCAGGAGTTTGTCCCTCAAGCCTTGGGGATTCAAAGACTTGTGGAGCAGCCCCTTCCCCGCCTGCCCCCACAGCCACCAGAGCCACCCAGTGTCCAGTCAGTGAGATGTAATGCCCCTGGCCACGCTTACTCGTCCAGGTGTCTGTCGTGAAATGCACCCTGGCAGACATAGATTTAGTCAAGGAATGGGTGATGTTGTGTGCGACATGTTGGTGTAGCGCAGGCACAGCTTTCTTAGAGAAGTAATGGCGACTGAGCAACTTGTACTGTGAAACTGCAATGGCTATCAGCTTTCGGAAACCATCTGTATTCACCAGGTGGAAAGGCAGCATTTCCGTGGCCAACAGATTGGAGATGGTGAAGTTCAACATTTTAGCTTTGTAACGTGTAGGAGGAAACTATCTTTTAAGTGACCACAATTGCGGGACCAAGGGCTGGTTGCAGTGTTGAGAGAGGGCGGAGTAGGGTGAACACAACAAACTGCAAGACCGTAAATGAGGTGCAGGTAGAGATGTGGATTGAGAAAGATGTGATATGCTTGGTGAAGCAAAAAGAGCAGGCATGTTCACTTCCATTACAGCTGATGGGCTTTCACTCAGCCTGACTGGAGCTGGTAAACAAATGAAGGTTCAGCAGTTGGAGACCAGCATGACAGCACTTGGCATGGTGATGGAGGAGGAAGAAGCAGCAGATTCGGTTGATGGAGCGGCCAATGGTTGGTAAGTGTCTGTGAATCTTTGGAGCAGACCTCTGATGCCCATGGCATAGAATGTGTGAACAGCTCTGTAGACTCACCCATCTGTGGTTCCCTACAGTCAGTTGGGCGGTTGGAGAGTTGTGACATGGGGGGAGACAAGGGTAATTGGGGTGCCAACTCTGAGGACTGTACTGTGTGTGATGTTGAGTTGGAGGAAGAGGAGGAGAGGCCACTTGATGCAGCGCTTGCCATCCACTGGAGCACATGCTCTTTTTGGCCCTCATCAACCAGGCATATCGCTGTGTAGCCCGTCCAGTAACAGAAGTTGTTAGCTGTCTTTGGATAGGACATGACGGTATTGGTTCACTAGAGCTTTCAATAACATTACTGTAACATACCTGGCGGCGTCCTTGCATAGTGGTCCATCTCCCACTGTGCAAGAGCGCGCACTTGATCTCCAGTCCAGAATGTCTCTCTGGCTTCCCTCCATGCTGTCTGTTTGTGTCTGTTTCTGCTGCTTAAGGGCGGCGCCCGATCACTTCCTGCTTTTTGTACCTGCTGTGGGTCACACCCCTTGTGCGTCCTCAGCCTATTGCTGTCTGTCACCTGGTATTTAACCCAGCTGCCCCAATCAATCCCTGCCTGAGCATTGTGTTTCATTCAGTGTGTGCTTTCACTCTGAAGGTGCCAGGTCCCGTTCTGTGTTCTCTTGTCTGCCTATCCTGGAGGCTGTATTTCCAGGCCTGTCTGAACACGCTCCTAGCCTGTTCCTCCCGCCTTCTAGGGGCCGATTACCTAGACCCGCTCCTGTATCTTGTCTGTCCTGTCTGAACACGCTCCTTGCCTGTTCGTCCCGCCTCTCTGGGGGCCGTATTCCCTGACCCGCTCCTGTATTCCGCTGCAGTGTCGGTCTCCTCCGTACACTCAGTTCCAGTCTGAACTCTCTCCTATCTTTTACCTGTTTTTTCTCTATGTCCGTTCCTTTCCTTTTTCTGTAGAGTCTGAACTCGTACCTAACTCCTGCTTGTTGTCTCTGTACTCCCGTTTGTGAGTTTGTGGTCCACTCGCTACTTCTCTGCAAGTACCCTGTGGGTATCTGGCTCTGCCTTTCCCTTCCTGTCTGTTCCGTGTGAACAGAGCCCTGTCCCCCCTGCTCTGCCTTGCTCAAGGCTCCAGGCAGTCTCGTCCTGCTCTGCTCTTGCTCACCGCTCCAGACGGTCTCGTCCTGCTCTGCTCTTGCTCACCGATCCAGGCGGTCTCGTCCTGCTCTGCTCTTGCTCACCGCTCCAGGCGGTCTCGTCCTGCTCTGCTCTTGCTCACCGCTCCAGGCGGTCTCGTCCTGCTCTGCTCTTGCTCACCGCTCCAGGCGGTCTCGTCCTGCTCTGCTCTTGCTCACCACTCCGGGCGGTCTCGTCCTGCCCTGCTCTTGCTCACCGCTCCGGGCGGTCTCGTCCTGCCCTGCTCTTGCTCACCGCTCCGGGCGGTCTCGTCCTGCCCTGCTCTTGCTCACCGCTCCGGGCGGTCTCGTCCTGCCCTGCTCTTGCTCCCCGCTCCGGGCGGTCTCGTCCTGCCCTGCTCTTGCTCACCGCTCCGGGCGGTCTCGTCCTGCCCTGCTCTTGCTCACCGCTCCGGTTGGTCTCATCCTGCCCTGCTCTCGCTCACCTCTCTAGGCGGCCTCACTCTGCTGTGTTTGTCCGCCACATCTGTGGTTCTGTTCCAGAGTCCCAGTGTGTACTGGGTCCTATCCCGCCTGTGTTCCTACCTGCTAGTGCCTTCCTGTCTGCACTCTAGCCATGCTTGCCTGTACCCCCCTGCCTGCATACCCGCCTGCCTGCATACCAGTTGTGCCAGCCTAACCAGTCTGTTCCTGTATTCCCCTGTGTGGGTCAACAGCCGTGTCTGGGGTCTGTCCTGGAGTAGCACCTGGTCCCTCTGCTCGGTTCCTCCTTGGTGCACTGGCGTCGTAAGCCGTCGTGCGACCCTGGGTGAATACCTAGTTACGCCCCTCCAGGCATTCACTCTCCGGCACGGTCCAGTGGAATCACACGCACACGCCGCTCAGCCCGGGCGTGTGCATTACAGCATGCTCAGGCCATGGTTCCCGTTGAGCCCCACGGCCTTCGCTCTCTGAGACGTTTTCCAGCGAATATGTGCATTAAAAATAAATAAATAATTTTTTTTTTTCCTTAGCTGAGTTCCAGGCGAATTACGCACCCGTCCAGATGGATCTATCAGCTCTCGTTCCTGCGGATCCGCCACGTTACTATGGGGATCCAAGACAGAGTCGTGCATTTGTGGAGCAATGCATGCTACACTTCAAGTTCTACCCTCTATGTTTTCCCACAGATCGGGTTAAGGTGGGATTCATGATGTCTTACCTAGCGGGTGATGCCTTGAATTGGATCATCCCCCTATGGAACGCACAGGATCCTATCGTCCTGGACATAATGGCCTTTCTGGTGGCCTTTCTAATGGTCTTCGATGATCCTAACCCGGAGGCTCCTGCTGAAGCTTCACTTCCCAGTATCCCGGAGCAGCCCTGATGGGTAATGTGTGTGGGTAGCGCAATAGTCCTCCAGCCCAATGAGACTACTGCCCACCCAGAATCCTCACAGGGTGACTACACTCTCCGGAATACTTCTCCCAACCTCAAGAGTCAGTCCAGACGTGCTAGACGTAGAGGCAAGCCGTCACGCCAAGGTCTGTCCTCCCTGAGACCTCCTGACCACAACCTTGAAGTCCCTACTGAAGCTTCATCTCCCTGTATCCCGGAGAAGCCCCAACGGGTAATTTGCGTGGGTAGTGCACCAGTTCTCCTGCCCGAAGAGACTGCTGCCTAGTGTTGAGCCACCCCCGTAGTGTTCGAGTTCGGTTCGGTTCGTCGAACACCCGTGTGTTCGCCGAACTGTTCGTCGAACTGTTCGTCGAACACCTTCGAACACCGTTAAAACCAATGGCAGGCAAACAAAAACACATAGAAACACATAGAAAACACCTTCAAAGGTGTCCAAAAGCTGACAAACTGCTCAGAAGACATAACTAACACATGGAAAAGTGACAAGTACATATAGTCATGCGAAAATAAAAGAGGTGGAGGAGTAAAAGGAGGGGGAGACACAGATATAGGCATGTCATGCCCTTCTAAAATCCAAAAAGTGAGAAGCCGACACGGCCAGTCCGCTCCTGCCCGTGCCACCTCCGTGTCGCCGGGTTTGTGCCAGAGCCGCGGTGAACCCTGATGGCCAGCCCCCCTCTCCCAATACTGGTGCCTGTCCGCTGGTGGGTCGAGCGAGCCCCCCTGTGGTGGAGGCAGCTCTAAGCTTTTTAATTTAAATTGTCTCTCTAATTTGAATGAATACACTTTAAATCCATTTACAAGGATCTATTGGAGGGCAAGTCTCATGCCAGCAGCCGCGTAATTCCAGCTCCAGTAGCGTCCACTAAAGCTGCTGCAGTTAAAAAGCTTTTATAAGGATCGAGCTCGGCTGTCCACCGCAAGGCATCCTACTGCCAGTCCCAGCCCCTATGCCTTGGGGTGCCTCCTGATGCTCTTCACTGAGTATCCCATGGTCCCGAAGCATTTCCTTTGAAAAAATTAAGTGTCTAAACTGCAGGTGGTGTAGCTTGCTTAACAGCCGGGATAATCCGCTGACTAGCAGACACTGCTACTAGGCACAAAGTATTTCCTGGGCTAGATGCAGTTAAAAATTTGTAATTAGATACTCTCGTTGGATGCTGAGAAAGCATTCCATAGAGTCTCCTGGCACGCCATATTTGATTCTCTTAAAAAGCTTGGGGTAGGGGTCTAGGGGACCCTTTTATAGCCAAAATCACGGCCCTGTATCACAATACGTCACCTAGGCCGAAGATAAATGGAACTGTAGCACCCTGAGGGCTCGGTTGCTACAGAGGTATTGCACCTCACCCAGAGGTGTGATATCTCACTCTCAGGTAAGGATGGAGTGTGGATCAGGACCCGACACCTGCATGCATTACACCACATTGCCGTGGGGCAGGGCGACCAATATGCCTCTGAGATGGGCACGACAGTCCCTGTCCCTGGCTGGAGTGGGGGGAGGGAACACTGAGGAAGGGGAACCCTGTAGTGCAGGAGCAGGGAGGAAGCAGTTCCTGGGTGCATTGAGAAGGGAGTATAAAAGGTGGGCACCATCTTAGTTCAGTGCAGAGAAGTCTGAGCAGAAGTGGCAGGGAGCAGAGGCTCTGCATGAGCTCTGCTCCGGAGGCGGGCCTAGTAACAGAGGCCCAGGCCTGGAAGAGGGAGAAGGAAGGAAGAGGAGCGGAGAAGGCTCCAGGAACGAAGAATGAAGGGATCCCAGGGGTGCGGACGGGCGAGTCGCCACCGCACGCCCGAATCCACCTGCGTGGAGGGGTCAGGCCAAAGGGGGAGACCGGTCCCCGAAACTAGTGGAGGCAGGAAACGACCCTCAGCTAGAAACCGGAGGCTGTGACATTTTATGTGGCGCAGCCCCTCGCTACACCCGCTAGGAAGGCACCACATAGGGTCAGGGAAACCGGCGCCAAGTTTACCAAGAGGAGGCCCGAGGCATGACAAGATCTCCAAGGCGTAAATGGCTAGCTCCGGCCATTTATCCAGATTGGAAGCCCAAAAAGAGCAAGGGTCCAGTGACACAGTCGTGGCTTCAATGTTTACTTGGAGATACTCCTGTACCCTCGTCTCTAGGCGTTGACTATGTGTCAGACTTCTTGTCTCCTGTGGCCTTGCAAAGGATGGGCTAAAAAAGTGGTGAAATGATTCCGCAAAATTGATGTTACCAGCAGATACTGTGGTTCTGTTACGGTTTGAGTGCTGAACACTTGACGGTCCCACGGTTGGCAAGTTGGAACTGTGAGATTCACTACGTGCACCACTGGTATTTTGTGGAAAAGCACATGTAAGATTCTGCAACAGTCTCTGCTGATACTCCTGCATGCGTGCATCCCTTTCTATGGCAGGAATTATTTCTGCAAATTTACTTTTGTACCGGGGATCTAACAGTGTGGCAACCCAGTAGTCAGGATTATTTCTAATTCTCACAATTTGAGGGTCATGTTGCAGGTAGTGCAGCAAGAAGGCACTCATGTGTGTTGCGCATCCAGGAGCACCAAGTCCCTGTTGTGTTGGTGGCGAGGTAACAATCATGCTTCCTTCCTCTGTCCTCTCCCCCCAACCTCGCACAACAGAAATGTGATCAAGGTCTCCCTCATCTGATGAGTCTTCCATCAGTTTATCCTCCACTTCTTCCTGGGCTCCTGCACCTTCCTCACTAGTTTGGCTGCTAGCATGCGCCCTGGTAAAACCATCTCCCCCACCCTCACATGCCTGCCGCCTTGGTGCTGCCGACCGTCTGGACCTTGCAGATGTTAGCCCTTCCGCATACAACTCCTCCTCCTCTACTTCCTCCACCTCCTCTTGTGCCACCACCTGACTCCGAATTCTGTTTAACATGTGCTCCAGCATGTAAATCACCGGAATAGTCATGCTGATAATGGCATCGTCAGCACTAAACATCTTCGTCGCCATTTCAAAACTGTGCAGAAGGGTGCATAGGTCCCTGATCTGAGACCACTCCTCCAGCGTGATTTGCCCCACCTCTGAATCTCGTTGGCCCAGGCTATACGTCAGAACGTATTGCACCAGGGCTTGTCGGTGCTGCCACAGTCGCTGCAACATGTGCAGAGTTGAATTCCACCGAGTAGGCACATCGCATTTTAGCCGGTGAAGTGGCAGGCCCAACGACTTCTGTAGAGATGTAAGTCGCTGAGCTGCGGGATGCGAACGGCGGAAGTGAGCACACAGCGACCGTGCCCTCTGCAGAAGGCCATCTAGTCTGGGATAGTGGGCTAAAAATTGCTGGACAACCAGGTTCAACACGTGAGCCATACAAGGCACGTGTGTGACATTGCCCCGGCAAAGGGCCGCACCCAGGTTTGCAGCATTGTCGCACACGGACTTCCATGGTTTCAGGTCCAGTGGAGACAACCATTCATGAAATTGGTTCTCCAGAGCTGACCACAACTCCTCAGCTGTGTGACTCACATTTCCCAGACATTTCAATGTAAAAACCGCCTGATGACGTTGAGCCCTACTGACAGCATAGTAAGGAGGTGTGCAGGATCCCTTCTGCGCAGTTAGAAAGCTTGTGGCATGACCAGACAGGCTTTGGGTGCAGGTGGAAGACCGAGAGGAGGTTGAGGAGGCAGAAGCAGTGGAGGAACTTTGACATAAAGAGGATTGACGCACAACTCGTGGGGACGGCAAGACTTGGACAGCAGCCCCTTGTCCTGCTGTCACCATAGTTACCCAGTGCCCAGTCAGCGACATGTAACGCCCCTGTCCATGCCTACTCGTCCAAGTGTCTGTGGTGAAATGCACCCTGTCACACACAGAGTTTCTCAAAGAAGCGGTGATGTTGTGTGCGACATGCTGGTGGAGCGCAGGCACACCTTTCTTTGAGAAGTAGTGCCGACTGGGCATCTGGTACTGGGGCACTGCGACGGACATAAGGTCTCGAAAATCCTCTGTGTCCACCAGGCGGAAAGGCAGCATTTCTGTAGCCAAGAGCTTGCAGATGGTGAAATTCAACCTCTTAGCTTTCTCATGGCTTTCTCATGGCTAGGAGGAAATGGTCTTTTACTTGTCCACATCTGAGGGACCGAGGGCTGGCTATTGTGCTTAGACGGGGTTGATAAGGGTGTCCCCGGCAAACTGCCGGTCTGTGAGGAAAATGCAGGCGGACATGTTAGGTTGGTGCTATCGATGTCGAACAGCGCTCAACACCAGCTGGTGTTACCACCTCCAAAGAAAATGATGACCTGCCAATCACGCTGGCTGTTGCGGGTAAAGAGGTGGCAGGTCTGCGCCCCAAAACAGGTGTGACTGCTGTCACAGAGGATGAAGAGGCCGCGGATGCACAAGATATGGCAGACGGTGGTTGGCCCGGCCGGCTAGGCCGCATTGTAGCACACTGAGCTTCCCACTGCAACTTATGCTTCATGTCCATGTGCCGGTTCATGCATGAAGTACTCAAACTATGTATTTTTTGGCCTCTACTTAGCTTTTGCTGACAAATGTTACAGATAACACGAGTTGGGTCATCTTTATCGATCTGAAAAAATGCCCAGGCTATGCAAGGCTTAGCACCCATGCGACCTGAAGAGCCACCACGACTTGTGGTGAGAGGCAGAGTTGTGTTTGAGGATGCAGTTGTTGACGTGCTTCCAGTACTACGTCTCTGTCCAGGAAGGCGCAACCTGACCTCGTCATCACTAGCATCTTCCTCCACCTCCTCTGCTGACCTCATCTCTTGGCTGACTATGGGTTGACAGTAAGTGGGATCTCCAACCTCATCATCATCACCCTGTGCGTTATCACACCCGTCGTCCTCAGAGCCAACCTGTTCCTGCCCTGACAAAAAACTAAAGTTGTCGCTCCAATCAGGTATTTGAGTCTTATCATCGTCTTCCTCATTGTCTCCACCAACACGAGTTACAGTTTGGGAATGAGCGTCTACATTATGGTCAGAACCTTCTGCGTCTGGTCCTGGATCCGACTCATAAAGATTCTGGGCATCAGTGCAGATCATTTCCTCGTCTGGATTCACAGAAGCGCTGGAGTCGACCTCTGATTCCCAGGCTATAGTATGAGTAAACAGCTCTGCAGACTCAACCATCTGTTCTACCTCATACTCAGACGGGCAGCTGGAGATTTGGGAGCTGTGAGGAAGCAAGTGCGAATGGGGTGACACCTTTGAGGACTGGAGTATTTGTGATGTTGAAGTTGATGTGGAGGAGAGCCCACTTAAAGGAGCACTTGATATCCGTTGAAGCACCTGCTGTTTTTGTGCCTCATCTGGAATTTGTAGCGATTGGCGTGGCCGTAAGAAAGGGATCTTATCACATTGTCCGCTAAAAGAAGTAGACATTTTAGTTTGGCTGGAAGATGGTCTTTCTTCTGCAGATGTTACTGTTGCTTTAACACCTACCCCACGGACACAACCTTTTTTCCCCTTCCCAACATGCCTATTCCCCTTTCCACCAGCAGCAGGCCTTTTTCCACTCATTTTGGTGGTTAACTAATTCACAACTCTGGAGTTGTTTGCACAAAAAAACAATGGATGGGAACCGAGCAGAGCTGAGTGGCCAAACTGTGGTATTAGGCCAAAACTATTGGCTGGGTTAGATGCAGAAAAAAATTATATTCAATTTGCAACCTGATGGAGGTCTGTATAGATGGATTAATACAACAAGTCCCACACACAGCTAGAAGCCTAATATTTTTTCAGAGGTAGATGCAGAAAAAAATATATTCAGTTTGCAACCTGATGGAGGTCTGTATAGATGGATTAATAGAACAAGTCCCACACACAGCTAGAAGCCCAATAATTTTTTAGAGGTAGATGCAGAAAAAAATTTATTCAGTTTGCAACCTGATGGAGGTCTGTATAGATGGATTAATAGAACAAGTCCCACACACAGCTAGAAGCCCAATATTTTTTCAGAGGTAGATGCAGAAAAAAATATATTCAGTTTGCAACCTGATGGAGGTCTGTATAGATGGATTAATAGAACAAGTCCCACCCACAGCTAGAAGCCCAATATTTTTTCAGAGGTAGATGCAGAAAAAAATATATTCAGTTTGCAACCTGATGGAGGTCTGTATAGATGGATTAATAGAACAAGTCCCACACACAGCTAGAAGCCCAATATTTTTTCAGAGGTAGATGCAGAAAAAAATATATTCAGTTTGCAATCTGATGGAGGTCAGTATAGATGTACTAATACAACAAGTCCCACACACAGCTAGAAGCCCAATATTTTTTCAGAGGTAGATGCAGAAAAAAATATATTCAGTTTGCAACCTGATGGAGGTCTGTATAGATGGATTAATAGAACAAGTCCCACACACAGCTAGAAGCCCAATATTTTTTCAGAGGTAGATGCAGAAAAAAATATATTCAGTTTGCAACCTGATGGAGGTCAGTATAGATGGATTAATACAACAAGTCCCACACACAGCTAGAAGCCCAATATTTTTTCAGAGGTAGATGCAGAAAAAAATATATTCAGTTTGCAACCTGATGGAGGTCAGTATAGTTGGACTAATACAACAAGTCCCACACACAGCTAGAAGCCCAATATTTTTTCAGAGGTAGATGCAGAAAAAAATATATTCATTTTGCAACCTGATGGAGGTCTGTATAGATGGATTAATAGAACAAGTCCCACACACAGCTAGAAGCCCAATATTTTTTCAGAGGTATATGCAGAAAAAAATATATTCAGTTTGCAACCTGATGGAGGTCTGTATAGATGGATTAAAAGAACAAGTCCCACACACAGCTAGAAGCCCAATATTTTTTCAGAGGTAGATGCAGAAAAAAATATATTCAGTTTGCAACCTGATGGAGGTCTGTATAGATGGATTAATACAACAAGTCCCACACACAGCTAGAAGCCCAATATTTTTTCAGAGGTAGATGCAGAAAAAAATATATTCAGTTTGCAACCTGATGGAGGTCTGTATAGATGGATTAATAGAACAAGTCCCACACACAGCTAGAAGCCCAATATTTTTTCAGAGATAAATGCAGAAAAAAATATATTCAGTTTGCAACCTGATGGAGGTCAGTATAGATGGACTAATACAACAAGTCCCACACACAGCTAGAAGCCCAATATTTTTTCAGAGGTAGATGCAGAAAAAAATATATTCAGTTTGCAACCTGATGGAGGTCAGTATAGATGGACTAATACAACAAGTCCCACACACAGCTAGAAGCCCAAAATTTTTTCAGAGGTAGATGCAGAAAAAAATATATTCAGTTTGCAACCTGATGGAGGTCTGTATAGATGGATTAATAGAACAAGTCCCACACACAGCTAGAAGCCCAATATTTTTTCAGACGTAGATGCAGAAAAAAATATATTCAGTTTGCAACCTGATGGAGGTCTGTATAGATGGATTAATAGAACAAGTCCCACACACAGCTAGAAGCCCAATATTTTTTCAGAGGTAGATGCAGAAAAAAATATATTCAGTTTGCAACCTGATGGAGGTCTGTATAGATGGATTAATAGAACAAGTCCCACACACAGCTAGAAGCCCAATATTTTTTCAGAGGTAGATGCAGAAAAAAATATATTCAGTTTGCAACCTGATGGAGGTCAGTATAGATGGACTAATACAACAAGTCCCACACACAGCTAGAAGCCCAATATTTTTTCAGAGGTAGATGCAGAAAAAAATATATTCAGTTTGCAACCTGATGGAGGTCAGTATAGATGGACTAATACAACAAGTCCCACACACAGCTAGAAGCCCAAAATTTTTTCAGAGGTAGATGCAGAAAAAAATATATTCAGTTTGCAACCTGATGGAGGTCTGTATAGATGGATTAATAGAACAAGTCCCACACACAGCTAGAAGCCCAATATTTTTTCAGAGGTAGATGCAGAAAAAAATATATTCAGTTTGCAACCTGATGGAGGTCTGTATAGATGGATTAATAGAACAAGTCCCACACACAGCTAGAAGCCCAATATTTTTTCAGAGGTAGATGCAGAAAAAAATATATTCAGTTTGCAACCTGATGGAGGTCTGTATAGATGGATTAATAGAACAAGTCCCACACACAGCTAGAAGCCCAATATTTTTTCAGAGGTAGATGCAGAAAAAAATATATTCAGTTTGCAACCTGATGGAGGTCAGTATAGATGGACTAATACAACAAGTCCCACACACAGCTAGAAGCCCAATATTTTTTCAGAGGTAGATGCAGAAAAAAATATATTCAGTTTGCAACCTGATGGAGGTCAGTATAGATGGACTAATACAACAAGTCCCACACACAGCTAAAAGCCCAATATTTTTTCAGAGGTAGATGCAGAAAAAAATATATTCAGTTTGCAACCTGATGGAGGTCTGTATAGATGGATTAATAGAACAAGTCCCACACACAGCTAGAAGCCCAATATTTTTTCAGAGGTAGATGCAGAAAAAAATATATTCAGTTTGCAACCTGATGGAGGTCTGTATAGATAGATAAATAGAACAAGTCCCACACACAGCTAGAAGCCCAATATTTTTTCAGAGGTAGATGCAGAAAAAAATATATTCAGTTTGCAACCTGATGGAGGTCTGTATAGATGGATTAATAGAACAAGTCCCACACACAGCTAGAAGCCCAATATTTTTTCAGAGGTAGATGCAGAAAAAAATATATTCAGTTTGCAACCTGATGGAGGTCTGTATAGATGGATTAATAGAACAAGTCCCACACACAGCTAGAAGCCCAATATTTTTTCAGAGGTAGATGCAGAAAAAAATTTATTCAGTTTGCAACCTGATGGAGGTCTGTATAGATGGATTAATAGAAAAAGTCCCACACACAGCTAGAAGCCCAATATTTTTTCAGAGCTAGATGCAGAAAAAAATTATATTCAATTTGCAACCTGATGGAGGTCAGTATAGATGGACTAATAGAATGATGCTATGCCCAAAAGATTTTACTTCACTAGGTGCAGTAAAAAAATTGGTATTCTATACACAGGTGGTATATCTTGCAACACAGATAGGCTACTCCACTGACTAACACACTCTGCAATAGGCCAAAAAGGATTAGCTTTGCTAGATTCAGCCAAATGCTGTGAAAAAAACTTGCACAGCACTGGCACAGACCTGCCTGGCAAAAACTGATAGGAACTGATGTAACCTAGTCCTGAAAAGGACTCCAATTACAATTAGTCTTTACTCCCACAATCTATCTATTTAAGAGCACAGACCTGCCTGATAAAAGTCGTAGGAAATGCTGTAACCTAGTCCTTAAAAGGACTGCAATCACAACTATTCCCTACTCCCAAGCTATCTGTAGATTTGTGCGAAAATTGGCTTGAAATTAACAAGGTATAGCGCACACAGCAACAGCGGTGCCGTCTAACACGCAGCTGCAGCAGTGAGAAAATGGTGGCGACGGGGAAAATGGCTTGGTCTTATAGGGCAAGGACATGTGACATACACTGCCAATGACACATGCCCTTGCTTGTGTGAAAAAAAGCACTTCGCTCCATGTGTGCGCTGCTGATAGGCTGACAGATTGCACCTCCCCACTGCAAATGCGGGAAAGAGAAAAAAAAATGGAGATCTTCATTGTTCCTGCAGAGATCCATCCCCTGCCCCTCCCCCCACCCCGCTGTACACTCAAACTGCGTATTAACATTAATTTTCATCATTACTGAGAAAAAATCCAGTTATGATTTTGGTGCACGAACAGTTATCGAACATAACCTCGAACAGCCGAATTTTTCTCAAATTGTTCGTGTTCGCCGAAAGGCTCGAACACCGCCCAAAACAGCTCGAATTTGAGATTGGCGAACAGTTCGAGTAGAACAACGCTCATCTCTACTGCTGCCCACCCAGAATTCACACCGGAGGACCCCCTGTTGCCTCCTGAATCCCCCGGGATACCACTTGAGGACAATTGGAGAGAGATTTGCACCTGATACCTCGCCCGCTTCGTCCAGTGAGTCCGACCTAGTGTTCTCCGAAGCAGAGGTTACCCCTGAGTCTCTACACCCCTCCGATCAGGCGGAGGATCTCCAGTTGTCTCCTGAACCCTTCGGGGTGCTACCTGGTAGCGAATGGACAGAGACTTTCCTATACTCGGTACCTGATACCTCGGCTGCTTCATCCAGTGAGTCCGACCTAGTGTACTCTGAAGCAGAGGTTACCCATGAGTCTCTTCACCCCTCCGACCTGGCGGAGGACCTCCAGTTGTCTCCTGAGCCCTTCGGGGTGCTACCTGGTAGCGAAAGGACAGAGACTCTCCTATACTCTGTACCTGATACCTTGCTCGCTACGTCCAGTGAGTCCCACCTAGTGTACTCCGAAGCAGAGGTTACTCCCGAGTCTCTACACCCCTCTGACCAGGCGGAGGACCTCCAGTTGTCTCCATAACCCTTCGGGGTGCCACCTGGTGGTGAATGGACAGAGACTTTCCTATATCCTGGAGCTGATAACTTGCTCGCTTCGTCTAGTGAGTCTAACCTAGTGTACTCCGAAGCACGGGTTATTCATGAGTCTCTTCACCCCTCCGACCAGGTGGAGGACCTCCAGTTGTCTCCAGAACCCTTCGGGGTGCCACCTGGTGGTGTATGGACAGAGACTTTCCTATACTCGGCACCCGATACCTCGCCTGCTTCGTCCAGTGAATCCGACCTAGTGTACTCTGAAGCAGATGTTTTCCCCGAGCCTCTGCACTCTTCTGACCCAGCAGAGGACCTCCAGTTGTTTCCTGACTACTCCGGGGTACCACCAGATAACAAAGAGACAGTGACTTTTTCTCACCCTGTACCTGATAACCCGTCTATTTCTTCCTGTGAGTTTGACAAGATGTACCTCGAAGCAAAGATTACCCCCAAGTCTCTGCTCCCCTCCTACCCGGTGGAGGACTTCCAGTTGTCTCCAGTACCCTCTGGGGTGCCACCTGAAAATATGTGGAGAGAGACTTCCTTGCGTGCTGTTCCTGGTACTCCACCCGTTTCGTCTGTTGCTGAGGATGGCTGGATAGGAGGTAGCATCCTAGCTAACCAGATGAGACCAGTTTTTCCTGTGGACAGTGGAACTGATCTCCTTGAAGTGAAGGATTGGCCCTCGAATTCCCTGCAGAAGATTCTGGCAGGCCTGAAGAAGAGGGGGCGTAAGGGGCGGGGTACTGTAACATACCTGGCGGCGTCCTTGCATAGTGGTCCATCTCCCACTGTGCAAGAGCGCGCACTTGATCTCCAGTCCAGAATGTCTCTCTGGCTTCCCTCCATGCTGTCTGTTTGTGTCTGTTTCTGCTGCTTAAGGGCGGCGCCCGATCACTTCCTGCTTTTTGTACCTGCTGTGGGTCACACCCCTTGTGCGTCATCAGCCTATTGCTGTCTGTCACCTGGTATTTAACCCAGCTGCCCCAATCAATCCCTGCCTGAGCATTGTGTTTCATTCAGTGTGTGCTTTCACTCTGAAGGTGCCAGGTCCCGTTCTGTGTTCTCTTGTCTGCCTATCCTGGAGGCTGTATTTCCAGGCCTGTCTGAACACGTTCCTAGCCTGTTCCTCCCGCCTTCTAGGGGCCGATTACCTAGACCCGCTCCTGTATCTTGTCTGTCCTGTCTGAACACGCTCCTTGCCTGTTCGTCCCACCTCTCTGGGGGCCGTATTCCCTCACCCGCTCGTGTATTCCGCAGCAGTGTCGGACTCCTCCGTACACTCAGTTCCAGTCTGAACTCTCTCCTATCTTTTACCTGTTTTTTCTCTATGTTCGTTCCTTTCCTTTTTCTGCAGAGTCTGAACTCGTACCTAACTCCTGCTTGTTGTCTCTGTACTCCCGTTTGTGAGTTTGTGGTCCACTCGCTACTTCTCTGCAAGTACCCTGTGGGTATCTGGCTCTGCCTTTCCCTTCCTGTCTGTTCCGTGTGAACAGAGCCCTGTCCCCCCCTGCTCTGCCTTGCTCACCGCTCCAGGCGGTCTCGTCCTGCTCTGCTCTTGCTCACCGCTCCAGGCGGTCTCGTCCTGCTCTGCTCTTGCTCACCGCTGCAGGTGGTCTCGTCCTGCTCTGCTCTTGCTCACTGCTCCAGGCGGTCTCGTCCTGCTCTGCTCTTGCTCACCGCTCCAGGCGGTCTCGTCCTGCTCTGCTCTTGCTCACCGCCCCAGGCGGTCTCGTCCTGCTCTGCTCTTGCTCACCGCTCCAGGCGGTCTCGTCCTGCTCTGCTCTTGCTCACCGCTCCGGGCGGTCTCGTCCTGCCCTGCTCTTGCTCACCGCTCCGGGCGGTCTCGTCCTGCCTGCTCTTGCTCACCACTCCGGGCGGTCTCGTCCTGCCCTGCTCTTGCTCACTGCTCCGGGCGGTCTCGTCCTGCCCTGCTCTTGCTCACCGCTCCGGGCGGTCTCGTCCTGCCCTGCTCTTGCTCACCGCTCCGGGCGGTCTCGTCCTGCCCTGCTCTTGCTCACCGCTCCGAACGGTCTCGTCCTGCCCTGTTCTCGCTCACCTCTCTGGGCGGCCTCACTCTGCTGTGTTTGTCCGCCACATCTGTGGTTCTGTTCCAGAGTCCCAGTGTGTACTGGGTCCTATCCCGCCTGTGTTCCTACCTGCTAGTGCCTTCCTGTCTGCACTCTAGCCGTGCTTGCCTGTACCCCCCTGCCTGCATACCCGCCTGCCTGCATACCAGTTGTGCCAGCCTAACCAGTCTGTTCCTGTATTCCCTTGTGTGGGTCAACAGCCGTGTCTGGGGTCTGTCCTGGAGTAGCACCTGGTCCCTCTGCTAGGTTCCTCCTTGGTGCACTGGCGTCGTATGCTGTCGTGCGACCCTGGTCGGATCGGGTGAATACCTAGTTACGCCCCTCCAGGCATTCACTCTCCGGCACGGTCCAGTGGAATCACACGCACACGCCGCTCAGCCCGGGCGTGTGCATTACAATTACCACCTACCCCACGCCTATTCCCCTTTCCATCACAACCTTGCTTTTTCCCCCTGATGTCGCTCAGATACTGTGGTTGGAGTACACTATTGGCAACAAAGTTTTTTTTACTGTGGATGGGGCCTGTATACAATAGAATATATGCTCCAAAAAATTCTAAACTGCGATGAGACCTGCTGTATCACGTTAGTAACAGAAGAAATTAGATTTTTTAATGTGGATGATCTCTGCATACAGCTGAATTTCACCACCTGAAAATTACAAGCAGAGATGTGGAGTGCTGTATCATGTTAGTAACAGAAAAAATTAGTTTTTTTTTTACTGTGAATGAGCTCTGCATACAGTAGAATATATGTGACGCGCCCCCTGAGCCGTGGGGTACTTGGTAGCCGGGCCGGTCCTGTATTGGGGTAGTCACGGTGGCAGTGACCCAGTCCGTGACCCAGAGCGGTCAATTAAAGGGAAAGTAAAAGGGGAATAAAGTTTTTAGAGATAATGTTCGTGATGCCACCTGTGGTATGCGGCTATATGGGGCCGCCACTGCGGTGCAGATCCACTGGAGCTGATGGTGACGCAGCAGAGTTGGTTCAGCTCTCCACAGGCAGAGCTAAGCTCCAGGGCAGTGTAGTGATGATTTTATGAGGTAGATGTTGCTGGTGCAGTGTAGTACAGGGCTGGTGATGGCGCAGCTATTATTCAAGTACACAGTGGGGTGCAGTCTTCATGCTTTACTCAGAGTTGTTCAAGACTTCAGGTTACAGCTGTGTTACGGTGTGTAACCGCCCACGTCCTGTGTCCTCTGGGGTAGGGATCCAGCAATCTCTCAGGTACCTCAGGAGCACTTAACGGGACCCTGTTCTATGTACCTTTCCCTGTCATCTCACTGCGCTGGCTCTTGCCCTCCTGCCCTGTGCCTCACAATCAGTGTCCCAAGCCAGTGGCCTACCGCCTTGTGGGGTGACGTGCAGTCCCTTGGATCCTATGCGGACACCTTTTCGGCGAAGAAATTGTGGCTGTTGGCTGCAGCACCTTGAAAATGCAGCAGCCTCCGGTTGTGTAGCTGAGCCTGGTTGTTCTCCACTAGTTTAGGGGCAAGTCCCCTCTCTGCGGCCTGATCCCTTCACGTCCGTGTGAATTCGTGTGCACGGGTGGCTTCCTGCACTCACCCTGCCCCAGGGATTCCCTCTGTTCCTACTGGAGCCCTTCTCACTGCTCCTCTTTTCCTTCTTCCCTTCTCCTGGGCATCTCTCACTGGACACCTGCTCTTCTCTCCACTCCTCCTGACCAGAGCTCCTTCTGAGCTCCTGCTCCCAACTCTCACTCTGACTCTCTCCTCACGACTGACTTACTCTAGAATCTTCCACACTCTCTTTTATACTCCTACCTTCTGTGCTCCCCTGAACTTCTTCCTTCACCCACCTCCTCTACCTAGTTCCACCCTCCAGATAGGGACCAGGGACTGTGCTCTCCCTTAGGAGCAATCTCGCCCTTCCCTACTGAAGTGGAGTGTATTGGATGTGGGTGTGTGGGTCCCGGGTAGTACTCCTTCCTTACCTGAGAGTGAGGTACCACACCTCTGGGTGAGATGCAGTACCTCTGTGGCGACTGGACCCACATATGCACCAAAAAATGTCAAGCTGAGATGTGACCTGCTGTATGTATCATGGTAGTAACAGCAAAAATTTGAGTTTCAAAGGTGTACTTGTGCATGGAGCACAATAGAAGCAGTGGACAACAGAGTTCTATGCTGAACTGTGCCCTGCTGTATCTGTCTGGACCTCACTAATAGCACCTCACTAACAGCACAAAAAATAGGTCTGCTGGAAGGTCGATTTCCCAGCCACACAGGACCCTATCTATCTAAACTATCTGACTTAGAAACCGCCTAGCTAACTATCAGGTTAGCTAAAGCTGACGTATCAGGTTAGCTAAAGCTGACAATGAATTAAGGCTTGCAAGAGATGTCAAAAGCAATAAAAAAGGATTTTGGGGGTATGTCAAAAGTAAAAGAAAAGTCAAAGATGCTATAGGATTTTTACAGGATGAAAATGGAGAAATGGTAAGAGAGGATGTTGAGAAGGCCGAACTTTTTAATTCCTATTTTGCATCTGTTTTCTCTCAGAAAGAAAATGTAACATCAACTGATTTTCACTGTCCTTTTAAAGGAATAGAAGAATCCAAGTTATCTGTAAACAGAAAGATTGTGAGGGAATATTTAGCTAACATAAATGAGTTCAAGTCTCCAGGTCCAGATGAATTACACCCCAGAGTACTGAAGGAGATCGTAGAAGAAATTTTAGAACCATTCTCCATAATCTTTGAAAATTCTTGGAGAACAGGAGAAGTCCCAGAAGACTGGAGAAGAGCAAATGTTGTTCCTATCTTCAAAAAGGGGAAGAAGGTGGACCCAGGGAACTATAGGCCGGTGAGTCTGACTTCTATACCAGGAAAGATCTTTGAACAAATTATTAAACATCATGTATGTAAGTACCTGGATAAGAATGAAGTGATTAACCAGAGTCAGCATGGGTTTGTAACTAACAAGTCATGTCAGACTAACTTAATTTCCTTCTATGACAGAATCACTGACTGGGTGGATCAGGGAAATGCTGTAGATATAGTATATCTTGACTTCAGCAAAGCATTTGACAAAGTATCTCACACCATCCTTATTGAAAAAATGACCAAGTATGCAATGGACCAGGCAACTGTTAGGTGGATTCATAACTGGCTTAGTGATCGGACTCAAAGGGTGGTTGTAAATGGCTTCACATCCAGCTGGATGAATGTCTCAAGTGGGATACCACAGGGCTCTGTCCTGGGACCTGTATTGTTCAACATCTTCATCAATGATTTAGATGAAGGAATTGAGGGTAAACTGATTAAATTTGCTGATGACACAAAGCTAGGAGGGATAGCTAATACTAGAGAAGAGAGAGAGAGGATTCAAAAAGACCTAAATAAACTGGAGCAGTGGGCAGCAACCAACAGAATGGTTTTTAACAGGGAAAAATGCAAAGTACTACATCTGGGCAATAAAAATGAAAAAAGCATATACAGAATGGGAGGAATAGAGCTAAGCAACAGTACATGTGAAAAAGACTTAGGTATACTAATAGATCATAGACTGAACATGAGTCAACAGTGTGATGCAGCAGCAAAAAAGGCAAATACAATTCTGGGATGTATTAACAGAAGCATACAGTCTAGATCACGTGAAGTCATTATCGGTCTTTACTCCTCTTTGGTCAGACCTCATCTGGAATACTGTGTACAGTTTTGGGCACCACATTTTAAAAAAGACATAGACAAACTGGAACAAGTTCAGAGAAGAGCGACCAGAATGGTGACTGGTCTGCAAACCATGTCCTATGAGGAACGGTTGCAGGATTTGGGAATGTTTAGCTTGCAAAAAAGAAGACTGAGAGGAGACTTAATAGCTGTCTACAAATATGTCAAGGGCTGTCACATTGTAGAAGGATCATCTTTATTCTCATTTGCACAGGGAAAGACTAGAAGCAACGGGATGAAACTAAATGGGAGGAGACACAGATTAGATATTAGAAAAAACTTTTTGACAGTTAGGGTGATTAATGAGTGGAACAGGCTGCCACGAGAGGTGGTGAGTTCCCCTTCAATGGACGTCTTCAAACAGAGGCTGGACAGACATCTGTCTGAGATGATTTAGTGAATCCTGCTTTGAGCAGGGGGTTGGACCAGATGACCCAGGAGGTCCCTTCCAACTCTACCATTCTATGATTCTATGATTCTATGATTCTATCTAAAATCTTTCAGTATCCAGGAGCAGCGACAGGAGCATACTACCGGAGCTGTTATACTAACAAAATGGCACTAAAACAACATGTCCGCTCCTTATATGGAGAGGGACATGTGATTTCAGCAGCCAATGGCACAAGCCCTTGTGTCTGGACATAATGGATGGTTATTGCGCCCTGATTGGCTTGCCGCAATATGCGCACATTAAGTTAAGAAGAAAAAAAATTAGATAACCAGCACGCCACGCCTCTGATCTCTCCCCACCCCCTCCCTTAATCAAACACGTCCCCCCCACTAATCATACAGCACCACTATCCTGGCCAAAGTGCTAAAAATACTGTAGTGGAAATGCAATTATTTGCCGGATTTTTATCGAATTTTGCAGATTTTAAGTAAAAACGCTCGGGTGTCCGATCACAAATCCAAATGTGTAACGTTTGTGCCGAATTTAAAATTGGCAAACGCTTTTCAAACATGTTCGCTCATCTTTAGTGCATACTTATTATTAATATACTGGCTAAGCTTAAAATAATGTTTCTTTCCTATTCATACAGTGCTAATACTACAATTTCCAGCAACACTCTGCTGACAACTAATACCTCTCTCTCTCTGTGAGCTCCTGGCAAGCCGCACTTCTCTGAGCTGATTATTCAGATTTGTGCTGAACCCGGCTGATTGATAAATATGTCAGCTCTGCCATTCTCAGCTCAGCTGTATCCGCGACAGATATTTGTCGTATTATCAACCTAATCTAAGTGTAGAATTCACTCTTTTCTTCTGTGCACTGTATGGCATTGTACACAGCTGAATTAATATTTTGCCATCTACTTTAATATAGCTGCCTTTGTGTTTTTACATCATTTCTACGTTGACTGGTTTCCAGCAGACCTCAACTAGGCTGTGCGGAGCTAAAACAAACAGGGCTGAGCTGTGTTTAAAGTCTGAAGTGCACAAATCATTGATGTAAAACTGCAAATGGCACTTTGTTGATGCATATGGCAGAGGATTATCTTCTGTCAGAGATGGGAGAATAGCAGAGCTATGAAAGAAGAAAACCAGCTGCGAGAGACTGCACTCTGCATGATTGACCAGAGCAGTAAAACTACAGAAGGACAGATCCAAATGAAATGTGAGGGTAAATACAGCATGGAGGAAAATCCTTTGGGGTGTGATATGTGCAAAACGGATCAGATTTAATCATGAGTGATAATTAGAGATGAGCGAATATGTTCGAAAAAAGTTTGCAATTTCAAATTGGCACAAATATGGCACATTCGGATTTGTGATCGGAAACACGAACATTTTTTCTTAAAATCTGTAAAATTTGGTGAAAGTGTGGGAAATTATTGCGTTACCACCAAAGTATTTTTAGCACTTTGGCTAGGATAGTGGTGGTGTATGATGACCGGGGGGGGGGGGCGTGTTTAATGAGAGGAGGGGATGGGGAGAGCTCAGAGGAGTGGCGTGCTTGTAATCCTTTTTTTTTATCCTAATTTTATGTGTGCAAACTGCCACTAGCCAATCAGGGCACAGGAACCATCCACATGTCCAGACACAAGGGCTTGTGTCATTGGCTGCTGAAATCACATGTCCCTCTCTATATAAAGAGCGGACATGTTGATTTAGCGCCATTTTGTGATTATAACAGGTCAGAGAGGCTACTCCTGAGGCTGCTCCTGTATTCATTAGAGATTTTAGCTAGTTAGCTAGGCGGTTGCTTCTAAGTCAGATAGTTTAGATAGCTATTGTACTGTGTCGCTGTGAAATCGACCTTCCAGCAGATTTTTTTTTCTTGTGCTATTAGTGAGGTCCAGACAAAGACAGCAGGGCACATTTCATAGAAGTTTGTTGTGCACTGCTTCTATTGTGCTCTATGCACGAGTACACCTTGAAAATCAAATTTTTTCAACTGCTAACGTGATACAGAAAGCCACATCTCACCTTGTCATTTTATGGCGGTGAAATTTAGCTGCATGCAGAGCTTATGCAGAGTAAAAAATTCTATTTTTTCTGTGACTAACATGATGCAGCATGCCATAGCCCACCTTGTTATTTTGTGATGATAAAATTCAGCTGTATGCAGAGCACATGCAGAGTAAAAAAATCGATTTTTTTTCTGTGACAAATGTGACACAGAAGGCTAGATCTGAGTTTGAAATTTCTTGGAGCATATATTCTATTGTATACAGGCCTCATCCGTATTAAAAAAAAATGCTTACTTCTGTTACTAACATGATACATTAGGGGAGATCTCAGTTTGAAATTGTTTGGAGCATATCTTCTATGTTATAGAGGTCTCATCCACAGTAAAAAAAATACTTTCTTCTTTTACTAAAGTGATACAGTAAGGGAGATCTTAGTTTGAAATTGTTTGGAGCATATTTCTATGTTAAACAGGCGTAATCCACACTGGAAAAATACTTTCTTCTGTTACTAACGTGATACAGTAGGGGAGATCTCAGTTTGAAATTGTTTGGAGCATATCTTCTATGTTATAAAGGCCTCATCCACACTAAAAAAATACTTTCTTCTGTTACTAATGCGATACAGCAATCCATATCTCACCTTGTCATTTAATGCCACTGAAATTTAGCTGTGTACAGAGCTGTTGCAGAGTAAAAAATCAATTTTTTTGTTGCTAAAAGCGTGCTCATGCCACACTATCTGAGCGACAGGAGTGTGAAAAAGAGAGGTCATGGTGGAAGGGGGAATAGGCTTGGTGTTCTACGTTTACCTGGGGTAGGTGACAATGTTAGTGAAAGCACTAGTAGTGAACCAACACCGTCACCTCCTATCCAAAAACAACTGACAACTTATGTTACTGGACGAGTTGCTCCACTCCCTTTCTTTGGCAGCTGCACAGCGATAAGCCTTGTTGATGAGGGCCAGATAGAGCATGTGCTCCAGCATATGGCAGGCACTTTTCCAAGTGGCCTCTCCTCCTCTTCCTCCACCTCAACATCACACACAGTACAGTCCACAGAGGTGGCATCCCAATTACCCTTGCTTTTCCCCTCATCACAACTCTCCAACACCCAACTGACTGTAGGGAACCACAGATGGGTGAGTCTGTAGAGCTGTTCACACATTCTATGCCAGGGGCATCAGAAGTGTACTCCAAAGATTCACAGAGTCAAGAAAAGTAAATCATCTGCACCAATGCCCAAATTTTTTTTATGTTGGATCTGGGGCAGAACAAAGTAGAGTCTGAGCAGCATCCTGACCCTTGACACCAGATGTTAATCCCTGGGGGGGGGTGATCCCGATGAGACTGAGATACCTGAAGCTCACGCAGACTGTACTGTGCTGTCAGGGCAGGAAGAGGAGGAGGGTGACTTTCAGGGTGAGGAATTGGATAACACAGAGGATGATGATGAGGTTGTAGATCCCACTTGGTGTGAACCCCGAGGCAAGCAACTGAGTAGGTCATCTGAGGAGGTGGAGGAGGAGGAAGATGAGGAGGTTACATTGTGGCCTATGGCGCAGATATGAAGTGATGCAACCACGACAAGCAATGCATCCTTACCGACAACTGTGGCTGTGGCCTGCATCGGTCGTGGGTCTACAGCTTGCTGGGGCGACAAGGGTTGACTAGCTTGGGCCTTTTTTGACTTCGCAAAGGATGAGCCAACTCACGTTATTTGTAGTGATAAGCGAGCACTAAAATGCTCAGGTACTCGTTGCTCGAGTCGAGCAAATTGGAAGGCTCGAGTGCTCGGTCAGAGTAACAAGCCCAATGTAAGTTTATGGGAAACTCAAGCATTTTTAAGGCAGCTCCAGCCGGCGGTCTGCAGAGGTCATAAAAATTGTCCAAATCGAAGGGAAAAGTGTTCAAATGACATGGGAACAGCATGAGGAAGACCCCTGGAAGCATTTCTGACTCCCAGGTCAATTCTATCAAAAATGTTGTCAGACTTATTACGCCACTTTTACAGACTCACAATAAAACATACAAAAACTAAACCAAAATGGATTTTCCTGGGAAATATGTTGAGGAACATCCTTTCCAGGGTAATGACTTGTATATAAGGCAAAATAAATAACCAAAAACAAAAATGCTCCTCCAGACCTTGGGTTATGTTCACACATAGCGTTTTTGATAAGTTTTTGAACTTTTGCATTTCTTTCAACTGTGACAAATGCATTCACCGGGAAATGTCATTTTAACATTTCACAACCTTATCTGGCCATGTGGTGTCTGAAACATCATGAGACACATCCTGTTTCATTTATGAAGGAGGGATTGTGAAAGTCACAAACACTATTTTTACAGCCTTACTATTCTTAAAGGGCCAGCAGTCGGCAATGCTTTGTTGGTCCCATTATTAAAGAGTGTGTCTCCTATACTGTTTTTGCGAATGCAGTGACTGCAAGGGATGCCAAAAATTTGGACGCACCCCAATACCCCTTTGAAGAGACATAGAGGAGGGTCTTAGTAAAAAAAATGTTCCCATTATAAAGGAGTGGGTCTCCTATAGTAGAAATGCCCATGCAGTGACTGCAAGGGCTGCCAAAATTTGGGAAAAACCTCACTAACAATGTAAAGACACATAGGGCTGGGCCACAGTAATGAGTACGACATGTTCACATTAGAAAGGAGAGGGTCTGTTATACAGTTATAGGGTATGCAGTGAGTCCAACAGCTGCCAAAATTTAGGAAAAAACTCACTAACAATTTAAACACACATAGAGCAGGGCCACAGTAAGGACATGTTCCCATTATAAAGGAGAGGGTCTGCTATCCAGTTATAGGGTATGCAGTGAGTCCAACAGCTGCCAAAATTTAGGAAAAACCCCACTAACAATTTAAACACAGACAGAGCTGGGCCACAGTAATGACGTGATCCCATTAGAAAGGAGAGGGTCTGCTATACAGTTATAGGGTATGCACTGAGTCTAACGGCTGCCAAAAATTAGGAAAAACCCTACTAACAATTTAAAGGCACATAGAGCTGGGCTACAGTAACGAGTAAGACATGTTCCTATTAAAAAAGAGTGGGTCTCCCATACTGTTTGCCTATGGAGTGAATGCAATAGCTGTCAAAAATTTGGAGGAATTCCAATGCCCCTTGCAAGATATGGAGAGGTCAGAGGGCCTCCTGAAAACAATGATCCCATAATTAGGAAGTGGGTCTCCCATACTGTTTGCCTATGCAGTGAGTGCAACGGCTACCAAAAATTTGGAGGCACTCCAATGTCCCTTGCAAGAGATGTAGATATGGTAATATGGTAGATATGGTGGTGATATGTAGGAGGATGTGGAGGATGAGGATGAGGAGAAGGAGGAGGACAAGAGCAAATAAACAAAATCAGAAAGCATATACCCATGCCTGGGTGTGAAGACAGAGGTGCATGGGAATAGAGTTAGACCTCCCAAAAAAAAGACACTGTATTTGAGTTCATGTTACGGTGGTGTTGAGAAGTCTGGCCCAATCCAGCCCTTGTTTATTTTTATAAGAGTCAGCCTGTCAGCATTTTCAGTTGACAGGCGGATGCGTCTATCGGTTATAATTCCACCGGCGGCACTAAAAACCCGCTCTGACAAAACGCTAGCAGTACTGCAGGCCAGGACCTCCAAGGTGTAGAGAGCCAGTTAATGCCACATGTCCAGCTTGGATACCCAATAATTATAAGGCACAGAGGAATCACACAGGTCATTGGTACGGTCGGCAAGGTACTCCCTCACCCTCTTCCAAAACTGTTCCCTCCTTGGGAGAGTACTCCGTGCCTTAGTGCCTGTGCGATGGGAGGGTCTGAGAGAACTGTCCCAGGACTTTGACAGTGTTCCCCTGCCTCTTCTGGATTGCATTTGTGACTCTCTCGCCTGTACTCCTTGGTTGTACAACGAACAGTGACCTCTGCCGCCAGCGTTTTCAGATGGGAATTTTTAAAATAATTCAGCAACAAGGGAATTCTTGTACTGCCCCATTTTATTAGGCCTGTCCTGCTCGGGAATAAGAGACAGAAAGTTTTCCTTATAGCATGGGTCTAGAAGTGTCACCAACCAGTAATGACTGTCACCCAAAATTTGGACAACGCGAGGGTCACGGGAAAGGTATAGTAATATATACTCAGCCATGAGTGCCAGACTGCTAACAGGCAAAACTTCCATGTCCTCACCAAGAGGACGACTGACCATGCTCTCCTCCTCTTCCTCCTCCTCCTCCTCCCTGTCCTCAGGTCATCCATGCTGAACAAACAGTATGACAGTTGTGCAGGTATTACCGTCTATAGCGCAAAAACCTAGCTCCTGTTCTTCCTCCTCCTCTTCCTCATTGTCACCCAATCCACATTGGGATGAGATCAGGTTGGGCTGTGTGGAATTACCCTGTATGGTTCCTTGCTCCATCTCATCGTACTCCGCCTGAAATGCATCCTCTTTAATTGTGAGCAGAGAGTGTTTCAGAAGACAGAGAAACGCTCACCATCTTGGTGTCTTCCTCAAAGTTTTGGAGAATAGTACAGATAACTGATATCCATGTCCACTCCTGAGGTTTTATGTGTGGAGTGTGACCTGAATACCGACGGCCTTGTTGATGCTGGTAGTCAACAACTGCCCTCTTCTGCTCACAAATCCTTCCCAACATCTGCAATGTAGAGTTCCAATGCATGAGGACATCGCAGATCAGTCGGTGAGATGGAAGCTCCAAACGCTGCTGAAGCATGGCAAGGGAGACGAAAGCTGTAGGTGACTTTCTAAAATGGGCACACACACGGCGTACTTTGACAAGCAGATCCGACAGATCCGGGTAGGTTTTGAGAAACCTCTGAACCACGAGGTTAAGCACATAAGCCAGGCATGTTACGTGTGTGAGCTCGCCTCGCCTCAGAGCCGCCACCAGGTTCCGGCCATTGTCACACACGACCATGCCTGGCTGTAGGGTCAGCCACAGATCTGCCTCCTCTTTCAGAGCTGTCCACAACTCTTCAGCATTGTGCGGTTTGTCAATTAAGCATATTAGCTTCAGCATAGCCTGTTGCCGCTTGGCCGAGCCGGTGCTGCAGTGCTTCCAGCTTGCGACTAATGTGGTCATTTCAGAGATGGAGGCTGAAGAGGAGGTGCAGAAGCTGTAGAATGTGGGGGCAACCCTGATTGATCCAGGGCCCGCAATAATCGGCGTCGGGAGGATGTGTTCCGTACCAAGGTCCGACTGGGTCCCGGCTTCCACTATATTAACCCACTGTGCCATCAACGAGATGTACTGTCCCTGCCCACAAGCACTTGTCCACGTGTCCGTGGTTAGGTGGACTTTCCCAATAACTGCGTTGTCGAGGGCACGGCTAATGATGTGGGACACGTGCTCGTGTAATGCGGGGATTCCACACCCAGAGAAATAGTGGCGGCTGGGGACCGAGTACCGAGGGACAGCCGCCGCCATCAGGTTGCAGAAAGCTTCCATCTCCATGAGCCTAAAAGGCAACATTTTGAGCGCAAGCATTCGCGAAATGTGTGAATTTAGTAATGTGGCCTCTGGGGTCTTGGCTGCGTATTTGCGCTAGCGTTCCAAGAACTGTGATAGGGACAACTGAACGCTGCACTGGGACAAGGACATGGACGTGCTTGCTGATGGTGCTAGTTGAGAGTGTTCAACGACACGTGCAGGGTGGGAGGCATCTTGGCATGCACCATTGACAGGGGATTGGCGTGCACACACAACAGCGGAAGAAGCAGTGTTTCTGGACCCTGGGGTTCAGCCCACTTAGTTTGGTGCTTTGCTGCCTTGTGCCTGATCATGCTGGTGGTGGTCAGGCTGCTAGTTTTGCTACCCCTGCTGATGCTGGCCTGGCAGGTAGTGCAAATGGCCTTATTTGGGGTTATCTGCAGAGTCTTTAAAAAACAACCAGACTCGGGAAGACCTAACTGTTGTACTGGCAACTTCCGTCGTGTTAGCATTACGAGGAACGCTTTCCTGCCTTGTGTCTGCTGCCACCACACTGCTTCTTCCTGCCTGTTTTGGTGTTATGGCTCCCTCCCTCTTTGTACTGCTGTCCTCGCTCTGTATGTCCCCATGCCAGGTTGGGTCAGTTACTATATCATCCACCACCTCGTCTTCCACTTCTGCACCCTGGTCCTCCTCCTGACTTACTGGCAATTGTGTCTCATCATCATAATCCACCTCTTGTGACAGTAATTGCACTTTCCCACCATTGCCTTCGTGTGACCATGGCTGCTGCAATATTTGGGCATCGCTACACGCATTCTCGTCTTAACTTGCTTGAAGCTGGCCAGACGAGAGGCCCGAATCTACAAATGGAAAAGTGAACAGCTCTTATGAGTGTCCAAGTGTGGGATCAGTTGTCTCCGGGCACTCGGCATGGGGGGAAGAAGAAGGACCAGGGTGAGGAATATGCGGTCCAGACTCACGGCTACTGAGACTTGACCATGTGGAAGACTGGGTGGTGGTGGTGGCAAAGTGACTGGAAGCATTATCTGCTATCCAACCAACAACCTTTTGACACTGCTCTGGGTTCAATAGTGGTGTACTGCGGTCCCCTAGTAATTGGGACAGTAAGGTCGAGCGACAAGATGGGGGTGTTTGTTGTGGCACAATTTCAGCTTGCCCACGGCCACGTCCTCTCCATGCACCATTACTGTCATGTCCACTTCCCATCCCTTGCCCATTTTAAATGGAGTACAATATTTTCCACGTTTACGAGAAATGGCTGATTTTGGAATGCAGTTATATGTGATACGTCTGACAGAGAACCACGGTTTTAAATAGCAGGTCTGTAATTTACTAATATTATTCTACACAGAGACCTAGTGTGAATAGCTTGACCGACACACTGCAACAAAATGGAAGGCAGAAATGGCTCATTTTGGTACACTGTTATATGTGATATATCTGACAGAGAACTACGGTTTTAAATAGCAAGCCTGTAATTTAATAATATTATTCTACACAGAGATCTAGTGTGAGTAGCTTGATCGACACACTGCAATAAAATGGAAGGCAGAAATGGCTGATTTTGGAACACTATTATAGGTGATATGTCTTACAGAGAACCACAGTTTTAAATAGCAGGCCTTCAATTTACTAATATTATTCTACACAGAGACCTAGTGTGAATAGCTTGACCGACACACTGCCATGAAATGAAAGGCAAAAATGTCTGATTTTGGAACGCTGTTAGATGTGTTATGTCTGACAGAGAACCACGGTTTTAAATAGCAGACCTGTAATTTACTAATACTATTCTTCACAGACAACTAGTGTGAATAGCTTTACCAACACACTACAACAGAATGGAAAAGGAGGACATTATTTTCCACTTTCAGTTCAAATTTCTGGATTTTTATCGCTGAAATATGGAACAGATCTGGTTGTATTCTGAAGTACTAAAATGCAAATGTAGCAGAAAAATTGTGTACGCTGGATTGCTTTTTAAGCAAATAACCAGGATTAAGATAAAAAAAACTTTACCCTGGCCCCTGATATCTGAGGCTATGTCTACAAACATTTGTAATTATTACAGTAGCTGCAAACAGGATGTTCAATGGACCCTCTTGCGCTATATGCACTGCAGTCTGCCACATACACTGCCTGCCTAACACTGATTATATGCAGCTGGATTAGTCCTCAGAAGGACTGTTAGTTCAGATGGATATATACAGTATAGACCAAAAGTTTGGACACACCTTTTCATTTACAGATTTTTCTGTATTTTCATGACTATGAAAATTGTACATTCACACTGAAGGCATCAAAACTATGAATTAACACATGTGGAATTATATACTTAACAAAAAAGTGTGAAACAACTGAAAATATGTCTTATATTCTAGGTTCTTCAAAGTAGCCACCTTTTGCTTTGATGACTGCTTTGCACACTCTTGGCATTCTCTTGATGAGCTTCAAGAGGTAGTCACCGGAAATGGTCTTCCAACAATCCTGAAGGAGTTCCCAGAGATGCTTAGCACTTGTTGGCCCTTTTGCCTTCCCTCTGCGGTCCAGCTCACCCCAAATCATCTCAATTTCGTTCAGGTCTGGTGACTGTGGAGGCCAGGTCATCTGGCGAAGCACCCCATCACTCTACCTCTTGGTCAAATAGCCCTTACACAGCCTGGAGGTGTGTTTGGGGTCATTGTCCTGTTGAAAAATAAATGATGGTCCAACTAAACGCAAACCGGATGGAATAGCATGCCGCTGCAAGATGCTGTGGTAGCCATACTGGCTCAGTATGCCTTCAATTTTGAATAAATCCCCAACAGTGTCACCAGCAAAGCACCCCCACACCATCACACCTCCTCCTCCATGCTTCACGGTGGGAACCAGGCATGTAGAGTCCATCCGTTCACCTTTTCTGTGTCGCACAAAGACACAGTGGTTGGAACCAAAGATCTCAAATTTGGACTCATCAGACCAAAGCACAGATTTCCACTGGTCTAATGTCCATTCCTTGTGTTCTTTAGCCCAAACAAGTCTCTTTTGCTTGTTGCCTGTCCTTAGCAGTGGTTTCCTAGCAGCTATTTTACCATGAAGGCCTGCTGCACAAAGACTCCTCTTAACAGTTGTTGAAGAGATGTGTCTGCTGCTAGAACTCTGTGTGGCATTGACCTGTTCTCTAATCTGAGCTGCTGTTGACCTGCGATCTCTGAGGCTGGTGACTTGGATAAACTTATCCTCAGAAGCAGAGGTGACTCTTGGTCTTCCTTTCCTAGGGCGGTCCTTATGTGAGCCAGTTTCTTTGTAGCGCTTGATGGTTTTTGCAGCTGCACTTGGGGACACTTTCAAAATTTGCCCAATTTTTCAGACTGACTGACCTTCATTTCTTAAAGTAATGATGGCCACTCATTGTTCTTTACTTAGCTGCTTTTTTCTTGCCATAATACAAATTCTAGCAGTCTATTCAGTAGGACTATCAGCTGTGTATCCACCTGACTTCTGCACAACACAACTGATGGTCCCAACCCCATTTCTAAGGCAAGAAATCCCACTTATTAAACCTGACAGGGCACACCTGTGAAGTGAAAGCCATTTCCGGTGACTACCGAGCAACCCAGAAATGCTCGCCGAGCGCCGAGCTTGTTGAGCACCTTGATGCTCGGCTACTACAGAGCAATGGTGAGCACATTCGCTCATCACTAGTTATCTGCCAACTTTGCAAAAAAAATTCAGTAGAGGGTAAAAGTGCAATAATTTGTCTTTCATAAACTTTCATATGCGCGATCAACATGCGTTACTCTGGCAATCTCACTGTGATAAAATGCGGACCAGCAGCCCTCACCAACCATCAGCTGCCCCATCAACTGCATCTGCTGCTTCTTCCTCCTCCTCTGTTACCATGCCAAGTATTGTCATGCAGATGTCCGACCATAGAGCCTCCAGTTCTATACCCGCTCCAGTCAGGCTGAGTGAGAGCCCATCAGTTGTTACGGAAGCACACATGCCTGCTGTTTTTGACTGATCTCAGAAAAAACATAGTAACATAGTAACGTAGGTTGAATAAAGACATAAGTCCATCCAGTTCAACCTTTCTCCCACAATTGTACTCCCTACACTAATATGCTGACTTACTGGGGCTAGGCCTCACAAATGTATTATTTCCATTTTTATTATTGCTGCACTATTACAATTAAAAATGAACCCGTTTATAATTTTTTTGATTAGTTTTAGATTTTGTATTACTCTTATGATTCTAATAATGGTATTACTAAAATCCCTATATCTAAATCTGTTGATCCAGAAGAAGGCAAAAACCCCAGGATACATTCAGCCTATTTGCATCACAGGGAAAAATTCTTGTCCCCGAGAAAAGGCGATCATTCCTAGAACCCTTGATCAAACCTAATTATGATACTAGTTATCTATTACTATTATCGTATTAAATGTACTACTATAGGTGTAACATTTTGTCTAATTTAACTGTAACCCATAATGTTACAGTGCTGGCCAAAAGTATTGGCACCCCTGCAATTCTGTCAGATAATACTCAGTTTCTTCCTGAAAATGATTGCAATCACAAATTCTTTGGTATTATTCTCTTCATTTAATTTGCTTGCTAGGAAAAAACACAAAAGAGAATGAAGCAAAAATCAAATCATTGATCATTTCACACAAAACTCCAAAAAGGGCCGGACAAAAGTATTGGCACCCTCAGCCTAATACTTGGTTGCACAACCTTTTACCAAAATAACTGTGAACAACCGCTTCCGGTAACCATCAATGAGTTTCTTACAATGCTCTGCTGGAATTGTAGACCATTCTTCTTTGGCAAACTGCTCCAGGTCCCTGATATTTGAAGGGTGCTTTCTCCAAACTGCCATTTTGAGATCTCTCCACAGGTGTTCTGTGGGATTCAGGTCTGGACTCATTGCTGGCCACCTTAGAAGTCTCCAGTTCTTTCTCTCAAACCATTTTATACTGCTTTTGGAAGTGTGTTTTGGGTCATTGTCCTGCTGGAAGACCCATGACCTCTGAGGGAGACCCAGCTTTCTCACACTGGGCCCTACATTATGCTGCAAAATTTGCTGGTAGTCTTCGGACTTCATAATGCCATGCACACGGTCAAGCAGTCCAGTGCCAGAGGCAGCAAAGCAACCCCAAAATATCAGGGAACCTCCACCATGTTTGACTGTAGGGACCGTGTTCTTTTCTTTGAATGCCTCTTTTTTTCCCTGTACACTCTATGTTGATGCTTTTTCCCAAAAAGCTCTACTTTTGTCTCATCTGACCAGAGAACATTCTTCCAAAACGTTTTAGGCTTTCTCAGGTAAGTTTTGGAAAAATCCAGCCTGGCTTTTTTATGTCTCGGGGTAAGAAGTGGGGTCTTCCTGGGTATCCTACCATACAGTCCCTTTTCATTCAGACGCAGACGGATAGTATGGGTTGACACTGTTGTACCCTCGGACTGCAGGGCAGCTTGAACTTGTTTGGATGTTAGTCGAGGTTCTTTATCCACCATCCGCACAATCTTGCGTTGAAATCTTTCGTCAATTTTTCTTTTCCGTCCACATCTAGGGAGGTTAGCCACAGTGCCATGGGCTTTAAACTTCTTGATGACACTGCGCATGGAAGACACAGGAACATTCAGGTCTTTGGAGAAGGACTTGTAGCCTTGAGATTACTCATGCTTCCTCACAATTTGGTTTCTCAAGTCCTCAGACAGTTCTTTGGTCTTCTTTCTTTTCTCCATGCTCAATGTGGTACACACAGGGACACAGGACAGAGGTTGAGTCAACTTTAATCCATGTTAACTGGCTGCAAGTGTGATTTAGTTATTGCCAACACCTGTTAGGTGCCACAGGTATGTTACAGGTGCTGTTAATTACACGAATTAGAGAAGCATCACATGATTTTTCAAACAGTGCCAATACTTTTGTCTACCCCCTTTTTTAGGTTTGGTGAGGAATTATATCCAATTTGGCTTTAGGACAATTCTTTTTGTGTTTTTTTCATTGAAGACAAATTAAATGAAGAGAATAATACCAAAGAATTTGTGATTGCAATCATTTTCAGGAAGAATCTGAGTATTTTCTGACAGAATTGCAGGGGTGCCAATACTTTTGGCCAGCACTGTATGTGTATGGAATAGTGATGAGCGAACGTGCTCGCCACTACTCGGTACTCGCCCGAGCATCATGGTGCTCGACAAGCTCGGCGAGTATTTCTGGGTTGCTCGGGCGGGAACTCAGGTCCCCTCCCTGCATGTTTGGCGCTCTTTAGAGAGCCAATGAACATGCAGGGATTGCCTGCCATGCACTGTAATGCCGTAGCCATGTTGGTTGTGGGCATTACAGTGATTGGCTGGAAGCACAGCGTCATCAGGTCTATATCAGACCTGGCGCCGCCATGCTCGTCACAGTCACTCCGCATCAGACAATGTACGGAGAGCTGCTGCTGTGTCAGGGAGAGATTTGCTTGTGTATTAGGTAGTGTAGGGAGAAAAAACGTACATTACACATATCCATCTTAACAAACAGTCCTTCTGAGGACTAATCCATCTGCTGAGATATCAGGCAGGCAGGGTGTATAGGCAGGCGGTGTATATAGCAGACTGCAGTGCATATAGCACAAGAGGCTCCAGTCCAGTTCTGTCGGCTGCTGATGTTAGATATTTCTGGAAATAGGCCCATGTCTCAGGGGATATAATTTTTTTTGCATCTTAATCCTCATTATTTGCTTAAAAAGCAATCCAGAGATTACGTTTTTTCTGCGCCATTTGCTTGTTGGCACTGCAGAATACAGCCAGGTCCTTTCCATATTACAGTGCTAAAAATCCATCTATTTAAAACTGTGTTTTCTCTGTCACACGGCTCACATATACGTTGTCAGAAAATACTGCCATTTCTGGCCTCCATTAAATTGTTTTTTCAGAGTGTCAGCAAAGTTTCTGACACTGGTTTGCTGTTCAAAACAGTTACCTACAGGCCAGGTATTTAAAACTGTGTTTTCTCCGTCACACGGATTACATATACGTTTTTAGAAAATACTGCCATTTCAGACCTCCATTAAAAAAATTTTTCAGTGTGTCAGCAAAGTTTTTGACACTGGTTTGCTGTTCAAAACAGTTACCTACAGGCCAGGTATTTAAAACTGTGTTTTCTCCGTCACACGGATTACATATACGTTTTCAGAAAATACTGCCATTTCTGGCCTCCATTAAAGTTTTTTTTCAGTATGTCAGCAAAGTTTTTGACACTGGTTTGCTGTTCAAAACAGTTACCTACAGGCCAGGTATTTAAAACTGTGTTTTCTCCGTCACACGGATCACATATATGTTTTCAGAAAATACTGCCATTTCTGGCCTCCATTAAAAAAAAATTTCAGTGTGTCAGTGAAGCAATTGACACCAGATTGCTGTTCAAAATAGTTACCTACAGGCCAGGTATTTAAAACTGTGTTTTCTCCGTCACACGGATTACATATACGTCTTCAGAAAATACTGCCATTTCTGGCCTCCATTAAAAATTTCTTTCAGTTTGTCAGTGAAGCAATTCACACCAGTTTGCTGGTCAAACTACTTACCTACAGGCCAGGTATTTAAAACTTTGTTTTCTCCGTCACACGGATCACATATAAATTCGCTCCAAACTCAGTCATTTGTAGTGAGCTTGGAAGATACTGTCCTCCATTTAAAATGGGCAAGGCACGTGGCAAGGGATGGGGAACTGGAAGTGATGGTAATGGTGCATGCAGAGGCCGAGGACAAGGTCGTGGGCAAGCCGAAATTGTGCAACAACAAACACCCACATCTTCTCGCCTGACCTTCCTGTCCCAATTTCTAGGGGACAGCAGCACACCACTATTGAACCCAGAGCAGTGTCAAAAGGTTGTTGGTTGAATAGCGGATAATACTTCCAGTCACTTAGCCACCACCACCACCACCCTGTCTTCCACACGGTCCAGTCTCAGTAGCTGTGAGTCTGGAACGCATATTCCTCACCCTGATCCTCCTTCCTCCCACCATGCTGAGTACCCAGAGACAACTGATCCTACACTTGGACACTCTGAAGAGCTGTTCACTTTTCCATTTATAGATACGGGGCAAGAGGAGATCGCATGTAGCGATACCAAAATATTTGAGCAGCCAAGGTCACACGAAGGCGATGGTGGGAAAGTGTCACAAGAGGTGGACGATGATGAGACACAATTGCCAGAAAGTCAGGAGGAGGGCCAGGGTGCGGAAGTGGAAGACAAGGTGGTGGATTATATAGTAACTGACCCAACCTGGCAGGAGGACATGCAGAGCGAGGACAGCAGCACACAGGGGGAGTGAGGCAGAGCACCCCAACAGGCAGGAAGAAGCAGTGTGGTGGCCGCAGACAGAAGGCAGGCAACCGTTCCTCGTAACACCAACACGAAGGAAGTTGCCAGTACAACTGTTAGGTCTTCCCGAGTCTTGATGTTTTTTAAAGACTCTGCCAATAACCCCAAAAAGGCTATTTGCAACACCTGCCAGGCTAGCATCAGCAGGGGTGGCAAAACAACCAGCCTGACTATCACCAGCATGATCAGGCACATGGCAGCAAAGCACCCGACTTTGTGGGCCGAACCCCAGGGTCTAGGAACTGTGTCTGCGGGTGGCACCATTGCTTCTTCCGCTGTTGTGCATGCAAGCCAATCCCATGTCCATGGTGCATGCGAAGATGCCTCCTGCCCTGCACCTGTCATTGCACACTCTCAAGTAGCAGCATCAGGAAGCACGTCCATGTCCTTGTCCCAGCGCAGCGTTCAGTTGTCCATATCCCAGTCCTTCGAAAGCAAGCGCAAATATGGAGCCAACGCCCCACAGGCCACACTACTAAATTCTCACATTGCGCTCGAAATGTTGCCTTTGAGGCTCGTGGAGACGGAAGCATTCCCCAACCTGATGGCGGCGGCCGTCCCTCGGTACTCAGTCCCCTGCTGCCACTATTTCTCCCGGTGTGCTGTCCCCGCATTACACAAGCACGTGTCCCAAAACATTAGCCGTGCTCTCAACAATGCAGTTACCGGTAAAGTCCAACTAAGAGCTTGTGGGCAGGGACGGTACATCTCGCTGACGGCACACTGGGTTAACATATTGGAAGCCGGGACCCAGTCGGACCTTGGGACGGAACACGTCCTCCCGACGCCAAGGATTGAGGGCCCTAGGTCAATCAAGGTTGCCCCCATGGTCTACAGCTCCTGCACCTCATCCTCCTCAGCCTACTCCTCCTCTTCAGCCTCCATCTCCGAAATGACCACATCAGTCACAAGCTGGAAGCACTGCAGCACTGCCTCGGCCAAGCGGCGACAGGCTGTGCTGAAGCTAATATGCTTATGTGAAAAACCGCACAATGCTGAAGAGTTGTGGACAGCTCTGAAAGAGCAAGCAGATCTGTGGCTCACACCGCTGAACCTAGAGCCAGGCATGGTCGTGTGTGACAATGGCCGGAACCTGGTGGCGACTCTGAGGCGAGGCGAGCTCACACACGTACCATGCCTGGCCCATGTGCTTAACCTCGCGGTTCAGCGGTTTCTCAAATCCTACCCGGAGCTGCCGGATCTGCTTGTTAAAGTACGCCACCTGTGTGTCCATTGTAGAAAGTCAGATACAGCTTTCGCCGCCCTTTCAGTGTTTCAGCAGCGTACCATCCTCCTAAACTTTTAGGACTCCACCAAGATGGTGAGCGGTGATGACGCCATAATTATCGTCACCATCCCGCTTCTCTGTCTTCTGAAACGCTCTCTGCTCACAATAAAAGAGGATGCATTGCAGGCGCAGCACGATGAGATGGATCAAGGAACCATACAGGGTGATTACACACAGCCAAGCCTCATCTCATCCCAACATGGATTGTGTGACAATGAGGAAGAGGAGGAGGAGGAGGAAGGACAGGAGCTAGTTTCTTGCACTATAGATGGTACTACTTGCACAGCTGTCATACCATCTGTTCAGCATGGATGGCCAGAGGACAGAGAGGAGGAGGAGGAGAGCATGGTCAGTCATCCTCTTGGTGAGGACACGGAAGTCTTGCCTGTTAGTAGTCTGGTACGCATGGCTGAGTTTATGTTACGCTGCCTTTCCCATGACCCTCGCGTTCTCAAAATTTTGGGTGACAGTCATTTCTGGTTGGCGACATTTCTAGACCCACGCTACAAGGAGAACTTTATATCTCTTATTCCTGAGTAGAGATGAGCGTTGTTCTACTCGAACTGTTCGCCAATCTCAAATTTGAGCTGTTTTGGGCGGTGTTCGAGCCGTTCGGCGAACACGAACAATTTGAGAAAAATTCGGCTGTTCGAGGTTATGTTCGATAACTGTTCGTGCACCAAAATCATAACTGGATTTTTTCTCAGTAATGATGAAAATTAATGTTAATACGCAGTTTGAGTGTACAGCGGGGTGGGGGGAGGGGCAGGGGATGGATCTCTGCAGGAACAATGAAGATCTCCATTTTTTTTTTCTCTTTCCCGCATTTACAGTGGGGAGGTGCAATCTGTCAGCCTATCAGCAGCGCACACATGGAGCGAAGTGCTTTTTTTCACACAAGCAAGGGCATGTGTCATTGGCAGTGTATGTCACATGTCCTTGCCCTATAAGACCAAGCCATTTTCCCCGTCGCCACCATTTTCTCACTGCTGCAGCTGCGTGTTAGACGGCACCGCTGTTGCTGTGTGCACTATACCTTGTTAATTTCAAGCCAATTTTCGCACAAATCTACAGATAGCTTGGGAGTAGGGAATAGTTGTGATTGCAGTCCTTTTAAGGACTAGGTTACAGCATTTCCTACGACTTTTATCAGGCAGGTCTGTGCTCTTAAATAGATAGATTGTGGGAGTAAAGACTAATTGTAATTGGAGTCCTTTTCAGGACTAGGTTACATCAGTTCCTATCAGTTTTTGCCAGGCAGGTCTGTGCCAGTGCTGTGCAAGTTTTTTTCACAGCATTTGGCTGAATCCAGCAAAGCTAATCCTTTTTGGCCTATTGCAGAGTGTGTTAGTCAGTGGAGTAGCCTATCTGTGTTGCAAGATATACCACCTGTGTATAGAATACCAATTTTTTTACTGCACCTAGTGAAGTAAAATCTTTTGGGCATAGCATCATTCTATTAGTCCATCTATACTGACCTCCATCAGGTTGCAAATTGAATATAATTTTTTTCTGCATCTAGCTCTGAAAAAATATTGGGCTTCTAGCTGTGTGTGGGACTTGTTGTATTAGTCCATCTATACTGACCTCCATCAGGTTGCAAACTGAATATATTTTTTTGTGCATCTACCTCTGAAAAAATATTGGGCTTCTAGCTGTGTGTGGGACTTGTTCTATTAATCCATCTATACAGACCTCCATCAGGTTGCAAACTGAATATATTTTTTTCTGCATCTACCTCTGAAAAAATTTTGGGCTTCTAGCTGTGTGTGGGACTTGTTGTATTAGTCCATCTATACTGACCTCCATCAGGTTGCAAACTGAATATATTTTTTTCTGCATCTACCTCTGAAAAAATATTGGGCTTCTAGCTGTGTGTGGGACTTGTTGTATTACTCCATCTATACTGACCTCCATCAGGTTGCAAATTAAAAATAATTTTTATCTACATCTACAGTACCTCTGAAAAAATATTTGGGCTTCTAGCTGTGTGTGGGACTTGTTCTATTAGTCCATCTATACTGACCTCCATCAGGTTGCAAATTGAATATAATTTTTATCTGCATCTAGCTCTGAAAAAATATTTGGCCTTCTAGCAGTGTGTGGGACTTTCTCTATTAGTCCATCTATACTGACCTCCATCAGGTTGCAAATTAAAAATAATTTTTATCTGCATCTACAGTACCTCTGAAAAAATATTTGGGCTTCTAGCTGTGTGTGGGACTTGTTCTATTAGTCCATCTATACTGACCTCCATCAGGTTGCAAATTGAATATAATTTTTATCTGCATCTAGCTCTGAAAAAATATTTGGCCTTCTAGCAGTGTGTGGGACTTTCTCTATTAGTCCATCTATACTGACCTCCATCAGGTTGCAAATTAAAAATAATTTTTATCTGCATCTACAGTACCTCTGAAAAAATATTTGGGCTTCTAGCTGTGTGTGGGACTTGTTCTATTAGTCCATCTATACTGACCTCCATCAGGTTGCAAATTAAAAATAATTTTTATCTGCATCTAGCTCTGAAAAAATATTTGGCCTTCTAGCAGTGTGTGGGACTTTCTCTATTAGTCCATCTATACTGACCTCCATCAGGTTGCAAATTGAATATAATTTTTTTCTGCATCTAACCCAGCCAATAGTTTTGGCCTAATACCACAGTTTGGCCACTCAGCTCTGCTCGGTTACCATCCATTGTTTTTTTGTGCAATCAACTCCAGAGTTGTGAATTAGTTAACCACCAAAATGAGTGGAAAAAGGCCTGCTGCTGGTGGAAAGGGGAATAGGCGTGTTGGGAAGGGGAAAAAAGGTTGTGTCCGTGGGGTAGGTGTTAAAGCAACAGTAACATCTGCAGAAGAAAGACCATCTTCCAGCCAAACTAAAATGTCTACTTCTTTTAGCGGACAATGTGATAAGATCCCTTTCTTACGGCCACGCCAATCGCTACAATTTCCAGATGAGGCACAAAATCAGCAGGTGCTTCAACGGATATCAAGTGCTCCTTTAAGTGGGCTCTCCTCCACATCAACTTCAACATCACAAATACTCCAGTCCTCAAAGGTGTCACCCCAATCGCACTTGCTTCCTCACAGCTCCCAAATCTCCAGCTGCCCGTCTGAGTATGAGGTAGAACAGATGGTTGAGTCTGCAGAGCTGTTTACTCATACTATAGCCTGGGAATCAGAGGTCGACTCCAGCGCTTCTGTGAATCCAGACGAGGAAATGATCTGCACTGATGCCCAGAATCTTTATGAGTCGGATCCAGGACCAGACGCAGAAGGTTCTGACCATAATGTAGACCCTCATTCCCAAACTGTAACTCGTGTTGGTGGAGACAATGAGGAAGACGATGATAAGACTCAAATACCTGATTGGAGCGACAACTTTAGTTTTTTGTCAGGGCAGGAACAGGTTGGCTCTGAGGACGACGCGTGTGATAACGCACAGGGTGATGATGATGAGGTTGGAGATCCCACTTACTGTCAACCCACAGTCAGCCAAGAGATGAGGTCAGCAGAGGAGGTGGAGGAAGATGCTAGTGACGACGAGGTCAGGTTGCGCCTTCCTGGACAGAGACGTAGTACTGGAAGCACGTCAACAACTGCATCCTCAAACACAACTCTGCCTCTCACCACAAGTCGTGGTGGCTCTTCAGGTCGCATGGGTGCTAAGCCTTGCATAGCCTGGGCATTTTTTCAGATCGATAAAGATGACCCAACTCGTGTTATCTGTAACATTTGTCAGCAAAAGCTAAGTAGAGGCCAAAAAATACATAGTTTGAGTACTTCATGCATGAACCGGCACATGGACATGAAGCATAAGTTGCAGTGGGAAGCTCAGTGTGCTACAATGCGGCCTAGCCGGCCGGGCCAACCACCGTCTGCCATATCTTGTGCATCCGCGGCCTCTTCATCCTCTGTGACTGGGGGGACAGCAGTCACACCTGTTTTGGGTCGCAGACCTGCCACCTCTTTACCCGCAACAGCCAGCGTGATTGGCAGGTCATCATTTTCTTTGGAGGTGGTAACACCAGCTGGTGTTGAGCGCTGTCCGACATCGATAGCACCACCTTTGGATCAAGGCAACCTAACATGTCCGCCTGCAGCTTCCTCACAGACCGGCAGTTTGCCGGGGACACCCTTATCAACCCCGTCTAAGCACAATAGCCAGCCCTCGGTCCCTCAGATGTGGACAAGTAAAAGACCATTTCCTCCTAGCCATGAGAAAGCTAAGAGGTTGAATTTCACCATCTGCAAGCTCTTGGCTACAGAAATGCTGCCTTTCCGCCTGGTGGACACAGAGGATTTTCGAGACCTTATGTCCGTCACAGTGCCCCAGTACCAGATGCCCAGTCGGCACTACTTCTCAAAGAAAGGTGTGCCTGCGCTCCACCAGCATGTCGCACACAACATCACCGCTTCTTTGAGAAACTCTGTGTGTGACAGGGTGCATTTCACCACAGACACTTGGACGAGTAGGCATGGACAGGGGCGTTACATGTCGCTGACTGGGCACTGGGTAACTATGGTGACAGCAGGACAAGGGGCTGCTGTCCAAGTCTTGCCGTCCCCACGAGTTGTGCGTCAATCCTCTTTATGTCAAAGTTCCTCCACTGCTTCTGCCTCCTCAACCTCCTCTCGGTCTTCCACCTGCACCCAAAGCCTGTCTGGTCATGCCACAAGCTTTCTAACTGCGCAGAAGGGATCCTGCACACCTCCTTACTATGCTGGCAGTAGGGCTCAACGTCATCAGGCGGTTTTTACATTGAAATGTCTGGGAAATGTGAGTCACACAGCTGAGGAGTTGTGGTCAGCTCTGGAGAACCAATTTCATGAATGGTTGTCTCCACTGGACCTGAAACCAGGGAAGGCCGTGTGCGACAATGCTGCAAACCTGGGTGCGGCCCTTCGCCGGGGCAATGTCACACACGTGCCTTGTATGGCTCACGTGTTGAACCTGGTTGTCCAGCAATTTTTAGCCCACTATCCCAGACTAGATGGCCTTCTGCAGAGGGCACGGTCGCTGTGTGCTCACTTCCGCCGTTCGCATCCCGCAGCTCAGCGACTTACATCTCTACAGAAGTCGTTGGGCCTGCCACTTCACCGGCTAAAATGCGATGTGCCTACCCGGTGGAATTCAACTCTGCACATGTTGCAGCGACTGTGGCAGCACCGACAAGCCCTGGTGCAATACGTTCTGACGTATAGCCTGGGCCAACGAGATCCAGAGGTGGGGCAAATCATGCTGGAGGAGTGGTCTCAGATCAGGGACCTATGCACCCTTCTGCACAGTTTTGAAATGGCGACGAAGATGTTTAGTGCTGACGATGCCATTATCAGCATGACTATTCCGGTGATTTACATGCTGGAGCACATGTTAAACAGAATTCGGAGTCAGGTGGTGGCACAAGAGGAGGTGGAGGAAGTAGAGGAGGAGGAGTTGTATGCGGAAGGGCTAACATCTGCAAGGTCCAGACGGTCGGCAGCACCAAGGCGGCAGGCATGTGAGGGTGGGGGAGATGGTTTTACCAGGGCGCATGGTAGCAGCCAAACTAGTGAGGAAGGTGCAGGAGCCCAGGAAGAAGTGGAGGATGAACTGATGGAAGACTCATCAGATGAGGGAGACCTTGATCACATTTCTGTTGTGCGAGGTTGGGGGGAGAGGACAGAGGAAGGAAGCATGATTGTTACCTCGCCACCAACACAACAGGGACTTGGTGCTCCTGGATGCGCAACACACATGAGTGCCTTCTTGCTGCACTACCTGCAACATGACCCTCGAATTGTGAGAATTAGAAATAATCCTGACTACTGGGTTGCCACACTGTTAGATCCCCGGTACAAAAGTAAATTTGCAGAAATCATTCCTGCCATAGAAAGGGATGCACGCATGCAGGAGTATCAGCAGAGACTGTTGCAGAATCTTACATGTGCTTTTCCACAAAATACCAGTGGTGCACGTAGTGAATCTCAGAGTTCCAACTTGCATACCGTGGGACCGTCAAGTGTTCAGCACTCAAACCGTAACAGAACCACAGTATCTGCTGGTAACATCAATTTTGCGGAATCATTTCACCACTTTTTTAGCCCATCCTTTGCAAGGCCACAGGAGACAAGAAGTCTGACACATAGTCAACGCCTAGAGACGATGGTACAGGAGTATCTCCAAGTAAACATTGAAGCCATGACTGTGTCACTGGCCGGAGCTAGCCACTTACGCCTTGGAGATCTTGTCATGCCCCGCAGCCAGCATTCTGTCTGAACGTGTGTTCAGCGCTGCTGGTGGTATGCTGACAGATAAGCGCACCCGGCTCTCCACTGATAATGTAGACAGACTCACGTTTATAAAGATGAACAAATCATGGATCCGAAACGACTTTTCTACCCTTGTGTCATCCTGGGGAGAGTAAAAGCTTGATGATTGGTTAAAATCAACCTACCAACAGTTTTAAGCTTTCAAATTACTAATCATGTTTATCTGTATCTTGGCTGGAAAATAATTTGGGCTTTGTAGCAGTGTGCAGCACTGATTCTATTAGGCCATCTATAATAAGCTCCACCAGATTTAAAATTACTAATCATGTTTATCTGTATCTTGACTGGAAAATAATTTGGGCTTTGTAGCAGTGTGCAGCACTGATTCTATTAGGCCATCTATAATAAGCTCCACCAGATTTAAAATTACTAATCATGTTTATCTGTATCTTGACTGGAAAATAATTTGGGCTTTGTAGCAGTGTGCAGCACTGATCCTATTAGGCCATCTATACTAAAGCTTCACCAGATTTAAAATTAATAATAATTTTTAGCTGCATCTAGCCCGTAAAATAATTTTGGGGCTCCGAGATGCGCAAGACACATAAGTGCCTTCTTGCTGCACTACCTGCAGCATGACCCTCATATTGTCAGAATTCGAAGTAATCATGACTACTGGGTTGCCACACTCTTAGATCCCCCAAACTTTTCGATCAACCTTTTCATTTTAATAAAGACCAAAAAAATGGTCATTTTTGAAATTATAAGCATTAGCAGGTTGTTAGAAACTGAAATCAAACAGTTTTCAACTCAAAACTTTATTCTAGGTGATGTTACATTTTCACATAGGACCCCTTGTTCGAAAGGAGCTTCTGAACTCTCTCGTCCATTGAATTTGTCAGGTTTTGGATGGTTTCTGCTTCAATTGTTTTGCATGAGGACAGAATGCCCTCCCAGAGCTGTTGCTTAGATGTGAACTGCCTCCCGCCATCATAGACACTCCTTTTAATGATGCTCCAAAGGTTCTGAATGGGGTAGAGGTCAGGGGAGCATGGGGGTCACACCATAAGTTTGTCCCGTTTTATGCCCATATCAGCCAGAGATGCAGATGTTTTATGTGCAGCATGAGATGGTGCATTATCATGCAAAAAAATGATCTTGCTGTGAAATACACGGTCCTTCTTCTTGAACCATGGCAGGAAGTGCTGTTTGAGAAAATCCACATACATTATGGAGTTCATCTTTAGCGCCTTCAGGGATCCTAAAGGGGCCGACAATCTCTCTCCCCATGATTCCAGCCCAAAACATTACTCCACCTCCTCCTTATTGGCGCTGTAGCCGTGTTTGTGTGGGGTGTCCATCAACCAACCATCCTCCACTCCATCCATCTGGACCATCGAGCGCTGCACGGCACTCATCCGTGAACAAAACAGTTTTGAAATCAGTCTTCATGTAATGTTTGGCCCACTGGAGCCATTTCTGCTTGTGTGAAGTGGATAGAGGAGGTCGACAGGATGGCGTATGCACAGCTGCAAACCTCTGAAGGACCCTGCATCTTGTTGTTCGGGGGACGTTGGAGGCACCAGCAGCTTCAAAAACTTGTCTGCTGCTATGACAAGGCTTTTTTGCCGCTGCTCTTTCAACCTGACGTAATTGCCTGTAGGAAAGAGTCCTCAATTTGCCCTTATCAGCACGCACACATGTGTACTGTGAATCAGCTACATACTTCTTGATTGCCAAGACACTTCATCCTGATCATCGCACAATGTTGATTGTAGTCATGCCTTGACCTAAACACTCCACAATTTGTTGCTTCTCAGCAGCCGACACATCCTTTTTCTTTCCCATTTTGGCAGAAAATGTAGGCTGCTTAATAATGTGAGACAGCCTTCTTAAGTAGTCTTGCCTTTCATTGGACACACCTGCCAAACTAATTAGCACAGGTGTCTGCAATTGCTTACAGTGATATAAAGAGCCCTGACACACATCACCATCAATGAGTTTAACTGACAAACAAACAAATTCTTCCCTTATCACTCCTAAACACTTTTTGCATAATAATTTGGAACACAGTGTACATGTGCTTTTCCACAAAACACCAGTGGTTCACGTAGTGAATCTTACAGTTCTAACTTGCCAACCGTGGTCTGTATGGAGTTGTTCAATAAAGGGCCCAAAATTAAGATAACATAGATGGGAGAGGTCTCTATGAATAGGAAATCCTAAGTATTTGATACCCTGTGAGGGCCAGGCAAAGGGAAAGTTGGACTGGATGGAATCCTATATGGATTTGGGGAGGGAGACATCGAGGGCCTCAGACTTCGCTGCATTGATTTTAAAATTTGACCATGTAACAAAGTGATCTATTTCAGCCATAACAGCATGGATGGATATATGTGATTGAGTGATATATACTAGGACATCATCAGCAAATAGAGAGCACTTGTACTCGGTGCCTCCCACCTCAATCCACCTAATATTGGGGTTATGGCGAATTGATGAGAGCAGGTGCTCCGTCACTAGGATGTATAAGAGAGGGGACAGAGAACATCCCTGCCTTGTCCCATTGGTGATTGTGAAAGGTGATGAAAATGTTCTGACGCGCCCCCTGGGCCTTGGGACACCCGGAGCCGGACCCTTTTTGGTGGATGCTGGTGGTTGTAGTCTCCGTGGCGGCGACCCGGTTCCGTGGCTCAGGGCGGTCAAACCAGTGGCGGAACTATTTATGTGGTTTTGATGTTTATATGTCCGACTACGCCACCCATGGATTGCGGTCAGAGTGAACCGCCGCTCCAGGGCAGACCGCTGAGGCTGGTGTTGTGGGTGCAGCAGAGCGTAGCATAACTCCCCACGGGAGGAGTATAGCCGCAGGGCAGTGTATGCGGAGGATGGGGGTGATGGTGCAGGGCAGCAGCAGTAACGACACGGAGTCAGTGATGCAGTCCAGGGCCTTTACTCACAGTTCTTATTATCCAGACCACGTCTGCAGGTAACGGCTGCCCACGTCGTACTGTGCTCACCAGGTGAGGGGCTCAGACAACTCCCAGATAACTTTGGAGCGCTTCACAGGACCCCCTTTGTGTGTCCTTTGTCTGGCCTTTCTTACCAACCCTTCTGTCCGGCTGCCTCGGGCCTCCTCTTGGTAAACTTGGCGCCAGTTTCCCTGACCCTATGTGGTGCCTTCCTAGCGGGTGTAGCGAGGGGCTGCGCCACATAAAATGTCACAGCCTCCTGTTTCTAGCTGAGGGTCGTTTCCTGCCTCCACTAGTTTCGGGGACCGGTCTCCCCCTTTGGCCTGACCCCTCCACGCAGGTGGATTCGGGCGTGCGGTGGCGACTCGCCCGTCCGCACCCCTGGGATCCCTTCCTTCCTCGTTCCTGGAGCCTTCTCCGCTCCTCTTCCTTCCTTCTCCCTCTTCCAGGCCTGGGCCTCTGTTACTAGGCCCGCCTCCGGAGCAGAGCTCATGCAGAGCCCCTGCTCCCTGCCACTTCTGCTCAGACTTCTCTGCACTGAACTAAGATGGTGCCCACCTTTTATACTCCCTTCTCAATGCACCCAGGAACTGCTTCCTCCCTGCTCCTGCACTACAGGGTTCCCCTTCCTCAGTGTTCCCTCCCCCCACTCCAGCCAGGGACAGGGACTGTCGTGCCCATCTCAGGGGCATATTGGTCGCCCTGCCCCACGGTAATGTGGTGTAATGCATGCAGGTGTCGGGTCCTGATCCACACTACATCCTTAACTGAGAGTGACATATCACACCTCTGGGTGAGGTGCAATACCTCTGTAGCAACCGAGCCCTCAGGGTGCTACAGTTCCATTTTTCTTCAGCCTAGGTGACGTATTGCGATACAGGGCCGTGATTTTGGCTATAAAAGGGTCCCCTAGACCCCTACCCCAAGCTTTTTAAGAGAATCATATATGGCGTGCCAGGAGACTCTATGGAATGCTTTCTCAGCATCCAACGAGAGTATCTAATTACAAATTTTTAACTGCATCTAGCCCAGGAAATACTTTGTGCCTAGTAGCAGTGTCTGCTAGTCAGCGGATTATCCCGGCTGTTAAGCAAGCTACACCACCTGTAGTTTGGACACTTCATTTTTTCAAAGGAAATGCTTCGGGACCACGGGATACTCAGTGAAGAGCATCAGGAGGCACCCCAAGGCATAGGGGCTGGGACTGGCAGTAGGATGCCTTGCGGTGGACAGCCGAGCTCGATCCTTTTTAACTGCAGCAGCTTTAGTGGACGCTACTGGAGCTGGAATTACGCGGCTGCTGGCATGAGACTTGCCCTCCAATAGATCCCTGTAAATGGATTTAAAGTGTATTCATTCAAATTAGAGAGACAATTTAAATTAAAAAGCTTAGAGCTGCCTCCACCACAGGGGGGCTCGCTCGACCCACCAGCGGACAGGCACCAGTATTGGGAGAGGGGGGCTGGCCGTCAGGGTTCACCGCGGCTCTGGCACAAACCCGGCGACGCGGAGGTGGCACGGGCAGGAGCGGACTGAACGTGTCGGCTTCTCACTTTTTGGATTTTAGAAGGGCATGACATGCCTATATCTGTGTCTCCCCCTCCTTTTACTCCTCCACCTCTTTTCTTTTCGCATGACTATATGTACTTGTCACTTTTCCATGTGTTAGTTGTGTCTTCTGAGCAGTTTGTCAGCTTTAGGACACCTTTGAAGGTGTTTTCTATGTGTTTCTATGTGTTTTTGTTTGCCTGCAATTGGTTTTAACGGTGTTCGAAGGTGTTCGACGAACAGTTCGACGAACAGTTCGGCGAACACACGGGTGTTCGACGAACCGAACCGAACTCGAACACTACGGGGGTGGCTCAACACCATTCCTGAGGCGGACAGGTCTACAAAAATGGGGCTGTACCAGAAGGCCCTTGATGCGGAACTATTAAAAAAATTCCCATCTGAAAACGCTGGCGGCAGAGGGCTCACTTCGTTGGACAACCAAGGAGTACAGGCGAGAGAGACACAACTTCAATCCAGCAGAGGCAGGGGAACACTGTCAAAGTTCTGGGAGAATTTTCTCAGACCCTCCCATCGGACAGGCCCTGAGGCGCGGTGTACTTTCACAAGGAGTGCAAAGTTTGGGAAGATGCTGAGGGAGTACCTTGCTGACCGTACCAACGTCCTCTGTGATTCCGCTGTGCCTTATAATTATTGGGTATCCAAGCTGGATACGTGGAATGAACTGGCTCTCTGTGCCTTGGCCCTGCCGCCAGCGTTTTATCAGAGCGTTTCTTTAGTGCCGCTGGTGGAATTATAACTGATATGGGCTATTTGCTCTTGCCATCATCCTTCTCCTCATCCTCCACCACCATATCACCAGGGTGACCGTGGTCCGTGATGCAATGCCTACCTAATTTATTTAAAGGGTGTTTATGATGCCCATAAAAAAAAATTTTTACACAGTATGTTCATGTATACCTCCCGGGGTAAATGTTTTTCAGCCCATACACTTTCTAATGGGAACATTTTTTTATGAGGCCTTCCTCCACGTCTCTTCCAAGGGGCATTGAAGTGCCTCCAAATTTTTGGCAGCCCTTGCATTCACTGCATAGGCCAACACTATGGGGGACTCTCTCCTTTCTAATGGGAATTTGTCATTACTGTGGCCATGCTCTGTGTGTCTTTAAATTCTTAGTGGGGTTTTTCCTAAAATTGGTCAGCCGTTGGACTCACTGCATATCCTATAACTGTATAGCAGACTCTCTCCTTTCTAATGGGAACATGTCGTACCTTGTTACTGTGGCCCTGCTCTGTGTGTCTTTAAATTCTTAGTGGGATTTTTCCTAAAATTGTCAGCCGTTGGACTCATTGCATACCCTATAACTGCATAGCAGACTCTCTCCTTTCTAATGGGAACATGTCGTACCTTGATACTGTGGCCCTGCTCTGTGTGTCTTTAAATTCTCAGTGGGGTTTTTCCTAAAATTGTCAGCCGTTGGACTCACTGCATATCTTTTAACTGCATAGCAGACTCTCTCCTTTCTAATGAGAACATGTCGTACCTTGTTACTGTGGCCCTGCTCTGTGTGTCTTTAAATTCTCAGTGGGGTATTTCCTAAAATTGTCAGCCGTTGGACTCACTGCATACCCTATAACTGTATAGCAGACTCTCTCCTTTCTAATGGGAACATGTCGTACCTTGTTACTGTGGCCCTGCTCTGTGTGTCTTTAAATTCTCAGTGGAGTTTTTCCTAAAATTGTCAGCCATTGGACTCACTGCATACCCTATAACTGTATAGCAGACCCTCTCCTTTCTAATGGGAACATGTCGTACCTTGTTACTGTGGCCCTGCTCCGTGTGTCTTTAAATTCTTAGTGGGGTTTTTACTAAAATTGGTCAGCCGTTGGACTCACTGCATACCCTATAACTGTATAGCAGACCCTCTCCTTTCTAATGGGAACATGTTGTACCTTGTTACTGTGGCCCTGCTCCGTGTGTCTTTAAATTCTTAGTGGGGTTTTTACTAAAATTGGTCAGCCATTGGACTCACTGCATACCCTATTACTGTATAGCAGACCCTCTCCTTTCTAATGGGAACATGTCGTACCTTGTTACTCTGGCCCTGCTCCATGTGTCTTTAAATACTTAGTGGTGTTTTTACTAAAATTGGTCAGCCGTTGGACTCACTGCATACCCTATAACTGTATAGCAGACCCTCTCCTTTCTAATGGGAACATGTCGTACCTTGTTACTGTGGCCCTGCTCTGTGTGTCTTTAAATTCTTAGTGGGGTTTTTCCTATAATTGTCAGCCATTGGACTCACTGCATACCCTGTAACTGTATAGCAGGCTCTCTCCTTTCTAATGGGAACATGTCGTACTTGTTACTGTGGCCCTGCTCCTTGTGTCTTTAAATTCTCAGTGGGGTTTTTCCTAAAATTGTCAGCCGTTGGACTCACTGCATACCCTATACCTGTATAGCAGACCATCTCCTTTCTAACGGGAACATGTCGTACCTTGTTACTGTGGCCCTGCTCTATGTGTCTTTAAATTCTTAGTGGGGTTTTTCCCCAATTTTGGCAGCCCTTGCAGTCACAGCATGGGCATTACCCCTATAGGAGACCCGCTCCTTTATAATGGGAACATTGTTTTTACTGAGACCCTCCTCTATGTCTCTTCAAAGGGGTATTGGGTTGCGTCCAAATTTTTCGCAGCCCTTGCAGTCACTGCATACGCAATAACAGTATAGGAGACCCACTTGTTAATAATGGGAACAACAAAGCATAGCCAGCTGATGGCTCTCTAACAATAGCTAGGGCCGACTGCTGGCCTTTTAAGAATAGAAAGGGCCGTCTAATGTACCTATAAAAATAGGCTTTATGACTTTCAGAGTCCCTCCATCATAAATAAAACAGGATGTGTCTGATGATGTGTCACACACCACATTGCCAGATAAGGTTGTAAAATGTTAGAATGACATTTCCCAGCGAATGATTTTGTCTTAAAAAAAAAACGTAAAAAAAACAAAACAATAGGATCTTTCTTTAGTATAAAAAACAGCGTCATCAATTTAACAACAATGTTCAGCTCATGCACCTCCTCCTCCATCTCCGAAATGACCACATCAGTCATAAGCTGACAGCACTGCAGCACTGCCTTGGCCAAGCGGCAACAGGCTGTGCTGAAGATAACATGCTTAATGCTTAATTAACAAACCACCCAGCGCTGCAGAGTTGTTGAAAGCTGTAACACAGCAGCCTGATCTGTGGCTCTCACTGCTGAACATACAGCCAGGCATGGTCGTGTGTGACAATGGGCGGAACCTGGTGACGGAGAAATGACAGCCGAGGTAGATACGATTTCCCTCTATGCCAGTCCTTTCACCGAGCTAAAGAATATGGCTGTGGTTAAATACAAGTCCCACTGAGAAGCTGTTTCAGATTGAAAAACATTGAGCCCACCAGAGGATTTGATTCTGAGGGCTCACCTTTCTCACCTGCTCAAGAGCCCCATAGCAGCTGCAAAGTTAGCACTATCATGAACTCTCCTAAGGTAGAAGCCAAGGCACACCAGAGGATTCTCTGGTGGGACCGTCCAACCCTGCCCAGAAGCAGTCCTGGCTAAGAAAAGTGTGTGGAAAGGTTCCCGGACACTCTATGGCTGCTTTTTTACTGAGGAGGACACACACGCAAACACGGGGAGAACATACAAGTCCTTGCAGATGTCCTTGCTGGGATTTGAATCCAGGATCCCAGGTCAGCAAGTCTTCAGTGCTAACCACTGATCCAATGTGTTGCCGTTCACCCTCTAATATCTAACAGGCTGGAGAAGCTTCAACCTACTGCCACTCTATCTTCAGCTCCTTTGTGAGAAAATGTATTTGGGCAGCCACTAAATCTACCAAATAAAATTCCTGAGAAGGAAATTGGGGATGGCTTCGCTACTGGTACTGGGGGCAGTGTTAATACCATGGCGTCGTAACATAGTTTGCTGGAAATATTCCAGGCTGGTAGGAGGCAAGCAAATTCCCACAGAAAAGTACCAGCAGTAATGTTCAGGGACCCGCACTTGTAGAAGACGGAGACAACACCGGAGAAATAGTGACGGCTGGGGACCGAGTATGGACACGAGGCATGAGGCATGTGGTTGTGAAAAGCTTCCGCCTCCATGAGCCTAAAAGGCCACATTTTAAGTGAAAGCAGCTTTACAGGACTTCCTGTGAGAAATGACAAGCAGGGTAGATAGGATTTCCCTCTATGCCAGTCTTTCACCGAGCTAAATACAACTGTCAGCAAAAAAAGTTGTGGACTGGCTCCGTACTGTCCCTGGCCACATTCACCTTGTGGAAGGCGGAGGTGATACCGGGAAATATAGTGGCGGCTGGGGACCGAGTATGGACACCCGGCCGCCGCTGGCATGAGGTTGTGAAAAGCTTCTGCCTCCACGAGCTTAAAAGGCCATATTTCAAGTGCAAATAGCTGCCCAGAAATCTGGCAGTTCAGTGTTGCGGCCTGTGGGTGGGTGTCTGGCTGCATACTTGCACTTGCATTCCAAGTAACAGAAAACTAAGCAGATGGTGGCCTCTATCATCATCATGGCCTCACCTCGGCACTATGAACTCTCCTGAAGGAGAAGCCAGGGCCCGCCGGAGGAGTCTCCAGTACTCTGGTGGGCCCGTCCAACCCAGCTGAAAAGCAGCCCTGGCTAAGAAAAGTGTGGGGGGAAGGTTCCCGGACACTTTATGGCTGCTTTTTTAATGTGGATCGGCCATGCTTATGCATGTTATTTCTCAAACCGCATTACAGATCAGGCCATTGTCCAACTCTGTATTCAAGAAATTAAATGCGCAAAGAAAGATGTGTGTGTGTGTCAAGGCGCCACTGACAAGGGCGAGTTGATGTTGGACGGGCTGCCATTGCTTCTGCAACAAGCTGCATTAGAGGACTTCCTGTGAGAAATGACATGCATGGTAGATAGGGTTTCCCTCTAAGCCAGTCCTTTCACTGAGCTAAATACAACTGTCAGCAAAAAAAGTTGTGGACTGGCTCCGCACCATCCCTGGCCACATTCACCTGTCCACGTGTTTGTATTTAGGCGGTCCTTCCCAGTAAGTGCACTGGGGAGGGCACAGGTAATGTTGTGGGACCCGTGCTTGTGGAAGGCGGAGGCGATACTGGGAAATATATTGACGGCTGGGGACCGAGTATTGACACCCGGCTGCCACCGGCATGAGGTTATGAATAGCTTCCGCCTCACCGAGCCTAAAAGGCCACATTTCAAGTGCAAGCAGCTGTCAAAAATTTGGCAGTATAGTATTGCAGCCTGTGGGTGGGTGGGTGGGTTGCTGGCTGCCTGCATACTTGCGCTTGCATTCCAAGGAATGGGGTAGGGATAACTGAACGTTGCAGTGGGACAAGGACGTGGACGGTTATTGTTGCAAGTCTGCAACGACAGGTTCATGGCGGGAGGCAACTTCGCTTTCGCCAAGGATCACTTATGATGGGCACACTTTTAGGCAGTGACCTGGGAGTCAGAGATGCTTCCAGAGGTCTTCCCCATGCTGTTCCCATGACTTTTCTGCACTGTATGCATGTGTCTGATGATGTGTCACACACCACATGGCCACATGTAAAATGTTAAAATTAAATTTCCTGGTGAATGCATTTGTCTTGGTTGAAAGCAACGCAAAAGTGCAAAAACGCCTCAAAAACGCTACGTGTGAACATAGCCCAAGGTGTGGAGGAGTATTTTTGTTTTGGTTATTTATTTTGCTTTATATACATTGTACATGTCATGGAAAGGATGTTCCTTAACATATTTCCCAGGAAAATCCATTTTGGTTTCGTTTTGGTATGCTTTATTGTGAGTCCGTAAAAGTGGCATAATACCTCTGTCAAAATTGTTGACAGAAGTGAACTGGGAGTCAGAAATGCTTCCAGGGGTCTTCCCCATGCTGTCCCCATGTCATTTGAGCACTGTTCCCATCGATTTGGGAATTTTTAGGCCCTCTGCAGACCGCCGGTGGGAGCCACCTGAAAAATGCTCAAGTTTCCCATAGACTTACATTGGGCTCGTTACTCGGGTTGAGCACCCGAGTATTCCAATTTTCTCGACCCGAGCAACGAGTACCCGAGCATTTTAGTGCTCGCTCATCACTAGTATTGAGGAAATCATCCAGCCCTTTTTAGAAAGCTGTTATAGTGTCTGCCATTACTACCTCTTGTGGTAGGGCATTCCACAGTCTGACTGCTCTGACTGTAAAGAACCGTTTCCTGTTTAGGTGCCGGAATCGCCTTTCTTCCACCCTTAACGAGTGCCCCCTGGTCCTTAGTATGGTCTTTGGAAGGAATAAGTCATGTGTTAGTCCTTTATACTGACCACAAATATATTTATTTATGTAAATGAGATCCCCTCTGAGGTGTCATTTTTCTAAACTAAACAAGCTCAACTTTTTCAACCTCTCATTGTATGAGAGGGCTTCCATCCCTTGTAATAATCTAGTTGCCCGCCTTTGAACTGACTCTAACTTCTGAATATTCTTTTTAAAATGTGGAGACCAAAACTGGATCCCATATTCCAGATGGGGCCTCACCAGTGATGTATAAAGGGGTAACAGTACGTTGGGATCACAGGATTTTATTTCTCTTTTTATACATCCTAAAATCTTGTTTGCTTTTGTGGCTGCTGCTTGACATTGAGTACTGCTGCTCAGCTTACTTGTAACCAGAATACCCAAGTCCTTCTCCTGTACTGGAGTCCCGAATATACTCCCATTTAATGTATATGCAGCAATAGGATTACTCCGACCTAGGTGCATTACTCTACTTTTATCTAAATTAAGCCTCATCTGCCAAGTGTTTGCCCATCAGATTTTAATATCCTACATAGTTTGGTGTCATCAGCAAAAACTGACACTTAACTCTCAATCCCATCCACAAGGTCATTAATAAAAAGGTTAAAAAGAATCGGTCCAGCACAAATCCCTGCGACACCCCACTGCTGACTATATCCCATTTAGAGAACGTACCATTTATGATGACTCTTTGTTTCCTATCATTTAGCCAAATCCTTACCCATCTACATATAGTTCCCCCCAAGTCCTTGCTTCTGTAACTTCAGTATAAAGCTGTTATGTGGTACAGTATCAAATGCCTTTGCAAAGTCCAGATAAATCACATCAGCTACATTACCAACATCCAGATTTGCAATTACCTCCTCATAGAACCAGAACATGTTGGTTAGACACGACATATTTTTCATGAATCCATGCTGATTATCATTTATTATATTATTCTCTGCGATATAACTCTGCAGGTGATCTCTTATTATGCTCTCAAAAACTTTGCACACTACTGATGTCAGACTTACTCGACAATAGTTACCTGGATCCATCTTTTTACCTTTCTTAAATATCAGTACCACATCAGCTATCCTGTGGCACTACCACTGTTACAAGAGAGTCTAAGAAAATGAGATTCAGCGGTTTGTCAATTACTGAGCTCAATTCCCTCAGTATCCGTGGATGAATGCCATCTGGGCCGGGGGATTTGTCAATGTTTAATTTGCTCAAAAGCAGGTGTACATCTTTTTGTGCTAAACTAGTTATATCAGGTGTTGAACTTTAATGTTTGCCCTGTTGAAAGATCCCTGGAACAGACAGTTTGTTGGTGAACATGGATCAATTATCTTGTTGTTATTTTAAGGGTAGCATCTGAGTTTTTCTTTTTGGCATTGATGTATGTATAAAAAAAATTTTGAGATTTATTTTAATGTCACTGGCGATTTGTTGCTCTATAGATAATTTTGCTAGCTTGATTTATTTTGTACATTTCTTATTTAAATGTTTATACTCCTGATATGCTATTTCTGTATTCTCGGCCTTCAAGATTTTGAATGCTCTTTGTTTTTGTCTTATTAAATTTTGTACTGTCTTATTTATCCATAATGGTTTCTTTTTATTCCTGGACATTTTATTACCAGAGGGTATCAATTTTCTATAGGATTCTAGTAGTATTTCCTTAACCCCTTTACGACATAGGGTGTATTAATACATATCTGTGCCCTGGGCCTTATGGACCAGATACGTATTTATACGCCTTATCTTTAATGCGGTGATAGCATTAAAATTCCGGTGCCATCTTACCTTAGGGTAGATGGCGCCAGCATCTCGGGGGGTGTCGCCGCCCCTTCACACCCACGATCGTTGTGATTGGCTGTTCAATTCTGAACAGCCAATCACAGCATTTCTCACTGTTTCCGGCAATCAGATTGCCGGAAACAGTGATGTGCAGCCTAGGATCCGTGCTCCTAAGAGCACCAATCCTAGGCTGTTGCCTAGTAACCCCAGCCCTCTCCCCAAACTGCTAGGATCGGTGCGATCACCGATCAAATCGATCGCACCGATCACAGCGGGACCACGCAGTAACAGGGCGGTCACGGGGCAGTGACCGGCTTGTGACCTGCCTGTCACCTCCCCATGACCCCCAGTGATGTCATAGATCCCCCAGACAGCCCCCAGCCAGCTCTGATTGGAGCGATTGATGATGACATTGATCGCTCCAATCAGAGTACCTGAACACAGGTGACAGGGCGGTCACAGGGCAGTGACCGGCTTGTGACCTGCCTGTCACCTCCCTGTGAGCCCCTGTGGTGCGTGCCCAGGCCCCAGCCATCTCTGATTGGTGCGATCGATGTCATCATCGATCGCACCAATCAGAGTACCTGACCGGGAGGTGACCGGGTGGTGACCGGCCTGTGACCTGCCTGTCACCACCCTGTCACCCCCCTGTGACTGCCCTCACTTGGTGAGGATTTCTACAGAGCGGTCATGTCTGATCTGCACTGTGCTGGGCCTTGTAGTGCCACAGAATCTTCTGTTACACTACAAGACCTTTCTCCTACCTGCTCCAGTCGCTGCTGCTCCTCCGGCATCCTACTGCGGTCTCCAGGGTCCTGGATCTCCTGCTCCGGCATCCTGCTGCTGTCTCCAGGTTGCTGGGTCTCCAGGTTGCTGGGTCTCCAGCTTCGGCGTCCTGCTGCTGTCTCCAGGGTCCTGGGTTTCCAGCTCCTTATCCTGCTGCTGCGGATCCTGCTCCAGAGCCTCTTCCAGAACCTGCTGCTGATCCTGCTGAAAGAAGAACAGAGTATACTTTGGTAAGTCCATCTCTGTTCTCCCCTCATCCACACCTCTCCCCTCCTCCTCCTCTTCCCCCCTCCTTTTACCCCCAATCCTCCTCCCCCCACCATTTTTTTTTTTTTTTTTTTGTGCGTCCTGCAGCGGCTGAGCTCTGAGCAGTGTCTACGTCACTAATCAACGTCCGTGCTTGCTGCTTTTCAGGACTTTTTATTGTCTCTGTCAATTCTCCCCCCCACCTTTGCACCACATCTGCGCACACACCCAGCAGCTGCCGAGAGTTGATTGGTGACATAGTTCACCGATCCGCACTCGTGCTCGCTGTTTGCACCACATATGGTAGTTCCTTTTTTTCTCTTTTTTTTTTCAGAAAAAAAAAGTTCACACCAAGCACACTGACACACACACACTCTAAATAAAGTACTGTCACACACGCACCACATACACGAGAAAAAAAAGATGTCCGGCTCATCCCAAACTCGCTATTCAGCGGAGGAGGCATGCGCTCTTGTTGCCTCCGACACTGAGACTGACAGCGAGGGCGAGGATCCAACATTTCTTTACTTTTCCGACGCCTCATCATCCTCCTCTTCCTCCTCTTCTTCCTCCTCTTCCTCCTCAGGTGCTGCTGGTCCGCCCCGCAGTCGTCGCAGGAGAGAAGATGTTCCAGCACCCCCCACTACTGATCCCGTATGGACCTTGCCCCCCGAAAATTTTGAGCCACTGATTCCTGATTTCGTGGCGGAATCAGGAATCAAGTTTGATACCACCGGCCTCACAGAAATAGACTTTTTCAAAGTCTTTTTCTCTGAGGATTTTATAAACCTCATGGTGGGCCAAACTAATTTGTATGCTCATCAATTTTTGGAACAAAACCCCTCTTCATCATTTTCTAACTGGTCTCCTGTAGGCGCAGAAGAAATAATGAAGTTTTGGGGCCTGGTCCTTCATATGGGGATCCTGAAAAAAACAGAGGTTCGGCAATACTGGAGTGTTGACGTTTTGTATAACACTCCAGTGTTCCGAATGGTCATGACCCGGACATGTTTTGAGGCCATCCACAAGTTCTTGCATTACCAAGATAATGCAAGGTGTCCTGCAAGCGATGACCCGATCTTTGATAGTCTTTTCAAAGTTCGGCCGGTCATCGAGCAATTCAACAACAAGTTTGGTGAAGTGTACGTGCCCCAAAGGGACATGTGCGTGGATGAGTCCTTAATTTCTTTTAAAGGGCGGCTTGGATTCCGGCAGTACCTGCCCAGTAAAAGGTCCAGGTACGGGATGAAGCTTTATAAACTTTGTGAGAGTACCTCAGGGTACACTCACAAGTTTAGAGTTTATGAAGGGAAGGATTCCCGGATTGAACCCCCTGAATGCCCCCCTGTTCTGGGAGTGAGTGGGAAAATTGTGTGGGACTTGGTGCACCCACTGCTGGATAAAGGTTATCACCTGTACGTGGATAACTTTTATACAAGTATCCCGCTCTTCAAGTCCCTCTCTGTGCGATATACTGCAGCTTGCGGTACTGTCCGCAAAATTCACAAAGGCCTCCCAAAGATGCTAATTGGGCAGCTGCTCAGAAGGGGGTGAGAGCAGAGCCCAATGTAGTGACCACCTGTTGGTGGTCAAGTACAAGGACAAGAGGGATGTCCTTCCCTTGACCACCATACATGGTGATGGCAGCACCTTCAGCACTGTAAGAGGTTCCACTACACAGGTCGCCAAACCAGACTGTGTAGTGGGGTACAACAAGTACATGGGGGGAGTTGATCTCTCCGATCAAGTTCTCCAGCCTTACAGTGCTTTGAGAAAGGCCAAGGTATGGTATAAGAAGCTGGCCGTGCACATTGTTCAGATGGCAATGCACAACGCTTTCCTTCTGTCAAAATGTGCAGGCCAGACTTCTGCGTCGTATCTTCACTTTCAGGAGACAGTTATCAAGGCCCTGATATTTGGCAGTGGTGGCGGAGCGGGCCTCACTACTTCTGGAACTGAAGGACCTCGAATTGTACCGGGCCAGCATTTCCCGGGGCAGATCCCTCACAGCGGAAAAAAAGGTAAGTCACAAAAGAAGTGCCGAGTGTGTTACCGAAGGGGAATACGCAAGGACACCATTTACCAATGTCACACCTGCCCCGACAAACCTGGCCTCTGCATGAAAGACTGCTTCAAAAGGTAACATACTTCCATGGACTATTGAACTAATTTCTGAAGTATGACAACCTGACGAACACTACACAGCTGACGTAGTGTTCATCAGGTTGTCATACTTCAGTTGTGTAGTGTTTGTCAGGTTGTCCTACACAACTGGCGTATAACACTACATTATAAAATTGACAAATCAGGTATCCGTTCCAAAAAGTGGACACTTGTTGGGCATTTCCACTGTTTAGGCACATCAGGGGCTCTGAGAACGTGACATGACGCCCGCAGACCATTCCATCAAAGTCTGCATTCCAAAGCTTCACTTCTTCCCTTCTGAGCCCTGACATGCGCCCAAACAGTAGTTTTCTCCAACACATGGGGTATCAGCGTACTCAGGAGGAATTGCACAACAACTTTTGGGGTCCAATTTCTCCTAGTACCCTCGTGAAAATAAAAATATTGCGGCTAAAAGAGCGTTTTTGGGGAAAAAAATGATTTTTTTTTTCACGGCTCTACGTCATAAACCTTTGCAAAACACTTGGGGGTTTAAAGTGCTCACCACAAATCTAGATAAGTTCCCTGAGGGGTCTAGTTTTCAAAATGGGGTCACTTGTGGGGGAGCTCCAATGTTTAGGCACACAGGGGCTCTCCAAACGCGACATGGTGTCCGCTAACAAATTGGAACCATGTCGCATTTGGAGAGCCCCTGTGTGCCGAAACATTGGAGCTCCCCCACAAGTGACCCCATTTTGGAAACTAGACCCCCAAAGGCACCTATCTAGATGCATAGTGAGCACTTGGAACCCCCAGGTGCTTCACAAATTAATCCGTAAAAATAAAAAAGTGTTTTTTTTTCCACTTTTTCATTTTTACGAATCAATTTGTGAAGCACCTGGGGTTCCAAGTGCTCACTATGCATCTAGATAGCTGCCTTGGTGGGTGTAGTTTCCAAAATGGGGTCACTTGTGGGGGCGCTCCAATGTTTAGGCACACAGGGGCTCTCCAAACGCGACATGGTTCCAATTTGGACTCTTTAATGTGGTTTTGAGCACCTTGAGGGGTGCAGTTTTTAGAATGGTGTCACTTTTGGGTATTTTCTGTCATAAAGACCTCTCAAAGTGACTTCAAATGTGATGTGGTCCCTAAAAAAATGGTTTTGTAAATTTTGTTGGAAAAATGAGAAATCGCTGGTCAACTTTTAACCCTTATAGCTCCCTAACAAAAAAAAATTTGGTTCCAAAATTGTGCTGATGTAAAGTAAATATGTGGGAAATGTTATTTATTAACTATTTTGGGTGACATCTCTCTGATTTAAGGGCATAAAAATTCAAATTTTGAAAATTGCAACATTTTCAAAATTTTCGCCAAATTTCCATTTTTTTCACACATAAACGCAAGTGATATCGAAGAAATTTTACCACAATCATGAAGTACAATATGTCACGAAAAAACAATCTCAGAATCAGGGGGATCCATTGAAGCATTCCAGAGTAATTACCTCATAAAGTGACAGTGGTCAGAATTGTAAAAATTGGCCTGGTCATTAACGTGCAAACCACCCTCGGGGGCAAAGGGGTTAAACATGCCCCATTTATGTTCGGTATCCCCAGTTACCATGACATGGTCCCAGTCTAGTCGATGAAGCTCTTCCCTTAATTTGTTGAAATTAGCTTTCCTAAGGTTCCAGGTCTTTGCATTTCCTTTTTGAAATGATTTATTGAATATTTAATTGAAACTTACCATATTATGGTCGCTGTTTCCCAAATGCTCCCGGACCTGTAGATATGAAATTGTATCTGGTCTATTTAACAGCACCAGATCCAGCAGATTATCTTCCCTAGTTGGTTCATCTATAAGCTGAAAGAGGTAATTGTCCTGAACTGTGGATAAGAACTTGCAGCTTTTAGCACAGCTGGAAGATTCTATGTCCCACTGAAAATCTGGATAGTTAAAATCCCCCATAATAAAGGGACCCTATTATTATTTGCAGCATTTTTAATTTGTTGCAGAATTTCGTTCTTTACCTGTTCAGCTATATTAGGAGACTTGTAACAAACTCCAATTAAAAGCTTTCCATTATGGTCATCCCCATGTACAGTAACCCAGACTGACTCTACATTGTCGCAGCTCCCCCCAATGTTGTCATTGAGCACAGGTTTTAAGTTGGATCTTATGAAAATACACACCCCTCCACCTTTTTGTCTTTCCTGTTCTTTCTAAATGTAGTATATCCTTTCACATTTGTCACCCAGTCATGGCTTTCATCCAACCAGGTTTCCGTAATACCCACCACATCATATTTTGTGACCGACATAAGAGTCTCCAGTTCATTCATTTTGTTTGCGAGACTTCTTGGATTTGCCAGCAGACATTTAATACTATTAGCACATTTGTTACTCCTACTGAGCTCCGTATTTTCCTTGCGTATCCCAGCCCCCCTAGATCCTTTATAAGCGTTGCTGTCCCACTCTCTCTGTCTACTCTATCTATCCTCTTATCAGCACGACTACCCTCCCTCCCCCCAGATCCTAGTTTAAAAGCTCCTCCATCCATCTGACCACACCACAACTATATCAATGCACCATAACATCTCTGCCTACAGCTCACTCACGGTCCAGCAGTTTGTCCAGTTCACCATACTCCGCCCTCTCTCGGCACTGCAGCCAGCCCTCGGTCCCGCAGTTATGGTCACGTAAAAGATTGTTTCCTCCTACACATGACAAAGCTAAGAGGTTGAACTCCACCATCTCCAATCTGTTGGCCACGGAAATGCTGCCTTTCCGCCTGGTAGATACAGATGGTTTTCGAAAGCTGATGACCATCGCAGTCCCCCAGTACCAGTTGCCCAGTATCCATTACTTCTCTAAGAAAGCTGTGCCTGCGCTACACCAGCATGTCGCAGACAACATCACTCATTCCTTGACTAAATCTATGTCTGCCAGGGTGCATTTCACCACAAACACCTGGACGAGTAAGCAGGGCCAGGAGTATTCCATCTCGCTGACTGAGCACTGGGTGACTCTGGTGGCTGTGGGGGCAGGCGGGGAATCCCCAAGGCTTGCAGAACAAACCTCTGCATTTCACCCTTCCTTCACTGCTTCTGCCTCCTTCACGTCCTCAAGGTCCTCCACCAGCGCACTCAACCTCTGCCTTAATGAGACACGCGTTCCAACAGTGCAGAGCGTATCCACTCCACCTCTGTATTGTGCAGCCAGGGCTCACCGCAATCAAGCACTGCTAAAATTAATATGCCTTGGAGATCGCAGTCATATAGCTGAAGATATGGGGACAGCTCTCCAGGCTGAGTTTGAGCAATGGCTGTCTCCACTGAACCTGGAGCCAGGGAAGGCCGTGTGCGATAACGGTGTGAACCTGGTGGCGGCACTACGCTGAGGTGAGCTCACACACGTGTCTTGCATGGTTCACATTCTCAACCTGGTGGTACAGCGATTTCTCCACCACTATCCTAACTTGGATGAGCTGCTGCAGAAAGCACGGAAGCTGTGTGCTCACTTCTGCTGTTGGCACCCCTCATGTCATTGACTTGCATCGATACAGAGGTCTTTGTCCATGCCAGTTAACAGGATGATATGCGGTGTGCCAACACGGTGGAATTCCACTATGCACATGTTGCAGTGACTGTGGCAGCATCAACGAGCCCTGACGAAGTATGTCATATAGTATAGCCTGGGCCAACGCAGAACGGACGTAGGGCACATGACGTTTACAGAGCGGGCACAGATTAAGGACCTCTGCACCGTTCTGCACAGTTTTGAAATGGCTATTAAGATGGTTAGCGCTGACGATGCCGTCATCAGCATCACTATTCCAGTCCCCTACATGCTGGAGCAGACTTTGAATAGCCTGTGGGAGGAGGTGGTGGTCCCAGACGAAGAGGAGAATGCACAAGGTATAAGAATGTCTCAAAGTTCCAGACTGTCATGACACAGGCGGGTGACAAGGGAGGGTGGATTACTGAGATCGAGGGGGGCTGATGATACCAGACAAACTGTTAATGAAGGTGCAAGAGCCGAGGAACAAATGGAGGAGGAAGAGGTGATGGGTGAGCAACAGTCATGAGATGAAGAGGATAATCATCCCCGCTCTGTTGTTTGTGGTTGGTGGGAGGGGACGGAGGAAACAAGTATCAGTGTTACCCAGCCACCAACACAACATGGGCTTGGACCTCATGGAAGAGCCCGACATATGACTGCCTTCTTGCTGCACTATCTGCAACATGATCCTCGTATAGTTATGATATGAAATAGTGCTGATTACTGGGTTGCCACTCTGTTAGATCCATGTTATGAGAGTAAATTTGGCCAGATGCTTCGCGCCCTGGAAAGGGATTCGCGAATGCTGGAGTATCGAAACACACTTTTACACAATCTTAATTTTCTCCAAGACAGCTGTGAGATACACAATGTGCATCACAGCTCTAGACTTTCAATCTCTGACACGTCAATTCATCAACACCAAAACATTAGCAGCAGCAGTAAAAGTGGCAAAAGCAATATCTGTGAGTCCTTTCACACAATTTTTACACCAGCTCGTGCACCAGCACAACAGAGTACAAGTCTGACACGTGGTGAATGACGATGGGGCAGGAGTATCTAGAACTCAATATCAATACCATGAGGGAGGGTTTGGACCCTTTGACATTTTGGTCTTCAAAAATGGATGAGTGGCCTGAGCTTGCCTGTCACGCCTTGGAGGTTTTATCATGCTCGGCAGCCAACGTTCTCTCAGAACGTGTCTTAAGTGCTGCTGGTGGTGTCTTGATAGATAAGCGCAGCCGGCTGTCCCCTGAAAGTGTAGACCACCTAACTTTCATCAAGATGAACAAGTCATGGATCTCCAAGGACGTTTGCACCCCAAATGCAGACTGTACAGACTAGGCGATGTTGTAGTTTTAAGTGTGCTGCATTGATCTCGCGTACTTGCAGTCTGTGATATCTTTAGTGTGGCATCTGTGCCTGCTGTTGCTGCTGCTGCTGCAGATGGTAACACTGACTTTTGGAAATGTGAACACTCCTGGTTGGGTCTCCATCTGCTGGGTTGGCTGTCGTGGAAGAGGTGTCAGTCCCCATTATACTAGTACTACTCTACTGAAATTGATGCCACTTCAGTGGTGTCTGCCCCTAATTTAGGGAAATGTGAACACTCCTGATTGGGTCTCCATCTGCTGGGTTGGCTGTAGTTTAATAAGTGTTGGTCCCTATTATTCTAGTTCTACTCTGGTGAAATTGATGCCACTTCGGTGGTGTCAGGCCCTAATTTTTGGAAATGTGGAGACTCCTGATTGGGTCTCCATCTGCTGGGTTGGCTGTAGTGGAAGATGTGTCAGTCCCCATTATAAAATTTCTACTCTAGTGAAATTGTTGCCACTTTGGTGGTGTCAGCCCCTAATTTAGGGAAATGTGAACCCTCTTGATTGGGTCTCCATCTGCTGGGTTGGCTGTAGTTTAAGAAGTGTCGGTCCCCATTTTACTAGTTCTACACTACTGAAATTGATGCTCCTTTGGTGGTGTCAGGCCCCAATTTTTTGAAATGTGGAGACTCCTGGTTGGGTCTCCATCTGTTGGGTTGGCTATAGTGGAAGAGGTGTCGGTCCCTCTTATAATATTTCTACTCTAGTAAAATTGATGCCACTTTGGTCGTGTCTGCATCTATTTTTTTTACATTTGAAAGCTCCTGATTGGGTCTCCATCTGCTGGGTTGGCTGTAGTGGAAGAGGTGTCGGTCCTAATTCTAATATTTCTACTTTGATTAAATTGATGCCACATTGATGGTGTCAGGCCCTAGTTTTTGGAAATGTGGAGACTCCTGGTTGGGTCTTCATCTGCTGGTTTGGCTGTAGTGGAAGAGGTTTCAGTTCCCATTATGCTACAGTCATGGCCAAAAGTTTTGAGAATGACACCAAAATTATATTTTCACATGATCTGCTGGCCTCTGGTTTTTATTAGTGTTTGTCTGATGTTTATATCACATACAGAAATATAATTGCAATTATATTATGAGTACCAATAGGTTATATTGACAGTTAGAATGAGTTAATGCAGCAAGTCAATATTTGCAGTGTTGCCCCTTCTTCTTCAAGACCTCTGTAATTCTCCCTGGCATGCTCTCAATCAACTTTTGGACCAAATCCTGACTGATAGCAGTCCGTTCTTGCATAATCAATGCTTGCATTTTGCCAGAATTTGTTGGTTTTTGTTTGTCCACCCGTCTCTTGATGATTGACCACAAGTTCTCAATGGGATTAAGATCTGGGGAGTTTCCAGGCCATGGACCCAAAATCTCTATGTTTTGTTCCATGAGCCATTTAGTTATCACCTTTGCTTTATGGCAAGGTGCTCCATCATGCTGGAAAAGGCATTGTTGGGCGCCAAACTGCTCTTGGACGGTTGGGAGAAGTTGCTCTTGGAGGACATTCTGGTACCATTCTTTATTCATGGCTGTGTTTTTAGGCAAGACTGTGAGTGAGCCGATTCCCATGGCTGAGAAGCAACCCCACACATGAATGGTTTCAGGATGCTTTACAGTTGGCATGAGACAAGACTGGTGGTAGCGCTCACCTCTTCTTCTCCGAATAAGCTGTTTTCCAGATGTCCCAAACAATCGAAAAGGGGATTCATCAGAGAAATTGACTTTGCCCCAGTCCTCAGCAGTCCACTCCCTGTACCTTTTGCAGATTATCAGTCGGTCCCTGATGTTTTTTCTGGAGAGAAGTGGCTTCTTTGCTGCCCTCCTTGAAACCAGCCCTTGCTCAAAGAGTCTCCGCCTCACAGTGCGTGCAGAAGCACTCACACCAGCCTGCTGCCTTTCCTGAGCAAGCTCGGCACTGCTGGTTGTCCGATCCCACCGCTGAAACAGTTTTAAGATCCGGTCCTGGCGCTTGCTGGTCTTTCTTGGGCGCCCTGGAGCCTTTTTGACAACAATGGAAGCTCTCTCCTTGAAGTTCTTGATGATGCGATAGATTGTTGACTGAGGTGCAATCTTTGTAGCTGCGATACTCTTCCCTGTTAGGCCATTTTTGTGCAGTGCAATGATGGCTGCACGTGTTTCTTTAGAGATAACCATGGTTAACTGAAGAGAAACAATAATACCAAGAACCAGCCTCCTTTTAAAGTGTCCAGTGATGTCATTCTTACTTAATCATGACTGATTGATCGCCAGCCCTGTCCTCATCAACACCCACACCTGTGTTAATGGATCAATCATTAAAACGATGTTAGCTGCTCCTTTTAAGGCAGGACTGCAATGATGTTGAAATGTGTTTTGGGGGTTAAAGTTCATTTTCTGGGCAAATATTGACTTTGCAAGTACAGTAATTGCTGTTAAGCTGATCACTCTTTGACATTCAGGAGTATATGCAAATTGCCATTACAAAAAATGAAGCAGTAAACTTTGGAAAAATTACTATTTGTCTCATTCTCAATACTTTTGGCCATGACTGTAGTCCTACTCTACTGAAATTGATGCCACTTTGGTGGTGTCTGCCACTAATTTTTGGAAATGTGGAGACTCCTGGTTGGGTCTCCATCTGCTGGGTTGGCTGTAGTGCAAGAGGTGTCGATCCTCATTATACTAGTTCTACTCTACTGAAATTGATGCCACTTTGGTGGTGTCAGGCCCTAATTTTTGGAAATGTGGAGACTCCTGGTTGAGTCTCCATCTGCTGGGTTGGCAGTAGTGGAAGAGATGTTGGTCCCCATTATACTAGTTCTACTCTACTGAAATTGATTCCACTTCGGTGGTGTCAGCCCCTAATTTAGAAAAATATGAACACTCCTGGTTGGGTCTCCATCTGCTGCGTTGGCTGTAGTGAAAGAGGTGTCAGTCCCCATTATAATATTTTTACTCTAGTGAAATTGATGCCACTTTGGTGGTGTCAGCCTTTAATTTTTGGAAATGGGGAGACTCCTGGTTGGGTCTCCTTCATGTGTGTTGCCTGTAGCAGTAGGCCTCCCAGATCTGCAGGCCTCCACTTACTTTCTGTCAACTACCCGTGTTACTATCCTTAAATTTTTGTACTAATACTAATGCATAAAAGCAGGTTTAGCTGTTGCATGTGGTATCAGGGCTCCTAGCACAGCAGACCAACACCGATCCCTCACCCACCTCATCTTAATGTGAAGTTCAATTCAAAGTTGTAAATGTTGGCCCAGACCCTGATACCTCATGCATGGACCATGGCTGATTGCTGCTGTGCCATTAAAAAATATGTACTGTGGGTCAATACATGCCACTTTCCTGGTGTCTGCCGCTAATTTGATCTGTTTTGGCAACTTTTGGGTCTGTTTGAAGGTGTTGTGTATGCGTTTCGTTTTGCCCCCCAATGAATCCAATGGCGTTCGGCTATGTTCGACGAATATTCGATGAATAAACCGGCGAAGATTGCAAAATCGGCGATCGTAAACCGAACCGAACATTGAAATATTCGCTCTTCTCTAGTTATAATGACACAACTAAATAAATATATGTGTACACTATTATGAAACAATATTGTGATTTTGGGAATTACCAGTTTAAATATTAAATAGTGTATGCTTCATCCAAAAGGAGTATATATAGAAATCATTGGTCTCTATACCATTATAGAGAACTCAGCCACGTATACTACAACTTGTTTCAAGTTAATGACCACAATTCGGTTTTAGGTTTAAAATGTGCTGAATGATTACATATTTCTACAGTGTTTTTCACATTTGGTGAATATTATTATTGTATTATTGTGGTTGAGTGCAGCTGCTACTAATGACAATGATTTGTGCAAGTATTTATAATGACCTCTATATAAGTATGTCCACATTGAGAGTGGGCTTTATCTACAAACTATGATAGTGTTATGGCAAGCAAAGGAAATTTATTCCCACTATGGTCCGCATAGCAGCTATATCCCCATCCTTTATGGTAGGTATCGAGGCTCAAATCTGGCTGAGCGAGATTTACTGCTTGTTTGGCTCTGTTCACATCTATGTTGTGATTTCCGCATTTCTATAATAAAAAAAGGAAAGCTGAATATAACGGAATTGCCTGACACCTGCATACCGGACACTGATGTTTGTTTGGTGTCTGCTGGAATATCCAATATTTTACTGGACTAAATCATGCAGCATGCTGCTATACATGCAACTCTTGGGGCCTACTGTGCAGTGAACATTGTGTCACAAAGCAAGGACTTAGTGATTTGGCTCAAGTTCTAAAATGGTTTGGAATTTCTTTAATAAAGTCTGATGGTTTACAGGTCTATATATTACACAGTTTTATTATGTAAAAATACTTTATATAACCACAGAGTTCATCTCTAAGAAAGTAGTTCAAAGGCATCTACCATATGGCATGTAGACGTTTCTCACTTACAGAATATAAACTGCCACTTTCTTATCTTCTCCTGTTGCTACAAATGGGGCAATTTAATAAGGAGCATCTGAGAAATGCAGCAAATCTTAGTAAGAGTTTTTCAGGTGTCAAAAGTGAATTAAAAAATGACTAGCATTTATATGGAACAAGAAGCAACAGATACAAGAAGAAGTGAAAAGGTGGGATGGGACATATTCAATACAATCTATATAAATGATAATATATATACCTATAGAATATACTGAAGAAAGCTATTAGTCAGTTACTGGTCACATGACCAGCCGTGCAGCCAGAGCAAGTGTGTATATAATATTTGAACGGAAGTTGACAGTTGAGAGTGACAGTTGGAGTTGACTTGCGACGGTGGAGGAGATGTCTGCCAACCCTGAACTGGGGAGCGAAAATATGTAGATGGATGAAAGCAGAGGATAACAGAAGAAGGCAAAGAAGAGGACAAATGACACTTTGATCTCATCAAATGAAGATAAGAAGACATCGAAGAACAGCAGACAGCAGAGGAAGAAGAGAAGGACAACATCAAGATCAGCTGAGAATATGTCTTCCAATCTGAAGATGAATCAAGTGGATGAAGAGAAGAAAAAAAAAGCCAAGAAGAGAAAACACACCATGAACTCTTCAGGAGAAAAAAAATCCACTGCCCAAAAGAGCCAAAGGTGTCCTGAAGACTGAAGACGAGCAGGGTCACCAGAGAGTCTCAGGTAGATTAATACATACATTTATATGTTTAGTAACTTCATGTGGTTTTAAAACAAGTCATATCAACCATTGTGGAGGTTTTTCTTTACTCGTTAGTGAGCAGACTATTTTGGGCCTTAATTCAAATTTTTTTGTTTGTTTTTTTTCATTGTACAATATCAAAAGGCATGATTGTTTTATATATCTCCATTGACACAGTTATAAAAGGCTTATTTGTTCTGGGACAATTTATATTTTTAAGTCATCATTTTGGGATATATTTAATGTATTGATTGCATTTACATTTAAATAACTTCTTGAGGGAAAAGTAAAAAAAGTAACAATTCTGCAATTTATTATTTTTCTGTTTTATATTTTCATCATTCACTCTGCAATATAATTTATAAATATCAGGATAATATTAATCTCTGGGTCAATGATGTATTCATATTGATATCTGTGGAGATGGAGGTGCGGTAACTTGGGTTTGGTTGCTTATATGTGCTGCACAATAAAGCACTGAAAAATCTGTCTGGTGAGATCTTGGATTGTTCTTGTGTATTTATTTTCTGGGTCATAACAATTATGGTGATTCCAACTAAATAAAGTTTAAGTTCTACAGCTATTGTACATTAAAACACTTTAAAAATATTTTTTTCTCACATATTTCAAGACTAATAACATTTATTTTTTATTTTTCCAGTGATAGTGGCATCCATTGGCCACCAAAGAATGTGGTTGTGGAGTGCTGATGGCTTGTCATGGTAACCAGGAGCCAGATCAAGGCCCCCATGGCTGCCATATTGGTACCCCTGTGAAGCCAGCCAATGGCAGGGCTTCAAAGGAGACAGTGAGTTAGCTAAATATTATATTACATTGTAATAATACAGTTTAGTATATAAAACAAATGATTACGATAAATGATAGCAGGAGAATAAAAAAACAAATTTATATCACCCCCTTTTCTCCGATAAAATAAAGACATTAAAAAATAAAATAAATATGTATATGTACTGTATGTGTATATATATATATATTATTTCTTTATTTTATTGGAAGAGAGGGGTGATATGAATTTTTATGTTTTTTTATTTTCATATATATGGTATCGCTGCAAGTATCAGAGTCAATTAAGTCTAATTAGTGTGGTATGCTGCCAGTATTCATTATTGTTTTAATAGTGGAAGTCTGACTTTAAGACCCCAATGATTGTAAGAATGGGGGTCCAATGAATCTTTTGCTACATGTGCATTGTAATTTACATTGTAGTCAATGAGAAGTGATGGAAAAACATCAATAGACAATGAACTACTATCTAACACTTGGTGCATGACCCAGCAGACACCCACCTCAGACTTTAAAGCATCTTAGAAGATTTTTTTAATTTATTCCAAATGCTTGGTTGCTGTAGAAATGATAAATGATGCTATTCTCACCCTTCCTAGGTTCAGCAATGTCTCTCCACTGTCTGTCCCTGGTCTTTGGTAACAAATTATAGCAGAAACATCATGACAACAGTGCACATCATGGCTGCAACCAATCACAGAGCTCAGCGGTGCAGTTGATGCAATCATCACAATACCGCTGAGCACTGTGATTGGCTGCAGCAGTCACATATGCTGTAGTTGTGAAGTTACCCCTGCAGCCTATCAACTTTAAGAGTGACTGAGTATAGCTTTTTTTGTTGTTTTCACAGTGAGATAATTTTTATGGAATAAAAAAATAATGTCTTTGGTATGAAAACTGTTTAATGCCTCATAAAAATGTGGTAAGGCCAATTTACATTCACAGTCCATGTTTTGTCATGATTTTGATTGAGGTTTGGGAGTTTTACTGGGCTAAATGGGCCTGAATTATTTTGTGTTATTGACAATTTTTGGGTGTCACTAGAAAGGGTCTAAAAAGGGGTGCAAATAAATTAAAGAAGTTTGGCTTAGTGTTTAACAGGTCTAGCAAGAAGATCAAAATGTATCATACAGCATAGATGGGATAGGTCATCAATATCATATAGGTGAGGACTGACACCCGGGCCTGACACCCATGGATCATCTGTCATCCGCTCCGCCATTGGCAGGATGTGAATAGTGTATGGAGCAGAATAGCACAGCTCTGTACATTGTGTAGTGGCTGCTGCCAGGAACTTCAGATGGGTTTCTATTGAAGTGAGTAAGAGCTGATCGGCAGTATCCTGCAGCAGCCATTACACAATGTCCACTGTGTACATCTGGCTGGTGGCAACTCACATACCAGATGATCGTAGTGGTGCTGGGAGTCAGAGCCCGATCAATAGGTCATCAAAAATAATCTACTCGCCAACCCCTTGAACATATGGCCTGAACGTGCAATCCATAAGTGAGCATGTGCTATTTATTTTTTAAATCACATTCTGACGTGATAATTAAAATACAGGGATGGAAGCCCTCTTTATGGTAAGTTTAAGACCTTAAAGGGTTTATCCCATGAACTAAAGTACATTTTGATCAATAGATCATGAAAAATTAAGTAGTTGCACAATTGGATGTATTTAAAAAAAAAATCATATTGTTGAGATAAACTTATAAATGTACCCCTGATGTATACCGTGTATCTAGCTTTGCCCAAGTATGTAGAAATGCTGCAACTGATGGCCACACAGCTGATGGTCTAGCTGCTTCTTTGTAGGTTTACTCCTTTTCCTGCCCAGTGGCATACCACTAATAGCGGCAAACCACGTGGCCACTATCCTGGAGGCAGTTAAAAGCAATGAATGGAAGAGGAAGCCGTCATTCACCCTGTGCGTCTTAAGTTTCAGGCGCAATGACATCACTACATTGCGATCACTGTGCCGAGCAGTGCAGGGGTGTCAGACCACACGCTGCAGAGACCGGAGCAGTGGGGGAGCTGGGAGAGGTCATTTTTTAACCAATAAGTACTTTGTGGGGGCTATCATACTATATGGAGGGCTAATTGGGGGGCATCATACTATTTGGAGGGCTATGTCACAGCCATTATGCTATTTGATGGGCCATCATGCTATTTTGGAGGCCATCATATTATTTGGGGGGCTATCATGCTATGGGCACTATGTAGGGGCCAATTGTACTGTTTGGAGGGCTGTGTGGAGGCCAATTAAATAATTTGAAGGACTGTGTATGGGTCATTATACTGTTTGAAGGGCTATGTGAGGGCCACTTAAACTGTATGGAGGGCTGTGTGGAGGCCAATTATATTGTTTGTAGGGTTGTGTGGGAGCCTTTATACTGTTTAGGCAGCTGTGTGTGGCCCATTATACTGTTTTAAGAGATGTGTGAGGGTCATCATACTGTTTGGAGGACTATTTTGGGGCAATTATACTGTTTTGAGTGCTATGTGTGGGGCCAGTATACTGTTTGGAGAGCTAGTGAGAGCCATTATACTGAATTTGGACCATTATAGTGTGGAAGGTTGTGTGTGTTCCATTATACTGTGTGTAGACCTAGTGGGAGACATTATAATGTGTGGGGGCCATCATACTGTGTGGAGGGTTATTGGGGTTATTGGGACCACTATGCTGTATGGAGGGCCATTATACTGTATGGAGGCCATCATATTGTGTGGAAGGCTGCGTCTGTGGCCATCATACTGTGTGGGGGACTATGAGGGCCATCATACTGTGTTGGGATCACTGTGGGGGTGTCATACTTTGCAGGGGTGGAGTACTATAGGGTCATCATACCGTGTGTGTGGAGGAATTAACTGTGAGGGGGGTATCTTACTGTGTTTGAGGGTCACAATTGTTGGTATCATACTTTATGGTGGCCATGAAATGGGTATCTTAGTGCATGGGAGCACTGAGGGGCTTCAATAGGGGCAAAATTACTGTGTAAGGGCTGCAAAGTTGTGAGATTTGCTCTTCTGTGACCCTGCTGATTTTTTTTTGGGGGGGGGAGTGGGCAATTAGGACATCTAGAATGGGTCCCCATGATTTCTATGTACGCCCCTGTCCCTGCCCATTTGTTTCATCATATTAGTGAGGGTATCGGTACACTGCTATATTAGCTGTTTTACCATTCCTGTAAGCTCGTCATGAATCAAACCAGTAAAGTACGAGCTCAGCAGACGGACACTAAACTGAGCACAATGCTTATCATTACAGAAAAAGCTGAGATGTCACTCAGCCCTAAAGTGAACGACATTAGGCTTCTCCCTGCTTGTTCCTTTCATCTAAGGACAGAGCATACATGCTATTGCATTTGACTTTTGACTAGCTTCTTCATACTAACACTGCACTGACTGAGGTCTCAGCATTCACTGTTATGATAAGCTGTGTGCTCAGATTATGTGTCCGGCCACAGAATTTATACTTCACTGGTTTGTCTCGTGATAAGATCACAGGATCGGTGAAACAGCAGATCCACTTGCTCCTTTATTTAAACAAATGGGTGGGGAAAGGAGTAAATGTTACACGCACGCTGCTAGGTTCAGATATGGCGAGATGGGTTTCGTGAATTCTTTGAAATCCTGGGGGAACAATTACTCAGGGCGACCATAGGCTGCTGCTTCTCTCAGGCACACAATAGACTCAGTTGCTGACCAGACACAAGACAAGACACAAGACAAGAGTCTTTTTCAATAGTCTAACAGTGGAATTTAATCTGAAGCACGGCCAGTGCAATTCAGGGATATTGCAGCAACAATCTTCATTACAGTACAGTCTCATAAAGAAGGCACAGTAACATCAGTCTCTTCAGTAGCATAATTCAGCACAGATTAGATCTCTTGGCAGCACACATCTATGCATAAACAGCAGGCTTTTCCTTCACAAGGACTCAATAGTACACAGCATTCTTTATCCTGCATGGAAATGGAGGGGGGGAGGGTTGGATTAGGGAAAAGATCCCTATGACATGATTTCTTCCAGTCCTTATCTTTCTGCCCGATAATACTCCACACTGTTAGCTCAGGGAGTCTATCTGACTTGTGTTTAGCTTCTCTCTTGACCTGAATTCTGTTCCGTTGCCTTATCTGAGATACAGATCACAAAAACACCACCTTTCTCTTCGACTCCAGCCAGACAGTAAACAACTTCCCCACAATCCCCCTGGGGCTCTGCTAAAATACTTTCTGTCTCCTGTGCTTGTGTTATTTGAAACAGTTGCTGGATGCTTTTGATGTAACAGCACTACTTCTGCATGTCACACTCTTCCCTCCTTTTTGAATGTCATCCTCGACATTCATCTTAATTGGTCAAGCTGACCAATTCTGAGACAGTGGTGAAAGTTGAGTAACTTTATATACAAATTGGCATAACATTTATAAACATTTATAACAAACTATTCGACAACCTTTTTCTTGTAGTACTCCTGTAAGAAATAAACCATTAGCACAATTAACACAATCAGCGTCTCTTCAGCTGGAGCTTTTCGTACGGCTTCAACCAGCACTCTCTCTCTCTAGGCCTTAAAAGTTTTATGTTTCTACAAAGTCTTTTAAGGAAAATCAAAGCATGAAAAAAAGTCTTTCCACCAGACAACATCTTCCATACTGGCTCTCGGTGGTGAATACCACTCCAGTGGGGTTACCTGGTCCGTAGGCAGAGATACCTGTTTCCAGTCGAAAGTCCTTGGCACTTGACTCGGTTCACCAAGTTTCTCATCCGTCAGCATCACGGGGCTCCTCACTTCTCAAGTTGACATCCTCCTGGTAGGTTGTCCCTCAGATACCACAGGTTCCTCGGTTGCAGGAGTTTGTTCTACTGTGCTCATTCCTCGTACTTCCTCAGATGATCTTGGAACTGCCTCCGTAAGTTCCTGTACTTCTCTTGAATCGTCCGTTTCCACCTGGTCTGGTAATTCTGCTCCTCCTAAGTGACGATCGGTCTCTTCAGTGACCGGTATTCGATCATCAGATCTGAATTGGACTTCATCTGTACTCCTTGGTACAAACTCTGGAGCCTCGGGACTTAGTTCACTCTCCTGAGGATGGTACATCCCTCTCCTTGCCGGTCCTAGAAATACAACGGTGTGTTCTTCTTCATCTGAACTTTCAAGGTCACTATCCACCTTCGGAGCTTCAGTCTGTGGTGGTCCCTTAGTCGATCTTGGATGATGTAGGTCTATTTCTGAAAAGTCTCGTTGTGGTGGGAGATAATCACAGGATAGTAGTAAATTCCGATTGATTATTCTGTTTTTTTTTGTCTCCCGTTTCCAATCGGATTTCATACACTGGGCTGTCATCGGCTTTCCTCCTTACAACCACAAACATTGTCTTCCCAGTATGAACTAAGTTTTCCTGGACTGCCTTTCTCACGTACATTCTTGACTAGCACCCGGCTTCCCGGTGCCAATTCTGCTCCAAAACATTTTCGATCATAGTACTCCTTGCTCTTGCTCTGTTGTGTAACCACTTTGGACGCTATGTTGCATGCCTCTGCTATCCGTTCCTTCTATTTCCAAACGTACTCCGGATACATTCTGTAAGTCTCTGACACCGGAGTATCGAACATGATGTCGATTGGCAGTCTTGGCGATCATCCATAAAATAGAAAGAAGGCTGAGTAACCCGTTGCATCACTGTTTGTAAAGTTATACGCATGTACCACTTTTGACAGAGAACTCTTCCAGTCTTTCTTCTCGTCAGCTGTTAAAGTGCGCAACATCGACAATAATGTCCGGTTAAAACATTCCACTTGTCCATTACCCTCTGGCTGGTTCTCAAATTCTCTTCTTTGGTCGTGGTGTAACTTTGTAGGGAACTCAAACCTCAAAGTAAAATCATTGAAGATCTTCTCTGCCGCTCTTCAACCCACTTTATTGGTGGTGGCATATGCTTGAGCAAATAGAGTAAAATGGTCCATCACCACCAAGATGTATTCGTAACCACCCCCGCACGTATCGAGATGTAGAAAGTCAATTGATACCATCTCAAATGGATACGTAGCTTGGATGTTGCCCATAGGTGCCCGGGTTGATGTGTTGGGACGTTTATCTTTCAGACACCCACACTCCCTGGTCACGTACCTCTCATTATCTCTCTGCATGTACGTCCAGAAGAAACCTTCACGGATCAAGTTTGTTGTCCTTTCCACTCCCAGTTGTCCCATGTTTTCTTTGAAGACCAACTTACGGAATACTCTGGGTAGTACCAACTGCCTTTTTTGACCTCCTTTATGATAGAGGATACCGTCTTCACTGAAGTAGAGCTTCGTCCAGTCTTTAACTAAAACAGATACTGCTGGTGACTCATTATCTCTCTCCCGTTTACTTGGAAACCGATTTTGGTCTACATAAAGTAGTATTCTACCAATTATATGATCTTCCAGTTGTGCTCTATGGATTTTTCCTTTTGGTAGTCGTTGAATAGACAGGGGGTGATCTTGTTCTCTCACTTTTATGGTGGTTTCCACTGTCAACGGACACCACAATGGTGTGTCTTCTTCTTGATAAGCTTGCACTGCTTGGGTAGTGCTCTCAATTGCTTCCAGACTGACTTCCTCTGAGCATTCTTGCATGAACTCCTCAGACTCTAGTGGCATTCTCGACAATCCGTCAGCATTCGCATTGCATTTTCCTGGCCTGTACTTGATGCTGAAATTGAAGTCAGCTAGTTCAGCAACCCATCTCTGACCCATTGCATTCAGTTTGACTGTAGTGAGGACATACGTCAAAGGGTTGTTGTCAGTGTATACCTCAAACTCTTTGCTGTAGTAGAGATAATCTCTAAATCATTCACAGATAGCCCATTTCAATGTCAGAAAATCCAATTTTCCGGAATGTAGATGGTAATTCTTCTCGGCGTCTGTCAACGTTCTAGAACCGTAACCGATGACTCTCAATTTTACATCTTGATGCTGATACAGGGCAGCTAACAGTCCAACTTGAGAAGCGTCACAATGAAGAACAAACGGTAAGGTGAAATCAGGATATCCCAAGATGGGTGGTTTTACCAGGTAGTCTACTAGTTCTTCCAATACGTCCTGGTGTCCAGAGAATGAGCTGTTAGGATGAAACAGCGTTGTTTCTTTTAAGCCCGGTCCTACCCACGTTCATCTTTTTCTCCGTGGGTGTTGTTAAGTCTGTCGTCGTCCCCAAGTGAAGGTATTGTGGGGAGGCAATCCTGGAGAAGTTCCGAATGTAAGTACGATAGTAGGAGAGGAATCCTAATATCTGCCTCAACTCCCCGATAGTAGAGGGCCGCTTGTCTTTTAAGGCCATTACTGGGGCGATTTCTGCTGGGTCCATGGTATATCCTTCTCTGGACAGAATTTTCCCTAGAAATCGAACTTGCCTTTTGAACAGTTCTCACTTCTTTGGGGTCAACTTAACTCCATGTTGTTGATACCGCTCTAATACGGTCCTCTCATGTTCAACATGCTCCAGGAAGGTTTTGCTGTTTACCACTTTGTCATCCAAATACGGCTGGCAGATATCATCCCTCAATCCTTCTAAACATGTCTCAATGCTCCTCTGGAATTCTGCTGGAGCTGAACTGAGCCCAAACGGTATGCAGATCCACTTGTATAACCCCCACGGTGTGATGAATGCTGTCAATGGTCTACTGGACTCTTCAACAAACCCTTGCTTGTATGCTTTACCCTGATTGAGGACAGAGAATCAAGTACTTCCTGATAGGTTATCCACCATATCTTGAATCTTTGGTATCGGGTGCCGATCAGGTACTGACTTTCGATTTAGTTCCCGGTAATGACAGCAGAGTCACAACATTCCATCCTTCTTCCTAACACAAACAATAGGAGAGGAATAAGACGACTTCGACTTTTGGACCCAACCTCTGTTGATTAGGTCTTGTAAATACTCTTTCACTTCACGGTGTAATGGTTTCGGCACAGGCATGTAACTTCTGGTTACTGAGGTTGTGTCTTTCAAATTGATTTTCAATTGCAACGACGGGATATAGCCTATATCAGAGTCATTTTTGGAGAATGCATGACACTCTTCTCTCAGCATCTGTTTTGCTACCACTCTATCTTCAGCACACAAGTGTTCCAGCGGTACTGGGGAATCCCAGGACCCCGAAGTGGGTCGTGCAATTTCCTCCCCTGGGCAACTCCTGTTCCTTGGTGGGGAGACTGAATTCACAGTAGACCCCTGGGCGGGTCTCACACTGTCTGGATATACAGGTTTAACGGTTTCTATGTGTCGTAACACAGTCTTTGGATTCAGTCTAATTTCGTGTTTCGTAGTATTCATCACCCGTACTATCACTCGAGCAAACCCACAAGTAGGAATCGTAAGCATAGTCTCCCCTTGAACTAGGCCTTCTGGAAGTTCTGAGGAGTCTTTTGGCATGAACAGTCTTTTCTGTACTTTTCTTCCCGGTTCTACCTGGACTCCACACCTCAACCCCACCATTAGGCTTGCAGGGATGATGGTTGGGCGCCAGCCTACCTTGACTTCTTTTAGGTCCATTGTATTCTGTGCTTTTTTTACTCTATGAATCACATTTTCCGCCACGGCGTTGGGTATGGCAAGCGATGTGGCAATTGCATCCACCACCAGCATCCCTGACTTGTATTTCGTGATGACCTCACTGATTACATTATAACCCAGGATAGGATCCTCTGCCACGTTCTGATCACTGGTCACGAGAAAAGGTACCAAAAGCTCAATGGTGTTGCTGTTCTTCGTGGCCCTCAGTTAAAAAGTCACTTCCACCCAGCCTATGAAAGGGATTTCGATCTGGTAGACGTCTTTGCCATGGAGTTCCACTGGTCCCAAGAATTCTTTTAGCGACCGAAGGCAGGTATGTGGCATGTAGCGCCTTCTCCGTTCTTCATTTAAAAGTCTCGCTTGGGCTCCTGTGTCCCACAGTACTTTTACCAGGAGTCCATCTAGCTGGCACTGTATAAAGCATCTTTCACCGATTAGGCTGATGAGGCTATCTTTACTGACTGAGGAATCCTCCTCCCAGGAGTACATCATTTGACCTCTGCATTGGGCATTAAGTAACTGATGTCCCTATCTCTCTTACAGCTGTTGTAGATGGGAACACACTTGGGGATAGTACTGAAGCTGCCGTTTTACCTCATGCGCCATTCTGGGGTTTGGTGAGATTTGGATTTGCTTCTGGGGCCTCCTCCGTGTCGTGGCTACCAGTCGCCCCGCACTGGCAACCTCCTGTCTTTTAACCCCAAATGACCGTGACCATTGGCATTCCTTGGCATAATGTCCTTCCTCACCACATCTTAGACAGTGGACACACACCGTACTCTGATTTGATGACCAGCACGCTTCACAAGCCGGGTATCTTCTGTTTTGAAACCCACTCCTGGGTCTGAGGGATACAGGTTCTGGCCTGGAGCGAATCAACTTTATCAGCTCAATCAACTCGGCTCGCAATTCTCCTATTACTGCCTCCCAGTCATCGCTGGCGGTCCTTTCTTTTGTTGGTGCTTTAAGGTTCCCTCTCGGAGGTGGCACTGGAGGGTCTCCATGATTATCTTCGGACTGGCCACCGGGGGGGTCTCCAACTTCAGATGACTCATTTGGTGATTTTAGGAGCAGAGCCTTTCTTTAACTTTTGTTCACTGACTCCAAACTAGCTGCCTCATTCATTTTTTCAATTAGAACTTCATCCAGAATGCCAGGATTTTCTAGGTACTGTTTTATTTATTTTACTCACTTATATAGCGCCATTAATTCCACAGCACTTTACAGACATTATCGGCACTGTCCTCATTGGGGCTCACAATCTAAGTTCTGGATGCAAACAACAGTCTATCTTTCAGTTCAATTGCTCTGAACAAGAAACTTTGGGGTGATCATTATTTTTCTGTGAAAGTAGTGATGAGCGAGCATGCTCGCTACTGCTCGGTGCTCGTCCGAGTATCTCACTGCTCGAGATGCTCGGCGCTCGCCGAGTATTTCCAGTGTTGCTCAGCGGGAGATCGGTTCCCCTCCCTGCATGTTTGGCGCTCTTTAGAGTGCCAATCAACATGCAGGAATTGTCTGTCACATGCTGTAATGCCACAGCAATGTTTGTTGTGGCATTAAACTGATTGGCTGGCCGCACAGCGTCATCAGGTCTATATCAGACCTGGCGCCGCCATGCTCGTCACACTCACTCTGTAATCAGACAGTGTAGAGAGAGCTACTGCTGAGCTAGGGAGAGATTTTCTTGTTTCTAGTTAGTGTAGGTATACCAGACTATATTAGAGACACATATCCATCTCAACTAACAGTCCTTCTGAGAACTAATCCAGCTGCAGAGATATTAGTGCTAGGCAGGCAGGCAAGGTATATAGCAGACTGCAGTGCACATAGCAAGAGGATCCATTCCAATTCTGTCTGCTTGCATAAGTATTAAGTTTTGGCCAGGTGGCCTGTCTTATTTACGTTTTCGGCCAGGTGGCCTATCTCTTATTTTGGGCGATGGGCCAGGTTTTTAGTTTTCCTTTTATTAGGGGGTTAGGTGTGAATGTGCAGGTATGAATGTGGCAGATGGTTGGGGTATTTGTGGAGTAAGAGACTTGTTAAGGTCTTCCCTTGCTGGGGGTCTCCTGGAGAGCGAGGACTTTTCTGTGCCACGTGTTATTTTAATTGGACTCTGGAAATTTCGGATTTGGGCTATGTCTTGCTGGGGTTTTTTGTTTTCTTGTATAATGTTTGTATTTGTGGTTGTATTTGTGTTTTGTATGTGTTTTGTACCTTTTCTAATAAAAAAGAGTTCCAGTTCTGTCTGCTGGTGCTTTTACAGATATTTGTAGAAATAGGCCCAGGTATCAGAGGCCAGGGATATTTTTTTTTTATCTTAATCCTGATTATTTGCTTAAAAAGCAATCCAGTGAACACCGTTTATCTGCGCCACTTGCTTGTTGGCACTGCAGAATACAGCCAGGTCCTTTCCATATTACAGTGCTAAAAATCCAGCTATTTAAACCTGTGGTTTGTCCGTCACACGGATCACATATAATTGCGCTGAAAATATTGCCACTTCTGGGCTTCATTGAAATTTTGTTGCAGTGTGTCAGTGAACTTATTTACACGAGGTCAGCGCTGTTAAAAATAGTAACCTACAGGCCAGCTATTTAAAACTGTGGTTTGCCCGTCACACAGATCACATATAATTGCGCTGAAAATGTTGCCATTTCTGGCCTCCATTGAAATTTTGTTGCAGTGTGTCAGTGAACTTATTGACACAAGGTCGGCGCTATTACTGGATCTGCTTGTCAAAGTACGCCGCCTGTGTGCCCATTTTAGAAAGTCAGCTACAGCTTTCACCGCCCTTGCCGTGCTTCAGCAGCATTTGCAGATTCCGGCTCACCGACTGGTGTGTGATGTCCCAACGCGTTGGAACACTACACTGCAGATGCATGGGCATTACAAGTATAGGAGACCCGCTCTTTTCTAATGGGAACATTTTTTTATGATGCCCTCCTCCACGTCTTTTCCAAGGTGCCTTCCAATTTCCTAATGATGGGAAAAAATTTTCATGAGGCCCTCTACATCTCTTCCAAGGGGTATTGGAGTGCCTCCCAATTTTTGGCAGCCCTTGCATTCACTGCATAGGCCAACACTATGGGAGACCCACTTCCTAATAATGGGAACATTTTTCATGAGGCCCTCTACGTCTCTTCCAAGGAGGCGATGTTGTTCTTTGGCCTTGCTCCCTATATGAGAGGGAGGCCCTACGTCAACTTAGAGACACTCAAACTTACACTAGACTGTCATATAATCCCACGGCCTCCTTCTCCGACGCACTCCAGGGTATCTTAGGTCGAGCCTGTGATCGGGATTTGATTGATAGAAGGACCGTGGAGGCACTTACCATCCGCTTCCCCAAAACGGCTACCTTCTATCTTCTTCCGAAAATTCATAAGGATGCCGTCAACCCCCCGGGACGTCCGATCGTGTCGGGTCTAGAAGGCCTATGTGGCCCTATATGTCAATATATCGACAACCACCTTCGACCTCTAGTCGAGACCCTCCCCTCTTATATTAAAGACACGACGGACGTCCTGACTCGGGTTCATGGCGTCCTTCTTACCAATGATACCCTTCTTGTCACGGCCGACGTCGAAAGCTTGTACACATGTATTGATCATAATCTGGGCCTGGACGCAGCCCGCCTCTTCCTGAGTGGTTCCGATCTGGACGGCCCCTCGAGAGAGTTTATCCTCGAGCTCCTTGAATTTGTCCTCTGCCATAATTACTTTCTGTTTAAGGATAGGGTGTACCTCCAGACACGCGGCACGGCAATGGGGGCAGCCTGTGCCCCCTCGTACGCCAACCTCTTCCTGGGCGCATGGGAGAGGGAGATTTTCGGCGATGAGGGGAAATGGGGCGTGGACCATGTCGTGTCGTGGATGAGGTACATAGATGATATTCTATTCTTTTGGCAGGGGACCGTCAAGGAGCTTGAGGATTTCATGGTGCAATTGAATTCCAACAATCGTGCAGTGAGGCTATCATATACATATAGTCCTAGGCAGATCGATTTTTTGGACATTACTTCAGAAGTGGATGCTGAATGTCGTGTCCAAACTGTTCTGTTTAGGAAACCCACTGCTGTGAATTCTCTCATCCACGCTACATCCGCACATGACTCCTCTACTATTAAAGCCGTCCTGATCGGACAGTTTCTCAGGGTGAGGCGGGTTTGCTCAACTAATATTAAGTTTGAGAAACGTGCCTCCGACTTGGCTGAACGATTCAGAAATCGATGTATCGGCTGTGGTTACAGAAGGGCTCGGAACACTCCCCGTGATCACCTCATCCATCCCCTTCCCACTGATAAACGGAAAAGTCCGGATAGGGTTCGCTTCATCTCTTCATATAACTCTGAGTGGTATGGGGTGCGGCGTATCCTCTCCCGACATTGGGACATACTGGGTACGGAGCCCTCCCTGAGGGAATATATTGGTGAATTTCCATGCATGACACCTCGACGATCCAATACCCTAGCAGACCTTCTGGTCTCCAGTCACTACGTCCCGCCTGGGAGAAACCCGTTTGGCTCCCGTGGCCCCACCTTGGGGACCTTTCCATGCACCCATTGTGCCGCCTGCGCTAATGTCCCACGCACTACCATATTCGCGAACTCTGATGGCTCCCGTAACTTTAACATCCGCCATCACTTCTCTTGTAGCACCACACATGTGATTTATCATGCTACATGTGGCTGTGGACTTATTTATGTAGGTCTTACATCCAGGGAGCTGAGAGTCAGAGTTCACGAACATGTTAGGGACATTGGCGCGGCTAGGGCGATCCCTGATCCCCGGGAGCTCAAGACCCTACCACGGCACTTTAAATCTGCCCATAATTGTGACCCTCGATCTTTGAGGGTTTGTGGCATTGATGTGGTACACTTGGGCTCCCGGGGAGGGAACGTCAAACGCCTTTTGGCGCAAAAGGAAGCCAGGTGGATCACTACTCTTGATATTCTTTCGCCACGGGGGCATAATGAACATCTCGGTTTCTCCTCATTTTTATGATCTCTCCCTATCTTTATTTTTTCATTTATTTTTATAAACCCTTTATGGAGATGATCAACTCTGATAGTTTTAGGTTTGATTTTTTAGCTTCCACATGTGCGTCCTCTGCGTCTGACTTGACCCCTGGGTATGCTCCTCTCCCGGTGCCCTTAATTGGCTTCCCCCCTAGATGTTTCTCCTAGGGGTTAAACATCTCTTTTTGGTTTTATGGACTTTTAATTTGTTGTGTGTTCTAACATTAATTTTTTTGTACATCTTTCTATTCTCTTTCTAGTGTTCCCTATTATTGTTACTTTTGCACTTTCCATTTCTACAATTGGATCAGTGGTTTTTCGTATCCCCTCTACATGATGACGGAGCTGGAATTGGGACTACTCTTTAAGAAGACTATTTTGTATAATTTCTGTGTTATATTTTTTTATTTTTTTATTTTATATTGTTATTTTCTTTCTTCTTAATATTATTTTTATTTATTTTTTCATTATTTTTTCTTTATATTTTTTATATTTTTGACTATTTTTTTATGTTTATTTTTCTCACTTCTTTATAATAATTTTTTTCATATATATTTCACATATTTAATTCAGTCATTGTTATGAATCTATTTTTTATATATTTTGTTTCATTTATATCCATAGAAATTATTCTTCTTATTGTACATTCCAGCTTCTTTCTACTTTTCCCCCTTTTCCTTATGTCGTCCGTATTCTTTTCTGTCATAGGTCGCACTATTTTTATACTTACGACACCTCCTGTGGTCTCTTATGGGACACACTGTGGTATGCTGCGATGGCCTGCGGTGCGCATGCGCTGGGTTAATCGCGGCCGGCACCCGCGCGCGTCCATCTCTATGACAACGACGCACCCCCGGATGTTGTCAATGGACAGTTTCGGCATGTGCGCGTGCCATGATGGACGCGCGTCTGCTGTGGTCGCCATGACCCCGGCGCATGCGCCCAAACGGCCGGCCTTCGCGGCAGCCATGATAGAGCGATCACATGATCGCTCATGTGACTATCCAAGGTCCTATATATTTAAGTCCTTATCCATCATCTAATATGTGCCTCTTGATAAAGCCGACGCGAAACGCGCGTCGAGGCCCCTTGCGGATGTTAACTGGTTGCCTCCCTGTGCCCTCCACATTTTTGAGAGTCATCAATCATTTGGGTGAGTGCCCTGATTCATTTATTATTATGGCCTCCAACTTGGGGAATAGAAATAAGGGTTATCTCATCCTGTTTGTCTGACTGATATTCTATACTCTCTTTCTGGTTCCACCCTCCCCGCGTCTTTTGTCTGTCTTTTCCCCTCTCTTCCTTCTTTCCTCTTTATACAATTTCTTGTGGATTCTGTTTGTACCCATTGTACACTGGAATATATACGCATGAGGGGTTTGAAGATGTAGCGGGGTTTCTCTTCTTTTGATCCAATAATCACCCATTGTCTTTGTATTTATATTTATATCCCTTGTGTCACTATTGTATATTTATAATTGACTAATAAAATATTGTTGTTTTATGCCATTTTTACTCGCTTTCACTTTTTCCAGTCTCTTCCAAGGGACATTGGAGTGCCTCCCAATTTTTGGCATCCCTTACATTCACTGCATAGGCAAACACAATGGGAGGTCCACTTCCTAATAATGGGAACATTGCTTTCAGGAGGCTCTCTGACCTCCACGTCTCTTCCAAGGGGCATTGAAGTGCCTCCACATTTTTGGCAACTCTTACATTCACTGCATAGGCAAACAGAATGGGAGACTCAATTCCTAATAATGGGAACATTGTTTTCAGGAGGCCCTCCTCTAAGTCTCTTCAAAGAGGTATTGGGGTGGGTCCAAATTTTCAAAGGGGTATTGGGGTGCGTCCAAATTTTGGTCAGCCCTGCCACTCACTGCATACGCAATAATAGTATAGGAGACCCACTCTTTAGTAATGGGAACAACAAAGCATAGCCGGCTGCTGGCTCTCTAACAATATTGAGGGCCGAATGCTGGCCCTTTAAGAATAGTAAAGACCGTCTGATGGTCCTATAAATATAGGCTTTGTGACTTTCAGAGTCCCTCCTTCATAAATGAAACAGGATGTGTCTAATCATGTCTCACACACCACATGGCCAGATAAGGTTGTAAAATGTTAAAATGACATTTCCCGGTGAATGCATTTGTCACGGTTGAAAGCAATGCAAAAGTGCAAAAACGCATGAAAAACGCTACGTGTGAACATAGCCCAAGGTGTGGAGGAGTATTTTTGGTTTTGGTTATTTATTTTGCCTTATATAAAAGTCATTACCCTGGAAAGGATGTTCCTTAACATATCTCCCAGGAAAATCCATTTTGGTTTTGTTTTTGTATGTTTAATTGTGAGTCGGTAAAAGTGGCGTAATACCTCTGACAACGTTGTTGACAGCTGTGACCTGGGAGTCAGAAATGCTTCCAGGCGTCTTCCCCATGCTGTTCCCATGTCATTTGAGCACTGTTCCCATCGAGTTGGGCAATTTTTAGGCCCTCTGCAGACCGCCGTGGGGAGATGCCTGAAAAATGCTCGAGTTTCCCATAGACTTACATTGGGCTCGTTGCTCGGGTTGAGCACCCGAGCATTCCAATTTGCTGGACCCGAGCATCGAGCACTCGAGCATTTGTGCTCGCCTATCACTATCTGAGAGGTTAATGACTCTCTTCTTTATAGTGCCCTTTTAAAATCATCTTCAGCTGTTGCAAGGTCAATTGACTTTTCATTTCTAGCATACTATGGAGGGTCAATCCTGGGCTGATCACTTTCACCACCCCCTCAACGATCTCATCTGGCTGGTAGCCTTTCTGTAAGCCTGCATCGATCTGGTGCAACAAGTTCATATAAGACAGTTTCTCTTTCTGTTCACACTCTCCAATCTGTCCCAGGATCTTGAATTCTTTCCTTATGGTTATTTGTGGTGTTAGAGAGGACTGTCTTCCTGATTTATCTAACCCGAGCAGGTTAAAGGTTCTGTCTGAGTCTGTCACCCGTTCAGAGGTTTTGGTTGATTCCTGCAGGTCTGTTGTTAGGGCTTTGAGTTGTTCTTTCAATTCCTGTAGCTCAGTCTGTGGATCGAGATTCACGCTTTTGGTAACTGGTGATGCCCCTCCATCCTCCAACTTCAACCTGGTTAGAAACTGTGTTAGCTCCTGGAGGAATGTCCCCATGACGTCTTCAGCTTCTATCTCCCCCAGCTTATCCAATTTTGCATTAATGGCGGCCAACAATTGCCTGCGGTTGTGTGCTTTAGAAATCTGTTCTTCTGACATCTTTATATGTTCTGCTACTCTTCTCAATTCTTCACAGGTTAACTGAAGAAACAGCTAACTAATTCTGTCCATTTGTATTTCCACATCCATTGCTGCTAGTAAGTTTTCTTTAGGGCTGGTCCCCTTTAACTGGTATACCAGAGTTGAGTTGAGGTGCTGTGCTGCTGTGTTTTTCCAGACACTTTTCCTCTTCTCCCTCTACATGCTAATTCCCGCTCAGGACTCCCCGTACAGGCCACCAATGTTACACGCACGCCGCTAGGTTCAGATAGGGCAAGACAGGTTTCATGAATTCTTTGGAATCCTCGGGGAACCGTTACTCAGGGCGACCATAGGCTGCAGCTTCTCTCAGGCACACAATAGATTCAGTTGCTGACCAGACATATCTGACAAGAGTCTTTTTCAACAGTTTAACAGTGGAATTTAATCTGAAGATTGATGAGGGAGAAGATCCCTATGACACGATTCCTTCCAGTCCTTATCTTTCTGCCCAATAATACTCCACACTGTTAGCTCAGGGAGTCTATCTAACTTGTGTTTAGATTTTCTCCTGACCTGAATTATGTTCCCTTGCCTTCTGTGAGATACAGATCACAAAAACACCACCTTTCCCCACAATCCCCCTGGGGCTCTGCTAAAACACTCCCTGTCTCCTATGACTGTGTTAACCCCTCTAGTTGCTGGATGCTTCTGAAGCACAACACTTCCTGTCTCCTTTGCTTGTGCTATTTGTCACAGTTGCTGGATGCTTTTGAAGCAACAGCACTACTTCTGTATGTCACATAAACTCACACAGTGAAGCAGCGATATCAGCCTCTTCCTGTGGCATCAATTCAATGCATTCACTTAGGCTTCTGCCCCTTGCCAGAAGTTCTGTATGCATGACCATCATCTGTAGCATCTCTACATGGTCGGGCTTAGCTAGTTACTCAGGATATATCAGAAGCACCTTGATAAATTTATCACAGCACGCCTTTTTTTAAACACATCCATTGGAATTGCTTTAGTTTTTCATGATCTATTAATTAAAATCTACTTTTGTTCATGGGACAATAAATATGTCCCATGGAATGACAGCTTAAAAATGACATCAATAGCAATTCCCCAATAATGTCATTAATCATAATGACTTTTCCCAAGATTATTCTACATAGTGAACTCTCAAACTGTCAAAACTGTGCACAGAGTATGAAAGTCTGTACTACAGTGCATTGATGGAGCACAGGCTTCCATAAACAGCTTCCATTCAGAACTCCTCCAGGGAAGGTCCATAAGATGACAATTTAGTATTTTAAGCTTCTAGCAACACAGTGGAAACCTACAAAGAATAAATAGCCAATCAAAAGATAACTACAAATTCAGTTTTATTAAAGTATTAAATATTCAACAAAATTCCTTTACAATATGTGTGTACTCCTTGAGGAGGCTAAGGTGAAACGTACATTGGAGTCCTGGGGTGTTCACTATTCTGGTCACTCTCTCTTCATGCACATGTTATCTTTACATTGGACATTTGTACTGAGTTAAAGGGGTATTCCCATTTCCAATATTCTATCTCAATATGTAGTAGGTGTAATAATAATAATAATAATAATATTAGCAAATACCTCCAATTAGAAATGCAGCATTGTTTTTCTGATTCCCTATGTCTCTTTCCTCATGTCCAGGCAATGCAGGACCTTAGGTATCCATGGTTACGACCACTGATATAGTGACAGTTAGTTAGCTAGTTGCTAGTGATCGTAACCATGGATATCTAAGGTCCTGCAATACCTGCACATGAGAAAAGAGACATAGCGAATCAGAAAAACTATACTACATTTCTAATTGGAAGTATTTGCTAATATTATTATTACACCTACTACATATTGGGATAGGATCTTGGAGCTGGGAATAGCCCTTTAATGTTATGCTATTTTATCACGCTATATTATTTACATATGGTTTTATATCTATATACTGCTATTTTACCTGTATCAATACTGTGTGTCTAATTCACCGCCCCTTTACTTATTGTAGAGTTCAATACTGAACGCTTTCCATAAAATTTCTTTTGTGTGATACTCTCCACATATTTTAACATAATTTAGTTTAATAATTAATATTAACATTTTAATAAAATTGAATTTGTAGTTACCATTTGAGTGGCCAATTATTCTTTGTAGCTTCCAAAGCTTAAAGGGAACCTGTGGAATAAAAAAAATGCTATTAACCTGCAGATATAGGGTTAATCCGCAGGCTAAAAGCGTTCTGATGCTGCTGCCGGGAGGAAATTAACTTAATTCCTCCCAGTAGTGTTCGGGTTTAAGTCACAGGGGCAGCCCCCAAACAGGTTCAGTCACCCTTCTGTGTTAAGAGATCGGTGGCTAAAACTGCACCCCCATCACTGACTGACAGTCGGTCCTAATGCAGAGACTGCTGTCAGTAAGTGTTCGGGGGGTGAGATTACAGCCGCCGCTCTCTATGCACAGAGCTGTGGCTGAACCCCAAACGTTATCAGGAGGAATAAAGTAGTGTTTTAAGTGCCGGTGTTGGGCAGGTTCAAAACGCTATTAACCTGCAGATTAATACCATATCTGAAGGTTAATAGCGTTTTTTCACGTGACAGGTTCCCTCTAATGGGAATCTGTCAGTAGGATCACCCCTCCTAAGCCATCTATATGGGCATGCGGGTCATAGGAAGCTGAATAAAACAATACCTTGATATCTGCAATCTGATGTTTTATTCCAGAGAAATCCACATTTTTTCTTATAAGTGCAGTAAATGACCTCTTCCCGGCTCGGTGTAGGATGTTGACTGGAACATAACTCTGCCTCCAGAGCTTATTTTAAATAAAAGGGGGAATTACCAGTGTGAGAAGTGTAACTAACACAGAACAGGAGATATTACCTTTATCTTTTACAAACACATTTTTTGCAGCTTTCTGAGCTCTGCTGTATTGCAACAACATTGCAAAAGAGGAACCTGCAGATGTGTCAGTTATAATTACACATAGGTCTGCAGAGAGCGGCCATCACACATCACACTGGTAACTCCCCCTTCATGTAAAATAAGCTCTGGAGGAAGACTCTCATGTGGATCAGTGTCAGCCCCCATAGTCTGGAAAACTCATTCATATATAAGAAAAACATGGATTTCTCTGGAATAAGACATCAGATCTCAGGTATCAAGGTATCATTTTATTCAGCTTCCTATGACCTACATGCCCATATAGGCTTAGGAGGGACGATCCTACTGACAGATTCCCTTTAATACCCACTTAATTTTTGTATACAGGATTCAACTCTTTTGTAGGTGTTTATAACTTTTTTTCTATCAACACAGTGTAAACAGTGTTCAGTAAATGTAAAGGTCTTCTCATGCTCTCTTATTTTTCACTCTGATAGAGCACAGCAGTGTCCGGCCAACCTGCTCTAGAAGTGCAATCTCTCATAACATCAGAAAGAGATTAGTATTCCATCATGTGCTCGGGCAGGGGAGTTTTGCACAAGTTGTGCTGGCGGAGGACACTTCTAACCATCAGAAGTATGCTGTTAAGATCATCAGCAAGAGATCCCTGCTCGCTTCTGGTGATGAGGCCTATGTGATGGTGGAGCGCCGAGTCTTACAGCTGGCATCTGGGAGCCCCTTCCTTGTCCACGCAGACTTTGCATTCCAGACCAAGGTACAGTAGTGACTTATTTCTCCTTATTAAATGTCCCCCTATATAACACAAACTTTCCAGTTGTATATACAATAATCACAAATGCATTTTATATGACAAAGTCTTCTTTAAGGTTTCCTCCAACAAAAAAGCTCAATATTTGGGGAAAAACAACCCAGACTTGTGAGGATCATGAGAAAATCTCTAAAGATGTAGAAAAGCCACTGATCTCTTATGTGTAGTAAATGTGTACATGCTATAATGGTTTGGTAACTATGCCCTGATTCATCAAAGCTTTTATGCTAGAATTATGGCACAAAAAACTTTGTAAAGTCTGAAAATGTTTGTGCAACGCAAGGTGACATTTTCACACCATTTTCACCCAACAAGGTGGGTGGAGCTGGTGCATGACAGGGTGTTGTGACCTCAAATTCATGAAGAGCAGCGGCGATGCCACAAATCTTACTCCAGTTACCTTCATGAGTAAGATTTGTGGCGAGGTGCACACAAAGACACACACCACTAGGCCCCTGGCCTGATTAATTAAGAGACATGTCTATTAACAAGAACAGCGTGAAAAATGACAGTCTTCTTGAATCAATGCAAATGTCTTCTCTCTTTTATTTCTTCTACAGATGCTTGTGCTACTTGGGCTGGAATACATGAGCTGCGGGGACTTCTTCGACTTTCTAGAGATGAAGGGGCGGCATGACATCCCCAGAGCAAGGTATAGTTTGAAGTTTTATCTTGGGTAAAGTAAATTGCAAATAATATCCTACATTTCTCAAAGCTCCATCATGAGGATACAATACTTCATTTTTTTTCCTATAATACTAATCTTTTTTTTACATAATGATCTAACACATTCTTATTTTTAGTCCTTCCCTAACCACCCACTGTCTTTTGATGATTGGTGGTGCACGTCCCAAGTCGACAGTGACCTTCTCTGAAGTTGTTGCTTCAGGGTCCATGTTGCTGAAAGCCAGGAGGTACAGGTTTCTGGCTGTTCACATCAAGCAGGAACCTTAAAGAGATAACAGTCTACTGAATTTCTAAAAGTTATCTGTGTCATTCTTACATTCTTTCATCTTCTTTTCTGTCAGATTCTATGCCGCTGAGCTAGTGTGTGGCATCCAGTCTCTCCATTCGAAGGGCATTATCCACAGAGATCTCAAGCCCGAGAACATCCTGGTGGCTGACACCGGCCATATTAAAATCACGGATTTCGGTCTCGCACTTGAGAACATGCTTGGAGACCGCACAGCCACCAAATATGTTGGTACTAGGGAATTTATGGCTCCTGAGGTGAGGAGAAGAAAACTCTCTTGCTGACTGATGTATTAATGATTTATGTTTTGTCTGTACTGCTATTATTGGAGTCATCCAACTTTGTAGAAATGGCTGTCGAAATTGTAAAATAACAAAATCATCACTACTCACTTACTCTCTTCCCAATCGATTCAACGGTAACATACTTGCGGCGCTCCCAGACTTTGCTGCACATGAGCACTCCAGCCAGTCTGAGGCGCTGGTGGATATATGCTGAACTAGTGGTATCATGGCTCACCGATCAGTGATCCCTGTTGTATGGCACATGACCACTGCACCCACTGATTGGCTGAAGTGGCAGAAGTGAGTAGTGCTGATTTTGTTATTTTACAGTGATGCTATCTGATTTTACTACATTTCTACAAGTTGGAAAACCCCTTTAAATGTTTTCATGTAAAGCCTATGGGCCTGTTCAAAATATTTTGTTTGTCTCTTTTTAATGTATGGGCCAGTAAAACCTATCAATTACGTTAAATGGAAGCTATGATGGATGCTTACAATGGCATCTATTACTCATGGACCATAAAGGTATTCGCTTAACAGATAGATCAGTAGAATCTATTGAAGAGTTCAGGATGTATCCCTGTAACGAATGTGTGTGATGCCAAACAGTGATATCCATAACCCACAGACCTCCAAGTTAAAAAAAAAAAGTGTAAATTTAAAATATATGTTATTACTGTACTCAAGGATGGAATAGTGTGGTCTACTAGCTATCCCATACTTTTTTTCAGAATAGTAACATATACTGGACAGATGAAGGGTGAAAAGACATATTTAGGCTTATTTAAAAAATGCCTGAAAAAGCATTAACTAAGCTCTGAAAAGAACAAGCATCTGCATTTCAGTGTAAAAACGACTTGCCGTTCATATGTTGTCTTTTGAGTGGCTTTTAATCACTTCAGGTTTCCAAAGACGCAAAGTGGTTAAAAGAAGGGACCTGACCATTCTTGAATAGAACTGGTACCTATGATAGTCTATGGAGCTGTTCACATGTCCGTGTATTCTTGCAGAGTCTCGCCAATTCATGACTGGTTCGAGAAAAAATTGGACAGCCCTCAGATTCCATATATATGCAGTTCATTGTTCACTCACTGATAGGAGAAACTCAAGATACCTGCATAGTTTTTATTTATCATTCATACAAGAAAAACTGATGAAACTCTGCTGGTAAAAACTGATCCTCTGACCAAGCCAAAAATCTGATCAAAAACAATAAACAAATTCAGCACATTTTTTTTTAGTTCGAGAAAAATCACTGACGTGTGAATGAGCCCTCAGTATCCTCAGCTCAGGGAGAGATAAAAGAATCAAAGCCGAACCTTGTTATATACACTGTGTGCAGAATTATTAGGCAAGCTGTATTTTAGAGGATTATTTTTATTATTGATCAACAACTATGTTCTCAATCAACCGAAAAGACTCATAAATATCCAAGCTTAATATTTTTGGAAGTTGGAGTGGGGTTTTTTTAGATTTGGCTATCTTAGGAGGATATCTGTTTGTGCAGGTAACTATTACTGTGCAGAATTATTAGGCAACTTAATAAAAACCAAATATAATCCCATCTCACTTGTTTATTTTCACCAGGTAAACCAATATCAGTGCACAAAATTTAGAAATAAACATTTCTGACATGCAAAACCAAAAACCAAAAAATTAGTGATCAATATAGCCACCTTTCTTTATGATGACACTCAACAGCCTTCCATCCATAGATTCTGTCAGTTGCTTGATCTGTTTTCGATCAACATTGCGTGCAGCAGCCACCACAGCCTCCCAGACACTGTTCCGAGAGGTGTACTGTTTTCCCTCCCTGTAGATCTCACATATTATGATGGACCACAGGTTCTCTATGGGGTTCAGATCAGGTGAACAAGGGGGCCATGTCTTTATTTTTTCTTCTTTTAGACCTTTTCTGGCCAGCCACGCTGTGGAGTAGTTGGATGCATGTGATGGAGCATTGTCCTGCATGAAAATTATGTTTTTCTTGAACGATACCGACTTCTTCCTGTATCACTGCTTGAAGAAGTTGTCTTCCAGAAACTTGTAGTAGGTCTGGGAGTTGAGCTTCACTCCATCCTCAACCCGAAAAGGTCCCACAAGTTCATCTTTGATGATACCAGCGCATACCAGTACCTCACCTCCACCTTGCTGGCGTCTGAGTCGGAGAAGAGCTCTCTGCCCTTTACAGATCCAGCCTCTGGCCCATCCATCTGGCCCATCAAGAGTCACTCTCATTTCATCAGTCCATAAAACGTTTGAAAAATCAGTCTTAAGATATTTCTTGGCCCATTCTTGACATTTTATCTTATGTTTCTTGTTCAAAGGTGGTCGTTTTTCAGCCTTCCTTACCTTGGCCATGTCCCTGAGTATCGCACAATTTCTGAAATATGGCAAAACTGGTGGCGAATGGCATCTTGGCAGCTTCACGCTTGATTTTCTTCAATTCATAGGCAGTTATTTTGCGCCTTTTTTGGCCAACACGCTTCTTGTGACCATGTTGGCTATTTGCCATGAAACACTTGATTGTTCGGTGATCACGCTTCAAAAGTTTGGAAATTTCAAGACTGCTGCATCCCTCTGCAAGACATCTCATAATTTTGGACTTTTCAGAGCCCGTCAAATCTCTCTTCTGACCCATTTTGCCAAAGGAAAGGAAGTTGCCTAATAATTAAGCACACCTTATATAGGGTGTTGATGTCATTAGACAACACCCCTCCTCATTACAGAGATGTACATCACCAGATTTACTTAATTGGTAGTTGGCTCTCAAGCCTATGCAGCTTGGAGTAGGACAACATGTATAAAAAGTATCATGTGCTCAAAATACGCATTTGCCTAATAATTCTGCACGCGGTGTAATTACACATTCACTTACTGACCCGAAGAATATACATTCAGTGTCATATTGCCACCGAATTACACAAAGATGTGATACAAAGACTGATCCATTCATGTGCTGACGTGTCACCTATTTAGTAATGGTTCTCTCCTCTGTGGCAGATGCTGGCTGGGGAGGAGTATGGCGCCGGAGTGGACTGGTACGCGCTTGGTCTCATCATAAATGAGATGGTTACCGGTGAGTGCACTTACCATCCCACACTATTTGATCCATCTTCCTCCGGCGCTGAAGACATCATTAGAGAGGCGAGAACCATATTGTTATTGGATATTGGATTTCCTACTAGTGATGCACTGCCATGGTAAATGTACTGAAGACAATGCTACAGATATAGGGCAATGTTCTTAATTCTTCCCTTTCTAACCAGCAATGAATCCATGTGAGGATCTACACGAGTACTTGTTTTCCTGGGTAGAAGTGTTTAGTCACTGGACATTGCTGTCATGGATCTACTGGCAGTCTACAGTCAGATGGATCCAAGATCTAACCTTGTAGTACAGAAGTCCAGTAAAATTGTTCTGTTATCAGATGTTTTACCTGCACTGATTGCATCCTTACTATTAAACGTATTTCTCATTTCTAGCTCCTCCAGAGAGATCCCGCCAAGCGCTTAGGAGTCCACAGAAACTTCAGAGATCATCCCTTTTTCCAGCATATTGACTGGGTCTCTGTGGAAGTCCTTCAGATGCCCCCACCACACATCCCTGTAGTAAGTAAATGGACAGAAATTGTATCCGGGTCCGGGTGAACTTTATACTTATTGGGGGAATGTATCAACTTATGGTGTAAAAAAATCCACATTAGCCAAAACTTTGTGCTTTTCCCATCACTACCTAATTTTCCAAAAAATTGGAAGAAGTAGGAGCAATTTACCAGGGAGGGCGCGGCTGACAACTTTTTAAATGGAATATGTCAGCATGTATTTGCTATGTAATCTGAGGACAGCATGAGAAGGGGTTAAATCACAGATTTCAATGATGTGTCACATATCCGGCTGTGTGCTGTTGTTACTTTACACTGAAAGTTTTAACACCTGGTGATTATAATTGCCTGAACTACAGCAGCATTTGTTGCTAGTCTGACCCCACCCCCTCCTGTGACAGGTAGCTCACCGTCAATAGACTATGTACATACAAAGCCTGGTGTGGGCGGGGTTAGCTTTCTCAGCTCTGCTACATTGCTAAATCTAAGAACTCTGTGTCAAAACCGCTGTATACAGTAAACTAAGTGATACATCATTAGATTCACTGTCTCTTTGCTATATCATGCTGCTCTCAGATAAGGTAGCAAAAACCAGGTGACAGATTTCCTTTAATAGATTTACTGTTACATATTATAGAAAATGATACAAGGGTAGCATAGATTGTTTTCTTTCTCTTTAAAACTATTCAAGCACCAGATTTTTTTAAAGGCCATGCACCTTGTCATAAATTTAGTGCATTTTACTCCAATACACATTAAACTATTGTCAGCCAAACCCACTGATAACGATAGATTCTACCAACAGTCTAATCTGTATAGGAACCCCGGACAATTGAATTTCGGTGGAGTTAAGTATCTGACCTGTCAAAGTCAGGGCTGCCAATCCTTTTGTTCTCATTAAGATAAACCAGAGATAGGCATGTCTGGCAGCAGCTCTCTCATAGGGAACACAGGAGAGCTCGATAGAGCGAGGGCTCCTATGTATGGGAGAGACAGCCGACATATCTGGCTGAATATCTGGTGGCGGCTTATCTCAGTGAAATAAAAGGATTGGCAGTCTGAAATTGTGCAGCCATCTAATGTCTAAGAGGAGTAAGACTAGTGCATGCAATGCCCAATGTATTCTTTTTTAACCATTGTACTTAGGAGTAAGTGCTCACGTATAAGGTCGTATTACAGCTCGGATTTATACAAAGCTGTAATAGGGCTCCCAGAAAAGTCTATATACAAGCATGAGCAGTCTTCTCAATCTTCATATACAGTACCTCGAGGAGGCATACAGAGGCTTCTGCTGCCCGAATTAGTAGGAATCTGAAGGAAATAAATGATGCCACGTGCCATCAGATTCTGAGGTTAATGACCCTTCATAATTGTGTGCAGGGTCTGTACAGAGCACCCGGGTTTGATGCATTTTGCTTGAGCCCTAACGTTCATACACCAATAATATTTACCGTAATCCTGCATACATTACTGTTTACCATGAGCTTTGTATGAGGCACACTGGATCAGTGGGTGAGCAGCCTAAAAGGCGGTAATTTGTCAGCCAGCAAACTAACCTGGCAGTGACATTTCCCATGAAGATCACCAATCACATGACAGCAATATTATTCTATTACCGATGTAACCTCACATTATTAGGTAATAAACCAAATATAGTAAATTGCTCCAACGATTCTCATGCTGATTACAGTACATTGACCAGAAAACCAATATGTAAGATTACTTGGGAATAAAATATGCACAAATGAAAAGCAAAGATTATGTGACTTTAATGTGATAAATCATCATCCTTAAATACTAATCTTCTGCTGTGATTCATCCAGACATCTGAACCTCATCACTGCCTCAAAAGGTTCCATCTAGGCAAATTGGAGGCAGCAGAGGCCACAAAGTCATCAATCCCCCCAGACCAACAGGCTGCATTCAGAGGGTTTTCATTTATCAGCTAGAAAACCCTTGAGAAGACACCAGCTCATGTGTTATCAGAGATCGTGTACTCCTGAGTCTCTGGAAGAAGAACAACAGAAGGAAATGAAGATCATCAGAACATAGGAAGATCGAAGTATGGATCCCAGGATTGGCACCGACTACAGGGCGACGTGGAAAGAGATTTCTCCAATATCCATCAGGCACTTAACCTTGGGAGGAGAGAAGATGGAGCCAGAAAGACGGAGGAGCCAGGAGATGCTTGGCAAGTAGAAGTGCAATAACACCTGCACTTCACCTCAGTCATGGGCATTTGTATCCGGTGACCACATTTCCTCTCACCCATAATAGCAGCAGATTATGGTGCTGTCCTGAGCTGAGAGGAAATAAAAGGTGTGTGACAGGCCGGCTATTAAGGGGTGGAGGAGGCCGGATTTTTTTTTTTTAATGCCTATGACAATTTTTAAATATACCGGTAATTGAAATTCCTCATATTCATGACAGCAATGACATGGGCTATGAGGAATAAGGTGTGAGTTGGCCGGCTATTAAGCAGTGGAAGGAGGCCGGATTTTTTTTTTATTGCATTTCCATGTACATGTACTTGGGATTCCTCATATTCACAAAAGTAATGACATGAGCAATGAGGAATATAGTGTGATGCAGACACCGCCCTGGATCATAGGTCAATAATACCACCATTACCACCATACTGTTTGTGCATTTTTCTCTGTGACCTTGGCTAGTAAATACCATTACCTTTTTGCCATGTCTGTTTTCACGGATAGCACTTGTACCCCTGTTATTCTATGGCGTTGTGCACATATCCAATTTTTTTTGCTCAGATCCAGTTTCTGATCAAAATCAGCAATACAAGTCTATGGGTCCGTGGAAAACATCATACTACTCTCGGATGACATAGGAGTCACGAACTGACATAATGAAGAAGGTGGAGAAACTTTTTTTTTCTCTCCACCTCCAAAAAACTGATCCCACTCTGATCAAACTCTAATCAGAGTCTGAATCAGAAAAATTGGACAGTTTTTCTCGGATGGAGAGAAGATGGTTGTGTGCACAAGCCCTTATATTCACCCTGTGCAGGTCCAGCACTGTCTCTCCATTGCTGCTCCACTCTTTGTAGACAGGCTGCAGTGGTGACATCATGTTTACAGCTCACATGAGTTAGAGTAGAGTAGGGCCCTGCCAAAAGAGTCTACTTTATCGTGGTGGCAGGCTTAAAAAATATTTTGGCCAAAACAAAAGCTGCTGGCTATGTATGTGATATGGTGTTCGATGGGAGCTGTTAATGTATGATTGGTGAGGATGTGGTGCAGAAGTGGAGTTTTTTCAAGAGTGGCCAGTGGGACTGTGGGAAATTCGAGGGGTGGAGCCGGAGCGGGGGGTGGAGACTGGGACCATTTCAGTATTGGTACCTGAAATTCCTAGTGGCAGCCCTGAATATGGTATGCCAAAGCATGTAAGTTCATGTGTTTCTGCACGTGGCGCATATACCCAATACTGAATAAATTAAGATGTTTCAAAGGGTTTGTTTCATCACTTGCATATCATGAACATGTGTATTGATCCTGTGATTTCCATAATACCACAATTCTTTCTTCTGGATGTTGCAATTTCAATGTTGAGGAGTGTAGATGGATTAAATGAAGCAAAAAGCTAACAAAATGAACCTAAATAACATTATGCTCAGATGCTTTTGCATTTTAATATCTAACTACATCATTACTAGTTGAGTTGATTATTTATTCTCTCTTCCTGACTTTAAGAATGTTATTCCACATTGTTGTAAAGTATTCTAGCATCCAGTGTACCAACAAAAGCTGAACAGGATTTTCATTTACTGTGATATGATATTCTGTTATCCCCCAGCACCTATTTTAGAGTATGGTCGAACAGAGGCTTAAAGAACTTTTGAAATATTTTCCTCGAAAGCTCAGCCATATATTTCCCTTGTCTTTCTTGCCTTTATATTCAGGACCAGGAAAAGTGTTGGTTTTCTATTCACCAACACATTCTTTGGGAAAATAATTCTTATTAGAAAAATGTGACAGTATTTGTGTTCCATTTTGAGGCAGTCATGCCCCTAAGGAACACAGTTGTGTAATGAATGTATTGATACAGAGAACTAAGAGTTGATATATGTTATGAACTCAAATAGAATAATAATGATTGTCATAGGCTAGAACTGAATTCAGCATCTGATCCTGAAATACTTGCAGAAATCTCTGCTCTGTGTTTATAAACCTGCACTGCAGACTACTTAATAATGTCCCAGAACGAATGGGACCTGAGTCAAACTGTTGTGCCACGTTCAGTATTTGGTCAGTGTTTTACATCAGTATTTGTAAACAGGAGCATACATAGGAATCATGGGGCCCCATAGCAGAAGTTCTAATTAGACCCCCCTTCCCCCCCAAAAAAATGCAAATAATTGTCGGGGTCATAGAATTTTTCCTCCTGCTGAAGTCCTAGATTCCTTTTTCATTGCCCCATAAAATATGACGACAAAAGTGTCCCCCAAACACAGTATGATACCCCCATGGTGCATTCCTCCACATGTGCAGTATAATGACCCTACTGTACCCCACCTCAACTCCAAGGGCAAAGTATGGTGACGCTGACACAGTATGATTCCCCCTCCCCCGAACTGTGACCCCCACACAGCTCTCCATGCAGTATAATGGGCCTACATATAGTATAGTGGCCCCACACATCTCCACACTCCACAGAGTATAATGCACTTGCCATGGTCCTCCACACAGTATAAGACACTCGCCATGGTCTTCCACACAGTATAATGCACTCGCTATGGTCCTCCAGACAGTATAAGACACTCGCCATGGTCCTCCACAAAGTACAGTGCACTGCCCGTGGTCCTCCATACAGTACAATGCACTCGCCATGGTCCTCCACACAGTATAATGCACTCCCCATGGTCCTGTACGCAGTATAATACACTCCCCATGGTCCTCCATACAGTATAATGAACTCCCTATGGTCCTCCACGCAGTATAATGAACTCCATATGGTCCTCCACGCAGTATAATGCACTCGCCATGTCCTCCACACAGTATAAGGAACTCTCTATCGTCCTCCACGCAGTATAATGAACTCCCTATGGTCCTCCAGACAGTATAATGCACTCCCCATGGTCCTGTATGCAGTACACAGATAGGAATCATAGCAGAAGTTCTAATTTGCCCCCCCCCCCCAAAAAAAAAAAAATTTAAATAATTGTTGGGGTCATAGAAGATCATATCCCTCAACCTTCCATCCTTTACATAGTAATTTTCCTCCTGCTAAAGTCCTAGATTCCTTTTTCATTGCCACATAAAATATGATGACAACAAAAGTGTTCACCAAACACAGTATGATACCCCCATGGTGCATTCCTCCACATGTGCAGTGTAATGACCCTACTGTACCCCACCTCAACTCCCAGGGCAAAGCATGGCGACCACGACACAGTATGATCCCCCCACCCCCCAACTGTGACCCCGACACAGCTCTCCATGCAGTATAATGGGCCTACATATAGTATAGTGGCCCCACACATCTTCACACTCCACAGAGTATAATGCACTTGCCATGGTTCTCCACACAGTATAATGAACTCCCTATGGTCCTCCACGCAGTATAATGCACTCGCCATGGTCCTCCAGACAGTATAAGGCTGCGTGTCCACTATGCTTTTTTCAAGCGTTTTTTCCGGGGAATTTCCGCAGCGAAAATGCTTAAAAAACGCTTGGTAATACATGCCCCATGGTCCCTAATGATAATCCGCATGTGCTGTGCACATGCTGCGGACATTTCCAATGCAGATTATAATTGCGGAAAAATACGCAGCATGTCCATTAATTTTGCGGACACGCAGCGTAATTGCCGCCATTGACTTGCATTAAAACGCATATTATCCGTGTGAGCACATTTGCACTCACGGATAATATGCGTTTCTATGTGCGGATGGTACCTGGGTCTGGAGTAGAAGAGACTCTCCTCCAGACCCACGTACCATAGAACCTGTTAAAAAAAGTATTTAAAATAAAAAATAAAGATTATACTTACCTTCCGATGTCCCCCGGCCTCCTCAGCGATGCGTCTGGTCTGTTGTATGGGTCGCGGTGGTGTGAGCGCCTGCCATGACGTCATTTAGTCATGTGACGGTCATATGACTCAATGACGTCATCGCAGGTCCTTTCACACCACCGCGACCGAAACAACACACCGGACAGAGCGGAGAAAATACCGGGGGCCATCAGAACGTAAGTATAATCTTGATTTTTTATTTTTTTATCATTCTTATTCTTTTTTTTTTTAACTATTACTTGGTCACACTATATAAATCCATTCCGGTTGCATGGATTTATATAGTGTGACCAAGTTGTCAAGCACTTTCCAAGTGATGCTAAAATCACTTGGAAAAGCGCTTGATAACCCGCATGCAGAAATGCATGCAAAAAAACTTGACAAACGCTTCTACCTGGCAGGAAAAACGCATGGAAAATCCGCTTGCGTTTTTCCTGCCAGGGAGAAGCGTAAAAAATATGCAGCATTTCTGCATCGTGGGCACTTAGCCTGAGACACCATGGTCCTCCACACAGTATGATGCACTCGCCATGGTCCTCCACATAGTATAATGCACTCCCCATGGTCCTGTACGCAGTATAATGCACTCCCCATGGTCCTCCACACAGTATAATGAACTCCCTATGGTCCTCCACACAGTATAATGCACTCGCCATTGTCCTCCACACAGTATAATGAACTCCCTATGGTCTTCCACACAGTATAATGCTCTCAACATGGTCCTCCAGACAGTATAAGACACTTGCCATGGTCCTCCACACAGTATAAGGCACTTCCCATAGTCTTCCACCAGTATAATGCACTCCCTATGGTCCTCCATGCAGTATAATGCACTCCCTATGGTCCTCCATGCAGTAAAATGAACTCCCTATGGTCCTCCATGCAGTATAATGAACGCCCTATGGTCCTCCACGGAGTACAATGAACTCCCTATGGTTCTCCACACAGTATAATGAACGCTGTATGGTCTTCCACACAGTATAATGCACCCCCCATGGTCCTCCACACATTATAATCACTCGCCATGGTCCTCCAAACAGTATAATGCACTCGCCATGGTCCTCCACACATTATAATGCACTCCCCATGGTCCTCCACGCAGTATAATGAACTCCCTATGGTCCTCCATGCAGTATAATGCACTCCCTATGGTCCTCCATGCAAGATAATGCACTCGCTATGGTCCTACACGCAATAAATGCACTCACCATAGTCATCCACAGAGTAAAATGAACTCCCTATGATCCTCCACGCAGTATAATGAACACTTTATGGTCCTCCACGCAGTATAATGCACTCGCCATGGTCCTTCACGCAGTATAATGAACTTCCTATGGTCCTCCACACAGTATAATCAAATCCCTATGGTCCTCCACACAGTATAATGCATTTGCCATGGTCCTCCACACAGTATAAGACACTCACCATGGTCCTCCACACAGTATAGTGCACTCGCCATGGTCTTCCACACAGTATGATGAATACCCTATGGTCCTACACGCAGTATAATGCACTCTCTATGGTCCGCCATGCAGTATAATACACTCCCCATGGTCCTCCACACAGTATAAGACACTCGCCATAGTCCTTCACACAGTATAATGCACTCGCCATGGTCCTCCACACAGTATAGTGCACTCGCCATGGTGCTCCACACAGGATAATGCACTCCCTATGGTCCTCCATGCAGTATAATACTCTCCCCATGGTCCTCCACACACTATAATGCACTCCCCATGATCCTCCACACAGTGTAATGCACTCGCCATCATCCTCCATGCAGTATAATGAACTCCCTATGGTCCTCCACACAGTATAATGCACTCGCCATGGTTGTCCACACAGTATAAGACACTCGCCATGGTCCTCCACACAGTATAATGCACTCGCCATGGTCCTCCACACAGTACAAGGCACACGCCATGGTCCTCCCGACAGTATAAGACACTCGCCATGGTCCTCCACACAGTAAAATGCACTCGCCATGGTCCTCCACACAGTATAATGCACTCGATACGGTCGTCCACACAGTATAATGCACCCTCCATGGTCCTGTACGCAGTTTTATACACTCACCATGGTCCTCCACGCAGTATAATGAACTCCCTATGGTCCTCCACGCTGTATAATGAACTCCCTATGGTCCTCCACGTAGTATAATGAACTTCCTATGGTCCTCCACGCAGTATAATGAAATCCCTATGGTCCTCCACACAGTATAATGCACTAACCATGGTCCTCCACAAAGTATAAGACACTCTCCATGGTCCTCCACACAGTATAATGCAGTCCCCATGGTCCTCCATGCAGTATAATGCACTCCCTATGGTCCTCCACGCAGTAAAATGCACTCCCTATGGTCCTCCATGCAGTATATTGAACTCCTTATAGTCCTACACACAGTATAATGAACTCTCTATGGTCCTCCACACAGTATAATGCACCCGCATGGTCCTCCACACAGTATAATGCACTCCCCATGGTCCTCCATGCAGTATAGTGCACTCCCCATGGTCCTCCACGCAGTATAATGAACTCCCTATGGTCCTCCACACAGCATAATGCACTCTCTATGGTCCTCCACGCAGCATAATTCACTTCCTGTGGTCCTCCACACAGTATAATGCAGTCCCCATGGTCCTCCACCCAGTATAATGCACTCGGCATGATCCTCCACACAGTTTAATGCACTCTCCATGGTACTCCAGACAGTATAAGACACTTGCCATGGTCCCCCAGACAGTATAAGACGCTCTCCATGGTCCTCCACACAGTATAATACACTCACCATGGTCCTCCACGCAGTATAATGTACTCCCTATGGTCCTCCACGCAGTATAATGCTCTCCGCATGGTCCCCCACACAGTATAAGACACTCGCCATGGTCCTCCAGACAGTATAACACACTCACCATGGTCCTGCATGCAGTATAATGAACACCCTATGATCCTCCACGCAGTATAATGCACTTGCCATGGTCCTCCACGCAGTATAATGAATTCCCTATGGTCCTCCATGCAATATAATGAACTCCCAATGGTCCTCCACACAGTATAATGCACTAGCCCTGGTCCTCCACACAAAATAAGACACTCACCATGGTCCTCCACACAGTATAATGCACTCACCATGGTCCTCCACACAGTATAATGAACTCCCTATGGTCCTCCACGCAGTATATTGCACTCTCTATGGTCCGCCATGCAGTATAATGCACTCCCCATGGTCCTCCACACAGTATAAGACACTAGCCATAGTCCTCCACACAGTATAATGCACTCGCCATGGACCTCCACACAGTATAATGCACTCTCCATGGTGCTCCACACAGTATAATGCAACCCCCATGATCCCATACGCAGTATAATACACTCCCCATGGTCCTCCACGCAGTATGATGAACTCACTATGGTCCTCCACGCAGTATAATGCACTCCCTATGGTCCTCCATGCAGTATAATACTCTCCCCATGGTCCTCCACACACTATAATGCACTCCCCATGATCCTCCACACAGTATAATGCACTCGCCATCGTCCTCCATGCAGTATAATGAACTCCCTAGGGTCCTCCACACAGTATAATGCAACTGCCATGGTCTCCACACAGTATAAGACACTCGCCATGGTCCTCCACACAGTATAATGCACTCGCCATGGTCCTCCACACAGTATAAGGCACTCGCCATGGTCCTCCAGACAGTATAAGACACTCGCCATGGTCCTTCAGACAGTATAAGACACTCGCCATGGTCCTCCACACAGTAAAATGCACTCGACACGGTCGTCCACACAGTATAATGCACCCCCCATGGTCCTGTACGCAGTTTTATACACTCACCATGGTCCTCCACGCAGTATAATGAACTCTCTTTGGTCCTCCACGCAGTATAATGAACTCCCTATGGTCCTCCACGCAGTATAATGAACTCTCTTTGGTCCTCCACGCAGTATAATGAACTCCCTATGGTCCTCCACGCAGTATAATGAACACTCTATGGTCCTCCACGCAGTATAATGCACTCGCCATGGTCCTTCACGTAGTATAATGAACTTCCTGTGGTCCTCCACGCAGTATAATGAAATCCCTATGGTCCTCCACACAGTATACTGCACTAACCATGGTCCTCCACAAAGTATAAGACACTCTCCATGGTCCTCCACACAGTATAATGCAGTCCCCATGGTCCTCCATGAAGTATAATGCACTCCCTATGGTCCTCCACGCAGTAAAATGCACTCCCTATTGTCCTCCATGCAGTATATTGAACTCCTTATCGTCCTACACACAGTATAATGAACTCTCTATGGTCCTCCACACAGTATAATGCACCCCCATGGTCCTACACACAGTATAATGCACTCACCATGGTCCTCCACACAGTATAAGACACTCGCCACTGGGCCTTCTCACAGTATAAAACACTCGCCATGGTCCTCCACACAGTATAATGCACTCCCCATGGTCCTCCATGCAGTATAGTGCACTCCCCATGGTCCTCCACGCAGTATAATGAACTCCCTATTGTCCTCCACACAGCATAATGCACTCTCTATGGTCCTCCACGCAGTATAATTCACTCCCTGTGGTCCTCTACGCAGTATAATACTGTCCCCATGGTCCTCCACACACTATAATGCACTCGACATGATCCTCCACACAGTATAATGCACTCTCCATGGTCCTCCAGACAGTATAAAACACTTGCCATGGTCCCCCAGACAGTATAAGACACTCTCCATGGTCCTCCACATACAGTTATATGAAAAAGTTTGGGCACCCCTATTAATCTTAAGCTTAATGTTTTATAAAAATTGGTGTTTTTGCAACAGCTATTTCAGTTTGATATATGTAATAACTGTTGGACACAGTAATGTTTCTGCCTTGAAATGAGGTTTATTGTACTAACAGAAAATGTGCAATCTGCATTCAAACAAAATTTGACAGGTGCATAAGTATGGGCACCCTTATCATTTTCTTGTTTTAAATACTCCTACCTACTTTTTACTGACTTGCTAAAGCACTTTTTTTGGTTTTGTAACCTCATTGAGCTTTGAACTTCATAGCCAGGTGTATGCAATCATGAGAAAAGCTACTTAAAGTGGCCACTTGCAAGTTGTTCTCCTGTTTGAATCTCCTCTGAAGAGTGGCATCATGGGCTCCTCAAAACAACTGTCAAATGATCTGAAAACAAAGATTATTCAACATAGTTGTTCAGGGGAAGGATACAAAAAGCTGTCTCAGAGATTTAACCTGTCAGTTTCCACTGTGAGGAACATAGTAAGGAAATGGAAGAACACAGGGACAGTTCTTGTTAAGGCCAGAAGTGGCAGGCCATGAAAAACATCAGAAAGGCAGAGAAGAAGAATGGTGAGATCAGTCAAGGACAATCCTCAGACCACCTCCAGAGAGCTGCAGCATCAACTTGCTGCAGATGGTGTCACTGTGCATCGGTCAACTATACAACGCACTTTGCACAAGGAGAAGCTGTATGGGAGAGTGATGCGAAAGAAGCCGTTTCTGCAAGCACGCCACAAACAGAGTCGGCTGAGGTATGCAAAAGCACATTTGGAGAAGCCAATTTCTATTTGGAAGAAGGTCCTGTGGACTGATGAAACCAAGATTGAGTTGTTTGGTCATACAAAAAGGCATTATGCATGGCGGCAAAAAAAAACAGCATTCCAAGAAAAACACTTGCTACCCACAGTAAAATTTGGTGGAGGTTCCATCATGCTTTGGGGCTGTGTGGCCAATGCCGGCATCGGGAATCTAGTTAAAGTTGAAGGACGCATGGATTCCACTCAGTATCAGCAGATTCTTGACAATGATGTTCAAGAATCAGTGACAAAGTTGAAGTTACACAGGGGTTGGATCTTTCAGCAAGACAATGATCCAAAACACCGCTCCAAATCTACTCAGGCATTCATGCAGAGGAACAATTACATAGTTACATAGTTTATAAGGCCGAAAAAAGACAAGCGTCCATCCAGTTCAGCCTATTTCTTGTGCACTGCAGCTATTCCGCAGCATTGATCCAGGGGAAGGCAAAAAAAAACCATGCAGTATAGGCCAATTTACATCATTGAGGAAAAATTCACTTCCCGACACCAATCTGGCAGTCAGATTAAATCCCTGGATTAATTAACTAAGCATAAGATGTAATTTTATTGTTCTCAAGAAAGGCGTCCAGGCCTCTCTTGAACTCATTAAGTGAGTTGGACATCACCACTTCCTCTCCCAGAGAGTTCCAGAGTCTCACGGCTCTGACCGTAAAGAATCCCCTTCTATGCTGGTGCAGGAACCTCCTTTCCTCCAGACGCATAGTGTGCCCCCTCGTCTTTTTCACCATCCTTGTTATAAACAAGTCATGGGAGAGATCTCTGTACTGCCCCCTGATGTATTTATACATGTTTATGAGGTCTCCCTTAAGCCTTCTCTTTTCCAACGTAAATAGGCCTAATTTTGACAACCTCTCTGGGTATTCTAGTCCCTCCATTCCTTTTATTACCTTAGTCGCCCTCCTTTGTACCCTCTCTAGCTCCAATATGTCTTTCCTGAGCACCGGAGCCCAGAACTGTGCACAATATTCTAAGTGCGGCCTTACCAGCGCTTTATACAGAGGAAGAACAATGTTCTCATCATATGCCCCTATTCCTCTTCTGATGCATGCCATGACTCTATTTGCCTTCGCAGCTGCTGCCTGACACTGGGCACTCCAATTTAATTTGCTATTAACCAAGACGCCCGGGTCCTTCTCCATGTCAGATTTCCCCAACGGTTTCCCATTTAATATGTATGGGTGACTGCTGTTTTTCTTTCCCATGTGCATGACCTTACATTTATCGGCATTGAACCCCATTTGCCATTTTTTGGCCTAACTCCCCAATTTATCTAAATCCTCCTGTAGCTGTGCCCTATCCTCATCTGTATTAACTACTTTACAAATTTTAGTATCATCTGCAAATATTGCTATTTTACTATGCAACCCTTCCACTAGATCATTAATAAATATATTAAATAATATAGGGCCCAAGACAGACCCTTGAGGCACCCCGCTAGTAACCCTGACACACCCTGAGCTCACTCCATTGATAACCACCCTCTGCTTTCTAAAACTCAGCCAGCTATTTACCCACTTGCACACATTATCCCCCAGACCAAGCATTCTCATTTTATATACCAACCTTTTGTGTGGCACGGTATCAAACGCTTTGGAGAAGTCAAGGTATACAACATCCACTGACTCTCCCCGCTCCAGCTGTGAGCTCACCTCCTCGTAGAAGGCGATCAGGTTTGTTTGGCAGGAGCGATCCCTCATGAATCCATGTTGATATGGAGTTAGACAGTTATTATCATTAAGATATTCTACAATAGCATCTCTAAGAAATCCTTCAAACAATTTACCCACAACAGACGTTAAGCTGACTGGTCTATAGTTCCCAGGGTCACTTTTAGACCCCTTTTTGAATATTGGTACCACATTTGCTTGGCGCCAGTCTAGTGGGACAGTCCCTGTCCATAAAGAGTGCTTGAATATAAGATACAGTGGTCTGTCTATCACATTACTTAATTCTTTTAGGTCCCGGGGGTGTATGCCATCTGGGCCTGGTGACTTGTCTATTTTGATATTATTTAGGCGTTTCTGAACTTCCTCCTGGGTTAGGTGGGTGATATTTAGCGGAGGGTTTACTTTATCACTCTGCATTTCCTCCGATAAATTGTTTTATTTTGTGAAAACAGTGGAGAAGAAGCTATTGAGTAGGTTTGCTTTACAATGTTCTGGAATGGCCATCCCAGTCCCCAGACCTGAATATCATTGAACATCTGTGGGATCATTTGAAGAGGGCTGTCCATGCTCGGCGACCATCAAACTTAACTGAACTGGAATTGTTTTGTAAAGAGGAATGGTCAAAAATACCTTCATCCAGGATCCAGAAAATCATTAAAAGCTACAGGAAGCGACTAGAGGCTGTTATTTTTGCAAAAGGAGGATCTACTAAATATTAAAGTCACTTTTCTGGTGAGGTGCCCATACTTATGCACCTGTCAAATTTTGTTTGAATGCAGATTGCACATTTTCTGTTAGTACAATAAACCTCATTTCAAGGCAGAAACATTACTGTGTCCAACAGTTATTACATATATCAAACTGAAATAGCTGTTGCAAAAACACCAATTTTTATAAAACATTAAGCTTAAGAATAATAGGGGTGCCCAAACTTTTTCATATAACTGTAGTATAATACACTCACCATGGTCCTCCACGCAGTATAATATACTCCCTATGGTCCTCCACGCAGTATAATGCTCTCCGCATGGTCCCCCACATAGTATAAGACACTCGCCATGGTCCTCCAGACAGTATAACACACTCACCATGGTCCTCCATGTAGTATAATGAACACCCTATGATCCTCCACGCAGTATAATGCACTTGCCATGGTCCTCCACGCAGTATAATGAATTCCGTATGGTCCTCCATGCAGTATAATGAACTCCCAATGGTCCTCCACACAGTATAATGCACTAGCCCTGGTCCTCCACACAAAATAAGACACTCGCCATGGTCCTCCAGACAGTATAAGACACTCTCCATGATCCACCACACAGTATAATGCACTCCCCATGGTCCTCCATGCAGCACATTGCACTCCTTATGGTCCTCCACGCAGTATAAGACACTCACCATGGTGCTCCAGACAGTATAAGACACTTTCCATGGTCCTCCACACAGTATAATCCACTCCCCATTGTCCTCCATGCAGTACAGTGCACTCCCCATGGTCCTCCAGGCAGTATAATAAACTCTGTATGGTCCTCCATGCAGTATAATGCACTCTTTATGGTCCTCCACGCAGTACAATGCACTCCCCATGGTCTTCCACGCAGTAAAATTAACACCCTATGGTCCTCCACACAGTATAATGAACTCCCTATGGTCCTCCTCACAGTATAATGCACTAGCCATGGTCCGCCACACAATATAAGACACTCGCCATGGTCCCCCAGACAGTATAAGACACTCACCATGGTCCTCCACGTAGTATAATGAACCCCCTATGGTCCTCCACGCAGTATAATGAACTCCCTATGGTCCTTCACACAGTATAATTCACTAGCCCAGGTCCTCCACACAAAATAAAACACACGCCATGGTCCTCCAGACAGTACAAGACACTCACCATGGTCCTCTTCACAGTATAATGCACTCCCCATGGTCCTCCATGCAGTACAATGCACTCCTTATGGTTCTCCACGCCTTATAAGACACTCGCCATGGTCCTCCAGACAGTATAAGACACTCTTCATGGTCCTCCACTCAGTATAATCCACTCCCCATGGTCCTCCATACAGTATAGTGCACTCCCTATGGTCCTCCATGCAGTATAATGCACTCGCTATGGTCCTCCATGCAGTATAATGAACTCCCTATGGTCCTACACACAGTATAATGAACTCTCTATGGTCCTCCAAACAATATAATGCAACCCCATAGTCCTCCACACAGTATAAGACACTCGCCATGGTCCTCCGCAGAATATAATGCACTACCCATGGTCCTGTACACAGTATAATGCACTTGCCATGGTCCTCCACACAGTATAATGCACTCGCCATGGTCCTCCATGCAGTAATAATGAACTCCATATGGTTCTCCACAAAGTATACTGCACTCCCCATGGTCCTCCACGCAGTATAATGCACTCCCCATGGTCCTGCACACAGTAAAAGACACTCTCCATAGTTCTCCACACAGTATAATGCACTCGCCACGGTCCTCCACACAGTATAATGCACTCGCCATGGTCCTCCATACAGTATAATGCACTCACCATGATCCTCCACACAGTATAATGCACCCCCCATGGACCTATACGCAATATAATACACTCCCTATGGTCCTCCACGCAGTATGATGAACTCCCTATGGTCCTCCACGCAGTATAATGCACTCCCTATGGTCCTCCACGCAGTATAATGCTCTCCCCATGGTCCTCCACACAGTATAATGCACTCGCCATGGTCCTCAACGCAGTATAATGAACTCCCTATGGTCCCCCACGCAATATAATGAACTTCCTATGGTCCTTCACACAGTATAATTCACTAGCCCTGGTCCTCCACACAATATAAAACACTCGCCATGGTCCTCCAGACAGTACAAGACACTCACCATGGTCCTCCACACAGTATAATGCACTCCCCATGGTCCTCCATGCAGTACAATGCACTCCTTATGGTTCTCCACGCAGTATAAGACACTCACCATGGTCCTCCAGACCTGTTATCTCTGACTTCTAGTCTGGTTCTGCCACTCTGGGGGCTGCATACCCAGACCTGTTATCTCTGACTTCTAGTCTGTTTTCGCCACTCTGGGGGCTGAATACCCAGGCCTGTTGCCTGTGACTTCTAGTCTATTTCTGCCACCTTGAGGGCTGTATACCCAGGCTCGTTCTTGTATCTGGTTGCAGTATCAGTTCCTGTCTGAACTGTCTCCTAGCCTGTTACATGTTTGTCTCTATGTCCGTACCTTCCCTTTTCCTGCAGTGTCTGAACCTGCACATAACTCCAACTCGTTGTCTCTGTACTTCTGTTTGTGAGTTTTGTGTCCACTCGCTATTTCATAGTAAGTACCTTGTGTGTATCTGGTTCTGCTTGTCCTTTTTCCCTTTCTCCGTATCTACCTCCTGTGTTCTAGCCATCTTCCTGTATTTTCCAGTCTGTTCCAGGTGAACAGAGACCTGTCCTCTCTGCCTGCATCTTCAACCCTGTTCGGCTCTGCTTGCTCACCATGCCAGCGGTTTCCCTCTGCTCTGCCTTGTCCACCGCACCTGCGGTTTCACTCTGCTCTGCCTTGTCCACCGCACTTGCGGTTTCGCTCTGCTCTGCCTTGTCCACCGCACCTGAGATTTCGCTCTGCTCTGCCTTGTTCACCGCACCTGCGGTTTCGCTCTGCTCTGCCTTGTCCACCGCACCTGCGGTTTCGCTCTGCCCTGCCTTGTCCACCGCACCTGCGGTTTCGCTGTGCTCTGCCTTGTACACCGCACCTGCGGTTTCGCTCTGCCCTGCCTTGTCCACCGCACCTGCGGTTTCGCTCTGCTCTGCCTTGTCCACCGCACCAGCGGTTTCGCTCTGCTCTGCATTGTCCACCGCTCCGGCGGTTCCGCTCTGCTCTGCCTTGACCACCGCTCCGACGGTTCCTCTCTACTCTGCCTTGACCACCGCTACGGCAGTTCCTCTCTGCTCTGCCTTGTCCACTGCCCCAGCAGTTCCGCTCTGCTCTGCCTTGCCCACCGCACCGGTGGTTCCTCTCTGCTCTGCCTTGTTCTCCGCTCCGGCGGTTTCGCTTTACTCTGCTTGTCTTCCGCATCTGCGGCTCTGTTCCTGTCTCCCAGTCTGTACTGGACCCTTTCCACCGGCGCTCCAACCTGCTAGTACCTCCCTGTCTGCACTCCAGCCGTGCTTGCCAGTATCTCCCTGTCTGCACTCCAGCCGTGCTTGCCAGTACCCACCTATTTGCATACCAGCCGTGCTTGCCAGTGCCCACCTGTCTACATACCAGCCGTGTTTGCCAGTGCCCACCTGTCTGCATACCAGCCGTGCTTGCCAGTACCCACCTGTCTGCATACCAGCCGTGCCTGCCAATACCCACCTGCCTGTATGCCAGTCTAACCTGCCTGTTTCTGCTTTCCCCTGTGTGGGTCAACAGCTGTGACCGGGGTCTGACCTGGAGTAGCACCTGGTCCTTCTGCTCGGTTCCTCCTTGGTTCACGGAGCCGACTGACCCGCCGTGCGACCTTGGTCGGATCGGGTTGATACTCAGTTACGCCCCTCCAGGCACGCCTCGGTTCATGGTACAGTGGGATCACTAATCACGCTCATGCCAGTCAGTCCGGGCGCGAGCATAACACTCCACACAGTATAATGCACTCGCCATGGTGATCCACACAGTATAATGCACTCGCCATGGTCCTCCACACAGTATAATGCACCCCCATGGTCCTGTATCGAGTATAATACACCCCCGTGTTCCTCCAAGCAGTATGATGAACTCCCTATGGTCCTCCACGCAGTATAATGCACTCCATATGGTCCTCCACGCAGTATAATGTACTCGCGGTGGTCTTCCCTGCAGTATAATGAACTCCCTATAGTCCTGTACACAGTATAATACACTACCCATGGCCCTCCATGCAGTATAATGAACTCCCTATGGTCCTCCACACAGTATAATGCACTCCCTATGGTCCTCCATGCAGTATAATGCACTCGCCATTGTTCTCCATGCAGTATAATGCACTCCCTATGGTCCTCCACACAGTATAATGCACTCGCCATTGTCCTCCATGTAGTATAATTAACTCCCTATGGTCCTCCAGGCAGTATAATGTACTCCCCGTGGTCCTCCACGCAGTATTATGCACTCCCTATGGTCCTCCGCACAGTATAATGAACTCCCTATGGTCCTCCACGCAGTATAATGAACTCCCTTTGGTCCTCCACACAGTATAATACACTCGCCATGGTCCTCCACACAGTATAAGACACTCGCCATAGTCTTCCAGACAGTATCAGACAATCGCCATGGTCCTCCACACAGTTAATGCACTCGCCATGGTCCTCAATGCAGTATAATGCACTCCCTATGGTCCTCTATGCAGTACTATGCACTCCCTATGGTCCTCCATGCAGTATAATGAACTCCCTATGGTCCTCTACGCAGTATAATGAACTCCCTATGGTCCTACACACAGTATAAAGAACTCTCTACGGTCCTCCACACAGTATAATGCACCCCCCATGGTTCTCCACACAGTATAATGCACTCGCCATGGTCCTCCACACAGTATAGTGCACTCCCCATGGTCCTGTACACAGTTTAATACACTCCCCATGGCACTCCATGCAGTATAATGAACTCCCTATGGTCCTCCACACAGTATAATGCACTCCCTATGGTCCTCCACACAGTATAATGCACTCGCCATGGTCCTCCATGTAGTATAATTAACTCCCTATGGTCCTCCACTCAGTATAATGTACTCCCCGTGGTCCTCCACGCAGTATTATGCACTCCCTATGGTCCTCCACGCAGTATAATGAACTCCCTATGGTCCTACACACAGTATAAAGAACTCTCTACGGTCCTCCACACAGTATAATGCACTCGCCATTGTCCTCCATGTAGTATAATTAACTCCCTATGGTCCTCCACGCAGTATAATGTACTCCCCGTGGTCCTCCACGCAGTATTATGCACTCCCTATGGTCCTCCATGCAGTATAATGAACTCCCTATGGTCCTCCACGTAGTATAATGAACTCCCTATGGTCCGGCACAGAGTTTAAAGAACTTTCTACGGTCCTCCACACAGTATAATGCACCCCCCATGGTCCTCCACACAGTATAATGCACTCGCCATGGTCCTCCACACAGTATAGTGCATTCCCTATGGTCCTGTGCACAGTATAATACACTCCCCATGGCCCTCCACACAGTATAATGAACTTCCTATGGTCCTCCACACAGTATAATGCACTCCCTATGGTCCGCCACGCAGTATAATGCACTCCCTATGGTCCTCCATGCAGTATAATAAGCTTCCTATGGTCCTCCACGCAGTATAATGAACTCCCTATGGTCCTACACACAATATAAAGAACTCTCTACGGTCCTCCACACAGTATAATGCACCCCCTATGGTCCTCCACACAGTATGATGCACTCGCCATGGTCCTCCTCACAGTATAATGCACTCTCCATGGTCTAGTACACAGTATAATACACTCCCCATGGTCCTCCACACAGTATAATGCACTCCCTATGGTCCTCCACACAGTATAATGCACTCGCCATTGTCCTCCTTGTAGTATAATTAACTCCCCTTATGGTCCTCCATGCAGTATAATGTACTCCCCGTGGTCCTCCACGCAGTATAATGCACTCCCCATGGTCCTGCTCACAGTATAAGACACTCACCATAGTCCTCCACACAGTATAATGCATTCGCTATGGTCCTCCACACAGTATAAGATACTCGCCATGGTCCTCCAGACAGTATAAGACATTCACCATGGTCCTCCAGACAGTATAAGACACTCGCCATGATCCTCCACACAGTATAATGCACCCCCCATGGTCCCCCATGCAGTATAATGAACTTCTTATTGTCCTCCATGCAGTATAATGCACTCCCTAGGGTCCTCCACGCAGTATAATGCACTCGCCATGGTTCTCCACGCAGTATAATGAACTCCCTATTGTTCTCCACGCAGTATAATGAACTTCCTATGGTCCTCCACACAGTATAATGCACTCACCATGATCCTCCACACAGTATTAGACACTCGCCATGGTCCTCCAGACAGTATAATGCACTCTCCATGGTCCTGTATGCAGTATAATACACTCCGCATGGTCCTCCATGCAGTATAATGAACTCCCTAAGGTCCTCCACACAGTATAATGCATTCCCTATGGTCCTCCATGCAGTATAATGCACTCGCCATGGTCCTCCATGCAGTATAATGAACTCCCTATGGTCCTCCACGCAGTATAATGCACTCTCCATGGTCCTGCACACAGTATAATGCAGCCCCCCATGGTCCTCCACACAGTTTAATGCACTCCCCATGATCCTCCACACAGTATAATGTACTCGCCATGGTCCTCTGCGCAGTATAATGAACTCTCTATGGTCCTCCATGCAGTATAATGCACTCCCCATGGTCCAGCACATAGTATAATGTACTCGCCATGGTCCTCCACACAGCATAATGAACTCCCTATGGTCCTCCATGCAGTATAATGCACTCCCCATGGTCCTCCACGTAGTATAATGCACTCCCCATGGTCCTGTATGCAGTATAATGCACTCCCCATGGTCCTCCAGACAGTATAATACAGCCCCACATGGTCCTCCACATAGTATAATGTACTCGCCATGGTCCTCCACACAGCATAATGAACTCCCTATGGTCCTCCATGCAGTATAATGCACTCCCCATGGACCTCCATGTAGTATAATGCACTTGCCATGGTGCTCCACACAGTATAATACACTCCCCATGGTCCTCCACACAGTATAATGCACCCCATGCTCCTATACGCAGTATAATGCTGCCCCCCATAGGTATCCATACACACTGATTTAAAAATAAATAAATGCATACTTACTGTTCCTCGTTCCCCGCTGCTTCAGTCTCTGCAGCGCGTCTCTCTCATCACCTCAGGAGCTGACGACTCCACTGTCTGACAGAGCGTGGAGCGTCATCACTCCACTGCATCAGACGCAGAGGAGGAATGATGGAAGCCCTTCCTGGGCTATTAATATCAGCCCCCAGCTGTCTGCCTAGCCTTTGCTAGCTATTAAAATAGGGGGACCCCACGTCATTTTTTTTTGGGTCCCCCATTTTAATAGTCAGTAAAGGCTAGGTATTCAGCTGGGGGCTGATATTAGTAGCCTGGGAAGCTCCGTCGGTATTACCCCCTTCCCAGGCTTCAGACATCTGCCCCAGCCATCTGCTTAACCTCCGCTAGAGACTAAAATTAAGGGGAACCCCACACCAATTTTTTTTTTTTAAATCCTTCATTTTAACACTAAATGACAAGTACAGTAACCAACACTGTCACTGTACTTCATATATATGTGACTGACATGTTTCTATCTATCTAATCTATGTGTGATGCTCTATTCTTTCTGTTCTAAATTGTCGGGTACCGATGTATGCCGCTGATGAATTGTCGGCTTTTTTAAAGAGATGGGTGCATGAAAATCGGAGGGCACTAGTGTGTTCCAATTGCCCTGCTATGTTTTTCATGCACCCTCCTATATACCCTGCTTGCCTGTCTGCCTATATATTCTGCCTGCCTGACGTTTAATTGAGCACTGTTCCCATCGATTTGGTAAATTTTTGACCTTCTGCAGACCGCCGGGGGGACCGCAAGAAAAATGTTCGCGTTTCCCATAGACTTACATTGGGCTCGTTGCTCGGGTCGAGCACCCGAGTATTCCAATGTGCTCGACCCGAGCTTCGAGCACCCGAGCATTTTAGTGCTCGCTCATCACTAGTGGGCAGCTCTAACTTTTCAGACACAGTGTTTTCAAATTCTCCCTGCCCATTTCATTAGCATTCTTTCCAGGCACTGCTCCCTACTTCACCAGGAGATCCAGCGTTTGCGCAATGACACTAAGCTTTCCAGCATGCGCACTGAATCTTGGTGTACGTCCCAGCTATACTATGTGCGCATGCTCCGGAAATGCTTATGACTCTTGGAACAAGGGGAGGAGAAAAAAGAAACTCAAAGCACAATTAAAAATGTCCAAGTTTTTAAAGGGTTAGTCAACAAGGTAAAAAAATCACTAAAGGTTTTAAAACTTCATTTTTACTATTTTCTTCTTCAATTTTACATATACATTTATTTTAATGCAAGAAGCAGTTGATATACTTTGTGGATGGCAGCTTGTCTGGGAGCTCTACTTTCTCAGGACACAGTGGGAAGCTTGGTCTGAAGAGGTTGATTGCGCAACATTTAAAGTAGTAGCAATTTGCACAGTATTGAATATCACAAATGGGCATCAAATCTAAACAATAGCAAATCACACTAACTGGAATGAAGACAGCATAGATCGCAGCAGGAAAATGGGGAAATATAAGAACAATTTTAATGAGGAAAAATAGTTAACTATTTCTGCAGAAAAATAAGTACAGGTTTATATGTAAAGACTACCAAGACATAATAAAGAAGATTGCTGCAGATTAAATTGATAAGACAGAAACAATAGTAATGTATACAGATCTACCTATCAATGGCAAGGGGTAGTCTATTTTCTTACATAGGATCAAAAAAGCTTCTGTATAGGCACCTTGCACCCTGTACTCATATTTAGGGCTCGCTAAGAAGAACATATTAAATGTTTATGTGCTGTCCGTCTGCAAAACTGATAGCATATGGACAGCACACAGAACAATGTAAATTGATGTCATAATTCACACTGATGGTCTTTAAAAAATCGAAGCATCCATTACTTTTATTTGTATTCTAAGGATATATGCACATGCTCAGGATTTGATTGAAATTTCTGCAAGGTTTCTGCATCTCTTGACAGCAAAAATGCATGTTTTGCTGCGATTTTGGTGCATTTTTGATGCGTTTTTCATGCATTTTTTATGAATTTTTGTACAGCAATGAATGCTTTTTGGAGCTAAATAAAGATATTTGAAAAAAGAAGCGTGGGACATCACTTTAACCCTTCGATTACCATCAGACCTGGGTGAGCATATTGGTTAATTTAAATGATTAAAGAATGTGTCTGTTGTATTTCAAATAAAGTGTTTTATTCTCTGTGTGTTTATTTAACTCTTTACTTACAGGTTTAGTAAAGACGGTGTCTGGTTGGCACCTTTTTACCACTAAACAAAGGGCTTAGTGTCAGCAACAACTAATCCCATTATCCCTAATTCCCATTCATGTAATTTCTAGGTTAACTGAAAGCTGCTATTTGTAGCCTAGGAAGGGGCCATTAGGCCAACATGTTCCCTGGCTATTAATAACAGCTTACAGCTGTTTGGTTAGCTGCTATGTTCCCACAATCAGCAGCCAGCAGTGCTTTGGATGCAGTGTATTTTCGCTGCGTCCAAAACGCTGTGTTCTAATGCCACACTTGTTTTGTCAGTACATGCGAATTCACTGCATGTAATGACATTTCATTCAGTCAAAATCTGCAGCGGAGACTGGCGTCTCCGCTACAGAAATTAACATGCTGCGGGTGAGTTTGGGTATGTGCCCATGATTAGGAAATGCTGCCGGTTTGACGCTGCGTATTTATGCAGCATCAATCCCGCAGCGGCCAGATGTTACAGCAGAGTGGATGGTATTTCTAGAAATCCCATGTCCACTATGTGTGCATCTGAGGCTACGAATAACCCGCAGACACTGACATGCGGCAAGTCTTTCAGGACCACATCATGTGAAATTCACTTGCAGAGTCGCTAGTCTCCGCAACAGAAATTTGACCACTAAAATGTATTGAATGCTGTAAATCTGCTTGGTTCAGTGAACACGGATTTACCTGCGTTCAATAGAACGCAGCATTTTGGATGCAGAAAAAAAATATGCAGCATTCAAAGCGCTGCTACGTCCAAATCGTGGGCACATAGCTTAAAATGTAAAAAAATGGCTTGGGCTCCCGAGTCATTTTCATAACCAGCAGAGGGAAAGCCAACCAATGGGGGCTGATATTACTAGCTGGGGAAGGGGTCATTAGCCAAAAATGTTCCCTGGCTATTAATAACAGCCCATAGCTGTTTGCTTAGCCTTTACTGGCTAGATTACAGGGGGACCCCTGAAAAAAATTGACATAGGGTCCCCCTATAAATTGGCACCCTCAGAGGCTAATAATATCAGCTCTCAGTGGCCCAAGACTTGGAGCATCAATACGATGTGCCAAATCTGGCACCTAGCCTCCACTCTTCCCACTTGCCCTGGTGCAGGGGTAAGTGGGGTAATAGGGTTGTGGTTCATGTCAGCCTTGTATTGGCAGCTGACATGATGCCCAGGTTAGTAATAGAGGGCGTCTATAAGTCTCCCCATTACTGAAACCACAGTAAAGTTTTTGAAATAAAGACACAGCCAGAATAAAGTCTTTTATTTTAAATAAAATTCCACACGGTTTTAATCATTTATTTAAAAATAAAGAACACTGTATACTCACCTAACACCCATTCCGCTGAAGCCATTGTCCCCTATAAGAAACCAAAAATAAAAAATAACCATATCCCTCACCTGTCTGCCGTAATGACATAATCCACAGTGTTACACGAAGATCTGGGTCACTTCTACAGCAGTCACACTAGCAACCACTGGTGTGACTGTTGTAGAGGACAGCACTGTATACACTGACCAGAGTGTAATCACTCCTGTCGGTGTATAGTGCTGAGCTGCTGGGACTGAGGTCACTTGAGTTCATCAGCTGATAAACTCTGGTGACTTTAATTACTGCATCATTGTTGCATGAGAAAATTCTGTAGGTGAGGTCACTGGAGCTCTCAGCTGATAAATTCCAGTGACTTTAGTCCCGGCAGCTCAGTGCTATACACTTCCGGGAGTGATCGCGCTCCTGTCATAGTATAGAGTGCTGCCGGATCGCTGTGGGACATCTGGATTACGGCAATATGTGTTTTTTATTTTAATATCTTTTTTTTACACTGCGCATAGACACCGGCTGAGGAGACTACTTCTTCCATCAGCCGCACCTGCTCTCGCTATTATCAGCGGAAGCGGCCATAGGATGATGGGAGAAATAGTCTCCTGAGAGCAAATCTTTGTGCGCTTTTGCTGCGTTTTTTGACTTATTGACTTGAATTGTGTCAGTCAAATACGCAGCAAGAATCCGCAGCAACTACGCAAAGATTTTTATACCTGCGTTTTTGCTGCGGATTTGACTGACTCAATTGAAATCTATGGGTGAAAAACGTTGCTGAAACACACAAAGAATTGACATGCTGCAGATTTAAATGCAATGACAATCCTGACAAGAAAATTCCTGATCATGTGCACACACTTCAGGATTGTCATTGCATTAGCTGGCATATGGATTACCTAGCGTAACCAAACGCACCAAAAATGCACATAGCCTTAATCAGAATCACCCATTATAAGTTATTGGGTGGGTGAAAAGACAGATCACATATGAGCTACCATCTGTATGTCATGCATTTTTAATGCATATGACGCGCCCCCTGGGCCCTGGGGTACCTGGTGCCGGGCCGGTGGATGCTGGGGGAATGTCACAGAGGCGGTGACTCGGTTCGTGACCCAGGGCGGTCAATAAAAGGGGTTATATATAGGGGATTTATAGAGTTTTTATAGAGTTCGTGACGCCACCTGTGGAATGCGGCTAAAGGGAGCCGCCGCTGCGGAGCAGTCCTCTGAAGCTTATGTTACTGCAGCTGGGATGGTGTGGCTCTCCACAGGAAGAGCTAGCTCCAGGGCAGTGTAGTTGATGTTGGTTGTGCTGAGCGTTGTAGTGCAGGGGTTGATGGCGCAGCAAGAAACACAGAGGCAAGGAAGTGCAGTCCTCAGGGTCTTTACTCACAGTTATTGCAGTCCAAGTTACAGATGTCAAAGTAACTTCCCGTGCCGTGCTGCGTTTACTCAGTGAGGGGCTCAGTCTACCCCCAGGTAACTCTGGAGTACATAGCAGGACCCCCTTCTGTGTCTCCTCTCTGGCTGTCCCCCTGAACCTCATACCAAGTGTCCCAGTCCAGTACCTGCGGACCTTGGCGGGAGACGTCTGTTCCGTCCCCTGGGTCCTATATAGCTACCTTCCTGGAGAGACTGGTATGGACTGTTGGCTACTGGACATGAAATACTGCAGCCTCCAGTTTCTAGTTAAGACATACAGTCTTCCGCTAGCTGAGGGACCGGTTACCTTTATGCAGCCTGACCCCTCCACCTCCCGGTAGATTCGGACGTACGGGTGGCCCCTCGCACTGCCCGTACCCCTAGGGTCCTTTCTTCTGGTTCCTGGAGCCTTCCTGCTCCCTCTCCTCTCCTTCTCTTCAACTCGGGCCTCCCTGATTAGGCCCACTTCTGGAGCAGAGCTCCTGCAGAGCCTCTGCTCCTGTCAATTTCCTCCTCTGACTAAAAACCTCACTTTCTAAGATGGCTTCTCTACTTATATCTTTCTTCTATGTGCTCCCCTTAACTACTTCCTCCACCCACACACACTATGTGGTTCCCCCTCTCTGGGTCCCCCCCCACTCCAGACAGGAAAGCGGCTCAGAAAGAAGCAGAGGCATCTTGCCCCTCCTGCTGGCCTGGAGTGGTGTGTTGGATGCAGGTGTTAGGGTCCTGAGCTGTACTCCTTCCTTACCTGAGAGTGAGATGCCACATCTCTGGCTGAGATGCAACACCTCTGTGGCGACATAACCCTCAGGGGCACCACATACCCCACTGGTAAAACACAACACGTCCGCGGGCTGGAACAGAGTAAAAGACAAAGTATTTTAAAGACATGCAAAATTTTAGAATGCATTCGCATAGAAGATTATAAACTTAACATTTCTTCTTCCCTTTATGGGAGGCGCATTTTCTTGAACGTTACTGGTTATGTTTTTATCACAACATTATAAAACTTTCTTCACATATATAAAACATTATAAAACTCCTTCAGTAAAAACTCTTTTCACTTGTATAAACACATCTTTCACATATAAAACATTTTTCTTGGCTGGCTGCAGCACGATCTGTAACCAGGTGTCCATTCTTCAGTACGGTGCAAACTAGCAAACACGAATTTGAGGGACCAGCCCAAAAACCCTCAACGTAAGCCCTGGGCGTGGCTGCAGGGCATAGGTGATCCAGTCATTGGACCACGTCTTCGGCCACGCCAAACGGGTTTTTGTTCTAAGGTCATTTGTTGTAACTTTATAAAACCAATAAGGGGCACTTTAAGGAGTGCAACTATTTACAATGAAAGTCTTTGGCTGCTCACAGTCCTCAGCCTGTCAGTTTTTGGTACCCTTACCGGGTAACTGGGTAACATACTTTTTTAACTTTTTCTTTTTTTAAACTTGCAGTGTCTCTATACCCTTCCGGGCAACTATGTACATTTCAAAGTTCCAGCTACTATGCTTAGTAGTGGTGCTCCCTCCGGAGAAGCTCTTGTCCACTGTAGACTGGCCCAGCCGGGTCTTCAGCACTATAGAGTGAGGAACTGCTCCCTTTCCCCACCCGGTGGACATTCAGGGCATACCAGCCCCTTTCACCTCTGTGTCTTGTGTAGGTGACATAATCACCCGGGTACAGGTTCCAGTCCGGGTGACCTTCTTTTAGGTGGGACTCCACGTCCCTCCGGTTCACAAAGAGGTCGGTCTCGGACTGCGGGTCCCGGATGAAGCCCCAACCTCCTTCCAGGTTGAAATTTACTATTGTCCCCTCGGCATGGGGACCGGATGCTTCCCTACTGTTTCTGCGGGCCCGGGCCTTCTCCTCCATGTTGCGGGCTTCCAGCTTCTCCCACCGCACCTGCCGGATGTGTCGCTCCCTCTCGAGCTGCTCCAGCTCCCTCCTGCAGTGCTCTTTTCTGCTGGCTGCCTCTGCCTTTGTTTCTTGGGGAAACCCCATGAGATCTCCCCCGGGGTTGTCCTACTCAAACTGATCCTCCTCACCTTGGGAGACGGCGGAGGGCAGGGGAGCCGGTAGGAGTGGGGGCTGCTGGTCCTCCACCTCCGCGGACCAATCCCATGGACGGCGTCTACACACCCATTCGGGTGTCGGGGGAGGTGGTTCCTGTAAGGGGCCCAGGAGCGGGCCGGTGTTGCTGGTGCCCGGAGGTGACGGTTCTGGGACCTGAAAAACGTCTAGGGCGAGCATGCCCGGGGACAGATGTCCTGTGAGGAGGGTCCGGAATGGGTCCGTGTCTTCCGTGCCTGGGGTAAGAGGGCCTTGCTGGGGTGTTAGGAGCGGGCCGGTGTCCGTAGCGCCCGGGATCGACGGTTCCACCAGGGGGCCCAGGAGCAGGTCAGCGGCTCTAGCGCCCGGGACAGGGAGACTCCTCTTACCTGCTCCCGTGGCCGCTCTTGCACTGCACTCCGCTTCCTGGTGCTGGTCCAGATCCACCAACGCTGGGGCGCTGCCTGTGCTTGGCAGCATCGTCTGCTGCTGGCTTGCCATCTTCTCCACCATCTCCTTTTTCCAGCTGGTGATGGTCTCTTGCTGGGCCCTCTCCATTTTCCGGTTTAGGTCCCCCATCCCGACGTAGAGGAACTCTGAATCCTCCCGGGACAGCCTGGCAACTAACTTCTCCAGGGTGAGGGGCGCCTCCGGTGGTAACAGGCCACTGGCAGGGATTCCGGTCTCTCTTCCTTCCATGTTCCCTGCCGGGTGTGATCTGTCTGGAAGGATCCAGACCACACCCCGTCTCCCAGTTTTATTCTTCCCTCTCCCCTTTTTGGGGCGGTCCAATGTCTGCTTGCTGTCGGTCACACATGGGGGCGTCTCCTTCAGACCGATGGACAGTTACAGGGTTATGGCCACAGTTGCAGTGGGTGGGCCGCGCTTTTGGCGCCATTCTGGGACCCGGCCCACGATGGGAGGTGATCTCCTGTTGTCGTTTGGCTCACACATAATGGCGCCCGTTCTTCAGGGGCGGGCGCCACATTCAGTATTTAAACACAGTCTTTAGGCACACAATACCCGGTGATAACGGGTGGGTTACATATCCTGTTCATGACGCCAAGTTGACGCGCCCCCTGGGCCATGGGGTACCCGGTGCCGGGTCGGTGGATGCTGGGGGAATGTCACAGTGGCGGTGACCCATTCCGTGACCCAGGGCGGTCAATAAAAGGGGTTATATATAGGGGATTTATAGAGTTTTTATAGAGTTCGTGACGCCACCTGTGGAATGCGGCTAAAGGGAGCCGCCGCTGCAGAGCAGTCCTCTGAAGCCTATGTTACTGCAGCAGGGATGGTGTGGCTCTCCACAGGAAGAGCTAGCTCCAGGGCAGTGTAGTTGATGTTGGTTGTGCTGGGCGTTGTAGTGCAGGGGTTGATGGCGCAGCAAGAAACACAGAGGCAAGGAAGTGCAGTCCTCAGGGTCTTTACTCACAGTTATTGCAGTCCAAGTTACAGATGTCAAAGTAACTTCCCATGCCGTGCTGCGTTTACTCAGTGAGTGGCTCAGTCTACCCCCAGGTAACTCCGGAGTACATAGCAGGACCCCCTTCTGTGTCTTCTCTCTGGCTGTCCCCCTGAACCTCATACCAAGTGTCCCAGTCCAGTACCTGAGGGCCTTGGCGGGCGACGTCTGTTCCGTCCCCTGGGTCCTATATAGCTACCTTCCTGGAGAGACTGGTATGGACTGTTGGCTACAGGACATGAAATATTGCAGCCTCCGGTTTCTAGTTAAGACATACAGTCTTCCGCTAGCTGAGGGACCGGTTCCCTTTATGCAGCCTGACCCCTCCACCTCCCGGTAGATTCGGGCGTACGGGTGGCCTCTCGCACTGCCCGTACCCCTAGGGTCCTTTCTTCTGGTTCCTGGAGCCTTCCTGCTCCCTCTCCTCTCCTTCTCTTCAACCTCGAGCCTCCCTGATTAGTCCCGCTTCTGGAGCAGAGCCTCTGCTCCTGTCACTTTCCTCCTCTGACTAAAAACCTCACTTTCTAAGATGGCTTCTCTACTTATATCTTTCTTCTATGTGCTCCCCTTAACTACTTCCTCCACCCACACCCACTATATGGTTCCCCCTCTCTGGGTTCCCCCCCACTCCAGTCAAGAAAGGGGCTCAGCAAGAAGCAGAGGCATCTTGCCCCTCCTGCTGGCCTGGAGTGGTGTGTTGGATGCAGGTGTTAGGGTCCTGAGCTGTACTCCTTCCTTACCTGAGTGTGAGATGCCACATCTCTGTCTGAGATGCAACACCTCTGTGGCGACCGAACCCTCAGGGGCGCCACACATACTTTACAATTTCTAAAAATAGGAAACTGTATTTGACTTTTATTATTTATTAAATAGTTCATGTAAAAAACAGATGTCATTCGGATATACAAAAAAGATACATGGACGTAGTAAAAAACAGACACACAGATGGCAAATAAATGACAATATGGATGAAAAATTGAAACAAGGGAGGACTGCCACCGCTTAAATTATCAGATACAATAAAGAATGGGCTCATGTGCCATATACCAAAACATTATCAGGCAGAAGACAAAGAATTGGTAATATCTAGCACCAGTAAAAACCCATGATCACAAGATAGAGGAGTTTGTAAGAGGCAAATGAAGGGTACAAAAATACCTTTATTGTTTACAAATTGCACAGGGAATAGTAAAAACATTTAAAAAGTCGGAAATACTGAGGAAAGGTTTGACCGTCTGCATAGGGTCCACATTACAATAAATAATGGACACAAAAACAAACTCCCAGATAGTCCAAGAATATAAGACAAAATATAAGACTATATGGTATATAAAGATGACAAAATAATTAATAAAAGTATTCAGATATATCTCTGCCAGGGATAACAGAGTGTACAAGAATACACTAAACAGCAAAGACCTGTCCTAGAGGTAAAACTAATGCAAAAAATACATAGGCCAATGCAAAAATAACCTTAAGATGTAAATCAGATCAAGGAACTCACATGTTACCATAGGAGATGTCTCAGAAGAGATATAAAGGAGTGAATGGGAGAGAGCAGTATGCCCACGCATTACGCCATATGTAATGGCTACATCAGGGGTGATGAAGCCCTTACTTGGCTTAAACATAACAATGAATCAGTTGTCTTCTTTGTCTGGTTATAATTTAACAATCCCGATCGCTGGGGGTCTCACTGATCCCAAGAACTGCGGCTCTGAAAAGCCCTGTGTGAATGGGGTGGTGGTTGATCATGTGTAAAGCCACACCATTCATTCTCTACAGGACCGTTGGAGATAGCCGAGCACTGAGCTCAGTTGGTCTTTGGCACCTCCATTAAGAATGGAGGGGCAGTGCACACGATCAACCACTGCTCCATACATGGACTATTGGACTGCCAGAACTAGCAGAGAGCTGTTCTTGGCTATTGATTGATTGTTCTTGTCTACAAAACCTGCATTTATGATGTGCGGAGAATGAGAAGGTGGGAGCTCTCTTCAGCAGAGATGTTTCCAGCCCAAAGGCACTTAACCCGCCCTTACAATGTTTCAAAAAGCAAGAGATATAGCCGGATGTTTATATCTGGAAATATTAGGCTTCTCCCACCTGTCTTTCATATTAGCAGATGAACAGTGCAGGAGAGCAGAAGTCAGAGGAAGAGTTGAGGTACCATGACGCGCTGTGTTAGTAGAAAGTGGAAAGTAGTTCCTCTGTGTCCGGCCTCTCCAGTGTCTCATGCAGGGCCGAATCAGTCTTCCCTGCTGCCTGGGGTGAAAAATTAAATGGCGCCCTTTACCAACCTGTCCTGCCCTAACTTAAAGGGGAGACCTGTCACCTGATTCATGCTGTCCAAACCACAGGCAATCTTAATCAGAGCTTGGCTGCACAATCGTAGCCAGGTATAATTCTTTCTGAAATGCAAGAGCATTTTAGAGAAAATATACTTTAAACCATTTCTGGAAACCAGACTAGTCAAGAGTTGCCCCCGGCCGTTTCTTCCCAGCGCTGCTAGAGGTGTTTGACAGGTCTCTTATTATGAACACTAAAAAGAGGAGACTTGTCAATTACCAGGAGCAAAGCTGGGAAAAATTGGTAAGGGCAGCGCCGGACTAGTCCAATCTTCGACTTTGGTCCCCAGCCTGATCTTTAGAGTATATGTTCTCTGAAACGCCAGAGTGTTTCAGAGAAAAATACTGTATATCTGGTTGCAATTATGCAGCCAAGTTCTGTTTCATGCTGTCCATGGTTTGGGGAGCATGAATCACAGGTTCTTTTAAATTAAACATTCATATGGCTGTAATGTCTCATGATTCATGCACAACCCTGATTTATTATCATAGTAACCATGATTTCCTGGACATATTCAGCCATCATTTGCTATCTCTCATTAACATAACTATGTATAGAGGAGTGTTTATGACGCGCCCCTGGGCCTTGGGGTACTCGGTGCCGGGTCGGTCGTTGCTAGGGGAGATGACACAGTGGCGGTGACCCGGTCCGTGACCCAGGGCGGTCAATCAAAAGGGGAATATTATTTACAGGGGATTTAAAGTTTTTATATGCAGTTCGTGATGCCACCTGTGGTATGCGGCTAAAGGGAGCCGCCGCTGTGGAGCAGGTCCTCTGGAGCTGGTGTGAATGCAGCAGAGTTGGTTTAGCTCTAGTTAGCTCTGCTAGTTTAGGGACCGGTCCCCTCTGTGTGACCTGACCCCTCCACCTCTTGGTAGATTCGGGCGTACGGGTGGCCTCCAGCACTACCCATACCCCTGGGATCCCTTCCACGTTCCTGGAGCCTTTCTCCTGCTCCTCTCTCTCTCTTTCTCTTCAGTCTTGGGCCTCTCTGGCTAGGCCCTCCTCCTGAGCAGAGCTCCTACAGAGATCCTGCTCCCAACTCTTCCTCTCACTGAAGACCCTTCTAGATTGTTCCACCCTCTTTTTATATCACTTCTCACTGAGCTCCCCTGAACTTCTTCCTCCACCCACACCCACTACATGGTTCCCCCTCTCTTGGTTCCCCCCACTCCAGCCAGGGACAGGGCTCAGCAGGGAAGCGAAGCATCTTGCCCCTCCTGCTGGTCTGGAATGGTGTAGTGTTGGATGCGGGTGTTAGGGTCTCGGCCAGTACTCCTTCCTTACCTTAGAGTGAGATACCACACCTTTGGGTGAGATGCAGTAACTCTGTGGCGACTGAACCCGCAGGGGCGCCACATTTACACCTGACAACCATATTTGCAGATGTGCACTGAACGATCAGTAATAAATCAGTGCACATAGGCAGCCATTGTTCTTGACAGTGCAGGGCCTTTTCATACAAGTCGATGCGAGAACCATAATTTGTTGCACAGTACAAAAGATCATTTCACCAGATGACCGAGCCTCTTACTTGTTCAGCGGGTGATCAGCAGCCTGTTTACAATGCATGGTTATCATGATACGAGCATTCCTAGGTTCATGATAATTGTGAAGTGCAAATGGACCATAACTCAGTTCTGTATGAACTTCCCACCCCAGCCATACAGTAGGTCTCCTGGCCCGAATTTGATAGCCTCATAAACATATATGAGACTGTTGAGTTTGGGTCCGAAGAGCTGCAGCCAGTCTGTACTCGGACCGTGATACACGAATGTCTAAATTCGGCTTAAGACTGATTTTCGTATCTTTTTAACAAAGGAAGCCTGTCCCATAAAAACAAATAAAAGTGAACAACCCATTTAATAAATATTTGAACCAATTGGTATTTTTTTAAGTAAATTATACCACAAAACTGGCATAGAAGCAGTAATATATCTTCTGAAATATACATTTACAGAAAAACACACAGCACAATATACCTGATGCACATAAATACAAATCTCAGACATATATCCCATGTATAATAAATAGAGTAAGTAGAATATTTTCTACCCAAAGATCAGAAACAAAACATTATAAAACACAAATATACGTTACACCTCATACACAAGCTACACTCCCTGACAGAAGTTATGTCGCTTATCCATGATATGTAAATAAAAGCTTATAACCTGACGTTAAATTCATCCATTGGTTTTATAAATTACTCTTTTGAAAGCTGAAACCCTCCCAAATTTGGTTTAGGTTAAGAAAATAAATTGGCATCAATGCTGAAATATTGATCATTTAATGAACACAGAATGGTCAGATTTTGGCAAGACAAAAGTTTTGTTGCCCACATAAAGTAATGTGATATTCAAACAAATAATTATCTTAAAATACAAATATATGTTGCATAACATTGATGAATGAAGTTGTGGTGCTATTAGAGTCATATTTAATATTTTGTGTGACTTCCATGAGCTTGAAGGACTGCATCCATGCGGTTCAACAATGATTCATACAATTTATTAATGAAGTCATCAGGAGTAGCAAAGAATGCAGTCTTATATGCCTCACAGAGTTCATCTAGCATCGCTGCATATAGCCAGGAATCACAGTCTCCTTTGAAGCCCGGCCACAGGCTGGGTTTCAAAGGATCTCAATGATGACAGGCACGGGCATCATCAGTTGACCCCCGGCTGTCATAGCAACCCATCGTCGACCCTCTATGACATCGCGGGAGAGCCGATGGGTGGAGATAATGATGGGCCCACATAATGGAACATGTTAAATGCCACTATCAGAGATTTACAGTGGCAGTTAACAGGTTAACAATCGCGGGCGGAGCTCTGCTCCACTCACAATTGTTAGCGGCAGGTCCTGGCTGTAATGCCCAGCCATCACCTCCCGGGTATGGTGCGGGCTCGCTACGTGAGCCCAATCCATACACCCGCTCCATACATGTGCAGCGCATGACGTGAAAGGGTTAAAGCTATTTAGAAATGTAAAAATTCATTTGTGTCTACAAATCTGCAGCACAGCAAAGGAAAAGTTGCAGAGATAAGGGGTGGGCATCCTGGGGGTTTTGATTCTGCAGCATTACAGAATGTACACACATGCATATACATTGCATATATATTGTGATATACTGGCTCACTCAGCTGCTCAAAGAGGTATACACAGGAACGTTTTTCGTTTGAATCTTCTAGTGGTTTATTAAAGAGGTACGGCATAACCCAATGCAAAGATCAGCAAAATAAACACGGCCTTTCTGGTATAACGGGAAAACAAAAGATAACATATAGCACAGTCTATATGGCTGGATGATCCGCCCGCTCAGGAAAAACAACAGGGTTCAGTGATTAGCTATTGTTATAAACACAACTCTAGAGCTCTCGGTTCCAGGCACACAGAACACTGAATGATCCAGAAGGCTGACTATTTACCTTCTAAATCCCACCCTGGGGTGGAGATATGGTGAACAGCCTCCCACCCACTCTTCAGCTGTTCACAAAAAAGCAGCCCTTAACATGGCTGATTAACCCCTCTCAGCACTTAGTGTGCTGGAGCATATTCCCTGGGTTCTTATCACTGCAGCTAACAACCTCAGTTACATAGGGTACATATATAGATAGACATATACAGTACATATATATCTATATACATGCCGATTGACACACTGACGATTTTGCACGTTTTCGCATCTACAAAGAATGGAGGGGTCTGTAATTTTTATCGCAGGTATACTTCAACTGTGAAAGACAAAATCTAAAAATATAAAACAGAAAATCACATTGTATGATTTTTAAATAATTAAATTGCATTTTACTGTATGAAATAAGTATTTGATCACCTACCAACCAGCAAGAATTCTGTCTCTCACAGTCCTGTTAATTTTTCTTTAAGAACCCTTACAATTCTAGACTCAGAAATCCCATGTCCACTAAGCCTCTCTGTGCACCTGCGGATCACCCGTGGACACTGACATGCGGCGCGTCTTTCAGACCCGCAGCATGTCAATTTCTCTTGCGGGTCCCCTAGTGGACTTTCCCCATAGATTAACATCTATGAGGAAAGTCCGTATGAAAAGTAAAAAATAAAAAAATCGCGCCACTCATTTGCATAATATGACCGTGGGCACATGCCCTGAGAGGTCAGGTTTGCTAATTTTGAAGTGATATTGTATCTCAGAACTACCTGTGTCCCTGATAATTCCTCGTAAAGAGCAATTCCTCTCATAACTTGCTACAAATATGTTAATTTTTGCCTTGTGTAAAAGCAGGTGATGTCCTGAACTTGTTCTTGTTTTTTTGTTTTTGCGCTGCTCCATTCCTGAGATATGGCCCACTAATCCCTGTATATAAATCTAGTCTTGTTAGCAAATGGGAATGGCCCTCAAACAGACACCCACAAACATCAATTGAGGAATTCGATTGGAGAGGTACAAAAACAAAAGAAACACAAATATAGATGTACACAAGAGATATTTAGATCAGATTAAAAAATAATAATTTTTATAGAAAGTGTCAGTTTCTCGTTAATGAATGTCCTTCTGCATTGACCCTGCTCGTCATTTCTGACTGAACTTCTGCACTCTGCAGCATAGGTAGGTATTACTAATTTTGTCCTTGTCCCCATGTCTCTGGTTCTTACTCAGCTCACTTGTTCTTCTCTCAACTTGCTTCTTGTGGTTAGAAACTACTACATGGACGCAACCCAGGGGTCCCTGCAGAGAAGGCCTGCTTCTTGTATATGCTTCCTAGGGTTAAAACAAGGGTGTCTCTGGATCCTGATAAGAAGTGTGGCTTGTACAAAGTCTGTATGTGGAAGCCCACTTTTTAAGTGACAGAATATTATTTGAGGATGTAGGGTTTTTTTTTTTTACTTTCTCTCATCTTAACAAAAAAATTACAGAAACTCAAATATCTCCAAGCCGAGAGCTAGGATAAAGCAATAAGAAAAGGCAAATGGAAAAAGTTCACTTCATGCTTTAATTTTCTTCATCACCCCTGCACCCTAATACCATTCCATTTAGTTGCAATTATAGTGGAAAGCTCTCCTTAAGATAAAATTGTTATCTCATTTATGGAACTCAGTTAATAAGATTCACTGTAAAGCACATTTCAAAATCCTAAATGAGATGAAATTTCAGCATGCTGGTCTTTACCCTTCCTTTGCAAGCAGCGGTTCCATTTGCTTTTTGTGTGTCAGCTACTTTTAGACTGTTTTTATAACGTGATAGAAGACAAGTATAATTGGATATTTGAAGTCTCAGCACCAATTGAACACTTAATGAGCCATAAGAGGTTACAGAACTGTGTTATACAGATTAGATTTGTGAGTAAAAACAACATTCTAAATAATGACATAAGGATACTATATGTACAATATGACACAGTATTTAAAGAAGTCAGATTTTTTACTCGGACATCACAAAGACCCATAGAATTTCACTGATCCATACCCACATCCATTTTGAAAAACCCCTCTGTGTGTCCGGTCCATGAGACTCAGAAGGGATCTGACTCAGCCATTAAACACCACGGGGATCCGAATAAAACTGATTAAACATTGAAAATATGCTTTGTACTTCAGAATTCCATCCATGTTTCATCCATTTTTAATTGATACATTACTAAGAGACAATGGATAAATAAAAGTTTAGACAGTCTACCAGCTTCAGCTTTTAAAACATCTCTGAACTAATCTCCCGATATCTTCCCTCACGTAATCTCCTGTCTTCCCAAGACCTCCTTCTCTCCTCCAGTTATTCGTTTCTCACCCAATTGCCTCCAAGATTTCTCCTGAATTTCCTCAACCTCTGAAATTCTGTGCCCCAACACGTCCAATTATCCATCACATTCGGATCCGTCAGACTGATCTCTTCAAGAAAACTTACAGCTTGCAATGACCATGCTGCCACCTCAACACCACTGGAGTTACTGCAACCTCTCAACCTACTGTCTCCTTCCCCATTACCCTGTAGAATGTAAGCCCGCAAGGGCAGGTCCTCTTCCCTCTGTACCAGTCTATCATTATTAGTTTGTTTACTGTAAGTGATATCTGTATTTTGTATGTAACCCCTTCTAGTGTACAGCACCATGGAATCAATGGTGCAATATAAATCAATAATAATAATAATAATAAAAAATGGATGAGAAAAAAGAATGCTACATGGATGGAAAATGGTTAATTTCTCACGATGTCAAAATTAACATGGATATATGAATATAGCATACGCTCCATGTGTATGCTGCCAACGTATTGCTTTACAATTGTAGAGCTGTTGCTGACCCACGCTTGCTTACCACAGTTCAAGTCCAAAGCTTTTAATGGGGGATACTGCTCTTTAGAACTATCGCCTTAACCTCATCTTTAGTAATAGTATCTTCCGATTGTTTTTAGAGAACCAGTGCCGACACCGATGGAACGGTTAATTAATTTAACAGTTAATATTAATTTACTCGGGGGAAACATAGGGATTCAGAAAAGGATGTCCGAGTAGTGGACAACCCCTTTAAGTACTAACTAAGCAGAGTTCCAGTGTAAAATTGGAGTGACAGTGCCCTCATTAGGTAAATATTTGATGCACCCTGTTCAGTCTGAATAAGTTACAAGCAGTTCTGTTGGAGCTTCGTATTTAACGCTTAGTGGTTTAGGCCTGTAAAACATAACTAAATGTAGCTATATTTTTTTTACTTTCTTAAGAGCAGCCATATTGGAGATACACACTTCCTTTCTGTATTGTGTCCAAAAGTAGTACAAGTATGTGTACTTTATGGTAACTGAAATGAATGGGTTAATGGTCAGAAAAAGGTCAAAAGAGAAATGCAGTCTACAGTTCTGTTGAGACAGAAAGTGACAGGGAAGCTGCATGCAGAGCTATGTCTAATTATTATTGATGAGCGGGCATACTTGCAAGTACTCAGCCCCCCCCCCCCTGCGTGTTTGGCGCCAATCAACATGCAGGAATTGCCTGCCACTCATTGTAATGCCGCAGCCATGGTGGTTGTGGCATTACAGTGATTGGCTTGCTGCACAGCGTCATCAGGTCTATATCAGACCTGGTGCCGCTGTGCTTGTCACAGTCACTCTGAAATCAGGCAGAGTAGGGAGAGGTGCTGCTGAGCTAGGGAGTGATTTGCTTGTGTATTAGGTAGTGTAGGGAGAAAACACGTACATTACACATATCCATCTCAACAAACAGTCCTTCTGAGGACTAATCCATCTGCAGAGATATCAGACAGGCAGGGTATATAGGCAGGCAGGCAGTGTATATAGCAGACTGCAGTGCATATAGCACAAGAGGCTCCATTCCAGTATTGCCTTCTGCTGCTGTTAGATATTTCTAGACAAAGGCCAAGGTCTCAGAGGCCAGGAATAATTTTTTTGGGATCTTAATCCTCATTATTTGCTTAAAAAGCAATGCAGAGAACACCGTTTTTCTGCGCCATTTGCTTGTTGGCACTGCAGAATACAGCCAGGTCCTTTCCATATTACAGCGCTAAAAATCCAGCTATTTAAAACTGTGTTTTCTCCGTCACACGGATCACATATACGTTTTCAGAAAATACTGCCATTTCTGACCTCCATTAAAAATTTGTTTCAGTGTGGCAGTGAAGTAATTGACACCAGATTGCTGTTCAAAATAGTTACCCGCAGGCCAGATATTTAAAATTGTGGTTTCTCCATCATATGGATCACATATACAGTTAGGTCCATATATATTTGGACAGAGACAACATTTTTCTAATTTTGGTTCTAGACATTACCATAATGAATTTTAAACAAAACAATTCAGATGCAGTTGAAGTTCAGACTTTCAGCTTTCATTTGAGGGTATCCACGTTAAAATTGGATGTTTTTAAAGGGACCAAAAGTAATTGGACAATTGACTCCAAGGCTATTTCATGGACAGGTGTGGGCAATCCCTCCGTTATGTCATTCTCAATTAAGCAGATAAAAGGACTGGAGTTGATTTGAGGTGTGGTGCTTGCATTTGGAAGGTTTTGCTGTGAAGTAAACATGCGGTCAAAGGAGCTCTCCATGCAGGTGAAACAAGCCATCCTTAAGCTGCAAAATCAGAAAAAACCCATCCGAGAAATTGCTACAATATTAGGAGTGGCAAAATCTACAGTTTGGTACATCCTGAGAAAGAAAGAAAGCACTGGTGAACTCATCAATGCAAAAAGACCTGGGCACCCACGGAAGACAACAGTGGTGGATGATCGCTGAATAATCTCCATGGTGAAGAAAAACCCCTTCACAACAGCCAACCAAGTGAACAACACTTTCCAGGAGGTAGGCGTATCAATATCCAAATCTACCATAAAGAGAAGACTGCATGAAAGTAAATAAAGAGGGTTCACTGTACGGTGCAAGCCGCTCATAAGCATCAAGAATAAAAAGGCTAGACTGGACTTTGCCAAAAACATCTAAAAAAGCCAGCACAGTTCTGGAAGAACATTCTTTGGACAGATGAAACCAAGATCAACCTCTACCAGAATGAAGGAAAGAGAAAAGTATGGCGAAGGCATGGTACAGCTCATGATCCAAAGCATACCACATCATCTGTAAAACACGGTGGAGGCAGTGTGATGGCTAGGGCATGCATGGATGCCAGTGGCACTGGGTCACTAGTATTTATTGATGATGTGACACAGGACAGAAGCAGCCAAATTAATTCTGATGTATTCAGAGCCATACTGTGTGCTCAGATCCAGCCAAATGCAGCCAAACTGATTGGTCGTCGTTTCATACTACAGATGGACAATGACCCAAAACATAAAGCCTAAGCAACCCAGGAGTTTATTAAAGCAAAGAAGTGGAATATTCTTGAATGGCTAAGTCAGTCACCTGATCTCAACCCAATTGAGCATGCATTTCACTTGTTAAAGACTAAACTTTAAAAACAGGGTGGCACAGGTTAAGGAGCTGAAACTCCTAAACCCTTCATCCAATTTTAATGTGGATACCCTCAAATGAAAGCTGAAGGTCTGAACTTTAACTGCATCTGAATTGTTTTGTTTAAAATTCATTGTGGTAATGTCTAGAACCAAAATTAGAAAAATGTTGTCTCTGTCCAAATATATATGGACCTAACTGTAAGTTCGCTCCGAATTCAGTCATTTGTAGTGAGCGTTGAAGATATTGTCCTCCATTTAAAATGGGCAAGGCACATGGCAAGGGACGGGGAACTGGACGTGATGGTGACGGTTCATGCAGAGGCCGAGGCCAAGGCAAGCTGAAATTGTGCCACAACAAACACCCACATCTTCTCGCCCGACCTTCCTGTCCCAATTCCTAGAGGACCGAAGCACACCACTATTGAACCCAGGGCAGTGTCAAAAGGTTGTTGGTTGGATAGCGGATAATGCTTCCAGTCACTTAGTCACCACCACCACCCTGTCTTCCACACGGTCAAGTCTCAGTAGCCGTGAGTCTGGACCGCATATTCCTCACCCTGTTCCTCCTTCCTCCCACCATGCCGCGTGCCCGGAGACAAATGATCTGACACTTGGAAACTCTGAAGAGCTGTTCACTTTTCCATTTATAGATTCAGGCCTCTCGCCCGGTCCACTTGAAGCGAGGCAAGAGGAGATCGCACGTAGCGATGCCCAAATATTTGAGCAGCCATGGTCACATGAAGGCGACGGTTGGAAAGTGTCACAAGAGGTGGACGATGATGAGACATTTTTGCCAGAAAGTCAGGAGGAGGACCTGGGTGTGGAAGTGGAAGACTGGGTGGTGGATGATATAGTAACTGACCCAACCTGGCAGGAGGACATGCAGAGAGAGGAGAGCAGCACACAGGGGGAGGGAGGCAGAGCACCCCAACAGGCAGGAAGAAGCAGTGTGGTGGCCGCAGACAGAAGGCAGGCAACCGTTTCCCGTAACATAAACACGAAGGAAGTTGCCAGTTCAATTGTTAGGTCTTTCCAAGTCTGGTTGTTTTTTAAAGACTCTGCCGATAACTCCAAAAAGGCCATTTGCAACACCTGCCAGGCCAGCATCAGCAGGGGTGGCAAAACGAACAGCCTGACCACCACCAGCATGATCAGGCACATGGCAGCAAAGCACTCGACTTTGTGGACCGAACCCCAGGGTCCAGGAACAGTGTCTGCAGGTGGCACCATTGCTTCTTCCGCTGTTGTGCATGCAAGCCAATCCCCAGTCCATCGTGCATGCGAAGATGCCTCCTGCCCTGCACCTGTCGTTGCACACTCTCAAGTAGCAGCATCAGGAAGCACGTCCACGTCCTTGTCCCAGTGAAGCGTTCAATTGTTCATACCCCAGTCCTTGGAATGCAAGCGCAAAAACGCAGCCAACGCACCACAGGCCGCACTACTAAATTCTCACATTTCACGACTGCTTCCTGTAGCGTTGGCGTCCCTGCCTCCTGCTAGGCAGGGACGCCGTTCCCCTCACCTCTCCGCTCTGTGCCCGGTGTCCTCCTCCCGCTCTGCTGGCACCGCGCACTGCTTCCCGGTCACTGTGCTTAGGGCGCACGCGCGCTCCCTCTCTCTTAAAGGGGCCGCGCGCGCCGTCCTAAGGAGTCCCCGGCCAATGGCCGGAGGATCTCACCATATATAAGGCACCTCCTCCAAAATGGAGGTGCCCGAGCAATGTTGTTGCAAAGCCTTTCAACTCTGCTTCAGCCCTCAGGTCCCGTTGCCAGCTTGATTTCCAGTGCTGTCTACCTGCTTGCAATCCTGCGGTCCGACAGTCTGCCTACCAGCATCTGCCAGTCTGTCTATAGATCAGTCCACCTGCGGACCAGGAAGTACCTGCCAGATACCTGCCTGATACCTGCCTGCCAGCCTGTCCAGAGACTCTTACCCGCTCACCTGGGAGCGCTCACCTGCTACCCGCCTGCTAGCCTACCTGGAGGCTTAGCCGTCACTTGCTGTGACCACCTGCCTGTCCAGAGACTCTTACCCTGCTGTCACTTGCTGTGACCACCTGCCTGTCCAGAGACTCTTATCCTGCTGTCACTTGCCGTGACCACCTGCCTGTCGAGAGACTCTTACCCAGCTGTCACTTGCCGTGACCACCCGCCTGTCTAGAGACTCTTATCCTGCTGTCACTTGCCGTGACCCCCCGCCTGTCAAGAGACTGTCCCCGTCACTTGCCGTGACCTCCTGCCCTTCTACCCAGAGACTGTCCCTGTCACTTGACGTGACTGCCTGCCTGCTTTCCCTGGGAGCCACCCGCTTCCTTACAAGGACTGCCCCTTTGTATAGTAGCTCAGAGGTTCCACCTCCCAGACCCGTTACAGTTTGCTCGGGCCATGGAACCCGGTGGCACCCAAACTCCCTCGCTCTCGGACCTATGCCATGAACTGTCCCGTCAGAGGTCCCAACAGGAGTCCATCCTGAGCCACCTGGGTAGTGTTAACTCCCGCCTGGACACACTGACTACTTCTTCGGGACCTGCTTCCAGTCGCACGACTCCTACCCCGGCAGCGTCGCTGCCCATCAATACCATGGCATCCCTTCCCGGTCCCCGCCTTTCTGCCTGGCCTCGTTTTAGTGGAGATCCCGGTCAGGTACGGGGCTTCATTAACCAGTGCACCCTGCACTTCAAACTTTTGGCATACCAGTTCACCACTGATCGAGCCAAGGTGGCCTTCATCATGTTCCATCTCACTGGGGAGGCACTGGCTTGGCTAAATCCTCTATGGGAGAGAGGAGACCCCCTGGTATCCAACTTGCCAGCCTTTCTCACGGCCTTCCGGAAAGTCTTCGACGAACCAGGACGAAAGACCTCATCCGCCTCATCTCTGCTACGCCTCCGTCAAGGGAGTCTCACCGTGGGCCAATATGCCATACGGTTCCGTACCCTTGCTTCCGAGCTTGCCTGGGATAATGCGGCACTGGTTTCCATCTTCTGGGAGGGCCTGTCCGGCCGGATTAAAGAGGAACTTGCCGGTCGGGACATTCCTACCACTCTCGATGACTTAGTGACACTTGCCACCCGGATTGACATCCGGTTCCAGGAGCGCACCAAAGAGGTCACCCGTGAGAGGAGGTTTCCACGCCTTGCTCCTACTTTTCTGAATCCCGTCTCTTCCTCTGTAACTCCCCAGGCGCACTCGCCAGAGCCCATGCAGGTCGACCAAACCAAGATGGTCAAAACCCGTCAAGAGTCTCGCCGTGCCGAGGGGAGCTGTTTCTACTGCAGTAGTAAGGAGCACTGGATCCGTTCCTGCCCGGAGAGGTCAGGAAACGCCTGTGTCTAGGATCGCTCAGAGAGGTCGTCCTAGACAAAAATAAATCCTCTCCTTATCTGATGCTGTCGGTCTCTATCATCTGCGGGGAGAACCGTTACTTTGAACTTGCTCAACTTGATTCTGGAGCTGCCGGAAATCTCATTTCTCAGTCCCTGGTAGAGAAATACCGCATTCCCACCAAACCTCTGGCTGTACCCTTATCTGTCGCCTCCGTGGATGGGGGTCTCTTACCGCATCCCATCCAACTCATCACCGAATCCATAACTCTGCAGGTGGGAATGCTGCACTCTGAGAGCATCTTCTTCCATGTTCTGCCTGGACTCTCTCACGCCCTCTTGCTAGGCCTACCTTGGCTCCAGAGACATGCACCCGTGCTTGATTGGCAGACCGGAGAGGTTCTTCGCTGGGGGCAGGACTGCCATAAGACTTGTTTAGTTCCCGTTCGTCCTGCCCGTCTTTCTCCTACCCCAGCCAATCTACCCGGCCTACCGGATCCCTATTGGTCTTATGCGGACGTCTTTAACAAAAGAGAAGCAGAGACATTACCCCCTCATAGACCATACAATTGCCCAATCGACCTGATACCCGGCGCTACTCCTCCCCGTGGGCGTATTTACCCTTTGTCCGCTGCTGAAACCCGGTCCATGTCTGAATATATCGAGGAGAATCTGGCCCGGGGATTTATCCGGAAATCTACCTCCCCAGCGGGAGCAGGCTTCTTCTTCGTCAAAAAGAAAGACGGCTCACTCCGTCCCTGTATAGACTATAGAGGCCTTAACCAGATCATGGTGAAAAATAAATACCCCCTTCCGCTCATTCCTGAATTATTTGACCGTCTGAGGGGTGCTAGAATCTTCACCAAGCTGGATCTCCGTAGGGCGTATAACCTGGTCCGTATCCGTCAGGGGGATGAATGGAAGATGGCATTCAACACCCGGGACGGCCACTATGAATACCTCGTAATGCCCTTCGGTCTCTGTAATGCTCCCGCCGTCTTTCAAGAGTTGGTCAATGACATCTTCCGTGACCTTCTCTACTCCTGCATGGTGGTGTACCTGGACGACATCTTGGTCTTCTCTCCGGATCTTCCCACACACCAGAGGGACGTTCGTCAGGTCCTGCTCCGGCTCAGGCAGAACCACCTCTACGCAAAATATGAGAAGTGCCTCTTTGAGCAGACCTCGCTTCCGTTTCTGGGCTACATAATCTCTCAGACAGGCCTACGAATGGATCCTGAGAAACTGTCTGCCATCCAGAAGTGGCCCCGACCGGAGGGATTGAAGGCTATTCAGCGGTTCCTGGGCTTCGCCAACTACTAACGCCTCTTCATTCCGCACTTCTTTTCCCGGACTGCCCCTATCTCTGCGCTCACCCGTAAGGGCGCTAATCCCAAAGAATGGCCGCCCGAAGCAGAGGAGGCCTTCCTTTCCTTGAAACAAGCTTTCTCCTCCACCCCTGTGCTGCATCGTCCGGACGGCAACAAACGATTCTTCCTAGAAGTAGACGCTTCCTCCTCCGGAGCCGGAGCTGTACTCACCCAAAAGTCGTCTTCCGGAAGAATGGTAACCTGTGGCTTCTTCTCCAAACTCTTCTCCTCTTCTGAGAGCAATTATTCTATAGGAGACCGAGAATTATTAGCCATTAAGCTGTCACTGGAGGAGTGGCATTACCTGCTCGAGGAGGCTCTTCACCCGGTAATAATTTACACGGACCACAAGAACTTGGCTTACCTCCAGAGTGCCCAGAGACCTTGTTCTTCGCCCGCTTTGATTTCATTCTTCATTTTCGCCCGGCAGACAAAAACATCAAAGCTGATGCCTTGTCCCGATCCTTTTTGGTCTCTGATCTAGAGGAGGAGCCAAAGCACATCATCGACCCCGCCAAAGTAATGCAGGTGGCCCCCGTGAACCTAAATCGTCTTCCACCCGGTAAGACATTCGTAACAGTACCTGATCGTGAGAAGGTCCTACACTGGGGACATTCGTCTAAGCTAGCTGGCCATGCTGGTCAGAAAAAGACCCTCCAGCTTATTACCCGGCATTACTGGTGGCCTACCCTGCACAAGGACGTAATAGACTTTGTTTCAGACTGTGCGTCCTGCGCCCGCAATAAGGTTCCTAGACACCTGCCAGCCAGCCGCCTCCTGCCTCTTCCTGTACCTGCTGCCCCGTGGCAGCATATAGCCATGGACTTTATAACGGACCTCCCTGTCTCTGCCGGTTGTGCGGTCATTTGGGTGGTCGCTGACCGCTTTTCTAAGATTGCTCACTTCATTCCCCTGCCGGGCCTCCCGTCTGCATCTGAGTTGGCTAAAGACTTTATCCATCATATTTTCGGTCTTCATGGTCTTCCTCTCCACATCGTATCCGATCGAGGAGTTCAGTTCACCTCTCGCTTCTGGCGAGCCATGTGTAAATTGCTGGGGGTCACCTTGGACTTCTCTTCTGCTTATCACCCACAGTCCAATGGTCAAGTAGAGCGGATCAACCAAATTTTAACCAGTTACCTCCGGCACTTTGTTAATGCTCACCATTCCGACTGGGTGGATCTTTTACCGTGGGCCGAATTTTCCTACAATAATCACGAGAGCGAATCTTCCTCCAAATTCCCATTTTTTATAGTCTACGGTCAGCATCCTCGGATCCCGTTTCCCGTATCCACCTCGGGGGACAATCCGGCTGCGGAATCTCTTGTTAGTGAATTTTCCTCCATTTAGGAAAGTACCAGATCCGCACTTCTTCACTCATCCGAGCGAATGAAAAAACAGGCTGACAAAAGACGTCTTGATCCGCCACAATTCCGTCCTGGAGATAAAGTCTGGCTCTCGTCCAAATATGTCCGGCTCAAGATTCCTTCCTACAAGTTAGGGCCTCGGTTCATTGCCCCACTGGAAGTTATCAAACAAATCAACCCGGTTGCCTTTAAATTGAAACTCCCAGCCAACTTGCGGATCCCTAACTCCTTCCATGTATCTCTACTCAAACCCGTTGTACTTAACTCTTTTTCCAAGTCTACAGGTACGCCTCCTGCTCCAGTTTCCACTGAAAACGAGTTTGAGGTATAGAACATTCTGGCCACCAAAAGGGTAAGAGGAAAGACCTTTTTTCTAGTGGATTGGAAGGGGTTTGGTCCTGAGGAGAGAACGTGGGAGCCCTGGGAGAACATCCATGCCCCTCTCATCCTTGATAAATTTCTCTCTGGCCTAAAAAAGGGGGGCCTAAAGGGGGGGTACTGTAGCGTCGGCGTCCCTGCCTCCTGCTAGGCAGGGACGCCGTTCCCCTCACCTCTCAGCTCCATGCCCGGTGTCCTCCTTCCGCTCTGCTGGCAGCGCGCGCTGCTTCCCGGCCACCGTGCTTAGGGCTCGCGCGCGCGCGCTCCCTCTCTCTTAAAGGGGCCGCGCGCGCCGTCCTAAGGAGTCCCCGGCCAATGGCCAGAGGATCTCACCATATATAAGGCACCTCCTCCAAAATGGAGGTGCCCGAGCAATGTTGTTGCAAAGCCTTTCAACTCTGCTTCAGCCCTCAGGTCCCGTTGCCAGCTTGTTTTCCAGTGCTGTCTACCTGCTTGCAATCCTGCGGTCCGACAGTCTGCCTACCAGCATCTGCCAGTCTGTCTATGGATCAGTCCGCCTGTGGACCAGGAAGTACCTGCCAGATACCTGCCTGATACCTGCCTGATATCTGTCTACCTGCTTGCAATCCTGCGGTCCGACAGTCTGCCTACCAGCATCTGCCAGTCTATCTATGGATCAGTCGGCCCGCGGACCAGGAAGCACCTGCCAGATGCCTGCCTGATACCTGCCTGCCTGCCAGTCTGTCCAGAGACTCTTACCCGCTCACCTGGGAGCGCTCACCTGCTACCCGCCTGCTAGCCTACCTGGAGGCTTAGCCGTCACTTGCTGTGACCACCTGCCTGTCCAGAGACTCTTACCCTGCTGTCACTTGCTGTGACCACCTGCCTGTCCAGAGACTCTTATCCTGCTGTCACTTGCCGTGACCACCTGCCTGTCGAGAGACTCTTACCCAGCTGTCACTTGCCGTGACCACCGGCCTGTCTAGAGACTCTTATCCTGCTGTCACTTGCCGTGACCCCCCCGCCTGTCATGAGACTGTCCCCGTCACTTGCCGTGACCTCCTGCCCTTCTACCCAGAGACTGTCCCTGTCACTTGACGTGACTGCCTGCCTTCTTTCCCTGGGAGCCACCCGCTTCCTTACAAGGACTGCCCCTTTGTATAGTAGCTCAGAGGTTCCACCTCCCAGACCCGTTACACTTCCACTCGAAATGTTGCCTTTTAGGCTCGTGGAGACGGAAGCATTCAATAACGTGATGGCAGCGGCCATCTCTCGGTACTCGGTCCCGAACCACCACTATTTCTCCCGGTGTGCCGACCCCGCATTACACAAGCACGTGTCCCAAAACATTAGCCGTGCCCTCAACAACGCAGTTACCAGGAAAGTCCACCTAACCACATACAAGTGCTTGTGGACAATTGCTTGTGGGCAGGGATGGTACATCTCGCTGACGGCACACTGGGTTAACATAGTGGAAGCCAGGACCCAGTCGGACCTTGGGACTGAACACGTCCTCCCGACGCCAAGGATTGCGGGCCCTAGGTCAATCAGGGTTGCCCCACGGTCTACAGCTCCTGCACCTCATCCTCCTCAGTCTCCTCCGCCTCTTCAGCCTCCATCTCCGAAATGACCATATCAGTCGCAAGCTAGAAGCACTGCAGCACTGCCTCGGCCAAGAGGCAACAGGCTGTGCTGAAGCTAATATGATTAGGTGACAAACCACCCAATGCTGAAAAGTTGTGGACAGCTCTGAAAGAGCAGGCAGATCTGTGGCTCACACCGCTGAACCTAGAGCCAGGCATTGCCGTGTGTGACAATGGCCGAAACCTGGTGGCGGCTCTGAGGCGAGCTCACACACGTACCATACCTGGCCCATGTGCTTAACTTCGTGGTTCAAGGGTTCTCAAAACCTACCTGGAGCTGCCGAATCTGCTTGTTAAAGTATGCCGCCTGTGTGCCAATTTTACACTGCAGATGTTGGGAAGGATTTGTGAGCAGAAGAGGACAGTTGTTGAGTACCAGCATCAACAAGGCCGTCGGTATTCAGTTCAGACTCCACGCATAAGACCTCAGGAGTGGACATGGATGTCAGACATATGTACCATCCTCCAAAACTTTGAGGACTCCAAGATGGTGAGCGGTAATGACGCCATAATTAGCGTCACCATCCCGCTTCTCTGTCTTCTTAAATGCTCTCTGCTCACAATCAAAGAGGATGCATTGCAGGCAGAGCACGATGAGATAGATCAAGGAACCATACAGGGTGATTACACACAGCTCAGCCTCATCTCATCCCAACGTGGATTGGGGGACAATGAGGAAGAGGAGGAGGAGGAAGAACAGAAGCTAGTTTCATGCCCTATAGACGGTACTACCTGCACAGCTGTCATACCATCTGTTCAGCGTGGATGGCCAGAGGATAGAGAGGAGGAGGAGAAGAGCAAGTCAGTCATCCTCTTGGTGAGGACACGGAAGTCTTGCCTGTTAGCAGTCTGGAAGCATGGCTGAGTTTATGTTACGCTGCCTTTCCCATGACCCTCGTGTTCTCAAAATTTTGGGTGACAGTCATTACTGGTTGGTGACACTTCTAGACCCACGCTACAAGGAGAACTTTATATCTCTTGTTCCTGAGGCGGACTGGTACCAGAAGTCCCTTGTTGCGGAACTATTAAAAAAATTCCCATCTGAAAACGCTGGTGGCAGAGGTCACAGTTCGTTGGACAACCAAGGAGTACAGGCGAGAGAGACATAACTTCAATCCAGCAGAGGCAGGGGAACACTGTCAAAGTTCAGGGAGAATTTTCTCAGCCCCTCCCATCGCACAAGCCCAGAGGCGCGGGGTACTTTCACAAGGAGTGCAAAGTTTGGGAAGATGCGGAGGGAGTACCTTGCCGACCATACCAACATCCTTCGTGATTCCTCTGTGCCTTATGATTATTGGGTATCTGAGCTGGATACGTGGAATGAACTTGCTCTCTATGCCTTGGAGGTCCTGGCTAGTGTTGAGCCACCCCCGTAGTGTTCGAGTTCGGTTCGGTTCGTCGAACACCCGTGTGTTCGCCGAACTGTTCGTCGAACTGTTCGTCGAACACCTTCGAACACCGTTAAAACCAATGGCAGGCAAACAAAAACACATAGAAGCACATAGAAAACACCTTCAAAGGTGTCCAAAAGCTGACAAACTGCTCAGAAGACATAACTAACAAATGGAAAAGTGACAAGTACATATAGTCATGCGAAAAGAAAAGAGGTGGAGGAGTAAAACGAGGGGGAGACACAGATATAGGCATGTCATGCCCTTCTAAAATCCAAAAAGTAAGAAGCCGACACGGCCAGTCCGCTCCTGCCCGTGCCACCTCCGTGTCGCCGGGTTTGTGCCAGAGCCGCAGTGAACCCTGACGGCCAGCCCCCCTCTCCCAATACTGGTGCCTGTCCGCTGGTGGGTTGAGCGAGCCCCCCTGTGGTGGAGGCAGCTCTAAGCTTTTTAATTTAAATTGTCTCTCTAATTTGAATGAATACACTTTAAATCCATTTACAAGGATCTATTGGAGGGCAAGTCTCATGCCAGCAGCCGCGTAATTCCAGCTCCAGTAGTGTCCACTAAAGCTGCTGCAGTTAAAAAGCTTTTATAAGGATCGAGCTCGGCTGTCCACCGCAAGGCATCCTACTGCCAGTCCCAGCCTCTATGCCTTGGGGTGCCTCCTGATGCTCTTCACTGAGTATCCCGTGGTCCCGAAGCATTTCCTTCGAAAAAATTAAGTGTCCAAACTACAGGTGGTGTAGCTTGCTTAACAGCTGGGATAATCCGCTGACTAGCAGACACTGCTACTAGGCACAAAGTATTTCCTGGGCTAGATGCAGTTAAAAATTTGTAATTAGATACTCTCGTTGGATGCTGAGAAAGCATTCCATAGAGTCTCCTGGCACGCCATATATTATTCTCTTAAAAAGTTTGGGGTAGGGGTCTAGGGGACCCTTTTATAGCCAAAATCATGGCCCTATATTGCAATACGTCACCTAGGCTGAAGATACATGGAACTGTAGCACCCTGAGGGCTCGGTTGCTACAGAGGTATTGCACCTCACCCCGAGTTGTGATATCTCACTCTCAGGTAAGGATGGAGTGTGGATCAGGACCCGACACCTGCATGCATTACACTACATTGCCGTGGGGCAGGGCGACCAATATGCCCCTGAGATGGGCACGACAGTCCCTGGCTGGAGTGGGGGGAGGGAACACTGAGGAAGGGGAACCCTGTAGTGCAGGAGCAGGGAGGAAGCAGTTCCTGGGTGCATTGAGAAGGGAGTATAAAAGGTGGGCACCATCTTAGTTCAGTGCAGAGAAGTCTGAGCAGAAGTGACAGGGAGCAGGGGCTCTGCATGAGCTCTGCTCCGGAGGCGGGCCTAGTAACAGAGGCCCAGGCCTGGAAGAGGGAGAAGGAAGGAAGAGGATCGGAGAAGGCTCCAGGAATGAGGAACGAAGGGATCCCAGGGGTGCGGACGTGCGAGTCGCCACCACACGCCCGAATCCACCTGCGTGGAGGGGTCAGGCCAAAAGGGGAGACCGGTCCCCGAAACTAGTGGAGGCGAGAAACGACCCTCAGCTAGAAACCGGAGGCTGTGACATTTTATGTGGCGCAGCCCCTCGCTACACCCGCTAGGAAGGCACCACATAGGGTCAGGGAAACTGGCGCCTAGTTTACCAAGAGGAGGCCCGAGGCAGCCGGACAGAAGGGTTGGTAAGAAAGGCCAGATAAAGGACACACAAAGGGGGTCCTGTGAAAAGCTCCAAAGTTATCTGGGAGTTGTCTGAGCCCCTCACCTGGTGAGCACAGTACGACGTGGGCAGCCGTTACCTGCAGACGTGGTCTGGATAATAAGAACTGTGAGTAAAGGCCCTAGACTGCATCACTGACTCCGTGTCGTTACTGCTGCTGCCCTGCACCATCACCCCCATCCTCCGCATACACTGCCCTGAGGCTATACTCCTCCCGTGGGGAGTTATGCTACGCTCTGCTGCACCCACAACACCAGCCTCAGCGGTCTGCCCTGCAGCGGCGGTTCACTCTGACCGCAATCCACGGGTGGCGTAGTCGGACATTTAAACATCAAAACCACATAAATAGTTCCGCCACTGGTTTGACCGCTCTGAGCCACGGAACCGGGTCGCCGCCACGGAGACTACAACCACCAGTATCCACCAAAAAGGGTCCGGCTCCGGGTGTCCCAAGGCCCAGGGGGCGCGTCAGAACATTTTCATCACCTTTCATAATCACCAATGGGACAAGGCAGGGATGTCCTCTGTCCCTCTCTTATACATCCTAGTGACAGAGCACATGCTCTCATCAATTCGCCATAACCCCAATATTAGGTGGATTGAGGTGGGAGGCACCGAGTACAAGTGCTCTCTATTTGCTGATGATGTCCTAGTATATATCACTCAATCACATAGATCCATCCCTGCTGTTATGGCTGAAATAGATCACTTTGTTACATGGTCAAATTTTTAAATCAATGCAGCTAAGTCTGAGGCCCTCGATGTCTCCCTCCCCAAATCCATACAGGATTCCATCCAGTCCAACTTTCCCTTTGCCTGGCCCTCACAGGGTATCAAATACTTAGGAATTCCTATTCATAGAGACATCTCCCGTCTATGTTATCTTAATTTTGGGCCCTTTATTGAACAACTCCATACAGACCACGGTTGGCAAGTTAGAACTGTAAGATTCACTACGGGAACCACTGGTGTTTTGTGGGAAAGCACATGTACACTGTGTTCCAAATTATTATGCAAAAAGTGTTTAGGAGTGATAAGGGAAGAATTTGTTTGTTTGTCAGTTAAACTCATTGATGGTGATGTGTGTCAGGGCTCTTTATATCACTGTAAGCAATTGCAGACACCTGTGCTAATTAGTTTGGCAGGTGTGTCCAATGAAAGGCAAGACTACTTAAGAAGTCTGTCCCACATTATTAAGCAGCCTACATTTTCTGCCAAAATGGGAAAGAAAAAGGATGTGTCGGCTGCTGAGAAGCAACAAATTGTGGAGTGTTTAGGTCAAGGCATGACTACAATCAACATTGTGCGATGATCAGGATGAAGTGTCTTGGCAATCAAAAAGTATGTAGCTGATTCACAGTACACACGTGTGCGTGCTGATAAGGGCAAATTGAGGACTCTTTCCTACAGGCAATTACGTCAGGTTAAAAGAGCAGCGGCAAAAAAGCCTTGTCATAGCAGCAGACAAGTTTTTGAAGCTGCTGGTGCCTCCAACGTCCCCCGAACAACAAGATGCAGGGTCCTTCAGAGGTTTGCAGCTGTGCATACGCCATCCTGTCGACCTCCTCTATCCACTTCACACAAGCAGAAACGGCTCCAGTGGGCCAAACATTACATGAAGACTGATTTCAAAACTGTTTTGTTCACGGATGAGTGCCGTGCAACGCTCGATGGTCCAGATGGATGGAGTGGAGGATGGCTGGTTGATGGACACCCCACGCAAACATGGCTACAGCGCCAACAAGGAGGAGGTGGAGTAATGTTTTGGGCTGGAATCATGGGGAGAGAGATTGTCGGCCCCTTTAGGATCCCTGAAGGGGTAAAGATGAACTCCATAATGTATGTGGAGTTTCTCAAACAGCACTTCCTGCCATGGTTCAAGAAGAAGAACCGTGTATTCCACAGCAAGATCATTTTTCTGCATGATAATGCACCATCTCATGCTGCACATAACACATCTGCATCTCTGGCTGTTATGGGCATAAAATGGGACAAACTTATGGTGTGACCCCCATGCTCCCCTGACCTCTACCCCATTCAGAACCTCTGGAGCATCATCAAAAGGAGTGTCTATGATGGCGGGAGGCAGTTCACATCTAAGCAACAGCTCTGGGAGGGTATTCTGTCCTCATGCAAAATAATTGAAGCAGAAACCATCCAAAACCTGACAAATTCAATGGACAAGAGAGTTCAGAACCTCCTTTCGAACAAGGGGTCCTATGTGAAAATGTAACATCACCTAGAATAAAGTTTTGAGTTGAAAACTGTTTGATTTCAGTTTCTAATAACCTGCTAATGCTTATAATTTCAAAAATGACCATCTTTTTGGTCTTTATTAAAATGAAAAGGTTGATCGAAGAGTGTGGGGGATCTAAGAGTGTGGCAACCCAGTAGTCAGGATTACTTCGAATTCTGACAATCTGAGGGTCATGTTGCAGGTAGTGCAGCAAGAAGGCACTTATGTGTCTTGTGCATCTCAGAGCCCCAAAATTATTTTCCGGGCTAGATGCAGCTAAAAATTATTATTAATTTTAAATCTGGTGGAGCTTAGTATAGATGGCCTAATAGAATCAGTACTGCACACTGCTACAAAGCCCAAATTATTTTCCAGCCAAGATACAGATAAACATGATTAGTAATTTTAAATCTGGTGGAGCTTAGTATAGATGGCCTAATAGAATCAGTACTGCACACTGCTACAAAGCCCAAATAATTTTCCAGCCAAGATACAGATAAACATGATTAGTAATTTGAAAGCTTAAAATGGTTGGTGAGGTGATTTTAACCAATCATCAAGCTTTTACTCTCCCCAGGATGACACAGGGGTAGAAAAGTCGTTTCGGATCCATGATTTGTTCATCTTTATAAACGTGAGTCTGTCTACATTATCAGTGGAGAGCCGCGTTCGCTCATCTGTCAGCACACCACCAGCAGCGCTGAACACACGTTCAGACAGAACGCTGGCTGCGGGGTATGACAAGATCTCCAAGGCGTAAGTGGCTAGCTCCGGCCATTTATCCAGATTGGAAGCCCAAAAAGAGCAAGGGTCCAGTGACACAGTCATGGCTTCAATGTTTACTTGAAGATACTCCTGTACCATCGTCTCTAGGCATTGACTATGTGTCAGACTTCTTGTCTCCTGTGGCCTTGCAAAGGATGGGCTAAAAAAGTGGTGAAATGATTCCGCAAAATTGATGTTACCAGCAGATACTGTGTTTCTGTTACGGTTTGAGTGCTGAACACTCGACGGTCCCACGGTTGGCAAGTTGGAACTGTGAGATTCACTACGTGCACCACTGGTGTTTTGTGGAAATGTAGCACCCTGAGGATTCGGCTGCTACAGGGGTATTGCACCTCAACCCAGAGGTGTGATATTCCACTCCCGGGTAAGGAAGGAGTGTGGAACTGAGCTCGGTAGGCTGCATGCACTACATACATCCCATTTCCGAGGAGCAGACCAACGGTACTCCCACTTAGAAATGTGCAGGTACGACCGAGTCTGTTCCTGGCTGGAGTGGGAGGGGGGGTGGTACATCCCAAGTAGTGTAGGGGCAGATAGGGGGAGCAGCCTGGGTAAAGTTAGGAGCTCATTGGGTGCTGGTCACCTGAGCTCACACATAGAGGGTGTATATAAGGTGGGCACCAACTAAGATCAGGGTCAGATGCAGAGAGTCAGTCAGCTGCAGAGAACAAGTCAGGAGCAGGGGAGAGAAGAAAGACCTAGAGTGAGAGAGGAGAAAAGAGAGAGACCCAGAGGCACAGAAGAAAAGGACTCCAAGATCCCAACTAAAATCCCCGGGTGAAGAGTCGGCATCAGGGTACCGGAACCCAAGCTGGTGGGGGTAAAAACATTCCCCAGCCAGGGACCGGAGACCGTGGGCAGCGTTTGCCACGGTCACCCACCACATCCACCCCGAAGGCACACCACATGAAGGGTCAGGGAACCCAGGGCCAAGGGTGTCCCAACAGAAGGCCCGAGGGAGCTGGACCTAGGTGGATTACTGGTGGGGACGGCCAGAGAACGGGACAGAAAGAGAGCTCAGGGCCACGCTCCGGACTTGTTTGGGGGTTGGCTGGATCTAGGACCTGGTGGACGCAGCACGGCTCGGGTGGTCACTCGAAGCTGGAGTGACCAGTACAACATCTGCAGTAAGTAAACACCCTTAACTGCACAACCCGACTCTGTCTTCACTGCCGTCTGCACTACACCACCACAACCCCCATCCTCTGCACCTGTCCCCTCTGAGGCTATACCCCTCCCGTTGGGGGTTATCCCACCAAGCTGCGCACCCACCATCAGCCTCAGCGGACCCTGCTGCAGCGGCGGCCACAGTGACCGCATCACAACGGGTGGCGTAGTCGACACAAAAGAACTCTTAATAACATCTGTAGGACTGCCACATCACACTGAGTTTGACGCCCTGGGCACGGGCCGGGTCACAGCCACTCGGAAGACTACAACCCCCCATCTGATCCGGTGCCGGGTATTCCCCTCAAAAAGGAATATGTCCCAGGGGGCGCGTCTACTTTGGCGTAGTCGGCAGGATTACGTGCCCGCAACACCCGGGTACTGCGTGCCTGAAGAAAAGTGCAAGTTTACCTCAGAAAGAAGTCTCCCGCCGGTTCCGGAGGGTCCACGCCATCGGACCCCATCACAGGTCGTTTCCCGCCGATTGTCCGCCATTTCCAGCTTGTTCCCGCCATCTGCAGAGTTTCCCGCCACTGGGCGACGCTTCCCGCCAAATCCGAAGATTTCCCGCCTTAGAAGAGCAGCGGACGCCATTATGGGCGTGCCAAAGGAGGGCAGGAGGCCGCCTCCCATCGTGGGCCAGGACAGAAAATGGCGCCAAAAGTGGAAACCACCCCTACCAACAGAGACTGTGATGCTAGAGGTGTCTGTCAGCGTGAACGAACCGCCCCTGGAGCTGACAGTCACCCAGTGGCCCCGGGACCGCCCTCTAAGTGGGAGGAGACGAAAGAAAAGAACGAAGATGGGTGCCGCCTGGAGGAGTCTGGAGCGAGCGCACCCGGAGGCAAGAAGTCTGGAGAGGAATAGCAGAGAAGCTCACCCGGAGATGTCCAGAGAGCAGAGCAGCACCGGCCCGCTGGCCAGGAGCCTGCTGGAAGAAGAGCAGAGCAGCACCGACCCGTTGGTCAGGAGCCTGCTGGACACCACGACCCCACTAGGCCTAGTGGAGGTCCTTGCACAGCTCCCCCGAGACCGGGAGTGTGCACAGACTGCCCTGGAGGGCCTCGCACGGAGGATGGCCCGGGTACAGCGAGAGACATTGGCGGAGTGGAGCCGGGAGATGGCCCAGCAAACCAAGACCCGGAGCACGCCAGCCGAGATGAGGAAGCAGACCGCCTCTGAGGATGGCGCGGGAGGACCCAAGGCCGGAGACGGCGCCGAAGAGGGAGCCGAACGCACGGAGGCAGGTAAAGGGGACGTCTATACCCCAAGCCGTGACACCGCTTACCTGCCCCAGCTCCCCGTCGCAGAGCCCGAAAGTCCCCCTGCTGTGCCCGAAAACGCCATGTCACCGACGCAGACTAGGCCCCAACCGGAAGCCGCCGCCGCGACCCCTGTGACGTCACACGCCTCGACCCCGAGCGTGACCAAGCAGGAAGTACCACCAGCCTGGTCGCAGGGCCTAGAATTCCCGGGCGTCGCATCACCAACAGCGCCCCCTACCTCCGCGGAGCCTCCGGCCTGGTCGCAAGGCCAGGTAGCCCAGGGCGCCGCCGTACTAACGGTGCCCTTCACCTTCCAGGTGCCCCAGGCCTGGCCGCAAGGCCTGGGCAACCCGGGCGCCACCACCACCGCGCCCGCACCCGTAAAATCAAGGGTGCCGCGTCTGGGAGAGGACTTGTTTGCCCAGCACACGTGGCCGGACGGGCAGCCTTTCATCTGGCCCCAGAAGTATTACGAACTGGAGCACCAGAGGAGGGTTGGGGCCATGTGTGCACCCCTGATTCCGGCTCCGAAGCCCGTAATAAGGATCTCGCCCCCGCTAGCGGAAGCGCAGTTTGAGTGGGACCCCACCGGAGAAGATCTAATGGGGTTCACTCAGGAAACCAGGGCAGCTGCAGCGGAGCGTGCTGAGTGCTGCCGCCAACAGCTCGAGGAGTTTGCGAGGGAGCGGAGAGAGAGGCGGGTCCGGGAACAGCAAGCCCAAATAAGGAGCGCGGAGCAGAAGAGCCGGGCCAGGAGGGACCCCCGTGCAGCGTACAGTCCCCGCACCACCGGGACTGTAATAAAGTTTAACCAGCAGCACGGGTGGGGCTTTATCAGAGACCACAACACCCCCGGCGACGTCTTTGTCACGCGCAGAGATGTGGAGTCCCATCTGCCGGAGGGGCACAGAGGTCGTGACCTCTACATCGGAGACGAGGTCACCTTCACCCGGCACAAGTGTGCCAAAGGACCTTACGCCCTCCACGTACACCGCCTGACGGAGGAGGAGTTGCGGTGCGAGGAGGAGGAGCAAGAGGACCCGGACGGGTCTGAAGTTACCACCAGCTATAAGCAAAGAGCAGGAGGAAGACGCCGTTGAGTGCGGCAGAGCAGTGATGTAAATAGTTACCCGACCGGGGTATAAAGAAACTGTTGCTACATATATATAGTCCCCGTTGGGACCAGCATGAGTGAACTGTTACCCGTATTTCCCTTAATTCCACTGACCGAGGACTGAGAGCGGTCATTCCTCCCCAATACCTGGCCGAGGACTGAGAGCGGCCATACCCTTGTACATAGTTGCGCTTCCTAAAGCGCCCCCTACCGGTTTTATAGGAAAACCAGTTTTTCTAAGAGACTGTCGCACTTTTCCCGGTCACACGTTGCACAGTGACCGGAGGAGGAGCCAGAGGCGACGAGAATGTTTTATATGGAAAAGTTTTATTAATATATATATATATGATGTTTTAGATGTTTATAAAAAAAAAAAATTGTATGTTTTGGTGTTTTTGTCTTTACAGCCCGAGGACGTGCTGTGATTTACCAGGGGGGAATGTAGCACCCTGAGGATTCGGCTGCTACAGGGGTATTGCACCTCAACCCAGAGGTGTGATATTCCACTCCCGGGTAAGGAAGGAGTGTGGAACTGAGCTCGGTAGGCTGCATGCACTACATACATCCCATTTCCGAGGAGCAGACCAACGGTACTCCCACTTAGAAATGTGCAGGTACGACCGAGTCTGTTCCTGGCTGGAGTGGGAGGGGGGGTGGTACATCCCAAGTAGTGTAGGGGCAGATAGGGGGAGCAGCCTGGGTAAAGTTAGGAGCTCATTGGGTGCTGGTCACCTGAGCTCACACATAGAGGGTGTATATAAGGTGGGCACCAACTAAGATCAGGGTCAGATGCAGAGAGTCAGTCAGCTGCAGAGAACAAGTCAGGAGCAGGGGAGAGAAGAAAGACCTAGAGTGAGAGAGGAGAAAAGAGAGAGACCCAGAGGCACAGAAGAAAAGGACTCCAAGATCCCAACTAAAATCCCCGGGTGAAGAGTCGGCATCAGGGTACCGGAACCCAAGCTGGTGGGGGTAAAAACATTCCCCAGCCAGGGACCGGAGACCGTGGGCAGCGTTTGCCACGGTCACCCACCACATCCACCCCGAAGGCACACCACATGAAGGGTCAGGGAACCCAGGGCCAAGGGTGTCCCAACAGAAGGCCCGAGGGAGCTGGACCTAGGTGGATTACTGGTGGGGACGGCCAGAGAACGGGACAGAAAGAGAGCTCAGGGCCACGCTCCGGACTTGTTTGGGGGTTGGCTGGATCTAGGACCTGGTGGACGCAGCACGGCTCGGGTGGTCACTCGAAGCTGGAGTGACCAGTACAACATCTGCAGTAAGTAAACACCCTTAACTGCACAACCCGACTCTGTCTTCACTGCCGTCTGCACTACACCACCACAACCCCCATCCTCTGCACCTGTCCCCTCTGAGGCTATACCCCTCCCGTTGGGGGTTATCCCACCAAGCTGCGCACCCACCATCAGCCTCAGCGGACCCTGCTGCAGCGGCGGCCACAGTGACCGCATCACAACGGGTGGCGTAGTCGACACAAAAGAACTCTTAATAACATCTGTAGGACTGCCACATCACACTGAGTTTGACGCCCTGGGCACGGGCCGGGTCACAGCCACTCGGAAGACTACAACCCCCCATCTGATCCGGTGCCGGGTATTCCCCTCAAAAAGGAATATGTCCCAGGGGGCGCGTCTACTTTGGCGTAGTCGGCAGGATTACGTGCCCGCAACACCCGGGTACTGCGTGCCTGAAGAAAAGTGCAAGTTTACCTCAGAAAGAAGTCTCCCGCCGGTTCCGGAGGGTCCACGCCATCGGACCCCATCACAGGTCGTTTCCCGCCGATTGTCCGCCATTTCCAGCTTGTTCCCGCCATCTGCAGAGTTTCCCGCCACTGGGCGACGCTTCCCGCCAAATCCGAAGATTTCCCGCCTTAGAAGAGCAGCGGACGCCATTATGGGCGTGCCAAAGGAGGGCAGGAGGCCGCCTCCCATCGTGGGCCAGGACAGAAAATGGCGCCAAAAGTGGAAACCACCCCTACCAACAGAGACTGTGATGCTAGAGGTGTCTGTCAGCGTGAACGAACCGCCCCTGGAGCTGACAGTCACCCAGTGGCCCCGGGACCGCCCTCTAAGTGGGAGGAGACGAAAGAAAAGAACGAAGATGGGTGCCGCCTGGAGGAGTCTGGAGCGAACGCACCCGGAGGCAAGAAGTCTGGAGAGGAATAGCAGAGAAGCTCACCCGGAGATGTCCAGAGAGCAGAGCAGCACCGGCCCGCTGGCCAGGAGCCTGCTGGAAGAAGAGCAGAGCAGCACCGACCCGTTGGTCAGGAGCCTGCTGGACACCACGACCCCACTAGGCCTAGTGGAGGTCCTTGCACAGCTCCCCCGAGACCGGGAGTGTGCACAGACTGCCCTGGAGGGCCTCGCACGGAGGATGGCCCGGGTACAGCGAGAGACATTGGCGGAGTGGAGCCGGGAGATGGCCCAGCAAACCAAGACCCGGAGCACGCCAGCCGAGATGAGGAAGCAGACCGCCTCTGAGGATGGCGCGGGAGGACCCAAGGCCGGAGACGGCGCCGAAGAGGGAGCCGAACGCACGGAGGCAGGTAAAGGGGACGTCTATACCCCAAGCCGTGACACCGCTTACCTGCCCCAGCTCCCCGTCGCAGAGCCCGAAAGTCCCCCTGCTGTGCCCGAAAACGCCATGTCACCGACGCAGACTAGGCCCCAACCGGAAGCCGCCGCCGCGACCCCTGTGACGTCACACGCCTCGACCCCGAGCGTGACCAAGCAGGAAGTACCACCAGCCTGGTCGCAGGGCCTAGAATTCCCGGGCGTCGCATCACCAACAGCGCCCCCTACCTCCGCGGAGCCTCCGGCCTGGTCGCAAGGCCAGGTAGCCCAGGGCGCCGCCGTACTAACGGTGCCCTTCACCTTCCAGGTGCCCCAGGCCTGGCCGCAAGGCCTGGGCAACCCGGGCGCCACCACCACCGCGCCCGCACCCGTAAAATCAAGGGTGCCGCGTCTGGGAGAGGACTTGTTTGCCCAGCACACGTGGCCGGACGGGCAGCCTTTCATCTGGCCCCAGAAGTATTACGAACTGGAGCACCAGAGGAGGGTTGGGGCCATGTGTGCACCCCTGATTCCGGCTCCGAAGCCCGTAATAAGGATCTCGCCCCCGCTAGCGGAAGCGCAGTTTGAGTGGGACCCCACCGGAGAAGATCTAATGGGGTTCACTCAGGAAACCAGGGCAGCTGCAGCGGAGCGTGCTGAGTGCTGCCGCCAACAGCTCGAGGAGTTTGCGAGGGAGCGGAGAGAGAGGCGGGTCCGGGAACAGCAAGCCCAAATAAGGAGCGCGGAGCAGAAGAGCCGGGCCAGGAGGGACCCCCGTGCAGCGTACAGTCCCCGCACCACCGGGACTGTAATAAAGTTTAACCAGCAGCACGGGTGGGGCTTTATCAGAGACCACAACACCCCCGGCGACGTCTTTGTCACGCGCAGAGATGTGGAGTCCCATCTGCCGGAGGGGCACAGAGGTCGTGACCTCTACATCGGAGACGAGGTCACCTTCACCCGGCACAAGTGTGCCAAAGGACCTTACGCCCTCCACGTACACCGCCTGACGGAGGAGGAGTTGCGGTGCGAGGAGGAGGAGCAAGAGGACCCGGACGGGTCTGAAGTTACCACCAGCTATAAGCAAAGAGCAGGAGGAAGACGCCGTTGAGTGCGGCAGAGCAGTGATGTAAATAGTTACCCGACCGGGGTATAAAGAAACTGTTGCTACATATATATAGTCCCCGTTGGGACCAGCATGAGTGAACTGTTACCCGTATTTCCCTTAATTCCACTGACCGAGGACTGAGAGCGGTCATTCCTCCCCAATACCTGGCCGAGGACTGAGAGCGGCCATACCCTTGTACATAGTTGCGCTTCCTAAAGCGCCCCCTACCGGTTTTATAGGAAAACCAGTTTTTCTAAGAGACTGTCGCACTTTTCCCGGTCACACGTTGCACAGTGACCGGAGGAGGAGCCAGAGGCGACGAGAATGTTTTATATGGAAAAGTTTTATTAATATATATATATATGATGTTTTAGATGTTTATAAAAAAAAAAAATTGTATGTTTTGGTGTTTTTGTCTTTACAGCCCGAGGACGTGCTGTGATTTACCAGGGGGGAATGTAGCACCCTGAGGATTCGGCTGCTACAGGGGTATTGCACCTCAACCCAGAGGTGTGATATTCCACTCCCGGGTAAGGAAGGAGTGTGGAACTGAGCTCGGTAGGCTGCATGCACTACATACATCCCATTTCCGAGGAGCAGACCAACGGTACTCCCACTTAGAAATGTGCAGGTACGACCGAGTCTGTTCCTGGCTGGAGTGGGAGGGGGGGTGGTACATCCCAAGTAGTGTAGGGGCAGATAGGGGGAGCAGCCTGGGTAAAGTTAGGAGCTCATTGGGTGCTGGTCACCTGAGCTCACACATAGAGGGTGTATATAAGGTGGGCACCAACTAAGATCAGGGTCAGATGCAGAGAGTCAGTCAGCTGCAGAGAACAAGTCAGGAGCAGGGGAGAGAAGAAAGACCTAGAGTGAGAGAGGAGAAAAGAGAGAGACCCAGAGGCACAGAAGAAAAGGACTCCAAGATCCCAACTAAAATCCCCGGGTGAAGAGTCGGCATCAGGGTACCGGAACCCAAGCTGGTGGGGGTAAAAACATTCCCCAGCCAGGGACCGGAGACCGTGGGCAGCGTTTGCCACGGTCACCCACCACATCCACCCCGAAGGCACACCACATGAAGGGTCAGGGAACCCAGGGCCAAGGGTGTCCCAACAGAAGGCCCGAGGGAGCTGGACCTAGGTGGATTACTGGTGGGGACGGCCAGAGAACGGGACAGAAAGAGAGCTCAGGGCCACGCTCCGGACTTGTTTGGGGGTTGGCTGGATCTAGGACCTGGTGGACGCAGCACGGCTCGGGTGGTCACTCGAAGCTGGAGTGACCAGTACAACATCTGCAGTAAGTAAACACCCTTAACTGCACAACCCGACTCTGTCTTCACTGCCGTCTGCACTACACCACCACAACCCCCATCCTCTGCACCTGTCCCCTCTGAGGCTATACCCCTCCTGTTGGGGGTTATCCCACCAAGCTGCGCACCCACCATCAGCCTCAGCGGACCCTGCTGCAGCGGCGGCCACAGTGACCGCATCACAACGGGTGGCGTAGTCGACACAAAAGAACTCTTAATAACATCTGTAGGACTGCCACATCACACTGAGTTTGACGCCCTGGGCACGGGCCGGGTCACAGCCACTCGGAAGACTACAACCCCCCATCTGATCCGGTGCCGGGTATTCCCCTCAAAAAGGAATATGTCCCAGGGGGCGCGTCAGAAAAGCACATGTAAGATTCTGCAACAGTCTCTGCTGATACTCCTGCATGCGTGCATCCCTTTCTATGGCAGGAATAATTTCTGCAAATTTACTTTTGTACCGGGGATCTAACAGTATGGCAAACCAGTAGTCAGGATTATTTCTAATTCTCACAATTCGAGGGTCATGTTGCAGGTAGTGCAGCAAGAAGGCACTCATGTGTGTTGCGCATCCAGGAGCACAAAGTCCCTGTTGTGTTGGTGGCGAGGTAACAATCATGCTTCCTTCCTCTGTCCTCTCCCCCCAACCTCGCACAACAGAAATGTGATCAAGGTCTCCCTCATCTGATGAGTCTTCCATCAGTTCGTCCTCCACTTCTTCCTGGGCTCCTGCACCTTCCTCACTAGTTTGGCTGCTACCATGCGCCCTGGTAAAACCATCTCCCCCACCCTCACATGCCTGCCACATTGGTGCTGCCGACCGTCTGGACCTTGCAGATGTTAGCCCTTCCGCATACAACTCCTCCTCCTCTACTTCCTCCACCTCCTCTTGTGCCACCACCTGACTCCGAATTCTGTTTAACATGTGCTCCAGCATGTAAATCACCGGAATAGTCATGCTGATAATGGCATCGTCAGCACTAAACATCTTCGTCGCCATTTCAAAACTGTGCAGAAGGGTGCATAGGTCCCTGATCTGAGACCACTCCTCCAGCGTGCTTTGCCCCACCTCTGGATCTATTTGGCCCAGGCTATATGTCAGAACATATTGCACCAGGGCTTGTCGGTGCTGCCACAGTCGCTGCAACATGTGCAGAGTTGAATTCCACCGGGTAGGCACATCGCATTTTAGCCGGTGAAGTGGCAGGCCCAACGACTTCTGTAGAGATGTAAGTCGCTGAGCTGCGGGATGCGAACGGCGGAAGTGAGCACACAGCGACTGTGCCCTCTGCAGAAGGCCATCTAGTCCGGGATAGTGGGCTAAAAATTGCTGGACAACCAGGTTCAACACGTGAGCCATACAAGGCACGTGTGTGACATTGCCCCGGCGAAGGGCCGCACCCAGGTTTGCAGCATTGTCGCACATGGCCTTCCCTGGTTTCAGGTCCAGTGGAGACAACCATTCATGAAATTGGTTCTCCAGAGCTGACCACAACTCCTCAGCTGTGTGACTCACATTTCCCAGACATTTCAAAGTAAAAACCGCCTGATGACGTTGAGCCCTACTGCCAGCATAGTAAGCAGGTGTGCAGGATTCCTTCTGCGCAGTTAGAAAGCTTGTGGCATGACCAGACAGGCTTTGGGTGCAGGTGGAGGACCGAGAGGAGGTTGAGGAGGCAGAAGCAGTGGAGGAACTTTGAGATAAAGAGGATTGACGCACAACTCGTGGGGACGGCAAGACTTGGACGGCAGCCCCTTGTCCTGCTGTCACCATAGTTACCCAGTGCCCAGTCAGCGACATGTAACGCCCCTGTCCATGCCTACTCGTCCAAGTGTCTGTGGTGAAATGCACCCTGTCACACACAGAGTTTCTCAAAGAAGCGGTGATGTTGTGTGCGACATGCTGGTGGAGCGCAGGCACACCTTTCTTTGAGAAGTAGTGCCGACTGGGCATCTGGTACTGGGGCACTTGCGACTGACATAAGGTCTCGAAAATCCTCTGTGTCCACCAGGCGGAAAGGCAGCATTTCTGTAGCCAAGAGCTTGCAGATGGTGAAATTAAACCTCTTAGCTTTCTCATGGCTAGGAGTAAAATGGTCTTTTACTTGTCCACATCTGAGGGACCGAGGGCTGGCTATTGTGCTTAGACGGGGTTCATAAGGGTGTCCCCGTAAACTGCCGGTCTGTGAGGAAGATGCAGGCGGACATGTTAGGTTGCCTTGATCCAAAGGTGGTTCTATCGATGTCGGACAGCGCTCAACACCAGCTGGTGTTACCACCTCCAAAGAAAATGATGACCTGCCAATCACGCTGGCTGTTGCGGGTAAAGAGGTGGCAGGTCTGCGCCCCAAAACAGGTGTGACTGCTGTCCCCCCAGTCGCAGAGGATGAAGAGGCCGAGGATGCACAAGATATGGCAGACGGTGGTTGGCCCGGCCGGCTAGGCCGCATTGTAGCACAGTGAGCTTCCCACTGCAACTTATGCTTCATGTCCATGTGCCGTTTTATGCATGAAGTACTCAAACTATGTATTTTTTGGCCTCTACTTAGCTTTTGCTGACAAATGTTACAGATAACACGAGTTGGGTCATCTTTATCGATCTGAAAAAATGCCCAGGCTATGCAAGGCTTAGCACCCATGCGACCTGAAGAGCCACCACGACTTGTGGTGAGAGGCAGAGTTGTGTTTGAGGATGCAGTTGTTGACGTGCTTCCAGTACTACGTCTCTGTCCAGGAAGGCGCAACCTGACCTCGTCGTCACTAGTATTCTCCTCCACCTCCTCTGCTGACCTCATCTCTTGGCTGACTGTGGGTTGACAGTAAGTGGGATCTCCAACCTCATCATCATCACCCTGTGCGTTATCACACCCGTCGTCCTCAGAGCCAACCTGTTCCTGCCCTGACAAAAAACTAAAGTTGTCGCTCCAATCAGGTATTTGAGTCTCATCATCGTCTTCCTCATTGTCTCCACCAACAGGAGTTACAGTTTGGGAATGAGGGTCTACATTATGGTCAGAACCTTCAGCGTCTGGTCCTGGATCCGACTCATAAAGATTCTGGGCATCAGTGCAGATTATTTCCTCGTCTGGATTCACAGAAGCGCTGGAGCCGACCTCTAATTCCCAGGCTATAGTATGAGTAAACAGCTCTGCAGACTCAACCATCTATTCTACCTCATACTCAGACGGGCAGCTGGAGATTTGGGAGCTGTGAGGAAGCAAGTGCGATTGGGGTGACACCTTTGAGGACTGGAGTATTTGTGATGTTGAAGTTGATGTGGAGGAGAGCCCACTTAAAGGAACACTTGATATCCGTTGAAGCACCTGCTGTTTTTGTGCCTCATCTGGAATTTGTAGCGATTGGCGTGGCCGTAAGAAAGGGATCTTATCACATTGTCCGCTAAAAGAAGTAGACATTTTAGTTTGCCTGGAAGATGGTCTTTCTTCTGCAGATGTTACTGTTGCTTTAACACCTACCCCACGGACACAACCTTTTTTCCCCTTCCCAAGACGCCTATTCCCCTTTCCACCAGCAGCAGGCCTTTTTCCACTCATTTTGGTGGTTAACTAATTCACAACTCTGGAGATGTTTGCACAAAAAAACAATGGATGGGAACCGAGCAGAGCTGAGTGGCCAAACTGTGGTATTAGGCCAAAACTATTGGCTGGGTTAGAGGCAGAAAAACATTATATTCAATTTGCAACCTGATGGAGGTCAGTATAGATGGACTAATAGAACAAGTCCCACACACAGCTAGAAGCCCAAATATTTTTTCAGAGGTAGATGCAGAAAAAAATTATATTCAGTTTGCAACCTGATGGAGGTCAGTATAGATGGACTAATAGAACAAGTCCCACACACTGCTAGAAGGTCAAATAATTTTTCAGAGCTAGATGCAGAAAAATATTATATTCAATTTGCAACCTGATGGAGGTCAGTATAGATGGACTAATAGACCAAGTCCCACACACTGCTAGAAGCCCAAATATTTTTTCAGCGCTAGATGCAGAAAAAATTATATTCAATTTGCAACCTGATGGAGGTCAGTATAGATGGACTAATAGAACAAGTCCAACACACAGCTAGAAGCGCAAATATTTTTTCAGAGGTAGATGCAGAAAAAAATTATATTCAGTTTGCAACCTGATGGAGGTCAGTATAGATGGACTAATAGAACAAGTCCCACACACTGCTAGAAGGCCAAAAATTTTTTCAGAGCTAGATGCAGACAAAAATTATTTTGAATTTGCAACCTGATGGAGGTCAGTATAGATGGACTAGTAGAACAAGCCCCACACACTGCTAGAAGGACAAATATTTTTTCAGAGCTAGATGCAGAAAAAAATTATATTCAATTTGCAACCTGATGGAGGTCAGTATAGATGGACTAATAGACCAAGTCCCACACACTGCTAAAAGGCCAAATATTTTTTCAGAGCTAGATGCAGACAAAAAAATATTTTTTAATTTGCAACCTGATTGAGGTCAGTATAGATGGCCTAATAAAACAAGTCCCACACACTGCTAGAAGCCCAAATATTTTTTCAGAGGTAAATGCAGAAAAAAATTATATTCAGTTTGCAACCTGATGGAGGTCAGTATAGATGGACTAATAGAACAAGTCCCACACACTGCTAGAAGGCCAAATATATTTTCAGAGCTAGATGCAGATAAAAATTATTTTTAATTTGCAACCTGATGGAGGTCAGTATAGATGGACTAATAAAACAAGTCCCACACACTGCTAGAAGCCCAAATATTTTTTCAGAGGTAGATGCAGAAAAAAATTATATTCAGTTTGCAACCTGATGGAGGTCAGTCAAGTCCCACACACTGCTAGAAGGCCAAATATTTTTTCAGAGCTAGATGCAGACAAAAAATTATTTTGAATTTGCAACCTGATGGAGGTCAGTATAGATGGACTATTAGAACAAGTCCCACACACTGCTAGGAGGACAAATATTTTTTCAGAGCTAGATGCAGATAAAAAAAAATTTTAATTTGCAACCTGATGGAGGTCAGTATAGATGGACTAGTAGAACAAGTCCCACACACTGCTAGAAGCCCAAATATTTTTTCAGAGGTAAATGCAGAAAAAAATTATATTCAGTTTGCAACCTGATGGAGGTCAGTATAGATGGACTAATAGAACAAGTCCCACACACTGCTAGAAGGCCAAATATATTTTCAGAGCTAGATGCAGATAAAAATTATTTTTAATTTGCAACCTGATGGAGGTCAGTATAGATGGTCTAATAAAACAAGTCCCACACACTGCTAGAAGCCCAAATATTTTTTCAGAGGTAGATGCAGAAAAAAATTATATTCAGTTTGCAACCTGATGGAGGTCAGTCAAGTCCCACACACTGCTAGAAGGCCAAATATTTTTTCAGAGCTAGATGCAGACAAAAAATTATTTTGAATTTGCAACCTGATGGAGGTCAGTATAGATGGACTATTAGAACAAGTCCCACACACTGCTAGGAGGACAAATATTTTTTCAGAGCTAGATGCAGATAAAAAAAAATTTTAATTTGCAACCTGATGGAGGTCAGTATAGATGGACTAGTAGAACAAGTCCCACACACTGCTAGAAGCCCAAATATTTTTTCAGAGCTAGATGCAGACAAAAAATTATTTTTAATTTGCAACATTGATGGAGGTCAGTATAGATGGACTAATAGAACAAGTCCCACACACTGCTAGAAGGCCAAATATTTTTTCAGAGCTAGATGCAGATAAAAATTATTTTTAATTTGCAACCTGATGGAGGTCAGTATAGATGGACTAATAAACAAGTCCCACACACTGCTAGAAGCCCAAATATTTTTTCAGAGGTAGATGCAGAAAAAAATTATATTCAGTTTGCAACCTGATGGAGGTCAGTATAGATGGACTAGTAGAACAAGTCCCACACACTGCTAGAAGGACAAATATTTTTTCAGAGCTAGATGCAGATAAAAATTATTTTTAATTTGCATCCTGATGGAGGTCAGTATAGATGGACTAGTAGAACAAGTCCCACACACTGCTAGAAGGACAAATATTTTTTCAGAGCTAGATGCAGAAAAAAATTATATTCAATTTGCAACCTGATGGAGGTCAGTATAGATGGACTAATAGAACAAGTCCCACACACTGCTAGAAGGCCAAATATTTTTTCAGAGCTAGATACAGACAAAAAATTATTTTTAATTTGCAACCTGATGGAGGTCAGTATAGATGGACTAATAGACCAAGTCCCACACACTGCTAGAAGGCCAAATGTTTTTTCAGAGCTAGATGCAGACAAAATAATATTTTTAATTTGCAACCTGATGGAGGTCAGTATAGATGGACTAATAGAACAAGTCCCACACACTGCTAGAAGCCCAAATATTTTTTCAGAGCTAGATGCAGACAAAAAATTATTTTGAATTTGCAACCTGATGGAGGTCAGTATAGATGGACTAGTAGAACAAGTCCCACACACTGCTAGAAGGACAAATATGTTTTCAGAGCTAGATGCAGAAAAAAATTATATTCAATTTGCAACCTTATGGAGGTCAGTATAGATGGACTAATAGAATGATGCTATGCCCAAAAGGTTTTACTTCACTAGGTGCAGTAAAAAAATTGGTATTCTATACACAGGTGGTGTATCTTGCAACACAGATAGGCTACTCCACTGACTAACACACTCTGCAATAGGCCAAAAAGGATTAGCTTTGCTAGATTCAGCCAAATGCTGTGAAAAAAACTTGCACAGCACTGGCACAGACCTGCCTGGCAAAAACTGATAGGAACTGATGTAACTTAGTCCTGAAAAGGACTGCAATTACAATTAGTCTTTACTCCCACAACCTATCTATTTAAGAGCACAGACCAGCCTGATAAAAGTCATAGGAAATGCTGTAACCTAGTCCTTAAAAGGACTGCAATCACAACTATTCCCTACTCCCAAGCTATCTGTAGATTTGTGCGAAAATTGGCTTGAAATTAACAAGGTATAGCGCACACAGCAACAGCGGTGCCGTCTAACACGCAGCTGCAGCAGTGAGAAAATGGTGGCTACGTGGAAAATGGCTGGGTCATATAGGGCAAGGACATGTGACATACACTGCCAATGACACATGCCCTTGCTTGTGTGAAAAAAAGCACTTCGCTCCGTGTGTGCACTGCTGATAGGCTGACAGATTGCACCTCCCCACTGTAAATGCGGGAAAGAGAAAAAAAATGGAGATCTTCATTATTCCTGCAGAAATCCATCCCCTGCACCTCCCCCCGCCCCGCTGTACACTCAAACTGCGTATTAACATTAATTTTCATCATTACTGAGAAAAAATCCAGTTATGATTTTGGTGCACGAACAGTTATCGAACATAACCTCGAACAGCCGAATTTTTCTCAAATCGTTCGCCGAACGGCTCTAACACCGCCCAAAACAGCTCGAATTTGAGATTGGCGAGCAGTTCGAGTCGAAAAACGCTCATCTCTAGTCCTGGCCTGCCCTGCCACTAGCGTTTTATCAGAGCGGGTTGTTAGGGCCGCTGGTGGAATTATAACTGATAAGCGCATCCGCCTGTCAACTGAAAATGCTGACAGGCTGACTCTTAGAAAAATGAACAAGGGCTGGATTGGGCCAGACTTCTCAACAGCACCAAATGATAGCAGCGTAACATAAACTCAAATCCAGTGTCTTTTCTTGGGAGGTGTATTCACATGCACCTTTTTACACCCAGACATGGGTATACGCTTCCTGATTTTGGCTATTTGCTCTTGTCCTCCACATAATTTTTTTAAAGGGTGTTTATGATGCCCGTAAAAAAAAACAAATTTATACAGTATGTTCATGTATACCCCCAGGGGTAAATGTTTGTCAGCCCATACACTTAGTGCATGGGCATTACAAGTATAGGAGGCCTGCTCCTTTCTAATGGGAACATTTTTTTATGAGGCCCTCCTTCACGTCTCTTCTAAGGGGCATTGGAGTGCCTCCAAATTTTTGGCAACCCTTGCATTCACTGCATAGGCAAACACAATGGGAGACCCACTTCCTAATAATGGGAACATTGTTTTCAGGAGGCCCTCTGACCTCCACGTCTCTTCTAAGGGGCATTGGAGTGCCTCCAAATTTTTGGCAACCCATGCATTCACTGCATAGGCAAACACAATGGGAGACCTACTTCCTAATAATGTGAACATTGTTTTCAGGAGGCCCTCCTCTAAGTCTCTTCAAAGACTCACTGCATAAGCAATTACAGTATAGGAGACGCACTCTTTAGTAATGGGAACAATAAAACACAGCCTGCTGATGGCTCTCTAAGAATAATGAGGGATGACTGCTGGCCCTTTAAGAATAGTAAAGGCCGCCTGATGGCCCTATAAAAATAGGCTTTGTGACTTTCAGAGTACCTCCTTCATAAATGAAACACGATGTGTCTGATGATAACTCACACACCACATGGCCAGATAAGGTTGTAAAATGTTAAAATGATGTTTCCTGGTGAATGCATTTGTCAAGGTTGAAAGCAATGCAATAGTGAAAAAAGGCATCAAAAACGCTATGTGTGAACATAGCCCAAGGTGTGGAGGAGCATTTTTGTTTTTGGTTGTTTATTTTGCTTTATATACAAGTCATTATCCTGGAAAGGATGTTCCTTAACATATTTCCCAGGAAAGTCCATTTTGGTTTGTTTTATTGTGAGTCCGTAAAAGTGGCATAATACCTCTGACAACGTGTTGACAGAAGTGACCTGGGAGTCAGAAATGCTTCCAGGGGTCATGCTGTCCCCATGTCATTTGAGCACTGTTCTCATCGATTTGGGCAATTTTTAGGCCCTCTGCAGACCGCCGGGGGGGAGCCGCCTGAAAAATGCTCGAGTTTCCCATAGACTTACATTGGGCTCGTTGCTCGGGTCGAGCACCCGAGTATTCCAATGTGCTCACCCCGAGCATTTTAGTGTTCGCTCGTCACTACTAATTATACAGTGGTGGCCAAAAGTATTGGCACCCCTGCAATTCTGTCAGATAATACTCAGTTTCTTCCTGAAAATGATAGCAATCACAAATTCTTTGATATTATTATCTTCATTTAATTTGTCTTCAATGAAAAAACACAAAAAGAATTGTCCTAAAGCCAAATTGGATATAATTCCACACCAAACCTAAAAAAGGGGGTGGACAAAAGTATTGGCACTGTTTGAAAAATCATGTGATTCTTCTCTAATTCGTGTAATTAACAGCACCTGTAACTTACCTGTGGCACCTAACAGGTGTTGGCAATAACTAAATCACACTTGCAGCCAGTTAACATGGATTAAAATTGACTCAACTTCTGTCCTGTGTCCTTGTGTGTACCACATTGAGCATGGAGAAAAGAAAGAAGACCAAAGAATTGTCTGAGGACTTGAGAAACCAAATTATGAGGAAGCATGAGCAATCTCAAGGCTACAAGTCCTTCTCCAAAGACCTGAATGTTCCTGTGTCTTCCGTGCGCAGTGTCATCAAGAAGTTTAAAGCCCATGGCACTGTGGCTAACCTCCCTAGATGTGGACGGAAAAGAAAAATTGACGAGAGATTTCAACGCAAGATTGTGCGGATGGTGGATAAAGAACCTCGACTAACATCCAAACAAGTTCAAGCTGCGCTGCAGTCCGAGGGTACAACAGTGTCAACCCGTACTATCCATCGGCGTCTGAATGAAAAGGGACTGTATGGTAGGATACCCAGGAACACCCCATTTCTTACCCCAAGACATAAAAAAGCCAGGCTGGAGTTTGCCCAAACTTACCTGAGAAAGCCTAAAACGTTTTGGAAGAATGTTCTCTAGTCAGATGAGACAAAAGTAGAGCTTTTTAGGAAAAAGCATCAACATAGAGTGTACAGGAAAAAAAAAGAGGCATTCAAAGAAAAGAACACGGTCCCTAGATTCAAACATGGCGGAGGTTCCCTGATGTTTTGGGGTTGCTTTGCTGCCTCTGGCACTGGACTGCTTGACCGTGTGCATTGTCGCAGAGTGCATCTTCTTATAGTCACCACTGTACTTACGAGAGCTTCAATCAGCAAGATATCTTGAGTAAACAGTATTTACTTCATACTGGTTAAACATGAGATGCAATTCAGTGTCACACAGTCCGTGTGCTGCTGACATAACACATTCAGGAAAAGAAAGAAAACACAGGAAGTAAAAACAACCAACAATTGAGAGCTTTCCTCCCACCATACAGCAAGCATATAACTTTACACACTATCGCCATCTGCTGTCTGGTTAGTATAAGGTCCTCCTTTCACTAATAATAAGTCCTGATCTGTTGCATATGCCAACACCCTTTCTCAACAGTAAGAACTTATTCAATCAAACCCAACTTTTTTTTTAGTCTCTGGTGTTTATCAGCATTCAACGCCTTCGTGAAGATGTCTCCTTGTTCCTGATGATCTCTCAAGAAATGATATTTCACATCAATATGCTTGGTTCTTGGATTGACTCTTTCCATCTGAGCAAGAACAAGACATCGTTGATTGTCCTCTTTCAGTTTTGTTGGTTCCAACTGTGGTTGTCCTAATTCTGTCAACAATTGTCTTAACCACAGTACTTCTTGACTCGCATGTACTGCGGCAACATATTCTGCTTCTGTTGAAGACAGTGTCACAATTGACTGTTTCTTACTTGTCCAACTTATTGGTCCACCTGAGAGAAAAAAATATGTCCACTGGTAGATCTTCTGTCAGTTGGATCTCCAGCCCAATCTGCATCAGCATATCCTGTTAAAATGCAATTATCACTTGTGGGTAATTTCAGCTTAACATTGCTAGTTCCTTTCAAATAACGCATTACTCTCTTCACGGCATTCCAATCAGCTTTATTTGGTTTTGATACCTTTCTACTCAGCATTCTTACTGCTGCTGCGATGTCTGGTCTTGTAACGGTCGCTAGATACAGTAGCTTTCCTATTGCTGTTCTGTATTCTTCATTATTTGGTAGAATATTTTTTTCACTGTTCATCTCTTTGAGATAATTAGTTTCCATTGGAGACTTTACTGTTTTTGCATCCTTTAATCCAAATTTTTCTGTTATGTCTTGAATCATGTGATTTTGATTCAGTAGGAAACTTCCGTCTTCTTCTCTTTCTACCTGTATTCTTAGGTACTGTTTCACATTTCCCAAGTCTTTGATTTCAAAATGTTGCTTCAGGATTTTTAGAATGTTTTCTTTATCCCTTTCTTGTTTAAAACAAATCAAAATGTCGTTTACATATATGAGTACATATATCCATCTATTAATCAGCCTTTTTGTGTACTAGCATGGATCAGCTTTGCTTCTTTGAAATTTTTCATTTGTAAGTACTTCCGTGATTTTGTCATTCCACGCTTTAGCTGCTTGCTTTAAACCATATATGCTTTTCTGTAGTTTGCAAACTTTGTTTGGATTTCTTTCATCTTTGAATCCTGGAGGTTGTTCCATGTAAATGTCTTCTGTTAAATCTCCATTCAAAAAAGCTGTCTTTACATCCAGATGTCTCAGTTCCATCTGTTTCATTGCTGCAACTGCAAGTAAAGTTCTTATTGTAGTGTGTTTGACAACTGGAGCAAATGTCTCATCATAGTCTTCTCCATATTTTTGAGAATACCCTTTAGCTACGAGTCTTGCTCGGTATCTTTCAGCTGTGCCATCTGTTTGGTACTTTACTTTAAAAATCCATTTACATCCTATAGCTTTTCTTCCTTCTGGCAAATCTGTTAGTGTCCATGTATTTGAATCATGCATGGATTTAATTTCTGTTTCTGTTGCTTCTATCCATTTATTAGCTTCTTCTTCAGAAAGTTTAGATATGTCTTCCCAAGAGGTAGGCTCATAGATTTTTCTTATGCTTGTCTTGTATGAGAGACGTTTTGGTGGTTTTCCTTTGTTCTCTCTCATTGAACGTTTTGGTTCTGTGTCTGTTTGTAGTTGTGATTCTTCAATTTCAGTATTTTGTTCTTCATTGATTTCTACATCTTTCTCATCAGATATTTCTTCAGTTATGTTACTATTGTTTTTCTCATTTTTTGTTTCACCTGAAATCATAATGTCTTCATTTAAATCTTCAATGGATGTCACACTGTTACTCACCGTAACTCTGTCTGTTTTGGGATCTAGGATTCTATATCCTTTGCAATTTTCACTATATCCAACGAATATTCCTTCCATGGATCTGTTTTGAAGTTTGGAACGTTTTTCTGTTGGAATGAATATAAAAACTTTACATCCAAAAACTTTTAAATGATTGACACTTGGTTTCATACCTTGCCACAGTTCATATGGAGCTTTCATCAGTTTTCTGGAAAAAAATTGGTTCTGTAGATATGTAGCTGTCATTGCTGCCTCACCCCAATATTTCTCTGGTAGTTTAGAATCTGATGTAAGTTTCTCAATCGGTGCATATTAAAGATAGTGTGTCTCTTGCTAAATAGCTAGCACCTACTGATGAAAATCAAGGTTGGGTCGTTTGAACATAGTTAAATACTTGAAGAGAAAGAATACGACCATATCAACCCAAAGTTGTAATAAAAATTAACTTTTATTCATAAATAGTATAAAAAGTTACTACATAGTCAATATAGGGCACAGTACAGAAATACGAAAAGACATATAGCATGTAGAAAAAACCGTCTCACTGAAGGGACGATGTGGTCCACAAATAACGAAGGGGGGGCCTCAGCACCACAGCAAAAACATATATATATCTAGTCCTTCATCTGTAATGTCAATAAGGAGGACTATCGGATAGCCACAGAGAAATACCCATAATAATATCCATATAATAATGCATGTCACAGGCAGTATTAGAGTACTTGAAGATTTCCTCAGGGGGGACTCATAATCAGTACTATCTGAATGCCATATGTGGGCTACTAGACTGTGCTTTTCATCATATCAGATGCACAGTATGAAAATAGGTAGGTGTAGAGTTGAATAAAGGCAAATACTGCATAATATCAAGAAGGTTACCTGGGCTACAAGCTGTAATGTCGGGGCTCCCCCACGTGGACCGCTCGCCCACCCCAACGCACGTTTCGGCGTTTGCCTTCTTCAGGGGGCGTCAACTTCCTCCGGGGGAGTATGGACTTAAATACCATGCTGGCCAATCAGATCGAGGGGGTGGACCCGTAGTGACGCGCGTAGCGTCCCCGCTGCTAAGCAACCAGTGACGCGGGCGTCATGCAAGGAATCACATGATGGTCACATGGACCCATGTGATGCAGGTCCTTGCATAAAGACGCCAGGCGGCACGGGGTACTCAGAAAGCGGCGACGCTCGCGCGTCAGGTCCTATTAGATTCACATAATTGGGGAACATACCGGAAGATATATACTATTCTTGCGCAATATAGTATATTTTTTCTCTTTCCCACTGCCACCACTTCAGTATATGGATGTATCATATAGTAACACTATGTCACAGTCCAGCAACTTAACATTATGACAATCAAATAATACATCATTACATCAATTATATATATCCCATCATACAGAGGGCTAGTATAGATCATTTGCAATCCCATAAGTATATAAGTAAATGTGTAAGGGCTATATTGTCACACCAGTAATATATACTAAGTGAGATTTTAAAAAATAGAGATAACATCACATATATCATCACAAGTTCACAGAGAATCATGTATAGTGTGGGGGTAGCGAACTTCCCTGATCCAGATTCTATCAAAACAACAGGGTATATAAAGATCATATAGCACAAGACAAAAAAATCCACAGTATATATATATACACCGCAGTAGTTGTTCCCAGATGAGATGGATTATTCAATGTATTCATATTCACATATTGGTCCATATGGTATCAGCCATAATATACATATAACTCGTCGGAGGAAGTAAGGTGCAAACGGATGGTGAAACACACTGAAAATAAAAAAGTAGATTAAAATCATAAAAACCACAACAGAGATATGTGACAGGGGAGGAATCTAAAGAAAAGGAGCGAAGCTGAGATTCTCATTAAGTCCATTGGGATGTACGGTATTTAGTCGCCAAATCCATCTAGATTCGAGCTGAGCCAAACGTTGGCTCTGTCTACCTCCACGAATACCCATTCTCAACGCGTCTATCCCCCGAACCCTCAGGAGGGAACTGTCACAGTCATGATGCAATTTAAAATGTTTAGGTATGGTCCTGAGTGTGGAGGGATCCATGCAGTCGATTGCCGCCACGATCCCCAATATATGTTCTCTTATTCTAACTTTAAGTTGGCGCGTTGTTAGGCCAACATAAATGAGCCCACACGGGCAGGTGGCGTAGTAGATAACAAAACGTGAGGTACATGTAATACGACATTTTATATCATAAATTTTAGTACCAGCTGCATTAGAAAAAGTACTGATCCTGTCCATATTGGGGCAGGCGACACATCGACCGCACGGAAAACTCCCACAGTCAGGACCTGATGCACCAAAGATAGTAGACGTGCCTGGTGCTGTTTGATAGTGACTGTGTACAAAATAGTCACGGAGATTCCTAGACCGGCGTACAGTGATGGGTGGGCGATCAGGAAGAATTTTTGACAATACCGGGTCTATCAAAAGGATGGGCCAAGCTTGAGTCAAACATTTCCTCATGCGCCCAAATTGTCCATGATAGTTTGTTATAAACCTTGGTTTGTCACTGATCTTAGGACTTCTTTGCAGATAGAGCAATTCGTGCCTATTTGAATATTTGGCACGATGATACGCTCTTTTCACCACTCGTTTACTGTAGCCTCTCTCATAGAATCTCTTCTTCATATCCATAGACTGTCTAGCAAAGTCCTCGTCACTGGAACAAAGTCTGCGAAGTCGCAGAAATTGTCCAGTGGGTACTGAACGAACCATCCACGGAGGATGGGAGGACGACGCGTGAAGCAGCGTATTCGTGGAGGTATCCTTTCTATAGATGTTTGTTTGTATCAGATTATTGTGGTCCCTCGTAAGGGTAACATCAAGAAAGTTAACTGTATCCATATCCCAATTGAAAGTAATATGAATATTCATATTATTGGTGTTGAGGAGTTGCACAAAAGTCTGCAAGTCCTCAACAGAGCCCTGCCAGATCAGCAGGATATCATCAATGTAGCGCGTCCAAAAGGGGACGCGCTCCATTGATGCCTGCAGATCCGGCAGGGAGAGGTCCCTCTCCCACAGCCCCAGGAACAAATTGGCGTAGGCTGGCGCAAAAGATGCACCCATAGCTGTACCCTGGAGCTGTAGGTAGAAGGACCCCTTGAAGGTGAAGAAACTGTGGGCGAGGGAAAATTCCAAGAGGCACATCACCAGGTCAACAATATCTCTTGGTAGATTAGAGGTGTTTAGAATCTGTCAGCATACATCTTATCATTTCTGTTAGAGTTCTGTTTTTCCTTTCTGCTACTCCATTTTGTTCAGGTGTGTATGGAACAGTTTTCTGGTGTTCTATTCCATTTTATCTTAAGTAGTCTTCTATTCTGTGACCTGTAAATTCACCTCCATTATCACTTCTGATGACAATTGGCTTCCTTTGAAATTTGTTACTTGATCTTGTTACATAGTCTAAAAGTTTATCAAAAACTTCACTTTTGTTTTTAATTAAGTATGTGACTGTGTATCTTGAGTAGTCGTCTATAAAAGTCAACATGTATCTATTGCCTCCTGATGTAGTCACTTTCACGGGTCCACATACGTCAGTATGCACCAAATCAAGTGGTCTTTCGCTTTTCATCTCACTTTCTTTTGGAATAGATATCCTTGTGGCTTTGGATTTTATACAACACTCATATATTACGGTAATTGAGCATTCTGATATCTTTAAATCTTTTGTCAATTCTTTTCTCTGTAGTTCCCTTATACTGTCAGGGTGTCTATGTCCTAGACGTCTATGCCACATGTGAATAGAGTTTTTGTGATCATGTGTACATACCTTCATCTGTTCCTTTGGTGTGTCAAAATGATATAATTGTTCATCGGCCTTGACTTTGGTGATCACCTTGTTTCCTGCAATAATTGCACACTCATTGTCTTTGAATTTTACTGTAAGTCCTTTTGCTGTTAAATGTTTCACAGATAATAATCCGCCTTCCAATTTTGGAACATACAACACATCCTGTACAAGTATCTTTGAATCTTGTCCGAACTTGTTTGAACAATTTAGCATACCTTGTCCGATACCTTCTGCGGTTATTTTGCTTCCATCTGCAAGATAAATGGCTTCTTTCTTATCTAAATCAAGATCAGTAAAGAAATTCTTGTCGCTTGTCATATGACTCGTTGCTCCTGAATCAATAAACCAACCAAGTGATGATTTCTTGTCTGTTACTTTAAATGTGCCATTCCAATTATTCTCACATGAATCGGAAATTGTGTTTTTTACTTTCTGTGTATGCTTTTTATGTTGTAATTTTTGTTGTTCTGCTTTCCATATGGTACAGTCTTTCTTTAAATGACCTTTTTTTCCTACATCTGAAGCATTCTCTTGTCTCTTTATTATAGGGTTTTTTAAATTCTGCAGCTTTAAGAGCGTTTTCATTGTCCTTTTCAGTAGACGAATCATTTCTTTGTTCTTTTCTTCTCTGATATTCATCTATTAGTCTTGTTTTCACAAAATCTAATGTAATGTCAGTTTCTGGTCTCGTCTCAAGGGCATTTATCAAGGCTGTATACGAATCTGGTAAACTGCACAATAATATAGTTGCTACATGACTATCTTTAATGTCTTCACCAATGGATCTTAGCTGTGATATCACTTCCATCATTGAGAATATGTGCTTCTGCATGTCGCCATTTGCACTCAATCTCATACTGTAAAGCTTTCTTAATAAAAATAACTTGTGATTCAAGCTAGGTCTTTCATACAGTTTTCTTAATTCTTCCCACATTCCTTTAGCTGTTTCTTCATTTCTTATATGTATTAATTGAGCATCATGCACTAATAAGCTAATGGTGGCTCTCGCTTGTCTATTCTTCTTATCCCATGTCTGATTATCTTGATCTGGTCTTTCGGTAACAATTACTTCACATAAATCATCCTTAGATAACAACATCTCTAATTTGAATTTCCATAACTGATAATTTTCACTATTCAGTTTAGCTACTGTGAATCTCAGTTCTGTGTTACTCATCATCTTTATATAGTCTTACTTGTTTAGAGAGTTGTACTGAAGATATTCTCCTGTTTTTTCTTGCTGATAGTTCCTGTATGTCCTGCTTGTGTTGAATTCTCTGTAATTATATCCAGCTCCTGGGATCATGAATTCCTCTGTCACTCTGTATCTGGATTTATTTCCCTCTGTTTACAGAGCTTATCTGTGTGCTCCGTTATCTGGGGTTATAAACCAGGATCCTCTTGTAGTGCGGGCCTGTAGTGTCTGGGCTTTAGTGTCTGGGTTCTGGCCTGGGCCCATAACCTGTCGCAGAGTGCATCTTCTTACAGTCACCACTGTACTTACGAGAGCTTCAATCAGCAAGATATCTTGAGTAGTGTTGAGCGATACCTTCCGATATCAGGAAATATCGTATCGGATTGGATCGGGCCGATACCCAAAAAGTATCGGATAACGCCGATTCCGATACCGGAAACCAATGCAAGTCAATGGGACACAAATATCGGAATGAAAATAAACCCTTTCTTTCCTTGTAGGTTAATTCTACATGAAGTAAAACAACTAAGAATAATGTAGAATGACATGAAAAGCCGGCAATTCATCAGCGGCATTCACCGGTACCCGACAATTTACAACAGAAAGAATAGAGCTTCACACATAGATTAGGTAGATAGAAACATGTCAGTCACATATATATGAAGTACTGTGACAGTGTTGCTTACTGTACTTGTCATTTAGTGTAAAGGATTTATTAAAAAAAATATTAGTGTTTTCGTGCACCGTCTCTTTAAAAAAGCCGGCCGGCAATTCAGCAGCGGTACCCGACAATTTATAACAGACAGAATAGAGCTTCACACATAGATTAGATAGATAGAAACATGTCAGTCACATATATATGAAGTACTGTGACAGTGTTGCTTACTGTACTTGTCATTTAGTGTAAAGGATTTATTTAAAAAAATAATAGTGTTTTCATGCACCGTCTCTTTAAGAAAGCCGGCCGGCAATTCAGCATCTGTACCCGACAATTTAGAATAGAAAGAATAGAGAATCACACATAGATTAGATAGATAGAAACATGTCAGTCACATATATATGAAGTACAGTGACAGTGTTGATTACTGTACTTGTCATTTAGTGTTAAAATAAAGGATTTATTTTAAAAAAAATTGGCGTGGGGTTCCCCTTAATTTTAGGCTCTAGCGGAGGTTAAGCAGACAGCTGGGGCAAATGTTTGAAGCCTGGGAAGGGGGTAATACCCACGGAGCTTCCCAGGCTACTAATATCAGCCCCCAGCTGAATACCTAGCCTTTACTAGCTATTAAAATGGGGGAACCCCCCAAAAAAAATAACGTGGGGTCCCCCCTAATTTAATAGCTAGCACAGGCTAGGCAGACAGCTGGGGGCTGATATTAATAGCCCAGGAAGGGTGCCATGAATATTGGCCCCCTCCCAGGCTAGAAACACCAGCCGTCAGCCGCCCCAGAAATGGCGCATCCATAGGATGCGCCAATTCTGGCACTTAGCCTCGCTCTTCCACGCTGCCCTGGTGCGGTGGCAGGGGGTAATAGGGTTGGGGTTGATGTCAGCTTATAATGCCAGCTGACATCAAGCCCAGGTTAGTAATGGAGAGGCGTCTATAAGACACCCCCATTACTAACCCCATAGTCAAAGTTAAAAGAAAACACAAACACCCAGAATAAAGTCCTTTAATTGAAATAAAGACACAATTCTTTATTGTTCTAAATTAAACCATACTTACCATCACGCCCATTCCAGCTGAAGCCAACGATCTCCTGCAATAAAAGTAAAATAATAAAGCAACCTCATCCTTACCTTTCCATGGTTCCCACGACAGCTTCAGCTCTGCTACATCGAGATGACAGGCTGGACCGCAGCAGAACGCTGCCATCCAGCCTGTCATCCCGCAGACACTGAGAAGCGCAGGCATGCTTGCGCTCCTCAGTGTCTCTCTGTGACGTCATCCAGATGAGCCGAGTTCATGTCCAATGAACTCAGCTCACCTCATGCACGTCACTGACAGCGTGGGAAAATTCTCCTGCACTCAGCGCTTCAGCGTGAGAATTCTCCCACGCTGTCAGTGACATACATGAGGTGAGGTCATGTCCAATGAACTCAGCTCACCTCATGCACGTCACTGACAGCGTGGGAAAATTCTCACGCTGAAGTGCTGAGTGCAGGAGAATTTTCCCACGCTGTCAGTGACGTACATGAGGTGAGCTGAGTTCATTGGACATGACCTCGGCTCATCTGGATGCCGTCACAGCCAGACACTGAGGAGTGGAAGTATGCCTGCGCTTCTCAGTGTCTGCGGGATGACAGGATGGATGGCAGCGTTCTGCTGCGGTCCAGCCTGTCATCTCGATGTAGCAGAGCTGAAGCTGTCGTGGGAGCCATGGAAAGGTAAGGGTGAGGTTGGTTTATTATTTTTCTTTTATTGCAGGAGATCGTTGGCTTCAGCTGGAATGGGCGTGATGGTAAGTATGGTTTAATTTAGAACAATAAAGAATTGTGTGTTTATTTCAATTAAAGGACTTTTTTCTGGGTGTTGTGTTTTTTTAAATACTTTACTAGAAATTCATGGTGGTCATGTCTAATATTGGCGTGACCCCATGAATTTCGGGCTTAGGGCCAGCTGATAATGCCAAGCTGGCCTTAACCCCTTTATTACCCAGTGAGCCACCGCACCAGGGCCCTGGATGAGTTGGGTACAGCGCCAGAAGATGGCGCTTCTATGAACGCGCCATTTTCTGGGGCGGCTGCGGACTGCAATTTGCAGCGGGGGTGGCCCAGAAAGCTTGGGTCTCCCTGCGCTGCGGATTTCAGCCCCCAGCTGCGTAGTTGTATCTGGCTGGGCACAAAAATAGGGCGAAGCCCCACGCATTTTTTTTTTAAATTATTTCATGAAATTCATGGAATAATTAAGAAAAAAAGGGCTTCCCTATATTGTTGTGTCCGGCCAGGTACAAATAGGCAGCTGGTGGTTGGGGGCAGCCTGTTCCTGCCTGCTGTACCTGGCTGGACACAAATATAGGGCGAAGCCCCACGTCAATTTTTTTTTAAATAAATCCTTTATTTTAACACTAAATGACATTTGAGGAGTTAATAAAGATGCAGTCCCTAAATTATTATTTATTTTTTAATTAATTTTTCCCAAAACTTTTGACGTGGGCTTCGCCATATTTTTGTATGCCAGCCAGGTACAGCATCCAGCTTCTATGAACGCGCCATTTTCCGGGGTGGCTGCGGACTGCAATTTTCAGCGGGGGGGGGGGGGCAGAAAGCTTGGGCCTCCCTGCGCTGCAGATTCCAGCCCCCAGCTGCCTAGTTGTACCTGGCTGGACACAAAAATAGGGAGAAGCTTCACGTATTTTTTTTTTTTTATTATTTCATGAAATTCATGAAATAATTAAGAAAAAAAGGGCTTCTCTATATTGTTGTGTCCAACCAGGTACAAATAGGCAGCTGGTGGTTGGGGGCAGCCCGTTCTTGCCTGCTGTACCTGGCTGGACACAAATATAGTGCGAAGCCCCACGTCAATTTTTTTTAAATCATGGCAGGAAATTCATGAAATAATTAAAAAAAATTGATGTGGGGCTTCGCCCTATATTTGTGTCCAGTCAGGTACAGCAGGCAGGAACGGGCTGCCCCCAACCACCAGCTGCCTATTTGTACCTAGCCGGACACAACAATATAGGGAAGCCCTTTTTTTCTTAATTATTCCATGAATTTCATGAATTTAAAAAAAAAAACGTGGAGCTTCGCCCTATTTTTGTGTCCAGCCAGGTACAACTAGGCAGCTGGGGGCTGGAATCTGCAGCGCAGGGAGGCCCAAGCTTTCTGGGCCCCACCCGCTGCAAATTGCAGTCCGCAGCCGCCCCGGAAAATGGCGCGTTCATAGAAGCGCCATCTTCTGGCGCTGTACCCAACTCATCCAGGGCCCTGGTGCGGTGGCTCACTGGGTAATAAAGGGGTTAAGGCCAGCTTGGCATTATCAGCTGGCCCTAAGCCCGAAATTCATGGGGTCACGCCAATATTAGACATGACCACCATGAATTTCTAGTAAAGTATTTAAAAAAACCACAAACACCCAGAAAAAAGTCCTTTAATTGAAATAAACACACAATTCTTTATTGTTCTAAATTAAACCATACTTACCATCACGCCCATTCCAGCTGAAGCCAACGATCTCCTGCAATAAAAGAAAAATAATAAAGCAACCTCATCCTTACCTTTCCATGGCTCCCACGACGGCTCCAGCTCTGCTACATCGAGATGACAGGCTGGACCGCAGCAGAACGCTGCCATCCAGCCTGTCATCCCGCAGACACTGAGAAGCGCAGGCATACTTCCACTCCTCAGTGTCTGGCTGTGACGGCATCCAGATGAGCCGACAATGAACTCGGCTCACCTCATGTACGTCACTGACAGCGTGGGAGAATTCTCCTGCACTCAGCGCTTCAGCGTGAGAATTTTCCCACGCTGTCAGTGACGTGCATGAGGTGAGGTCATGTCCAATGAACTCGGCGCACCTCATGCACGTCACTGACAGCGTGGGAAAATTCTCACGCTGAAGCGCTGAGTGCAGGAGAATTTTCCCACGCTGTCAGTGACGTGCATGAGGTGAGCTGAGTTCATTGGACATGACCTCCACTCATCTGGATGCCGTCACAGCGAGACACTGAGGAGCGCAAGCATGCCTGCGCTTCTCAGTGTCTGCGGGATGACAGGCTGGATGGCAGCGTTCTGCTGCGGTCCAGCCTGTCATCTCGATGTAGCAGAGCTGAAGCTGTCCTGGGAACCATGGAAAGGTAAGGATGAGGTTGCTTTATTATTTTACTTTTATTGCAGGAGATCGTTGGCTTCAGCTGGAATGGGCGTGACTGTAAGTATGGTTTAATTTAGAACAATAAAGAATTGTGTCTTTATTTCAATTAAAGGACTTTTTTCTGGGTGTTTGTGTTTTTTTTAAATACTTTACTAGAAATTCATGGTGGTCATGTCTAATATTGGCGTGACCCCATGAATTTCGGGCTTAGGGCCAGCTGATAATGCCAAGCTGGCCTTAACCCCTTTATTACCCAGTGAGCCACTGCACCAGGGCCCTGGATGAGTTGGGTACAGCGCCAGAAGATGGCGCTTCTATGAACGCGCCATTTTCCGGGGCGGCTGCGGACTGCAATTTGCAGCGGGTGGGGCCCAGAAAGCTTGGGCCTCCCTGCGCTGCGGATTCCAGCCCCCAGCTGCCTTGTTGTACCTGGCTGGACACAAAAATAGGGCGAAGCCCCACGTATTTTTTTTTTTAATTATTTCATGAAATTCATGGAATAATTAAGAAAAAAAGGGCTTCCCTATATTGTTGTGTCCGGCTAGGTACAAATAGGCAGCTGGTGGTTGGGGGCAGCCCGTTCCTGCCTGCTGTACCTGACTGGACACAAATATAGGGCGAAGCCCCACATAATTTTTTTTTAATTATTTCATGAATTTCCTGAAATAATTTAAAAAAAATTGACGTGGGGCTTTGCACTATATTTGGGTCCAGCCAGGTACAGCAGGCAGGAACGGGCTGCCCCCAACCACCAGCTGCCTATTTGTACCTGGTTGGACACAACAATATAGGGAAGCCCTTTTTTTCTTAATTATTCCATGAATTTCATGAAATAATTAAAAAAAAAAAAACGTGGAGCTTCTCCCTATTTTTGTGTCCAGCCAGGTACAACTAGGCAGCTGGGGGATGGAATCTGCAGCGCAGGGAGGCCCAAGCTTTCTGGGCCCCACCCGCTGCAAATTGCAGTCCGCAGCCGCCCCGGAAAATGGCGCGTTCATAGAAGCTGGATGCTGTACCTGGCTGGCATACAAAAATATGGCGAAGCCCACGTCAAAAGTTTTGGGAAAAATTAATTAAAAAATAAATAATAATTTAGGGACTGCATCTTTATTAACTCCTCAAATGTCATTTAGTGTTAAAATAATGGATTTATTTAAAAAAAAAATGGCGTGGGATCCCCCATAATTTTAGTCTCTAGCGGAGGTTAAGCAGACGGCTGGGGCAGATGTTTGAAGCCTGGGAAGGGGGTAAAACCCACGGAGCTTCCCAGGCTACTAATATCAGCCCCCAGCTGAATACCTAGCCTTTACTAGCTATTAAAATGGGGGACCCCCCCAAAAAAAATGACGTGGGGTCCCCCCTATTTTAATAGCTAGCAAAGGCTAGGCAGACAGCTGGGGGCTGATATTAATAGCCCAGGAAGGGTGCCATGAATATTGGCCCCCTCCCAGGCTAGAAACACCAGTCGTCAGCCGCCCCAGAAATGGCGCATCCATAGGATGCGCCAACTCTGGCACTTAGCCTCGCTCTTCCACGCTGCCCTGGTGCGGTGGCAGGGGGTAATAGTGGTGGGGTTCATGTCAGCGCCAGCTGCCATGAAGCCCAGGTTAGTAATGATGGGCGTCTATAAGACACCCCCATTACTAACCTACAAAGTGTTAAAAAGAAAAAACACACTACACCCAGAAAAAAATAATTTATTTGAAATAAAACACACAATTTTATTTAATTCTTAGTTTACTAAAAATAATAGTTACCTGTCCACGTTCCTGCGCTGATCTCCCATGCACAGCTGTCACATCTGGAGATGGTGACAGCTGTCATGGCTGCTGTAAGCTCACGCTGCGGGAACACGTCCGCTCCCGGCAGCGGGAGCCACTGACTGAGGTCACCGGAGTGCATTCAGGCAGCGCAGCTCCGGAGACCTCCTTTACGGCACTGCTGTACCGTGGGAATTTCTCACGATACAGCAGGGCCGTAAAGGAGCTAACCGGAGCAGCGCTGCCTGAACTCCGGTGAACCCTTACGGCCCCGTCATTCTAGCGGCGGCAGCGGTTCAGAGCGGTCACATTCTATGTGGCTGCTCTGAACTGGAGATCTTCGTGGGACACTCGTGGACTGCTACGGAGGGGTAAGGATAAGGTTGTGGTTTATTATTTTATATTTTATTACAGGAGATCGATGGCTTCGGGGAATTAGGTGTCTAGGTGAGTATAGGTGTAGTTTTTTATTTTTTACTTTATTTTAGGTGGTGATCGGCGGGGACAGGTAATGTATGAACTAATTTCTTTTAGGTAACCACTGGCCACCAATGACATGTATTTAACATTTATTGGGGACACAGTAGGGCAATTTAAATAGCAGGATCAGGCTGATGGGAACTACTGCTCCCATCGAGCTGATCCTGCTGGCAGGAGTGGACGGGGGACAGACATAGGCCGATGGGAGTAGTAGTGTCACATCGGCCTATGTCTGCCTGCACGCACACACACCCCACACACCCGCACACATCGCACAGACACCGCGCACACCCGCACAAACATCGCGCACACACACCCCGCACACACACCCCGCACACACACTAATCATGACGGGTCTGGGAGGTGAGGCTGACCTGTGCGGCCGTGGGAAAGTTCATGTGAGTTCATGCAGTCAAGCATGAACTCACATGAACCCTCTGAGGGCACCGCGGCGACTTCAAATGAACAGCTGATCGGCATCACCTGATACCTCAGCTGTTCATTTGAAATAACCGGCGGGAAAGCGCAGCACAGAACGGGAAAGCCGGCGGTGAAGTCTTTTCACTGCCGGCTTCCCCGCCCGGGTCCTTCACTCCCCGCTCCTTGGAGCTGCACTCCCCGCCCGGTCCTAACTTACGATCGGGATGGGAGGTGGCGAGGGGAGCGGAGGATCGGGGTGGGAGGCTGCGGGGAAGCAGTATGGGGCTGTGTGATTGTTTAAAAGCCGGCGGCTTTATACCGCCCGCCGGCTTTTAAACAATCAGGAAAATTCTCCCCCGCTGGGATGGCATTCTGATGACAGGCTGGATCGCGCTGCCATCCAACTTGTCATCCTTCACAGACACTGCAGAGCGCAGGCATTATGGGAACTTCCGATTCCGGTATCCGATATTGTAAAAGTATCGGAATTAAGTATCGGAATTCCGATACCGCGAATATCGGCCGATACCCGATATTACAGTATCGGAATGCTCAACACTAATCTTGAGTAAACAGTATTTACTTCATACTGGTTAAACATGAGATACAATTCCGTGTCACACAGTCCGTGTGCTGCTGACATAACACATTCAGGAAAAGAAAGAAAACACAGGAAGTAAAAACAACCAACAATTGAGAGCTTTCCTCCCACCATACAGCAAGCATATAACTTTACACACTATCGCCATCTGCTGTCTGGTTAGTATAAAGTCCTCCTTTCACTTATAATAAGTCCTGATCTGTTGCATATGCCAACATGCATGGCATTATGAAGTCTGAAGACTACCAACAAATTTTTCAGCATAATGTAGGGCCCAGTGTGAGAAAGCTGGGTCTCCCTCAGAGGTCATGGGTCTTCCAGCAGGACAATGACCCAAAATACACTTCCAAAAGCACTATAAAATGGTTTGAGAGAAAGCACTGGAGACTTCTAAGGTGGCCAGCAATGAGTCCAGACCTGAATCCCATAGAACACCTGTGGAGAGATCTCAAAATGGCAGGTTGGAGAAGGCACCCTTCAAAAATCAGGGACCTGGAGCAGTTTGCCAAAGAAGAATGGTCTACAATTCCAGCAGAGCATTGTAAGAAACTCATTGATGGTTACCGGAAGCGGTTGTTCGCAGTTATTTTGGCTAAAGGTTGTGCAACCAAGTATTAGGCTGAGGGTGCCAATACTTTTGTCTGGCCCATTTTTGGAGTTTTTTGTGAAATGATCAATGATTTGATTTTTGCTTCATTCTCTTTTGTGTTTTTTCCTTGCAAGCAAATTAAATGAAGATAATAATACTGTAATGCACACGCCCGGGCTGAGCGGCGTGTGCGTGTGATTCCACTGGACCGTGCCGGAGAGTGATTGCCTGGAGGGGCGTAACTAGGTATTCACCCGATCCGACCAGGATCACACGACGGCATACGACGCCAGTGCACCAAGGAGGAACCGAGCAGAGGGACCAGGTGCTACTCCAGGACAGACCCCGGACACGGCTGTTGACCCACACAGGGGAACACAGGAACAGACTGGTTAGGCTGGCGCACCGACTGGTGGGTATAGGCAGGCACGACTGGTATGCAGGCAGGCGGGTATGCAGGCAGGGGGGTACAGGCAAGCACAGCTAGAGTGCAGACAGGGAGGCACTAGCAGGTAGGAACACAGGCGGATAGGACCCAGTACACACTGGGACTCAGGAACAATACAGGCAGAGGGGTACAGGCAAGCACAGCTAGAGTGCAGACAAGGAGGCACTAGCAGGTAGGGACACTGGCGGGATAGGACCCAGTACACACTGGGACTCAGGAACAGAACCACAGATGTGGCGGACAAACACAGCAGAGTGAGGCCGCCCAGAGAGTTGAGCGAGAACAGGGCAGGACTAGACCGCCTGGAGCGGTGAGCAAGAGTAGAGCAGGACAAGGCCGCCAGGAGCGGTGAGCAAAGGGTCAGAGCTGAGCGAGACTGCCGGAGCAGTGAGCAAGAGTAAAGCTGGACGAGACCGCCTGGAGCGGTGAGCAAGAGAGGAGCAAGACTGCCGGAGCAGTGAGCAAAAGGATAAGAGCGGAGCGAGACTGCCGGAGCAGTGAGCAAAAGGGTCAGAGCGGAGCAAGGCTGCCGGAGCAGCGAGCAAAGGAGTCAGAGCAGGCTAGAACCGCCGGAGCGGTGAGCAAAGGAGTCAGAGCAGGCTAGAACCGCTGGAGCGGTGAGCAAAGGAGTCAGAGCAGGCTAGAACCGCCGGAGCGGTGAGCAAAGGAGTCAGAGCAGGCTAGAACCGCCAGAGCGGTGAGCAAAGGAGTCAGAGCAGGCTAGAACCGCCGGAGCGGTGAGCAAAGGAGTCAGAGCAGGCTAGAACCGCCGGAGCGGTGAGCAGAGGAGTCAGAGCAGGCTAGAACCGCCGGAGCGGTGAGCAGAGGAGTCAGAGAAGGCTAGAACAGCCGGAGCGGTGAGCAGAGGAGTCAGAGCAGGCTAGAACCGCCGGAGCGGTGAGCAAAGGAGTCAGAGCAGGCTAGAACCGCTGGAGCGGTGAGCAAAGGAGTCAGAGCAGGCTAGAACCGCCGGAGCGGTGAGCAAAGGAGTCAGAGCAGGCTAGAACCGCCGGAGCGGTGAGCAAAGGAGTCAGAGCAGGCTAGAACCGCCGGAGCGGTGAGCAGGGGGGACAGGACTCTGTTCACACGGAACAGACTGGAAAGGAAAGGCAGAGCCAGATACCCACAGGGTACTTGTAGTGAAGTAGCGAGTGGACCACAAACTCACAAACGGGAGTACAGAGACAACAAGCAGAAGTTAGGTACGAGTTCAGACTCTGCAGAAAAAGGAAGGGAACGGACATAGAGGCAAAACAGGTAAAGGATAGGAGAGAGTTCAGACTGGAACTGAGTGTACGGAGGAGACCGACACTGCAGCGGAATACAGGAGCGGGTCTGGGAATACGGCCCCCAGAGAGGCAGGACGAACAGGCAAGGAGCGTGTTCAGACAGGACAGACAAGATACAGGAGCGGGTCTAGGTAATCGGCCCCTAGAAGGCGGGAGGAACAGGCTAGGAGCATGTTCAGACAGGTCAGACAAGATACAGGAGCGGGTCTAGGTAATCGGCCCCTAGAAGGCAGGAGGAACAGGCTAGGAGCGTGTTCAGACAGGCCTGGAAATACAGCCTCCAGGATAGGCAGACAAGAGAACACAGAACAGGACCTGGCACCTTCAGAGTGCAAGCACACACTGAATGAAACACTATGCTCAGGCAGGGATTGATTGGAGCAGCTGAGCTATATACCAGGTGACAGACAGCAATAGGCTGAGGACGCACAAGGGGTGTGACCCACAGCAGGCACAAAAAGCAGGAAGTGATCGGGCGCCGCCCTTAAGCAGCAGAAACAGACACAAACAGACAGCATGGAGGGAAGCCAGAGAGACATTCTGGACAGGAGATCAAGTGCGCGCTCTTGCACAGTGGGAGATGGACCACTATGCAAGGACGCCGCCAGGTATGTTACAAATACCAAAGAATTTGTGATTGCAATCATTTTCAGGAAGAAACTGAGTATTATCTGACAGAATTGCAGGGGTGCCAATACTTTTGGCCACCACTGTATATAGACTGGTCATTGAAGGGAATCTGTCACCTGAATTTCGCCCCCAAACTATCCATTTGTGTATGTATCTTTTTCAAAGACAAGTCCAGCAATACCTTTACATAGACAGTCTCTTTATCTGTTACTGAGAAATTTTCATTTGTATTGATATGTAAAGTCTCTGTCACTCCAGATCTATTCCTGCCCAGCGCCCCCTCATCCTGCTTTAGTGATAGCCTCTATGCTGTGTGACTTAAGGCAAAGGAGTCGTCAATCAAGCAGGATGGGGTGGTTCTGGGCAGGGAGTAAAGCTGGAGTAACAGAGGATTCAGATCTACAACCTCATTTTCTAGGTAAAGGTAATGCTGAGTTTGTCTTTGAAAGAGCTACATGCACAGAAAAATATTTTGGGGTGTGAGATGCTGCTGACAGATTCCCTTTAAATCCATTGAGACTGTTCCAGTGTACACAGTAAAGCTGACAAGTTAACTATAGAAAACAGAATGTGTTAGCATCTTATTTCCTGTTCTAGTAGCTAGCGTGAATACGAGATTATTCTTATTCACTTAAGAATCTTAGAAATATAACATTGAAATTAAAAATTAGGACCTGATTCATCATGGTCGTTCATGCTAGTCTTGATGAGAGGGCATGTTGGAATCATGTCTGATTCATTAAGAGACACACGCCTTGCCACAAATCTTACTACAGTCATAGACTGGAATATGGTTTGTGGCACAAGGCATGCCACATCTTATCATTAATTAGACAAGCAAAATAGGCGGAGGTGAGCAAAAAAGTTTCAGTGTTTTAAGGATATAAACAATTTAATGAATTGGGGCCTATATGTTTATAATAAAAACCTGTTATACATAATATGAACAGTAGTTTTATGATGATATATTCCTAGAGATGAGTGGATCAGGAAAAATTCAAATTCACCTGTTCGCACAGATTTTTAAAAGAAAATTTGGTTCGCAGAGAAGTTATTTTCCATGAATTCAATGTCCCTTATTATGCTCTGGGATCTCTCAAGAGCCCAAAGCATAATAAATGTAAGATGTAAAAGATAAAAAAAATCTTATACTCCCTTTACCTCTCACATTTCGGTCTCCTTTGATCCTCACTGTCACCCGTCTGGTCATCTTCTGATCGCCACCGCGAGCGCTGAAATCCCCTCATCAGAGCCAGAAGTCCCAGCCTATCATGAGGATTCTGCGCCATGTGTGAAAGAGCAGAGGGGCAATTGTAAGCATTTTTTTTATTTATTGTGAACCTTTTGAAGGCCATGTATGGCCGCCAGCAGCTGCAGTTTTGCTGAATCCGCTAGGAAGTGGGTTTAAAAAAATCCACATTTTGGTGAATGGGAATTTTTGTACAATTCAAGTAGAATTCAATTCCACTCTTATATATTTGCTCATCTGTATACATTCCCTTTAAATGCAGGCATGAAAAAATTTACATACAAAATCATCATGTCTTCCCGTAATGGTTGTGAAGCATTTCCTAATGCTAAGATAAAAAAAAGTAATTTTACACATATACAGTACTAGCACTAATAGATACAGTACATAAGTACTTTTCTTAGAATTATCAGCTAAATGTAATATTCATGCCGCTTCCACATTAACAAAATACTCCCTCCTATGTGGCTTAAAATGACTTACAATGACATATAGCAATCAAGTAGAAAACTAATTCCAAGCTCTGCCCCCTGTGTCTACAGCAGTGAGTGCAATGATTTGTTAATATATCATATTATGAGATTATTGAATAAATGATGTTTATGAGACAGGAACAGCAGAAATAATTCATTGAGAGACTATCTAATCACACAGTCAGTGACAGCATTAAAAATCTTTTGATCTGCCCCCAAGATAAATCCAGTCTTTTAATGAAGCTTTTGTAAAAGGGAACAATGATAAGGATATATCATATGTGACAACGAACTGCACTGTACTAAAGAACCTATAAACAGTTTGCATATTACAAAAAAGTATAATGGTATGCAAATATAAATTTCATTATTCAAACAATTTTTTTACTACCTTGGATGCTCTTGTATGATTTGACATTGTCGAGAGATAATAAGATTTTGCATGATTACTTTCTGCCATTAAGGAATAGTATAGGTATGAAAACCCTCCATTAATTAATTAATTTAAAGATTCCAATTTTAATCAAGAAGACAGTGAATGCGAGTAGACTAATCAGAGTGAAAATTCATTACATTCTATTGAACAACCTTAAAGCGCACCTGTCGGCAGGATGTTGCTTAGTAAACCACATACACTGTCAGATGGGTGCCGTTACTCTGAGTAAAATGATACTTTTGATGATGAAATCCGTGCTGTGGTTCTTTTATAATCTTTATTTTCATTTCTGACATAATGATATGCTGGTGCACTGGTGCTCTCATTATGTATTCATGTATTCCTATCTCTGCCTTGTGACAGGTCACTGTGCTTTCAGTGACCTGCCTACTATTTTAAATACTGCGCACGCGCAGACGCCATTTTGCTAGAGGAAAAAGAAATTTGCCTGCAGCAATATGGCCCCGCTGCCCGCGTTTGCGCAGTAGCATTTCTCAGTTGCCGAGAGATGCTACTGCGCATGCGCGGCACCATATTGCTGCAGGCAAATTCTTTTTCCTCCAGCAAAATGGCGCCGGCGCTTGCACAGTCGCATTTCTCAACAAATGAGAGATGCTACTGCGCATGCGCTGGTGGCAGTGGCCATTTTGGGGAATGTAAATTTCTCTTTGTCACACAAATTACAAAGTCAGTATTTAAAATAGTAGGTGGGTCACTGAAAGTACAGTGACCTGTCACAAGGCAGAGATAGGAATACATGAATATATACTGAGAGCACCAGTTACAGCCCCTACCCAAAGGCCACCCCAGAGCACGAGCATCTCATTATAGCAGAAATGAAAATAAAGATTCTAAAAGAACCACTGGATGGATTTAATCAACAAAGGTATCATTTTACTCAGTGTAACGCCGCCCACCTGACAGTGTATGTGGTTTACTAAGCAGAATCCTTCTGACAGGTGCGCTTTAATGTCCTGGCAATGGAAAACAGTGGTCAGAAGTAAAAACTATGCAAGTAATTAATGTGTTCATGAAATAGCATTGTGATGAGTGAATTGATTTGTTGTTGCGCAAATTTGTGTCAAATATCTAAGAATTCTCTGACTCTGGGGAATTTGAACAATATGCTTAAAATTGCCAACATAATTTTACACATTCGTGAAGCTTCCATCAACTAAAGAAAGATCACATCACCTTGAGTGCATCAGAACAGGCTTTCCACTAATCCCTTGCAGTTATCACATAGTATAGCACAGTAAATCAGGAGGAACTATTATGGCCTGTATAAAAGCAGAAGCAAGGAATGCAGCAGCCATTTTGCAGTAAATCTGAATAGCAAGATGATGTTACTGCTCACTTCTTAGCCATTGAGATTGGGAGAAAAAACTGTAAAACTTTGAAGAAACTATACAATGTGTGGCAGCACAGCAGTGAAAAAGGTTAGTGTGTAAGGAACAGGATATTGGTTAGAATCTGTTTATCCATATCTATAGATGTTAAAGAGGCTGAAAGCGGTTGTTCCCAGAGCATCCTTGACACCTTTTCAGGGCTATTGAGACTTTGGAATAATTTTGATTTGTGGCAAATTGATTTTCAGCAAATAAAATTTTCTGGCTAAATTTGATGAAGCTGGAGAATTCATATTTTAACAGATTCACTCATCTCTAATATATCATCATTTATTACAACATGATTTTGTGTAAGCAATGAACCTGTGTCTGCAGTAAACATAAATCTATCAGAATTATGTTTTTTTTTCTCTCTTGCAACCACTAAGGTGCAGCTTATTTCAAATTCTAATACAATCATTGCATACTATGTACTCAATATATAAAGTTAATGTCTGTCCATGAATACTATTCTGTTTTAATCTTAGAAGATTAATAAGTCAATGTTAACTAATTATTTGAAATATCTTTATAAAAAGCCATCCTGAGGATCAGTACAATATCACAATTGCTAAGCACAAATAAATAAAATACAAAATATAGATAAAAAAACAATCCAGAGGAATATTATTTTCCATAGGTCAATCATGGAGAAAAACTAATCCATACAACTAGATCTTGTAGTATAAAAAAATGACTACAGTCCAGTGATGAACGGATTGATCTACTGATGATCAACTTCAATTCAAATTTACTGAAATTCATGGTTCCGCTTGAATTTGAACACTTTGAAATTCGATTCGAGAGGATCGCATAAAGAAAAAGACTTGCTCGCCCCCATCCCCTGCTGAAGCTTCCGAGATCATGCTAATGATGTTTTGTGCAGCTGCGCACGTTTCCCCATAATGCCCTGCAGCTATCAAAGTATCATGGGCTTCATATGGTCTATACCAGTTTATCGAGAGGATTATCACACCTTGTACAGTCGTGGTCAGCACTTGGGTTATCAGAGATGAGCGGGCACCAGTTGAGTACAGCTGGGTGCAGGTCTGGCAGTGGATTCCATCTGCAGATTCACTGCGTAAGAGGACTATACAGATCATATTGCAATGAACTCTCTCTTTTTGTATTATACATGTAATTTCAAAGCAATTAGAAGCTTTATAGTATGCTTATTATATGTGAATCGAATGCTTGGGGAAAATTTGCCAAACCTGGCGAATTCAAATTTCAAACGATCAGCTCATCTCAGACAGAAGGTGTTAGACATCAACCAATATAACACATAATTGCCAGCATATTTCAGATATATATGAAGATGCATTTTTATTACGTTTCTTTTGCATTGTATTTTCGTTGAATGCGATGTATTTGTATTTTTTATTGGAATGTTTAGATTTTATAATAAAAAGTGTTTAAAATAAGATCTCATATATTGCCCAATGTTGGGAAGATATATAGAACTAGCATTCACTGTACTCCAGTATTATGATGACCACACAAAAAGAGAACCTGTCAGCAGGATTTAGCAATAAAAAGTAAAGGCATAGCCATAGTGGTGGTGTTATATTTATTAAATTGATACAAATTAAATTTGGAGAATCAATCCGATCTTTGGTTCTTGTTCAATTAGGATTTAAAGTTTTCTTCTAATGATATTTCAGTGCACAAGAAAGGGACTGTGGGTAGAGTGTTCTTCTCTTACTCCAGCCCCTCCACCTTCATCCGGTGCTTCAATGACAGGTCAGTGATTCTTCAGTGACTTTCCTCCTGTTTGAAATTTTGTGCCACCACCATATGATTTCACGGCTAGTCTTCTGGTCTTCAATAAATGGTACATGCGCATATGAAGATATTCGCTTAATAAAGTCGTCATTGAGTCAATATCTCAATCTGTGCTTGCGCTGCTTACTGGGCCATTTTATGGAAGATTAGATGAACAGCCATGAAATAAAAGAGCGCACATGCTGCCCACACCAATGAATGACTTCACAAATGCCGAGGTGAGACACCTGTCTGTCTTCTCCTCTTCCACGGACCAGCTCGCACTCCAAGACATCACTGTTCCACTTTAGTTATACATGAGGTTAACGATGAATGATACATACATCAGGGGAGTTGAGAGTGCCAAGGTGAGGAGCATGATGATGATAGAAGTTAGCATCTGCTTTGTTTTCTTGGAATGCAAGCGCATGTAAGTAGCAGCGGCTAGGCCTGAGGTGGTCAGCGTTTTGGCGCATATTCTACCTCCTCCGAGGATTGCTGGATGTTTTCCTGCTACTATCCCAGTTCTATGACTCCCATTAAAACAAAGCTTCAGGTGATAAATGATGGATGAGGTGGTGGCAAAGGAGAAAGAGCAGGAGGAACAGGGACTATTCACATCAATATCAGGCCAGTCAATCACACGTGTCATGTACGATATGTTTCTGTACCAAAAGGAGCGGTTCGGCTACACAGTTATAGGGCATACAGTGAGTGCAATGCCTACCAAAAATTTAGAGGCACTCCAATGCCCCTTGGAAGTGACATGGAGGTCAGAGGGCCTTAACTAAACCATTTTTTCTATTTATAGCAACTGGGTCTCCTGTGCACTGTTGGCCTAAGCAGTGAATGGAAGGCTTTCCAAAAATTATGAGGAACTGCAATGCCCCTTGAAAGAAACGTGGATTACAGCATACTAAAAACCTTCTACCCATTATTGGGGAGTGGGTCTCCCTTAGTGTTCGCCTATGCATTGAAAAGCAAAAGCTGACTAAAATTAGGAGGAAATGCAATGCCCGTTGGAAGAGTCGTGGAGGTCGCAGTAGCTTCACAAGACGGTTTTAATGCCCCTTGGAAGAGACGTGGAGGTCGCAGTAGCTTAACAAGATAGTTTTAATGCCCCTTGGAAGAGACGTGGAGGTCCCAGTAGCTTATCAAGACGGTTTTAATGCCCCACGGAAGAGACGTGGAGGTCGCAGTAGCTTAACAAGACGGTTTTAATGCCCCTTGGAAAAGTGGTGGAGGTCACAGTAGCTTAGCAAGACGGTTTTAATGCCCCTCGGAAAGGACGTGGCGGTCGCAGTAGCTTAACAAGACGGCTTTAATGCCCCTCGGAAGAGACGTGGAGGTCGCAGTAGCTTAACAAGACGGTTTTAATGCCCCTTGGAAAAAGTGGTGGAGGTCGCAGTAGCTTAACAAGACTGTTTTAATACCCCTTGGAAAAGTGGTGGAGGTCACAGTAGCTTAACAAGACGGTTTTAATGCCCCGCGGAAGAGACGTGGAGGTTGCAGTAGCTTAACAAACGGTTTTAATGCCCCTTGGAAAAGTGGTGGAGGTCGCAGTAGCTTAACAAGATGGTTTTAATGCCCCTTACAAGAGCCATACAGTACAGCATCTTAAAAATATTATTCCCATTATTGGGGAGTGGGTCTCCCACAGTCTTTGCTTATGCCTTCCAAGCAAAAGCTGACAAAAATAAGGACGGAGGAACTTTCAATAATGGCAACACGGACCACAGTCACCCTGGTGGTATAGTGGTGGTGGAGGCTGAGGATAAGGAGAAGAACATAAAACAGCCGAAATGAGGAAGCATATACCCATGTGTGGGTGTGAAGCGGTGCATGTGAATACACCTCCCGAAATAACACAGTGGATTTGACTTTATGTTACTCTGCTGTCATTTGGTGGTGATGAGAAGTCTGGCCCAATCCAGCCCTTGTTCATTTTGATAAGGGTCAGCTTGTCAGCATTGTCAGTTGACAGGCGAGTGCGCTTATCAGTTATAATTCCCCCAGCGGCACTAAAAACACGCTCCGATAACACGCTAGCGGCAGGGCAGGCCAGGACCTCCAAGGCGTACAGAGCGAGTTCATTCCAAGTGTCCAGCTTGGATACCCAATAATTAAAAGGCACAGAGGAATCACAGAGGACGCTGGTACGGTCAGCAAGGTACTCCCTCACCATCTTTTGAAACTTTCCACTACTTGTGAGAGTACCCCGCGCCTCAGAGTCTGTCCGAAGGGAGGGTCTGAGAAAACTGTCCCAGAACGTTGACAGTGTTCCCCTGCCTCTGCTGGATTGGAGTTGCGTCTCTATCGCATGTACGCCTTGGTTGGGCAATGAATTGTGACTTCTGCCGCTAGCGTGTTCAGATGGGAATTTTTTTAAAAGTTCTGCAGCAAGGGCCTTCTGGTACTGCCCCATTTTTGTAGACCTCTCCACCTCAGGAATAAGAGAGTGAAAGTTCTCCTTGTAGCGGGAGTCTAAAAGTGTCACCAACCAGTAACGACTGTCACCCAACATTTTGACAACGCGAGGGTCACGGTTAAGGCTGTGTAACATAAAGTCAGCCATGCGTGCCAGACTGGCAACGGGCAAGACTTCCGTGTCCTCACCAAGATGACGGCTGACCATGCTCTCCTCCTCCTCCCCCTCCCCCCTGTCCTCAGGCCACCTACGCTGCACCGACGGTATGACAGTTGTAGAGATACTACCGTCTACAGTGCATGATACAAGCTCCTGTTCTTCCTCCTCCTCCTCCTGCTCTCCCTCATTGTCCCCCAATGCACATTGGGATGAGATGAGGCTGGGCTCTGGCTGCAATGCCTCCTCTTTAATTCTCTGCAGAGAGCGTTGCAAAAGACAGACAAGTGGAATGCTGACGCTAATGATGGCGTCATCGCCACTCACCATCTTGGTGGACTCCTCAAAGTTTGTCAAGATGGTACATATGTCAAACATCCAGGTCCACTCCTGAGGTCTTATGTGTGGAGTCTGACCTGAATATCGACGGCCTTGTTGCAGCTGGTACTCCACAACTGCTCTCTTCTGCTCACAAATCCTTTGCAACATGTGAAGGGTAGAGTTCCAACGTGTGGGGACATCACACACCAGTCGATGTGACGGAAGCTGCAAACGCTGCTGCAACACAGCAAGGGCGGTGGAAGCTGTAGCCAACTTGCGAAAATGAGCTGACAGGCGGCGCACTTTGACGAGCAGATCTGGCAACTCGGGGTACAATTTAAGAAACCGCTGAACCACGAGGTTAAGCACATGGACCAGGTACGTGTGTGATCTCACCTCGCCTCGGAGCCGCCACCAGGTTACGGCCATTGTCACACATGGCCATGCCTAGATGTAGGTTCAGCGGTCTCAGCCACAGATCTGCCTGCTCTTTCACAGCTGTCCACAACTCACAAGCAGTGTGAGGTTTCTCACCTAAGCTTATGAGTTTCAGCACAGCCTGTTGTTGCTTGGCGGAGGCAGTACTGCAGTGCTTCCAGCTTGTAACTGATGTGGTGATATCTGAGATGGAGGCTGAACATGAGGAGGAGGAGGATGATGCGCAGGAGGTGTACACTGTGGGGGCAACTCTGACTGACATAGGGCCCGCAATCCTCGGTGTGGGGAGGATGTGTTCCGTCCCAAGGTCCGACTGGGTCCCGGCTTCCACTATGTTTACCCAGTGTGCCGTCAGGGAGATGTACCGTCCCTGGCCGCAAGCACTTGTCCACGTGTCTGTTGTCAGGTGGACTCTCCCAGTAACTGCGTTGTTGAGGGCACGGCAGATGTTTTGGAACATGTGCTTGTGTAGTGCGGGGATGGCACACCAGGCAAAATATTGTCGGCTGGGGACCGAGTACCGAGGGACGGCCACCGCCATAAGGTTGCGGAAGGATTCCGTCTCCACCAGCCTAAAAGGCAGCATTTCCAATGCAAGCAGTCGTGAAATGTGCGAATTTAGGACTGTGGCCTCTGGGGCGTCTGGGATATGGACAATTGAACGCAGCGGTGGGACGTGGACGTTGATGCTGTTTCTTGAGAAACTGCCATAACAAGTGAAGACTGAGAGGAGGGGGCATCTTTGCATGCAGTATGGACAGGGGATTGCCTTGCACACACAACAGGGGGTTCTATTGCATGCACAACAGCGGAAGAAGCAGTGGTGACACCCGCTGACACTGGTCGTGGACCCTGGGGTTCGCCCCACAAAGTCGGGTGCTTTGCTGCCATGTGCCTGATCATGCTGGTGGTGGTCAGGCTGGTAGTTTTGTCACCCCTGCTGATGCTGGCATGGCAGGTGGTACAAATGGCCTTTTTGGGGTTATCAGCAGAGTCTTTAAAAAAATTCCAGACTCTGGAAGACCTACAGGTTGTACTGGCAACGTCTCTCGTGTTGGTGTTACTGGGAACTGTTGCCTGCCTTCTGTGTTCGGCCACCACACTGCTTCTTCCTGCCTGTTGGGGTACTCTGCCTCCCTCACCCTGTGTGCTGCTGGCCTCGCTCTGCATGTCCTCCTGCCACGTTGGGTCAGTTACTAGATCATCCACCACCTCCTCCTCTTCCACTTGCGCACCACGATCCTCCTCCTCACTTCCTGGCAATTGTGTCTCGTCATCGACCTCTTGTGACAAATTGCCAGCGTCGACTTCCTGTGGCTGTGGCTGTTCAAATATTTGGGCATTGCTACATGGGATCTCCTCTTCCACCACTTCAAGCGGAGCAGGCGAGGGGCCCAAATCTGGAAATGGACCAGTGAACAACTCTTCAGAGTGTCCAAGTGTGGGATCAGTTGCTGTCTGACGACACTCGGCATGGTGGGAGGAAGGAGCATCAGGGTGAGGAGGAGTATGCGTTCGAGACTCACGGCTACTAAGATTTGACCGTGTGGAAGACAGACCAGAGGTGGTGGTGCCCAGATAACTGGAAGTATTATCTGCTATCCAATTAATAACCTGTTCACACTGATCAGTTCGCAATACTGGTGTTGTTCTGTGCTTCCCTAGTAATTCGGTCAAGAAGTGGGAGCGAGAAGATGTGGCTGTTGGTTGTGGCACAGTTTCACCTTGGCCACGGCCCCGTCCTCTGCACGCACCATCACCAAAACGTCCTGTTCCACGTCCCTTGCCACGCGCCTTGCCCATTGTAAAGGAAGTAAAATAGCTTACACTCGCATTATCAATGGAAAAAGGGTAATAAAAAGTAGATTAGAATCGTGGAAGAGAAAAAACACAGTTCTATTTCTCTGGCCTACACCCGACTCTTTTAAACAATCTGAACAATCAGGGAGAAACTATTACTGTTTTTCTTTACGGAAAAAATACCAAAACTGAATAATAGAGATTTTTTACCGTGGAATGGCGAAACCACAGTTATTGTTTACTGGGGTATACCAGACAATTTTAAATAGATATATTTGCGGCTGAACAGTGAGCGACACACTCAAACTGTTTTTTTTTAGGTAAAAATGGCCCAAAAGTGGATAATACAGAGGTTTGAACCGTGGAACTGCAAAACCACACTTCTGTTTCTCTGGCCTACACCAGACTATTTTAAACAGATATATTTGTGTCTGAACTGTCACAGACACACTTTTTTTTTTTTTGGGGGGGGGGACAACAAAAGGTTAATAAGACGGGTATTTGTACAGTGTGAAGGAGGAAAAAAAAGAGGATTTAGATGAAAAAAAAAGGATTTGTCCTGGCCCCCCAGGACCTGGAGCTAAGTCCAGAAATTTCAGCAACAGGAGCACACAGGACTGTAATGCAGCGTTTGCTGGTATAACCACTGCGTCTCCTATACAGCCTGCCTGCCTGCCTGATATTTGGGATGGATATTAGTCCTGAGAAGGACTGTTTGTTTGATTTGGCAGCCTTTACAGACCCTACACTAACTATTTCGCAGTATAAATCTCTCCCTAGCTCAGCAGCGCTTTCCCTACACTAGCTGATCCAGAGCGACTGTGTCAAAGATGGCGGCGCCCGGTTTTAAATACTCGAAATAACGCTGTGCGGCCAGCCAATCAATGTAATGCCCACAACCAACATGGCTGCGGCATTACAGTGACTGGCTGGCAATCCCTGCATGTTCATTGGCTCTGTAAAGAGCGCCAAGCATGCAGGGTGGAGACCCGAGCTCCCGCCCGAGTAACCCGGAAATGCTCGGTGCTCGCCGAACATCCCGAGTAGCGTGATGCTCGGGCGAGTACCGAGCAGTTTCGAGCATGTTCGCTCAACACTACCTATTAGACTTTATTGATTATGTGTCCAACATGTAAAGTGATAATATCTTTGAACAGTAGACTTGAATACATCTATAATATAACTAGGGGTGTGTCCTTCTGTCCGAAGCCTCTATAGACTGAGCATGCTCAGTGTGGCACCATGACGACAATATATACAGGACAAGAGAGAGAGAAAGAGAGAAACAAATTCATGAGTACCCCCCCCCATATTAACAGTACATTATATATACAGCGCTCAGCATAAGTGAGTACACCCCCATATTATCAGTACACTATATATACAGCAGTCAGCGTAAGTGAGTACACCCTCCTGTATTCTCAGCACGTTATACATACAGCGTTCAGTGTAAGTGAGTACACCCCCCTGTATTCTCAGCACGTTATATATACAGCGCTCAGTGTAAGTGAGTACACCCCCCTGTATTCTCAGCACGTTATATATACAGCGATCAGCATAAGTGAGTACACCCCCTGTATTCTCAGCACGTTATATATACAGCGATCAGCATAAGTGAGTACTCCCCCTGTATTCTCAGCACGTTATATATACAGCGATCAGCATAAGTGAGTACACCCCTCTGTATCTTCAGTACGTTATACATACAGCGCTCAGCATAAGTGAGTACACCCCCCTGTATTCTCAGTACATTATATAAACAGCGCTCAGCGCAAGTAAGTACACCCCCCTGTATTCTCAGTATGTTATACATACAGCGCTCAGCGTAAGTGAGTACACTCCCTGTATTCTCAGTGCGTTATACATACAGTTCTCAGCGTGAGTACACCCCCTGTATTCTCAGTACGTTATATATACAGCGATCAGCGCAAGTGAGTACACCCCCCTGTATTCTCAGTACGTTATACATATTGCGCTCAGCGTAAGTGAGTACACCCCCTGTATTCTCAGTACGTTATACATACAGCGCTCAGTGTGAGTACACCCCCCTGTATTCTCAGTATGTTATACATACAGCGCTCAGCATAAGTGAGTATACCTCCCTGTATTCTCAGTACGTTACATATACAGCGCTTAGTGGAAGTGAGTACACCCCCTGTATTCTCAGCATGTTATACATACAGCTCTCAGCGTAAATGAGTACACCCCCTGTATTCCCAGCACATTATATATACAGCGCTCAGCGTAAGTGAGTACACCCCCCTGTATTCTCAGTACGTTACATATACAGCGCTCAGCGTGAGTACACCCCGTGTATTCTCAGTACGTTATACATACAGCGCTCAGCATAAGTGAGTACACCCCCTGTATTCACAGTACGTTACATCTACAGCGCTCAGTGTAAGTGAGTACACCCCGTGTATTCTCAGTATGTTATACATACAGCGCTCAGAGTAAGTGAGTATACCCCCCTGTATTTTCAGTACGTTATACATACAGCGCTCAGCGTAAGTGAGTACACCCCCTGTATTCTCAGTACGTTATACACACAGTACGAGTGCGTACATCCCCTGTATTCATAGTATGTTACATCTACAGCACTCAGTGTAAGTGAGTACACCCCCCTATATTCTCAGTACGTTATACATACAGCGATCAGTGTGAGTACACCCTCTGTGTTTACAGTATGTTACATCTACAGCACTCAGCGTAAGTGAGTACACCCCCCCATTCTCAGGACGTTATACATACAGCGCTCAGCGTAAGTGAGTACACCCCCCTGTATCCTCATTACGTTATACACACAGCGCTCAGCGTGAGTACACCCACCTGTATTCTCCGTACATCTTAGATGTGCTGGATGCGTCCTTCTGTCCAAAGCCAGGATGGGTGGCACCTGCACAGTGAGGCGCCAGAGTCAGCACGCGTGCATACCACACTACGGCGCCATTTTATTGAAGACACTGTAAATGCGAATTCGCAGACAATATCTTTAAAAAAAAATTGCGCAGGATAGCGCGTTATGCGCACGTGCTGACTCCAGCGTCATTAATAAAATTAAAAGTGTACCAATAAAAATCCTCGTCACCTGGGCGTAGAACGGGTTCAATAGCTAGTTTCTTATAAAGGGAATACACAGGGTAAAGATTACCATAGCCACAATTACTAACTAACGTTAGAAAACAGTGAATAAAGAAATTAGGGAATAGATAAAGAATATGGCAGTAATAATAACCCTGCTTTTCCTTAGATTTTACATATTGCTTTTAGATTGTGCTGTACCATTTTTTCCTGGATTTTACTCCTGGCCTCAACGTTGATGCTGCCATCCTTTGCTTTTTTAAGCTTGTTGTGCCTGATTATTCTTCTAGAGCGTAAGCTCAGCGGGGTTCTCGGTCACTCACTCTCTTTCATCTTCTCCAGGTGTATTTTCCACAAATGGTTAGAAATGGTCTTAAAAAATAAGAAGAGGAAACATGGAAAAGAACTGAGGAATGAAAAAGAAAAAGAAGGCCATTGAGAAAAGACAGGAAAGATAGACTAGTAAGAAGGGAGAGAAAAGTTATCCAAAAGACGAGACTGTGATACTTCGAAGGTAGCAAGAGCAAGCGGTACTCTTAACTGAGCTGAAAACTCCCACCTTTGAATCTACATGTAAAACGTGTCAAAAATATTTTTTAACAAAGTAGACAGGACTCCAATATACATGGCATACATGGCATTGTTAAGTTCAAAAACTATAGATAAAGAGAAGAGGGTGTACTTTACACCTTCATATTATAGAGATGTACGTCAAGGCTTCCATTACGATGTGGTTTAATATAAGGTATATCTTAATATATTAAAAAAGGCACCATTGGACCAAGTAAGTCCAAATACAGAGCAAAACAATGCAATGAAGTGTGAACAAAATTCCAGCAAAGATTTTTATCGAGAGAGGGAAAGACTGTCTGTCTGGGCTCAGTGATTTTTCAGTCGGAGTATTTTTGTTGACAAGAGATAGCTCAAGTTCAAGGTTTTGAGTGTAGCTAGAGGGAGATTTGGCATGTTGGAATTGGAGACCTACCAACATAGTAAGGAATTCTGGTGGTAGACATTCAGGGTATGTTACATGTCCTGAAAATTAATCAGCATAGTTTAGATTGAAGGAGGAGAGTGGATTTCTGAAAGTGCCTTCAACACTTTGAAAGAAGGCACTTTCGTTTGGCAAGAAGGTGGGCTAGATTTTGGTCAGTATTATTAGTATGAAAATCTTTATGAAAGCAATAGATGACTGTCAATTAAGCCATGTTCTTTAAAGAGTACCTATCACCAGTCTGGGTCTACCCTTTTTATTTAATAAAAAAGTGGCAGCCCAAAATTGGTGAGTTTCCTAAATATAAGTTATTGTCAAAAGTGCTCAGAAATTACCCCAATGTTCTTCAAAAGAGCCCAAATTTCTAGCAAAAGTCAGGCCCAAACTTCTGGGACTAAATTATATATAGAAAAATCACTAGTCAGGGGCTGCCAATTCTTTTTTTTAAATAAAAAGGGCAGACACAGACTGGTGATAGATACTCTTTCATTTTAGCCCCACTTAGACACATGGGGCTGATTCATCAAGACTGGAGTTTTGTTCTTCAGTCTTGTTCCAGAGTTTGCTGAAGTCGGATGTTCCAAATTCATTAGAAGGTATGCATTCTTAAAAAATTTGCTGCATCTTTCAACTACTGAGTAACGGCATAAAAATATACATCATCGTGGACTGGATTGCATTCTTGTCTTAATTTAAGCCACTTTTGTGAAATATCACTTATAATGAGTTTGTAGGCCTGCCTGCTAATTTTCAAAAAGTTAGCAGAGCTGACATAAAAACACCATAAGTCACACAAAATTTTATAACAATTCAAACAGATTAACACCAGATTAATTTATCATATTGCTATTAGATTGAGCTTTACTATTTATGTACTGGTTTTGACTCCTGGCCTGAACATTGCCATCATTTGCTCTTTACTGCTGTGCCTGATTGATCTTCTACTTTTAGCTGGATGAGATATTCCCTTTTGTTCAGATGGTATAATTTGTTTCACCAATGTAATCTGTTATTGAGAAGCCTATGCAAGTAGGTCACACTCAGGATCGGACTGACCTGGTAGGGTACCGGTGAAATACCCAGTGGGCCCCAGAGAGAGAAGAAGGAAAAGGAGAATGATAAAAAAAAAGTTTTTAGGGGCACAGGCCCTTTAAAAGTGCAGGGGCACACGCACGCAGTCCTAGCCACTGCAATAACCATGGCCGGCGTCACCACCCGATGCACCCAGGCAAGTGCTGGGGCCCAGGGGGACACTAGCACACTATGGGACCCACTCTGGCACCAGGGTCATCTCCCTTCCAATATTCACCTCTCCTTGTTCCCCGCAGCTCCAGTGTCTTCTGACTCTGTGATGTCTCAGGGCAGAGTGCGCGATGGCGTCACTACAGCGCGCCCTCTGTCCTGAACACTGCAGAGTCAAAAGGTGCGCTGAGTATACCGGACCTGCAAGGAATGGAAGAGGTGAGTATTTGATTTTTTTTATGTATGCAGCATTATATCGGGCCATTATACTGTATTGAGCAATATATGGGGCCCATTACATACTTTATGGGGCAATATATGGGCCCATTATTCGTTATGGAGCGTTATATGGGGGCTATTTTATTCTGCATGGAGCAATGTATGGAGCCCATTATACTGTATAGAGTATTATATTGGACCCATTATGCAGTACGGAGCATAATATGAGGCCCATTATACTGTATGGAGCAATATATGGGGCCATTATTCTGTGTGGAGCAATAAATGGGGCCAATTATACTGTATGGAGCACTGTGTGGGGCCCATTATACTGTATAGAGTCTAAGTGGCCCATTATACTGTATGGAGTGATATATAGGGCCCATTATACTGTATGGAGTAATATATGGGGCCAATAATACTGTATGGAGCAATATATGGGCCCATAATACTATATGGAACAATATATGGGGCCCATAATACTGTATGAAGCAATATATGGAGCCAATAATACTGTATGGAGCAATATATTGTGCCCATAATTCTGTATGGAGGATTATGTGGTGCCCACAATTCTGCATAGAGGACAATGTGGTGCCCATATACTGTATGGAGGACTACGTGGCGCCCATAATACTGTATGGAGGACTATACTGTTTGGTCTAAAATGATAAGTCTGCAGTCACTCTGTGTTATGTGCGCTGCAATGATTCGCCGGTTTCTTAGCTATTGTAGAATTTACAATAGATATCACTCATGTGTTTGGAAGAAGTAGATGAAATCTTTGGCATTGTACTATACCTATATTTCTTATCTGTGCATAATGAATCGCGGTATGTGTTAAAGGGGCCCACTGAGACTCTTTTTCGCCCGGGGCCCACAAAACTGGGAGATGAATGCCGGCTGCAGCTGTGACAGAACGATCTGCTCTGTGACAGGCCACGTGCTGATGTCACATAGCAGTTACGTTAAATGGTCGCCGGCCTATCAGAGGTCGCGCGCTGACGCCTGCAGCCTTTGATAGGCCGGCGGCCTTTCAATGTTACTGCTATGTGATGTCAACAGAGCAGAGCACCCTGTCACAGCTGCAATTGGCGGCCATTTTAACGACCACGCCAAATATGAAGCCACAAGAGCACACCGGGGGAGCGCAGGAAGGTGAGAAGAATATTTTTTGTCCCCCTCGGTGATTGGGCAGGGCTGACATAGGGGCCCAGCATGGGGACATTGTTACTGGAAGGGGCCCAGGATGGGGACATTATTACTGAAGGGGCCCAGGATGGGGACATTACTACTGGAAGGGGCCTAGGATGGGGACATTATTAAATAATGGGGCCAAGGATGAGGACCTTATTAAAGTGAACATAGATGGGGGCAACATAGGTGTAACGGGTCTGGGAGGCGGAACCTCTGAGCTACTATACAAGGGGGCAGTCCTTGTAAGGGAGCGGGTGGCGACCAGGGAAGACGGGCAGGAGGTCACAGCAGGTGACCGGGACAGTCTCTGAGTGAACGGGCTGGAGGTCACGGCAAGTGACCGGGGCAGTCTCTGGATGAACGGGCTGATGGTCACGGCAAGTGACCGGGGCAGTCTCTGAATGAACGGGCAGATGGTCACGGCAAGTGACCGGGGCAGTCTCTGGATGAACGGGCAGATGGTCACGGCAAGTGACCGGGGCAGTCTCTAGGTAAAGGGTTGGTACGACCTGTGGCGGCTGATGATAGACGTGAGCTCCCAGGTGAGCAGGCGAGAGTCTCTGGATGAACGGGTGGTCACAGCATGTGACGGCGGAGCCTCCAGGAAGACCAACAGACAGGCGGCAGATGAGCGCTCCCAGGTGAGCGGGCAGAAGTCTCTGGACAGGCGGGTGGTCACAGCACGTGACGGCAGAGCCTCCAGGTAGGCTAGCAGACAGGCAGCAGGTGAGCGCTCCCAGGTGAGCGAGCAGGAGTCACTGGACAGGCAGGTGGTCACAGCACGTGTCGGCGGAGCCTCCAAGTAGACTAGCAGGCAGGTAGCAGGTGTGTGCTCCCAGGTGAGCGGGCAAGCTGGTCCATAGACAGACTGACAGGAGTTGGAAGGCAGACCGTCGGACCTCGGGCAAGCAGGCAGGTGGCTGATGTGCGCTCCCAGGTGAGCGGGCAGACTGGTCCTTAGACAGACTGACAGGAGTAGTAAGGCAGACCGTCGGACCTCAGACTAGCAGGCAGGTAGCAGATAATCAGGCAGGAATCTGGCAGGTAACTGGCAGGTAACTGGCAGGTAACTGGCAACGGGACCTGAGGGCTGAAGCAGAGTAGTGAACAGTGCAACAACATTGCTCGGGCACCTCCATTTTGGAGGAGGTGCCTTATATATGGTGAAGTCCTCCGGCCATTGGCCGGGGACTCCTTAGGACGGCGCGCGCGGCCCCTTTAAGAGGAAGGGAGAGCGCGCGCGCCCTAAGCACAGTGGCCGGGAAGGAGCGCGCGCTGCCAGCAGAGCGGGAGGAGGACGCCGGGCACGGAGCAGGGAGGTGAGGGGAACAGCGTCCCTGCCTAGCAGAGGGCAGGGACGCCGGCGCTACAATAGGGGCCTAGGATGGGACACTAAATAAAGGGGCCCAGGACCTGGGACCTTATTAAATAAAGGCGTGACATAGTTACTGTATGGGGTAAGGATGAGGAACATACATTATTGCTTTATGGTGGCAAGTGTAGACATAATCACTGTAGGGGCTTATCAGGGGACATTGCTACTGCTGTAATTTCATTTACTTTTGAAGCTACTGTCTTCCATGGGGGGAACAAAAAGTGGGTCCTGTTACTGTGCAGGGCGGCAATATGTCGCATTTTTTCTTCATCTGACGTAGTGTAGAAGTCGGGGAAAAGTGGCGAATGTGCTCTGGAAGCGATCAGCTATAGATAACTGTATCATATTTTCTGCAGAGACGAGTCCTGGCTGGAAGAAGTGATGGCAGTCTGCACTAGATGAAGAAGAAAAGGGAAGATGAAGGACTTCAACGTCAGATGTCACTGGTGAGTCAGTCTGTTACCTGTACACTGACACTATACGCTGTATATTATATACAGAGCTCCTGTGTATAATGTCACAGGTGGTCACTCTATTACCTGTAAGCTATATACAGAGCTCCAGTGAATAATGTCACTGGTGATCACTGCATTACCTGTATATTGATGCTATACACTGTATTCAATATACAGAGCTCCTGTGTACAATGTCAATGGTGATCACTACATAACCTCTGCACTGAAACTATATACAGAGCTCCTGTGTATAATGTCACCAGTGGTAATATTAGTGTTGTGGCTTTTATTAATGATCAGTATTGTAGTATTCGGTCTCTATGTGTTGGTAATATATGATCTGTTCATGTGTGATGGTATTTCTCTCTTGCATGTGGTATTATTCGGTCACTAAGTGGTGGTGATATGTGATCTGGTCATGGTGTGGTGGTATTTCTCTCTTGTATGTGGTATTATTTGGTCAATATGTGGTGGTAATATGTGATCTGGTCATGGAGTGGTGGTATTTCTCTCTTGTATATGGTATTATTCGTTCACTATGAGGTGGTAAAATGAGGTCTGGTCATGGTGTGGTGGTATTTCTCTCTTGTATGTGCTGTTATTCGGTCCCTATGAGGTGGTAATACATGGTCTGGTCATGATGTGACTGTATTAATCCCCTGTATGTGGTATTATTTAGTCACTATGAGGTGGTAATACGTTGTCTGGTTATGGTGTGACTGTATTTATCCCCTGTATGTGGTATTATTCAGTCAATATGTGGTGGTAATATGTGGTCTGGTCATTGTGTGGCAGTATTTATCCCCTGTAAGTGGTATTATTCGGTTACTATGTGGTGGTAATATGTGATCTGGTCATGGTGTGACAGTATGTATACCTTGAATATGGTATAATTTGGTCATTGTGTGGTGATAATATGTAGTCTGGTCACAGGGTGGTGGTATTTGTTTTTTGTATGTGGTATTATTGGTCTTGATATATTGGATTATGTTGTGTATGGAGGTCACTTCTTCTCTCTGATATAAATAAGAGGAAGATTCTTGATTTCCAATAGAGATAAAATACTTGGATGTTTAACCCCTCCCTGTCCTGTGACTATTACACAGTAGCAAATATGGACTTTAAGGTGTTCTATGGTGAAAACAAATAATCACCTATTCTAAGGCCATGTTCACACATTCAGTATTTGGTCAGTATTTTGCCTCAGTATTTGTAAGCCAAAACCAGGAGTGGGTGATAAATGCAGAAGTGGTGACGTGTTTCTATTATACTCTTCCTCTGATTATTCCACTCCTGGTTTTGGCTTACAAATACTGATGTATAATACTGACCAAATATTGAACGTGTGAGTGTGGCCTAAGGATAAGTGATAAGTTTAAACTACAACAAATACTACCGCACTAACCAGGGAATGGATTTTTGGATTTTTACTGCTTGGGATTTAGAAAGAGAGTGGTAACAGATAGGGAAATATTGTGAGTAGTCCCTATCAGCATCCCTCAGTATGTTCCATTAAGGTGAAACTGCACACTGATTATTTGCACCATAAATAATCTTTCTCAGAAAACCCCAAGCCAGTGATTGGAAAGAGGTACATTCAAGTAAAGTACTGTATAGAAAACAACTGGTATTTATACAGCAAGTGCTGTGGATAGTACAGCTAAGAAGCAGTAAGTGGAATACTTACTATAAATAGTAGTGTACAACCCCTTTAAGTTCAAACTCTCTTGCAGAAGTCCCTAAGTAAATAAAGGAAGGATCCCATTGACTCTGTGTATCATTAGGCTGCGTGCCCACGTTGCGTATTACAAGCGTATATGCTGCGGAGTTTCCGCAGCGTAAACGCTTGTAAAAAGCATGTATATCCGCACCCCATGGTCCCCAATGGCATTCCGCAATGTCAATGCCCATGCTGCGGATTTTTCCGCAGCGTATATGCTGCGGTCAAAAATCCGCAGCACGTTCATTAATTTTGCGTTTCCGCAAGCGGAATCAATGTGCGGATGGTACCCAAGTCTGGAGGAGAGGAGACTCTCATCCAGACCGGGGTACCATTGTACCTGTAAAAAAAAGAATAAAATAAAGTTTATACTTATCTTCTGATGTTTTCCCTCCGTCGCGCTGTTGTCTGAAGGACCTGCCACGTCATTGAGTCATGTGACCCATCACATGACTCAATGAAATCACCGCAGGTCCTGCACACAACAGCGTGAGCCGCTCAAGACTCCGGACGGGGCAGAGAATGCATCGGTAGGTGAGTATAAACTTTATTTTTTATTTTTTACCATTCTGATTCTTTTTTTTAACTATTACTTGGTCACACTATCTAAATCCATGCCGGTTGCATGGATTTATATAGTGTGAACAAGTTGTCAAGCACTTTTCCAAGTGATGCTTAAATCACTTGGAGAAGTGCTTGATAACCCGCATGCGGAAATGCATGCAAAGACGCCTCACAAACGCTTCTACCTGGCGGGAAAACCGCATGTAATATCCGCATGCGATTTTCCCGCCAGGGAGAAGAATAAAAAATATGCTTCAGTTCCGCAACGTGGGCACTTAGCCTTATAGTCAATGCTAGATGAGGTTGTAGCCTGAGGGTTCAGCAATCAAGGTACAGGGCCAAATAATAACATTGAAGTATAATGCAATGCAAAATAAATTTCATTTAATTTGTTTAAATATATCTAACTACACTGCAAAAAGGGATAATTGGTGTATTTAGATGATGCTTCAACATCATTTCAGTAGCACTGCTGATCCTTTCCCTACTTGACATCATTGAAATCATTTAAGGTTTATAAAAATATGACTGCAATATTTAATACCATCTCACATAATTATAATATGAAAAGTAAATGATTCATCACAATTAGTGTTGAGCATTCCGATACTGTAATATCGGGTATCGGCCGATATTCGCGGTATCGGAGTTCCGATACTGAGTTCCGATATTTTTACAATATTGAATACCGGAATCGTAAGTTCCCATAATGCCTGCGCTCTGCAGTGTCTCTGAAGGATGACAAGATGGATGGCAGCGCTCAGCTGCGATCCAGCCTGTCATCAGAATGCCATCCCAGCGTGGGAGAATTCTCCTGATTGTTTAAAAGCCGGCGGCTTTTTACCGCCCGCTGGCTTTTTACCGCCCACCGGCTTTTAAACAATCACTCAGCCCCATACTCGCTTCCCCTCAGCCTCCCACCCTGATCCTCCGCTCCCCTCGCCACCTCCCATCCCGATCGTAAGTTAGGACTGGGCGGGGAGCACAGCACCAAGGAGCGGGGAGCGAAGGACTCGGGCGGGGAAGTCGGCAGTGAAAAGACTTCACCGCCGGCTTTCCCGTTCTGTGCTGCGCTTTCCCGCCGGTTATTTCAAATGAACAGCTGAGGTATCATGTGATGCCGATCAGCTGTTCATTTGAAGTCGCCGCAGTGCCCTCAGAGGGTTCATGTGAGTTCATGCTTGACTGCATTGCATGAACTTACATGAACTTTCCCACGGCCGCACAGGTCAGCCACACCTCGCAGACCATCAGCCCGTCATGATTGGTGTGTGCGGGTGTTTGTGCGATGTCTGCGGGTGTGTGTGTGACACCCCAGGGGTCTGGTTGCCACAGTGATAGAGATATTACGTCTGAGAGCAGGTGGGAGGTCTCTTGGTCAGGAATCTTATGCATGCCACACCTCCTGCACAGTCCTGGGAGGGGAAGAACTTCCCCTATATAAAACTGGGGCTGAGGCAGGGTTAGTGAGTAGAGAAGAAGTAGAGACAGAGAAAAGAAGCAAATATAGGAACAGAACATCAGGAGCTCTGTGGGAGCAGTGTTACAAGGAGTCAGGGGCTGGCAGCTGCAGAGCTCGCCCTGACTGAGAAGATTTCTTATCGGACCCGGAGTCCGAGGCTGTGGGGACTAACTCCTACCCAGCAGCAGAATCCGTCAGGCAGGGGATTCCAGGTCCTCTGGCCAAGAAACCCGAAGGCACGGTCACACGCATGGGACCAGCACCGCCGTCGTGGAGCGGAAGCTACTAGAAGGCCCCGAGTCACCGGCCATACGGGTGAGCACCACACGGTACACTGAGGGACGTGGGCTACTTATACCCGCCTCTAGCAAGGTAGCCAGAAGAGTACAGTTAGTTTGGGAGGCCTACAACTCCGCCTGGCCAGGGGAGATCCCATCTGCTCAAGGACTGACCAGGCCCCAATCGCTAGCCAGTACTCCGGGAGGGTCTATCTTTGTCACCAGTAAAGACCCTGAACTACACCGTACCGTCTCCGAGTGGTTCCTGCTACCCCCATCATCCACGTCGGCTGCCCTGAGGCCATACCCCTCCCGTTGGGGGTTATACTATCACGCTGCACAATCCTACCACCGGCCTCAGCGGTCTGCCCTGCAGCAGCAGCTCCTTAGCTGTACTTAACGGGTGGCGTAGTCGTCCAACATCTACCGCTGATACATCGCCGCTCAGTTTGACTCCCTGGGCACGGACCGGGTCACCGCCACGAGACTACAACCCTCAACAGATCCGTCTCCGGGTAAGCTCCCGCGTGCGCAACGCAGCGCGACACAGGCCCAGGGGCGCGTCAACTTTTGGCGTAGTCGGCAGGATCTCGTGCCCGCAACCATCGGGTACTGCATGCCTGAAAAAGACTGTTCAAACTTACCTGTGGTGAAGATTCCCGCCATCCGGAGCCATTTCAGCCTTCTTCCCGCCTTCCGTGGAGTTTTCCCGCCGTTGGACGCCATCTTGAAGACGTCGCGCGGGAAGAAGTGGGGCGTGGACTCCGAAAGCGCGCGAGAACTGAAGCCCCGCCTCACGTCCGGACGTCGCGTAAGGTCCTGGAAGGAGCCCAGCAGACGCCGACGTCACAGGAGCGCGACGGAAGGTCCTCAACCCTGACGATCTACTGCGGAGCCGCGGCCTACGGAAGAGGATCATCGCAAGGTAGGCCACGGTCCACTAGGGGGGAGGAGGATGTCGGATACGGAGGAGAGCTTCACTGCCTCAACCCCCGCCAGCGCCACCGCTACTGCAGTCATGCCTTTCACCATGCCCTATATCCCGGGAGCGGCCTGGCTACCCCAGTACTCAGGGGAGTCACATACCCTGCATGACTTTAGAGAAAAGCTGGATAGCCTCTTCCAGGTGTACCCCCTCACAGAAGAGCAAAAAGTGAGCATCCTGGTGGCCCAATTAACTGGGGCAGCCCAAAGGGAGGTAAAGTCCTGGCCACCTGGGGGGAGGACTGTCGCAGGGATACTAACCCGGCTGAGGGACACCTTTGATACCCGCACCTCAGCCGAGATCAAGCTTAGATTCTACGGGTGCAAGCAGCGAGCATATGAGAGTATAAGGGACTATGCCCTGAACCTACAAGAGGCCCTGAGAGCCATTAAGCAGACCGACCCTGACGGCGTGGGAGACGAGGACAGGCTGTTGACTGAACAATTTATAGAGGGTTTATATTGCAATGCCCACCGAACCCAGTTGCGGGCAATGGCCTTACAGGACCCTCATCTGGGATTTGCACAGTTCAAGGACAGAGCCATCCGGGTGCTCCGAGAACCGGCACCAGGTGGCGTTGTGACCCACAGACGCCCCACTACCACTTACCACCAGGAGGCGACACCCTTGTCGGCAGGGCCTGTGGGAGCTGATGCGCAGGCTTTGAACAATGACCCGGCTCCAGACCTGCACCATCAGGTCCAAGAGCTAGCTAAAAGCGTTGCTGCGCTAACCCGAACTGTGCAGTCTTTACAGGTTTCCACTCCAGGGAAGATCCAGCTGGCATCCGGACCGGAGGACATCCCGTGGCGTCGACCAAGGATGACCCCACCGGCCAGAGGGAGACCCAGCGACCGATACAACGAGGACGGACGACCCATCTGCCGCCGCTGCAATCAACCCGGACATATGGCAAGGTACTGTCCTTTAAACTGGCACAACCTGGAGTAGAGGGCCAACCCTCAGGAAAAAGCTCACCAGGCCCATCGAACTGGCGCGACAAATATGTGGGAGGACGTCCAGTCTTACCCATGGTACTGGATGGCATTCCTATGAGTGCCCTACTGGACACCGGGTCACAGGTCACCACCATCCCGTACGTGCTCTTCAAGCAGTACTGGAATGACTCGGATATCACCCGCTACCCTGACGACGACTTGAGTATCATCGCCAGCAATGGTCAGCCGGTGCCACAGATTGGATTTAAAGAGGTGACCATTAAAATCGGTAGAGTCGAACTGGCAGCACAGGGACTGATCATTGTAGACATTGACAAACACGAGAGTCACCCAAAGATAACTCTAGGAACTAATGTAATTGAAAATTGTCTTGCAGAGGTGATTTTCCTTTTACAGCAGGTTGCCAAGAACGCCAGCTCCGGCGAGCAGCGAGTGCTCCAAAAAGAGATCCGGGCACTGATGCGACGGCAACAGGTGGAACTCTCCGGCGGTGAGATTGGTAGCGTGAGAATGTGTGACCCTTTCCCTATTGCCATGCCCCCAAAAAGTGAAATGATGATTTGGTGCCGGGCAGCTATTGGTCTGAGAGGTAGAGATTACCAGGCAATGGTAGAACCAGTTTACTCAGACAGTAGGCCCACCATCTTGACAGCACGGGGGGTGGTTAATGTACGCCATGGGAGGGTGCCCGTTCGCATAATCAATATCGGGAAGAGGGAAGTGTACCTGCCCCGGTATGCCACGCTAGCCAAATTATATACCATTAACCAAAATGCTATACAATCTGTGGAACCCTTGCCTCCATCTCACCCGGAGGAAGGTAACGGCTCTAAGAAAACAATGGAGGACTGGTGTCAGCAACTACATTTGGGTACTGACTCCACTCCCTCACACCAGAAACAGGGAGTCTATCGGGTGGTTCAAGAGTACGAGAGAGTGTTTAGTAAACACCCGTTAGACTTCGGCCGAGTAATGGGGGTAGAACACCACATCCCCATGGGAGACCATCCTCCCATAAAAGAGAGGTATCGACCCGTACCCCCTGCACACTACCAACACGCCAAGGGGATGCTTAGAGACATGAAGGAGGCTGGGGTGATCAGGGATAGCTGTAGCCCCTGGGCAGCTCCACTAGTCTTAGTCAAAAAGAAAGACAACACCATGAGGATGTGTGTAGATTACCGGAAAATCAACCGTATCACACACAAGGATGCGTACCCCTTACCAAGGATAGAGGAGTCTTTGGCTGCTTTAAGATCTGCTAACTTCTTCTCTACCTTGGATCTCACTAGTGGGTACTGGCAGGTTCCTGTAGCAGAGGCGGACCGGGAGAAGACCGCATTCACCACCCCGATGGGACTTAGCGAGTTTACCTGTATGCCGTTCGGACTCTGCAACGCACCAGGAACCTTCCAACGATTAATGGAGTGCTGTCTGGGCCACAGAAACTTCGAGACGGTCCTGTTGTACCTGGACGATGTCATCGTATATTCTAAGACTTATGAGGACCACCTGAAACACCTGGCGGAAGTGTTCGAAGCTCTGGCAAGCTACGGCCTAAAGGTGAAACCCTCCAAGTGTCACCTCCTGAAACCAAAGGTGCAGTACCTGGGACACGTGGTGAGCGCTGACGGAGTGGCTCCCGACCCTGATAAGATCACCGCAATTAAGGAATGGCCAAGTCCCTCCAGTGTAAAGGAAGTGCGGCAGTTCCTCGGGTTGGTAGGCTACTACCGCAGGTTCATCCCCGGTTTCACCAAAAAGGCAGCTCCTATGCAGGACCTCCTGATAGGCCAGTCCCAGAAGGCCAAGAACCAGAAGCCGCCCTTCAGATGGGAGAAGTTGGAAGAAGAGTCCTTCCGCCAGCTGAAGATGGCCCTCACGGGGGATGAAATCCTGGCGTACCCGGATTACAGCCAGCCCTTTATCCTCTACACCGACGCAAGTAACATTGGGCTAGGAGCCGTGTTGTCCCAGATCCAGCAGGGGAAGGAGCGAGTAATCGCTTACGCCAGCCGAAAACTGCGACCCACCGAAAGAAACCCTGAGAATTACAGCTCATTTAAGCTAGAGTTCCTGGCAGTGGTGTGGGCAGTCACCGAACGCTTTAAGCACTACCTCGCTTCTTCCCGGTTCGTCGTGTACACGGATAACAACCCGTTGACACACCTGGACACGGCAAGACTCGGTGCCCTAGAGCAGAGATGGATGGCCCGCCTGTCCAACTACGAGTTCACCATCAAATACCGGACAGGACGCTCCAATACCAACGCGGACGCCCTGTCCAGGATGCCAAACCTACCGGACGTAGGAGAAGATCCAGAGGGACTGGAAGAAGTCGAACTCCCCGCGTTTCACCGTCATGGGACTATCCAGTATTCCCATCGGGTAAGGAGTAAGCAAGGCGCTACGCTTAACCCCTTACCTCACTACAACTGGGCGGAAATGCAAGACAGTGACCCTGCCGTCCGGCTGGTGAAGGAGATGCTGACTCGGCCAGAGGCTCGCCTTGACCCAGACGCTCCGGAGGAAGCCAAGCAACTGTGGGCAGAAAAGAGTAGACTGTTCCTTTACAAGGGGAAGTTGTGCCGCAGGATGGTTAACTCCCGGACGCATGAACTAATCTGGCAAGTAGTGGTGCCACGACGAGACGCAGCCATGGTGATGGAGGCATACCACGATGGAGCTGGGCATTTCGGATGGAAGAAGCTGGAGTTCCTGCTGCGCGGGCGGTTCCATTGGGTAGGCATGAGGGGAACCATCGAGAGGTGGTGCAGAGACTGTGGCCCGTGCAACCTGAGGAGGAAGGACCGTGCCAGCCAGAAGACTCCCCTGCAGTCCATCGTCACCCGGCAGCCGTTGGAACTGGTAGCCTTGGATCATGTAAAACTGACCCCAAGCAGAAGTGGCTACGTCTACGCGTTAACCATCGTGGATCATTACTCCCGGTTCTTGGTTGTCGTCCCCGTCAAGGACTTAACGGCTCAAACAGCAGCTAGAGCCTTCCAGCAGCACTTCTGCCGTCCACACGGGTACCCGGACCAAGTGCTGAGGGACCAGGGACCTGCCTTTGAAGCGGAGGTCTTCCAGGAATTCTGCAATCTGTATGGCTGCCGGAAGATAAGGACGACACCCTATCATCCGCAAACTAATGGACTTTGTGAGAAAATTAACCAGGTGGTAATGGATCTTCTGAAAACGTTGCCCCTGGAAGAACGCAGTCTGTGGCCTGAGAAGCTGCCCGATCTGGTGGACCTATACAACCACATCCCGGTAGGTTCCACCAACTGTACCCCGGCTTACCTAATGAGGGCGAGGTCTGGTAAGTTACCTGTTGACCTGGAAATGGGAGTCCTGACACCCGAGGACACTTCACCAGAAGCAGACTGGGACACAGAGAGGCAGCAGCAGTACCGGAAAGTACAGGAGAGCGTGGAGCGAAGTCTCTGTCAGGCTAGGGAGAGACAAGAGAAAACTTACAACCAGTATGCTCCCGCTGTTCCCCTGGTGCCCGGAGAGCAGGTCTTGAAGAGGAAAAGACGGCTCCACAAGTTGGACAACCAGTGGGTGAAGGACCCGTACACTGTACTGCCCTCAAGCCACGAGAACCCGAAGGTCTGTACCATCAGTAAAGACGGAGGGGAGACCACAGCCATTGTATCCCGGGATCACCTGAAGAAGTGTCCTGAACAGCTACGGAACCCTGAAGAGGAACAAGAAGACCATCGACCCGTAGAGGAAAGGGAAGATATGGTTAGTACTGTGCTCGGAGACTTCCCTCGGTCTTGGACTCAAGTCAATGGTGCAGTTGTGGTACCCGTACTCACCTTCCTCCAACCAGCATCCCAAGCACCTACGGAGCAACAGGTAGAGCTGGAAGAACAGCCGGTCCAGGAGGCAGAAGACCCCACACCAGCAGATCAGGAGGATCAACCCTCTGCTTGCAGTGAGCCTGCCATATCCCTAGTGAGCCAAAGGGCCCATAGACAGCTGCCCAATTTACCCTTGACAGCTCCTACACCCTGTAGTTCAGGGCCAGACAGTCAGCTCCGTAGGTCCACTAGGGCCACTAGAGGCCAGTTACCCGCACGTTGGAGGATTTGAAGTGTATAAATTGTTTTATTTGTGGTTACCTGTTTTTCTTGTTGCTTGTGTATAATTATGTGTTTCTAGTTGTTTATAGGAGTCTTTGGTGGATTTACCAGGAATCCTGTGTACATAGTTGGAGCGTAACCCAGGACGGACTAAAGACTGTTAAGGACTCGGGGCAGGACAGACCCCTACCTGGTTACGTCTCCCTGTTTTGGTGAAATGGACACCTTGCTTTCTCCAAAGACTGCACCCGGTTACGGACATGCCGTGACCACCTTTATGTGTTTCTTTATTGTATTGTTATTGTTATATCTTGTTATGTTTTTCTAAAATATGTTTAGTCCCGGAGTACTAAATTTCACTAGGGGGGAATGTGACTCCCCAGGGGTCTGGTTGCCACAGTGATAGAGATATTACGTCTGAGAGCAGGTGGGAGGTCTCTTGGTCAGGAATCCTATGCATGCCACACCTCCTGCACAGTCCTGGGAGGGGAAGAACTTCCCCTATATAAAACTGGGGCTGAGGCAGGGTTAGTGAGTAGAGAAGAAGTAGAGACAGAGAAAAGAAGCAAATATAGGAACAGAACATCAGGAGCTCTGTGGGAGCAGTGTTACAAGGAGTCAGGGGCTGGCAGCTGCAGAGCTCGCCCTGACTGAGAAGATTTCTTATCGGACCCGGAGTCCGAGGCTGTGGGGACTAACTCCTACCCAGCAGCAGAATCCGTCAGGCAGGAGATTCCAGGTCCTCTGGCCAAGAAACCCGAAGGCACGGTCACACGCATGGGACCAGCACCGCCGTCGTGGAGCGGAAGCTACTAGAAGGCCCCGAGTCACCGGCCATACGGGTGAGCACCACACGGTACACTGAGGGACGTGGGCTACTTATACCCGCCTCTAGCAAGGTAGCCAGAAGAGTACAGTTAGTTTGGGAGGCCTACAACTCCGCCTGGCCAGGGGAGATCCCATCTGCTCAAGGACTGACCAGGCCCCAATCGCTAGCCAGTACTCCGGGAGGGTCTATCTTTGTCACCAGTAAAGACCCTGAACTACACCGTACCGTCTCCGAGTGGTTCCTGCTACCCCCATCATCCACGTCGGCTGCCCTGAGGCCATACCCCTCCCGTTGGGGGTTATACTATCACGCTGCACAATCCTACCACCGGCCTCAGCGGTCTGCCCTGCAGCAGCAGCTCCTTAGCTGTACTCAACGGGTGGCGTAGTCGTCCAACACCTACCGCTGATACATCGCCGCTCAGTTTGACTCCCTGGGCACGGACCAGGTCACCGCCACGAGACTACAACCCTCAACAGATCCGGCTCCGGGTAAGCTCCCGCGTGCGCAACGCAGCGCGACACAGGCCCAGGGGCGCGTCATGTGCGTGCAGGCAGACATAGGCCGATGTGACACTACTACTCCCATCGGCCTATGTCTGTCCCCTGTCCACTCGTGCCAGCAGGATCAGCTCGATGGGAGCAGTAGTTCCCATCAGCCTGATCCTGCTATTTAAATTGCCCTACTGTGTCCCCAATAAATTTTAAATACATTTCATTGGTGGCCAGTGGTTACCTAAAATAAATTAGTTTATACATTACCAGTCCCCGCCGATCGCCACCTAAAATAAAGTAAAAAATAAAAAACTACACCTATACTCACCTAGACACCTAATTCCCCGAAGCCATCGATCTCCTGTAATAAAATAATAAACCACAACCTTATCCTTACCCCTCCGTAGTAGTCCACGAGTGTCCCACGATGATCTCCAGTTTAGAGCAGCCACATAGAATGTGACCGCTCTGAACTGCTGCCGCCGCTAGAATGACGTAAAGCCGTAAAGCAGCCCCGTCATTGCATAAGCGGGTTCGCCGGAGTTCAGGCAGCGCTGCTCCGGTCAGCAAATTCATAGCCCTGCTGTACAGTGAGAAATTCCCACGGTACAGCAGTGCCGTAAAGGAGGTCTCCGGAGCTGCGCTGACTGAATGCACTCCGGTGACCTCAGTCAGTGGCTCCCGCTGCCGGGAGCGGATGTGCTCCCGGCAGCGTGAGCTTACAGCAGCCATGCACAGCTGTCACCATCTCCAGATGTGACAGCTGTGCATGGGATATCAGCGCAGGAACGTGGACAGGTAACTATTTTTTTTTAGTAAACTAAGAATTAAATAAAATGGTGTGTTTTATTTCAAATAAATTATTTTTTTCTTGGTGTACTGTGTGTTTTTTCTTTTTAACACTTTGTAGGTTAGTAATGGGGGTGTCTTATAGACGCCCATCATTACTAACCTGGGCTTCATGGCAGCTGGCGCTGACATGAACTCCAACCCTATTAACCCCTGCCACCGCACCAGGGCAGCGTGGAAGAGCGAGGCTAAGTGCCAGAATTGGCGCATCCTATGGATGCGCCATTTCTGGGGCGGCTGACGGCTGGTGTTTCTAGCCTGGGAGGGGGCCAATATTCATGACACCCTTCCTGGGCTATTAATATCAGCCCCCAACTGTCTGCCTAGCCTTTGCTAGCTATTAAAATAGGGGGGACCCCAAGTCATTTTTTTGGAAATTCATGAAATAATTAAAAAAAAATTGATGTGGGGCTTCGCCCTATATTTGTGTCCAGCCAGGTACAGCAGGCAGGAACGGGCTGCCCCCAACCACCAGCTGCCTATTTGTACCTGGCCGGACACAACAATATAGGGAAGCCCTTTTTTTTTAATTATTTCATGAAATAATTTAAAAAAAATTGACGTGGGGCTTCGCACTATATTTGTGTCCAGCTAGGTACAGCAGGCAGGAACGGGCTGCCCCCAACCACCAGCTGCCTATTTGTACCTGGCCGGACACAACAATATAGGGAAGCCCTTTTTTTCTTAATTATTTCATGAATTTCATGAAATAATTTAAAAAATAAATACATGGGGCTTCGCCCTATTTTTGTGTCCAGCCAGGTACAACTAGGCAGCTGGGGGCTGGAATCTGCAGCGCAGGGCGGCCCAAGCTTTCTGGGTCCCACCCGCTGCAAATTGCAGTCCGCAGCCACCCCGGAAAATGGGGCGTTCATAGAAGCGCCATCTTCTGGCGCTGTACCCAACTCATCCAGGGCCCTGGTGCGGTGGCTCACTGGGTAATAAAGGGGTTAGGGCCAGCTTGGCATTATCAGCTGGCCCTAAGCCCGAAATTCATGGCGGTCACGCCAATATTAGACATGACCGCCATGAATTTCTAGTAAAGTATTTAAAAAAAAACACAAACACCCAGAATAAAGTCCTTTAATTGAAATAAAGACACAATTCTTTATTGTTCTAAATTAAACCATACTTACCATCACGCGCATTTCAGCTGAAGCCAACGATCTCCTGCAATAAAAGAAAAATAATAAAGCAACATCATCCTTACCTTTCCATGGTTCCCAGGACAGCTTCAGCTCTGCTACATCGAGATGACAGGCTGGACCGCAGCAGAAAGCTGCCATCTAGCCTGTCATCCCGCAGACACTGAGAAGCGCAGGCATGCTTGCGCTCCTCAGTGTCAGGCTGTGACGGCATCCCGATGAGCCGAGTCTCTCACGCTCACCGCATGCGCAGGAGAATTCTCCCACGCTGTCAGTGACGTGCATGAGGTGAGCTGAGTTCATTGTCAGCTCATCTGGATGCCGTCACAGCCAGACACTGAGGAGCACAAGCATGCCTGCGCTTCTCAGTGTCTGCGGGATGACAGGCTGGATGGCAGCTTTCTGCTGCGATCCAGCCTGTCATCTCGATGTAGTAGAGCTGGAGCTGTCCTGGGAACCATCGAAAGGTAAGGATGATGTTGGTTTATTATTTTATTTTTATTGCAGGAGATCGTTGGCTTCAGCTGGAATGGGCGTGATGGTAAGTATGGTTTAATTTAGAACAATAAAGAATTGTGTCTTTATTTCAATTAAAGGACTTTATTCTGGGTGTTTGTGGGGGTTTTTTAACTTTGACTATGGGGTTAGCAATGGGGGTGTCTTATAGACGCCTCTCCATTACTAACCTGGGCTTGATGTCAGCTGGCATTATAAGCTGACATCAACCCCAACCCTATTACCCCACTGCCACCGCTACAGGGCAGTGGGAAGAGCGAGGCTAAGTGCCAGAATTGGCACATCCTATGGATGCGCCATTTCTGGGGCGGCTGACGGCTGGTGTTTCTAGCCTGGGAGGGGGCCAATATTCATGGCACCCTTCCTGGGCTAATAATATCAGCCCCCAACTGTCTGCCTAGCCTTTGCTAGCTATTAAAATAGGGGGGACCCCACGTCATTTTTTTCGGGGGGTCCCCCATTTTAATAGCTAGTAAAGGCTAGGTATTCAGCTGGGGGCTGAAATTAGTAGCCTGGGAAGCTCCGTGGGTATTACCCTCTTCCCAGGCTTCAAACATCTGCCTCAGCTGTCTGCTTAACCTTGGCTAGAGACTAAAATTACGGGGAACCCCACGCCAATTTTTTTTAATAAATCCTTCATTTTAACACTAAATGACAAGTACAGTAATCAACACTATCACTGTACTTCTTATATATGTGACTGACATGTTTCTATCAATCTAATCTATGTGTGATGCTCTATTCTTTCTGTTATAAATTGTCGGGTACCGATGCTGAATTGCCGGCCGGCTTTTTTAAAGAGACGGTGCATGAAAACACTGTTATTTTTTTTAATAAATCCTTTACACTAAATGACAAGTACAGTAAGCAACACTGTCACTGTACTTCATATATATGTGACTGACATGCTTCTATCTATCTAATCTATGTGTGAAGCTCTATTCTTTCTGTTCTAAATTGTCGGGTACCGGTGTATGCCGCTGCTGAATTGCCTGCTTTTCATGTTTCACTGTGAGCACTGTTCCCATCGATTTGCGCAACCACCTCCCCCAATACATTCTACATTATTGTTAGTTGTTTTCCTTCATGTAGAATTAACCTACAAGGAAAGAAAGGGTTTATTTTCATTCCGATATTTGTGTCCCATTGACTTGCATTGGTTTCCGGTATCAGAATCGGCGATATCCGATACTTTTTGGGTATCGGCCCGATCCAATCCGATCCGATATTTCCTGATATCGGAAGGTATCGCTCAACACTAATCACAATATGAATAAATCATGCTGCCAATTTCTTACCGAGATATCAATAAAACACGGTTCAAATACACTGTGGTATAAATGGGTTCTACCTTGTAATGGGAACATTATTATACACAGCTCAAAAAAATAAAGGGAACACTTAAACAACAGAATATAATTCCAAGTAAATCAAACTGTCCACTTAGGAAGCAACACTGATTGACAATCAATTTCACATGCTGCTGTGCAAATGGAATAGACAATAGATGGAAATTACTGACAATTATCAAGACTCCCTCAATAAAGGAGTGGTTCTGCAGGTGGAGACCACAGACCACATCTCAGTAGCAATGCTTTCTGGCTGATGTTTTGGTCACTTTTAAATATTGGTTGTGCTTTCACACTCGTGGTAGCATGAGAAAGACTCCACAACCCACAAAAGTTGCTTAGGTAGTGCAGCTCATCCAGGATGGCACATCAATGCGAGCTGTGGCAAGAAGGTTTGCTGTGTCTGCCAGCGTAGTGTCTAGAGGCTGGAGGCGCTACCAGGAGACAGACCAGTACACCAGGTGACGTGGAGGGGGCTGCAGGAGGGCAACAACCCAGCAGCAGGACCGCTACCTCCGGCCTTGTGCAAGGAGGAACAGGAGGAGCACTGCCAGAGCCCTGCAAAATTACCTCCAACAGGCCACAAATGTGCATGTGTCTGCACAAACTGTTAAAAACCGGCTCCATGAGGGTGGTATAAGGGCCCGACGTCCACAGATGGGGTTGTGCTCACAGCCCAACACCGTGCAGGACACTTGGCATTTGCCACAGAACACCAGGATTGGCAAAGTCGCCACTGGCGCCCTGTGCTCTTAACAGATGAAAGCAGGGTCACACGGAGCACATGTGACAGACGTGACAGAGTCTGGAGACGCCGTGGAGAGCGATCTGCTGCCAGCTACATTCTTCAGCATGACCGGTTTGGCAGTGGGTCAGTAATGGTGTGGGGTGGCATTTCTTTGGAGGGCCGCACAGCCCTCCATGTGCTCGCCAGAGGTAGCCTGACTTCCATTAGGTATCGAGATGAGATCCTCAGACCCCTTGTGAGACCATATGCTGGTGCCGTTGGCCCTGGGTTCCTCCTAATGCAGGACAATGCCAGACCTCATGTGGCTGGAGAGTGTCAGCAGTTCCTGCAAGATGAAGGCATTGAAGCTATGGACTGGCCTGCCCGTTCCCCAGACCTGAATCCAATTGAGCACATCTGGGACATCATGTCTCGCTCCATCCACCAACGTCACGTTGCACCACAGACTGTCCAGGAGTTGGCGGATGCTTTAGTCCAGGTCTGGGAGGAGATCCCACAGGAGACCATCCGCAACCTCATCAGGAGCATGCCCAGGCATTGTAGAGAGGTCATACAGGCATGTAGAGGCCACACACAATACTGAGCCTCATTTTGACTTGTTTTAAGGACATTACATCAAAGTTGGATCAGCCTGTAGTGTGTTTTTCCACTTTAATTTTGGGGGTGACTCAAAATCCAGGCCTCCATTGGTTAATAAATTTGATTTCCATTGATGATTTTTGTGTGATTTTGTTGTCAGCACATTCAACTTTGTACAGAACAAAGTATTCAATGAGAATATTTCATTCATTCAGATCTAGGATGTGTTATTTGAGTGTTCCCTTTATTTTTTTAAGCAGTGTAGTTGGCCTAAAATATTCTGCTAAAAAAAACTCCTAAATTAAAGTTACTCTTGGTGCAAAATGAAATTAGTGATTACACATTGCTTTCAATAATAACTCAATATTCTATACACAGAAAACTTGTAATGGAACTTGGGCATTTTCATCTGTCCACAAACCAGTAGTGTTGTATCCATTTGCCGACTTTTTGGGGAATTTTAAAAAAGAAAAATAAAAAAGTGATGTGTTATAAACACAACTGACATAGACAGCTGCATATATTTATCATTTGTATTTACTATCTTAATATATTTTGTATGGAAAGTAACATTTTTATCAGGACTCATTCAGATTTCGCACGCATTTCATTTTTTTCTTTGTATATGACATCCATTGTTTTCACTTGAGTGAGAAGAAAAGGGCAGTTTTCATCATTGCTTTGGATCAGTTTTTCATCAGTGTTTGATCAGAGTGTCAATTCTCACCCTCGTTTTATCAGTGATTTTTTTGCAAAAGTTTCTCCTACATATTGCAATGTTAAAAACAGACAGCAGCTGGATTACACATGGATGACATACGTATGCTATCTATGATTTTCACTGACCCATAGATTTTTATGTGTGAGTGATTTTGATCCATTACTCAGAGCAAAAATGGATTTGTCGCTGTGATTTTTTACAGAAACACAGTCTGCAAAAGACATGGACATTTGAACAGCTCCATAGATTATAATGGATACACATTCTATCTATGAAAAACACGGATAGTACACATACATGTTATGAGCAGTGATGAGTGAGCGTGCTCACCACTGCTCGGTACTCGCCCGAGCATCTCACTGTTAGACATGCTTGGCGAGTATTTCCAGGTTGTTCCAGCGGGAACTCGGGTCCCCTCCCTGCATGTTTGGTGCTCTTTAGAGAGCCAGTGAACATGCAGGGATTGCCTGCCAAGCACTGTAATGCCGCAGCCATGTTGGTTGTGGCATTACAGTGATTGGCTGGCCTTACAGCATCATCAGGTCTATATAAGACCTGGTGACCCTATGCTCGTCACAGTCTAACACAGAAACAGGCAGAGTAGGGAGAGATGCTACAGAATTGGCGGTGTAATAGTTAGATATAGGTACTCCATGAGTATATATATCCATCTGAACTAACACTCCTTCTGAGGACTAATCCAGGTGCATATATTCAGTGGTGATAGCAGGAATTAGGCAGGCAGGCAGGGTTTGTGGCAGTGTATACAGCAAAAGAGGGTCCATTACACATTCTGTCTGCTGCTGCTGTTACAGATATCCGTAGACATAATCCCAGATATCAGGAGCCAGGGCTCTTTTTTTTTATCTTAATCTTGATTATTTGCTTAAAAAGCAATCCAGAGTACACCATTTTACTGCTCAATTTGCTTGCTTGCAGAATACAGACAGATTTTTTTTATTTTATTCACATTACTGTATTGTGGAAGCAGAGAAACTTTTTTCAATGATCAGACGTGATCCAATATGACTGCCATAATAATACAGAAATTTTGAATTTAAAGTCAGCCAGCTGCATTTTGCTGAACCAATTGACACTTGGTCGCTGACAAATACCATACAGTTAGGTGACTGCATGAAACCGTGGCCATCAGATGTGATCCCATATGACTTATCTCCTCTTCTCACAATCGCATCCCCCCTACTCTGAAACTATCTATCCCAACATATCAGACTCTCGCCTACTGTTGAAACCTTTAAAAGGAAGCTGAAGACCCACCTCTTCCGACAAGCCTACAACCTGCAGTAACCCTCGCTCCACCATACTGCTGCACAACCAACTCAACCCTCACTTACTGTATCCTCACCCATCCCTTGTAGACTGTGAGCCATCGCGGGCAGGGTCCTCTCTCCTCCTATACCAGTTGCTGTCACATTTTTGTTCAAGATTATTGTAATTGTTTTTGCGATGTATTTGTATACCCCTTTTTCACATGTAAAGCGCCATGGAATAAATGGCGCTAAAGTAAATGCCCCTATTTTAAGGCAGTGCCCTGGGAGTCAGAGATGCTTCCAGGGGTCGTTCTCATGTCTTTTCAGTGCTGTATTGATGTGTCTGATCATGTCTCACACACCACATGGCAAGATAAGGTAGTAAAATGTTCAAATGACATTTACCGGTGAATGTATTTTTCACCGTTGAAAGCAATGCAAAAGTGCAAAAATGGATCAAAAACGCTACGTGTGAACATAGCCCAAGGTGTGGAGGAGCATCTTTGTTTTTGGTTATTTATTTTACTTTATATACAAGTCATTACCCAGGAAAGGATGTTCCTTAACATTTTTCCCAAGAAAATACATTTTGGTTTCATTTTTGTATGTTTTATTGTGAGCCGGTAAAAGTGGCGTAATACTCTGACAACATTGTTCACAGCAGTGACCTGGGAGTCAGAGATGCTTCCTGGGGACTTCCCCATGCTGTTCCCATGTCATTTCAGCACTGTACCCATCGATTTGGGCAGTTTTTAGGCCCTCTGCAGACCTCTGATGGGGCCGTCGGAAAAATACTCGAGTTTCCCATAGACTTACATTGGGCTCGTTGCTCGGGTCGAGCACTCAAGCATTCCAATTTTCTTGACTCGAGCAACGAGTACCCGAGCATTTTAGTGCTCACTTATCACTAGTTATGAGTTAATGATGAGCGAGCATGCTCGCCACTGCTCGGTACTCGCCTGAGCATCTCAGTACTCGAGATGCTCGGAGCACGCCGAGTACTTTCGAGATGCTCGGGCGGGAGCTCGGGTCCCCGTCCTTCATGTTTGGCGCTCTTTAGAGCCCCAATTGTTAGAACTCTCCTGTTAGGTTTTTTTTAGTTTGCTGGTCACATGACCATTTTTGCCTATTTAATCCGGCTCCGCCCTCCTGGTCTTGCTGGACTTCATTGTATTTACTACTCTTGAGCTAGCTTGGTGCTCTGTTGCCGTTCTCTGTTAGTTTTGCTAGGTCTTCTGACCTCTATGCCTTTTGTTGTGTGTTTGTCTTTGACTGCTACTATTTCTGCTAGGAGGTGTCCAACTTATCCCAGTCCCTAGTTCTTGTAGGGATCCCTCCCTCACATCTATAGGTCTTCGTTCAGACTAGCCGAGGACTTTAGCGGGTCTGATCGCAGGATCAGGTTCCCCGTTACATCGTAGGGATCTAGTTTAGTTCTATTGTAGGGACAGTTCTCCTGTCTTTCCTTAGTCCCTGTAGCAGATCATAACAGTAAGTCCAGCACTAAAAGAAAAAAAAAAAAAAAATTTCTCTAAGGAAAGACCTCCAGTTTTCCATCATGGTCTCGGTTCAAGATTTGGCTCAACGCTTGCAGGGACTCTCTCTGGAGGTGGCCAAGCTCCAACAACACGTGAGTAGCTGTTCTGGAGCACATTTTGTGGAACCAAAGGTACGTCTGCCTGATTTATTTTTTGGCGAACAACAATATTTTTTTTCTTTTAAAAATGCTTGTTTATTGTATTTTCGTTTGAGACCCAGATCCTCTGGTGATGAATCACAGCGCATAGGGTTCATAATGTCACTTTTGCGCAAAGATCCTCAAGGATGGGCCTTCTCTCTCCAACCTAGTGATCCGTGCTTTAGATCAGTGGATAGTTTTTTTTCTGCTTTGGGTTTGTTGTATGATGATCCTGATCGTGTCTCATCTGCTGAGTCTGAATTGAGACGTTTGAGGCAGGGATCAGGTAATGTGGAAAAATATTGTTCTCACTTCCGTCGGTGGTCTGCCCAGGTGGGGTGGAACGATTCAGCTTTGAAAAGCTTGTTTCTTGCAGGGCTAGGTGAAAGGGTTAAGGATTTACTGATTGCTTATCCCACACCTGGAAACTTGCAGGAGGCTATGCAATTAGCTATATGGGTGGACAGGAGACTGCGTGCAAGGGTTAATGAGAGCAAATCCTCTGCTATGTCAGCTCCGAGTCTTGAGAGGGTCTGTGCTGACAATGGAGAGCCGATGGAGATTGGGGCGATGCCACCCCGCTCTCAGGAAAAAGATCGCAGGCTTTCTGAAGGCTTGTGCTTCTATTGCGGAAATTCTGGTCATTTTATTAAGAACTGTGTGCTTCGTTTGAAGAAAGAAAAAAAAAAATGGTCAGTTATGCCCATATTGCCTGTTTAAATTCTAAGGGAGTATTCCTATCTGCCACTACTGCTGCTCAGGATGAATTAATTGAATTTCGGGTATTTGTGGATTGTGGTTCTACTCTGAATGTGATTGATGGGGGATTCTTGGAAAAACTTAGATTAGAACCTAAAACTTTGTCATCCCCTATTGCTGTGGTTTCTGTTGATGGCTCTCCCTTGAAGAGTGTTACTCATAAGGTCTGTGAATTTCCCCTCACTATTAATGGTATTCACCAAGAAAATTTGGATTTGGTGGTATTGGATAATTTGCCTTCTCCAGTAATATTGGGGTTACCCTGGTTAAAATTGCACAATCCTGTACTGGATTGGTCTACCAATGAAATTAAGTCCTGGAGCCCTAAGTGTTATGACAAGTGTTGTAACGGACGTATTGCTGCTGTGGATAAAGGGGAATTGCCTGTACCTATTCAGGATTTTTGGAGAGTTTTTTCTGAGGAGGAGTCACAAATTTTGCCTCCCCATAGAGACTATGATTGTACCATTGAATTTGTCCCTGGAGCGACTCTTCCTAAAAGTCGTTTATTTAATCTTACTATTCCTGAGAGAAAGGCTTTGGAGGAATACATACAGACAAGCTTGGCCGCCGGTCACATTAGGCCTTCCAAGTCTCCTGTGGCTGTTGGATTTTTTTTTGTAAAAAAAAAAGATGGCGGTTTACGTCCTTGTCTGGACTTTCGTGAGATTAATAAAATTACTGTACGCAATCCTTACCCACTGCCATTGATTCCTGATTTATTTAGCCAGTTAGTGGGGGCCAAGTGGTTCTCTAAAATTGATCTCCGGGGGGCATACAATTTGTTGCGCATGAAGGAGGGTGATGAATGGAAGACTGCTTTTAACACTCCTGTGGGTTATTTTGAGAATCTGGTTATGCCTTTTGGTCTTACCAATGCTCCAGCATTTTTTCAGAATCTTATTAATGACATCCTTAGACCTTTAATCGGCAAAAATGTGGTTGTGTATTTGGATGACATTCTGATTTATTCGCCTGATCTGGAGTTTCATTGGCGGAGCGTACGTGAGGTATTACAGTTATTAATGGACAATTCGCTTTTTGCTAAGCTGGAGAAATGTGAGTTCGCTGTACAGAGAATTAGTTTTTTGGGCTACATTATCTCCAGTGAAGGTTTTGAGATGGACCCGGTTAAAGTTCAAGCTGTGCAGGAATGGCCTAGGCCTATTGGTTTGAAATCGATACAGAGGTTTTTGGGTTTCGCCAATTATTACAGAAAATTCATAAAAAATTTTTCTATTATTGTCAAACCGCTGACCGATCTCACCAGGAAAGGTGCTAATGCGGTTCAGTGGACTTCTGAGGCCATTGAAGCTTTTGTGTTTCTGAAGGAGAGGTTCACCTCTGCTCCCATCCTTATGCAGCCTGATGTGACTAAGCCGTTTTTGGTTGAGGTTGATGCTTCTTCGGTGGGGGTCGGTGCGGTGTTGTCTCAGGAAAACAAGGATGGAGTACATCCCTGTGCCTTTTTTTCAAAAAAATTTTCTGAGACTGAACTTAATTACGATGTTGGTAATCGGGAATTGCTGGCGATTAAACTCGCATTTGAACACTGGAGTCACCTTTTGGAAGGTGCTGAATTTCCCATTCAGGTTTTCACTGATCATAAAAATCTGATCTATCTTGATGCTGCCAAGCGCTTGAATGCCCGTCAGGCTAGGTGGGCACTTTTTTTCTCGCGGTTTAATTTTTCCGTTACTTACATCCCGGGTACCAAGAGTGTTAAAGCGGATGCTTTGTCTCGCAGCTTTTCTCCCATGGTCGGTGTTGAGGAGGAAGAGGAGAGCATTTTACAAGAAGGTGTTGTGATTGCTGCATTGGACTCCGTTTTGGAGGATGAGATTCTTAAAGCTCAGGAGAATGCCCCATCTAACACTCCCCATGGGAGGTTGTTTGTGCCTAGGACCTTTAGGAGAGATTTGTTTGTTGAGTGTCATGAGTCTCGGTTGGCAGGTCATCCAGGAATTTCTGAGACCAAGAGACTTGTGGGTCACAGTTTTTGGTGGCCTGGATGGCAGAAGGAAGTCATTAAGTGGGTGCGCCAATGTACTGTGTGTGCTAGATCCAAGTCTTCGCATGCTCCTGCTGCGGGGTTGCTTTGCCCTCTGGAGGTTCCTAGTGCACCTTGGACACATCTGGCTATGGACTTTATTACTGACCTTCCCCCCTCTGAAGGTTTCACGGTCATCTGGGTGGTCGTGGACCGTTTTAGCAAGATGTGTCACTTGGTTCCCTTCATCAAACTGCCTTGCGCTAAGACACTCGCTAAGGCCTTTGTCAAGGAAATTGTCAGACTACATGGTGTTCCTACTGACATTGTTTCTGATAGGGGACCTCAGTTCGTGGCTCGTTTTTGGCGTGCCTTTTGTGACAGGTTGGGAGTTCATTTGTCGTTTTCATCTGGATATCATCCTGAGTCTAATGGCCAGACAGAAAGGAAGAACCAGGATGTTGAGCAGTTCTTGCGTTGTTTTGTGGCAGACAATCAAGAGGGGTGGTCTGAGTTTCTGCCACTTGCTGAATTTGCTCTTAACAACCATACATCCTCTTCTGCTGGGTGTTCGCCTTTTTTTTGTTGTTCTGGGAGACATCCGTCTTTTGGGTCATTCTCCAAATTGGTTTCGGCTGTGCCTGAGGAGGAGAGTTTTTCCGGTGATTTGGAGAGAGTTTGGACGGATGTGCGTGGTAATCTTCAGGAGGCTAACAAAAAATCTAAGAGGTACTTTGATAGGAAACGGCAAGAGGTTTTGTTTGCTGTTGGTGACATGGTTTGGTTGTTCTCTAAGAATCTGCGATTGAGGATTCCTTCTAAAAAATTGGGTCCCAAGTTCGTAGTGCCCTTTAAGGTGCTTCAGATAGTTAACCAATCTGCTGTTAGGTTGGAGGTTCCTACGTCCTGGAAGATTAACCCGGTGTTTCATGTTTCTCTGTTGAAAAAAGCTGATGTGTCGGATGGTGACGCCTCTGCCACTGTTCCTCCGGTGGTGGAGGACGGGGAATATGAAATTTCCCGCATCCTAAATTCTAGACGGTATAGAGGGAGTTTGCAGTATCTCGTCGCTTGGAAGGGTTTCGGACCTGAGGATAACTCATGGGTGAGGGCGGATGATGTTTCTGCTTCCAGACTTGTCAGAGCGTTTCACAGGAGGTTTCCTGGTAAGCCTGGGCCTAGGGGATCCGGAGGATCCTCTTAGAAGAGGGGGTACTGTTAGAACTCTCCTGTTAGGTTTTATTTAGTTTGCTGGTCACATGACCATTTTTGCATATTTAATCCGGCTCCGCCCTCCTGGTCTTGCTGGACTTCATTGTATTTACTACTATTGAGCTAGCTTGGTGCTCTGTTGCCGTTCTCTGTTAGTTTTGCTAGGTCTTCTGACCTCTATGCTTTTTGTTGTGTGTTTGTCTTTGACTGCTACTATTTCTGCTAGGAGGTGTCCAACTTATCCCAGTCCCTAGTTCTTGTAGGGATCCCTCCCTCACATCTATAGGTCTTCGTTCAGACTAGCCGAGGAATTTAGCGGGTCTGATCGCAGGATCAGGTTCCCCGTTACATCGCAGGGATCTAGTTTAGTTCTATTGTAGGGACAGTTCTCCTATCTTTCCTTAGTCCCTGTAGCAGATCATAACACCAATCATGCAGGGATTGTCTGCCACTCAAAGTAATGCCGCAGCCATGGTGGTTGTGGCATTACAGTGGTTGCCCAAATCGATGGGAACAGTGCTCACAGTGAAACATGAAAAGCCTGCAATTCAGCAGCGGCATACACCGGTACCCGACAATTTAAAACAGAAAGAATAGAGCATCACACATAGATTAGATAGATAGAAACATGTCAGTCACATATATAATAAGTACAGTGACAATGTTGGTTACTGTACTTGTTATTTAGTGTTAAAATAAAGGATTTATTAAAAAAATAATAATAGTGTTTTCATGCACCCGTCTCTTTAAAAAAGCCGGCCGGCAATTCATCAGCAGCATACATCGGTACCCGACAATTTAGAACAGAAAAAATAGAGCATCACACATAGATTAGATAGATAGAAACATGTCAGTCACATATATAATAAGTACAGTGATAGTGTTGATTACTGTACTTGTCATTTAGTGTTAAAATAAAGGATTTATGAAAAAAAAATTGGCGTGGGGTTCCCCGTAATTTTAGTCTCTAGCGGAGGTTAAGCAGACAGCTGGGGCAGATGTTTAAAGCCTGGGAAGGGGGTAATACCCACAGAGCTTCCCAGGCTACTAATATCAGCCCCCAGCTGAATACCTAGCCTTTACTAGCTATTAAAATGGGGGACCCGAAAAAAAAATGATGTGGGGTCCCCCCTTTTTTAATAGCTAGCAAAGGCTAGGCAGACAGCTGGGGGTTGATATTAATAGCCCACGAAGGGTGCCATGAATATTGGCTCCCTCCCAGGCTCGAAACACCAGCCGTCAGCTGCCCTAGAAATGGCGCATCCATAGGATTGAATTCTCCTGCGCTTGCCGTGAGCGCAGGAGAATTCTCTCACGCTCACCGCAAGTGCAGGAGAATTTTCCCATGCTGTCAGTGACGTGCATGAGGTGAGCTGAGTTCATTGCGCTCCTCAGTGTCTGGCTGTGACGGCATCCAGATGAGCTGAGTTCATGTCCAATGAACTCAGCTCACCTCATGCACGTCACTGACAGCATGGGAAAATTCTCCTGCGCTTGCGGTGAGCATGACATCCCGATGAGCCGAGTCTCTCACGCTCACCGCATGCGCAGGACATGGACATGAACTCGGCTCATCTGGATGCCGTCACAGCCAGACACTGAGGAGCGCAAGCATGCCTGCGCTTCTCAGTGTCTGCGACGTGGCAAGCTGGATGGCAGCTTTCGGCTGCGATCCAGCCTGTCATCTGAATGTAGCAGAGCTGAAGCTGTCCTGGGAACCATGGAAAGGTAAGGATGAGGTTGCTTTACTATTTTACTTTTATTGCAGAAGACATTGGCTTCAGCTGGAATGGGCGTGATGGTAAGTATGGTTTAATTTAGAACATTAAAAAATTGTGTGTTTATTTCAATTAAAGGACTTTATTCTGGGTGTTTGTGTTTTTTTTAACTTTTACTATGGGGTTAGTAATGGGGGTGTCTTATAGACGACTCTCCATTACTAACCTGGGCTTGATGTCAGCTGGCATTATAAGCTGACATCAACCCCAGCCCTATTACCCCACTGTCACCGCTACAGGGCAGTGGGAAGAGTGAGGCTAAGTGCCAGAATTGGCGCATCCTATGGATGTTCCATTTCTGGGGCGGCTGACGGCTGGTTTTTCTAGCCTGGGAGGGGGCCAATATTCATGGCACCCTTCCTGGGCTAATAATATCAGCCCCCAGCTGTCTGCCTAGCCTTTGCTAGCTATTAAAATAGGGGGGACCCCACGTCATTTTTTGGGGGGTCCCCCATTTTAATAGCTAGTAAAGGCTAGGTATTCAGCTGGGGGCTGATATTAGTAGCCTGGGAAGCTCCATGGGTATTACCCCCTTCCCAGGCTTCAAACATCTGCCCCAGCCGTCTGCTTAACCTCCGCTAGAGACTAAAATTACGGGGAACCCCACGCCAATTTTTTTTAAAATAAATCCTTTATTTTAACACTAAATGACAAGTACAGTAATCAACACTATTACTGTACTTATTATATACGTGAGTGACATGTTTCTATCTATCTAATCTATGTGTGATGCTCTATTCTTTCTGTTCTAAATTGTTTGGTACCGGTGTATGCTGCTGATGATTTGCCGGCCGGCTTTTTCAAAGAGACAAAAACACTTATTTTTTTTAAATAAATCCTTTATTTTAACATTAAATAACAAGTACAGTAACCAACACTATCACTGTACTTATTATATATGTGACTGACATGTTTCTATCTATCTAATCTATGTGTGATGCTCTATTCTTTCTGTTCTAAATTGTCGGGTCTGTTCTAAATTGTCGGGTGTATGCCGCCGATGAATTGCCGGCCGGCTTTTTTAAAGAGACGAGTGCATGAAAATCGGAGGGCACTAGTGTGTTCCAAGTGCCCTGCTATGTTTTTCATGCACCCTCCTATATACCCTGCCTGCCTGTCTGCCTATATATTCTGTCTGCCTGACGTTTAATTGAGCACCGTTCCCATCGATTTGGGCAATTTTTGACCTTCTGCAGACCGCCGGGGGGGACTACCAGAAAAATGCTCGAGTTTCCCATAGACTTACATTGGGCTCGTTGCTCGGTTCGAGCACCCTAGTATTCCAATGTGCTTGACCCGAGCTTCAAGCATTTTAGTGCTCGCTCATCACTAGTTATGAGGTCTTCATCTTCAGCAATGAGTGCCAGAAAGTAGCAGCCGCTCCACCTGTTCATACTATTGCTATCTGCTCCTATATGCAGGCTACGTTAAAAAATATTCTCATCAATGGTTTTATTTATCCTCTTACTATATTGCAATCATCATTATATAGCACTGTGTACTTACAATTGCTCATTTTGCCTTTCTACAGAGTTAATTCCTTTCTTTTCTCTGTTCTATGTAGAAAAAATAAGTCACTTTTCCCTGTATTTATCATTCCGATTTTCAATTCCTGACACAGCTGCTTCCTCTTCCCCCCACTACCAGGGACTTTTGCAGGGATGACTCATGCAGGGAAAAGAGACTTCCTGTTTCTACATGAAGCTTCGAAGGATTCAGCTAGTCTGTTTTTAATCCTGTGATGTCATAGACTTAATGGAAAAGAGAAGAATTAACTGGGTAGAAGCATAAAACGAGCAATTGTAAGTACACATTGTTATATAATATTATGACTGCAATATATTAAAAGGATAAAAAATATATGGTAGTGCTTCTGGGCTAGGTACTTGTCTCTTGTGCCCCGACACGTTACATGAAGGTGGGGGTCCTGGCTGGATGTGTGCACTTGTGCTGTGAGGGCTCTACGCCAGTGCAGGCCGCATGTAACAGATGACGCTGTTTTGCCAGGACCAAATGTTTCACAGTTCAATGAGGGAGACCACCATTCATAAATAATTTTTTTTACTGAACATTAACTTGGGGAGGGTTATATACAGTAGATAGCGGGTACATATCTTCTCAAATTTTTTCTTGATAATGCGTAACATTTTCCTCACACAAATTCAATCCCTTGCCCTTATCTCTCTTTACTTGTTCTCTGTCTTCTCTATTCCTCACTATTTCACCACCACCCAGATCGACACTACAGTTCAGCTTAGCAAGAGTCCTTTACTCAACCTGCAGTTCTGCATCTTCTTTTCCCCTTAGGGGAGCTTTGATGCAAGCATAGTCAGTACTTATCTTCTCTTCTACTGATGCTCTGGAACGCCCACCCCGAGGCACTCTATTCGTCTCGCATACTCCATCCTGTCTAGGCCCGTTACCTTTAGGAGTTATAAACTCTGGGTCGTGCTGCTAGGCATCCTCTCCCAGGACCCATCTCCCGTAAATCACTCTCTCACTCTTCCTCGTTTCTGCTCTGGATCATGCTACCTCTTTTCCCAGTCTTCTCTCACAGCTAAAGACACCCAAAGAATGCGGCACTGCTCACATCAGACCTTAGACCTCTTCTCTATGTACTCCAGGCCCTATCTGACATCTCAACAGGAGATGTCTCTTGTCCCCTCAAGGTAAACCCTCTCACTCTGGGCTAGTCCCAAAACATTAACTCATGCTATCCCTACTATCAGCAATTCACAATACTAACTTCAATAACGCACAGTTCACATTACACAACATAACATTATACTTGTTCTATAAGGGGAACATGGGAAGTATGTCCATCTCCTTCCATTTCCCCCTTCTTTAATGATGGCTGCCCTCTGCCAATCAAAACCTAAAAAACAGCAACACAATTCGTCACCACACAACAACTGCAACAATGTAGGGTCCTCTTCCGCTCATAGAGCAACACTTGCCCGTCTTCCTTGGTGAGGACCCCAGAACCGCAACTGACCAAGTCCTTGTTAACCCGGCACCAGTCCCTCAGGTTATCTTTGGCCCTTCTTTGTTAGGGCCCTCAAGACACAAAAGATGACACAGTCCATCCGTCTCTTTTTCACCGGCCTTCCTCTTTCTCTTGGAAATGTGGAGATGACTCCGCTCCTTCCCTTGTACCTTCCCTTCCTCTTCTTGTCCAAGATCACATCCGCGATCCACCACATCTTGTTGGTAAGGGGTGCCCATTTAGGGGTGGGGACCATTCTCAGGGTTGGCGGGGAACCCACCGGTGCCTGGCCCTGTAAGGCTTCCAGGCTCTTGGCCCTTCTGCAGGCCATGAACCAGGCCATAATCACAGGCTCAGACTCACGTCTGGTCTCTGTCTCCATCATCAGGCTGCCTGGCCTCACCTCTTTCTTCATCATTGCCATCAGTTGACGCAGCTGTCCTCGATCGATCCTCTCCTTGACCGGCTGGCTCTGCGCCAGACCTCCATTCGCCAACAACTCCCACTCTGCCATCATAATACTGAACTGCTCTTTCTCTGACTTCCAACTCACAAATGGCACCATCTCTTTTGCCGCTTGATGCTCGTCACGGCTCCGCCTTTCACTGGGTGGGGTTTTCTCTGGTTCACCATTTTGTTTCTCTAACTCCTGAGCCCATTCTCTTGAGTCACACCTTGCCACACCTTACTGTGTGGACCTTTTCCTTTCACTTTATTTTCCTGCAGCGGGCACTCCTAGCTGTAGTCTTGCACTTCTAGTTCCAAAGAAGCTCCCTCTGGTAGGCGTAACCTCTGGAGGGCTGGACACCTCTTCGCACCCTTTCGTTCATTCTATGCCCATGATGGGTGGGACCCTCTCATTGTTCTGTGCTACCAGCTGCCATTACAGAGTCCATGCTAGGCACCATCTTAGACCACGTAACAGTCTCCATCCTCCATGTAACTCGAGTCTTCCCTGCATCACTCTACTCTTCTAGCTACAAGATTCGATCCTGCCGACTACGCCAAGTGTAACATGGCACGGGGTGGCAGCCATGGGAGAGGTACTCGTCTCTTATGCCCCAGGATGTTACATGAAGGTGGGGAACCTGGCTGGGTGTGTAGACCAGTGCAGGCCGCATTTAACCAATTACGTTGGTTTGCAAGGACCAGATGTTTCACAGTTCAATGAGGAAGACCACCATTTATAAATAAACTTTTTACTGAACATTAACGGGTTAAATACAGCAGATAGCGGGTACATATCTTCCATCTCCTTACACTTCTTTAAGGTTATGCTTATGCTGATGATGTCAATTTATAAGAGCTGCCATGAATGTCTTGCCTGGTAGTTTGACTCCTGATCCTGAGTGTGACCTTTGCTTTATTCCCAGATTATGATTTGACTCACAAATAGGATTTCTTGCTGGTATTGTCAGGTATTTCATCCAACCGATCTGTATCTTCATGCTACACTCCTAACTTTTCTATATGTTCCTATGAATCTGACCAGGAAAGTCCTTGGGTGAAGAATGGGCATTTTACTACATCCCAGTTTAACCAGTGCTAGACCAACTAGAGATTAGAGTATCCAATTCTCCAGAAAGCAACAGGTGTAATTATATCTTTGAAATTATTATGCATATAACAATCATTTAGGAAAAAGTATTTTACTTCCATACTAACTACCTAAACTAAATGCAAAAGGTTAAAGTTGTAATTGCATTGAGAAAAATTCAGAGTTTTACTGCTTTTGCTACATGGCACACTTCTGCTGTGCATACTATCACCCTTACTGGGGTCCTCTAAGAAATATAGAAAATTAATTAATGAAAAAAAATACATTTGTATAAATTGGCAAACAATTTTAACTTTATATGCTCATCTTGTCTAAGGATACATTTAACCACTTCGTGCCAGAGCCTGTTTTCGCCTTCGTGACCAGGCCAATTTTTTCAATTCTGACCACTGTCATTTTATGAAGTAATTACTCTGGAACGCTTCAACGGATTCCCCTGATTCTGAGTTTGTTTTTTCGTGACATATTGTATTTCATGATAGTGGTAAAATTTCTTCGATATAACTTGCATTTATTTGTGAAAAAATCAGAAATTTGGTGAAAATTTTGAAAATTTTGCAATTTTCAAACTTTGAATTTTCATGCCCTTAAATCAGAGAGATATGTCACACAAAATAGTTAATAAATAACATTTACCCATGTCTACTTTACATCAGCACAATTTTGGAACCAACATCTTTTTTTTGTTAGGAAGTTCTAAGGGTTAAAAGTTGACCAGCGATTTCTCATTTTTCCAACAAAATTTACAAAAACATTTTTTTAGGGACCACATCTTATTTGAAGTGACTTTGAGGGGCCTTTATGACAGAAAATACCCAAAAGTGACACCATTGTAAAAACTGCACCCCTCAAGGTGCTCAAAACCACATTCAAGAAGTTTATTAACCCTTCAGGTGTTTCACAGGAATTTTTGGAATGTGGAAGAAAACAATGAACATTTTTTCACAAAAATGTTACTTTAGACCCAATTTTTTATTTTCACAAGGGTAACAGGAAAGGACTACACAATTTGTAGTGCATTTTCTCATGAGCAAGCTGATACCCCATATGTGAGGGAAAACCACTGTTTGGGCGCACTGCATGTTTCGGAAGGGAAGGAGCGCCATTAGACTTTTTGAATGTAAAATTTGTTTGAATAATTAGCAGACGCCATGTTGCGTTTGGAGAGCTCCTGATGTGCCTAAACAGTGGAAACCCCCCCACAAGTGACATCATTTTTGGAAACTAGACCACTTAGGGAACTTATCTAGATGTGTGGTGAGCACCTTGAATCCCCAGGTGCTTCACAGAAGTTTATAATATTGAGCTGTAAAAATAAAATTTTCACATTTTTCCCACAAAAACGTTTTTCATCCCTTAATTTTGCATTATCATAAGGGTAAAAGGAGAAATTGCACCATGAAATTTGTTGTGCAATTTCTCCTGAAGACGCTGATACCCCATATGTGGGGGAAAACCACTGTTTGGGCGCACGGGAGGGTTTGGAAGGGAAGGAGCGCCATTTGACTTTTTGAATGTAAAATTTGTTTGAATAATTTGCGGACGCCATGTTGCATTTGGGGAACCCCTGATGTGCCTAAGCAGTGGAAACCCCCCACAAGTGACACCATTTTGGAAACTAAACCCCTTAGGGAACTTATCTAGATGTGCGGTGAGCACCTTGCACCCCCAGGTGCTTCACAGAAGTTTGTAATATTGAGGCATAAAAATAAAATTTTCACATTTTCCCCACAAAAATGATTTTCATCCCCTAATTTTACATTATCATAAGGGTAACAGGAGAAATTGCACCATGAAATTTTCTGTGCAATTTCTCCTGAGTATGTCGATACCCCATATGTGGGGGAAAACCACTGTTTGGGTGCACTGCAGGGTTCGGAAGGGAAGGAGCGCCATTTGACTTTTTGAATGTAAAATTTGTTTGAATAATTAGCGGACGCTATGTCACATTTGGGGAGCCCCTGATTTGCCTAAACAGTGGAAACCCCCCACAAGTGACACCATTTTGGAAACTAGACCCCTTAGGGAACTTATCTAGATGTGTGGTGAGCACCTTGCACCCCCAGGTGCTTCACAGAAGTTTATAATATTGAGGCATAAAAATAAAATTTTCACATTTTTCCCACAAAAAATGTTTTTCATCCCCTAAATTTGCATTATCATAAGGGTAACAGGAGAAATTGCACCATGAAATTTTTTGTGCAATTTCTCCTGAGTACGCCGATACCCCATATGTGGGGGAAAACCACTGCTTTGGTGTACGGCAGGGTTCGGAAGAGAAAGGAGCGCTATGTTGGCTGGGATAGGTTGCAGACACCACGTCACATTTGAAGAGTCACTGACATGCCGAAACAGCAGAAACCCCCATAAGTGACCCCATTTTGTAAACTACACCTCTTAAGGAATTCATTTAGGGAAGTAGTGAGTATATTTTCATTTTTACATTTATACCATTGGGCAGTGAAGAAAACATAATTATATTTTTACCACAAAAAAATGTTTTACCCTCAGATTTTACATTTTCTCACAGGGCAATGGGTAAAAATGGTGCCGAAATGTGTCACACAATTTCTTCTCCACGTGGCAATACCCTATATATGGCTGTACCGTACCGCTTAGCCATACGGCGAGATCTGGGAGGGAAGGAGCGCTATTTGACAATTGGAAAACAAATTATTGTAGAATAAGCATTTCTATTTGGGAGCACAACATTTTCTGAATTTCTTTTGGTGGGCAAGGGCCATTTTGCTTTTCCAGAGCCTTTCTGCTACCAGTAACTTGGAAGTCTCTTATATTTTTAACAGATAACGGACCTGAGTTGAAGCTTTTATTGGGAACATTTTACATATTGTTTATCCGGCGCTCTATGCTGAGCACTTACATCGGGGTTTCCATCTAAATTTCCAAGTGATGTAATTCAGATGAAACCCCTGCGGGATCCATTCACTGTAATGAGGCAGCAGAGTTACTCTGGACTCCGTCTGGCCTCTGTTTAGCGGTGTCCTTTTTTTCAGAAGTGCACAAAACTGTGGCCAACTGCACTTTTATGCACGCCTAAAAAATCTGACACTGTGGGATCACAGGCCGGACGGCATCCACAGTACCTATATCTGCTTCATTACAGGGAATCTTCCGTCATGGGTTCCATCTGAATCACGTATTTCAAATATTTACACGGAAACTCTGGTGTAAGTGCTCAGCGCAGAGCACAGGATAAATGTGAGCAGAGCCTTACTGCGATCTTTGGGAGACATAATAAACAAATCAGTAGCAGGTGAAGAATTGGTTTTATTTATTTTTTACGCCGTTCCTCGTGCATTATAAGTGATGAGATTACTTTATTCTTCGGGTCGGTGCGATTACAGAGATACCAGATTTATATCGGGTTTTTATGACTGACAGCTGTCACACACTAAAAGACACTTTTTTTTGCAAAATCTAGTTTTTGCATCGCCATATTTTGAGAGCTATAATTTTTCCATATTTCGGCCGACAGAGTCATGTGATGGCTTGTTTTTTGCAGGACGAGTTGACATTTTTATTGGTACCATTTTTGGGTACGTGACATTTTTTGATCGCTTTCTATTCCATTTTTTGGGAGGTAAAATTAACAAAAACCAACAATTCAGGAATTGTTTTTTGAGGTTTTTTTTATGCCGTTCTGCATGTGGTAAAAGTGATAAGGCAGCATTATTCTTAGGGTCAGTACGTTTACAGCGATACTACACTTACCGTATATATTTTTTTAATGTTTTGGCGCTTTTACACAATAAAACAATTTTATAGAAAAAATAATTTTTTTGCATCGCTTTATTCTGAGAGCTATAACTTTTTTATTTTTCGGCTGATGGAGCTGTATGGCGGCTTTTTTTTTGCGGAACAAGATGGCGTTTTCAGTGGTACTATTTTTATTTCCATTTTGCTTTTTGATCACATTTTTTTCCACTTTTTGTTTGGCGATATGATGAAAAAGCATAGTTTTTTGCTCCGTTTTTTATTTATTTTTATTACGGTGTCCACAGAAGGAGTAAATTAGTGTGACAGTTTTATAGATCGGGTTGTTTCGGACGCGGCAATACAAAATATGTGTACTTTTTTTGTTTTTTGCATAAATATACGGATTTATTGGTTTAATATTTTATTTATTTATTTTTATTTATTTTGTGAATTTTTTTAACAGTTTGAAAACATTTTTTAGACTTTTTTTTACATTTTTACTTAGTCCCTGTATGGGACATTCATTTTTGTTTTTCTAATCACTGTCCTCATGCAATGCAATAGACATATATTGCATTGCATGAGAGCTTTGCTGACAGTGTAAAACTGTCATTTTACACTGAGCCTAGCAGGACTCTGTACATGGCAGACCCGGGGGTGGTCATGTGACCTCCGGCTGCCATGACAACGGTAGGTCCTCTTAGACATCAGGGGGCCATCGGAGAGGTAAGTGGACGACCCCCTCTCCTCTCACTATTTTCTAAATGCCGCGATCGCTATAGATCGCGGCATCTGGAAGATAGCAAAGGATTAACATCATATGGACCTGATCCAGTCAGGTCCCGACAATGTCCCCTGTCACTGCTACTGATCTGAACGGCAACCGCAGCAACTGCAGGACCCTGGGGGTCCTGAGCGCTGCAGGACCACTGACCGTTTATAAACGTCGGCGCTGCCCAGAGCCCAAGCAGCGCCGACGTTTAGATACAGTGGGCGGTCGGGAAGCGGTTAAACTGTATGATTATCGTGAAGGAGAATTCATAGGAATGCTTGTTTCCCGCTGCTATTGCAGTGTTAGCAGACTGCTGATCACCCAACAAATGAGTGGAATGCTCGTTTTTTGGGTGAAATGATTCCTTTGATTCGCTTAAAAGATCCTCGTTCCTGGCAGCACATCGTTCTTTTTTATACAGGACATGTGCTGCCAAGAATAATGGCAGTATATATGCACAGAACAATCTATTACAGATCAATCTACGCACATATTATATGCTGTCTGTCAGTCTAAACCAGTTATTTAACAAATGATTATCATTAGCAAACATGTAGCCAATCAGCACTTGTTTAATGCCACCGGTGGGGTAGTGTAAACATGGGCTAAATATCTGAGTGCTTCATACATGCAACTGAGATATTAACTCGACTGTAATAATCATGCATTCTCTCCTGGTCAGGCTGTTATTTTTAATTACCCCCCCTTACAGGTAACCGAAGTAGAAGGAAAGATAGTTCATGTACGAATGGAACTGTCTGCACCGGCACAACCTGTTCTGTTCTCTGTTTAGGATGAGTTTTGCGTTTATTAATGTGGTACCAGCCATTTTTAAAAATCCGATAATTACCCCACTATGTGAGTATATAAATACTATTTGAGAATTTTCATTTTCTTTTTTCCCAGCGAGCCCTTTTAAGATTTTAATCCAGACACATTTTGCTGCAGTGAAGACCCCTTCCTCTTACAGACAATTTTCATGTTTCGTTTTTTCACCCACCTTCCACCAAGAGTCGTTAATCTTTTATTTTTGCATCAATGTAGGCATATAAAGGCTTGTTTTTTTGCATATCAAGTTGAAGTTTTGAGTGACACCATTCACTGTGCCATAAAAATTACCTTATAAATAGATTCATCAGGTAAGTATGATTATGGCAATACCAAACTTTTAAAAACTTTTTTTCATGTATTGAAGTGATGGAAAAGAATGTGAACATTTTGTAAAAAAAAAATTGGTTTGTGTTGCTATTTTCCATGGTGAGCTGACATTTTTATTGATACCAATACGTGGTATATGTGAAATTTTGATCACTTTGGATTTTTTTTTTTGAAACTTGAGACTAACAATTCAGGCAGGTGATTTTTTTTCCCCCTCTCTAGAGCGTTTACCATACAAGTTAGTTAATTTTATATTTTAATAAACTAGAATTTTATGGAGGTGTCACTACATAATCCGTTTATTTATTTTTTTTAATTGATTTGGTTGAATCAAACTTTTGTTTGTTTATATTTTTAAAATTGCCCTTTATTTTTACATCCCCTTTAGAGACTTGAACCTGTAGTCATTTGATCACATGTTCTATGTACTGCAATATCATAGTATTTTAATATATAGTAAAAATTACTTTCTCTTATAATGCCCAGCAACATGTGCTTCAGGTGTTATCTGAATGACTTAACATTGAAGTTTGTTGTTTTGAGTGTCAAGCCATAAGTTAAAGGGACTTTGTCAGCAGAGCATGACTGTTCAAGCCAAGAACAGGTGCTAAGTAGAGATGAGCGTTGTTCTACTCGAACTGTTCGCCAATCTCAAATTCGAGCTGTTTTGGGCGGTGTTCGAGCCGGTCGGCGAACACGAACAATTTGAGAAAAATTCGGCTGTTCGAGGTTATGTTCGATAACTGTTCGTGCACCAAAATCATAACTGGATTTTTTCTCAGTAATGATGAAAATTAATGTTAATACGCAGTTTGAGTGTACAGCGGGGCGGGGGGAGGGGCAGGGGATGGATCTCTGCAGGAACAATGAAGATCTCCATTTTTTTTTCTCTTTCCCGCATTTGCAGTGGGGAGGTGCAATCTGTCAGCCTATCAGCAGCGCACACACGGAGCAAAGTGCTTTTTTTCACACAAGCAAGGGCATGTGTGATTGGCAGTGTATGTCACATGTCCTTGCCCTATAAGACCAAGCCATTTTCCCCGTCGCCACCATTTTCTCACTGCTGCAGCTGCGTGTTAGACGGCACCGCTGTTGCTGTGTGCGCTATACCTTGTTAATTTCAAGCCAATTTTCGCACAAATATACAGATAGCTTGGGAGTAGGGAATAGTTGTGATTGCAGTCCTTTTAAGGACTAGGTTACAGCATTTCCTACGACTTTTATCAGGCAGGTCTGTGCTCTTAAATAGATAGATTGTGGGAGTAAAGACTAATTGTAATTGGAGTCCTTTTCAGGACTAGGTTACATCAGTTCCTATCAGTTTTTGCCAGGCAGGTCTGTGCCAGTGCTGTGCAAGTTTTTTTCACAGCATTTGGCTGAATCTAGCAAAGCTAATCCTTTTTGGCCTATTGCAGAGTGTGTTAGTCAGTGGAGTAGCCTATCTGTGTTGCAAGATATACCACCTGTGTATAGAATACCAATTTTTTTACTGCACCTAGTGAAGTAAAATCTTTTGGGCATAGCATCATTCTATTAGTCCATCTATACAGACCTCCATCAGGTTGCAAATTGAATATAATTTTTTTCTGCATCTAGCTCTGAAAAAATATTTGGGCTTCTAGCGGTGTGTGGGACTTGGTCTATTAGTCCATCTATACTGACCTCCATCAGGTTGCAAATTAAAAATAATTTTTTTCTGCATCTAGCTCTGAAAAAATATTTGGGCTTCTAGCAGTGTGTGGGACTTGGTCTATTAGTCCATCTATACTGACCTCCATCAGGTTGCAAATTAAAAATAATTTTTTTCTTCATTTATCTCTGAAAAAATATTTGGGCTTCTAGCAGCGTGTGGGACTTGTTCTATTAGTCCATCTATACTGACCTCCATCAGGTTGCAAATTAAAAATAATTTTTTTCTGCATCTAGCTCTGAAAAAATATTTGGGCTTCTATCAGTGTGTGGGACTTGGTCTATTAGTCCATCTATACTGACCTCCATCAGGTTGCAAATTAAAAATAATTTTTTTCTGCATCTAGCTCTGAAAAAATATTTGCGCTTCTAGCAGTGTGTGGGACTTGGTCTATTAGTCCATCTATACTGACCTCCATCAGGTTGCAAATTGAATAAAAAAAATTTCTGCATCTAGCTCTGAAAAAATATTTGGGCTTCTAGCGGTGTGTGGGACTTGGTCTATTAGTCCATCTATACTGACCTCCATCAGGTTGCAAATTAAAAATAATTTTTTTCTGCATCTAGCTCTGAAAAAATATTTGGGCTTCTAGCAGTGTGTGGGACTTGGTATATTAGTCCATCTATACTGACCTCCATCAGGTTGCAAATTAAAAATAATTTTTTTCTTCATTTAGCTCTGAAAAAATATTTGGGCTTCTAGCAGTGTGTGGGACTTGTTCTATTAGTCCTTCTATACTGACGTCCAGCAGGTTGCAAATTGAATATAATTTTTTTCTGCATCTAGCTCTGAAAAAATATTTGGGCTTCTAGCGGTGTGTGGGACTTGGTCTATTAGTCCATCTATACTGACCTCCATCAGGTTGCAAATTAAAAATAATTTTTTTCTGCATCTAGCTCTGAAAAAATATTTGGGCTTCTAGCAGTGTGTGGGACTTGGTCTATTAGTCCATCTATACTGACCTCCATCAGGTTGCAAATTAAAAATAATTTTTTTCTGCATCTAGCTCTGAAAAAATATTTGGGCTTCTAGCAGTGTGTGGGACTTGGTCTATTAGTCTATCTATACTGACCTCCATCAGGTTGCAAATTAAAAATAATTTTTTTCTTCATTTAGCTCTGAAAAAATATTTGGGCTTCTAGCAGTGTGTGGGACTTGTTCTATTAGTCCTTCTATACTGACCTACAGCAGGTTGCAAATTGAATATAATTTTTTTCTGCATCTAGCTCTGAAAAAATATTTGGGCTTCTAGCGGTGTGTGGGACTTGGTCTATTAGTCCATCTATACTGACCTCCATCAGGTTGCAAATTAAAAATAATTTTTTTCTGCATCTAGCTCTGTAAAAATATTTGGGCTTCTAGCGGTGTGTGGGACTTGGTCTATTAGTCCATCTATACTGACCTCCATCAGGTTGCAAATTAAAAATAATTTTTTTCTGCATCTAGCTCTGAAAAAATATTTGGGCTTCTAGCAGTGTGTGGGACTTGGTCTATTAGTCCATCTATACTGACCTCCATCAGGTTGCAAATTGAATAAAAAAAATTTCTGCATCTAGCTCTGAAAAAATATTTGGGCTTCTAGCGGTGTGTGGGACTTGGTCTATTAGTCCATCTATACTGACCTCCATCAGGTTGCAAATTAAAAATAATTTTTTTCTGCATCTAACCCAGCCAATAGTTTTGGCCTAATACCACAGTTTGGCCACTCAGCTCTGCTCGGTTACCATCCATTGTTTTTTTGTGCAAACAACTCTAGAGTTGTGAATTAGTTAACCACCAAAATGAGTGGAAAAAGGCCTGCTGCTGGTGGAAAGGGGAATAGGCGTGTTGGGAAGGGGAAAAAAGGTTGTGTCTGTGGGGTAGGTGCAGAAGAAAGACCATCTTCCAGCCAAACTAAAATGTCTACTTCTTTTAGCGGACAATGTGATAAGATCCCTTTCTTACGGCCACGCCAATCGCTACAAATTCCAGATGAGGCACAAAAACAGCAGGTGCTTCAACGGATATCAAGTGCTCCTTTAAGTGGGCTCTCCTCCACATCAACTTCAACATCACAAATACTCCAGTCCTCAAAGGTGTCACCCAAATCGCACTTGCTTCCTCACAGCTCCCAAATCTCCAGCTGCCCGTCTGAGTATGAGGTAGAACAGATGGTTGAGTCTGCAGAGCTGTTTACTCATACTATAGCCTGGGAATCAGAGGTCGACTCCAGCGCTTCTGTGAATCCAGACGAGGAAATGATCTGCACTTATGCCCAGAATCTTTATGAGTCGGATCCAGGACCAGACGCAGAAGGTTCTGACCATAATGTAGACCCTCATTCCCAAACTGTAACTCCTGTTGGTGGAGACAATGAGGAAGACGATGATAAGACTCAAATACCTGATTGGAGCGACAACTTTAGTTTTTTGTCAGGGCAGGAACAGGTTGGCTCTGAGGACGACGGGTGTGATAACGCACAGGGTGATGATGATGAGGTCGGAGATCCCACTTACTGTCAACCCACAGTCAGCCAAGAGATGAGGTCAGCAGAGGAGGTGGAGGAAGATGCTAGTGACGACGAGGTCAGGTTGCGCCTTCCTGGACAGAGACGTAGTACTGGAAGCACGTCAACAACTGCATCCTCAAACACAACTCTGCCTCTCACCACAAGTCGTGGTGGCTCTTCAGGTCGCATGGGTGCTAAGCCTTGCATAGCCTGGGCATTTTTTCAGATCGATAAAGATGACCCAACTCGTGTTATCTGTAACATTTGTCAGCAAAAGCTAAGTAGAGGCCAAAAAATACATAGTTTGAGTACTTCATGCATGAACCGGCACATGGACATGAAGCATAAGTTGCAGTGGGAAGCTCAGTGTGCTACAATGCGGTCTAGCCGGCCGGGCCAACCACCGTCTGCCATATCTTGTGCATCCGCGGCCTCTTCATCCTCTGTGACTGGGGGGACAGCAGTCACACCTGTTTTGGGGTGCAGACCTGCCACCTCTTTACCCGCAACAGCCAGCGTGATTGGCAGGTCATCAGTTTCTTTGGAGGTGGTAACACCAGCTGGTCTTGAGCGCTGTCCGACATCGATAGCACCACCTTTGGATCAAGGCAACCTAACATGTCCGCCTGCATCTTCCTCACAGACCGGCAGTTTGCCAGGGACACCCTTATCAACCCCGTCTAAGCACAATAGCCAGCCCTCGGTCCCTCAGATGTGGACAAGTAAAAGACCATTTCCTCCTAGCCATGAGAAAGCTAAGAGGTTGAATTTCACTATCTGCAAGCTCTTGGCTACAGAAATGCTGCCTTTCCGCCTGGTGGACACAGAGGATTTTCGAGACCTTATGTCCGTCGCAGTGCCCCAGTACCAGATGCCCAGTCGGCACTACTTGTCAAAGAAAGGTGTGCCTGCGCTTCACCAGCATGTCGCACACAACATCACCGCTTCTTTGAGAAACTCTGTGTGTGACAGGGTGCATTTCACCACAGACACTTGGACGAGTAGGCATGGACAGGGGCGTTACATGTCGCTGACTGGGCACTGGGTAACTATGGTGACAGCAGGACAAGGGGCTGCTGTCCAAGTCTTGCCGTCCCCACGAGTTGTGCGTCAATCCTCTTTATGTCAAAGTTCCTCCACTGCTTCTGCCTCCTCAACCTCCTCTCGGTCTTCCACCTGCACCCAAAGCCTGTCTGGTCATGCCACAAGCTTTCTAACTGCGCAGAAGGGATCCTGCACACCTCCTTACTATGCTGGCAGTAGGGCTCAACGTCATCAGGCGGTTTTTACATTGAAATGTCTGGGAAATGTGAGTCACACAGCTGAGGAGTTGTGGTCAGCTCTGGAGAACCAATTTCATGAATGGTTGTTTCCACTGGACCTGAAACCAGGGAAGGCCGTGTGCGACAATGCTGCAAACCTGGGTGCGGCCCTTCGCCGGGGCAATGTCACACACGTGCCTTGTATGGCTCACGTGTTGAACCTGGTTGTCCAGCAATTTTTAGCCCACTATCCCAGACTAGATGGCCTTCTGCAGAGGGCACGGTCGCTGTGTGCTCACTTCCGCCGTTCGCATCCCGCAGCTCAGCGACTTACATCTCTACAGAAGTCGTTGGGCCTGCCACTTCACCGGCTAAAATGCGATGTGCCTACCCGGTGGAATTCAACTCTGCACATGTTGCAGCGACTGTGGCAGCACCGACAAGCCCTGGTGCAATACGTTCTGACGTATAGCCTGGGCCAACGAGATTCAGAGGTGGGGCAAATCACGCTGGAGGAGTGGTCTCAGATCAGGGACCTATGCACCCTTCTGCACAGTTTTGAAATGGCGACGAAGATGTTTAGTGCTGACGATGCCATTATCAGCATGACTATTCCGGTGATTTACATGCTGGAGCACATGTTAAACAGAATTCGGAGTCAGGTGGTGGCACAAGAGGAGGTGGAGGAAGTAGAGGAGGAGGAGTTGTATGCGGAAGGGCTAACATCTGCAAGGTCCAGACGGTCGGCAGCACCAAGGCGGCAGGCATGTGAGGGTGGGGGAGATGGTTTTACCAGGGCGCATGGTAGCAGCCAAACTAGTGAGGAAGGTGCAGGAGCCCAGGAAGAAGTGGAGGACGAACTGATGGAAGACTCATCAGATGAGGGAGACCTTGATCACATTTCTGTTGTGCGAGGTTGGGGGGAGAGGACAGAGGAAGGAAGCATGATTGTTACCTCGCCACCAACACAACAGGGACTTGGTGCTCCTGGATGCGCAACACACATGAGTGCCTTCTTGCTGCACTACCTGCAACATGACCCTCGAATTGTGAGAATTAGAAATAATCCTGACTACTGGGTTGCCACACTGTTAGATCCCCGGTACAAAAGTAAATTTGCAGAAATTATTCCTGCCATAGAAAGGGATGCACGCATGCAGGAGTATCAGCAGAGACTGTTGCAGAATCTTACATGTGCTTTTCCACAAAATACCAGTGGTGCACGTAGTGAATCTCACAGTTCCAACTTGCCAACCGTGGGACCGTCAAGTGTTCAGCACTCAAACCGTAACAGAACCACAGTATCTGCTGGTAACATCAATTTTGCGGAATCATTTCACCACTTTTTTAGCCCATCCTTTGCAAGGCCACAGGAGACAAGAAGTCTGACACATAGTCAACGCCTAGAGACGATGGTACAGGAGTATCTCCAAGTAAACATTGAAGCCACGACTGTGTCACTGGACCCTTGCTCTTTTTGGGCTTCCAATCTGGATAAATGGCCGGAGCTAGCCACTTACGCCTTGGAGATCTTGTCATGCCCCGCAGCCAGCGTTCTGTCTGAACGTGTGTTCAGCGCTGCTGGTGGTGTGCTGACAGATAAGCGCACGCGGCTCTCCACTGATAATGTAGACAGACTCACGTTCATAAAGATGAACAAATCATGGATCCGAAACGACTTTTCTACCCCTGTGTCATCCTGGGGAGAGTAAAAGCTTGATGATTGGTTAAAATCACCCTACCAACCGTTTTAAGCTTTCAAATTACTAATCATGTTTATCTGTATCTTGACTGGAAAATAATTTGGGCTTTGTAGCAGTGTGCAGCACTGATCCTATTAGGCCATCTATAATAAGCTTCACCAGATTTAAAATTAAAAATAATTTTTAGCTGCATCTAGCCCGGAAAATAATTTTGGGGCTCCGAGATGCGCAAGACACATAAGTGCCTTCTTGCTGCACTACCTGCAGCATGACCCTCATATTGTCAGAATTCGAAGTAATCATGACTACTGGGTTGCCACACTCTTAGATCCCCCAAACTTTTCGATCAACCTTTTCATTTTAATAAAGACCAAAAAAATGGTCATTTTTGAAATTATAAGCATTAGCAGGTTGTTAGAAACTGAAATCAAACAGTTTTCAACTCAAAACTTTATTCTAGGTGATGTTACATTTTCACATAGGACCCCTTGTTCGAAAGGAGCTTCTGAACTCTCTCGTCCATTGAATTTGTCAGGTTTTGGATGGTTTCTGCTTCAATTGTTTTGCATGAGGACAGAATACCCTCCCAGAGCTGTTGTTTAGATGTGAACTGCCTCCCGCCATCATAGACACTCCTTTTAATGATGCTCCAAAGGTTCTGAATGGGGTAGAGGTCAGGGGAGCATGGGGGTCACACCATAAGTTTGTCCCCTTTTATGCCCATATCAGCCAGAGATGCAGATGTTTTATGTGCAGCATGAGATGGTGCATTATCATGCAGAAAAATGTTCTTGCTGTGAAATACACGGTTCTTCTTCTTGAACCATGGCAGGAAGTGCTGTTTGAGAAAATCCACATACATTATGGAGTTCATCTTTAGCGCCTTCAGGGATCCTAAAGGGGCCGACAATCTCTCTCGCCATGATTCCAGCCCAAAACATTACTCCACCTACTCCTTGTTGGCGCTGTAGCCGTGTTTGCGTGGGGTGTCCATCAACCAGCCATCCTCCACTCCATTCATCTGGACCATCGAGCGCTGCACGGCACTCATCCGTGAACAAAACAGTTTTGAAATCAGTCTTCATGTAATGTTTGGCCCACTGGAGCCGTTTCTGCTTGTGTGAAGTGGATAGAGGAGGTCGACAGGATGGCGTATGCACAGCTGCAAACCTCTGAAGGACCCTGCATCTTGTTGTTCGGGGGACGTTGGAGGCACAAGCAGCTTCAAAAACTTGTCTGCTGCTATGACAAGGCTTTTTTGCCGCTGCTCTTTCAACCTGACGTAATTGCCTGTAGGAAAGAGTCCTCAATTTGCCCTTATCAGCACGCACACGTGTGTACTGTGAATCAGCTACATACTTCTTGATTGCCAAGACACTTCATCCTGATCATCGCACAATGTTGATTGTAGTCATGCCTTGACCTAAACACTCCACAATTTGTTGCTTCTCAGCAGCCGACACATCCTTTTTCTTTCCCATTTTGGCAGAAAATGTAGGCTGCTTAATAATGTGAGAGAGCCTTCTTAAGTAGTGTTGCCTTTCATTGGACACACCTGCCAAACTAATTAGCACAGGTGTCTGCAATTGCTTACAGTGATATAAAGAGCCCTGACACACATCACCATCAATGAGTTTAACTGACAAACAAACAAATTCTTCCCTTATCACTCCTAAACACTTTTTGCATAATAATTTGGAACGCGGTGTACATGTGCTTTTCCACAAAACACCAGTGGTTCACGTAGTGAATCTTACAGTTCTAACTTGCCAACCGTGGTCTGTATGGAATTGTTCAATAAAGGGCCCAAAATTAAGATAACATAGATGGGAGAGGTCTCTATGAATAGGAATTCCTAAGTATTTGATACCCTGTGAGGGCCAGGCAAAGGGAAAGTTGGACTGGATGGAATCCTATATGGATTTAGGGAGGGAGACATCGAGGGCCTCAGACTTCGCTGCATTGATTTTAAAATTTTACCATGTAACAAAGTGATCTATTTCAGCCATAACAGCAGGGATGGATATATTTGATTGAGTGATATATACTAGGACATCATCAGCAAATAGAGAGCACTTGTACTCGGTGCCTCCCACCTCAATCCACCTAATATTGGGGTTATGGCGAATTGATGAGAGCAGGTGCTCCGTCACTAGGATGTATAAGAGAGGGGACAGAGGACATCCCTGCCTTGTCCCATTGGTGATTGTGAAAGGTGATGAAAATGTTCTGACGCACCCCCTGGGCCTTGGGACACCCGGAGCCGGACCCTTTTTGGTGGATGCTGGTGGTTGTAGTCTTCGTGGCGGCGATCCGGTTCCGTGGCTCAGGGCGGTCAAACCAGTGGCGGAACTATTTATGTGGTTTTGATGTTTAAATGTCCGACTACGCCACCCGTGGATTGCGGTCAGAGTGAACCGCCGCTACAGGGCAGACCGCTAAGGCTGGTGTTGTGGGTGCAGCAGAGCGTAGCATAACTCCCCACGGGAGGAGTATAGCCTCAGGGCAGTGTATGCGGAGGATGGGGGTGATGGTGCAGGGCAGCAGCAGTAACGACACGGAGTCAGTGATGCAGTTCAGGGCCTTTACTCACAGTTCTTATTATCCAGACCACGTCTGCAGGTAACGGCTGCCCACGTCGTACTGTGCTCACCAGGTGAGGGGCTCAGACAACTCCCAGATAACTTTGGAGCGCTTCACAGGACCCCCTTTGTGTGTCCTTTGTCTGGCCTTTCTTACCAACACTTCTGTCCGGCTGCCTCGGGCCTCCTCTTGGTAAACTTGGCGCCAGTTTCCCTGACCCTATGTGGTGCCTTCCTAGCGGGTGGAGCAAGGGGCTGCGCCACATAAAATGTCAGAGCCTCCGGTTTCTAGCTGAGGGTCGTTTCCTGCCTCCACTAGTTCGGGGACCGGTCTCCCCCTTTGGCCTGACCCCTCCACGCAGGTGGATTCGGGCGTGCGGTGGCGACTCGCCCGTCCGCACCCCTGGGATCCCTTCATTCCTCGTTCCTGGAGCCTTCTCTGCTCCTCTTCCTTCCTTCTCCCTCTTGCAGGCCTGGGCCTCTGTTACTAGGCCCGCCTCCGGAGCAGAGCTCATGCAGAGCCCCTGCTCCCTGCCACTTCTGCTCAGACTTCTCTGCACTGAACTAAGATGGTGCCCACCTTTTATACTCCCTTCTCAATGCACCCAGGAACTGCTTCCTCCCTGCTCCTGCACTGCAGGGTTCCCCTTCCTCAGTGTTCCCTCCCCCCACTCCAGCCAGGGACAGGGACTGTCGTGCCCATCTCAGGGGCATATTGGTCGCCCTGCCCCACGGCAATGTGGTGTAATGCATGCAGGTGTCGGGTCCTGATCCACACTCCATCCTTATCTGAGAGTGAGATATCACACCTCTGGGTGAGGTGCAATACGTCTGTAGCAACCGAGCCCTCGGTGCTACAGTTCCATTTATCTTCAGCCTAGGTGACGTATTGTGATACAGGGCCGTGATTTTGGCTATAAAAGGGTCCCCTAGACCCCTACCCCAAGCTTTTTAAGAGAATCATATATGGCGTGCCAGGAGACTCTATGGAATGCTTTCTCAGCATCCAACGAGAGTATCTACTTACAAATTTTTAACTGCATCTAGCCCAGGAAATACTTTGTGCCTAGTAGCAGTGTCTGCTAGTCAGCGGATTATCCCGGCTGTTAAGCAAGCTACACCACCTGTAGTTTGGACACTTAATTTTTTCAAAGGAAATGCTTCGGGACCACGGGATACTTAGTGAAGAGCATCAGGAGGCACCCCAAGGCATAGGGGCTGGGACTGGCACTAGGATGCCTTGCGGTGGACAGCCGAGCTCGATCCTTATAAAAGCTTTTTAACTGCAGCAGCTTTAGTGGACGCTACTGGAGCTGGAATTACGCGGCTGCTGGCATGAGACTTGCCCTCCAATAGATCCTTGTAAATGGATTTAAAGTGTATTCATTCAAATTAGAGGGACAATTTAAATTAAAAGCTTAGAGCTGCCTCCACCACAGGGGGGCTCTCTCGACCCACCAGCGGACAGGCACCAGTATTGGGAGAGGTGGGCTGGCCGTCAGGGTTCACCGCGGCTCTGGCACAAACCCGGCGACACGGAGGTGGCACGGGCAGGAGCGGACTGGCCGTCTCGGCTTCTCACTTTTTGGATTTTAGAAGGGCATGACATGCCTATATCTGTGTCTCCCCCTCCTTTTACTCCTCCACCTCTTTTCTTTTCGCATGACTATATGTACTTGTCACTTTTCCATGTGTTAGTTGTGTCTTCTGAGCAGTTTGTCAGCTTTTGGACACCTTTGAAGGTGTTTTCTATGTGTTTCTATGTGTTTTTGTTTGCCTGCCATTGGTTTTAACGGTGTTCGAAGGTGTTCGATGAACAGTTCGACGAACAGTTCGGCGAACACACGGGTGTTCGACGAACCGAACCGAACTCGAACACTACGGGGGTGGCTCAACACTAGTGCTAAGGCCTGGTCAAACATTTAACTACACCTTGTCACCTGCTTGTTTTCCCTCTATCTCTACCCCACTGCCTCCCCTTCTTTGACAGCTCTAGCTGAGAAGTGCAGAAATAGGTGGAAAAAAAAAACAGGTGTGAAGGTGTAAATGTTTGGCCCCACCATGAAGCACCAAGCATCTGTAGTTGGTTTGAACAATCATTCTGTTCTGACCGAGTCCCTTTAAAATAACAGATTGGCTACACATCTCTGCTGTGATTTGTGTCCTAATAATCTAAGCTACCACTGATGGGGTATAGATCAGTTGTCTGGCTGTAATGTCTGCCTGAGGCCAAAGGCTCAAAAGGCTGCCTCTGACAATCTTGGCACAAGCCACTCCATCTGACAGACTCCAAAGAAATCCCAATACCCTTTAACCCCTGTACAAGGATCTGGTTTTACAATAGGATCCAGTGGAATGCTATCATGGAAGGGCTGCTGTCTGGAAGTGGGAATGGTCGCTGAGTAGGGTCTGAGCAGAGAGGTCACGTCAAGGACAAAATCAGGATCTGTACGAATAGTCATAAACAAGCTGGGGTCAAAGCAGGAATACGCTAAACCAAACAGGAGAAGAAGACCTACACCTAGCCAGGAACACTAAGCTATATCTGACAGCTTGCAGCAGCAAGCTTGAAGCCTTAGTAGGATGTGGTGCTCTCCAATTGGCTGGATCAGGGAGCTGATAAATTCAGGTAGACAGCACACACCCCTATACTGCCACACTGGATGGCACTTCAGTTCCCTTCTACTCTAACCTTAGTGGCTGGACAGAGCCTGCTGTCCAAAGCTTCTGTTTCCGGCATCTCTATCACCAGTGCCGCCAGCAGAGTGAATATGATGGAGCTGGTTCTGATGGTGACGTGACACTGGAATGATTGACTTTTCAACTACAATATCTATTTTGTACTGGTTATCTACATAACCCTTATTTCAACTAATAGCTATTATTGCTTTAGAATCGTCCAGACTCTATAGAGATGAAAACATTAATGGATCGGTGAAATCCACCAACACAGACTTAAATATTGTGAACAGCTACACGGCAGGGTTACCGACTTGACTTTTTTATTTTTTCTGGACAGCTTATCAAAAAATCACGGATAGACAATATTTTTTTACAGACACACTGGAAAACTATAGTAAATCATTATGATTATACAGTAAGTGATACAAGTCTACAGACCATAATTTTGATGTGTAGACATTATTTGTAATTAGTGTTGAGCCACCCCCGTAGTGTTCGAGTTCGGTTCGGTTCGTCGAACACCCGTGTGTTCGCCGAACTGTTCGTCGAACTGTTCGTCGAACACCTTCGAACACTGTTAAAACCAATGGCAGGCAAACAAAAACACATAGAAACACATAGAAAACACCTTCAAAGGTGTCCAAAAGCTGCCAAACTGCTCAGAAGACACAACTAACACATGGAAAAGTGACAAGTACATATAGTCATGCGAAAAGAAAAGAGGTGGAGGAGTAAAAGGAGGGGGAGACACAGATATAGGCATGTCATGCCCTTCTAAAATCCAAAAAGTGAGAAGCCGACACGTTCAGTCCGCTCCTGCCCGTGCCACCTCCGCGTCGCCGGGTTTGTGCCAGAGCCGCGGTGAACCCTGACGGCCAGCCCCCCTCTCCCAATACTGGTGCCTGTCCGCTGGTGGGTCGAGCGAGCCCCCCTGTGGTGGAGGCAGCTCTAAGCTTTTTAATTTAAATTGTCTCTCTAATTTGAATGAATACACTTTAAATCCATTTACAAGGATCTATTGGAGGGCAAGTCTCATGCCAGCAGCCGCGTAATTCCAGCTCCAGTAGCGTCCACTAAAGCTGCTGCAGTTAAAAAGCTTTTATAAGGATCGAGCTCGGCTGTCCACCGCAAGTCATTCTACTGCCAGTCCCAGCCCCTATGCCTTGGGGTGCCTGCTGATGCTCTTCACTGAGTATCCCGTGGTCTCGAAGCATTTCCTTTGAAAAAATTAAGTGTCCAAACTACAGGTGGTGTAGCTTGCTTAACAGCCGGGATAATCCGCTGACTAGCAGACACTGCTACTAGGCACAAAGTATTTCCTGGGCTAGATGCAGTTAAAAATTTGTAATTAGATACTCTCGTTGGATGCTGAGAAAGCATTCCATAGAGTCTCCTGGCACGCCATATATGATTCTCTTAAAAAGCTTGGGGTAGCGGTCTAGGGGACCCTTTTATAGCCAAAATCACGGCCCTGTATCGCAATACGTCACCTAGGCTGAAGATAAATGGAACTGTAGCACCCTGAGGGCTCGGTTGCTACAGAGGTATTGCACCTCACCCAGAGGTGTGATATCTCACTCTCAGGTAAGGATGTAGTGTGGATCAGGACCCGACACCTGCATGCATTACACCACATTGCCATGGGGCAGGGCGACCAATATGCCCCTGAGATGGGCACGACAGTCCCTGTCCCTGGCTGGAGTGGGGGGAGGGAACACTGAGGAAGGGGAACCCTGTAGTGCAGGAGCAGGGAGGAAGCAGTTCCTGGGTGCATTGAGAAGGGAGTATAAAAGGTGGGCACCATCTTAGTTCAGTGCAGAGAAGTCTGAGCAGAAGTGGCAGGGAGCAGGGGCTCTGCATGAGCTCTGCTCCGGAGGCGGGCCTAGTAACAGAGGCCCAGGCCTGGAAGAGGGAGAAGGAAGGAAGAGGAGCGGAGAAGGCTCCAGGAACGAGGAACGAAGGGATCCCAGGGGTGCGGACGGGCGAGTCGCCACCGCACGCCCGAATCCACCTGCGTGGAGGGGTCAGGCCAAACGGAGAGACCGGTCCCCGAAACTAGTGGAGGCAGGAAACGACCCTCAGCTAGAAACAGGAGGCTGTGACATTTAATGTGGCGCAGCCCCTCGCTACACCTGCTAGGAAGGCACCACATAGGGTCAGGGAAACTGGCGGCAAGTTTACCAAGAGGAGGCCCGAGGCAGCCGGACAGAAGGGTTGGTAAGAAAGGCCAGACAAAGGACACACAAAGGGGGTCCTGTGAAGCGCTCCAAAGTTATCTGGGAGTTGTCTGAGCCCCTCACCTGGTGAGCACAGTACGACGTGGGCAGCCGTTACCTGCAGACGTGGTCTGGATAATAAGAACTGTGAGTAAAGGCCCTGGACTGCATCACTGACTCCGTGTCGTTACTGCTGCTGCCCTGCACCATCACCCCCATCCTCCGCATACACTGCCCTGAGGCTATACTCCTCCCGTGGGGAGTTATGCTACGCTCTGCTGCACCCACAACACCAGCCTCAGCGGTCTGCCCTGGAGCGGCGGTTCACTCTGACCGCAATCCACGGGTGGCGTAGTCGGACATTTAAACATCAAAACCACATAAATAGTTCCGCCACTGGTTTGACCGCCCTGAGCCACGGAACCGGGTCGCCGCCACGGAGACTACAACCACCAGCATCCACCAAAAAGGGTCCGGCTCCGGGTGTCCCAAGGCCCAGGGGGCGCGTCAGAACATTTTCATCACCTTTCACAATCACCAATGGGACAAGGCAGGGATGTTCTCTGTCCCCTCTCTTATACATCCTAGTGACGGAGCACCTGCTCTCATCAATTCGCCATAACCCCAATATTAGGTGGATTGAGGTGGGAGGCACCGAGTACAAGTGCTCTCTATTTGCTGATGATGTCCTAGTATATATCACTCAATCACATATATCCATCCATGCTGTTATGGCTGAAATAGATCACTTTGTTACATGGTCAAATTTTAAAATCAATGCAGCGAAGTCTGAGGCCCTCGATGTCTCCCTCCCCAAATCCATATAGGATTCCATCCAGTCCAACTTTCCCTTTGCCTGGCCCTCACAGGGTATCAAATACTTAGGAATTCCTATTCATAGAGACCTCTCCCATCTATGTTATCTTAATTTTGGGCCCTTTATTGAACAACTCCATACAGACCACGGTTGGCAAGTTAGAACTGTAAGATTCACCACGTGAACCACTGGTGTTTTGTGGAAAAGCACATGTACACTGTGTTCCAAATTATTATGCAAAAAGTGTTTAGGAGTGATAAGGGAAGAATTTGTTTGTTTGTCAGTTAAACTCATTGATGGTGATGTGTGTCAGGGCTCTTTATATCACTGTAAGCAATTGCAGACACCTGTGCTAATTAGTTTGGCAGGTGTGTCCAATGAAAGGCAAGACTACTTAAGAAGGCTGTCTCACATTATTAAGCAGCCTACATTTTCTGCCAAAATGGGAAAGAAAAAGGATGTGTCGGCTGCTGAGAAGCAACAAATTGTGGAGTGTTTAGGTCAAGGCATGACTACAATCAACATTGTGCGATGATCAGGATGAAGTGTCTTGGCAATCAAGAAGTATGTAGCTGATTCACAGTACACACGTGTGCGTGCTGATAAGGGCAAATTGAGGACTCTTTCCTACAGGCAATTACGTCAGGTTGAAAGAGCAGCGGCAAAAAAGCCTTGTCATAGCAGCAGACAAGTTTTTGAAGCTGCTGGTGCCTCCAACGTCCCCCGAACAACAACATGCAGGGTCCTTCAAAGGTTTGCAGCTGTGCATACGCCATCCTGTCGACCTCCTCTATCCACTTCACACAAGCAGAAACGGCTCCAGTGGGCCAAACATTACATGAAGACTGATTTCAAAACTGTTTTGTTCACGGATGAGTGCCGTGCAGCGCTCGATGGTCCAGATGGATGGAGTGGAGGATGGCTGGTTGATGGACACCCCACGCAAACACGGCTACAGCGCCAACAAGGAGGAGGTGGAGTAATGTTTTGGGCTGGAATCATGGGGAGAGAGATTGTCGGCCCCTTTAGGATCCCTGAAGGCGTTAAGATGAACTCCATAATGTATGTGGATTTTCTCAAACAGCACTTCCTGCCATGGTTCAAGAAGAAGAACCGTGTATTTCACAGCAAGATCATTTTTTTGCATGATAATGCACCATCTCATGCTGCACATAAAACATCTGCATCTCTGGCTGATATGGGCATAAAAGGGGACAAACTTATGGTGTGACCCCCATGCTCCCCTGACCTCTACCCCATTCAGAACCTTTGGAGCATCATTAAAAGGAGTGTCTATGATGGCGGGAGGCAGTTCACATCTAAGCAACAGCTCTGGGAGGGTATTCTGTCCTCATGCAAAACAATTGAAGCAGAAACCATCCAAAACCTGACAAATTCAATGGACAAGAGAGTTCAGAAGCTCCTTTCGAACAAGGGGTCCTATGTGAAAATGTAACATCACCTAGAATAAAGTTTTGAGTTGAAAACTGTTTGATTTCAGTTTCTAACAACCTGCTAATGCTTATAATTTCAAAAATGACCATTTTTTTGGTCTTTATTAAAATTAAAAGGTTGATCGAAAAGTTTGGGGGATCTAAGAGTGTGGCAACCCAGTAGTCATGATTACTTCGAATTCTGACAATATGAGGGTCATGCTGCAGGTAGTGCAGCAAGAAGGCACTTATGTGTCTTGCGCATCTCGGAGCCCCAAAATTATTTTCCGGGCTAGATGCAGCTAAAAATTATTATTCATTTTAAATCTGGTGAAGCTTTAGTATAGATGGCCTAATAGGATCAGTGCTGCACACTGCTACAAAGCCCAAATTATTTTCCAGTCAAGATACAGATAAACATGATTAGTAATTTTAAATCTGGTGGAGCTTATTATAGATGGCCTAATAGAATCAGTGCTGCACACTGCTACAAAGCCCAAATTATTTTCCAGCCAAGATACAGATAAACATGATTAGTAATTTGAAAGCTTAAAACGGTTGGTAGGGTGATTTTAACCAATCATCAAGCTTTTATTCTCCCCAGGATGACACAGGGGTAGAAAAGTCATTTCGGATCCATGATTTGTTCATCTTTATGAACGTGAGTCTGTCTACATTATCAGTGGAGAGCCGCGTGCGCTTATCTGTCAGCACACCACCAGCAGCGCTGAACACACGTTCAGACAGAACGATGGCTGCGGGGCATGACAAGATCTCCAAGGCGTAAGTGGCTAGCTCCGGCCATTTATCCAGATTGGAAGCCCAAAAAGAGCAAGGGTCCAGTGACACAGTCATGGCTTCAATGTTTACTTGGAGATACTCCTGTACCATCGTCTCTAGGCGTTGACTATGTGTCAGACTTCTTGTCTCCTGTGGCCTTGCAAAGGATGGGCTAAAAAAGTGGTGAAATGATTCCGCAAAATTGATGTTACCAGCAGATACTGTGGTTCTGTTACGGTTTGAGTGCTGAACACTTGACGGTCCCACGGTTGGCAAGTTGGAACTGTGAGATTCACTACGTGCACCACTGGTATTTTGTGGAAAAGCACATGTAAGATTCTGCAACAGTCTCTGCTGATACTCCTGCATGCGTGCATCCCTTTCTATGGCAGGAATAATTTCTGCAAATTTACTTTTGTACCGGGGATCTAACAGTGTGGCAACCCAGTAGTCAGGATTATTTCTAATTCTCACAATTCGAGGGTCATGTTGCAGGTAGTGCAGCAAGAAGGCACTCATGTGTGTTGCGCATCCAGGAGCACCAAGTCCCTGTTGTGTTGGTGGCGAGGTAACAATCATGCTTCCTTCCTCTGTCCTCTCCCCCCAACCTCGCACAACAGAAATGTGATCAAGGTCTCCCTCATCTGATGAGTCTTCCATCAGTTCGTCCTCCACTTCTTCCTGGGCTCCTGCACCTTCCTCACTAGTTTGGCTGCTGCCATGCGCCCTGGTAAAACCATCTCCCCCACCCTCACATGCCTGCCGCCTTGGTGCTGCCGACCGTCTGGACCTTGCAGATGTTAGCCCTTCCGCATACAACTCCTCCTCCTCTACTTCCTCCACCTCCTCTTGTGCCACCACCTGACTCCGAATTCTGTTTAACATGTGCTCCAACATGTAAATCACCGGAATAGTCATGCTGATAATGGCATCGTCAGCACTAAACATCTTCGTCGCCATTTCAAAACTGTGCAGAAGGGTGCATAGGTCCCTGATCTGAGACCACTCCTCCAGCGTGATTTGCCCCACCTCTGGATCTCGTTGGCCCAGGCTATACGTCAGAACGTATTGCACCAGGGCTTGTCGGTGCTGCCACAGTCGCTGCAACATGTGCAGAGTTGAATTCCACCGGGTAGGCACATTGCATTTTAGCCGGTGAAGTGGCAGGCCCAACGACTTCTGTAGAGATGTAAGTCGCTGAGCTGCGGGATGCGAACGGCGGAAGTGAGCACACAGCGACCGTGCCCTCTGCAGAAGGCCATCTAGTCTGGGATAGTGGGCTAAAAATTGCTGGACAACCAGGTTCAACACGTGAGCCATACAAGGCACGTGTGTGACATTGCCCCGGCGAAGGGCCGCACCCAGGTTTGCAGCATTGTCGCACACGGCCTTCCCTGGTTTCAGGTCCAGTGGAGACAACCATTCATGAAATTGGTTCTCCAGAGCTGACCACAACTCCTCAGCTGTGTGACTCACATTTCCCAGACATTTCAATGTAAAAACCGCCTGATGACGTTGAGCCTTTCTGCCAGCATAGTAAGGAGGTGTGCAGGATCCCTTCTGCGCAGTTAGAAAGCTTGTGGCATGACCAGACAGGCTTTGGGTGCAGGTGGAAGACCGAGAGGAGGTTGAGGAGGCAGAAGCAGTGGAGGAACTTTGACATAAAGAGGATTGACGCACAACTCGTGGGGACGGCAAGACTTGGACAGCAGCCCCTTGTCCTGCTGTCACCATAGTTACCCAGTGCCCAGTCAGCGACATGTAACGCCCCTGTCCATGCCTACTCGTCCAAGTGTCTGTGGTGAAATGCACCCTGTCACACACAGAGTTTCTCAAAGAAGCGGTGATGTTGTGTGCGACATGCTGGTGGAGCGCAGGCACACCTTTCTTTGAGAAGTAGTGCCGACTGGGCATCTGGTACTGGGGCACTGCGACGGACATAAGGTCTCGAAAATCCTCTGTGTCCACCAGGCGGAAAGGCAGCATTTCTGTAGCCAAGAGCTTGCAGATGGTGAAATTCAACCTCTTAGCTTTCTCATGGCTAGGAGGAAATGGTCTTTCACTTGTCCACATCTGAGGGACCGAGGGCTGGCTATTGTGCTTAGACGGGGTTGATAAGGGTGTCCCCGGCAAACTGCCGGTCTGTGAGGAAGATGCAGGCGGACATGTTAGGTTGCCTTGATCCAAAGGTGGTGCTATCGATGTCGGACAGCGCTCAACACCAGCTGGTGTTACCACCTCCAAAGAAAATGATGACCTGCCAATCACGCTGGCTGTTGCGGGTAAAGAGGTGGCAGGTGTGACTGCTGTCCCCCCAGTCACAGAGGATGAAGAGGCCGCGGATGCACAAGATATCGCAGACGGTGGTTGGCCCGGCCGGCTAGGCCGCATTGTAGCACACTGAGCTTCCCACTGCAACTTATGCTTCATGTCCATGTGCCGGTTCATGCATGAAGTACTCAAACTATGTATTTTTTGGCCTCTACTTAGCTTTTGCTGACAAATGTTACAGATAACACGAGTTGGGTCATCTTTATCGATCTGAAAAAATGCCGAGGCTATGCAAGGCTTAGCACCCATGCGACCTGAAGAACCACCACGACTTGTGGTGAGAGGCAGAGTTGTGTTTGAGGATGCAGTTGTTGACGTGCTTCCAGTACTACGTCTCTGTCCAGGAAGGCGCAACCTGACCTCGTCGTCACTAGCATCTTCCTCCACCTCCTCTGCTGACCTCATCTATTGGCTGACTGTGGGTTGACAGTAAGTGGGATCTCCAACCTCATCATCATCACCCTGTGCGTTATCACACCTGTCGTCCTCAGAGCCAACCTGTTCCTGCCCTGACAAAAAACTAAAGTTGTCGCTCCAATCAGGTATTTGAGTCTTATCATCGTCTTCCTCATTGTCTCCACCAACAGGAGTTACAGTTTGGGAATGAGGGTCTACATTATGGTCAGAACCTTCTGCGTCTGGTCCTGGATCCGACTCATAAAGATTCTGGGCATCAGTGCAGATCATTTCCTCGTCTGGATTCACAGAAGCGCTGGAGTCGACCTCTGATTCCCAGGCTATAGTATGAGTAAACAGCTCTGCAGACTCAACCATCTGTTCTACCTCATACTCAGACGGGCAGCTGGAGATTTGGGAGCTGTGAGGAAGCAAGTGCGATTGGGGTGACACCTTTGAGGACTGGAGTATTTGTGATGTTGAAGTTGATGTGGAGGAGAGCCCACTTAAAGAAGCACTTGATATCCGTTGAAGCACCTGCTGTTTTTGTGCCTCATCTGGAATTTGTAGCGATTGGCGTGGCCGTAAGAAAGGGATCTTATCACATTGTCCGCTAAAAGAAGTAGACATTTTAGTTTGGCTGGAAGATGGTCTTTCTTCTGCAGATGTTACTGTTGCTTTAACACCTACCCCACGGACACAACCTTTTTTCCCCTTCCCAACACGCCTATTCCCCTTTCCACCAGCAGCAGGCCTTTTTCCACTCATTTTGGTGGTTAACTAATTCACAACTCTGGAGTTGTTTGCACAAAAAAACAATGGATGGGAACCGAGCAGAGCTGAGTGGCCAAACTGTGGTATTAGGCCAAAACTATTGGCTGGGTTAGATGCAGAAAAAAATTATATTCAATTTGCAACCTGATGGAGGTCAGTATAGATGGACTAATAGAACAAGTCCCACACACAGCTAGAAGCCCAAATATTTTTTCAGAGGTAGATGCAGAAAAATTTTTTATTCAGTTTGCAACCTGATGGAGGTCTGTATAGATGGATTAATAGAACAAGTCCCACACACAGCTACAAGCCCAATATTTTTTCAGAGGTAGATACAGAAAAAAAATATATTCAGTTTGCAACCTGATGGAGGTCAGTATAGATGGACTAATAGAGAAAGTCCCACACACTGCTAGAAGGCCAAATATTTTTTCAGAGCTAGATGCAGACAAAAAATTATTTTGAATTTGCAACCTGATGGAGGTCAGTATAGGTGGACTAATAGAACAAGTCCCACACACTGCTAGAAGGCCAAATATTTTTTCAGAGCTAGATGCAGAAAAAAATTATATTCAGTTTGCAACCTGATGGAGGTCTGTATAGATGGATTAATAGAACAAGTCCCACACACAGCTAGAGGCCCAAATATTTTTTCAGAGGTAGATGCAGATAAAAATTATTTTTAATTTGCAACCTGATGGAGGTCAGTATAGATGGACTAATAGAGAAAGTCCCACACACAGCTAGAAGCCCAATATTTTTTCAGAGGTAGATGCAGAAAAAAAATATATTCAGTTTGCAACCTGATGGAGGTCAGTATAGATGGACTAATAGAGAAAGTCCCACACACTGCTAGAAGGCCAAATATTTTTTCAGAGCTAGATGCAGATAAAATTATATTCAATTTGCAACCTGATGGAGGTCAGTATAGATGGACTAATAGAACAAGTCCCACACACAGCTAGAAGCCCAAATATTTTTTCAGAGGTACTGTAGATGCAGATAAAAATAATTTTTAATTTGCAACCTGATGGAGGTCAGTATAGATGGACTAATACAACAAGTCCCACACACAGCTAGAAGCCCAATATTTTTTCAGAGGTAGATGCAGAAAAAAATATATTCAGTTTGCAACCTGATGGAGGTCAGTATAGATGGAGTAATAGAACAAGTCCCACACACAGCTAGAAGCCCAAATATTTTTTCAGAGGTAGATGCAGATAAAAATTATTTTTAATTTGCAACCTGATGGAGGTCAGTATAGATGGACTAATAGAGAAAGTCCCACACACTGCTAGAAGGCCAAATATTTTTTCAGAGCTAGATGCAGATAAAAATTATATTCAATTTGCAACCTGATGGAGGTCAGTATAGATGGACTAATAGAACAAGTCCCACACACAGCTAGAAGCCCAAATATTTTTTCAGAGGTACTGTAGATGCAGATAAAAATTATTTTTAATTTGCAACCTGATGGAGGTCAGTATAGATGGACTAATACAACAAGTCCCACACACAGCTAGAAGCCCAATATTTTTTCAGAGGTAGATGCAGAAAAAAATATATTCAGTTTGCAACCTGATGGAGGTCTGTATAGATGGATTAATAGAACAAGTCCCACACACAGCTAGAAGCCCAATATTTTTTCAGAGGTAGATGCAGAAAAAAATATATTCAGTTTGCAACCTGATGGATGTCAGTATAGATGGACTAATACAACAAGTCCCACACACAGCTAGAAGCCCAATATTTTTTCAGAGGTAGATGCAGAAAAAAATATATTCAGTTTGCAACCTGATGGAGGTCTGTATAGATGGATTAATAGAACAAGTCCCACACACAGTTAGAAGCCCAATATTTTTTCAGAGGTAGATGCAGAAAAAAATATATTCAGTTTGCAACCTGATGGAGGTCAGTATAGATGGACTAATACAACAAGTCCCACACACAGCTAGAAGCCCAATATTTTTTCAGAGCTAGATGCAGAAAAAAATTATATTCAATTTGCAACCTGATGGAGGTCAGTATAGATGGACTAATAGAATGATGCTATGCCCAAAAGATTTTACTTCACTAGGTGCAGTAAAAAAATTGGTATTCTATACACAGGTGGTATATCTTCCAACACAGATAGGCTACTCCACTGACTAACACACTCTGCAATAGGCCAAAAAGGATTAGCTTTGCTAGATTCAGCCAAATGCTGTGAAAAAAACTTGCACAGCACTGGCACAGACCTGCCTGGCAAAAACTGATAGGAACTGATGTAACCTAGTCCTGAAAAGGACTCCAATTACAATTAGTCTTTACTCCCACAATCTATCTATTTAAGAGCACAGACCTGCCTGATAAAAGTCGTAGGAAATGCTGTAACCTAGTCCTTAAAAGGACTGCAATCACAACTATTCCCTACTCCCAAGCTATCTGTAGATTTGTGCGAAAATTGGCTTGAAATTAACAAGGTATAGCGCACACAGCAACAGCGGTGCTGTCTAACACGCAGCTGCAGCAGTGAGAAAATGGTGGCGACGGGGAAAATGGCTTGGTCTTATAGGGCAAGGACATGTGACATACACTGCCAATGACACATGCCCTTGCTTGTGTGAAAAAAAGCACTTCGCTCTGTGTGTGCGCTGCTGATAGGCTGACAGATTGCACCTCCCCACTGTAAATGCGGGAAAGAGAAAAAAAAATGGAGATCTTCATTGTTGCTGCAGAGATCCATCCCCTGCCCCTCCCCCCACCCCGCTGTACACTCAAACTGCGTATTAACATTAATTTTCATCATTACTGAGAAAAAATCCAGTTATGATTTTGGTGCACGAACAGTTATCGAACATAACCTCGAACAGCCGAATTTTTCTCAAATTGTTCGTGTTCGCCGAACAGCTCGAACACCGCCCAAAACAGCTCAAATTTGAGATTGGCGAACAGTTCGAGTAGAACAACGCTCATCTCTATTTGTAATCACTGTAAACAGTAAAATTCTGCTAATAATAAATAATCTTTATAAGTTTCTTCAGTTTAAAAAAAATCATGGATGCCTTACATTTTTTTTATGGACAGGGCAAAATGTTGTCTATTTTTATGGACTGTCCTGGAATTTCTGGACGGTTGGCAACCTTATTACACTGTAATATGGGCTTCTGTTTGCCTGTCTGTTTTACCATAAAAATTGATATAACCAGAGTAGCTGTTTAGTGTTTCACTAATTGTCCATTTTAGAACTTAGGTAAAACGAGAAACTGTTTCGATTTTCGAGCATCAATTATCTTCTCTTTAACTGATGGTAAAACTGTTACTTTGTTATTGATTGAACACGCTGACACATTGACTGTTGTAATTACAATTACATATTCAAGCCATAGAATATATACGGTATATATATATCATTCACTAACATCATGCAAAGTAATACTGCCAGTTTCGAGTTAAAAGAAAGACATTTTTACTGTGATTCAGCCAATTTATGTATACATCTTTATCACCTTTTGTTCTTGTTAAAATTATACTAAAACGTATTACAGGAATTCTTGGGAAAGGCGTTGAAGTAAAATGGCCATAAAGCTAACACATATATTACAGCAAAAACAATAAAACTCATTTGTGTGAGTGCTTCCCTCCAGGACTATAATTCAGTAGTCAAGCTCCAGCTTTAAAGAACTATTGACCGCTTCAATCCTATGCATCGGAGCTGACCAACCAACGCAGAAATCATCGACAGAGCGAGCAAACTAAAACGACTCCAACAGAATAACGTTTTTTTCATTATTATATTTCGGAACTTACATTTAGATTTCTGGCTTTTGCACAAATGGACTTTTATTATAGCACAGTTTCACCTGTATTTAGAAAATTGTAACATATCATAGATATATATTATTAAGTTGGCCCCTTTAGTAGCAGAAGCAATTGGATAATAAGCTTGTAAGGCTTGGTGGAGTGGGTTGGGGAAGTAAAAATTTCAACTTTTGCAGAATACAGGCTACTGTACTTTTGCTTTATACCTATTGCAAGTGTTCACGTAATAAAGTTGAGTAACTTTTATTCACTTATGTTCTGTTAATACAAGTTTTAAATTAACAGTCAAAACTTTTTTTATGCTTGAACCATAGCTCCAGTCTATTCCTTCAGGGATTTTACTGCTATTTTCATTCTGTCTTGTTCTTTCTAATTATTTCGTAATCCTGATTTCATCCCTGCGTTCATGTCCTCTCTAGCCCTAGCCATTTTTGCTGCAAAGTCTAGACCTTTTACAATATCCCTCGGTTGTACTCATTCCCTTGTGTCTTTGACCTTTGAGCATTTCCAATTTATACGACTTGTTTGGCAGAAGTCTCTTCTTGAGCCCTGACAACTGTGTCACCTTAATAGTTTGTCCTCGACCTTGCTCCTATCTATTTCTAATTACTTTATAGTTCATCTTCTGACATCTATATTGCTATTCATGGGGCTAATCTAGTGCTGAGATCTCATATCCAGTAGACTCTCCTTCTAAAAGAAAAAATCTGTACCAAGAGTTATATTTTCCTTGGTTTTTCTTTTCTCTTTGTCCTGGGCCAATGCTTTTACTTTGCACTTTTCAATAAAATGACAGATTGTTGGCTTACCTAAAAAAGAAAAAAAAGTAGTAGGAACAGCACAGTAGGGGCGGACGCGCAGGCTCCTGGAGTACCCACATTTGGTAATATACCCTTTCAATTGTATGTGGCATATTTATGCCTATTGTTTATCAACATGCATGGCTTACTACCGGCCAGTGACCTAGAGGTCACACTAAGATTAATTATTCTGTATGGTAGCCAATGTGGGAGGGTTTTATTACAATTCACTACAGTGGTCTTATTACATGAGTTATTATATGTGCCACCTACCCAATTTTGCTATTTGCTCCGGTCCTGTGCGCCCTATGCACACTCTGCACATGTATCACGTTTCCTTACCTGTTGCGATATTTTTAAATAAATAAAATTTATATTGTTTTTCACTATAACTTGGACTCTATTGATCATTTTTTGCCCCCCCCCTCCCCCTTTATACAAATAATAATAAACCTAGAGTGGTGCCCATATGTGAATAATATATTTTATCATTCAATGGTATTTAAAAAAGACTACACGTGAAAAATAGGCTTATAATCAATTAATCTGAAACATCTACAATATTTTATTAAGCTCAAAACAGGATAGTCATCACCACACCATCACTATAGAAAGTACAATTTAAAAACCGATGTATATTCATTGGGTCTTCATATTGGTCCAAAACATGCAGCACTTTCAAAATTATAGCACATCATGCACTCCTTACTAGTGTTGAGCGAATTTGTTCGGCATTTCAAATTCGGGTTCGTGTTCAGGGTTCCAGCTTGTTCGCGTCAAAAAATCGGCTCCGCCCATGAACATCCCTGATTTGCCACGCTGTCACGCAGATGTTATCTGTGTGACAGCATGGCAAATCAGGGATGTTCATGATTTTATGGCATGAACATGCCGGAACCCCGAATTTGAAATGCCGAACAAATTCGCTCAACACTACTCCTTACTACAAATAAATTAGGTTTCTTGTGATATATCCTTAAAAGTAAATGAACACTGTAGGGATTCGTTCAGGGAGCCATTAGGCAGTGTTCACACAGGCAACGCTTTTAGTCCATCAAGGCAAGTTTTATTGCTCCATAAACTCCAGAGGACTTAACACAAAACATCTGTGCTCCAGCACAAAGGTCAACACAGCAGAAAAGTACAGTACATACGGAAGGTCAATACTCCAGCAGGTATACGTCCAAAACTCCGGCGGGAATTCTTCCACCCACACATAAGTCAGTATGAGATCTCTCCAGCTCCCACATTCTGGTAGACTGTCCACCATTAAATGGTCCTTTTTCTCTCTAGGACCAAAGACTGTTCAACTCCTCAGCTGACTCACCAGTTACTCTATTCAAAGAGAGACCCTCAGTTTTTTCTCTCCCAGTTTGAGCTTACATCTTGGCTGGTCACTCATGAGCAGCACACTTGACTCTGCTTCATTCAGAAGACTGACACACCTAGAGAACACAGGCCCTCGTTCTGATAAAAAAGCTAGGCAGGTGCATCTAATCAAATCCTGTCCTAACTGGCTCTGCTACAACACCTATAACTGCACACAAATAAAGTCTGGAAAAAAATTAAGAAAATATACAAACAAAAAGAAAAGATGATAATGTGGCAAAATTTATTACTATTTTTATTTTTAGACCTATATCAATTTAAATTAAAAAAATATTTTTTACAAAAAATGAACACAGTAATTTAAGGGTAAAAGCATTTAAAGAGACAACATCTAAACAAAGAGACAACCAAAATAATGTCATCCCAGAGTGGTACAAGCATGTAATACAGACATGGATGGATATTACTGTGCAGATGCAGCTTCCTCAGGTATAGCTGAGGAGTAACTTCAATGTGGAGCCAGCAGTGTCCAGAACTAATATAGTGTGCAGATGACAGTTAATCTTTATTAGTAAGTTTGTAAGTTGTGCTATTTACAGTAAAATGACAACATGCCAGAAACCCAACAAGGCCCTATTATAGTCAATGGGATCTGTCAGGCACCATTTAGTTTCATCACGTGACAGACCGGTCTACTGCGTGAACTTCAATTTGTCATTCCTTTAAAGGGGTTGTCCAGTACTTTTAAAAATATGCCAATGTGTTTTAATGATAAATAGAAGCTTCTTTCTAATTACATCCTGGTGCTGCTTCTGCCTATGAGCGGCGATATCGGTGGCCACTCACAGGCTGCACGTGACCCGCGGCTGCAGCCGGCTCTGACATCCACAGGCATAACGACAAGTTGAGGCTGCAGCTGAGGGGCCCTCTTCCGCGTTCCACGGTGACTGCTGGGCTGTGGGCGGGGTTATCCTGCGCGTCACACCCGGCATTTACCGCGCGCTCTCCCTGTCCCCATTCATTGGAAAAGTGAGCGGTGGATGCTGGGTGCGACGCGGGGAATAACCCCGGCCACAACCCAGCAGCCACAGCCGGGACCCCAGCGCTGAGTCACGCCTCACTTGACATGACCTCAGTGGGGGGTCATGTGCTGCCTGTGAGCGGCCACTGTGAGTGCTGCTCACAGGCAGAAACAGCACCAGGAGGTAATTAGAAAGAAGCTTCTATTTATCATTAAAACACATTGGCATATTTTTAAAAGTACTGGACAACCCTTTTAATGCAGTGGCCGCAAACCTTTCTTGCCTTGAGAGTCACATTCAGCTCTGAGAGATGGTCGTAATCCACATCCATGACTGCACCCCCAAATAGTAGTAAAACTAAGAATCTGAATTACCATTAAATTGACAGCCAAAGCTTCCTCATTTCCTCATACAAAGGCAGTATATGTACATCTAGGGGTTCCCACCTTCCCCCCCTTCGGTATTTACTAGTGTTGAGCGAGCATGCTCAACACTGCTTGGTACTCGCCCGAGCATCTCACTACTCGGGATGTTCGGCGAGCACCGAGCATTTTCAATTTACTCGGGCGGGAGCTAGGGTCTCCGCCCTGCATGTTTTGCGCTCTTTACAGAGCCAATGAACATGCAGGGATTGCCAGCCAGTCACTGTAATGGTGCAGCCATGTTGGTTGTGGGCATTACAGTGATTGGCTGGCCGCACAGTGTCACCTCGAGTATTTAAAACCGGGCACCGCCATCTTGGACACCGTCGCTCCGGATCAGAAAGTGTAGGGAGAGTGCTGCTGAGCTAGGGAGAGATTTATACTGGGAAATAGGTAGTGTAGGGTCTCTAAAGCCTGCAAAATCAAACAAACAGTCGTTCTGAGGACTAATATCCATCCCAGATATCAGGCAGGCAGGCTGTATAGGAGACACAGTGGTTATACCAACAAACACTGCATTACAGTCCTGTGTGCTGCTGCTGCTGCTCAAATTGCTAGACTTAGCCCCAGGTCTCAGGGGCCAGCAAAAATCCTTTTTTTTTTTTATCTAAATCCTCTTTTTTTTTTTTTTTCCTCAGTCAGACTGTACAAATACCGGTCTTATTAACCTTTTGGTATTCTTTCCCCCCCCAAAAAAATTGAGTGTGTCTGTGAGTGTTCAGACACAAATATATCTGTTTAAAAGGGTCTGGTTTCGGCCAGATAACTAGAACTGTGGTTTTGCAGTTCCACGGTTCAAATCTCTGTATTATCCACTTTTTTTCCTTTTTTCCATAAAAAAAACAGTTCGAGTTTCTCGCTGACTGTTCAGACACAAATATATCTATTTTAAAAAGTCTGGTATACACCAGGAAATTAGAACTGTGGTTTTCCTCTTCCACGGTTCAAATCTGGGTGTTATCCACCTTTTGCATTTTTCCATAAAAAAGAACAGTTTGAGTGTCTCGCTAACTGTTCAGACATAAATATATCTGTTTAAAAGATTCTGGTGTAGGCCAGAGAACTAGAACTGTGGTTTTCCTCTTCCAAGGTTCAAATCTGGGTGTAATCCACCTTTTTGCCTTTTTTACATAAAAAAAAACAGTTTGAGTGTCTCGCTGACTATTCAGACACAAATATATCTGTTTAAAAGATTCTGGTGTAGGCCAGAGAACTAGAACTGTGGTTTTCCTCTTCCACAGTTCAAATCTCCTTTTTATTACCCTTTTGCCATTGATAGTGCGAGTGTAAGGATTTTGCTAAATTTACAATGGGCAAGGCGTGTGGCAAGGGACGTGGAACTGGACGTTCTGGTGATGGTGCGTGCAGAGGACGGGGCCGTGGCCAAGGTGAAAATGTGCCACAACCAACAGCCACATCTTCTCGCTCCCAGTTCTTGACCGAATTACTATGGAAGCACACAACAACACCACTATTGCGAACTGATCAGTGTGAACAGGTTATTAATTGGATAGCAGATAATACTTCCAGTCAACTGGGCACCACCACCTCCGGTCTGTCTTCCACACGGTCAAGTCTTAGTAGCCGTGAGTCTCGATCGCATACTCCTCCTCACCCTGATGCTCCTTCCTCCCACCATGCCGAGTGTCGTCAGACAGAAACTGATCCCACACTTGGACACTGTGAAGAGCTGTTCACTGATCCATTTCCAGATTTGGGCCCCTCGCCTGCTCCGCTTGAAGTGGTGGAAGAGGAGATCCCATGTAGCGATGGCCAAATATTTGAACAGCCACGGCCACAGGAAGGCGACGCTGACAATTTGTCACAAGAGGTGGACGATGGCGAGACACAGTTGCCACAAAGTGAGAAGGAGGACCGTGGTGCGGAAGTGGAAGAGGAGGAGGTGGTGGATGATCTAGCAATTGACCCAACGTGGCAGGAGGACACGCAGAGCGAGGCCAGCAGCACACAGGGGGGGGGAGGCAGGAAGAAGCAGTGTGGTGGCTGCAGACAGAAGGCGGGCAACCGTTCCCCGTAATACCAACAGGAGGGACGTTGCCAGTACAACCTGTAGGTCTTCCAGAGTCTGGAATTTTTTTAAAGACTCTGCTGATAACCCCAAAAAGGCCATTTGTACCACCTGCCAGGCCAGCATCAGCAGGGGTGACAAAACTAGCAGCCTGACCACCACCAGCATGATCAGGCACATGGCAGCAAAGCACCCAACTTTGTGAGGCGAACCCCAGGGTCCACGACCAGTGTCAGCGGGTGTCACCACTGCTTCTTCCGCTGTTGTGCGTGTAAGAGAACCCCCTGTTGTGCATGTAAGGCAATCCCCTGTCCATACTGCATGCAAAGATGCCCCCTCCTCTCAGTCTTCACTTGTTATGGCAGTTTCTCAAGAAACAGCATCAACGTCCATGTCCCACCGCAGCGTTCAATTGTCCATATCCCAGTCCTTTGAACGAAAGCGGAAATTCACAGCCAACGCCCCACAGGCCACAGTCCTAAATGTGCACATTTCACGACTGCTTGCGTTAGAAATGCTGCCTTTTAAGCGGGTGGAGACGGAATCCTTCCGTAACCTTATCGCGGTGGCCATCCCTCGGTACTCGGTCCCCAGCCGACACTATTTTGCCCGGTGTGCCATCCCCGCACTAAACAAGCACGTGTCACAAACATCTGCCGTGCCCTCAACACCGCAGTTACTGGGAGAGTCCACCTGACAATGGACACGTGGACTAGTGCTTGTGGCCAGGGACAGTACATCTCCCTGACGGCACACTAGGTAAACATAGTGGAAGCCGGGACCCAGTCGGACCTTGGGACGGAACACATCCTCCCCACACTGAGGATTGCGGGCCCTATGTCAGTCAGAGTTGCCCCCACAGTGTACAGCTCCTGCGCATCATCTTCCTCCTCCTCCTCATGTTCAGCCTCCATCTCAGATATCACCACATCAGTTACAAGCTGGAAGCACTGCAGTACTGCCTCAGCCAAGCGGCAACAGGCTGTGCTGAAACTCATAAGCTTAGGTGATAAACCTCACACTGCTTGTGAGTTGTGGACAGCTGTGAAAGAGCAGGCAGATCTGTGGCTGAGACCGCTGAACCTACATCCAGGCATGGTCGTGTGTGACAATGGCCGTAACCTGGTGGCGGCTCTGAGGCGAGGCAAGATCACACACGTACCATGCCTACCCTCCACATGTTGCAAAGGATTTGTGAGCAGAAGAGAGCAGTTGTGGAGTACCAGCTGCAACAAGGCCGTCGATGTTCAGGTCAGACTCCACACATAAGACCTCAGGAGTGGACCTGGATGTCTGACATAAGTACCATCCTGACAAACTTTGAGGAGTCCACTAAGATGGTGAGTGGCGATGATGCCTTCATTAGCGTCAGCATCCCACTTGTCTGTCTTTTGCAACGCTCTCTGCAGAGAATTAAAGAGGAGGCATTGCAGCCAGAGCATGATGAGATGGATCAAGAAGCCGTAGCGGGCGATTACACACAGTCCAGCCTCATCTCATCCCAATGTGCATTGGGGGACAATGAGGGAGAGGAGGAGGAGAAGGATGAGGAAGAACAGGAGCTGGTATCATGCGCTGTAGACGATAGTACCTGTACAACTGTCATACCGTCGGTTCAGCGTGGGTGGCCTGAGGACAGGGGGGAGGAGGAGGAGGAGAGCATGGTCAGTCGTCATATTGGTGAGGACACGGAAGTCTTGCCCGTTACCAGTCCGGCACGCATGGCTGACTTTATGTTACGCTGCCTTAACCGTGACCCTCTCGTTGTCAAAATGTTGGGTGACAGTCATTACTGGTTGGTGACACTTTTAGACCCCCGCTACAAGGAGAACTTTCACTCTCTTATTCCTGAGGTGGAGAGGTCTACAAAAATGGGGCAGTACCAGAAGGCCCTTACTGCAGAACTGTTAAAAAAATTCCCATCTGAACACGCTAGCGGCAGAGGTCACAGTTCGTTGCCCAACCAAGGTGTACAGGCGAGAGAGACACAACTCCAATCCAGCAGAGGCAGGGGATCACTGTCAATGTTCTGGGACAGTTTTCTGAGACCCGCCCAGCTTACAGGCCCTGAGGCGCGGGGTATTCTCACAAGGAGTGGAAAGTTTCAAAAGATGGTGAGGGAGTACCTTGCCGACCGTACCACCGTCCTCCGTGATTCCTCTGTGCCTTTTAATTATTGGGTATCCAAGCTGGACACTTGGAATGAACTCGCTCTGTACGCCTTGGAGGACCTGGCCTGCCCTGCCGCTAGCGTGTTATCGGAGCGTGTTTTTAGTGCCGCTGGGGGAATTATAACTGATAAGCGCACTCGCCTGTCAACTGACAATGCTGACAAGCTGACCCTTATCAAAATGAACAAGGACTGGATTGGGCCAGACTTCTCATCACCACCAAATGACAGCAGATTAACATAAAGTCAAATCCACTGTGTTATTTCGGGAGGTGTATTCCCATGCACCGCTTCACACCCACACATGGGTATACGCTTCCTCATTTCGGCTGTTTTTTGCTCTTCATCTTATCCTCAGCCTCCACCACCAACATACCAGCAGGGTGACAGTGGTCCGTGTTGCCAGCATTGCAAGTTCCTCCGTCCTAATTTTTGGCAGCTTTTGCTTGGAAGACATAGGCAAAGACTATGGGAGACCCACTCCCCAATAATGGGAATAATGTTTTTAATATGCTGTACTGCATGGCTCTTGTAAGGGGCATTGCAAGTTCCTCCGTCCTAATTTTTGGCAGCTTTTGCTTGGAAGGCATAGGCAAAGACTGTGGGAGACCCACTCCCCAATAATGGGAATAATGTTTTTAATATGCTGTACTGCATGGCTCTTGAAAGGGGCATTAAAATAGTCTTGTTAAGCTACTGTGACCTCCACGTCTCTTCCAAGGGTCATTGATATTGTCTTTTTATTCCACTGGGACCTCCACGTCTCTTCCAAGGGGAATTGATATTGTCTTTTTATTCCACTGTGACCTCCATGTCTATTCCAAGGGGCATTAAAACTGTCTTGTTAAGCTACTGTGACCTCCACATCTCTTCCAAGGGGCATTAAAACCGTCTTGTTAAACCACTCTGAACTCCACATCTCTTCCAAAGGGCATTAAAATCATCTTGTTAAGCTACTATGACCTCCACGTCTCTTCCAAGGGGCATTGATATTGTCTTTTTATTCCACTGGGGCTTCCACCGATCTTCCAAGGGGCATTGATATTGTCTTTTTATTCCACTGGGACCTCCACGTCTCTTCCAAGGGGCATTAAAACCGTCTTGTTAAGCTACTGTGACCTCCACGTCTCTTCCAAGGGGCATTAAAACCGTCTTGTTAAACCACTCTGAACTCCACAGCTCTTCCAAGGGGCATTGAAATGTTGTTTTTAATTACCTCTAACCGCCACGACTCTTCCAACGGGCATTGCATTTCCTCCTAATTTTAGTCAGCTTTTGCTTTTCAATGCATAGGCGAACATTAAGGGAGACCCACTCCCCAATAATGGGTAGAAGGTTTTTAGTACGCTGTAATCCATATCTTTTTCAAGGGGCATTGCAGTTCCTCATAATTTTTGGAAAGCCTTCCATTCACTGCTTAGGCCAACAGTGTACAGGAGACCCAGTTGCTATAAATGGAAAAAACGGTTTAGTTAAGGCCCTCTGACCTCCATGTCACTTCCAAGGGGCATTGGAGTGCCTCGAAATTTTTGGTAGGCATTGCACTCACTGTATGCCCTATAACTGTGTAGCCGAACTGCTCCTTTTGGTACAGAAACATATCCTACAAGACGTGTGGTTGACTGGCCTGATATTGATGTGAATGGTCCCTGTTCCTCCTGCTCTTTCTCCTTTGCCACCACCTCATCCATCATTCATCACCTGAAGCTTTGTCATAGAAAGTCATAGAACTGGGATAGTAGCAGGAAAACATCCAGCAATCCTCGGAGGAGGTAGGATGTGCGCCAAAACGCTGACCACCTCAGGCCTAGCCGCTACTACATACATGCGCTTGCATTCCAAGGAACAGAAAGCTAAGGAGATGGATGGCCTCATGATCATGAATAATTTACTCATTGTGTAGGAGGCCGACCACTGCTGCTGTCTACCTTCTGAACTTTGTGTTGAAGCCTGATTGACCCAGGACCCGCAATCCTCTATGTCTGGAGAACGTGTTGCATCCCAGTGTCCAACTGTGTCCCAGCTTCCACAATATTAACCCAGTGTGAATGCGTCAGTGAGATTGACCATCCCTGGCCACATTTACTTGTCCACGTGTTTGTGGTTAGGCTGTCCTTCCCACTAAATGCACTGGGGAGGGAACAGGTAATATTTTGCTATGCGCGCTTGTTTATAAGGCGCACTGGGACAAATAGGGGCGGCTGGGGACCATTTATGGACACCCGGCCGCCCCCAGGCGGCTGGGGACCAAGCGTGGACACCCGGCCGCTAGGCGGCTGGGGACTGAGTATGGATACCAGGCCGCCGACGCAGCAATGACGTGGTGGCCAGATTCCGCCTCCACATGCTTAAAAGGCCCAATTTCAAGTGCAAGCAAGCAGTATCGTATTGCAGCCTGGAGGTGGGTGGGTAGCAGGCTGCATACTTGCGCTTGCATTGCAAGGAATGGGGGAGGTACAATTGAACACTGCCCTGGGACAAGGACTTGAACGGGGATAGTTGCAAGTCTGCAACGACAGGTGCACGGCGGGAGGCATCTTTGCATGAGCCATGAACAGGGGGTTGGCGTGCACACACTACAGCGGAATAGGCTGTCCTTCCCACTAAATGCACTGGGGAGGGCACAGGTAATGTTTTGGTATGCACACTTGTGTATAAGGCGCACCGGGACAAATAGGGGCTGGGGACTGAGTATGGATATCAGGCCGCCGACGCAGCCATGACATGGTGGCCGGCGTCTGCCTCCACAAGCCTAAAAGGCCTCATTTCAAGTGCAAGCAAGCTAGCAGTATGGTATTGCAGCCTGGGGGTGGGTGGGTGGCAGGCTGCACACTTACGCTTGCATTCCAAGAAAACAAAGCAGATGCTAACTTCTATCATCATCATCATGCTCCTCACCTTGGCACTCTCCACTCCCCTGATGGAAAAGTGTGGGGAAGGTTACCGGGACAAATAGTGGCGGCTGGGGACTGAGTATGGAGACCTCGCTGCCGAAGCAGCCATGAGGTAGTGGCCAGCTTCGGCCTCCTCCAAACTAAAAGACGCCATTTCAAGTGCAAGCTAGAAGTATGGTATTGCAGCCAGGGGATGGGTGGGTAGAAGGCTGCAAACTTACGCTTGCATTCCAAGAAAACAAAGCAGATGCTAACTTCTATCATCATCATCATGCTCCTCACCTTGGCACTCTCAACTACCCTGATGGAGAAGCCAGGGCCCACCGGAGGAGTCTGGTTGTCTGGTGGGCTCGTCCAATGCTGCCCTAAAGCAGGCCAGGCTAGGAAAAGTTTGGGGAAGGTTACCGGGACAAATAGTGGCGGCTGGGGACTGAGTATGGATACCTCGCTGCCGAAGCAGCCATGAGGTAGTGGCCAGCTTCGGCCTCCTCCAAACTAAAAGGCCCCATTTCAAGTGCAAGCAAGCAGTATAGTATTGCAGCCTGCGGGTGGGTGGTTGGCTGCATATTTGCACTTGCATTGCAAGGAATGGGGGTGGTACAATTGAATACTGCCCTGGGACAAGGACTTGCACGGGGATAGTTGCAAGTCTGCATCTTCTGATGCAGCAAGGATGACTTCTGATGGGCACACTTTTAGGCAGTGAACTGGGTGTCAGAGATGCTTCCAGGGGTCTTCCCCATGCTGTTCCCATGTCTTTTCAGCACTGTATGCATGTGTCACACAGCACATGACCAGATAAGGTTGTAAAATGTTAAAATGACATTTCCCGGTGAATGCATTTGTCACGGTTGAAAGCAATACAAAAGTGCAAAAACGCATAAAAAATGCTACTTGTGAAAGTAGCCCAAGGTGTGGAGGAGTATTTTTGTTTTTGGTTATTTATTTTACCGTATACACAAGTCTTTACCCCGGAATGGATGTTCCTTAACATATTTCACAGGAAAACAGTTTCAGTTTCGTTTTTGAACGTTTTATTGCGAGCCCGTAAAAGTGGCTTAATACTAGAGATGAGCGTTGTTCTACTCGAACTGTTCGCCAATCTCAAATTCGAGCTGTTTTGGGCGGTGTTCGAGCCGGTCGGCGAACACGAACAATTTGAGAAAAATTCGGCTGTTCGAGGTTATGTTCGATAACTGTTCGTGCACCAAAATCATAACTGGATTTTTTCTCAGTAATGATGAAAATTAATGTTAATACGCAGTTTGAGTGTACAGCGGGGCGGGGGGAGGGGCAGAGGATGGATCTCTGCAGGAACAATGAAGATCTCCATTTTTTTTTCTCTTTCCCGCATTTGCAGTGGGGAGGTGCAATCTGTCAGCCTATCAGCAGCGCACACACGGAGCGAAGTGCTTTTTTTCACACAAGCAAGGGCATGTGTGATTGGCAGTGTATGTCACATGTCCTTGCCCTATAAGACCAAGCCATTTTCCCCGTCGCCACCATTTTCTCACTGCTGCAGCTGCGTGTTAGACGGCACCGCTGTAGCTGTGTGCGCTATACCTTGTTAATTTCAAGCCAATTTTCGCACAAATATACAGATAGCTTGGGAGTAGGGAATAGTTGTGATTGCAGTCCTTTTAAGGACTAGGTTACAGCATTTCCTACGACTTTTATCAGGCAGGTCTGTGCTCTTAAATAGATAGATTGTGGGAGTAAAGCCTAATTGTAATTGGAGTCCTTTTCAGGACTAGGTTACATCAGTTCCTATCAGTTTTTGCCAGGCAGGTCTGTGCCAGTGCTGTGCAAGTTTTTTTCACAGCATTTGGCTGAATCTAGCAAAGCTAATCCTTTTTGGCCTATTGCAGAGTGTGTTAGTCAGTGGAGTAGCCTATCTGTGTTGCAAGATATACCACCTGTGTATAGAATACCATTTTTTTTACTGCACCTAGTGAAGTAAAATCTTTTGGGCATAGCATCATTCTATTAGTCCATCTATACTGACCTCCATCAGGTTGCAAACTGAATATAATTTTTTTCTGCATCTAGCTCTGAAAAAATATTTGGGCTTCTAGCAGTGTGTGGGACTTGGTCTATTAGTCCATCTATACTGACCTCCATCAGGTTGCAAATTAAAAATAATTTTTTTCTGCATCTAGCTCTGAAAAAATATTTGGGCTTCTAGCAGTGTGTGGGACTTGGTCTATTAGTCCATCTATACTGACCTCCATCAGGTTGCAAATTAAAAATAATTTTTTTCTTCATTTATCTCTGAAAAAATATTTGGGCTTCTAGCAGCGTGTGGGACTTGTTCTATTAGTCCATCTATACTGACCTCCATCAGGTTGCAAATTAAAAATAATTTTTTTCTGCATCTAGCTCTGAAAAAATATTTGGGCTTCTAGCAGTGTGTGGGACTTGGTCTATTAGTCCATCTATACTGACCTCCATCAGGTTGCAAATTAAAAATAATTTTTTTCTGCATCTAGCTCTGAAAAAATTTTTGGGCTTCTAGCAGTGTGTGGGACTTGGTCTATTAGTCCATCTATACTGACCTCCATCAGGTTGCAAATTGAATATAATTTTTTTCTGCATCTAGCTCTGAAAAAATATTTGGGCTTCTAGCGGTGTGTGGGACGTGGTCTATTAGTCCATCTATACTGACCTCCATCAGGTTGCAAATTAAAAATAATTTTTTTCTGCATCTAGCTCTGAAAAAATATTTGGGCTTCTAGCAGTGTGTGGGACTTGGTCTATTAGTCCATCTATACTGACCTCCATCAGGTTGCAAATTAAAAATAATTTTTTTCTGCATCTAGCTCTGAAAAAATATTTGGGCTTCTAGCGGTGTGTGGGACTTGGTCTATTAGTCCATCTATACTGACCTCCATCAGGTTGCAAATTAAAAATAATTTTTTTCTGCATCTAGCTCTGAAAAAATATTTGGGCTTCTAGCGGTGTGTGGGACTTGGTCTATTAGTCCATCTATACTGACCTCCATCAGGTTGCAAATTAAAAATAATTTTTTTCTGCATCTAGCTCTGAAAAAATATTTGGGCTTCTAGCAGTGTGTGGGACTTGGTCTATTAGTCCATCTATACTGACCTCCATCAGGTTGCAAATTGAATAAAAAAAATTTCTGCATCTAGCTCTGAAAAAATATTTGGGCTTCTAGCGGTGTGTGGGACTTGGTCTATTAGTCCATCTATACTGACCTCCATCAGGTTGCAAATTAAAAATAATTTTTTTCTGCATCTAACCCAGCCAATAGTTTTGGCCTAATACCACAGTTTGGCCACTCAGCTCTGCTCGGTTACCATCCATTGTTTTTTTGTGCAAACAACTCCAGAGTTGTGAATTAGTTAACCACCAAAATGAGTGGAAAAAGGCCTGCTGCTGGTGGAAAGGGGAATAGGCGTGTTGGGAAGGGGAAAAAAGGTTGTGTCCGTGGGGTAGGTGCAGAAGAAAGACCATCTTCCAGCCAAACTAAAATGTCTACTTCTTTTAGCGGACAATGTGATAAGATCCCTTTCTTACGGCCACGCCAATCGCTACAAATTCCAGATGAGGCACAAAAACAGCAGGTGCTTCAACGGATATCAAGTGCTCCTTTAAGTGGGCTCTCCTCCACATCAACTTCAACATCACAAATACTCCAGTCCTCAAAGGTGTCACCCAAATCGCACTTGCTTCCTCACAGCTCCCAAATCTCCAGCTGCCCGTCTGAGTATGAGGTAGAACAGATGGTTGAGTCTGCAGAGCTGTTTACTCATACTATAGCCTGGGAATCAGAGGTCGACTCCAGCGCTTCTGTGAATCCAGACGAGGAAATGATCTGCACTGATGCCCAGAATCTTTATGAGTCGGATCCAGGACCAGACGCAGAAGGTTCTGACCATAATGTAGACCCTCATTCCCAAACTGTAACTCCTGTTGGTGGAGACAATGAGGAAGACGATGATAAGACTCAAATACCTGATTGGAGCGACAACTTTAGTTTTTTGTCAGGGCAGGAACAGGTTGGCTCTGAGGACGACGGGTGTGATAACGCACAGGGTGATGATGATGAGGTCGGAGATCCCACTTACTGTCAACCCACAGTCAGCCAAGAGATGAGGTCAGCAGAGGAGGTGGAGGAAGATGCTAGTGATGACGAGGTCAGGTTGCGCCTTCCTGGACAGAGACGTAGTACTGGAAGCACGTCAACAACTGCATCCTCAAACACAACTCTGCCTCTCACCACAAGTCGTGGTGGCTCTTCAGGTCGCATGGGTGCTAAGCCTTGCATAGCCTGGGCATTTTTTCAGATCGATAAAGATGACCCAACTCGTGTTATCTGTAACATTTGTCAGCAAAAGCTAAGTAGAGGCCAAAAAATACATAGTTTGAGTACTTCATGCATGAACCGGCACATGGACATGAAGCATAAGTTGCAGTGGGAAGCTCAGTGTGCTACAATGCGGTCTAGCCGGCCGGGCCAACCACCGTCTGCCATATCTTGTGCATCCGCGGCCTCTTCATCCTCTGTGACTGGGGGGACAGCAGTCACACCTGTTTTGGGGCGCAGACCTGCCACCTCTTTACCCGCAACAGCCAGCGTGATTGGCAGGTCATCATTTTCTTTGGAGGTGGTAACACCAGCTGGTCTTGAGCGCTGTCCGACATCGATAGCACCACCTTTGGATCAAGGCAACCTAACATGTCCGCCTGCATCTTCCTCACAGACCGGCAGTTTGCCGGGGACACCCTTATCAACCCCGTCTAAGCACAATAGCCAGCCCTCGGTCCCTCAGATGTGGACAAGTAAAAGACCATTTCCTCCTAGCCATGAGAAAGCTAAGAGGTTGAATTTCACCATCTGCAAGCTCTTGGCTACAGAAATGCTGCCTTTCCGCCTGGTGGACACAGAGGATTTTCGAGACCTTATGTCCGTCGCAGTGCCCCAGTACCAGATGCCCAGTCGGCACTACTTCTCAAAGAAAGGTGTGCCTGCGCTCCACCAGCATGTCGCACACAACATCACCGCTTCTTTGAGAAACTCTGTGTGTGACAGGGTGCATTTCACCACAGACACTTGGACGAGTAGGCATGGACAGGGGCGTTACATGTCGCTGACTGGGCACTGGGTAACTATGGTGACAGCAGGACAAGGGGCTGCTGTCCAAGTCTTGCCGTCCCCACGAGTTGTGCGTCAATCCTCTTTATGTCATTTTTCCTCCACTGCTTCTGCCTCCTCAACCTCCTCTCAGTCTTCCACCTGCACCCAAAGCCTGTCTGGTCATGCCACAAGCTTTCTAACTGCGCAGAAGGGATCCTGCACACCTCCTTACTATGCTGGCAGTAGGGCTCAACGTCATCAGGCGGTTTTTACATTGAAATGTCTGGGAAATGTGAGTCACACAGCTGAGGAGTTGTGGTCAGCTCTGGAGAACCAATTTCATGAATGGTTGTCTCCACTGGACCTGAAACCAGGGAAGGCCGTGTGCGACAATGCTGCAAACCTGGGTGCGGCCCTTCGCCGGGGCAATGTCACACACGTGCCTTGTATGGCTCACGTGTTGAACCTGGTTGTCCAGCAATTTTTAGCCCACTATCCCAGAATAGATGGCCTTCTGCAGAGGGCACGGTCGCTGTGTGCTCACTTCCGCCGTTCGCATCCCGCAGCTCAGCGACTTACATCTCTACAGAAGTCGTTGGGCCTGCCACTTCACCGGCTAAAATGCGATGTGCCTACCCGGTGGAATTCAACTCTGCACATGTTGCAGCGACTGTGGCAGCACCGACAAGCCCTGGTGCAATACGTTCTGACGTATAGCCTGGGCCAACGAGATTCAGAGGTGGGGCAAATCACGCTGGAGGAGTGGTCTCAGATCAGGGACCTATGCACCCTTCTGCACAGTTTTGAAATGGCGACGAAGATGTTTAGTGCTGACGATGCCATTATCAGCATGACTATTCCGGTGATTTACATGCTGGAGCACATGTTAAACAGAATTCGGAGTCAGGTGGTGGCACAAGAGGAGGTGGAGGAAGTAGAGGAGGAGGAGTTGTATGCGGAAGGGCTAACATCTGCAAGGTCCAGACGGTCGGCAGCACCAAGGCGGCAGGCATGTGAGGGTGGGGGAGATGGTTTTACCAGGGCGCATGGTAGCAGCCAAACTAGTGAGGAAGGTGCAGGAGCCCAGGAAGAAGTGGAGGACGAACTGATGGAAGACTCATCAGATGAGGGAGACCTTGATCACATTTCTGTTGTGCGAGGTTGGGGGGAGAGGACAGAGGAAGGAAGCATGATTGTTACCTCGCCACCAACACAACAGGGACTTGGTGCTCCTGGATGCGCAACACACATGAGTGCCTTCTTGCTGCACTACCTGCAACATGACCCTCGAATTGTGAGAATTAGAAATAATCCTGACTACTGGGTTGCCACACTGTTAGATCCCCGGTACAAAAGTAAATTTGCAGAAATTATTCCTGCCATAGAAAGGGATGCACGCATGCAGGAGTATCAGCAGAGACTGTTGCAGAATCTTACATGTGCTTTTCCACAAAATACCAGTGGTGCACGTAGTGAATCTCACAGTTCCAACTTGCCAACCGTGGGACCGTCAAGTGTTCAGCACTCAAACCGTAACAGAACCACAGTATCTGGTGGTAACATCAATTTTGCGGAATCATTTCACCACTTTTTTAGCCCATCCTTTGCAAGGCCACAGGAGACAAGAAGTCTGACACATAGTCAACGCCTAGAGACGATGGTACAGGAGTATCTCCAAGTAAACATTGAAGCCACGACTGTGTCACTGGACCCTTGCTCTTTTTGGGCTTCCAATCTGGATAAATGGCCGGAGCTAGCCACTTACGCCTTGGAGATCTTGTCATGCCCCGCAGCCAGCGTTCTGTCTGAACGTGTGTTCAGCGCTGCTGGTGGTGTGCTGACAGATAAGCGCACGCGGCTCTCCACTGATAATGTAGACAGACTCACGTTCATAAAGATGAACAAATCATGGATCCGAAACGACTTTTCTACCCCTGTGTCATCCTGGGGAGAGTAAAAGCTTGATGATTGTTTAAAATCACCCTACCAACCGTTTTAAGCTTTCAAATTACTAATCATGTTTATCTGTATCTTGACTGGAAAATAATTTGGGCTTTGTAGCAGTGTGCAGCACTGATCCTATTAGGCCATCTATAATAAGCTCCACCAGATTTAAAATTAAAAATAATTTTTAGCTGCATCTAGCCCGGAAAATAATTTTGGGGCTCCGAGATGCGCAAGACACATAAGTGCCTTCTTGCTGCACTACCTGCAGCATGACCCTCATATTGTCAGAATTCTAAGTAATCATGACTACTGGGTTGCCACACTCTTAGATCCCCCAAACTTTTCGATCAACCTTTTCATTTTAATAAAGACCAAAAAAATGGTCATTTTTGAAATTATAAGCATTAGCAGGTTGTTAGAAACTGAAATCAAACAGTTTTCAACTCAAAACTTTATTCTAGGTGATGTTACATTTTCACATAGGACCCCTTGTTCGAAAGGAGCTTCTGAACTCTCTCGTCCATTGAATTTGTCAGGTTTTGGATGGTTTCTGCTTCAATTGTTTTGCATGAGGACAGAATACCCTCCCAGAGCTGTTGCTTAGATGTGAACTGCCTCCCGCCATCATAGACACTCCTTTTAATGATGCTCCAAAGGTTCTGAATGGGGTAGAGGTCAGGGGAGCATGGGGGTCACACCATAAGTTTGTCCCCTTTTATGCCCATATCAGCCAGAGATGCAGATGTTTTATGTGCAGCATGAGATGGTGCATTATCATGCAGAAAAATGATCTTGCTGTGAAATACACGGTTCTTCTTCTTGAACCATGGCAGGAAGTGCTGTTTGAGAAAATCCACATACATTATGGAGTTCATCTTTAGCGCCTTCAGGGATCCTAAAGGGGCCGACAATCTCTCTCCCCATGATTCCAGCCCAAAACATTACTCCACCTCCTCCTTGTTGGCGCTGTAGCCGTGTTTGCGTGGGGTGTCCATCAACCAGCCATCCTCCACTCCATCCATCTGGACCATCGAGCGCTGCACGGCACTCATCCGTGAACAAAACAGTTTTGAAATCAGTCTTCATGTAATGTTTGGCCCACTGGAGCCGTTTCTGCTTGTGTGAAGTGGATAGAGGAGGTCGACAGGATGGCGTATGCACAGCTGCAAACCTCTGAAGGACCCTGCATCTTGTTGTTCGGGGGACGTTGGAGGCACAAGCAGCTTCAAAAACTTGTCTGCTGCTATGACAAGGCTTTTTTGCCGCTGCTCTTTCAACCTGACGTAATTGCCTGTAGGAAAGAGTCCTCAATTTGCCCTTATCAGCACGCACACGTGTGTACTGTGAATCAGCTACATACTTCTTGATTGCCAAGACACTTCATCCTGATCATCGCACAATGTTGATTGTAGTCATGCCTTGACCTAAACACTCCACAATTTGTTGCTTCTCAGCAGCCGACACATCCTTTTTCTTTCCCATTTTGGCAGAAAATGTAGGCTGCTGAATAATGTGAGAGAGCCTTCTTAAGTAGTCTTGCCTTTCATTGGACACACCTGACAAACTAATTAGCACTGGTGTCTGCAATTGCTTACAGTGATATAAAGAGCCCTGACACACATCACCATCAATGAGTTTAACTGACAAACAAACAAATTCTTCCCTCATCACTCCTAAACACTTTTTGCATAATAATTTGGAACACAGTGTACATGTGCTTTTCCACAAAACACCAGTGGTTCACGTAGTGAATCTTACAGTTCTAACTTGCCAACCGTGGTCTGTATGGAGTTGTTCAATAAAGGGCCCAAAATTAAGATAACATAGATGGGAGAGGTCTCTATGAATAGGAATTCCTAAGTATTTGATACCCTGTGAGGGCCAGGCAAAGGGAAAGTTGGACTGGATGGAATCCTATATGGATTTGGGGAGGGAGACATCGAGGGCCTCAGACTTCGCTGCATTGATTTTAAAATTTGACCATGTAACAAAGTGATCTATTTCAGCCATAACAGCATGGATGGATATATGTGATTGAGTGATATATACTAGGACATCATCAGCAAATAGAGAGCACTTGTACTCGGTGCCTCCCACCTCAATCCACCTAATATTGGGGTTATGGCGAATTGATGAGAGCAGGTGCTCCGTCACTAGGATGTATAAGAGAGGGGACAGAGAACATCCCTGCCTTGTCCCATTGGTGATTGTGAAAGGTGATGAAAATGTTCTGACGCGCCCCCTGGGCCTTGGGACACCCGGAGCCGGACCCTTTTTGGTGGATGCTGGTGGTTGTAGTCTTCGTGGCGGCGATCCGGTTCCGTGGCTCAGGGCGGTCAAACCAGTGGCGGAACTATTTATGTGGTTTTGATGTTTAAATGTCCGACTACGCCACCCGTGGATTGCGGTCAGAGTGAACCGCCGCTGCAGGGCAGACCGCTGAGGCTGGTGTTGTGGGTGCAGCAGAGCGTAGCATAACTCCCCACGGGAGGAGTATAGCCTCAGGGCAGTGTATGCGGAGGATGGGGGTGATGGTGCAGGGCAGCAGCAGTAACGACACGGAGTCAGTGATGCAGTTCAGGGCCTTTACTCACAGTTCTTATTATCCAGACCACGTCTGCAGGTAACGGCTGCCCACGTCGTACTGTGCTCACCAGGTGAGGGGCTCAGACAACTCCCAGATAACTTTGGAGCGCTTCACAGGACCCCCTTTGTGTGTCCTTTGTCTGGCCTTTCTTACCAACACTTCTGTCCGGCTGCCTCGGGCCTCCTCTTGGTAAACTTGGCGCCAGTTTCCCTGACCCTATGTGGTGCCTTCCTAGCGGGTGGAGCAAGGGGCTGCGCCACATAAAATGTCAGAGCCTCCGGTTTCTAGCTGAGGGTCGTTTCCTGCCTCCACTAGTTCGGGGACCGGTCTCCCCCTTTGGCCTGACCCCTCCACGCAGGTGGATTCGGGCGTGCGGTGGCGACTCGCCCGTCCGCACCCCTGGGATCCCTTCATTCCTCGTTCCTGGAGCCTTCTCCGCTCCTCTTCCTTCCTTCTCCCTCTTGCAGGCCTGGGCCTCTGTTACTAGGCCCGCCTCCAGAGCAGAGCTCATGCAGAGCCCCTGCTCCCTGCCACTTCTGCTCAGACTTCTCTGCACTGAACTAAGATGGTGCCCACCTTTTATACTCCCTTCTCAATGCACCCAGGAACTGCTTCCTCCCTGCTCCTGCACTGCAGGGTTCCCCTTCCTCTGTGTTCCCTCCCCCCACTCCAGCCAGGGACAGGGACTGTCGTGCCCATCTCAGGGGCATATTGGTCGCCCTGCCCCACGGCTATGTGGTGTAATGCATGCAGGTGTCGGGTCCTGATCCACACTCCATCCTTATCTGAGAGTGAGATATCACACCTCTGGGTGAGGTGCAATACGTCTGTAGCAACCGAGCCCTCGGTGCTACAGTTCCATTTATCTTCAGCCTAGGTGACGTATTGTGATACAGGGCCGTGATTTTGGCTATAAAAGGGTCCCCTAGACCCCTACCCCAAGCTTTTTAAGAGAATCATATATGGCGTGCCAGGAGACTCTATGGAATGCTTTCTCAGCATCCAACGAGAGTATCTACTTACAAATTTTTAACTGCATCTAGCCCAGGAAATACTTTGTGCCTAGTAGCAGTGTCTGCTAGTCAGCGGATTATCCCGGCTGTTAAGCAAGCTACACCACCTGTAGTTTGGACACTTAATTTTTTCAAAGGAAATGCTTTGGGACCACGGGATACTTAGTGAAGAGCATCAGGAGGCACCCCAAGGCATAGGGGCTGGGACTGGCACTAGGATGCCTTGCGGTGGACAGCCGAGCTCGATCCTTATAAAAGCTTTTTAACTGCAGCAGCTTTAGTGGACGCTACTGGAGCTGGAATTACGCGGCTGCTGGCATGAGACTTGCCCTCCAATAGATCCTTGTAAATGGATTTAAAGTGTATTCATTCAAATTAGAGGGACAATTTAAATTAAAAAGCTTAGAGCTGCCTCCACCACAGGGGGGCTCTCTCGACCCACCAGCGGACAGGCACCAGTATTGGGAGAGGGGGGCTGGCCGTCAGGGTTCACCGCGGCTCTGGCACAAACCCGGCTACACGGAGGTGGCACGGGCAGGAGCGGACTGGCCGTCTCGGCTTCTCACTTTTTGGATTTTAGAAGGGCATGACATGCCTATATCTGTGTCTCCCCCTCCTTTTACTCCTCCACCTCTTTTCTTTTCGCATGACTATATGTACTTGTCACTTTTCCATGTGTTAGTTGTGTCTTCTGAGCAGTTTGTCAGCTTTTGGACACCTTTGAAGGTGTTTTCTATGTGTTTCTATGTGTTTTTGTTTGCCTGCCATTGGTTTTAACGGTGTTCGAAGGTGTTCGACGAACAGTTCGACGAACAGTTCGGCGAACACACGGGTGTTCGACGAACCGAACCGAACTCGAACACTACGGGGGTGGCTCAACACTACTTAATACCTCTGACCACGTTGTTGACAGCAGTGACCTGGGGGTCAGAAATGCTTCCTGGGGCGATCCCCATGCTGTCCCCATGTAATTTGAGCATTGTCACTATCATTTGGGGACTTTTTAGGCTTTCTACAGACTGCCGGGGGTGCCGCCGCAAAAATGCTCGGGTCTCCCATAGACTAACATTGGGCTCGTTGCTCGGGTCGAGCACCCAAGTATCACGGTGAGCTCGGCCCGAGCTTCGAGCACCCGAGCAATTTAGTGCTCGCTCAACACTAGTATTTACGCATCAAGCACCCCCTCCACACTAGTGCATCCAGCTTCAAGCACCTCTGGCAGCTTATCATATTTTTGCCCCCTTCACCTCCCCATCAGTATATCCGCATCCAGAGCTGTTCTTCTGTGCGGTGTTGCTCACAAAAGTCACCATCTGGAGACTCGCTCTTCATAAATGTTTGTTAGACTTGGTGCTAATGTTACAAGAGGGTAGACAACCACGAGCCACACATCACAGGCCAGCATCCACATGTGGCTCCCGAGTAGTGTTGAGCCACCCCCGTAGTGTTCGGGTTCGGTTCGGTTCGTCGAACACCGGGATGTTCGAGGAACTGTTCGTCGAACTGTTCGTCGAACACCTTAGAACACCGTCGAACACCGTTAAAACCAATGGCAGGCAAACAAAAACACATAGAAACACATAGAAAACACCTGCAAAGGTGTCCAAAAGCTGACAAACTGCTCAGAAGACACTCTCTTTAAAAAAGCCGGCCGGCAAATTCAGCAGCGGCATACACCGGTACCCGACAATTTAGACAAGAAGGAATAGAGCATCACACATAGATTAGATAGATAGAAACATGTCAGTCACACATATAAGAAGCACAGTGACAGTGTTGGTTACTGCACTTGTCATTTAGTGTAAAGGATTTATTAAAAAAAATATTAGTGTTTTCATGCACCGTCTCCCTGCGCTGCGGATTCCAGCCCCCAGCTGCCTAGTTGTACCTGGCTGGACACAAATATAGTGCGAAGCCCCACTTCAATTTTTTTAAATTATTTCAGGAAATTCATGAAATAATTTAAAAAAAATTGACGTAGGGCTTCACACTATATTTGTGTCCAGCCAGGTACAGCAGGCAGGAACGGGCTGCCCCCAACCACCAGCTGCCTATTTGTACCTGGCCGGACACAACAATATAGGGAAGCCCTTTTTTTCTTAATTATTTCATGAAATAATTTAAAGAAAATTGACGTGGGGCTTCGCCCTGTTTTTGTGTCCAGCCAGGTACAACTAGGCAGCTGGGGGCTGGAATCCGCAGCGCAGGGAGGCCCAAGCTTTCTGGGCCACCCCCGCTGCAAATTGCAGTCCGCAGCCACCCCGGAAAATGGCGCGTTCATAGAAGCGCCATCTTCTGGCGCTGTACCCAACTCATCCAGGGCCCTGATGCGGTGGCTCACTGGGTAATAAAGGGGTTAGGGCCAGCTTGGCATTATCAGCTGGCCCTAAGCCCGAAATTCATGGGGTCACGCCAATATTAGACATGACCACCATGAATTTCTAGTAAAGTATTTAAAAAAAACACAACACCCAGAAAAAAGTCCTTTAATTGAAATAAACACACAATTCTTTATTGTTCTAAATTAAACCATACTTACCATCACGCCCATTCCAGCTGAAGTCAACGATCTCCTGAAATAAAAGAAAAATAATAAAGCAACATCATCCTTACCTTTCCATGGTTCCCATGACAGCTTCAGCTCTGCTACATCGAGATGACAGGCTGGACCGCAGCAGAACGCTGCCATCCAGCCTTTCATCCCGCAGACACTGAGAAGCGCAGGCTTGCTTGCGCTCCACAGTGTCTCTCTGTGAGGGCATCCAGATGAGCCGAGTTAATGTCCAATGAACTCGGCTCACCTCATGCACGTCACTGACAGCGTGGGAAAATTCTCCTGCACTCAGCGCTTCAGCGTGGGAGAATTCTCACACTGAAGCGCTGAGTGCAGGAGAATTCTCCCACGCTGTCAGTGACGTGCAGGAGGTGAGCTGAGTTCATTGGACATGAGCTAACCTTATGCACGTCACTGACAGCGTGGGAAAATTCTCCTGCACTCAGCGCTTCAGCGGGAGAATTCTCACGCTGAAGCGCTGAGTGCAGGAGAATTCTCCCACGCTGTCAGTGACGTGCAGGAGGTGAGCTGAGTTCATTGGACATGAGCTCACCTTATGCACGTCACTGACAGCGTGGGAGAATTCTCCTGCACTCACCGCTTCAGCTTGAGAATTTTCCCACGCTGTCAGTGACGTGCATGAGGTGAGCCGAGTTCATTGGACATGAACTCGGCTCATCTGGATGTCGTCACAGAGAGACGCTGAGCAGCGCAAGCAAGCCTGCGCTTCTCAGTGTCTGCGGGATGAGAGGCTGGATGGCAGCGTTCTGCTGCGGTCCAGCCTGTCATCTCGATGTAGCAGAGCTGAAGCTGTCGTGGGAACCATGGAAAGGTAAGGATGAGGTTGCTTTATTATTTTTCTTTTATTGCAGGAGATCGTTGGCTTCAGCTGGAATGGGCGTGACGGTAAGTATGGTTTAATTTAGAACAATAAAGGATTGTGTCTTTATTTCAATTAAAGGACTTTATTCTGGGTGTTTGTGTTTTTTTTAACTTTGACTATGGGGTTAGTAATGGGGGTGTCTTATAGACGCCTCTCCATTACTAACCTGGGCTTGATGTCAGCTGGCATTATAAGCTGACATCAACCCCAACCCTATTACCCCCTGCCACCGCACCAGGGCAGCGTGGAAGAGCGAGGCTAAGTGCCAGAATTGGCGCATCCTATGAATGCGCCATTTCTGGGGCGGCTGACGGCTGGTGTTTCTAGCCTGGGAGGGGGCCAATATTCATGGCTCCCTTCCTGGGCTATTAATATCAGCCCCAAGCTGTCTGCCTAGCCTTTGCTAGCTATTAAATTAGGGGGGACCCCACGTCATTTTTTTTGGGGGGTCCCCCATTTTAATAGCTAGTAAAGGCTATGTATTCAGCTGGGGGCTGATATTAGTAGCCTGGGAAGCTCCGTGGGTATTACCCCCTTCCCAGGCTTCAAACATCTGCCCCAGCCGTCTGCTTAACCTCCGCTAGAGCCTAAAATTAAGGGGAACCCCACGCCAATTTTTTTAATAATAAATCCTTTATTTTAATACTAAATGACAAGTACAGTAACCAACACTATCACTGTACTTCATATATATGTGACTGACATGTTTCTATCTATCTAATCTATGTGTGAAGCTCTATTCTGTCTGTTATAAATTGTCGGGTACCGCTGCTGAATTGCCGGCAGGCATTTTTAAAGAGACGGTGCATGAAAACACTATTATTTTTTTTGATAAATCCTTTACGCTAAATGACAAGTACAGTAAGCAACACTGTCACTGTACTTCGTATATATGTGGCTGACATGTTTCTATCTATCTAATCTATGTATGATGCTCTATTCTGTCTGTTATAAATTGTCGGGTACCGCTGCTGAATTGCCGGCCGGCTTTTTTAAAGAGACAGTGCATGAAAACACTATTATTTTTTTAAATAAATCCTTTACACTAAATGACAAGTACAGTAATCAACACTGTCACTGCACTTCTTATATATGTGACTGACATGTTTCTATCTATCTAATCTATGTGTGATTCTCTATTCCTTCTATTCTAAATTGTCGGGTACCGCTGCTGAATTGCCGGCCGGCTTTTTTAAAGAGACGGTGCATGAAAACACTATTATTTTTTTTGATAAATCCTTTACGCTAAATGACAAGTACAGTAAGCAGCACTTTCACTGTACTTCGTATATATGTGGCTGACATGTTTATATCTATCTAATCTATGTGTGAAGCTCTATTCTTTCGGTTCTAAATTGTCGGGTACTGGTGTATGCCGCTGCTGAATTGCCGGCTTTTCATGTTTCACTGTTGGCACTGTTCCCATCGATTTGGGCAATCACTGTAATGCCACAACCACCATGGCTGTGGCATTACAGTGAGTGGCAGACAATCCCTGCATGATTGGTGCTCTAAATAGCGCCAGACATGCAGGACACGCTTTTGGTGCACGAACAGTTATCGAACATAACCTCGAACAGCCGAATTTTTTGCAAATCGTTCGGGTTCGTCGAACAACTCGAACACCGCCCAAAACAGCTCGAATTTGAGATTGGCGAACAGTTCTAGTCGAACACCGCTCATCTCTACTCCCTAGCCACAGGTTAGGGACCCCTGCTCTAATTAAATAAGAAAACAACATTACTAATGTATAAGTGAACAGAGCTTTAACATCAAGATTTTAAAACACTTTTTTTATCATTGGGATCAAATTTTTTTTATTCTAATAATGACAAAATGATGAAAAATTATGCCAATCTGTTACTACATTTTATAAGCAGTTTAGATTAGTTGGAGGTGTAAATGTTTACACAGGGGCATCTTAAGTGGAGTTATATTTCAAGCCCTTTTAACATAAAACTTTTGGTTAAAAAAAGGTAAAAGTCAGTAAATAATAATTACTTAAAGGGTAAAATACAGAACAAGGACTTTGTAGATCCAACAACCTTAGCTGTGACTGAAGAGACTTAAATAACCTTAACATCCTTGAACATCTCTTCTGTGAATCAGCAGCACAGTATTTAATTATTTAAGAGATATAATATATACACTTGTCGAATATCGGAAAATTTAAATTCACATTTGTATGGTAGTAAGATCTATTGCATGCTAAATGTCAGTTTTACTTCCATCAAGAGAAAGCCCAGCAAAGATGAGGTACAATACAGTGATTTTTTTTCTTTTAACTATTTAAATCACATTTTAGCCAAGAAATTATTACAAGATATCCAACTACTGTCAAAAAATCAACCAACAGCTGCAGGTATGAATTTCCATTATATGTTAGCCTACTGATACATACTAGTGATAACACATTTACAGATTTGCTGTTTGAAGACTGCATCACTGCTTGTGTGGCATTTCATTAATTTAATTGGTCACCAATGGGGATATTCTGAGATGGAAGTGACCTGACCTACCTACGCACGACATTTTTATTGCTAACATATGCTATATTGTTCATCTTTTGCACAGATAACATCTTACAAACCTGATATGCTCTGTGCTATAAAGTAATGATTATGAATGAACAGTAAGAAGTAAAGAAATTGTTAGCATGGCTTCTTCTATTATACGAAGATGATTATTAATGGTAACTAGTCATGTTTTACATGCAGTCCTATCTGTTTGCAGCATGATACAGAGCAGATGGAGCTAATCAGATAGATATTGGTTTTGTGAGTGAAGATTCAGTATTTTATTAATTTATACCTATCAAATTCTATGCTTAGCAGATATGAGTAAATATGTACAAGTGATATTGAATTCTACTCGAATACTACAGAAATCCACACCTCCCCTTGAGGAAGCAACAAGGCGAAACACACGAAGGGGCAGTGTGGGGACTTCTTATCATTCACACCATGGGTAAATTCGTCATTATGCTCTGATTACTATGAATCCTAATCTGTATTGATCCATTCATGGGTATTGTTTGAGATACTGAAAGTATTCTTTTTCTTCTGACATTTGATTTACCATACATTTATTGCACGGGTTGTTGAGGTAATACATACTTACTTGTTGAAACTGTTACATATTTTACCCTGTACATGTTCTCATTATATATGGGCACAACAGATAGCGTTCCCATGGGTGACACTTCATATTCATACTTTTCCCTTACTCTTTCCTCCTGTGTTAGACCTCACTGATATGTCATGTAATTTTTAATATGACTTAATAAAATACTGTTTTTATTCTATTTTGGTGGTTTATGGTTACTCCATTTTTTTTCTTTTGCTCTCAGAAATCCACATTTTAATAAATGAGGATTTTAGTAATTTGCTTTTGCATGGATTTTGTTGTAAAGGGTTAACAAAAAGTTAAAAAAATAAGAGCTGCTCTGCTCTTCACTGTCCCCCTCCGGTTCTCGAAGCATCTTCTTCTATTCATACTCTTCATGCTAAGTCAGGACTTCTGGCTCGGACGAGGCTTGGAACGGTTCTGCGCATGAGCACACAAGTTCATGGTGCATTTCATAACCTTATGTGCATTTGCACAGAACGCTACAAAGCCTAATCAGGGCCAGAAGTCCTGGCCTAGCGTGTGGAGGCCTGGGGATTTAGCGCTCACGGCAGTGATAAAAAGATGTAGAGAGGACTGGACAGGTGATGGTGAGGAGCAGAAAGGTTTGAGAGGTGAGCAGTGAGTTGAGTAATATTTTTTATGTTTTACATCTTATGTTTATTATACACTGGAATCTGGAGAGAACTCTATAGCAAAATAAGGGGGTTTTAATTTGCGGAGAATAATTTCTTAGCACATGAAATTTCTTAGGAAAATCTGCGTGAAAAGACAAATTCGAATTTTGCCTGATCCACTCATTTCTAATTCTTAAGAATCTAGTGTGTGGCTCTACTTAGCAATTGGCAGCTAGGTCTGCATATAGTATATGGTTATACATGGAAGGATGTCAATCACTTTATAGGACCACTTACTTCACTTGAAATACTTTAGGATGGCAATGCTAGACCTGACAGTCTTTCAGTGGACTGCTCCTCAGCCATTTTCACCATAAAATTATAGATTTAATTAATTAAACCTATTTACTATTGGACAACCCTTAATTACATCTGAGCGTAAAAACACTGTTCTTCAACTGGGATGGAATTGTGAAAGCTGCAGCCAATCAACAACTGCTAATTGACTGCAGAGGTCACATGAAATTGTTTGTGTCAGGAACTCAGCAGGGGACATAGAACTAAGAAAAGCAATGAAGGTCTAGGGGGTAAGTGTAGATCTGTTTTAATTTATGCAGGCCCTTGGGGCCATTAGAGGACAACTCACTGAGCTGGCAATCTGCCTAGTTTTAACCAAGACTGGGTTGATCCGTTTTTTTCCACAGTAGATGAGTTTAGGAGGCCATTTGGAAGACCCATTTCCGCCCAAGCTTTAACTTCCTGGCTGATGTCTTGAGATGATGCTTCAGTATTGCCACATAATCTTCTTTCCTCATGATGTCATCTATTTTGTGAAGTACACCAGTCCCTCCAGCAGCAAAACAACCCCACAACATGATGCTGCTATCCCTGTGTTTCATAGTTGGGATGGTGTTTATAGGCTTCCAAGCTTCTCCCTTTTTCCTCCAAATGTAACGATGGTTATTATGCCCAAAAAGTTGAATTTTACTTTTCAACAAACCACAGGACATGTCTCCAAAAATTAAGGTCTTTTTTCCTGTGTGCATTTGCAAACATTAATCTGGCTTTTTTATGTTTCTTTGGAGTAATGGCTTCTTCCTGGCAGAGTGACCTTTCAGCTCATGTTGATACAGTAATTGTTTCACTGTGGATATTGACACAATCTTACCAGCTTCCGCCATCATCTTCACAAGGTCTTTTGCTTTTGTCTTTGGGTTGATATGAACACGTTCATCTCTGGGACACAGAACCCGTCTCCTTCCTGAGCGGTATGATGGCTGGACATTCCCGTCTTGTTTGTACTCGCGTATAACTGCTTGTACAGATGAACGAGGCACCTTCAGGTATTGTACCCAAGGATGAGCCAGACTTCTGCAAGTCCACAATTCTCATCCTGATATCTTGGCAGATTCCTTTAGACTTTCCTATGATGCTACACAAAGAAGCAGTGTGTTTCAAGTGTGCATTAAAATACATCCACAGGTGTGTCTCTAATTAACTCAGATGTTGTCAAAAAAAACTACCAGAAGCTTCCAAACACACGACATCATCATATGGGCAGTCCAGAATTGTTTAATGGCATAGTAATCTTAGTGTGTGTAAACTTTTAACTTTGCAGTAAGTAATAAAAATGCCTTAAAACATTCTCTCTCTCTCATTATTCTGGCATTTGGTAAATATTAAAAATTATGGTAATCCTAATTGACCTAAAACGGGAAAGGTTTATTATCATTTCATGTCAGATATTGAGAAAAACATGCATATGTGTCTTTTTATATAGTGTATGTAAACTTCTGGTTTCAACTGTATATTACAAGGTTTGGCTTGTACTATTTAATTTATGCAAAGTTGGTTGAAATGAGAATGAGTATTTAAGCCATAGTTTATATAATTTTTAATAATAAGTGCTACAAGCGTATGTTAAGTTTAGTAATATTAACATTAGTAAGATAGTGTTAAGGTTTGGTTAATTATTATAAATGGCTTTCTGGGCAATGTAGCAGACATGTGATAAATCATATTTTTGATTTTAATTATGAAGGTAGATTAAGTTAAAGGGGTTGTCTCACAAAACAAAGTACATTTTAGCTAATTGATCTTGGAATAAACATAAGTTTCACAATTGGATGTGTTAAATTGTTCCTTTGCTGAGATAATCTTACACATGTGCCCCTGCTGTGTTCTGTGTAATGGCTGTGTCTGATCATACAGGAACACGGTCTGATCATACCACATCTCCTTGGCAGGGAAGGACGCAAAAGAGAGTATTTCTGTGAGCGAAAACATTTTCTGTTTATTTTTTAACATATTTAACCTCACAGAAAGAATCAGCTGCGATCCCCTGCTGTAATGTCTGTATACTCTTTTTCTTCCTCCCCTGCCCAGGAGATGTGGTATGATCAGACCATGTTCCTGTATGGTCAGACACTGCCATTACACAGTACACAGCAGGGGCACATTTATAAGATTATCTCAGCACAGGAAAAAAAAAATTTAACACATCTTATTGTGGAAATTATTATTATTCCAAGATTATTCCAAGATCTAGTGATCAAAATGTACTTTGTTGGTAGAAAAACCCCTTTAATTTAATATTAGGCATCACGCTCACTTGCGTATAAAAAATCATCCAGGAGAGTGGGACGATTTATTCTCTCACTTGCAGTCCGTATACAATCCATTTTTTACCCAGCAGTTATTAATCATTTACAGGACAATTTAAAGTTTCCTATGCTACAGAATTAGAATTATAATGTATCCATTTAAATTCAGATGGTCCGTATGGCATGCAATTTTTTTTTCACACCCATCTGAATTCAGAGTGAAATTGCAGCATGTTACGATTTTTATCCTCAACCCAATTCCAGCTGAGGAAAAACTCGTAGATGAACCCTGCCTCATTGAATAACATTGGTGCGAGTGCAATGCGATTTTTTATCGCACTGCACTCAGCGTATTTATATGCAAGTGGGAGCAAGACCTTACAGTGCATATAAGACACAGGTAAATAAAGTTCTGCTACACCTGAGTGATACAAAGTGGTTGAGAAATATACCCTTATTTTAGCCATTTGTTATAATAATGACAAAGTACCGTATATTCCGGCGTATAAGACGACTTTTGAAGACTGAAAAATCTTCTGTCTAGTCTGGGGTCGTCTTATACGCCGGTAATGCTTTTGAACTTTCAGAAATTGACATGCGGGGATACTCTGGGGGTGTTAATAAGCTGCCGTGGCCGTATCCCTGCCATGTCGGAGTTAATATAAGGTGGAGGGAGTTAAAATACGGCGGCGGTAGGTCCAGACAGTCAGCGCTTCTGTGCTGAAACGGACAAATCGCTGCGTATTCCCAGCTCCGGACACAGCGCAGGGCTTCTGTGCCGACAGCTTTCACTTGTCACAGAAGCGCTGCGCTGTGTCCGGAGCTGGGAAGTTCGCATCGCTTCTGTGACAATATATGAAAAGCCGGCAATTCAGCAGCGGCATAAGCCGGCACCCGACAATTTAGAATAGAAAGAATAGAGCATCACACATAGATTAGATAGATAGAAACATGTCAGTCACATATATATGAAGTACAGTGACAGTGTTGCTTACTGTACTTGTCATTTAGTGTAAAGGATTTATTAAAACAAATATTAGTGTTTTCATGCACTGTCTCTTTAAAAAAGCCGGCCGGCAATTCAGCATCTGTACCCGACAATTTATAACAGAAAAATAGAGCATCACACATAGATTAGATAGATAGAAACATGTCAGTCACATATATATTAAGTACAGTGACAGTGCTGGTTACTGTACTTGTCATCTAGTGTTAAAATAACAGATTTATTTAAAAAAAAATTGGCGTGGGGTTCCCCTTAATTTTAGTCTCTAGCGGAGGTTAAGCAGACGGCTGGGGCAGATGTTTGAAGCCTGGGAAGGGGGTAATACCCACGGAGCTTCCCAGGCTACTAATATCAGCCCCCAGCTGAATACATAGCCTTTACTAGCTATTAAAATGGGGGACCCCCCAAAAAAAATGACGTGGTGTCCCCCCTAATTTAATAGCTAGCAAAGGCTAGGCAGACAGCTGGGGGCTGATATTAATAGCCCAGGAAGGGAGCCATGAATATTGGCCCCCTCCCAGGCTAGAAACACCAGCCGTCAGCCGCCCCAGAAATGGCGCATCCATAGGATGCGCCAATTCTGGCACTTAGCCTCGCTGTTCCACGCTGCCCTGGTGCGGTGGCAGGGGGTAATAGTGCTGGGGTTGATGTCAGCTTATAATGCCAGCTGACATCAAGCCCAGGTTAGTAATGGAGAGGCGTCTATAAGACACCCCCCATTACTAACCCCATAGTAAAAGTTAAAAAAAACACAAACACCCAGAATAAAGTCCTTTAATTGAAATAAACACACAATTCTTTATTGTTCTAAATTAAACCATACTTACCATCACGCCCATTCCAGCTGAAGCCAACGATCTCCTGCAATAAAAGTAAAATAATAAAGCAACCTCATCCTTACCTTTCCATGGTTCCCAGGACAGCTTCAGCTCTGCTACATCGAGATGACAGGCTGGACCGCAGCAGAACGCCGCCATCCAGCCTGTCATCTCGCAGACACTGAGAAGCGCAGGCATGCTTGCGCTCCTCAGTGTCTCGCTGTGACGGCATCCAGATGAGCCGACAATGAACTCAGCTCACCTCCTGGACGTCCGTCACTGACAGCGTGGGAAACTTCTACTGCGCATGCGGGGAGCAGGAGAATTTTCCCACGCTGTCAGTGACGTGCATGAGGTGAGCCGAGTTCATTGGACATGATCTCGGCTCATCTGGATGCCGTCACAGTCAGACACTGAGGAGCACAAGCATGCCTGCGCTTCTCAGTGTCTGCCGCATGGCAAGCTGAACGGCAGCGTTCTGCTGCGGCGCAGCCTGTCATGTGAATGTAGCAGAGCTGGACCGGTCCTGGGAACCATGGAAAGGTAAGGATGAGGTTGCTTTATTATTTTACTTTTATTACAGGAGATCGTTGGCTTCAGCTGGAATGGGCGTGATGGTAAGTATGGTTTAATTTAGAACATTAAAAAATTGTGTCTTTATTTCAATTAAAGGACTTTATTCTGGGTGTTTGTGTTTTTTTTAATTACTTTACTAGAAATTCATGGTGGTCATGTCTAATATTGGCGTGACCCCATGAATTTCGGGCTTAGGGCCAGCTGATAATGCCAAGCTGGCCCTAACCCCTTTATTACCCAGTGAGCCACCGCACCAGGGCCCTGGATGAGTTGGGTACAGCGCCAGAAGATGGCGCTTCTATGAACGCGCCATTTTCCGGGGTGGCTGCGGACTGCAATTTGAAGCGGGGGGGGGGCCAGAAAGCTTGGGCCTCCCTGCGCTGCAGATTCCAGCCCCCAGCTGCCTAGTTGTACCTGGCTGGACACAAAAATAGGGCGAAGCCCCACGTCTTTTTTTTTTTAATTATTTCATGAAATAATTAAAAAAAAAAGGGCTTCCCTATATTTTTGTGTCCGGCCAGGTACAAATAGGCAGCTGGTGGTTGGGGGCAGCCCGTTCCTGCCTGCTGTACCTGGCTGGACACAAAAATATGGCGAAGCCCACGTCAACATTTTTGGGAAAAATTAATTACAAAATTAATAATAATTTAGGGACTGCATCTTTATTAACCCCTCAATTGTCATTTAGTGTTAAAATAAAGGATTTTTTAAAAAGAAAATTGGCGTGGGATCCACCATCATTATAGTCTCTAGCGGAGGTTAAGCAGACGGCTGGGGCAGATGTTTGAAGTCTGGGAAGGGGGTAATACCCACGGAGCTTCCCAGGCTACTAATATCAGCCCCCAGCTGAATACCTAGCCTTTACTAGCTATTAGAAAGGGGGACCCCCCCAAAAAATGACGTGGGGTCCCCCCTATTTTAATATGTTTATGAGTGACAGTTTTCCTGCTATATACCTGCATGTCATAAGAATTTAAATTAAAAAAGGACCATGTTAAATTCAAATCTGTTTTTTTTTAATTTTTACCGGTGTTTGGTATGCGTTGGAAAAGGGGTAGTCTTATACGGTGAATATATCCTAAACTCTATATTTTAACAGGAAAGTAGGGGGGTCGTCTTATACACCAGGTCGTCTTATACGCCGGAATATACGGTAATATGAAAGATTTTCATTCTGTGACCTTGAATCTTTTATGCCCACCAATGATATAACTATGAGGTTAGTGGATATAGTGGCTGTTATTGGTTTAGCAGCTACAGGGCCACACCCCACTATCAAAGTCTCTGCAGAAATGAGAGGCGATCAAAGCAGATAATAAAGGGGGGTAATTCGGTTTGCAAACATGCTTGCAGATGAATATTAAGCACAAACTTTCCAGTTCTTAATTTTATTGCTAATGATAATTAAGTATCATTCAAACTTCTGTTAAGGACACTGGTCTTCTCCTGTCTCGCCCCGGTGCAATACATGAAAGAGTGGGTCCTGGCTGGCTGTTAATGTTAGTGTTGTGTGGGCCTTACGTCTGTGCAGCTCACCTTTAGCCGATGGTTTTGGCTGGCCAGGACCACTAATTATTTTATCTCTGGATCTAGCGCTCGGGACCCCCAATAATCCCACGCTCTCAGTCCTCTTTAGGTCCATTACCTTTGGCACTAGCAAGCTCTCGGGTTTCTCATGACTCAGCGTCTTATCCAATATCGCCTTCTGGAAGGTCTCTCAGTCTCGTCAGTAAGTCTCTATAGGATCTCGCTATTCCTGGCTCTTGTCTCTTCTAGCTGTGAATCACCCCTTGGCAGCACTGCACACTTGTTACTCTCCAAACTCTATCTCCTATCTGACTAACTATCAGGAAGTAGTCTATTCTCCCTGACTCTAGCCGGTCCCACTGTGGGCTAGTCCCAATTCTTAAATACTTCTGACCTGTGTCTGTGGCAGAACTTATAAAGACATTACAAACTTCGAGGACATGCACATTAAATTACATGCAAACCACCGGTAACTATATTTAAATATGACAAACTGTCAGTAAAAAATGGAAAATTAAAGGGGTATTCCCATCTCCAAGATCCTATTCCAATATGTAGCATGTGTAATAATAATAATATTAGCAAATACCTCCAATTAGATATGTAGTACAGTTTTTCTGATTCTCTGTTGCTTTCCTCATTGCAGTAGGTTAAGTATCCATGGTTACGAACACCATCAACTAGCTAATTGTCACTATATCAGTGGTCGTAACCATGGATACCTAAGGTCCTGCAATACCTGTACCTGAGGAAAGAGACATAGCGAATCAGAAAAACTATACTACATTTCTAATTGGAGGTATTTGCTAATATTATTATTATCATACCACTACATATTGGGATAGGATCTTGGAGATGCTACTTTAAGTTATAATAGAACTATTATTTCAAGAGAACTTGAGGCAGAATGTCTGTGTCTGCCTCTAACGCCTCCCTCATAGCCCCTCCTATCCATAAAATCCAATGAGTAGCAACTGTCATCTCATATATCAGTTATATAAAAATCTGTTTTCAGATTTTGCCCATTAATTGAGAGTGAAAGATCAATCAAAGAGGAGAAAGAAGCAGATCTCTCTGATAAGATATATTACAAAGTTACTTATTTTCAGATATTACTGATTTATGAGATTAAAATTTAAACGATTGTTACTCTTTAAAGGGGACCATGTCAGATAACGTTAATAACCTGCAGGTTAATGGCAATATGAAGGTGGCCAGCCACTGTACTGAACGTGCGGCACCTGGGCGAAAATATCAAGTAAGTAAATGAGTGGCGTCTTTAAGCATGCCTTGGCACTTTGACTGACATCTGGCTCTGCAATGCATCAGTGCTAAGATGACTGTCAGAGTGCCAGGGCGTGCTAACAGCTGCCGCTCACTGTATAGTGAGCTGTGACTGAAGATGAGCCAGCACACCTGCATGGCTGAAAGGTGGCGGCTCCCAGGAGAAATACAGTTCATTTTCTCACGGGGTGTCGCACTTTCAGCACTGCGACCGGGCACCTTCATAATGCTATTAACCTGCAGGTTAATAATGTTATTTGACATGACAGGTTCCCTTTAAAATATAACTGATGAACATAATGGGAAACTATAAAGACATTAACATAATCACACAGAGAATAGATTGAATATGAATAGAAATATGAACATGATTCATGAGAACCATCACCGCTATATTGGACTAGGGCAAATAGTCAGTAGATAGAAAAAGAGAAAATGAAGAAAATACTGATAGACATAATAGTGAGAGACAGCATAATCATAGAGAGAATAGATTAAACCTGATTAAAAAAATATTAAACTTATTAATTAGAAAATATTAAATATAAATGATAAAATGCAGAAATATAAAGCATATAAACACGGTGGCTCAGTGGTTAGCACTGTAGCCTTGCAGCGCTGGGGTCCTGGATTCAAATCCCACCAAGGACAACATCTGCAAGGAGTATGTATGTTCTCCCTGTCTTTGCGTGGGTTTCTTCCGGGTTCTCCGGTTTCCTCCCACACTCCAAAGATATACTGATAGGGAATGTAGATTGTGAGCCCCAATGGGGACCGTGCCCATAATGTCTGTGCAACGCTGTGGAATTAATGGCGCTATATAAGTGAGTAAAATAAATAAATAAAAATATAGAGTGACCATAAAATAGGTTATTGTGTTATACATATGAATGTATAAAAGTGTATTAAGTGCAAATAAATTAACTACCGTATAATTACCGTATACCTTGTGAAAAAAACAGTGAAAAATGTGTGTAAGAAATAGCAGAAAAATAATAAGGATTCGAACACAATGGTGACGAGATGAACCAATTTTTGTTTTTACAACCTAAAAATGCAAGGGAAAGAATAACAAAGAAATGATTCCAATCCAACATAACCAAACTGGGCAGTGAACCCTTGAGTACCGAAAGGTACAATATAAAATGTATTCATATACAGGTCAATAATTTAACCCAGAAATAAAGAAATGTTTGGACACCACAAACACCATTCACAACATAGGCTCTAAGAAAGGGTCACCCAGGAGCCTAACATAAGATGCTACTACAGGGCAGATAAAGATAACAGGAAAAATCACAGATATCGATGAACTATCCTTTAGATAGGTCATCCATATCAGACCAATGGGGGTCCTACACCCGGCACCCCCATCAATCAGCTTTTAACAGCTTCAGCAGCTAGATGTACAGTACAGACCAAAAGTTTGGACACACCTTCTCATTTAAAGATTTTTCCGTATTTTCATGACTATGAAAATTGTACATTCACACAGAAGGCATCTAAACTATGAATTAACACATGTGGAATTATATACTTAACAAAAAAGTGTGAAACAACTGAAAATATGTCTTATATTCTAGGTTCTTCAAAGTAGCCACCTTTTGCTTTGATGACTGCTTTGCACACTCTTGGAATTCTCTTGATGAGCTTCAAGAGGTAGTCACCGGAAATGGATTTCACTTCACAGGTGTGCCCTGTCAGGTTTAATAAGTGGGATTTCTTGCCTTATAAATGGGGTTGGGACCATCAGTAGTGTTGTTCAGAAGTCTGGTGGATACACAGCTGATTGTCCTACTGAATAGACTGTTAGAATTTGTATTATGGCAAGAAAAAAGCAGCTAAGTAAAGAAAAACGAGTGGCCATCATTACTTTAAGAAATGAAGGTCAGTCAGTCCGAAAAATTGGGCAAACTTTGAAAGTGTCCCCAAGTGCAGTTGCAAAAACCATCAAGTGCTACAAAGAAACTGGCTCACATGAGGACCGCCCCAGGAAAGGAAGACCAAGAGTCACCTCTGCTTCTGAGGATAAGTTTATCCGAGTCACCAGCCTCAGAAATCGCAGGTTAACAGCAGCTCAGATTAGAGACCAGGTCAATGCCACACAGAGTTCTAGCAGCAGACACATCTCTACAACAACTGTCAAGAGGAGACTTTGTGCAGCAGGCCTTCATGGTAAAATAGCTCCTAGGAAACCACTGCTAAGGACAGGCAAGAAGCAGAAGAGATTTGTTTGGGCTAAAGTACACAAGGAATAGACATTAGACCAGTGGAAATCTGAGCTTTGGTCTGATGAGTCCAAATTTGAGATCTTTGGTTCCAACCACCGTGTCTTTGTGCGATGCAGAAAAGGTGAACAGATGGACTCTACATACCTGGTTCCCACCGTGAAGCATGGAGGAGGAGGTGTGATGGTGTGGGGGTGCTTTGCTGGTGACACTGTTGGGGATTTATTCAAAATTGAAGGCATACTGAACCAGCATGGCTACCACAGCATCTTGCATCGGCATGCTATTCCATCCGGTTTGCGTTTAGTTGGACCATCATTTATTTTTCAACAGGACAAGACCCCAAACACACCTCCAGGCTGTGTAAGGGCTATTTGACCAAGAGGGAGAGTGATGGGGTGCTACGCCAGATGACCTGGCCTCCAAAGTCACCAGACCTGAACCCAATCGAGATGGTTTGGGGTGAGCTGGACCGCAGAGTGAAGGCAAAAGGGCCAACAAGTGCTAAGCATCTCTGGGAACTCCTTCAAGATTGTTGGAAGACCATTTCCGGTGACTACCTCTTGAAGCTCATCAAGAGAATGCCAAGAGTGTGCAAAGCAGTCATCAAAGCAAAAGGTGGCTACTTTGAAGAACCTAGAATATAAGACATATTTTCAGTTGTTTCACACTTTTTTGTTAAGTATATAATTGCACATGTGTTAATTCATAGTTTTAAGGCTTCAGTGTGAATGTACAATTTTCATAGTCATGAAAATACGGAAAAATCTTTAAATGAGAAGGTGTGTCCAAACTTTTGGTCTGTACTGTAAATGGTGAGCTGAGCCAATATAGCACAGCCCCATCAAAGTTTACTGGCCACTGTTGAGAATTGCAGCCAAGCTCCAAATTATTGACACAGACAACATTTATAGTGAATCTGTCAGCAGGTTTTGCCATGTAATCCGACAGCAGCATGAGGTAGAGTCAGAGACCCTGATTCCAGAGATGTATTACTTAGTTTACTGGGTGCAGCAGTTATGATAAGAGTCACGGTTTTCTCTGCTACAGATTGAGGAAAGCTCAGTTGTTGATCTGTGTACATTGTATAGTGACAGAGATCTGCTCATCAGTGCTGGGGGCATGGTTGGATTAGGAGGCATGGGGCCAGTTGTCCTGTAGTAATAATCTCCTGCTGATAAAACACTGATTGTATTGAAACACAATACACATCCCTGTAATCAGGCTCTCTGTCCTTACATTATGGTGCTCTCAGATTACATAGCAAAAACCTGCTGACAGATTCCATTTAAGTCCACATCCCCACTATCAGTATTTGGTCAGCATTTGGTCAGTATTTTTTCTCAGGAGTCGGAGCCAAAACCAGGAGTGGGTGATAAATGCAGAATTGGTGACTTGTTTCTATTATACCTTTTCTGATTGTTCCTCACCTAGCTTTGGCTCCCACTGACCGAATACTGATAATGGGGCCGTGGCCTAAGTATTATTCTCCAACACACTATAATATTATTGCCTGTCTTCTCTGCACTGCAGAATGAACTCATTTACTAAAATCAGCTTGGACATGTACCATTTTTACTCAATGTTCCCTTCTCATCCCAATACTTTCAGAATGCACTCTGGTATTCGCACTTAAACCCCATCAATTTAAAGTCTGACTTGATCGTTAGTAATTAAAATGACAAATAAGAAAACGTTGAGCAATTTTGGCCAAATGGGTGAACAAGCAATTTATACAGACATGAGAGGGGCGAGCAAATCTTGGTCCACTTAAGATCATTTCATCATCTTTATAGGGAGCTGCGCTATTTGATTTGGCAGGAATAAAAAAATGCTAAATGAAAAAATCTTGGTTTGTAACATACTTCTCTTTCCTAATTTTTCCTTTTTTCAAGGACTGTAAATTAATTAATTTCTTTGCCTTGTTTGTTTCGGAGCATGGTTATCTTTGCAGTTGTTGCATAATGTAGCAGAGGGATTATGTATGTTTTCTATTATTTTATTTACTGTATCTCATCTTTTCTGCCCCAGTGACTACGTGCGGCAGCTCATAAACTGTCTCCTACTCATCATCTCCGGTGCATGTTTTTCTTCATTGTTAATTCCCACCAGCCGCCTGGCTTCATTCCCAGCCTGTATCTTCTTACTGGTTTTTAGCTCCAAGGATGCTCAGCCTAATATTGAAATAGTCTTGTGAAGTATATTGTTAACTTATACTATCAAATCCATTACTCAAGCTGGTGGAAAATAGCAGTAGACGACTACACATAGCTGCTCATATGGAAATGTCCGAAAGAATGCTATATTATTCTGCATAAAATACATGTACAATAACTGATTACCTAAGCAATGAAACATATGACTGCAAAGGACTCGGAGAGTGCGGCAGCACATCAAATAAATAACCTTTTCTTCACCAGCGCAACGTTTCAGTTCCAGTGAATTTTTCTCCAGCTTTATTCAACCTAAAATTACAGATGCAATGGATACAGTAGGTAAACAGAAGCATAAATATACTAAGAATCAAAGAGGATTAAAGAATTTCTTTTGCTGGATGGAACCTGTCAAATGCCACATTATAATCATGTGCTTATATCCACTACTATAATGACCTTATTTCTATTTACACGTTTTTCTAGGACCTGAGTTCTGGGTGAACAGGGCGGTGTATGACTCGCATTACGGCTCCATCCCATCATTTATCTGACACTCGTGCTGTTATTCCGTGACATGATGTCCTCATCAGTATCAGCGAGCTTGGGAATGCAATTACCAAGGGAGAAAAAGACTGCAATATGCCAAAATGATATTGAATCTTCCATTGGCACGCAGAACAATTAAATTATATGTGAAGGACATACAATTACTGAACAGAATGTACAGTTAGGGAAGTGAACATATAGCAGTTTGAAGTAGATTCATTCAATTAGGGATGTTTATCTGATGTGATAGGTCAGGAACACGCCAACAGATTTCAGGTGTCTTACTATGTCTGCCTTGTCTGGTTTGTGCATATATATACATTCATCTAAATAAATAAATGATAATTGTGTAATTTCCATCTTTCGTGATACGTGATAAATATTGACTGATTTCATTTCCATACTTCTAGATTATGCCTCTTTTTCGCATTTCACATTCACTTGGGACACTGTTAATGAAAGTGCTTTAAAGCACCACTCCAGCATTTTTTTACTTCAGCACAGGAGTGGTGCCAATAATGTAAGTTTCCTGCCCCTGGTATTATATTTACCAGCTGCCGTCTTCAGCTGTTCCCAGCGCCGCTATCTTCAGCTGTTTCCGGCACCACTCAACTCCACTCCTGCGCAGCTACTTGTGACCGCAGATTCTGACTGACCAGAAGTCCAAAGAAAACTGTCACAAGCTCTTAATACAAGTCTATGAGAGTCTTGTCCCTGCCCCGTTCTGACTCTCATAGTCTTACATTGAGTTGTGACTTCCCGGCAAACACTGAAGCAATCTGGCAGATCACAACCTGCAGAGGACAACAGGAGTGGCACCGATAACAGATGAAGATGAAGATGGCAGCTGATGAGAATAATAGTAGGGGCAGGAAACTTACATTAGTGACACCACTCCAGCTCTGAAATAAAAAAAAATGGTGTAGTGTTGCTTTAACCCATTTCCACTGCAGCCAATTTTCATTTATGCATTTTTGTTTTTTCTCCCCTCCTTCCCAGAGTCATAGCTTTTTTATTTTTCCATAGACATAACTATGTGAGGGTTTTACTTTTTTTTTGCAGGTAAATGACAATGTGCTGGAAAATGGTGAAAAATGCTAAGTGTGGTGAAAAGGTGAAAAAAATAAATTATGCCTTTGTTTTTTTGGATTTGTTTTTACAGCGTTTATTGTGCAGTAGAAATGACCTGGCAACATGATACTCTTGGTCAGTACAATTATGGCAAAACCATACTTGTATAATAGTTTTTTTTTTTATTTAATTGGTGAAAAAATTCAGAAATTTGTAAAAACAAAATTCTGCTTGTGTCACCATTTTTTGAGATCCATAACTTTTTTTATTTTTGCATTTTGTTGTTTTTCTCCCTTTTTTCCCAGAGTGAAAGCTTTTTTATTCTTCTATAAATCTAGCTGTATGAGGACTTTTTTTTCTTTTTTTGAGGGGTGAATTGTAGTTTTGAATGACAACATTCATTTTACCATGTTTACCAACTGGAAAATGGGAAAAAATACCAAATGTAGTGAAATGGTAAAAAAAAGCAATTTCTTAGTTTTTTTCTGTTTTGTTTTTACAGCGTTTTTTCTGCAATTTGGCAATACCAAACCTGTATAATTGTTTGGTGTTTTTTATTAAATTGGTGAAAAAATTCTTCTGCCCCCTACATTCTACAGAAACTGCACTCATCAAAGTAACCAATGACCTTCTGACAGCAAAACGTAATGGTGACCACTCTCTGCTCATTCTTCTTGACCTCTCTGCAGCCTTTGACACCGTTGACCACCACCTCCTACTCTCTACGCTCCACTCAATCGGCATAAAGGACACTGCTCTCTCCTGGTTCTCCTCCTACCTATCTGACCACTCTTTCAGTGTATCGTTCGCTGGCTCCACTTCTTCCCCTCTTCCTCTCACTATTGGGGTTCCTCAGAGTTCAGTCCTTGGCCCTCTTCTCTTCTCTCTCTACACAGTCCCAATTGGACAGACCATCAGCAAATTTGGTTTTCAGTACCAACTTTATGCTGATGACACACAACTATACACCTCATCCCCTGACCTTACCCCCGCTGTACTACAGAACTCCAGTGACTGTCTGGCCGCAGTTTCTAACATAATGTCCGCTCTCTACCTGAAACTCAACCTTTCCAACGCTGAACTTCTTCTGCTCCCGCCGTCTACTCACCTCTCGAAATCTGACATCTTTCTCTCCGTGTGTGGCACCACAATAATGCCGAGCCAGCAGGAGCGTTGTCTGGGCATTGTGTTTGACACCAATTTCTCCTTCACCTTCCACATACAATCTCTTGCCCACTCTTGTCGCTTGCACCTGAAGAACATCTCTAGAATCCGCCCCTTTCTCACCATGGAAACATCAAAAACCCTCACTGTTGCCCTGATCCACTCCCGCCTCAACTACTGTAACTCTCTATTAATTGGCCCCCCCCTCACTCAACTTTCCCCCCTCCAGTCCATCCTTAATGCTGCAGCCGGGGTCATCTCTTTGGCTAACCGTTACTCAGACTCCTCCACTCTGTGCCAGTCATTGCACTGGCTGCCCATGAATTATAGGATGCAATTTAAGTTGCTTGTTCTCACCCACAAAGCTCTCCACAGTGTGGCACCCCCCTACAGCTCTTCCCTCATTTCTGTTTCTCGGTCTACCCGTTCTCTACGCTCCGCAAGCGACTTTCGACTAACATCCACTCTAATCCGTACCTCCCACTCCCGGCTTCAAGAATTTTCCCGAGCTGCACCTATTCTTTGGAATGCTCTACCCCAAGAAATTAGGATGAACCACAATTTACACAGTTTTAGGCGTTCCCTAAAAACACAACTGTTTAGGGCAGCCTATCACCTTCCCTAATCGAAGTCCTTTTATCTTCTTATAGCCCATCCCTTATTTCTCCATACATAACTCTCCACCGAACCAAAAAGCACCACAAATACTGGCTGGTGATGAGCTCATGGAGCCTTTATCTATCCCTCATCCCCTCAAGATGGCTGGACCATCCTTGTAAATAAGCCATTGTACTTTGTGTCACCCCCACCTCATTGTAGATTGTAAGCTCTTACGAGCAGGGTCGCCATTATTTTTGCTGTAATTATTGTATTATCTTTAGCTATGTTACTTATGACTGTTGTATATGAACCTGTGAATTGTTAAGCGCTGCGGAATATGTTGGCGCTATATAAATAAAGATTATTATAATTATTCCAGAGTGATAGCTTTTTATATTTCTGAAGACATAGCTATTTGAGGACTTTTTTATTTTGTAAGGAACGAGTTGTAGTTTTGAATGACAACATTCATTTTAGTATTCAATGTACTGGAAAACGGAGGGAAAAAGTATCACTGTGGTGAAATGGTGAAAGAAAGGCAATTCTGCCTTACTTTTTGGGGTTTTGATTTAACAGTGTTCATTGTGCAGTAGAATTGACCTGGCAATATGATTCTTCAGGTCAGCATTGCTTACGGCAATATCAAACTTGTAGGTCAAAAAATTCTGAAATTTTGTGAGATCCGTAACTTTTTTTAAAAAAATTCCATCAATGGAGCTGAAGGCTTTTTGTTTGTGTAGGGACCTGACATTTTGATAACTCAGACTTTTATGGATGTGGCGATTTATTTTATTTTTTTAGTCCCTATAGGGAACTTGAACCTGCAATCATCTGATTTCTTGTTCTATATACTTTAATACAAACTTATTACAGTATATAAAAAATATCACAGTCTAAAATGAAGCCCAACCTCATTCAGCAGGTTCCAAAGCAACTTTTCGCATCTGGTGATAATGCAATAGTGGGGGATATGTGCTTAACTTATGCCACGGTATGATCGCACACCTTAAAAGCTGCTGTCTGAGATTGACAATAACATTTAAATGAAATCTGTCAGCAGGATTTCACCCTCAGACTACATGCACATGTAGCTTGTTAAAAGACAAGTCCAGCAATACCTTTAACTATACTGTATGTTCCTCTATTACTGAGAAATCAAAGTTTAATATGATATGCCAATTAAGCTGTAGATTTGAAGCCTCTGTCACTCCAGCTCTATTTATCGCACAGCACCACCTCGTCCTGGTTGACTAACAGCCTTTTTGCTGTGTGACTTCAGATAAAGGAGCTGTCAGTCAAATAGGATGAAACGGCACTGGTGGGGAATAGAGCTGGAGTGACTGAGGCTCAGTTGTGAAGGAATGGACTGACCATGTAAAGTTATTGTTGGAGTTGTTTTTTAAGGAGCTACATGCACATATAAATAGTTTGGGTGTGAAATCCTGCTGACAAATTCACTTTAAAAAGGTTAAAGAGCAGCAATCAGAGCAAGCACCCGTTGCTGCTGTTAGTGGCGGAAGCCGACTATATAACACAGCAGGTATCTAATGTTACTGCTATGAACCAAAAACTTATTTTGAGCACAAAGCCTAATAAAGATAAATCGAAGCAAAAAAAATGCATGACATTTGACGAACCTATACACAACATTTGACATACCTTTACATCATGGGGTCACTTATGGGTGTTCTGCTGTTTTGGCATCTCAGGGACTCTGCCAATGGGAAATGGCACCCATGGCTGAAGCAACATTTTTTGGGGAAAATGTATTTTTTCCTTTTTTAGGGCTCAACATTATAAAGTTCTGTGAAGCACATGTGGGTTCAAGGTGCTCACCACACCTCTAAATAAATTTCTTGAGGGATGTAGTTTCCAAAATGGAGTCACTTGTTGGGGATTTCCACTGTTTAGACATATCAAGAGCTCTGCAAACACGACATGGCGTCCTCTATAGATTCTAGTCAGTTTTGGGTTCCAAAAGTCAAATAGTGCTCCTTCCCTTCCGAGCCCTGCCATGCATCCAAAAAAGTAGTTTTCCACAACATATGGGGTATCAATGTACTCAGAAGAAATTGCACAACAAATTGTATGGTCTATTTTCTCTTGTTTCTCATGTGAAAATGCAAAATTTGGGGCTAAATCAACATTTTTGGTGGGAAAAATGTATTTTTTTTATTTTCACTGTTCAGCTTTACAAAATTTTGTGAAGCACCTGGGGGTTCAACATACTCACACCTCTAGATAAGTTCCTTTAGGGGTGTAAATTCCAAAATGGAGTCAATTGTGGGGAGTTTCCATTGTTTAGGCACATCAGGGGCTCTGCAAACATGTCATTGCGTCCGCTAATTATTCCAGCCAATTTTGCGGTCCAAAAGTCAAATGGTGCTCCTACTCTTCCAAGCCCTGCTGTGTCCCAAAACAGTAGTTTTCCACCACATGTGTGGTATCAGCGTACACAGGAGAAATTTCAAACTCTATGGTCCATTTTCTTCTTTTATCATTTTGAAAATGCAAAATTTGGGGCAATAACAACATTTTTGTGGGGGAAAAAAAGTAAAAGTTTCATTTTTTTCTTCTATATTGCTTTAATTCCAGTGAAGCACCTGAAGGGTTAATAAACGTATTGAATGTGGTTTTGAGCACTTTGAGGGGTGCAATTTTTAAAATGCTCTCACTTTGGGGTATTTTCTATAATATAGGCCCCTCAATGTCACTTCAAATGTAATGTAGTCCCTAAAAAAAATCTTTTTGTACATTTTGTTGGAAAAATGAGAAATTGCTGATAAACCTTTAACCCTACTTAATTCCTAAGAAAAAAAATTATGTTTAAAAAATTATGCTTATGTAAACTAGACATGTGGTAAATGCTATTTAGTAACTATTTAGTATGATATAACTATCTTGTTTAACCCCTTTACAGACCATGACGTATTAATACGCATCTGTGCCCTGGGACTTAAGAGCCTGACCCGTATTAGTACATCATGGCGATCACGCGTGCACACAGGCTGTGCGGGCGCGATCGCCGCCGGGTGTCAGCTGATTGTCACAGCTGACACCCGGTACTAGGTGCAAGGAGCGGTCCGGGTGCCGCTCCCGGCACATTAACCCCCACAATGCTGCGATCAAAGTCGATTGCAGCATTGTGGTGGCTAAGGGGAGGTGATCGCAATACTCACCTCCTCTTCCGGCCTCCAGCGCTGTCTGCCTCGGCTTCCCGGGTGTTGCCATGACGACCTGATGTCGTCATGACAACATCCGGGTCACCAGACAGCAGGAAGATTGTTTGCTCATGCGCAGTGTATGAGCAAACAATCGTCTCACTGTGCAGCACTGACTGCCTGCATAGCACAGGGATGGTGCTCCATCCCTATGCTATGCAGGCGATCAGAATAAAAAAAGTAAAAGTCCCAGAGTGGGACAAAGTAAAAAAGTGTAAAAACTCTCAGAAAGTGAAAAAAAACGACCCGACCTATAAAACTGTCCCACTAGTTAACCCCTTCAGTGAACACAGTGAAAAAATAAAATAAAAAACGAAGCAAAAAACAATGCTTTATCATCATACCGCCAAACAAAAAATGGAATAACACGCGATCAAAAAGACGAATATAAATAAAAATGGTACCGCTGAAAATGTCATCTTGTCCCGCAAAAACAAGCCACCATATAGCTCCATCATCCGAAAAATCAAAAAGTTATAGCTCTCAGAATAAAGCGATGCAAAAAAATAATTTTTTCTATAAAATGGCTTTTATTGTGTAAAAGCGCCAAAACATAGAAAAACGATATAAATGTGGTACCGCTGTAAACGTACTGACCCGAAGAATAAAGCTACCTTATCAATTTTACCACACGCGGAGTAGAATAAAAAAATTAAAAAAAAAACAATTCCTGAATTGTTGGTTTTTGTTTATTCTGCCTCCCAAAAGCTGGAATAGAAAGCGATCAAAAAATGTCACGTGCCTGAAAATGGTACCAATAAAAACGTCAACTTGTCCCACAAAAAACAAGCCATCACATGACTCTGTCGGCCAAAATATAGAAAAATTATAGCTCTCAAAATAGGGCGATGCAAAAACTAGATTTTACAAAATATGTGTCTTTTAGTGTGTGACAGCTGTCAGTCATAAAAACCCGATATGATTCTGGTATCTCTGTAGTCGCACCGACCTGAAGAATAAGGTCGTCTAATCACTTATACCGCATGAGGAACGGCGTAAAAAATAAACGCTATGGTTGTGCTAATGTTAGGGTTGGGGTCAGGGTTGGGCTAGGGTAGGGTTAGGGTTGGGGTTGTTTGTTTTTTTATTAAAAAAAAAAAAAAAAATGACGATATGGCAACTAGAGTTGAACGCAAGTGCTCGCTATTTGAGTTTGCATCGAGTGCTCGGGTATGCATTGAGTATCGCGGGTGCTCGAGTCACTGCCCCATATGCTTCACGGCCAAAAAACCTCGCGGGGATTGCCTGCCATGCTCGAGCGTTTTCCGCATGTTTTTTCTGGGGTGTCTAATAACCATGAAACATGCGGGCGGGGACTCGAGCATTTCACTTGAGCACCCGTCATACATGGTGCATACCTGAGTACTCGATGCAAACTCAAGTAGCGAGCACTTGCGCTCAAGACTAATGACAACTTATTCAATATGATGACCTAATGTCATCAAATTCTGTGTCGTAACTCTGGGTTCAAAATGTTCACTATACCCCTTGATAAAATCCTTGAGGGGTGTAGTTTCCAAAATGGGGTCACTTGTGGGGGGTTTCAACTATTTAGGCACATCAGGGGCTCTTCAAACGCGACATGGCGTCCGCTCTCGATTCCAGCCAATTTTGCGTTCAAAAAGTCACACAGTGCTCCTTCCTTTCTGAACTCTGCCATGCGCCCAAACACTGTATTTTCCCCACATATGGGGTATTGGCGTACTCAGGAGAAATTGCACAAAAGTTTTTGGGGTCCATTTTCTCCTCTTACCCTTGTGAAAATAAAAAAATTGGGGCTAAAACATCATTGTTGTGGAAAAAGTTTGATTTTTTTATTTTCACGGCACCATGTTATAAACTTCTGTAAAGGACTTGGGGGTTCAGGGTGCTCACCACACATCTAGATAAGTTCCCTGAGGGGTCTAGTTTCCAAAATGGTGTCACTTGTGGGGGGTTTCCACTGTTTAGGCACATCAGGGGCACATCCGCTAATTATTCAAGCAAATTTTACAATCAAAAAGTCAAATGGCGCTCCTTCCCTTCCGAACCCTGCCGCGCGCCCAAACAGTGGTTTTCCCCACATATGGGATATCTGCTTACTCAGGAGAAATTGCACAACAGACTGCATGGTGCAATTTCTCCTGTTACCCTTATGAAAATGCAAAAGTGGGGGCTGAAAAACATTTTTGTGGGAAAAATGTGAAAATTTTATTTTTACGGCTCAATGTTATAAACTTCTGTGAAGCACCTGGGGGTTCAAGGTGCTCACCACACATCTAGATAAGTTCCCTGAGGGGTCTAGTTTCCAAAATGGTGTCACTTGTGGGGGGTTTCCACTGTTTAGGCACATCAGGGGCTACCCAAATGCAACATGCGTCCGCTAATTATTCAAGCAAATTTTACATTCAAAAAGTCAAATGGCGCTCCTTCCCTTCCGAACCCTACTGTGCGCCCAAACAGTGGTTTTCCCCCACATATGGGGTATCTGCTTACTCAGGAGAAATTGAACAACAAACTGCATGGTGCAATTTCTCCTGTTACCCTTATGAAAATGCAAAAGTGGGGGCTGAAAAACATTTTTGTGGGAAAAATGTGACAATTTTATTTTTACGGCTCAATGTTATAAACTTCTGTGAAGCACCTGGGGGTTCAAGGTGCTCACCACACATCTAGATAAGTTCCCTGAGGGGTATAGTTTCCAAAATGGTGTCACTTGTGGGGGTTTTCCACTGTTTAGGCACATCAGGGGCTCCCCAAATGCAACATGGCATCCGCTAATTATTCAAGCAAATTTTCCATTCAAAAAGTCAAATGGCGCTCCTTCCCTTCCGAACCCTGCCGTGTGCCCAAACAGTGGTTTTCCCCCACATATGGGGTATCTGCTTACTCAGGAGAAATTGCACAACAAACTGCATTGTGCAATTTCTCCTGTTACCCTTATGAAAATGCAAAAGTGGGGGCTGAAAAACATTTTTGTGGGAAAAATGTGAAAATTGTATTTTTACGGCTCAATGTTATAAACTTCTGAGAAGCACCTGGGGGTTCAAGGTGCTCACCAAACATCTAGATAAGTTCCCTGAGGGGTCTAGTTTCCAAAATGGTGTCACTTGTGGGGGGTTTCCACTGGTTAGGCACATCAGGGGCTCCCCAATTGCAACATGGCATCCACTAATTATTCAAGCAAATTTTACATTGAAAAAGTCAAATGGCGCTCCTTCCCTTCCGAACCCTGCCGTGCACCCAAACAGTGGTTTTCCCCCACATATGGGGTATCTGCTTACTCAGGAGAAATTGCACAACAAACTGCATGGTGCAATTTCTCCTGTTACTCTTATGAAAATGCAAAAGTGAGGGCTGAAAAACATTTTTGTGGGAAAAATTTGAAAATTTTATTTTTACGGTTCAATGTTATAAACTTCTGTGAAGCACCTGGGGATTCAAGGTGCTCACCACACATCTAGATAAGTTCCCTGAGGGGTCTAGTTTCCAAAATGGTGTCACTTGGGGGGGGTTTCCACTGTTTAGGCACATCAGGGGCTCTCCAAACGCAATATGGCGTCCGTTAATTATTCAAGCAAATTTTACATTCAAAAAGTCAAATGGCGCTCCTTCCCTTCCGAACTCTGCCGTGCGCCCAAACAGTGGTTTTCCCCCACATATGGGGTATCTGCTTACTCAGGAGAAATTGCACAACAAATTTTGGGGTCCATTTTTTCCTGTTACCCCTGCGAAAATAAAAAAATTGGGTTTAAATTAACATTTTTGTGAAAAAAGTTAAATGTTAATTTTTTTCTTCCACATTCCAAAAATTCCTGTGAAGCACCTGAAGGGTTAATAAAGTTATTGAATGTGGTTTTGAGCACCTTGAGGGGTGCAGTTTTTAGAATGGTGTCACTTTTGGGTATTTTCTGTCATAAAGACCCCGCAAAGTGACTTTAAATATGATGTGGTCCCTAAAAAAATGGTTTTGTAAATTTTGTTGGAAAAATGAGAAATCGCTGGTCAACTTTTAACCCTTATAGCTCCCCAATAAAAAAAAAATTTGGTTCCAAAGTTGTGCTGATGTAAAGTAGACATGTGGGAAATGTTATTTATTAACTATTTTGTGTAACATATCTCTCTGATTTAAGGGCATAAAATTTCAAATTTTGAAAATTGCAAAATTTTCAAAATTTTTGCCAAATTTCTGTTTTTTTCACAAATAAACGCAAGTGATATCAAAGAAATTTTACCACAATAATGAAGTACAATATGTCCCGAAAAAAACAATCTCAGAATCAGGGGGATCCATTGAAGCGTTCCAGAGTAATTACCTCATAAAGTGACAGTGGTCAGAATTGTAAAAATTGGCCTGGTCATTAACATGCAAACCACCTTGGGTTGTAAAGGGGTTAAAGGCATAAACATTAAAATTTTCAAAATTGCTAAATATTCAAAACTTTCACCAAAATCCCTATATTTTCACAAAAAAATGCAAAAGATGTCAATCTACATTTATCACAGAATCACTGGGATATGTTGAAGTGTTCCAAAGTTATTACCTCATAAAGTGACACTGGTCAGAATTGTAAAATTTGGCTTGGTCAGGAAAGTGAAAACAGGCTCGAGGGTGAAGGGGTTAATATATATATATATTATTATTATTATTAGTTGTAACAGTAAGTAGAGCTTAGTAAATATCCTCATTTTAAGAATTTATTAGCTTCATTTCTGCAAAGTACAAATTTTAATTATTTTTTTTTTGGTATAAGCCTATTAGGTCTGAGGCAAAGCTTAAAATGTTTCATTTCACTTACGTTTTAAGTTATACATATATAAATGGACTCAAGGGACATTACAGGCGCTTCTACTGGTGTCTGACAAAGAAGAATTTCAGGAACATTAATAATCACAGCTGGAGCTCATTCAAAACAATTAGTGTTAGTATTGGGGTATAATTTCCTGATAATATCCACTAGTGAAACTACCCACATTTTGTACCTATGTGTTAATTAGAGACCATCAAATCAATCAAAATAAGCCCAATTTTTCAAAAGTGAACAAAGAGTTCTATTCCTTTCTAATAATAGGAATGAGCAGTTTTCTTTAACTTTAGGTATGTTAATTTTACTGTTAAAAGATGATTCTAATAGCACTGTGAGTCATTTGTCACAGGAAAAGCTACTGATCCCGAGAAACAATAGCGACACCTTTTCCAGTAGGAAGCTATTGGTTAGATATGAGGCCTGTAATAAGTTAAATTTAGATAGTTTGTCTCATTTGTAGAAATAAATTACAAAATAAATTTAACCAACTCACACTGATATATATAGAATACAATTCTGGCAAAACCAACAGTTTATAAATGTGAATAGTCAATAAAGGAGGCAAAAACTTAGGCAATGTTTTGCATAAAAAGTAAAAATGTCCATACACTAATAAATAAGAGGTTCAAGTAGTAGCCAAAAAGAAACTTCATCTCCATCCACCTAGCCAGTTGACTGTGCTTACCCTACCATCAATCTGTCATTATGGCTGCACACAGACGTAAAGTTACATTCCTACCTGCAGGGCAATTCTATATATACTATGCCTAACTTTAGAAGAGAGTCGCTCAGAAAGGAGGATTATACTTTCATAGTTTTGCAGCTACAGTGCAAGGAGAAAAGAAGAACTACGCATGCTCGAGTACCTAATAAAAGTTACATACAAAAAGCCACAAATCAGGTAATTAGCATTGCGTGAATCTGCCAAACTTCAAATTTGGTAGTTGTCTCAAATTTGTCCAGGAAATTAGTTTTGTAGTGAAGTTATTTGATGTGAGTCAAATGTTTGTTATCATGTTCTGGGGTCTCTCCAGTTCACATGTGAAGAAAACAAAAACTTGCCTCATCGCTCACCTTCCTCATCGCTGCAGCTCACCATTCAGTGCTCCATGATCTTCTCAGAGATCTTTGGGTGTTCTTCCTCATCCTCAGGTGCACTTCAGTGGTCTCCATTTGGCACCAAGTAGGCTTCAGTCATTAATGGCTAGGGCAACAATGCTTTTCCCAGCATGATGAAGAGCCATGTCACAAGGGAATGGTTATAACTAAGTGGCTTGGTGAACAAAACATCGAAATGTTGGTTTCAAAGCCAGGAAATTCCCTAGAACTCAACCCCATTGAGAAACTGTGGTCAATCCTCAAAAAGCAGTTGGAAAAACAAAAAACACAGAAATTGTGGTAAACGCCAAGAACTGATTAGACAAGAGTAGGTTGTCGTGAGTCGGGATTTGGCCCAGAAGCAGATATGCAGTATGCGATGGCAAATTGCAGAAGTCTTGAAAAATAAGCATCAACAATGTAAATGTTAAGTCTTTGCATAAACTTGATGCATTTGTCAATAATAGTTTAAAAACTTATGAAATGCTTATAACTGTACTTCACTAACCATAGAAATATATAACTTAAAGGTCTAAAAATGATGGATCAGCAAACTTTGTGAAAACCAAAATTTGTGTCAGTCTCAAAACTTTTGGCCAAAATTGAATGCAGATAATCAATTGATGGTTTGAAAAAATTGTTCTAATAATCTCAGGAAAATCCCTAGTGACCAGTGTTAGGCCTATGTAGCACGTTCAGCAGAATGCTACTTACAGACTGAACCAAGGCCAACTTTTAGCAAAATGACCTCAAATGGCTCCATATTATATCAATGGCAACAATGAACTTCATTTGGCTATGTCTGGAACTGCAGAGTGCTTCCATCCACTTGTATTTGCTGAGCTGAGGCATCATGCACAATTTATATTAGGTTCTGCAGTTAGAAAGGCATTATTGAAGAGTCTGGACTGGTGTACATGAAAACAAATAACAATTAGGGATGAGCGAGCACTGAAATGCTCAGATGCTCATTACTCAAACAAACCAATTCCTCGAGTCATGAGTATAATGGGAGTCAATGGGAAATCCGAGCATTTTTCTGGCAGACCCTACAAGGAGGTCTGGGGGGCAGTGAAAATGTTGAAATAGATGGAAAAAATGCAGAATGGAAGAACAGAATGGGGAAGACCCCTGGAAGTATCTCTGACTCCTAGATCAATGCTGAGAACAATGGTGTCACACTTTTACTCCACATTAAGGACTGACAATAACACATTCAAAATCGATGAGAAATTGGGGTTTACAGGAAAAAAATCTTAAAAAGCATCCTTTATAATGTCTTCTATATAAGGCAAAATGTAAATAGGATTTAAAAAAAATAATAATTATTTAAGCAAACCAAAATTACATTTTTTATTAAAACATTGGAAATTTCAGTGTAATTTATGAAGGAAGCAAGAACTGCCAAAATTACCGTATTTTTCGGACTATAAGACCATAAGACCATAAGACGCACCTAGGTTTTAAAGGAGGAAAATAGGGAAAAAACCCATGGGAGTGGGTTGTAGGGAATATTCATGAGATTTAATAGTGGGCACACTGACCGCAGAGCGTGTGCCGGCTATTAAATGAAATGAATATTCATTGCTCTCCATGCCTGTGGGGCGTGGGGAGCAGGGAATATTTATTTTCTTTAGTAGCGGGCACAGCGTAGGCTGCAGCAGGCGGCTGCTGCCTCCTATGCTCCGCTGTTCCCCCGCTGCTGCTCCCCCACACGTACCACCACACACAGCCAGGTATATAGTTTTCGGACTATAAGACGCACCCCCCACTTTCCTCCAAAATTTTGGAGGAAAAAAGTGCGTCTTATAGTCAGAAAAATACGGTAGATGGAAGAGGCAATCAGATAGAACCTGTATTAGACATAAATGAGGGCCTCATACATCTTCTGTTTAAATTGTCATTTAGTGGTGCTCCTAGACTCATAAAGGCTATGCACTAAGTGCAAAGCCTGCCAAAAATTACAAGCAGCTTCATCCACACACCTTTGAAGGCACCAACTGTAGTACCTCATTCAAATATTGTGAACAGCCTCTTCACCACACCAGATTTTGATGGAACAGGTTACAGATGCAATTTGATACACTATGCTGTATGGTTACTTTATGTACCAACAAGACACCTCACAGATAATCTTGACAAAGGCGTGTTAGCCAAAACGTTGGATGAACTTATATCTGCTACTCACCTGTTGGTTTTGAACTTGTGAATAAATACTTGAACTTGGATCTTTTAGATTCACTTTGCAATTTTTTTATGTTCTGTGCCGAAGGTTCTCTCTCTATATATATATGAACTTATTTTTCCTTCTGAATACGACCTCTTGCTTTTGGTGTGCGGGCCTTTATAATTGTATTGAAGAAGGGTAATACAGTCATCCATATACCCTTAAAGGCAACAACTTGCGGGCCTCATTAAAATATTTTGAAAGTGTAGTTGATGTACGCCTACACTCATAAAGCCTTTGCATAAAGTGCAAAGCCAGGAAAAAATTATAAATAGGGTCATCTAGTCACCCAAAAATCCTTGAAGGCAACAACTGGCAGACCTTATTCAAACATTGAAGATTAAAAACACTTTATGTGCTGCTGTCATCTGGTGGTGTGGAAACTCGGGGCTAATCCAAGCTTTGTTCATTTTTATCAGAGTAAACCTGTCAGCACTTTCTGTTGACAGGCAAAAGCGCCTGTCTGTAATGACCCCCCAGAAGCACTAAAAACCCGCTCAAACAAGATGCTAGCAACAGAGCAGCACAACACCTCCAAGGTATAGAGCGATCATGCCAGGTGTCCATCTTTGAGGCCCAATAGCTGAAGATCGCAGAGGAATTAAGGAGTACGCTGGTTTTGTCAGCCAGGTATTGCTTGACCACCTTTAAAAACATTTCCATGCTTTTCAAAAATACCCGGTCATCAGGGCCTGGATGCTGGGAGGGTGTCATGAATTGGCCCAGGCCTTTGACAGAGTACCCCTGACTCTGCTGTACCTGGTTTGTGTCTCCCTCACCTCCATGCCTTGGTTGGGCAAGGAAGTTTTCCCCATGTCACTAGCGTTGTCTGATGGGAATTTTTTCAACATATTTTCCATAATGGTCTTCTGATATAGCATCATTTTAGCAGATCTCTCGCCTCAGGAAGGAGAGATGCAAGGTTCTCCTTGTAGCATAGCTCTAGCAGGGTGAACAACCAGTACTCTTTTTTTGGCCAAGATGAAAGTAACGCGAGGGTCACAGGAAAGGTAGCGATACATAAAGTCTTCCATATGTACCAAGGTCCCTACAGCCAACACTTCACTGTCTCCACCATGATGACAACTCTCCATCTCCTCCCCCTCCTCCATCTTTTCCTTCTCATTCCCCTCCTCAGCCCATCTATGTAGGAGAGACGAGAAGAAGCTTGTGTGGGTACTAGTCTCTGTTGTGCTATAAGTCAACTCCTGTTCCTCCTCCTCTTCCTCAGCCTCCACCTCCTCATTGTTACCCAATTTGGGCTAAGCAGATGAGATGAGGCTGGGCTGGGTAGTATCTCCCTGTCTCATGTCTTCCTCCATCTCCACCTGGTCTGCATGAAAAGCATCATGTTTAATTGTCACATCGACTGTTTAAGTAGGCACAGATGCGGGATCGATGAGCTGATAATGGCGTCTTCGCGGCTCACCATTTTTGTGGAGTCCTCCAAGTCTTGGAGAACCGCACAAATGTCAAACATCCATGTTCACGCTTTAGTTATGTGCGCAGGCTGACCAGAATACCGACGGGCATGATGAAGCTGGTATTCCACGACTGGCCTCTGCTGCTCACAAAGCCTTGCCAGCATGTGCAGTGTGGAGTTCCAGCGCATTGTGACATCGCATATCAGTCGGTGAGCTGGCACTTGTATGCGCTGCTGTAGCAAATCCTGAGTGGCGCCAGCTGTAGCTGACTTGCGGGAATGGGAGCTGACATGGCGTACCTAGACCGGAAGCTCTGGCTAATCTGGGTAGGTTTTGAGAAACCACTCAACTACCAAGTTGAGCACATGGGTCAAGCATTGTACATGAGTGAACTTGCAAAGCTTCACAGCCGCCATCAGGTTATGGCCAGTATCACACATGACCATGCCTGGGCGGACGTTCAGTGGCGAGAGCCACAGATCTGTCTGGTCTCTTATTCCTTTCAATAACTCTGCCACGGTGTGCGGTTTGTCTCCTAGACAAATTAGCTTCAGCAGATCTTGTTGTCGCTTCGCTGAGGCGGTGCTGCAGAGCTTCCGGATTCCTGCTGATGAGGACAACGTGCTCTGAGATAGCACATCAGAGATGGAGGGTGAGGAGGCACAGGAGGGGTGCAGGAACTGGTGTAGGAGGTGGAGGAAACCCTGATAGAAGTAGGGCCAGCAATTCTTGGCATTGGTAGCACATGTGTCGTGCCAGGGTGGGACTAAGCCTCCACAATGTTCACCTAATGTGCCATCAGGGAAATGTAGCATTCCTGGCCACAAGTGCTTGTCTACATGATGGTCAGTCCTAGTAACCGCGTTGGTAAGGGCACGGGTGGTGTTCCTGGACACATGCTGATACAAGGCGGGGATGCCACACTAGGAGAAATAGTGGCAGCTGGGGACCGATTACCAAGGGACCAAATTTCTATACCTGTAGCAGGCCAATTTTTGTTTTTATTTCAAACTAACAAAATTTCCCCAAACAAGTTCAACAGTATATATGACAATAGTCAATTTTTGCACAACCAAATTTGTACACCTGTAGCAGGCCAATTTTTCTTTTTTACTTCAAACCAACAAAATTTCACACAAAGCAGGTTATACAGTATGTATGACAATAGTCAACTTTTTTTTAACTAAAATATTTTGTGAATTATACCAGGCCAAACAGTTTTTACAATTTTTAAACCATCGTCATTTTACACAAAGCACATTAAATTGTATGGATGACTAACTGAATCCAGAACAATTTTTGAACATAAATATTTTGAAAGTGCAGTTGATATACTCTTACACTCATAAAGGCTTTGCACAAAGTGCAAAGCTAGGAAAAGATTGTATGAAGGGTCATCCAATCATCCATAGACCCCTGAAAGGCAACAACTGGACGGTCTCATTCAAATGTTTTGAAAGTGTAGTTGTTGTACTCCTAAACTCATAAAGACTTTGCACAAAGTTCAAAGCCAGAAAAAATTATAAGTATAGTAATAGAGTAATCCTCTTCATGTGTGCGCTTCTTCTTCTCCTTCCTCGGGAGGCTGGGGGGACTGCCTCCACCTGCTTCCTGGAGCCTGATTCCCAGGTGCCTGGGCTGTAAGTTACTGAACTTCAGGTAGTGCCGGAGCTCCCGACATGTAGAAATGGGCGACAGCCCCCTGTGTCACCTGCACCATTGTCTGCTCCAACATAGAAGTTGGGGAACCCCAAGGACAGTCTGATCTCTCAGGGGTGGTAGTCCCATTTCAAGTCACCTTGGGGAGCCTCTCCCTGGTCCGTTCATTTCTTAAGAAGAATTTATTTTGCTCCCTTCCTTCTCTGATCACACCCACCACATAACAGTGATGTTGCCACCCCATTTTGAGGAATGTAACCCTGGTTTCAGCCCTTGCAGCCTTCGAGGCAAGTGTTTCGTCTCTACTGCCTGCTGGCCAAATGAGATGTGATAAAGAGTTTCAAACTCTTCTATGGACCCCTATTTTCACTGCTGTACGTAATGACCTCCACCCTGGGATGCTAACTGTTGGTATCTTGTGACTAGCGGGCCCACTAGAATTTCTCCTGCCCTGGTCCTGGCTCACCTCATTCTCTCTTCCAACCAGCTTAGGCCACGCAGTCTGCTCACCAGTTCCTGGCTCTCCCATCCATAGTCCACAAGAACCCCAGCGGTGCAGCCTGGGTTCGGGCCTTAATGGTTCTGGGAAAGCAGCTCGTTCTGAACCACAGGCTCCACAGCTTGGTCTGGCTCCAATATTCCTCCGGTCACTCCCTTGGGAGTCTCGCGAGATTCTGCCATCTTTGTTGCATTGTCGCCCACTAAGCACGTAATACTCATTGGATGTCTAATTGAATCCAGAAAAAAATGTCAATGCTTTTTTGGTGCTGTATACCACCGAAGTATACCACAAAGCACGTAAAACTCTATGGATGACTAGTGATGAGAGAACGTGCTCGCCACTGCTCAGTACTCGCCCAAGCATCACGGTGCTCAACAAGTTCGGCGAGTATTTCCGGGTTGCTCGGGCGGGAACCCTGGTCCCCACCCTGCATGTTTGGTGCTTTTTAGAGAGGGATTGCTTTCCAGGTACTGTAATGCCGTAGCCATGCTGGTTGTGGGCATTACAGTGATTAGCTGACCGCACAGCAACATCAGGTCTATATAAGACCTGGCGCCGCTATGCTCGTCACAGTCTACCCCGGAATCAGGAAGAGTAGGGAGAGCTGCTGCTGAGTCAGGGAGAGATTTGTTTGTTTAGAGTTAGTATAGGTAGTCCACAACATATATCTATATAGCCATCTGAACTAACAGTCCTTCTGAGGACTAATCAAGGTGCATATTTTCAGTGGTGAAGGTGATAGCAGGAGTTAGGCAGGCAGGCAGTGTATGTGGCAGACTGCAGTGCATAAAGTGCAAGGGGGTCCATAGCATCTTCCTGCTGCTGCTGTTCTTGCAGATATTTGTAGACATAGCCCCATATATCAGGGGTCAGGTCCAATTTTTTTTAACTTAGTCCTGATTATTTGCTTAAAAGGCAATCCAGAGTACACATTTTTTCTGCTCCATATGCTTGTTAGCACTGCAGAATACAGCCAGATCTTTTCCATATTACAGCAATAAAAATCCAGAAATGTGAACTGAACGTGGAAAATATTGGCTTATATTTTCATTTTGCTGCAGTGTGTCAGTCAAGCTTTTCACACTAAGTCTCTGAGAAGAATAGTATTACTAAACTACATGCCTGCTATTTAAAACCGTGGTTCTCTGTCAGACGTATCTCACATATAACTGTGTTCCAAAATCAGCCTTCCATTTCGTTGCAGTGTGTTGGTCAAGCTACTCACACTAGGTCTCTGTGAAGGGTGCAAGTTCCATTTAAAACGGGCAAGGTGCATGGCAAGGGACAGGGAAGTGGACGTGATGGTGATGGTGCATGCAGAGGCCGAGGCCGTGGGCAAGCTGAAATTGTGCCACAACAAACACCCACATCTTGTCGCCCGACTTTCCTGTCCCAATTGCTAGGGGACGGCAGCACATCACTATTGAACCCAGAGCAATGTCAAAAGGTTGTTGGTTGGATAGCAGATAATGCTTCCAGTCACTTTGCCACCACAACTACCACCCTGTCTTTCACACGGTCAAGTCTCAGTAGCCGTGAGTCTGGACTCCATATTCTTCACCCTGATCCTCTTTCCTCCCACCATGCCGAGTGCCTGGAGACAACTGATCCCACACTTGGACACTCAGAAGAGCTGTTCACTTTTCCATTTGTAGATTCGGGCCTCTCGCCCAGCCAGCTTCAAGCGAGTCAAGAGGAGAACGCATGTAGCGATGCCCAAATATTTGAGCTGCCATGGTCACACGAAGACAATGGTGGGAAAGTGCAATTACTGTCGCAAGAGGTGGATGATGATGATGATGATGAGACACAATTGCCAGAAAGTCAGGAGGAGGACCAGGGAACGGAAGTGGAAGACAAGGTGGTGGATGATATAGTAACTGATCCAACTTCACAGGGGGACATGCAGAGTGAGGACAGCACCATATAGGGGGAGAGAGGCGTAGCACCACAACAGGCAGGAAGAAGCAGTGTTGTGGCCACAGACACAAGGCGGAAAGTGTTCCCTGTAACACCAACACGACGGAAGTTGCCAGTACAACTGTTAGGTCTTCCCAAGCCTGGTTGTTCTTTAAAGACTCTGCAGACAACCCCAAAAAGGCCATTTGTACCACCTGACAGGCCAGCATCAGCAGGGGTAGCAAAACTAGCAGCCTGACCACCACCAGCATGATCAGGCACATGGCAGTAAAGCACCCTACTAAGTGGGCCGAATCCCAGGGTCCAGAAACAGTGTCTGTGGGTGACACCCCTGCTTCTTCCGCTGTTGTGCATGAACACCAATCCCCTGTCCATGGCGCATGCGAAGATGCCTCCCGCATTGCACGAGTCATTGAACAATCTCAACTAGCACCATCAGCAAGCACATCCATGTCCTTGTCCCAGCGCAGCGTTCAGTTGTCCCTACGCCAGTCCTTGGAACGCAAGCGCAAATACGCACCCACATCCCACCGGCCACAATACTAAATTCCCACATTTCGCGACTGCTTGCGCTCGAAATGTTGCCTTTTAGGCTCGTGGAGACAGAAGTTTTCCTCAACCTGATGGCGGCGGCCATCCCTCGGTACTCGGTCCCCAGCCGCCACTATTTCTCCCGGTGAGCCGTCCCCGCATTACATGAGCACATGTCCCACAACATTAGCCGTGCCCTCAACAACGCAGTTACTGGGAAAGTCCACCTAACTACAGACACGTGGACAAGTGCTTGTGGGCAGAGACGGTACATCTCGCTGATGGCACACTGGGTTAATATAGTGGAAGCCGGGACCCAGTCGGACCTTGGGACGGAACACGTCCTCCCGATGCCGAGGATTGTGGGCCCTGGGTCAATCAGGATTGCCCCCACATTCTACAGCTCCTTCACCTCCTCCTCCTCTTCAGCCTCCATCTCCGAAATGAACACATCAGTCAGAAGCTGGGAGCACTGCTGTGCTGAAGCTAATAAGCTAATATGCTTAGGTGACAAACCACAAATGCTGAAGAGTCGTGGACAGCTCTGAAAGAGCAGGCAGATCTGTGCCTGACACCGCTGTACCTACAGCCAGGCATGGTCATGTGTGACAATGGCCGGAACCTGGTTGCGACTCTGAAGCGAGGTGAGCTCATACACGTACCATGCCTGGCCCATATGCTTAACCTCGTGGGTCAGCGATTTCTCAAAACTTACCCAGATCAGTCACATCTGCTTGTCAAAATACACCGCGTGTGTGCCCATTTTAGAAAGTCAGTTACAGCTTCCTCTGCCTTTGCCATGCTTCAGCAGCGTTTGTAGCTTCCAGTTCACCGACTGGTGTGCAATGTCCCCACATGTTGGAACTCTACATTGCAGATGTTGGGAAGGATTTGTGAGCAAAAGAGGGCAGTTGTTGACTACCAGCATCAACATGGTTGTCGGTATTCAGGTCAGACTCCACACATAAGACCTCGGACCTCAGGAGTGGACATGGAAGTCAGACATCTATACCATACTCCAAAACTTTGAGGAGTCCACCAAGATGGTGAGCGGTGATGACGCCATAATTAGCATCAACATCCCGCTTCTCTGTCTTCTGAAATGCTCTCTGCTCACAATTAAAGAGGATGCATTGCAGGCAGAGCACGATGAGATGGAGCAAGGAACCATACAGGGTGATTACACACATCCCAGCCTCAGCTTATCCCAACATGGATTGGGTGACAATGAGGAGGAGAAGGAGGAGTAGGAAGAACAGGAGCTAGTTTCCTGTTCTATAGACGATACTACCTGCACAACTGTCATACCGTCTGTTCAGCATGGATGGCCTGAGGACATGGAGGAGGAGGAAAAGGAGGAGGATGAGCAGGAGAGCATGGTCAGTCATCCTCTTGGTGAAGTCTTGCCTCTTTGCAGTCTGGCACACATGGCTGAGTTTATGTTACGCTGCCTTTCCCGTGACCCTCCCGTTGTCCAAATTTTGGGTGACAGTCATTACAGGTTGGTGACACTTCTAGACCTACACTACAAGAACTTTCTGTCTCTTATTCCCATGCAGGACAGGCCTAATAAAATGGGGCAGTACGAGAAGGACCTTGTTGCCGAAGTATTAAAAAAATTCCCATCTGAAAACGCTGCCGGCAGGGGTCACAGTTTGTTGGATAACCAAGGAGTACAGGCGAGAGAGACACAAATCCAATCCAGCAGAAGCAGGGGAATACTATCAAAGTTCTTGGACAGCTTTCTCAGACCCTCCCATCGCACAGGCCCTGAGGCGTGGGATACTCTCACAAGGAGGGAAAAGTTTTGGAAGATGGTGAGGGAGTACCTTGCCGACCGTACCAACGTCCTCCATGATTCCTCTGTCACTTATAATTATTGGGCATCCAATCTGGACTCGTGGCATGAACTGGCTCTCTACGCCTTGGAGGTCCTGAACTGCCCTGTCGCTAGCGCTTTGTCAGAGCGGGTTTTTAGTGCCCCTGGTGGTATTATAAACGATAGGCGCATCCGCCTGTCAACTGAAAATGCTGACAGGCGTACTCTTATAAAAATGAACAAGGGGTGGATTTGGCCAGACTTCTCAACACCACCGAATGATAGCAGCGTAGCATAAACTCAAATACAGTGTGCTTTTTTTGGGGGGGGTCTAACTCTTTTCGCATGCACCTCTGTCTTCACACCCAGACATGGGTATACGCTTCCTGATTTTGTCTATTTGCTCTTGTCCTCCTCCTTCTCCTCATCCTCCACCACCATATCACCACAATATCTACCATATCACCATATCTATGTCTCTTGCAAGGGGCATTGGAGTTCCACCAATTTTTTGGCAGCCGTTGCATTTACTGTATAGGCAAACAGTATGGGAGACCCACTTCCTAATAATGGGAACATTGTTTTCAGGAGGCCCTCTGACCTCTGTGTCTCTTGGAAGGGATATTGGAGTTCCTCCAAATTTTTGGTAGCCGTTGCATTCACTGCATAGGCAAACAGTATGGGAGACCCACTTCCTAATAATGGGATCATTGTTTTCAGGAGGTCCTCCGACCTCTACGTCTCTTGCAAGGGACATTGGAGTTCCTCCAAATTTTTGGCAGCTGTTGCATTCACTGCATTGGCAAACAGTATGGGAGACCCACTTCCTAAAAATGGGGACATTGTTTTCACGAGGCCCTCCGACCTCTACGTCTCTTGCAAGGGACATTGGAGTTCCTCCAAATTTTTGGCAGCTGTTGCATTCACTGCATAGGCAAACAGTATGGGAGACCCACTTCCTAATAATGGGAACATTGTTTTCAGGAGGCCCTCCAACCTCTATGTCTCTTCCAAGGGACATTAGAGTTCCTCCAAATTTTTGGCAGCTTTTGCATTCACTGCATAGGCAAATAGTATGGGAGACCCACTCCTTTCTAATGGGAACATGTTGTTACTGTGGCCCAGCTCTATGTGTCTTTAAATTGGTATTGTGGTTTTCCCCAAATTTTGGCAGCCCTTGCTTGGGCCTTACCACTATAGGATACCCATTCCTTTATAATGGGAGTATTTTTCTACTGAGACCCTCCTCTATGTCTCTTCAAAGAGGTATTTGGGTGCGTCCAAATTTTTGGCAGCACTTGCAGTCAATGCATACCCAATAACAGTATAGGAGACACACTCTTTAATAATGGAAAAAACAAAGCATAGCCAACTGCTGGCCTTTTAAGAATAGTAAGGGATGCCTGATGGCCCTGTAAAAATAGTGTTTGTGACTTTCAGAGTCCCTCCTTCATAAATGAAACAGGATGTGTCTGATGATGTCTCACACACCACATGGCCAGATAAGGTAGTAAAATGTTAAAATGACATCTCCTGGTGAATGCATTTTTCACTGTTGAATGCAATGGAAAAGTGCAAAAACGCATCAAAAACACTACGTGTGAACATAGCCCAAGGTGTGGAGGAGCATTTTTGTTTTTGGTTATTTATTTTGCCTTATATACAAGTCATTATCCTGGAAAGAATGTTCCTTAACATTTTTCCCATAAAAATCCATTTTGGTTTCGTTTTTGTATGTTTTATTGTGAGTCCGTAAAAGTGGCGTAATACCTCTGACAATGTTGTTGACAGCAGTGACCTGGGAGTCAGAGATGCTTCCAGGGGTCTTCCCCATGCTGTTCCCATGTCATTTGAGCACTGTTCCCATCGATTTGGGCAATTTTTAGGCCCTCTGCAGACCGCCAGGGGGGAGCCGCCGGAAAAATGCTCGAGTTTCCCATAGAATTACATTGGGCTTGTTACTCGGACCGAACACTCGAGCATTCCAATTTGCTCGACCCGAGCAACGAGTACCCAAGCATTTTAGTGCTCGCTCATCACTATGGATGACTAATTGAATCCAGAAACATTTTTCAATGCTTTTTTGGGGTGTTATATATCACCAAAATTTAACAAAAGCATGTGATACTCTATGGATGACTAATTGAATCCAGAATTTTTTTTTAATGCTTTTTTGGAGTGTTATATATCAACAAAATTTAACAAAAAGCATGTGATACTCTATGGATGACAATACTGTCAATTTTCCACCCAAAAAAAAGAATGTGGGCATGTAGAGATATATATTTAGCAGCAGACAGCAAAGCCCTAAGCCCTGTCTAGAGGTTGTATTCTGCCACTCTCCCTGCTCCTGCAACTGTCCCTCCCTAGGCTAAATGCAGAATGTATCTGATACAAACAGCAAAGCACAAGATTAGCCCTTACAAGGACTGTTAGTACGATGGTTCAGATTCAGCACCAGTATCAACACTACAGGACTCTGATTTGTTAAACTGTGCACACACAGGCCTGGACAACCACTCTATCCCTCCAATAAGAACTGTCCCTGAGCTTTTCAATGGCGTCAATGTGCTGAGCATGGCGGCGTCTGTTCTTTTATAACCCCTGATGATATAATACTGCCAGGAAATCACAGTAATGCCACTACCCGGATGTCTACAGCATTACAATGACTGGCAGGCAATCCCTGCATGTTTATTGTCTGTGTAACAGACGACAAACATGGGGGGCAGGGATTCGAGCTTCAAATTTGAGCACGGGCTAATGCTTGCCGAGTGATGAGCACAACCAAGCACTCAGATACTCGAATGATATCAGAGTATCATTAAGCACATTCGCTCATCCCTAATAACTATGCATTTTGCCCTGAGTATATGATGAGTTAAATATATTATCATAACTTGGGAACTTTTCCAGTGAACCTGATCCAGCTTCCAGATTCACCGTCTGTTGACTTCTGCCTTTAACCTCCAGGTTTGAAAGTGTTGTTCAGTACATTATTGCCAAGTATATATATTATTAGTTCAGTTTTTACTTGACTCAGAAAAGCACATGAAATTCTTGCATTCAATATTCTAATATAAAGTAAAATGCCTACGAAATGTCCTTCAATACCTGATCATGGGACAGTAAAGCCTTAATTAACAAAAACTTCACATTTTAAAATATTACTAAGCCGATTTTTTTTTTAAATCATAATATTCTAATTTGTTTTAAGTTGGATTTTTATGACAGTTCTAAGGTTGCTCATTTTAGCTTTAATTTGTATCAGTCTGACAAACCAACAAAAGATCTACATACATTTTCTTCAGAGGTACGTCTGTAAGGAGATGGACCAGCTGCCATGTTCCCCCTGAAGACATCAATGCTGCTGTGGTATAGAATGTGAATAATATTTTGTTTTTGATATGTTTCCCTGTGGGCTGCAGTATTAACTAACGGTCACAAGATGTCACTGTCTAGAATGTAGGTGAATGGTGAAATTTGCCCCGTAATACAGTAGGCATAGAGACAGTGTTAGAGTTAACAAAGTGTGAGGACAGCTCATAGTGGGTAAGCACTTTGGGAATCTCTGGGTAGTTTTCAGGAACTGGAGGAAGTGAGTTCAATGGTGAGAAGTAGTTAGAGGTGACAAGTAGCAGTCGCACGTCAAAGGCTGCTAGGGACAACATGGGCCTAAAACCTTGGGGCAGTGGATTGCCTAAGAACACCTCCGTGCCAGTCCTCTTACTGGCCTGGGAACAAGCAGCACACCGGGATGAGGACATGATTTGTCTGTAGGGTTCCAGAGCGAGCAGAGGCAGAAGCTCCCCCACGACTACCTCGCTCAGGCACCCCTTACAGGTCAGCCAGAGAACAAAATATATATATTTTTTTATGAAAAAACATTACTCACCTGTTAAATGCCAACACCCCAGTGCTGAAGCTTTGGTGGCTTCTTTAAAAGGGAATCCATTCTTTATTTTTGTGTATTGTTTGATAGTTCTTTTAATCCCTTTACCCTCGAGGGTGGTTTACACGTTAATGACCAGGCCAATTTTTACAATTCTGACCACTGTCATTTTATGAGGTAATTACTCTGGAATGCATCAATGGATCTCACTGATTCTGAGACTGTTTTTTCGTGACATATTGTACTTCATGATAGTGGTAATATTTCTTCGATATCACTTGTGTTTATTTGTGAAAAAAACGGAAATTTGGCGAAAATTTTGAAAATTTTGCAATTTTCAAATTTTGAATTTCCATGCCTTTAAATCAGAGAGTTATGTCACACAAAATAGTTAATAAATAACATTTCTCACCTGTCTACTTTACATTAGCACAATTTTGGAACCAACATTTTTTTTTATTAGGGAGCTATAAGGGTTAAAATTTGACCAGCGATTTCTAATTTTTACAACAAAATTTACAAAACCATTTTTTTAGGGACCACATCACATTTGAAGTGACTTTGAGAGCCTTTATGACAGAAAATACCAAAAGTGACACCTTTCTGAAAACTGCACCCCACAAGGTGCTCAAAACCACATTCAAGAAGTTTATTAACCCTTCAAGTGCTTCACAGGAATTTTTGGAAAGTGGAAGAAAAAAATGAAGATTTATTTTTTTTCACAAAAATTTTACTTTAAACCCCATTTTTTTATTTTCGCAAGGGTATCATTAAAAAATTAACCCCAAAAATGTGTTGTGCAATTCCTCCTGAGCACGCTGATACCCCATATGTGGAGGAAAACCACTGTTTGGGCACACGGCAGGGTTCGGAAGGGAAGGAGCAAAATTTGACTTTTTTAATGTAAAATTTGCTTAAATAATTAGCGGACACATGTTGCGTTTGGGGAGCCCATGATGTACCTAAACAGTGGAAAACCCTCACAAGAGACCCCATCTTGGAAACTAGACCCCTCAGGGAACATATCTAGATGTGTGGTGAGCACCCTGAACCCCCAGGTTCTTCACAGAAGTCTATAACATTGAGCCTTAAAAATAAAATTTTCACATTTTTCCAACAAAAATGTTTTTCAGCCTCCAATTTTGCATTTTCATAAGGGTAACAGGAGAAATTGCACCATTCAATTTTTTTAGCAATTCCTCCTGAGCACGCTGATACCCCATATGTGGGGAAAAACCACTGCTGGGGTGAACGGCATGGTTCGGAAGGGAAGGAGCGCCATTTGACTTTTCGAATGTAAAATTTGCTTGAATAATTAGCGGACGCCATGTTGAGTTTGGAGAGCCCCTGATGTACCTAAACAGTATAAACCTCCCACAAGTGACCCCATTTTGGAAACTAGACCCCTCTGGGAACTTATCTAGATGTGTGGTGAGCACCCTGAACCCCAAGGTGCTTCACAGAAGTTTATAACATTGAGCCTTAAAAATAAAATGTTCACATTTTTCCAACAAAAATGTTTTTCAGCATCGAATTTTGCATTTTCATAAGAGTAAAAGGAAAAACTGCACCATGCCATTTGTTGTGCAATATCTCCTGAGTAAGCCGATACCCTATATGTGAGGGAAAACCACTGTTTGGGCACACGGCATGGTTTGGAAGGGAAGGAGTGCCATTTGAATTTTTGAATGTAAAATTAGTTTGCGTTTGGGGAGCCCCCTGATGTGCCTAAACAGTGGAAACTCCCCCCATAAGTGACCCTATTTTGGAAACTAGACCCCTCAAGGGTTTTATCAAGCGGTATAGTGAACATTTTGAACCCAGAGCTACGCCACAGAATTTGATAATATTAAGTCATCATATTGAATAAGTTGTTATTAGTCTTGAGTGCAAGTGTTCGCTACTTGACTTTGCATCGGGTACTCAGGTATGCACCAAGTATCGCGGATGCTCAAGTGACATGCTCAAGTCCCCACCCCGCATGTTTCACGATTATTAGACACCCAAAAAAACCATGCAGGGATCGCTTGTGCATGGCAGGCAATCACTGCGAGGTTTTTTTGGCCTGTATAACAGCTGCAAAACATATCCAACCCTAACCCTAGCCCAACCCTAACCCTAGCACAACCCTAACCCTAGAGTTTATTTTTTACACCGTTCCTCATGCGGTATAAGTGATTAGACGACTTTATTCTTTGGGTCGGTGCAATTACAGCGATACTAGATTTATATCGGGTTTTTAGGATTGACAGCTGTCACGCACTAAAAAACCCTTTTTTTTGCAAAGACTAGTTTTTGCAACACCATATTTTGAGAGCTATAATTTTTCCATATTTCGGTCGACAGAGTCATGTAACGGCTCGTCTTTTGCAGGACAAGTTGACATTTTTATTGGTACCATTTTCGGGCACGTGACATTTTTTGATCGCTTTCTATTCCGATTTTAGGGAGGCAGAATAAACATATATGCTGTTCAGCGTGTGGTAAAATTGATAAGGCAGCTTTATTCTTTGGGTCAGTACGTTTACAGAGGTACCACATTCATATTTTTTTATGTTTTGGCGCTTTTACACAATGAAAACTATTTTATAGAAAAAATAATTGTTTTTGCATCGCATTATTCTGAGAGCTATAACTTTTTTATTTTTCAGCTGTTGGAGCTGTATGGCATCTTGTTTTTTGCAGGACAAGATGACGTTTTCAGTGGTATCATTTTTATTTACATTCATCTTTTTAATCGCGTTTTATTCCATTTTTTGTTTGCCGGTATGATGATAAAGCATCCTTTTTTGCTTTTTTATTTTTTACCGTGTTCACTAAAGGGGTTAACTAGTGGGACAGTTTTATAGGTCAGGTCATTACGGACGCAGCAATACCAAATATGTGTACTTTTATTGGTTTATTTTTTTTTTTCATAATATTATTTATTTATGGGTACAATATATATATTTTTTTTTTTTTTTCTTTTTATATTTTTACAATTTTTTTATTTTCTTTTTCACTTTCTGATTCTTTTTGATCTTTTACACTATGTCCCACTATGGGATTTTCACTTTTTGCAGCCTGATCAGCTGTATAGCATAGAGAGCAGCAGCTCCCTATGCTATGCAGCATGTCAGCGCTGCACAGGGAAAAGTTACTTTGGTCGCGCACTGTGCATTACCAAAGCAACTTCCTGCCTTCTGGTGACCCAGATGTTGTCATGATGACATCGGGTCGCCATGACAACATCCAGGACCGGACTCAGACGCCGCAGGACGCCAGAGATGAGGTAAGTATCGCGCTTGCCTCCCCTTGCCACCAGAATTCTGCAATCGATTTAGATCGCTGCATTTCGGGGGTTAATGTGCAGGGAGCGGTGCGGGACTGCTCCCTGCACATAGCACTGGGTGTAAGCTGTGACAATCTGGAGTGGAACAATCAAAGGAAAATTATAATAGAAACACATCATCACTTCTGTATTTATCACCCACTCCTGGTTTTGGCTTTCAAATACTGATGTAAAATATTGACCAAATACTGAACGTGTGAATGTGGTCTAAGAGCTTACAATTTACAGGTCAGAGAGAAAGAGAGGGCCCCGCTGACCATAAGAGGTTAGACTTTGCAGATGTGAGAGAGAGGACTTCAATGGCCATAAGCTCTTACACTCTACAGGGGAGAGCAGAACCCACTGACCATAAGAGCTTACACTCTACAGTAGAGAGAGATCCAGTGACTCTGGAAATGGAAATGATTCTGCTGTGCAAACTGTGCTTTACTGGGAGCCACTAACTTCAGATGGCCCAGGTACTGACCACCACTGTATAAGGTATGATAATTAGTGTTGAGCGAGCACTAAAATGCTCGGGTGCTCGAAGCTCGGGCCGAGCTCACCGTGATACTCGGGTGCTCGACCCGAGCAACGAGCCCAATGTTAGTCTATGGGAGACACGAGCATTTTTGCGGCGGCACCCCCGGCAGTCTGTAGAAAGCCTAAAAAGTGCCCAAAACGATAGAGACAGTGCTCAAATGACATGGGGACAGCATGGGGATAGCCCCAGGAAGCATTTCTGACCCCCAGGTCACTGCTGTCAACAACGTGGTCAGAAGTATTAAGCCACTTTTACGGGCTCACAATAAAACGTTCAAAAATGAAACTGAAATGGTTTTCCTGTGAAATATGTTAAAGAACTTCCTTTCCCGGGTAAAGACTTGTGTATAAGGTAAAATAAATAACCAAAAACAAAAATACTCCTCCCCACCTTGGGCTATGTTCACAAGTAGCATTTTTTATGCGTTTTTGCACTTTTGTATTGCTTTCAATCGTGACAAATGCATTCACCGGGAAATGTCATTTTAACATTTTACAACCTTATCTGGCCATGTGCTGTGTGACACATGCATGCAGTGCTGAAAAGACATGGAAACAGCATGGGGAAGACCCCTGGAAGCATCTCTGGCACCCAGGTAAGTGCCTAGAAGTGTGCCAATCAGAAGTGATCCTTGCCGCATCAGAAGATGCAGACTTGCAACTAAACCTGTGCAAGTCCTTGTCCCAGGGCAGTGTTCAATTGTACCTCCCCCATTTCTTGCAATGCAAGCGCAAGTATGCAGCCTGCCACCCACCCACCACCAGACTGCAATACCATACTGCTTGCTTGCTTGCACTTGAAATTGGGCCTTTTAGGCATGTGGAGGCGGCAATCTGGCCACCACGTCATGGCTGCGTCGGCGGCCTGGTATCCACACTCAGTCCCCAGCCGCCCGGCGGCTGGGTGTCCACGCTTGGTCCCCAGCCGCCAGGGGGCGGCCGGGTGTCCATACTCGGTCCCCAGCCGCCCCACGGCCGGGTGTCCACACACGGTGCCCAGCCGCCTGGGGGCGGCCGGGTGTCCATAAACGGTCCCCAGCTGACCCTATTTGAAGGACAGCCTAACCACAAACACGTGGGCAAGTGAATGTGGCCAGGGATGGTCCATCTGACTGACGCCATCACACTGGGCTAATATTGTGGAAGCCGGGACACAGTTGGACACTGGGATGCAACACGTCCTCCAGACATAGAGGATTGCGGGGCCTGGGTCAATCAGGCTTCAACACAAAGTTCAGTAGGTAGACAGCAGCAGTGATCGGCCTCCTACACAACGAGTAAATTATTCATGATCATGAGGCCATCCATCTCCTTAGCTTTCTGTTCCTTGGAATGCAAGCGCATGTATGTAGTAGTGGCTAGGCCTGAGGTGGTCAGCGTTTTGGCGCATATCCTACCTCCTCAGAGGATTGCTGGATGTTTTCCTGCTACTATCCCAGTTCTATGACTCCCGTTAAAACAAAGCTTCAGGTGATGAATGATGGATGAGGTGGTGGCAAAGGAGAAAGAGCAGGAGGAACAGGGACCATTCACATAAATATCAGGCCAGTCAACCACACATGTCTTGTAGGATATGTTTCTGTACCAAAAGGAGCGATTCGGCTACACAGTTATAGGGCATACAGTGAGTGCAATGCCTACCAAAAATTTCGAGGCACTCCAATGCCCCTTGGAAGTGACATGGAGGTCAGAAGGCCTTAACTAAACCGTTTTTTCCATTTATAGCAACTGGGTCTCCTGTACACTGTTGGTCTAAGCAGTGAATGGAAGGCTTTCCAAAAATTATGAGGAACTGCAATGCCCCTTGAAAAAGACATGGATTACAGCGTACTAAAAACCTTCTACCCATTATTGGGGAGTGGGTCTCCCTTAGTGTTCGCCTATTAATGCTATTAATGCCCCTTGGAAGAGTGGTGGAGGTCACAGTAGCTTAACAAGACGGTTTTAATGCCCATTGGAAGAGACGTGGAGGTCAGAGTGGTTTAACAAGATGGTTTTAATGCCCCTTGGAAGAGACGTGGAGGTCACAGTAGCTTAACAAGACGGTTTTAATGCCCCTTGGAAGAGACGTGGAGTACAGAGTGGTTTAACAAGACAGTTTTAATGCCCCTTGGAAGAGTCGTGGAGTTCAGAGAGGTTTAACAAGACGGTTTTAATGCCTCTTGGAAGAGACGTGGAGTTCAGAGTGGTTTAACAAGATAGTTTTAATGCCCCTTGGAAGAGACGTGGAGGTCGGAGTGGTTTAACAAGACGGTTTTAATGCCCCTTGGAAGAGACGTGGAGTTCAGAGTGGTTTAACAAGACACTTTTAATGCCCCTTGGAAGAGTGGTGGAGGTCACAGTAGCTTAACAAGACGGTTTTAAAGCCCCTTGGAAGAGACGTCTAGGTCACAGTGGAATAAAAAGACAATATCAATGCCCCTTGGAAGAGTGGTAGAGGTCGCAGTAGCTTAACAAGACGGTTTTAATGCCCCTTGGAAGAGACGTGGAGGTCAGAGTGGTTTAACAAGACGGTTTTAATGCCCCTTGGAAGAGACGTGGAGTTCAGAGTGGTTTAACAAGACGGTTTTAGTGCCCCTTGGAAGAGACGTCGAGGTCACAGTAGCTTAACAAGACGGTTTTAATGCCCCTTGGAAGAGACGTGGAGGTCAGAGTGGTTTAACAAGACGGTTTTAATGCCCCTTGGAAGAGACGTAGAGGTCACAGTAGCTTAACAAGACGGTTTTAATGCCCCTTGGAAGAGACTTGGAGTTCAGAGTGGTTTAACAAGACGGTTTTAATGCCCCTTGGAAGAGTGGTGGAGACCGCAATAGCTTAACAAGATGGTTTTAATGCCCCTTGGAAGAGACGTGGAGGTCACAGTGGAATAAAAACAAAATATCAATGTCCCTTGGAAGAGTGGTGGAGGTAGCAGTAGCTTAACAAGACTATTTTAATGCCCCTTACAAGAGCCATGCAGTACAGCATATTCAAAACATTATTCCCATTATTGGGGAGTGGGTCTCCCATAGTCTTTGCCTATGCCTTCCAAGCAAAAGCTGCCAAAAATTAGGACGGAGGAACTTGCAATGCTGGCAAACAAGAGCCATGCAGTACAGTATATTCAAAATATTATTCCCATTATTGGGGAGTGGGTCTCCCATAGTCTTTGCCTACACCTTCCAAGCAAAAGCTGCCAAAAATTAGGACGGAGGAACTTGCAATGCTAGCAAACAAGAGCCATGCAGTAAAGCATATTCAAAACATTATTCCCATTATTGGGGAGTGGGTCTCCCATAGTCTTTGCCTATGCTATCCAAGCAAAAGCTGCCAAAAATTAGGACGGAGGTGTTGGTGTTACGGGGAACTGTTGCCCGCCTTCTGTGTGCGGCCACCACACTGCTTCTTCCTACCTGTTGGGGTACTCTGCCTCCCTCCCCCTGTGTGCTGCTAGCCTCGCTCTGCGTGTCCTCCTGCCACATTGGGTCAGTTACAAGATCATCCACCACCTCCTCCTCTTACACTTGCGCACCACGATCCTCCTCCTCACTTCGTGGAAATTGTGTCTCGTCATCGTCCACCTCTTGTGACAAATTGCCAGCGTCGACTTCCTCTGGCCGTGGCTGTTCAAATATTTGGCCATCGCTACATGGGATCTCCTCTTCCACCACTTCAAGCCGAGCATAAATATGGAAATGGACCAGTGAACAGCTCTTCAGAGTGTCCAAGTGTGGGATCAGTTGCTGTCTGATGAAACTTGGCATGGTGGGAGGAAGGAGCATCAGGGTGAGAAGGAGTATGCGGTCGAGACTCACGGCTATTAAAACTTGACCGTGTGGAAGACAGACCAGAGGTGGTGGTGCCCAGGTAACTGGAAGTATTATCTGCTATCCAATTAATAACCTGTTCACACTGATCAGTTCGCAATACTGGTGTTGTAGTGTGCTTCTCTAGGAATTCGGTCAAGAAGTGGGAGCGAGAAGATGTGGCTGTTGGTTGTGGCACATTTCCACCTTGGCCACGGCCCCGTCCTCTGCACGCACCATCACCAGAACGTCCAGTTCCACGTCCCTTGCCATGCGTCTTGCCCATTGTAAATGAAGTAAAATAGCTAACACTCGCACTATCAATGGAAAAAGGGTAATAAAAAGGAGATTAGAACCGTGGAAGAGGAAAACCACAGTTCTATTTCTCTGGCCTACACCAGACTCTTTTAAACAGATATATTTGTGTCTGAACAGTCAGGGAGACACTATTACTGATTTTTTTACGGAAAAAATGCCAAAAGCAGGATAATACAGAGATTTGAACCGTGGAACTGCAAAACCACATTTCTATTTCTCTGGCCTACACCAGACTCTTTTAAACAGATATATTTGTGTCTGAACCGTCAGGGAGACATTATTACTGTTTTTTTTTACGGAAAAAATGCCAAAAGCAGGATAATACAGAGATTTGAACCGTGGAACTGCAAAACCACATTTCTATTTCTCTGGCCTACACCAGACTCTTTTAAACAGATATATTTGTGTCTGAACCGTCAGGGAGACATTATTACTGTTTTTTTTTACGGAAAAAATGCCAAAAGCAGGATAATATAGAGATTTGAACCGTGGAACTGCAAAACCACAGTTCTATTTCTCTGGCCTACACCAGACTCTTTTAAACAGATATATTTGTGTCTGAGCCATCAGGGAGACACTATTACTGTTTTTTTTATGGAAAAAATGACAAAAGCAGGATAATACAGAGATTTGAACCGTGGAACTGCAAAACCACAGTTCTATTTCTCTGGCCTATACCAGACTCTTTTAAACAGATATATTGGTGTCTGAACAGTCAGGGAGACACTATTACTGTTTTTTTTTTATGGAAAAAATGCCAAAAGCAGGATAATACAGAGATTTGAACCGTGGAACTGCAAAACCACAGTTCTATTTCTCTGGCCTACACCAGACTCTTTTAAACAGATATATTTGTGTCTGAACAGTCAGGGAGACACTATTACTGTTTTTTTTTACGGAAAAAATGGCAAAAGCAGGTTAATACAGAGATTTGAACCGTGGAACTGCAAAACCACAATTCTATTTCTCTGGCCTACCCAGACTCTTTAAAACAGATATATTTGTGTCTGAACAGTCAGGGAGACACTATTACTTCTTTTTTTTACGGAAAAAATGCCAAAAGCAGGATAAAACAGAGATTTGAACCGTGGAACTACAAAACCACAGTTCTATTTCTCTGGCCTACACCAGACTCTTTTAAACAGATATATTTGTGTCTGAACAGTGAGGGAGACACTATTACTGTCTTTTTTTACAGAAAAAATGCCAAAAGCAGGATAATACAGAGATTTGAACCGTGGAACTGCAAAATCACAGTTTTAGTTATCTGGCCTACACCAGACTCTTTTAAACAGATATATTGGTGTCTGAACAGTCACAGACACACTCAATTTTTTGGTGGGGCGGGGGAAATACCAAAAGGTTAATAAGACCCGTATTTGTACAGTCTGACTGAGGGAAAAAAAAATTACAGGATTTAGATGAAAAAAAGGATTTTACCTGGCCCCTGAGACCGGGGAATAAGTCTAGCAATTTTTCCAGCAGGAGCACACAGGACTGTAGTGCAGCGTTTGTTGGTATAACCACTGAGTCTCCTATACAGCCTGCCTGCCTGCCTGATATCTGGGATGGATATTAGTCCATAGAAGGACTGTTTGTTTGATTTGGCAGGCTTTAGAGAACCTACACTAACTATTTCGGAGTATAAATCTCTCACTAGCTCAGCAGCACTGACCCTACACTGGCTGTTCCGGAGCAACTGTGTCCAAGATGGCGGCGCCCGGTTTTAAATACTCGAGGTGACGCTCTGCGGCCAGTCAATCACTGCAATGCCCACAAACAACATGGCTGCGGCACTACAGTGACTGGCTGGCAATCCCTGCATGTTCATTGGCTCTGTAAAGAGCACCAAACGTGCAGGGTGGAGATCCGAGCTCCCGCCCGAGTAACCCCGAAATGCTCGGTGCTCGCCGAACATCCCAAGTAGTGAGATGCTCAGGCGAGTACCGAGCAGTGTCGAGCATGCTCGCTCAACACTAATGATAATCCATAAGATGTCATAATTGCAGGGTATTATGGGGAGACCCACAAGGCAATGCAAAGTCATATTAGCTCTCTGATACTTTAGCAGTGTGGGAAATGGTGCTGGGCAAGCTTTTTTTTTTGCAAACCACTAAATGAATTTCAAACTATGGATTTGCATGAAACTGCAAATTTCAGGAATTTCGACTCAAATTTGATCCCCTGCGAATTGATCCGCTCATCTCTAATAGCAATGTACTTCTGAAGAAGGAAGATGACACAAACCCTTAAATGTCTGTGCTATATAAACCGGTGACTACTGCAGCTAATCACTGGTGTCAGAGGTCACAAACGGTACTTGCTAGCATTTCTGCTAAGGCCAGTGACTGCCTGCATTAATCACATGCAGCTATAAAACGTTATTGCTTTAGGTAAGTAAAGAAAGATAAGTGTAGACCTCTTGAGCCTGAGTACTGGCAGTCAAGGTGTTGGTTTTTTCTGCAGCTAGATTAATTTGTTCAATTCATGTAAAACTCTTGAATATTATGTTTGGCGCAATGTTTAAGAATTATAATTGCATTCAGAGAATGGAAGATTTATTATATTGATTCAGAGACTAAAAACCTATCTTGATCATATACAAAAGGGGTTAACTGCATGTTAGATGTGTTCAATTATTTATATAATTTATTATGCTTACTTTTACCTATATAGCGCTATCATATTCTACAGCGCTTTACATAAATTGTCATCACTGTCCCCATTGGAGATCACAATCTAAATTCCCTATCGATATGTCTTTGGAGTGTGGGAGGAAACCAGAGAACCCAGACGAAACCCACATAAACACAGGGAGAACATACAGACTCGTTGCAGCTGTTGTCCTTGGTGGGATTTGCACTCAGGACCCCAGTGCTCCAAAGCAACAGTGCTAATCACTGAACCACCATGCTCCCCCTATTATAGCCCCATCACCAAATAGATTGCCCCATTATTTGCCATTACAGGTTGATGTTTGGCGTTTTCCTCCTGGCTGCTGCTATCTCTTCTCCTGCACCTTGCTCTTCTGTCACAGAGTCTGTCTCAGACTTTATTGGGGTCTTCCTCACATTATTCTGGTGCAGGGTCCAATCAGCTACTAGTCTGTTAAAATGTTTGCTCCCCATTTTAAAACTCAGCTTATTTTCCTGACCTTGAACAATTGTCTGCTGCCATCCCTGACCTCTGACTGATCCATACTTACTAATATTCCCCTGTCTCTACTTTTGATCCATCTGACGAGGATTCCTGCTATTCTATACTGTTGCTGACAGAGACCACTCCAAGGATAACACCTTTTGGATTTTTTGTGAAAGAGACTATACATTTTGAAAGACTTAATCGTGAAGAGCGCACAACCTTTAGACAACACTTTCTGATACATCTATAAGTCATATCCGTTATAATATTATTATTATAGTGGGTCCATGTTTCACATTAGTTATTGACAATATATAGTATATCTTTAAGTACTGCATATATTATCACAGTAACATGAACACTTTATACTACCTTATACCAGACAAGTACTGGATTAGTACAGTTAGATGGAGAATAAAAATAATCAAATCCAAAGACTCGCAGGTAAGGTTTTTCTCATTTCAGTCACTGTCTTCTCCATCTGGCCCAGACCATTATGAAGGTTTCCTCAAGCTATGATGAACTTCTATAGACTTTTTTTACCCCACATTATGCACTTGACATTCACAATTTCCATTATACCAGACAAAATGCTCCTATGTTGGCCACATTGCCTACACAACAGCCAATAGCAAGCACACCAACGACAGACTGATCATTTGGCCCACAGATATTTCTCTTTCCCTGTAAGCATGTACACCTGGCTTGGATGAACATTTTAATAAGTCTTATGTGGCTTATGTCCCTGGCATCTTTATTCAGTAGGATTAATATAACTTTGTAAATTTCACAATTGCCATAATGTATTCACTGCTAAAGGCAGAAGCAGGTAAACCAGGTACAGAACATATTTCTTCACTTTTTCTATTATGAAAACACATATAATATCTAAATGTAGCCTGGAAACCAGGATGAATAAGACAACAGCTGTTTTGTGCATTACTGAATGCAAATGTGAAGGGAGATTCACGCAGTCAGGGGAGTTACATGCGTTATTTGCCTTCTTCCTCATTAAAGGACATTGAATCTAGAGAATGATACAAGTAAAAAAGCCAAATACAATTCAGTCCTAAAGGAGATAGCTTCAGCTCAGTTGCCAAAAAGAAATAAAAAACTAGAAATTAAATCATTGTTGGAAGTTTGTTTCTATTAGATTTGTTTAGGCAAAAATGTATACAGCCCGCAGCTGTATCATATACACTAGGTCTCCCTGGCAAGACTAGGCGGGATTTGCTGAAGTCCCGCTGAAAAGAAAAAATGTTATCCAAGGCTGTGTGATGTAGGTGGTATAGTGAATTAAAAGCATCATCACTAAAGTCACTAAAATGTAATATACAGTATTTAATTTTCAGCAAAACAATATCTTAGTACATGGACCCCTGCAGGGTGCATCATAGTGTAGATATGCGTTACTTATGAACATCTACTAATGAAACTGGTGTGTTGTGGATGTAGTGACTTTGCTAACATTTCTCCTGGAGCAAACAAATGGACAATGAACTTAATGATTGTGTTATTCACTCATAATGACCCTCTTTCTTTTGACCCCCTTAAAACAAGGCATTGAAGGCTGGCCAATATCATTTTATTTTTGCCTCTCCTCTTATCATGAGCTAAAACTTTTTTATTTTTTCACTGATGAGGCTTTGTTTTATGTGAGACAAATTGAATTATTTTTGGGTTACAAATAAATTACTGTGCAATGTATATATTTTTTTTATGCAAATATCAAACAAATATGCAGTTCTTCACATTTCACCCATAAACTTAAATGTTTGGGGATTTTATGTGATATACCAACACAAAGTAGAAAGTATTTGTGAAGTGTAAAAGAAATGATACAAGGTTTTCTAACTATTGTAAAAATCTAAATCTGAAAATTGCGGCTTGCATTTGTTCAGCCTCTTGTAGTCTAAACAAAATCCTAAGTGACCAACTGTCTTCAGAAGTCACATCATTTGTAATTTGAGTTCACCAGTGTGTAATTTAGTTTCAGTACAACTACAGCTGTTCTGTGAAAGCCTCAGAGGTTTGTTCGAAAACACTATGGATCAAACAGAATCATGAAAACTATCAATAACCTAATATCATACATCAATAAAACCCTAATATCATAAATTAAATAGGACATAGCATTTATATAACACAAACTTACTCCATATCACTGTACTTAACTCATATCAGGCCCACTCACCGTTGTATAGGTCAATTAAAAAATTAAAAACTGTGACAAACAGATAATTCCAAATAACCTTTACAAACTTCATTCAGATGCGAACCAAGGACTCCTGCAATACAGCGCTAAGAACCAAGCCACCATGCTGCTACAGAAGAAGTAAAATTGTATCAAATACACAGGTTGATACATATGTCAGAGGCCACAGGCTCAAAAAGGCCGAATTGGACAGACTTGGAACAAGTCATTCCATCTGGCAAATTCAAAGTAACCCCGACCTTCACCCTTTAAACCTTGTATAGGGATCTGGTCTTACAATGGGGTCTAGTGGATTGCTTCCATGGAAGGGTTGTGTCACGGGTGTGTCAGAAGTGACAGACAGTCACCCTGCAGTTGATTGCAGGAGATCTCAACATTTGGCATTACAGACACCTCCTTAGAGGCTGTCTCTCTAGGATCCAGGGCTACCTTCCTCTGGCTAATTAACATCCTGGCATGGGTGTATAAATACCTGATGTCTGCTGGAGGGAGGTGCCGGCGATACCCACATTAACCTTTGTGAAGGCTCAGAGCAAGTGCATTACTTCATCCTCTCTGGAGCTATGAGGACGGGTGATCATCTCTCTGAAGTCGACTAAAAGCTAAGCTATCTTCTCTTGTTTGTTCCCCCTTGTTGTCTTCAGTGGTCAGTGGAGATCGACTAGCACTCATCCCCCTCCCTTCCCTAGCCAGGGCCAAATGTCAGGGAAAGATAGGGTAAGGTTCGCGTGCAGCGATTGGTGAAGAGCCAATATAGGGACGTTAGTGGAGACAGGGTGATACTAGATCAGCCTAGGAGGTCTCCACTCCCCCCTTTTCCCTAGAGTGTGGGCTCCCTTTCCCTCTTCCCTTTGTCTTGCACTAAGTCTTTCCGACACCTTGTGTGACATTATTGCCGGCCGAGCACATTTGGAAAAGGAAAAAAAAAACTGACACTTTGGGTTTTTGTGTGTATGCTTTTTGGGTGTGTTTTTTTTTCCCTTCTCCTTGGTATAGTTTCAGTTTCAGAGCTTGCAGTGCGGCTGCGCAGTCTGTCTCTGGAGGTGAATGACCTCTGCTGTGAGGTTCAGCAGCGGCTACAGGTCGCCAATGCGGGGGACTCTGCAGGTAGGCCTGTCCAACTTGAACCCAAGGTTGCCCTCCCAGACAGGTTTTCAGGAGGTAGAGACAAGTTTTTTGTATTCAAGGAGGCCTGCAAACTGTATTTTAAACTTCGTCCTTACTCCTCCGGAAATGAGGAGTAACGGAATTGTGATCTCTCTACTGCAGGGAGGTCCTCATTCATGGGCGTTTTCTTTACTACAGGACTTGGTTTGTCTCCAGTCTGTGGAAGGTTTTTTTGGGGCTCTGGCCCTCAGCTATGATGACCCTGACCGAGTCGCCTTGGCAGAGTCTAGGCTAAATCGCCTTCAGCAGGGGAATCGGGCAGTGGAGACGTACAGTTCTGAATTCCATAGATGGGCAACGGATTCCAAATGGAATGACTCAGCCCTTAGAAGTCAATTTTGTGAGGGTCTTACTGAAAGGTTGAAAGATGCCTTGGCAGTATATGAAACCCCTCAGTCCCTGGAGGCTGCAATGTTGTTGGCCATACAGTACAGACCAAAAGTTTGGACACACCTTTTCATTTAAAGATTTTTCTGTATTTTCATGACTATGAAAATTGTACATTCACACTGAAGGCATCAAAACTATGAATTAACACATGTGGAATTATATACTTAACAAAAAAAGAGTGAAACAACTGAAAATATGTCTTATATTCTAGGTTCTTCAAAGTAGCCACCTTTTCCTTTGATGACTGCTTTGCACACTCTTGGCATTCTCTTGATGAGTTTCAAGAGGTAGTCACCGGAAATGGTCTTCCAACAATCTTGAAATAATCCCTTGCTATGTCCTTGACAATCTTCCCACACCTATTGTTTTGGGTATTCCTTGCCTTCTTAAACATAATCCGTTGGTGGATTGGTAAACCGGGAGATTATTGAATGGGGAGATTACTGCCATGAGAACTGTTTAAATATTAACCTTGCTATTGTCTCTATGGAAATATTACCTGGTTTTCTGTCTGGTTTTGAGGATGTTTTTTCTGAGAGGGGGTGTCAGGATTTGCCTCCTCATCATGCATATGACTGTCCTATTAACCTTATTAACTGACCTCCGGAAGCTTAACTACCATAGTCCAGACTGTATAATCTTCTAGCCCTGAGAGACAAGCCAAGAAGGATTTAATTGCGGAAAGTCTGGAGAGGGGACATATCAAACCCTTATCTTCGCCAGTGGCGGCAGGATTCTTCTTTGTGAAGAAAAAAGATGGCGGTCTATGTCCCTGTTTAGATTTCCAGGAATTAAATCAAATTACCATTCATGATCCATACCCACTTCCTCTGATTCCTGATTTGTTCAGTCAGGTTGTAGGAGCTAAGGTATTCTCCAAGTTGGATTTAAGGGAAGCCTATAATCTGGGCAGAATCAAAGGTGGGGACGAATGTAGAACAGCGTTCAATACCCTTGAAGGGCATTTCGAGAGTCTGGTTATGCTTTTTTGTTTGACCAATGCACCTGCGGTATTCCATCATTTCATAAATTATATTTTCCATCATTTGGTGGGGATGTTTGTGGTGGTCTATCTGGACAATATTTTGGTTTACTCACCTGATTTTGAGACACATCGGGGGCACATTAAGCAGGTGCTCTAGATATTGAGGGATAACAAACTTTATGCCAAACTGAAAAAATGCGTTTTCGCTGTTCATGAGGTACAGTTTTTGGGGTACTTGTTTTCATCTTCGGTTTTTCGGATGGATCCGGAGAAGATCCGTGCAGTTCTTGATTGGGACCGTCTGGAGAACCTAAAGGCTCAACAACGTTTTCTGGGCTTTACTAATTTTTAACGGAAATTCATCCAAAATTACTCTATAATTGTGAAACCCCTTACTGACATGACTAAAAGGGGGTCGGATTTTTCAAAATGGTCGGATGCTTCCCTCCAGGCTTTTTCTTCTTTAAAGAATCATTTTGCCACTGCACCTATACTCAGAAAAACCCGATGTTTCCCAACCCTTTATTGTGGAGGTTGATGTGTCAGATGTCAGGGTTGGAGCTGTGTTGTCTCAGGGTCCGTCCCCTGGTAAATGGCGTCCATGCGCCTTCTTTTCTAAAAAATTGTCTTCGGCTGAGAGAAATTATGACGTGGGTAATAGGGAACTTTTGGCGATCAAATTGGTGTTCGAAGAATGGTGACATTGGTTGGAGGGGGAAGTCCATCCTATTACTGTTATTACTGACCATAAGAATCTGTCATATCTCCAGTCAGCTAAACGTCTCAACCCTAGGCAAGCCAGATGGTCCCTGTTTTTTACTAGGTTCAATTTTGTTGTCACTTTTCGACCAGGGGTCAAAAATGTCAAGGTTGATGCTTTGTCTTGGATCTTCCCTGGTGGTGGTGACCATGAGAACTCTGCCCTGATATTACAGAAAGAGGTTGTCATTTCAGCACTGTATCCTGAACTGGAGGGTGAGGTGTTGGAGGCTCAGGGGGACGCCCCTGCCTCCAACCCTTCAGGAAGGTTATTTGTACCATCTAATCTGCGCCGCAAAGTAATTAAGGAATATCATAGCTGTGTGTTTGCTGGGCATCCAGGTGGTAAAGCAAATGCGGACCTCCTCTCTCATCATTTTTGGTGGCTGGGGTTGCATCGGGATGTGATTGAACACGTATCTGCTTTCTAAGGTTTTGCTTGTCCATGGATTTTATTACTGACCTACCAGTTTCTGCAGGCAAAATGGAGGTTTTGGTGGTTGTAGATAGGTTCAGTAAAATGGTTCACTTTGTAGCATTACTTGCACTTCCAAATGCCAAGACACTTGCTCAGGTGTTCATAAATGAGATCATGAAGCTTCACAGGGTTCCCTCTGATGTGGTGTCAGATCAGGTGACCCAGTTTGTTTCCAAGTTCTGGAAGGCATTCTGTTCTTGACTGGGGGTGCAGCTGTGCTTTTCCTCTGTCTTCCACACTCAGTCGAATGGACAGACTGAGCGTGTCAATTAGAATTTGAAGACCTACCTCAGGTGTTTCGTCTCCGAAAATCAGGAGGATAGGGCATCCTACTTACCGGTGGCAGAATTTGCCATTAATAATCATCGTCAAGAATTCACTTGATTCAGGTCCCCGTTCTTTTGTGCATACGGTTATCACCCACAGTTTGGTACCTTTAGTGGGGAAGTAGCTTTGGGAGTTCCTGAGGAGAAACGGTTTACTTCCTCGCTCTCCTCGGTATGGTAGGGTGTTCTGAGTAATTTAGAGATCATGGGAGACAGGTATAAACGTACGGCTGACAGAAAACGCTTGCCAGGTCCGGACCTGAATGTGAATGACTTTCTGTGGTTGTCTACCATGAATGGTTTGGGGTGAGCTGGACCACAGAGTGAAGGCAAAAGGGCCAACAAGTGCTAAGCATCTCTGGGAACTCCTTCAAGATTGTTGGAAGACCATTTCCGGTGACTACCTCTTGAAGCTCATCAAGAGAATGAATGCCAAGAGTGTGCAAAGCAGTCATCAAAGCAAAAGGTGGCTACTTTGAAGAACCTAGAATATAAGACATATTTTCAGTTGTTTCATACTTTTTTGTTAAGTATATAATTCAACATATGTTAATTCATAGTTTTGATGCCTTCAGTGTGAATGTACAATTTTCATAGTCATGAAAATACAGAAAAATCTTTAAATGAGGTGTGTCCAAACTTTTGGTCTGTACTCTACATAAGATTGAAAGTTCCTTCTTGGAAGCTGAAACCTAGGTTGCCATTCGGAAGAGCGAAGCAGAGGCAGGAAGGGTCGCCAAGCAGGGTCAAAGCCAAGAAGTCATGTCAAGGACAAAATCAGGAGACAAGCAAGTACTCAAAATTTAAACCGGAGTCAGAACGCACGAAGTACAAATCGGTACACAGGAGCCAAGACAGAGAGCACAGTGCTAGCTAAACAAAGTAATAACTGGCAGCTAGAGACCCACATGCTGTTGTCCTTCAGCACTAACAGTAGTGTTTGTGCGGCGTTGCCTAGCGATCAGGGCATAGGATTAAAGCAGTATGTTCAGACACATTTGTGACACAGATTTAAGCTGAGATGCAATGCTGAACAGCATAAAAAAACACTAGAAATATAATTCAGTTTTAGAGACTCAGGAAAAACAACATTAAATGCACAACTTCTTAAGTCATGAGAATTTTTAGTTACTCTTCAGAATTACAAGTTTGGCTTAACATAATGCAATTTTAAATCACCAACGAGTAAGATTCTATTGACTTCTTCAATTCATGAAAATATGTAAATTGTATGCAGATTAATATACTTGTACATTGTATTGCTCTGCCGGAATAAACTGCCTTAGAGATTTAAAATTCTGCAGCGATTAACCATACAGTTAGCTATTCAAGCTATCAAATATAAAATACTGCACTTATTTTTATTTGAAAATTCATCATATTCTGGCATTGATGTTACACACAGTATAACATCTACACTTTGAAGCATAAACTGTGTAATTTAGTTAAAAATGGCAATACAGAAGCATGACTATAAAGGGGTATTTTCAAGTTGTATCATGAGCAGCACACAGCTCTGCAGTCTCTTTACTTTCTGGTTGTAAGGTACTCCTCTTTTGATGACAGTTCTTCTAGTAGATTCTCCTATTACTGGGACACATTAATTATCTGTCAATGTTGTGACTCTACACAGTTGTTCTTTTATTTACATATGGACATAACAGGCCCATTGTACAAATAAATCAATGGGATGGAGATTACTGACTTGGATTTTAGGAGTTAAGTCTTAAAGGGGTTTTCCCACGAACAAAAGTTGATTTTAATCAATAGATCTTGTAATAATAATAAGCTCCACAATTGGATTTGTGTAAATAAAATGTTCCTGTGCAGAGATAATCTTAGAAATGTGTCCCTGCTGTGTGCTGTGTAATGGCTGAGTCTGAGTCTAATGTGGTATGAGGCTGATCATACCACAGCTCCTGGGCGGAAGTAAAAGAGAGTATACAGATGTTACAGCAGGGGATCGCAGCCGATTGTTTTTGTGAGGTAAAATATTTCACTGCCTGTTTTTAAACAATGTTTTACTTCAAAGAAAGAGTTGTCTGTGATCTTATGCTGTTTTGTCTGTATTCTCTTTTTCTCACATCCCTACAACCCCCCTGGAAGAATCTACCGTGAAACGCGCGTCGGGGCCAGTGATAAGTCCTTTCAGGTCATATATACTACTTTTTTCATTGATTCTTCCCTTACTAGAGCACTTTATACTTATCTACCTCCATTAGACATATGGGGTCTTCCCACTCTGCAGTATAGAAGGCACTTTTTTTGTACCATCATGAAATCTCCCTTTAATCATGTATCGCAGTATCATGTTAGGCGTCCAGCGAGTATGTTATTCTTTCTGAAATTTGATTATTAATTTATATGAAGGTGAATTACTTTTTGCCTAAATCTATATTGTCACTTTGACTTGAGCCTGGATTCAGGCCAGTGAGTAGCATATTTATCTCCCCCTGTATAGTGCTGCGCATTGCTCTACCTTATTTCTTGAATTTTTTTAACCTGCTAAATTGCCTCTATATGTATATGAATTTATGGTAGGAATTCACATCTATGTTATGAAACTGAATAGGAGCTACCTCTTGTGAAATGACTTGTATATGACCTGTGGATGAATCTATTCTGCTAGTTCTTTCCCCTTATATATATATTTTTTTTAACAATAAGTATATATTTTTAAAATATTCTCAACAAAGGTTGATATGTTTCTGATATGATGGCGTCTACTTCCCATTCATTATAGGTTGCTGTTAAAGTAGCACTCTGTAGTGCTATAGCATGCAAACATGAAATATATGAAATTGCTCCAGAAAATAGGAATATTTGAGAATACTTAGCCCATAAATTGGCCAATTCATGTGTTCCCGGCAGCCATGATAAGGCAATTCTCTCTGTAGGGACCTATCCTAATGTGATTCCTCTCATGGACTGATAGCCTCCATTTATATCGGAAGGTAGGATCCTGCTGTGATTAAAAACCACCAGACACTGATGGGTGGAGTGCTCAGTCAGAGAGCCTATGTATACAAATATCAATAGACTGACCATCACTTCTAAACAGAAAACAGGTGTGTACAGATGCTTACTAAGAGTTGCCAACTCCATATTTAACTAATAAATAAAGTAGCACTCGGTAGCGCTATAGTATGCAAACTTGAAATATATGAAATTTGAATTGCATTACCGCTCTAGAAAATAGGAAAAATTGATAATACTTAGTGCATAAATTGGCCAATTCATGTATACCCGGAAGACACGATAAGGCGATTCTCTCTGCAGGAACCTACCTAATGTGATTCCTCTCATGGGCTGATGATAGTCACCATTTACAGTGGTGTGAAAAAGTGTTTGCCCCCTTCCTGATTTCTAATTCTTTGCATGTTTGTCACACTTAAATGTTTTAGATCACAAAACAAATTTAAATATAAGACAAAGATAACACAAGTAAACAAAAATGCAGGTCTTTATTATTAAGGGAAAATAATTCAAACCTACGGGGCCATGTGTGAAAAAAAGTAATTGCCCCCCTCTTATAACATAAATTAACTGTGGTTTATCACATCTTTGGGAAGCTGAGTTCAATTTGCCTAGCCACACACAGGCCTAATTACTGCCACGCCTGTTATCAAATCAAGAATCACTTAAATAGGACCTGCCTGACAAAGTGAAGTAGACCAAAAGATCCTCAAAAGCTAGACATCATGCTGAGATCCAAAGAAATTCAGGAACAAATGAGAAACAAAGTAATTGAGATCTATCAGCCTGGAAAAGGTTATAAAGCCATTTCTAAAGCTTTGGGACTCCAGCAAACCACAGTGAGAGACATTATCCACAAATGGCGAAAACATGGAACAGTGGTGAACCTTCCCAAGAGTGGCCGGCCGACTAACATTACGCTAAGAGCGCAATGACGACTCATCCAAGAGGTCAAAATAGACACCACAACAACAACCAAAGAACTGTTGGCCTCACTTGCCTCAGTTAAGGTCAGTGTTCATGACCCCACCACAAGAAAGAGACTGGGCAAAAATGGCATGCATGGCAGAGTTCCAAGATGAAAACTACTACTGAAAAGAAAGAACGTAAAGGCTTGTCTTAGTTTTGATAGAAAACATCTTGATGATCACCAAGACTTTTGGGAGAATACTCTGTGGACTGATGAGACAAAAGTTGAACTTTTTGGAAGGTGTATGTCCCATTACACCTGCGTAGAAGTAACACAGCATTTCAGAAAAGGAACATCATACCAACAATAAAATATGGTGGTGTTTTGCTGCTTCAGGACCTGGAAGACTTGATGTGGTAAATGGAACTATGAATTCTGCTGTCTACCCAAAAATCCTGAAGGAGAATGTCCGGCCATCTGTTCGTGACCTCAAAATGAAGTGCACTTGGGTATGCAGCAGGACAATGATCCAAAACACGCAAGCAAGTCCACCTCTGAATGGCTTAAGAAATACTAAATTAAGACTTTGCGTGGCCTAATCAAAGTCCTGACCTTAATTTAATTGAGATGCTGTGGCATGACTTTAAAAAGGCGGTTCATGCTTGGAAACCCTCCAATGTGGCTGAATTACAACAATTTTGGAAACATGAGTGGGCCAAAATTCCTCATTCCTCCAGAGCATTGTAAAAGACTCATTGCCAGTTATCCCAAATGCTTGATTGCAGTTGTTACTGCTAAGGGTGGCCCAACCAGTTATTAGGTTTAGGGGGCAATCATTTTTTCACACAGGGCCCTGTCGATTTGGTTTTCTTTTTCCCTTAATAATAAAGACATTAATTTAAAGAACTGCTTTTTTGTTTACTTGTGTTATCTTTGTCTTATATTTAAATTTGTTCTGTGATCTGAAACATTTAAGTTTGACAAACATGCAAAAGAATCAGAAATCAGGAAGGGGCAAATACTTTTTCACACCATTGTATATCAGAAGGTAGGATTCTACTGTGATTAAAACCACGAGACGCTGATGGGTGGAGTGCTCAGTCAGTGAGCCTATGTATTCAAATATCAAAAGACTGACCATCACTTCCAAAACAGAAAACTGGTGTGTACAGGTGCTTACTAAGAGTAGCCATCTGCTTCTGTATATAACTAACAAATAAAGTAGCACGTCTTTTTATCTAACTCCAGTCTGACTAGTTCACAAGTTAAAAGTCTGGCGGAAGGATCAGATATATTAGATGTGTTGTGAAAAGTTTGCAAAAAATCTGCTTGACAAATCTATACCAAGTCAAGCAGATTTTGGTGTGGATTTTTTTAGTACATTTTCTTGTTTCTCCTGACAATTCCACAGCAATGATTTCCTCGTCCATTGCCAGACTTTGTATTGTAATGCACACGCCCGGACTGACTGGCGTGTGCGTGTTTATGTAGTGATTCCACTGTGCCATGAACCGGAGAGTGCCTGGAGGGGCGTAACTAAGTATCTGCCCAAGGTCGCACGACGGCATACAACGCCAGTGCACCAGGGAGGAACCGAGCAGAGGAACCAGGGTCTATTCCAGGTCAGACTCCGGACACGGCTGTTGACCCACACCGGGGAATACAGGAACAGGCAGACTAGAGCACAGGCTGGGTAGGGTCCAGTACAGACTGGGAGACAAATTCGAAACCGCAGACGCGGTGGACAGGGCAGAGCAAAGCGAAAACCGCAGACGCGGTGGACAGAGCTGAGCAAAGCGAAAACCGCAGACGCGGTGGACAGAGCTGAACAAAGCGAAAACCGCAGACGCGGTGGACAGAGCTGAGCAAAGCGAAAACCGCAGACGCGGTGGACAGAGCTGAGCAAAGCGAAAACCACAGACGCGGTGGACAGAGCTGAGCAAAGCGAAAACCGCAGACGCGGTGGACAGAGCTGAGCAAAGCGAAAACCGCAGACGCGGTGGACAGAGCTGAGCAAAGCGAAAACCGCAGACGCGGTGGACAGAGCAGAGCAAAGCGAAAACCGCAGACGCGGTGGACAGAGCTGAGCAAAGCGAAACCGCAGACACGGTGGACAGGGCTGAGCAAAGCGAAACCGCAGACTCGGTGGGGACAGGGCTCTGTACACACGGAACAGACTAGAAGGGAAAGGCAGAACCAGATACCCACAGGGTACTTGCAGAGAAGTAGCGAGTGGACCACAAACTCACAAACGGAAGTACAGTGACAACGAGCAGGAGTTAGGTACGAGTTCAGACTCTGCAGAAAAAGGGAAAGTACAGACATAGAGATAAACAAAACAGACTAGGAGAGTATTCAGACAAGAACAGACACAGCAGCAAGATACAGGAGCGGGTCTAGGTATACGGTCCCTAGAAGGCGGATCGAACAGGCAGGAGCGAGTTCACACAGGCCTGGAAATACAGCCTCCAGGATAGGCAGAAGACAACAGGCTAGAAAATAATACAGACAGGACACAGTTCAGACACGGGAACTGATACCGAAGGCAGGAAACATAAACGGGACCTGCACTTGGAAGCCCAAATTCTGGATCTAAGTGCTCAGATAGCGGTACTGAGGAGCATCGACAACATGGAACGGAGTTTGCTGCTCACCGAGCAGACACTCAATGGGTCAATACTGGGGGTGGAGCATAGAGAGGAAGTGCAGGCTGAACAGGCAGGGAGCTGGATAACAGTTAGGAGAGATAGAGGGAAGAAGTATAGGAAGGCTGGTTCAGAACCGGCATTATTGGAGCACGACAGATCCTCTGACCGCCGGGGGAGTGTATGCTCCAGTAATGAGGGGGAGGGGGGAAGTGTAGGGCAGGCAAGACAGGTTCTGGTAGTGGGTGACTCTATTATTAGGGGGACAGACAGGGCAATCTGTCACAAAGACCGGGATCGCCGAACGGTGTGCTGCCTCCCTGGCGCTCGAGTCCGGCACAGCGCGGATCGGGTTGACAGGTTACTGGGTGGGGCTGGCGAAGACCCAGCGGTCATGGTCCACATCGGCACCAATGACAAAGTGAGTGGTAGATGGAGGGTCCTTAAAAATGATTGCAGGGACCTAGGTAGGAAGCTTAGGGCAAGGACCTCCAAGGTAGTTTTCTCAGAAATACTACCAATCCCGCGAGCCACACAGGAGCGCCAACGGGAAGTTAGGGAGGTGAATAAGTGGCTAAAGAGTTGGTGCAAGGCAGAAGGGTTTGGGTTCATGGAGAACTGGGCCGACTTCGCGGTCGGCTACAGGCTCCACCGTAGGGACGGGCTGCACCTCAATGGGGAGGGTGCAGCGGTGCTGGGGAAGAAGATGGCTAATAGGTTGGAGGAGTTTTTAAACTAGAGATGGGGGGGGGAACCAAGGAAATAGGTGGGATGTGAGGCAAGCAAGGGGGAAGGGGAGAAGTGAATATAATGAGGGTGGAGAGGGGGGTGGGGATAGTACAGTTAGATCGTTAGAGAAGAATAGGATGCTAAATGACCCCAAAGTTTTATCTTGCATGCTGACCAACGCAAGAAGCCTGACCAATAAGGCAGATGAGCTGCGGGCGCTTATATCGGAGGAGAGGTATGACATCGTAGGTATAACAGAGACTTGGCTAGACGATAACTACGACTGGGCAGTAAATTTATTAGATTATAGTTTATTTAGAAGGGACCGGAAACAGGGGAAAGGCGGAGGAGTCTGCTTATATGTAAAGTCATGTCTAAAACCCAGACTAAGGGAAGATATAGGAGAGGGAGAAGAGGGGGTCGAGTCCATGTGGGTAGAGATAGAGGGAACTAAAAATAATAATAAAATATTACTGGGGGTCTGCTATAAGCCACCCAATATAACAGAGGAGAATGAGAATCTGCTATTAGGACAAATAGACAAAGTAGCAAAACATAATGAAGTGATTGTAATGGGGGATTTCAACTACCCGGATATTGACTGGGAAACAGAAACCTGTAGATCTCAGAAAGGAAAAAGGTTTTTGACAAATATTAAGGATAATTATCTCTCCCAACTAGTGCAGGAACCAACGAGAGGGAAGGCCGTGTTGGACTTAATATTGACTAATAGGCCTGATAGAATAACTGAGGTACAGATAGGGGGGCACCTAGGTAATAGCGACCATAATATTATCGACTTCAAAATGCCCTTCAGTAGGGTTATCAATAAGGGAACAACAAAAACATTAAACTTTAGGAGGGCGAAGTTTGATCAGCTGAAAGAAAGCCTTCAACTTATTGACTGGGACAAAGTTCTTAATCAAAGGAATACGAATAGTAAATGGGAAACCTTCAAAAGAATTCTGAATACTCAGTGCGAGAGATATATACCGTATGGGAATAAAAGGGCCAGAAATAAGAGGAAACCAATATGGTTGAACAAGAACGTAAAAGGGGCGTTAAATAGCAAAAAAGAGGCATTCAAGAGATTAAAACAGGAAAACAGTAAGGAGGCACTAATGTGTTACAAGGAAAAAAACGAGAACCTGTAAAAAACAAATAAAAATAGCGAAGGAGGAAACAGAGAGACGTATTGCTAGGGAAAGTAGATGAAATCCCAAACTGTTCTTTACGTATATAAATAGTAAAAGGATTAAATCGGATAATATTGGACCGATAAAAAGTGAGGAAGGCAAAATCATAGAGAAAGATGAGGATAAAGCTAATCTATAAAATAATTTTTTTTCGACAACTTTCACAAAGGAAATCGAACTAACAGGAGAAATGAGAAGTGACAAACTTAATCCTCCACTAAGTATGACAAATCTAACCCAAGCTGGGGTACAGAAACGCCTCAGTAACATTAAAATAAACAAATCACCAGGACCTGATGGCATACACCCACGGGTACTAAGGGAACTAAGTAATGTGATAGACAGACCGTTATATCTTATATTTAAGGACTCTGTTGAGACTGGGTCTGTGCCACTTGATTGGCGACAGGCGAATGTAGTGCCAATATTCAAAAAGGGAGCGAAAAGTGACGCCAGAAACTATCGGCCGGTGAGTCTGACGTCCGTTGTGGGCAAAATTTTTGAAAGCTTCATTAAAGAGGCAATTACGGAGCATCTTGATGCTAATAATCTTTTAATCCCGAACCAACATGGATTCATGAGGAATCGCTCCTGCCAAACAAACCTGATTGACTTCTACGAGGAGGTTAGCTCTCGAGTAGATCAGGGGGAACCAGTGGATGTCGTGTATCTCGACTTCTCAAAAGCGTTCGATAGCGTGCCACATAATAGGTTGGTATACAAAATGAGAATGATGGGGCTGGGGGAAAATGTCTGCAAGTGGGTAGCTAACTGGCTAAAGGATAGAAGGCAGAGGGTGGTTATAAATGGAATATACTCAGATTGGGTAAGCGTCACTAGTGGGGTACCACAGGGGTCTGTACTAGGCCCAATGTTATTTAATATCTTTATTAACGACATAGTCAACGGGATAAATAGTAAAATATCAATATTTGCAGATGACACAAAGTTATGTAAAACAATTAATACAAAAGAGGACAGTGCAGACCTACAGAGGGATTTGGATAAGCTGGGTAGGTGGAGCATTAAATGGCAAATGAGGTTTAACGAGGAGAAATGTAAGGTCATACATATGGGAAGGAAAAATGGAAGTCACCAGTACTCACTGAATGGGAAATCATTGGGGAATTCAGAGATGGAGAAGGACTTGGGCATCTTGATTGATAGCAAACTAAATTGGAGTGCCCAAAGTCAGGCCGCTGCTGTAAGGGCAAACAGGGTAATGGGATGTGTCCGAAGAGGTATAGCTGCAAAGGATGAGAACATTGTTCTTCCACTGTACAAAGCACTGGTCAGACCACACTTGGAATACTGTGCTCAGTTATGGGCCCCAATATATAGAAAGGATATAAATGAGCTTGAAAAGGTACAAAGGAGGGCAACAAAATTAATAAAGGGAATGGAGGGACTGCAATACCCAGAGAGGTTGGCAAAACTAGGACTATTCAGCCTGGAAAAGAGAAGGTTGAGGGGGGACATAATAAATGTGTACAAATATGTTAGGGGACAGTATGGAGATCTTGCCCGGGATTTGTTCAAAAGGAGGGATATTACGGTAACAAGAGGGCACTCACTAAGACTGGAAGAGAAAAGGTTTCAGCACCAGCATAGGAAGGGGTTCTTTACGGTAAGAGCAGTGAGAATATGGAATTCACTGAGTGAGGAGACGGTAATGTCGGATTCTCTACACCAGTTCAAGCGGGGACTGGATGCATTTCTAGATACCAGGCAGATTTCAGCATATACTTAAAAATAAAATAAAATAGTAGGTTGATACAGGGATTTATTCTGACTGCTGGTTTCAGAGTCGGGAGGGAATTTTTCCTCAGGTGAAGATTGGCCAAATCATTTGGGGTTTTTGCCCTCCTCTGGATCAACTTTAGCAATTACAGAACTAACAGGTCGAACTTGATGGACGCAAGTCTTTATTCGGCTTTACAAACTATATCAGTGACCAAAGGCCAACTGACAGAACACAATGCTCAGGCAGGGATTCATTGGAACAGCTGGGTTAAATACCAGATGGCAGACAGCAATAGACTTAGGACGCACAAGGGGTGTGTCTGCAGCAGGTACAAAAAGCAGGAAGTGATCGGGCGCCGCCCTTAAGCAGCAGACACAGAGGCAAACAGACAGCATGGAGGGAAGCCAGGCTAGCAAACTGGACTGGAGATCAAGTGCGCGCTCTTGCACAGTGGGAGTTGGACCACTATGCAAGGACGCCGCCAGGTATGTTACAGTACCCCCCCTCCTTACGCCCCCTCTTCTTCAAGCCTGCCAGAATGTTCCGCAGGGAATTCGAGGGCCAATCCTTTACTTCAAGGAGATCACTTCCACTGTCCACCGGAAAAACTGGTCTCCTCTGGGTAGCTAGGATGCTACCTCCCATCCAGCCATCCTCAGCAACAGACGAAACGGGTGGAGTACCAGGAACAGCACACAAGGAAGTCTCTCTCCACTTATTATCAGGTAGCACCCCAGAGGGTTCAGGAGACAACTGGAAGCCCTCCGACGGGTTGGAGGGGTGCAGAGACTCGGGGGTAACCTCTGCTTCGGGGTACATCTTGTCAAGCTCACAGGATGAAATGGGCGAGGTATCAGGTACAAGGTGTAGAAAAGTCACTGTCTCTTTGCTATCAGGTGGTACCCCGGAGGATTCAGGAAACAACTGGGGGTCCTCCGCCGGGTCGGAAGAGTGCAGAGACTCGGGGGTAACCTCTGCTTCGGAGTACACTAGGTCGGACTCACTGGAAGAAGCGGGCGAGGTATCAGGTACCGAATATAGGAGAGTCTCTGTCCATTCGCTATCAGGTAGCACCCCGAAGGGTTCAGGAGACAACTGGAGGTCCTCCGCCTGGTCGGAGGGGTGTAGAGACTCGGGGATAACCTCTGCTTCGGAGTACACTTGTTCAGACTCACTGGATGAAGCAGCCGAGGTATCAGGTACCGAGTATAGGAGAGTCTCTGTCCATTCGCTATCAGGTAGCACCCCGAAGGGTTCAGGAGACAACTGGAGGTCCTCCGCCTGGTCAGAGGGGTGTAGAGACTCATAGGTAACCTCTGCTTCAGAGTACACTAGGTCGAACTCAATGGACGAAGCGAGCGAGGTATCAGGTACAGAGTATAGGAGAGTCTCTGTCCTTTCGCTACCAGGTAGCACCCCGAAGGGTTCTGGAAACAACTGGAGGTCCTCCGCCTGGTCGGAGTGGTGTAGAGACTCGGGGGTAACTACCCCTTTGGGGTACCCATTGTCAGGCTCACAGGACGGAGCGGACAAAGTATCGAGTACCGGGTGTAGAGAAGTCTCTCTCCATTTGTCATCGAGTGGTATCCCGGAGGATTCAGGAGGCAACAGGGGGTCCTCCGCCAGGTAGTAGAGGTGCACAGACTCGGAGGTAATCACAGCTTCGGAGCATCCTTGGACATGCACACTGGTTAAAGTGGGTGAAGTATCTGATGCCAGGTGCAGGAAGTTCTCCTGTGTGGAGTCTGGATGGGCAGTAGTCTCTTCGGGCAGGAGAACTGGTGCACTACCCACGCACATTACCCTTTGGGGCTTCTCCGGGATACAGGGAGATGAAGCTTCAGTAGGGACTTCAAGGTTGGGGTCAGGAAGTCTCAGGGAGGACAGACCCTGGCGTGACGGCTAGCCTCTACGTCTAGCACATCTGGACTGCCTCTTGAGGTTGGGAGAAGTATTCCGGAGAGCGTAGTCACCCTGTGAGGATTCTGGGTGGGCAGTAGTCTCATTGGGCTGGAGGACTATTGCGATACCCACACACATTACCCATCGGGGCTGCTCAGGGATATTGGGAAGTGAAGCGTCAGAAGGAGCCTCCGGGTTAGGATCATCGAAGACCATTAGAAAGGCCACCAGGAAGGCCATTATATCCAGGACGATAGGATCCTGTGTTTCCCATAGGGGGTTGATCCATTCCAAGGCATCACCCGATAGGTTAGACATAATGAATCCCACCTTAACCCGATCGGTGGGAAAACAAAGAGGGTAGAACTTGAAGTGTAGCATGCATTGCTCCACAAATGCACGACTCTGTCTTGGATCCCCATAGTACCATGGCAGATCCGCAGGAACGAGAGCTGATAGATCCATCTGGACAGGTGTGTAATTCGCCTGGAACTCAGCTAGAGAAAAAAAAAAATATTTATTTTTAATGCACGTATTCGCTGGAAAACGTCTCAGAGAGCGAAGGATGTGGGGCTCAACGGGAACCATGGCCTGAGCATGCTGTAATGCACACGCCCGGACTGACTGGCGTGTGCGTGTTTATGTAGTGATTCCACTGTGCCATGAACCGGAGAGTGCCTGGAGGGGCGTAACTAAGTATCTGCCCTATCCGACCAAGGTCGCACGACGGCATACGACGCCAGTGCACCAGGGAGGAACCGAGCAGAGGAACCAGGGTCTACTCCAGGTCAGACTCCGGACACGGCTGTTGACCCACACCGGGGAATACAGGAACAGGCAGACTAGAGCACAGGCTGGATAGGGTCCAGTACAGACTGGAAGACAAATTCGAAATCGCAGACGTGGTGGACAGGGCAGAGCAAAGCGAAAACCGCAGACGCGGTGGACAGAGCTGAGCAAAGCGAAAACCGCAGACACGGTGGACAGAGCTGAGCAAAGCGAAAACCGCAGACGCGGTGGACAGAGCTGAGCAAAGCGAAAACCGCAGACGCGGTGGACAGAGCTGAGCAAAGCGAAAACCGCAGACGCGGTGGACAGAGCTGAGCAAAGCGAAAACCGCAGACGCGGTGGACAGAGCTGAGCAAAGCGAAAACCGCAGACGCGGTGGACAGAGCTGAGCAAAGCGAAAACCGCAGACGCGGTGGACAGAGCTGAGCAAAGCGAAAACCGCAGACGCGGTGGACAGAGCTGAGCAAAGCGAAACCGCAGACGCAGTGGACAGAGCTGAGCAAAGCGAAAACCGCAGACGCGGTGGACAGAGCTGAGCAAAGCGAAAACCGCAGACGCGGTGGACAGAGCTGAGCAAAGCGAAAACCGCAGATGCGGTGGACAGAGCTGAGCAAAGCGAAAACCGCAGACGCGGTGGACAGAGCTGAGCAAAGCGAAAACCGCAGACGCGGTGTACAGGGCTGAGCAAAGCGAAAACCGCAGACGCGGTGGACAGGGCTGAGCAAAGCGAAAACCGCAGACGCGGTGGACAGAGCTGAGCAAAGCGAAAACCGCAGACGCGGTGGACAGAGCTGAGCAAAGCGAAAACCGCAAATGCGGTGGACAGAGCTGAGCAAAGCGCAAACGCGGTGAACAGAGCTGAGCAAAGCGAAACCACAGACGCGGTGGACAGGGCTGAGCAAAGCGAAACCGCAGACGCGGTGGGGACAGGGCTCTGTACACACGGAACAGACTAGAAGGGAAAGGCAGAACCAGATACCCACAGGGTGCTTGCAGAGAAGTAGCGAGTGGACCACAAACTCACAAACGGAAGTACAGTGACAACGAGCAGGAGTTAGGTACGAGTTCAGACTCTGCAGAAAAAGGGAAAGTACGGACATAGAGAAAAACAAAACAGACTAGGAGAGTATTTAGACAAGAACAGACACAGCAGCAAGATACAGGAGCGGGTCTAGGTATACGGTCCCTAGAAGGCGGATCGAACAGGCAGGAGCGAGTTCACACAGGCCTGGAAATACAGCCTCCAGGATAGGCAGAAGACAACAGGCTAGAAAATAATACAGACAGGACACAGTTCAGACATGGGAACTGATACCGAAGGCAGGAAACATAAACGGGACCTGGCATATCAGTGACCAAAGGCCAACTGACAGAACACAATGCTCAGGCAGGGATTCATTGGAACAGCTGGTTTAAATACCAGATGGCAGACAGCAATAGGCTGAGGACGCACAAGGGGTGTGTCTGCAGCAGGTACAAAAAGCAGGAAGTGATCGGGCGCCGCCCTTAAGCAGCAGACACAGAGGCAAACAGACAGCATGGAGGGAAGCCAGGCTAGCAAACTGGACTGGAGATCAAGTGCGCGCTCTTGCACAGTGGGAGATGGACCACTATGCAAGGACGCCGCCAGGTATGTTACATGTATCCTGGCTTTAACCATTTTGTTTCAGCTTTCAAAGAAAAAAAAAGTAATAGGATCTTTTTACATGCAGAGAATACAAAAAAAATGTGATGTTCCAACTTACAGAGAGGTCTTCAACGGACTTGCTAAAAACTTTTGTGTAAGCTAAGACATTGGGCCTATTTTTTGTTTTGGAAGTGCCGGTCAGTTTTTTCTGTTTCTATGTATAAGCTTTGACCGAGCACTCCGCCTCTATGCCACAGGCGATTTTAATTACAGCAGGATCTTATTATCCCACACATAAGCAGACGTATGTATCGTAGAGAGGAATTCAAATTGATAGGGTCCTGGTATTTTGAGAAACGCCTTATCGCGTCTACCAGGTATACATGAATTGGCCAATTTATGAGCTAATATTTCTCATTTATTTCTATTTTATACAGCTGTAATGCTATTCATATTTCATATATTTCATGTTCGCATACTTAGCGTTACAGAGTGCTACTTTGCTTATTAGTTGTATATGGAGATGGCTGCTCCTAGTAAGCACCTGTTCACACCTATTTTTTTGCTTTGGTAGTGCCAGTGAGTTTTTTCTGTTTCTAAGACATTGGGCCTGATTCATCAAAGCTTTTATGCCAGTATTCTGCCGTAAAAAGCTTTGGAAAGTTGTACAATTTTGGCACAACTCGAGGCTGCACTAAAAATGTGACGTTTGGTATTCTCATGCCATTCTTGCCCAGCTCCAACAAAGTGGGTGAAGCTGGGGCAAGATGGGGGTGTGGCACCCAATGCTCGTCAAATTCATGGCAAGTGGCAGAGTTCGCTATACCACAAATATTACTCCATCAGGGACTGACATAAGATTTGTGGTGAGGCATAAGATTTGTGGCATACATTGTGGCAACTCTCCACTTGTCTGACATTCCTGATTCAGAGGATTGGGCCTCTGAATGAATCAGGAGCCTCAAACTTCATTCTGCCCCCTCATCAAGACATGAAGATCGCCAGTCTTGATGAATCGGAGACAATTTGTTTTTTCTATTTCCTGCCTGAATTAAGCAGATTATTGGTATGCTGATGTCCTACTCCATTTTACTTTGAATTTCTGACTGCTGTATGACACTTGGATTGATCTTTTTGCTGAATTTGTCTTTACAATTACCACAGACACAAAAAAGAAGAAATGAAACTGGCACTATTTTGGATCCCATCAGCTTCTATTATCCAATTAAAATTATGTTCTCTGTGAACAGGTTACACTACCTTATTCCATGAGGAGGTACAGCCTTTGAGAAAGTATTCTAAGCATCCATATCGGGGTAATGAATTTCCATCAGCATTCTCCAAATATGGTAAAAACTCTTATTTTTTAAAGGGGTTGTCCGGTCAAAAGTGATAAGTCTGCAGTCACAGTGTAACTGCAGACTCATGAATCCCCCTCAGCGTAGACACTGTGAGCTGCGGAGATTCACCGATATGAGACCAGGGACCGGAGACTATGTATACGTTATACATACCCCCGGCCATTCAGCGCCGCCTCTCTCCATTCACTTGTATGGAGCGAGGCTATGCCCCATCTAGTGACGTGGATGACCAGTGGGCGTATCCGACTAGAAGGCATGGCCTTGCTCAATACAAGTGAATGGAGAGCGACGCCGCACCCTCTGGCCGGGGATTTGAATAACACATACGTACCCTCGGCTATCGGGTCTCATACCGGTGAATCCCGACGCTGGGGGATTCATAAGTCTGCAGTCACACAGAGTGACTGCAGACTTATCGCTTTTGACCGAACGACCCCTTTAAGTCATAAAAAAAGCGAGGTTACAGGCAATGGAAAAAAATGCAACATGTGCAGGCCCATAGAAGCACTAGTGAGTGCAAAACGGCTGTCACCTGCATATGTATTTGCATTTTTTCCACTTGCCTATAACCTCGCTTTTAATATGACTTAATTATGAAGTGTTTTACCATATTTGGAGAGTGCAGCTGGAAATTCATTACCTTCTATACAATTACAACAGCCTTTATTGTGTGGCTTCTGTGCTGCTTTCAATCTATTCAATTTGAATTGTGTTGTATCAGCACAAAACGGCTGCAATAAACATGTGACACTACTTTATTGCTGAAGGCCAAGATACAGATGCCTTCGGGAACCAGGGAAGAAGTGTCACAGAAGTGTTGAAAGAGGGGCATGTAGTTGTTTGTAAAAAAAAAACTTATCTTAAATTTAGCAAAAAAAAAAAAGAAAAATCGAGATTATAATTGAAAATTGTCTGCAATTAAAACAAACTAAAAAAAATTTGAGATTTCATTTTTTGCATAATTGCCCAGTCCTAGCTGAAACATCTGTCTAATGCGCTGAAAACACCAATCTAAACTATTTTATATAAACAGACTGCTGTCCATTGGTTGGCAAATTTACCTCATCTTACAGCTGAAATCTGCCTTATTAGAGCCTTTTACTATTCAGCTTTTCTTCAACTGCTCTTTTGTGCAGAACATTCCTCCGGACCATTTTAACTTTGATTAATGCTACAATAATATTGTGCATCTCTTACAGCTCATCCTTATTTGAAATGAGAAAAATAACTTAATTGCAAAGTAATTTAAGGTTAACCTTAAAGAAGTGTTGGATGTGCAAATACTTAGGCAGATTAAAGTCATTTTCTACTTATATTGCAACTTTTGTACTTATTTCAAGTTAAAAAGTAACAGTATAGCTCATTTCAATCCAGTTACTTATAATATCTGATGATATTGAAATATACCATACCTAATTATCGTCATCTTTCAGCAATTAAGGTGTGTGCAAAAATTAATACAATTAGATCTCATATTAGAAGTATTTCTAAGTATTGCAGTCTGATAAGTAAATGTATTAAGTGAATAGTTTAGAAGGTACATATACATATGCAAGTACCATGACACGTCAGAGTGCCCAAATTCACATTATTTGGTCAAACAGGACAGCGTTGTATTTCTATATATTACACATATTCAGGTGATGTACATTTTTTTCTTAAGAAGCCCATATTAATTTTTTACTCCATGTGGTCAGTTATAGTGATTTCCTAATACAGGGTTATTACCATCTCTTTAGAATGGTGACACAACCAATCCAGTACATGCGTTAAAGTTTTGGCAGGAAGTCAGTTTTTCACTTCCTGTGATCTAAAGCATGACATATTCTATCAAATCCTCCCAGGTAGTTTATAAAACTTTCTAAAAGAAAAACTGTATTTACTGCACAGAGTAACCAATCATAGAGCAGCTTCCATTTTGTATTCTACTCATGAAAAATGAAAGCTGTGCTGTGATTGGTTGCTATGGGCATTGAAGACAGTTTTCTTTTTAGATTGTTTCATAATTCTGGCCTATTATTTCTACTTTATAGAAGAAAGCAATGATATATTAGGTGAGACAGTGCGAAGCTGCATTAAATGGGATATATTGAGACTTTGCTTAACACTTCATGAAACAGTAGCTCACTGGCAACCATCAGATAGGAGCAAAAGTATTACGATGAAGATCTGGAATCCTGGGAAATGAAGTATGGATTAGGGCAACCATATTAAAGGGTAAGAAAGACTCAAGATAGCAGACAACCCAGACATGGCATATAAACTGATAGAGCCTCCACATTATCCTTTAAACCCTTTCTGGCATCAGACATACTGGTAGGTCCTATGCCGGCATCCCATGTATGATGCAAGTTCGGGAGCTGAGCCTGCATCATACCCAACATATACTTGCTGTGTCACAGCCAGCAACTGTTTCTAACATCAGCAAGGTTAGTGGAGGTGTGAACTGTGTCCACATAGTGAGTCATAAATCCAGGTGTTAGAGAAATGTTTTCCAGAAGCATGTCCAGGTCATTTCTTATAGAGTGCCTGTGTAGATTCATCCACATTTGCAGTTTTTGTTTAGTTTCCCCAATGTAGGTTCCTCCAGGACATCTTGTACCTTGTATCATGTACACCACATTGGAGGATATACAGTACAGACCAAAAGTTTGGACACACCTTCTCATTTAAAGATTTTTCTGTATTTTCATGACTATGAAAATTGTCCATTCACACTGAAGGCATTAAAACTATGAATTAACACATGTGGAATTATATATTTAACAAAAAAGTGTGAAACAACTGAAAATATGTCTTATATTCTAGGTTCTTCAAAGTAGTCACCTTTTGCTTTGATGACTGCTTTGCAAACTCTTGGCATTCTCTTGATGAGCTTCAAGAGGTAGTCACCGGAAATGGTCAAAGGAGTTCCCAGAGATGCTTAGCACTTGTTGGCCCTTTTGCCTTCACTCTGTGGTCCAGCTCACCACAAACCATCTCGATTGGGTTCAGGTCTGGTGACTGTGGAGGCCAGGTCATCTGGCGTTGCACCCCATAACTCTCCTTCTTGGTCAAATAGCCCTTATACAGCCTGGAGGTGTGTTTGGGGTCATTGTCCTGTTGAAAAATAAATGATGGTCCAACTAAACGCAAACCGGATGGAATAGCATGCCGCTGCAAGATGCTGTGGTAGCCATGCTGGTTCAGTATGCCTTTAATTTTGAATAAATCCCCAACAGTGTCACCAGCAAAGCACCCCCACACCATCACACCTCCTCCTCCATGCTTCACGGTGGGAACCAGGCATGTAGAGTCCATCCGTTCACCTTTTCTGCGTCGCACAAAGACACGGTGGTTAGAACCAAAGATCTCAAATTTGAACTCATCAGACCAAAGCACAGATTTCCACTGGTCTAATGTCCATTCCTTGTGTTCTTTAGGCCAAACAAGTCTCTTCTGATTGTTGCCTGTCCTTAGCAGTGGTTTCCTAGCAGCTCTTTTACCATGAAGGCCTGCTGCACAAAGTCTCCTTTTAACAGTTGTTGAAGAGATGTGTCTGCTGCTAGAACTCTGTGTGGCATTGACCTGGTCTCTAATCTGAGCTGCTGTTAACCTGCGATTTCTGAGGGTGGTGACTTGAATAAACTTATCCTCAGAAGCAGAGGTGACTCTTGGTCTTCCTTTCCTCGGGTGGTCCTCATGTGAGACAGTTTCTTTGTAGCGCTTAATGGTTTTTGCAACTGCACTTGGGGACACTTTCAAAGTTTGCCCAATTTTTCGGACTGACTGAACTTTATTTCTTAAAGTAATGATGGCCACTCATTTTTCTTTACTTAGCTGCTTTTTTCTTGCCATAATACAAATTCTAAAAGTATATTCAGTAGGACTATCAGCTGTGTATCCACCAGACTTCTGCACAACACAACTGATGGTCCCAATCCCATTTATAAGGCAAGAAATCCCACTTATTAAACCTGACAGAGTACACCTGTGAAGTGAATACCATTTCCGGTGACTACCACTTGAAGCTCATCAAGAGAATGCCATGAGTGTGCAAAGCAGTCATCAAAGCAAAAGGTGGCTACTTTGAAGAACCTAGAATATAAGACATATTTTCAGTTGTTTCACACTTTTTTGTTAAGTATATAATTCCACATGTGTTAATTCATAGTTTTGATGCCTTCAGTGTAAATGTACAATTTTCATAGTCAAGAAAATAAAGAAAAATCTTTAAATGAGAAGGTGTGTGCAAACTTTTGGTCTGTACTGTACATGACAAGAAAACCATGATCTTAAAGTCTTGATTTGTGTTGGGTATGAGGACTGCATTTGTTGGTAATATGTGGGAACAAGTCGAGTTCCTAAAGTTAGGGGGTTGTTTGTAGGAGAAAAGTGTAGATCTGGCAATATTTCTTTTAGTCTGTGGTCTTTGTGGAATATGGGTTTAAGATCAGCACCAATTTTGCTTAGGATGCCTATGTGAGAGTTGTATGTGACTATAACAGGTGCCATGTTGCTATCCTCCCTTTGTTTGTAATCCAGAAGGCTGCTTCTTGGTATCCTTGTAGGTATGTGAATCTGTTCATATATTACCAGTTAATGGTACCCTTGTTGTAGGAATGTATTCCACAGTGATATCAGGTGTAGTTTAATAGCTTCACTGTCTGAACAGATCCAAATGTACTTCAGAGCTTGACTGTAGATGATGGATTTTTTTGTGGGTCTTGGATGAAAGCTGTTCCATCTACATACGATATGCCAGACGTCCTGTGGATTTTTGGTAAATTGATGTTTGTATGGTATTATCTTTGATGTAATGTTTGTATGGTATTATTTTTGATGTATATGGTTGTATTCAAAAATATTATTTAAGACTTTGAGAAGTTGATGGTGAGCTTGATGGTTGGGTGGAACTTGTTGAAGTTATTGTGGAAGTTAAGTAGATCATATTTGGAGCATGTTCAGATTATTAGCAGTTCATGAATGTAGCAGAAGTATGCTAGAGGTTTAATAGCACAACATGATAAAAATTTCTCCTCTAGTTTAGCCATAAACAGGTTAGCATATTGTGGTGACATTTTGCTTCCCATGGCGCTGCCCATACAGTACACTGCAGGTATAAATCGTTCCTAAAGAAAAAATTATTGTGATGGAGCACAAACCTTATCAGTTGCAGGGTTTCCTCTGTGGCTAGATTGTTTTTTTAAAGGAAATATTTGCATGCAGCAATGCCATCCTCTGAGCATATTTTCTTGTAATTGAAAAATCGAAATAACTGTTACTATCCACCATTTTAAATGGGTACTTGTTTTGAATTTTAAAGTGTAATGTCTAGAAACTCTCTTGGCGATGCTATATGGAGAACTTGCAGTCCCAGTGATTTTTAAATAACTTGTTTCATATTCTGTAAGTTCCAACGCATTTTCTTTTCATATGATAATGAAAAGATCTTTATATTTCCTATAGATAACACATTTAGAGGAAACGTTCTATAAGTTAGACAAGCTAGGTCCAAATTTTGCACTCATCACTGTGCATTTCCTTTGCTAGTACATCTTATTTAAAAATTAAAAATGAGTTTTGTTCTACTATGAGTCACATGCCATCTATAACTAAGGTCCCAGTCATTAAGACTGGCCTTATGCATACAAGTCTTAATGATCAAGGCCTCTGCAGTAAGGTTCATTAAAAGACACACGTCAGATAATTAATTAGTACATACTTTTTGCAAAATAAGCTCTTAAAAAGTTGATAGATGGAACAAAGTGAGAAGCTTCAGAAAAAGATCTCTGTCTGGTAATTTCAGGGCCATAATTGAACCCATGTTTGATGCGATGCAAAATAATAATAATAATAATAATAATAATAGTAATGATCAAGGTCCTAAGCCTAAAGACAAGCAATTTCATGATTACCTTAAAGTGCACAATTTTCAGCAACACAATCATAATTTTATAAGGGTTTTCTTGTTGTCAAATTGTTTTTTTATGATAACTTGGAAAAAAATTTAAAAAATTAGCCATTTGAACATGAGTTATTATTTAACGTTTTTTATCTCGATGTCGAGCCATGGCGACATGGATGAACGATATGTTGGAAGATAGATCTTGTGAAAGAATAGATAGGTTCAATACGGTCTTCTCCACCATTATCTTGATTGTATCAAGCCATCAGGTTGCTAGTCTTCCTCTTTGCCTTGTTCCTTCTGTTTTTCCAACCATAATGTCCTACTCCAGTGATTGCTCTCTTCATATGATGTATCCAAAGTAGGCAAGTCGTAACTTGGTGATCCTTGCTTGGAGTGACATGACTGGCTTGATTTGTTCCAAAATTGATTTGTTTGTTCTTCTTGCCATCCATGATATCGATAACATCCTTCTCTGGCATCACATTTTAAAGACGATGATTCTTCTTCTGTCTTGTTTCTTATTGTCCAGGTTTCGCACCCTCATGTTACTGTGGCGCCCCTGAGGGTTCGACCGCCACAGGGATGCTGCACCTCTTCAATGGGGTGTAGTATCCCACCTTCGAGGTAAGAACAGTGCAATAATCAGGACCCCACCTCCACATCCAACACAACACTTCTCCCACCAGTAGGGGGCTATAAGCACTAGGTGCTGCCCCTACTGGTATTTGGGAGACTGGGGAACCAAAAGATAGGGGGAACCATATAGTGGGTGAGGGAGGAGGACCTACATTTAGGTTACACTTAATAATTCATATTTAATAAACAGCCATCTTGGGTCTTTGATTGTGATCTCCATCCCTGAACGTGGCTTCTGGGTGAACCTGCAGCGGATGGAGGCACGGCCCTCGTACCCTGGCCTTGAGTCGAGGGGCAAGTTGGAGTTAACGTATGTCTCAACCCGGTCAAGGACCATACCCAAGAAGGCCCGGAGCTTAGGAGTGTAGCTCCACCGCAAAAGGATCCCGGGAGGATGCAGACGGAGCGGTATACGCCACCTGTCCTCGCTATTCTGATCAAGTCAGAGGGATTCCGGCTGCAAGAGGGGTACCGGCCCCCGACACCTGACTTTGCTACTTTATGTCCTAGTCAGGGAAGCCTGGCAGGCCCTGAGGATCCCACCGGGTAACGGACGGAGCGGAGCTGCCATCTGTACCCTTTTTCTGAGTGTAGTCCAGAGGGAGACCCGGCCTATCTACCCACACACAGACAGGAGAGGACTCAGTCTGAAGTCTAGGAACACTCTCGTGCGGGGTCCTGATTAAACACTTGAATTACTCGGAGGTTGTCGGACCCCCGTCCCTGGTGACCGCAGAACTCCGCGAGGAGCAGATAGAAGCCTTGCAGCTGCACTTTCTACCGTAAGTAAAAAACCCTGGAAGTCAACCCCTATGGCCTCCGGACTCTTTATTTCTGCACTGCACCGCACCACGCAGCACCAGACCTCCTACACTACAACTCCCTCCATCCTTGTCTTCTGCCCTCAGGCTCTGCTCCGCCTGTGGGGAGTAGCACCATCCGTAGCTGCCACTACATCCCGCCTCAGAGGACTGCAGCAGCGCTGGTGGCCTTCACCAGGTGCCACTGGTGGCGTAGTCGAAATACCACTCAATCCTGAAAGCCCATTACACCCTTTAGAATGTGATGGCCCTGGGCACGGAACGGGTCCAGGCCACGGCTACAACCCCACCAAACATCTGACCCGGCTCCGAGTACCTCCATATCCCAGGGCAGGGCTGCGAGCGTCACATACTTGGCGTAGTTGGCAGGATAGCGTGCCTGCAGCAACGGAAGGAAATTGCCCATTGCTACCGGGTACTGTGCGCCTTACACCTTAGACTGTCATTTCCACTTAAAATGGCGCCCACCCAAGAAGAACGGACGCCATAGTGCAGCAAAAAGACAGTCTCCTAGCACCTCCCATCGTGGGCCTGGCTCTCCAATGGCGCCAAAAGAGCAGACCACCCCTTCCACCAGAGACTATCCGAGGGGTAATGCCCGTCAAAACGGATGGGCTGAACAAAGGCGTGCCTGTCAGCCTACCGCCCTGGAGCCGCCCCAAAAAGAGGAGGGAATGGAGAAAAACAGCAAGGTGTGGCTATAGCAGTTGGAGACTTGCAATTGACAGGAGCGGACATGGACGCTGCTGGAGCGAGTCAATCGGAACCTTCCGAACCCGGCCCAGGTTCTTCTCTCATCAGGGAGCGAGGCGGTACAATTCTTGCAGCGGGAGATATTGAGTTTCTCCACCAGGAAGCCCCGGGTCTCGCTCAGAGACTGGCTGAGACCCAGAAAGCGGCATCCGCTGCGTGGCGGGAAGAAATGCTGCTACGCATCCGGAAGCGCCGCCAAGGAGCAGCAGCTCAGGAGGAAGCAGCAACAGAGGTCGCGTGTAGCCCAGAGGCGGGTGAGTGTGCTACCCCTGTCCCGGCTGCTGAACCCTCTGAGCCCCTCCTGGACCTCATGACCGAGCAGCACCAGACCTCCTACACTACAACTCCCTCCATCCTTGTCTTCTGCCCTGAGGCCCTGCTCCGCCTGTGGGGAGTAGCACCATCCGTAGCTGCCACTACATCCCGCCTCAGAGGACTGCAGCAGTGCTGGTTGCCTTTACCAGGTACCACAGGTGGCGTAGTCGAAATACCACTCAACCCTGAAAGCCCATTACATCCTTTAGAATGTGATGGCCCTGAGCACAGAACAGGTCCAGGCCACGGCTACAACCCCACCAAACATCTGACCCGGCTCCGAGTACCCCCATATCCCAGGGCAGGGCTGCGAGCGTCACATTACTACAAAAAAAAAACAGACTATGTACAAGTCATGTCTTCATCGCCAGTGAAAAGTTCCTCGGTTTCAAGGATAGGTTGCTAAAATTGTAAAACAAAGGTAGGTTGCTAAAATTGTAAATTTGTAAGACTAAAGAAACCCCCAAAACTTTAAACAGCTGTCAGCCAAATGATGGCTCAGCCAATTGTTCAGCCGGCAGCTTTTTTCCCAGACTCTCCTATAGACAACAACGCTCGTTCGGTTTCTCTGATGGTGATTTATTTCAGAGAGAAAAAAAAGAAATCAGCAGTCCGAAATCAGACATGCCCAATCATCTGTCGGGGAACCCATAGGCATTAGCCTGTCGGCTGACCTTGCTAATGTCGGTAGGTCAGATGACATTATGTTAACAATCAGGCATTTCCATCTATTAGTCCTTTATAACATAAAAAAATGACTATTTATATATTTCTAATTTCACTTAAAAACAAATGCAAAAGCAAGGAGATGTCTCATTGATTCTAAACTTTTCAGCAGCAGTATAAACATATACGTCTAAAGTTGAGAGAGGAAAAGATGCAACGATGAATTAGCCACAGTGCACCTGTCTCTGCACGGCATTCTGTTTCTCTCATCTGCTCTCTGGTCTTCTGTCGACAACATCCCGCCTACTGCTTCTGGGTCTGTCTGCCGGGCATCTTGCTTGCCATCACAGCCAATTGACTGGAGTTGTGCTTGAAATCAACCAACTAAAGAGCAGCCTGCCTTTGGTTGTGGCTGCATTCTGCTTGCCCTCCTGTTGGCCAACTTGGTAATGCATTCTGAAATATTTTGCTATTTTACGTCAGTTGTTAACTAAAACCAACCCTAGGGATTACCTGCCACAAACTTAATCTCTGCATGGGGGGTTTAAATAAAGAATATCAGGAAAACCCTGAGACTCCGCTCATGTGTTTAAAGTAAAGCCTAATCTGTAAAAATTGATTTAGTCCACATTACCTGCAATAACATATACAGCACAAGCCTTCGGAGAGCATTAAAAGCTGTACTATGTAAAATCCTCAGTGCCTGAACAAGTTTCTAGGCTGTCAATAAGTATGTAAGAATTTTATGAAATATGTTAAGAATATTGGTTCATATTTAGTAACAATTTCTGCTGCAAAGTACTCACATACATTAATGTATTACCATAAATATTATATTGATAAACAGTTTTTATATTCAACTTTAAAAAGATGAATAAGTGTAATAAAATTATGCAATTGCAATTTAGTAATCTTTTTATTGCTTTTTATTGTTTGCATTGACTTGTTTTTTGCTATCTTTTGTATCTCAGTTAAATAATTTGTAATATTAGGGTACAATATGACAGAAACATGTAACAATATCGCCATCTAGTGACAATGCAATACTTCATTTGCTAAACTGTGAAGTTATCCAAAAAGTAAATTTAAGAAAAATTAAAGCCTTGTGTGCTCAGATGTAGCATGTCTCTATTTAGTACAGATTAATAATAGGACTGCCCCAAAGGTCCATAGAGCCCCTATTAGTTATATTGACTCAAAAAAAGACAAAGTTCCATCAAGTTGAACCTTTCTCGATCAATTGTACATTGTCTCTAGATTATTTATAACCCTCAAAACCATTAGTTATGAGAAAAGCACCCAGTCCTTTTTTAAGTGCTGACTAGTGATGACCAAAACAGGTTTTGCTCAAGAATATCCTTGTATCTCGCACCATCCATCCTCCCCTCGATTTGGACCATTTTCCCTGTCCCTGCTGCCGAAAAACATTCCCACAGCATGATGTTGCCACCACCAAGTTTCACTGCGGGGATGGTGTTATTGGAGTGATGAGCTGTGTTGGTTTGGCGCCAGGCATGGCGTTTAACTTGGTGGCTAAAAAGTTCAATTTTGGTCTCATCTGACCACAGCACCTTCCTCCATACATTTGGGGAGTTTCCTACATGTATTTTGGCAAACTCAAAACAAGCCTTACAATTTTTGTGTGTAAGCAAAGGTTTTTTTCTGCCCACTCTTCCATAAAGGCCACCTCAATGGAGTGTATGGCTTATTGTGTTCGTAAGGACAGATACTCCAGTCTCTGCTTGGGAACGCTGCAGCTCCTTCAGGGTTACCTTTGGTCTCTGTGCTGCCTCTCTGATTAATGCCCTCTTTGCCTGGGCTGAGAGTTTTGCTGGGCTGCCCTCTCTTGTCAGGTTTGTTGTGGTACCATTTTCTTTACATTTGATCATAATGGATTTGATGGTGCACCGAGGGATCAGTACAACCCTGACTTGTACGTCTCAACAACTTTGTCCCTGACTTCTTTGGAGATCTTCTTGGTCTTCATGGTGTTGTTTGGTTAGTGGTACCTCTTGCTTAATGGTGTTGTAACCTCTGTGGCCTTTTAGAAAAGATGTGTACAGTGGTGGCCAAAAGTATTGGCACCCCTGCAATTCTGTCAGATAATACTTAGTTTCTTCCTGAAAATGATTGCAATCACAAATTCTTTGGTATTATTATCTTCATTTAATTTGCTTGCAAGGAAAAAACACAAAAGAGAATGAAGCAAAAATCAAATCATTGATCATTTCACACAAAACTCCAAAAATGGGCCAGACAAAAGTATTGGCACCCTCAGCCTAATACTTGGTTGCACAATCTTTAGCCAAAATAACTGCGAACAACCGCTTCCGGTAACCATCAATGAGTTTCTAACAATGCTCTGCTGGAATTGTAGACCATTCTTCTTTGGCAAACTGCTCCAGGTCCCTGATATTTGAAGGGTGCCTTCTCCAAACTGCCATTTTGAGATCTCTCCACAGGTGTTCTATGGGATTCAGGTCTGGACTCATTGCTGGCCACCTTAGAAGTCTCCAGTGCTTTCTCTCAAACCATTTTATAGTGCTTTTGGAAGTGTGTTTTGGGTCATTGTCCTGCTGGAAGACCCATGACCTCTGAGGGAGACCCAGCTTTCTCACACTGGGGCCTACATTATGCTGCAAAATTTGTTGGTAGTCTTCAGACTTCATAATGCCATGCACACGGTCAAGCAGTCCAGTGCCAGAGGCAGCAATGCAACCCCAAAACATCAGGGAACCTTCGCCATGTTTGACTGTAGGGAACGTGTTCTTTTCTTTGAATGCCTCTTTTTTTTTCCTGTACACTCTATGTTGATGCTTTTTCCCAAAAAGCTCTACTTTTGTCTCATCTGACCAGAGAACATTCTTCCAAAACGTTTTAGGTTTTCTCAGGTAAGTTTTGGCAAACTCCAGCCTGGCTTTTTTATGTCTCGGGGTAAGAAGTGGGGTCTTCCTGGGTATCCTACCATACAGTCCCTTTTCATTCTGACGCTGACGGATAGTACGGGTTGACACTGTTGTTAAACTTCTTGATGACACTGCGCACGAAAGACACAGGAACATTCAGGTCTTTGGAGATGGACTTGTAGCCTTGAGATTGCTCATGCTTCCTCATAATTTGGTTTCTCAAGTCCTCAGACAGTTCTTTGGTCTTCTTTCTTTTCTCCATGCTCAATGTGGTACACACAAGGACACAGGACAGAGGTTGAGTCAACTTTAATTCATGTTAACTGGCTGAAAGTGTGCTTTAGTTATTCCCAACACCTGTTAGGTGCCACAGGTAAGTTACAGGTGCTGTTAATTACACGAATTAGAGAAGCATCACATGATTTTTCAAACAGTGCCAATACTTTTGTCCACCCCCTTTCTTAGGTTTGGCGTGGAATTGTATCCAATTTGGCTTTAGGGCAATTCTTTTTGTGTTTTTTCATTGAAGACAAATTAAATGAAGATAATAATACCAAAGAATTTGGGATTGCAATCATTTTCAGGAAGAAACTGAGTATTATCTGACAGAATTGCAGGGGTGCCAATACTTTTGGCCACCACTGTATATACTGACAGACCATGTGACACTTAGATTGCACACAGGTGGACTTCCTTTCACTAAGCATGTGACTTGATATTAATTGCTTGCACCAGAAATGTTTAGGTTCTTCACAGCAAAAGGGGTGAATACATATGCACATGCCAATTTTTAGTTATTTGATCCCATACATTTAATTTATGCCTATATTTAGGTCACTTCACCAACTTCGACTATTTAGTGCTGATGCGTCACACAATAGGTAAAAAGCCAAGGGGGTGAATACTTTCTCAAGTCACTGTAATTCTTCTTGATGTGATTTTTTTACATGGTAACATATTGGCATTTTAACAGGGATTTGTATAATTTTTATATCTTTGGTAGATGTTTACATTTCCTTCACATGTATTGAATGTCCCCTGGTCCTTTCTAATTTCCTTGGAAGAAATAAGTCATGTGCCCGTTCTTTTCACTACACATATTGACCTATACATATAAATTTGATCAACCCTGAGGTGCCATATTTAAAAGCTAAAGAAACATGCAAAAAAGCAAAAAAAAGGAAGCACAAAGGCCCAGTAGTAATACCAAACTTTTATTAATTTACCAAAATAGACATGATTAAGAAACTTAGATTAAAAGAGAGATCTATAATAGTCAGGAAAACCCAAATATACATAACAAACCACAGTGCACATGACATAATGTTAATATCATATTAGGAAGGTTGTGTGACCATCACAGTATACAACACCCGTGTGTTCGCCGAACTGTTCGTCGAACTGTTCGTCGAACACCTTCGAACACCGTTAAAACCAATGGCAGGCAAACAAAAACACATAGAAACACATAGAAAACACCTTCAAAGGTGTCCAAAAGCTGACAAACTGCTCAGAAGACACAACTAACACATGGAAAAGTGACAAGTACATATAGTCATGCGAAAAGAAAAGAGGTGGAGGGGTAAAAGGAGGGGGAGACACAGATATAGGCATGTCATGCCCTTCTAAAATCCAAAAAGTGAGAAGCCGACACGTTCAGTCCGCTCCTGCCCGTGCCACCTCCGTGTCGCCGGGTTTGTGCCAGAGCCGCGGTGAACCCTGACGGCCAGCCCCCCTCTCCCAATACTGGTGCCTGTCAGCTGGTGGGTCGAGCGAGCCCCCCTGTGGTGGAGGCAGCTCTAAGCTTTTTAATTTAAATTGTCTCTCTAATTTGAATGAATACACTTTAAATCCATTTACAAGGATCTATTGGAGGGCAAGTCTCATGCCAGCAGCCGCGTAATTCCAGCTCCAGTAGCGTCCACTAAAGCTGCTGCAGTTAAAAAGCTTTTATAAGGATCGAGCTCGGCTGTCCACCGCAAGGCATCCTACTGCCAGTCCCAGCCCCTATGCCTTGGGGTGCCTCCTGATGCTCTTCACTGAGTATCCCGTGGTCCCGAAGCATTTCCTTTGAAAAAATTAAGTGTCCAAACTACAGGTGGTGTAGCTTGCTTAACAGCCGGGATAATCCGCTGACTAGCAGACACTGCTACTAGGCACAAAGTATTTCCTGGGCTAGATGCAGTTAAAAATTTGTAATTAGATACTCTCGTTGGATGCTGAGAAAGCATTCCATAGAGTCTCCTGGCACGCCATATATGATTCTCTTAAAAAGCTTGGGGTAGGGGTCTAGGGGACCCTTTTATAGCCAAAATCACGGCCCTGTATCACAATACGTCACCTAGGCTGAAGATAAATGGAACTGTAGCACCCTGAGGGCTCGGTTGCTACAGAGGTATTGCACCTCACCCAGAGGTGTGATATCTCACTCTCAGGTAAGGATGGAGTGTGGATCAGGACCCGACACCTGCATGCATTACACCACATTGCCGTGGGGCAGGGTGACCAATATGCCTCTGAAATGGGCACGACAGTCCCTGTCCCTGGCTGGAGTGGGGGGAGGGAACACTGAGGAAGGGGAACCCTGTAGTGCAGGAGCAGGGAGGAAGCAGTTCCTGGGTGCATTGAGAAGGGAGTATAAAAGGTGGGCACCATCTTAGTTCAGTGCAGAGAAGTCTGAGCAGAAGTGGCAGGGAGCAGGGGCTCTGCATGAGCTCTGCTCCGGAGGCGGGCCTAGTAACAGAGGCCCAGGCCTGGAAGAGGGAGAAGGAAGGAAAAGGAGCGGAGAAGGCTCCAGGAACGAGGAATGAAGGGATCCCAGGGGTGCGGACGGGCGAGTCACCACCGCACGCCCGAATCCACCTGCGTGGAGGGGTCAGGCCAAAGGGGGAGACCGGTCCCCGAAACTAGTGGAGGCAGGAAACGACCCTCAGCTAGAAACCGGAGGCTGTGACATTTTATGTGGCGCAGCCCCTCGCTACACCCGCTAGGAAGGCACCACATAGGGTCAGGGAAACTGGCGCCAAGTTTACCAAGAGGAGGCCCGAGGCAGCCGGACAGAAGGGTTGGTAAGAAAGGCCAGACAAAGGACACACAAAGGGGGTCCTGTGAAGCGCTCCAAAGTTATCTGGGAGTTGTCTGAGCCCCTCACCTGGTGAGCACAGTACGACGTGGGCAGCCGTTACCTGCAGACGTGGTCTGGATAATAAGAACTGTGAGTAAAGGCCCTGGACTGCATCACTGACTCCGTGTCGTTACTGCTGCTGCCCTGCACCATCACCCCTATCCTCTGCATACACTGCCCTGAGGCTATACTCCTCCCGTGGGGAGTTATGCTACGCTCTGCTGCACCCACAACACCACCCCTGCAGCGGCGGTTCACTCTGACCGCAATCCACGGGTGGCGTAGTCGGACATTTAAACATCAAAACCACATAAATAGTTCCGCCACTGGTTTGACCACCCTGAGCCACGGAACCGGGTCGCCGTCACGAAGACTACAACCACCAGCATCCACCAAAAATGGTCCGGCTCCGGGTGTCCCAAGGCCCAGGGGGTGCATCAGAACATTTTCATCACCTTTCACAATCACCAATGGGACAAGGCAGGGATGTCCTCTGTCCCCTCTCTTTTACATCCTAGTGACGGAGCACCTGCACTCATCAATTCGCCATAACCCCAATATTAGGTGGATTGAGGTGGGAGGCACCGAGTACAAGTGCTCTCTATTTGCTGATGATGTCCTAGTATATATCACTCAATCACATATATCCAGCCATGCTGTTATGGCTGAAATAGATCACTTTGTTACATGGTCAAATTTTAAAATCAATGCAGCGAAGTCTGAGGCCCTCGATGTCTCCCTCCCCAAATCCATATAGGATTCCATCCAGTCCAACTTTCCCTTTGCCTGGCCCTCACAGGGTATCAAATACTTAGGAATTCCTATTCATAGAGACCTCTCCCATCTATGTTATCTTAATTTTGGGCCCTTTATTGAACAACTCCATACAGACCACGGTTGGCAAGTTAGAACTGTAAGATTCACTACGTGAACCACTGGTGTTTTGTGGAAAAGCACATGTACACTGTGTTCCAAATTATTATGCAAAAAGTGTTTAGGAGTGATAAGGGAAGAATTTGTTTGTTTGTCAGTTAAACTCATTGATGGTGATGTGTGTCAGGGCTCTTTATATCACTGTAAGCAATTGCAGACACCTGTGTTAATTAGTTTGGCAGGTGTGTCCAATGAAAGGCAAGACTACTTAAGAAGGCTGTCTCACATTATTAAGCAGCCTACATTTTCTGCCAAAATGGGAAAGAAAAAGGATGTGTCGGCTGCTGAGAAGCAACAAATTGTGGAGTGTTTAGGTCAAGGCATGACTACAATCAACATTGTGCGATGATCAGGATGAAGTGTCTTGGCAATCAAGAAGTATGTAGCTGATTCACAGTACACACGTGTGCGTGCTGATAAGGGCAAATTGAGGACTCTTTCCTACAGGCAATTACGTCAGGTTAAAAGAGCAGCGGCAAAAAAGCCTTGTCATAGCAGCAGACAAGTTTTTGAAGCTGCTGGTGCCTCCAACGTCCCCCGAACAACAAGATGCAGGGTCCTTCAGAGGTTTGCAGCTGTGCATACGCCATCCTGTCGACCTCCTCTATCCACTTCACACAAGCAGAAACGGCTCCAGTGGGCCAAACATTACATGAAGACTGATTTCAAAACTGTTTTGTTCACGGATGAGTGCCGTGCAGCGCTCGATGGTCCAGATGGATGGAGTGGAGGATGGCTGGTTGATGGACACCCCACGCAAACACGGCTACAGCGCCAACAAGGAGGAGGTGGAGTAATGTTTTGGGCTGGAATCATGGGGAGAGAGATTGTCGGCCCCTTTAGGATCCCTGAAGGCGCTAAAGATGAACTCCATAATGTATGTGGATTTTCTCAAACAGCACTTCCTGCCATGGTTCAAGAAGAAGAACCGTGTATTTCACAGCAAGATCATTTTTTGCATGATAATGCACCATCTCATGCTGCACATAAAACATCTGCATCTCTGGCTGATATGGGCATAAAAGGGGACAAACTTATGGTGTGACCCCCATGCTCCCCTGACCTCTACCCCATTCAGAACCTCTGGAGCATCATCAAAAGGAGTGTCTATGATGGCGGGAGGCAGTTCACATCTAAGCAACAGCTCTGGGAGGGTATTCTGTCCTCATGCAAAACAATTGAAGCAGAAACCATCCAAAACCTGACAAATTCAATGGACGAGAGAGTTCAGAAGCTCCTTTCGAACAAGGGGTACTATGTGAAAATGTAACATCACCTAGAATAAAGTTTTGAGTTGAAAATTGTTTGATTTCAGTTTCTAATAACCAGCTAATGCTTATAATTGCAAAAATGACCATTTTTTTGGTCTTTATTAAAATGAAAAGGTTGATCGAAAAGTTTGGGGGATCTAAGAGTGTGGCAACCCAGTAGTCATGATTACTTCGAATTCTGACATTATGAGGGTCATGTTGCAGGTAGTGCAGCAAGAAGGCACTTATGTGTCTTGCGCATCTCGGAGCCCCAAAATTATTTTCCGGGCTAGATGCAGCTAAAAATTATTATTAATTTTAAATCTGGTGGAGCTTAGTATAGATGGCCTAATAGGATCAGTGCTGCACACTGCTACAAAGCCCAAATTATTTTCCAGTCAAGATACAGATAAACATGATTAGTAATTTTAAATCTGGTGGAGCTTATTATAGATGGCCTAATAGAATCAGCGCTGCACACTGCTACAAAGCCCAAATTATTTTCCAGCCAAGATACAGATAAACATGATAAGTAATTTGAAAGCTTAAAACGTTTGGTAGGGTGATTTTAACCAATCATCAAGCTTTTACTCTCCCCAGGATGACACAGGGGTAGAAAAGTCGTTTCGGATCCATGATTTGTTCATCTTTATGAACGTGAGTCTGTCTACATTATCAGTGGAGAGCCGCGTGCGCTTATCTGTCAGCACACCACCAGCAGCGCTGAACACACGTTCAGACAGAACGCTGGCTGCGGGGCATGACAAGATCTCCAAGGCGTAAGTGGCTAGCTCCGGCCATTTATCCAGATTGGAAGCCCAAAAAGAGCAAGGGTCCAGTGACACAGTCATGGCTTCAATGTTTACTTGGAGATACTCCTGTACCATCGTCTCTAGGCGTTGACTATGTGTCAGACTTCTTGTCTCCTGTGACCTTGCAAAGGATGGGCTAAAAAAGTGGTGAAATGATTCCGCAAAATTGATGTTACCAGCAGATACTGTGGTTCTGTTACGGTTTGAGTGCTGAACACTTGACGGTCCCACGGTTGGCAAGTTGGAACTGTGAGATTCACTACGTGCACCACTGGTGTTTTGTGGAAAAGCACATGTAAGATTCTGCAACAGTCTCTGCTGATACTCCTGCATGCGTGCATCCCTTTCTATGGCAGGAATAATTTCTGCAAATTTACTTTTGTACCGGGGATCTAACAGTGTGGCAACCCAGTAGTCAGGATTATTTCTAATTCTCACAATTCGAGGGTCATGTTGCAGGTAGTGCAGCAAGAAGGCACTCATGTGTCTTGCGCATCCAGGAGCTCCAAGTCCCTGTTGTGTTGGTGGCGAGGTAACAATCATGCTTCTTTCCTCTATCCTCTCCCCCCAACCTCGCACAACAGAAATGTGATCAAGGTCTCCCTCATCTGATGAGTCTTCCATCAGTTCGTCCTCCACTTCTTCCTGGGCTCCTGCACCTTCCTCACTAGTTTGGCTGCTACCATGCGCCCTGGTAAAACCATCTCTCCCACCCTCACATGCCTGCCGCCTTGGTGCTGCCGACCGTCTGGACCTTGCAGATGTTAGCCCTTCCTCATACAACTCCTCCTCCTCTACTTCCTCCACCTCCTCTTGTGCCACCACCTGACTCCGAATTCTGTTTAACATGTGCTCCAGCATGTAAATCACCGGAATAGTCATGCTGATAATGGCATCGTCAGCACTAAACATCTTCGTCGCCATTTCAAAACTGTGCAGAAGGGTGCATAGGTCCCTGATCTGAGACCACTCCTCCAGCGTGATTTGCCCCACCTCTGGATCTCGTTGGCCCAGGCTATACGTCAGAACGTATTTCACCAGGGCTTGTCGGTGCTGCCACAGTCGCTGCAACATGTGCAGAGTTGAATTCCACCGGGTAGGCACATCGCATTTTAGCCGGTGAAGTGGCAGGCCCAACGACTTCTGTAGAGATGTAAGTCGCTGAGCTGCGGGATGCGAACGGCGGAAGTGAGCACACAGCGACCGTGCCCTCTGCAGAAGGCCATCTAGTCTGGGATAGTGGGCTAAAAATTGCTGGACAACCAGGTTCAACACGTGAGCCATACAAGGCACGTGTGTGACATTGCCCCGGCGAAGGGCCGCACCCAGGTTTGCAGCATTGTCGCACACGGCCTTCCCTGGTTTCAGGTCCCGTGGAGACAAACATTCATGAAATTGGTTCTCCAGAGCTGACCACAACTCCTCAGCTGTGTGACTCACATTTCCCAGACATTTCAAAGTAAAAACCGACTGATGACGTTGAGCCCTACTGCCAGCATAGTAAGGAGGTGTGCAAGATCCCTTCTGCGCAGTTAGAAAGCTTGTGGCATGACCAGACAGGCTTTGGGTGCAGGTGGAAGACCGAGAGGAGGTTGAGGAGGCAGAAGCAGTGGAGGAACTTTGACATAAAGAGGATTGACGCACAACTCGTGGGGACGGCAAGACTTGGACAGCAGCCCCTTGTCCTGCTGTCACCATAGTTACCCAGTGCCCAGTCAGCGACATGTAACGCCCCTGTCCATGCCTACTCGTCCAAGTGTCTGTGGTGAAATGCACCCTGTCACACACAGAGTTTCTCAAAGAAGCGGTGATGTTGTGTGCGACATGCTGGTGGAGCGCAGGCACACCTTTCTTTGAGAAGTAGTGCCGACTGGGCATCTGGTACTGGGGCACTGCGACGGACATAAGGTCTCGAAAATCCTCTGTGTCCACCAGGCGGAAAGGCAGCATTTCTGTAGCCAAGAGCTTGCAGATGGTGAAATTCAACCTCTTAGCTTTCTCATGGCTAGGAGGAAATGGTCTTTTACTTGTCCACATCTGAGGGACCGAGGGCTGGCTATTGTGCTTAGACGGGGTTGATAAGGGTGTCCCCGGCAAACTGCCGGTCTGTGAGGAAGATGCAGGCGGACATGTTAGGTTGCCTTGATCCAAAGGTGGTGCTATCGATGTCGGACAGCGCTCAACACCAGCTGGTGTTACCACCTCCAAAGAAAATGATGACCTGCCAATCACGCTGGCTGTTGCGGGTAAAGAGGTGGCAGGTCTGCGCCCCAAAACAGGTGTGACTGCTGTCCCCCCAGTCACAGAGGATGAAGAGGCCGCGGATGCACAAGATATGGCAGACGGTGGTTGGCCCGGCCGGCTAGGCCGCATTGTAGCACACTGAGCTTCCCACTGCAACTTATGCTTCTTGTCCATGTGCCGGTTCATGCATGAACTACTCAAACTATGTATTTTTTGGCCTCTACTTAGCTTTTGCTGACAAATGTTACAGATAACACGAGTTGGGTCATCTTTATCGATCTGAAAAAATGCCCAGGCTATGCAAGGCTTAGCACCCATGCGACCTGAAGAGCCACCACGACTTGTGGTGAGAGGCAGAGTTGTGTTTGAGGATGCAGTTGTTGACGTGCTTCCAGTACTACGTCTCTGTCCAGGAAGGCGCAACCTGACATCGTCGTCACTAGCATCTTCCTCCACCTCCTCTGCTGACCTCATCTCTTGGCTCACTGTGGGTTGACAGTAAGTGGGATCTCCAACCTCATCATCATCACCCTGTGCGTTATCACACCCGTCGTCCTCAGAGCCAACCTGTTCCTGCCCTGACAAAAAACTCAAGTTGTCGCTCCAATCAGGTATTTGAGTCTCATCATCGTCTTCCTCATTGTCTCCACCAACAGGAGTTACAGTTTGGGAATGAGGGTCTACATTATGGTCAGAACCTTCTGCGTCTGGTCCTGTATCCGACTCATAAAGATTCTGGGCATCAGTGCAGATCATTTCCTCGTCTGGATTCACAGAAGCGCTGGAGTCGACCTCTGATTCCCAGGCTATAGTATGAGTAAACAGCTCTGCAGACTCAACCATCTGTTCTACCTCATACTCAGACGGTCAGCTGGAGATTTGGGAGCTGTGAGGAAGCAAGTGCGATTGCGGTGACACCTTTGAGGACTGGAGTATTTGTGATGTTGAAGTTGATGTGGAGGAGAGCCCACTTAAAGGAGCACTTGATATCCGTTGAAGCACCTGCTGTTTTTGTGCCTCATTTGGAATTTGTAGCGATTGGCGTGGCCGTAAGAAAGGGATCTTATCACATTGTCCGCTAAAAGAAGTAGACATTTTAGTTTGGCTGGAAGATGGTCTTTCTTCTGCAGATGTTACTGTTGCTTTAACACCTACCCCACGGACACAACCTTTTTTCCCCTTCCCAACACGCCTATTCCCCTTTCCACCAGCAGCAGGCCTTTTTCCACTCATTTTGGTGGTTAACTAGTTCACAACTCTGGAGTTGTTTGCACAAAAAAACAATGGATGGGAACCGAGCAGAGCTGAGTGGCCAAACTGTGGTATTAGGCCAAAACTATTGGCTGGGTTAGATGCAGAAAAAAATTATATTCAATTTGCAACCTGATGGAGGTCAGTATAGATGGACTAATAGAACAAGTCCCACACACAGCTAGAAGCCCAAATATTTTTTCAGAGGTAGATGCAGAAAAAATATATATTCAGTTTGCAACCTGATGGAGGTCAGTATAGATGGACTAATAGAGAAAGTCCCACACACTGCTAGAAGGCCAAATATTTTTTCAGAGCTAGATGCAGACAAAAAAATATTTTGAATTTGCAACCTGATGGAGGTCAGTATAGGTGGACTAATAGAACAGGTCCCACACACTGCTAGAAGGCCAAATATTTTTTCAGAGCTAGATGCAGAAAAAAATTATATTCAGTTTGCAACCTGATGGAGGTCAGTATAGATGGACTAATAGAACAAATCCCACACACAGCTAGAAGCCCAAATATTTTTTCAGAGGTAGATGCAGAAAAAAATTATATTCAGTTTGCAACCTGATGGAGGTCTGTATAGATGGATTAATAGAACAAGTCCCACACACAGCTACAAGCCCAATATTTTTTCAGAGGTAGATGCAGAAAAAAAATATATTCAGTTTGCAACCTGATGGAGGTCAGTATAGATGGACTAATAGAGAAAGTCCCACACACTGCTAGAAGGCCAAATATTTTTTCAGAGCTAGATGCAGACAAAAAATTATTTTGAATTTGCAACCTGATGGAGGTCAGTATAGGTGGACTAATAGAACAAGTCCCACACACTGCTAGAAGGCCAAATATTTTTTCAGAGCTAGATGCAGAAAAAAATTATATTCAGTTTGCAACCTGATGGAGGTCAGTATAGATGGACTAAGAGAACAAGTCCCACACACAGCTAGAAGCCCAAATATTTTTTCAGAGGTAGATGCAGAAAAAAATTATATTCAGTTTGCAACCTGATGGAGGTCTGTATAGATGGATTAATAGAACAAGTCCCACACACAGCTAGAAGCCCAAATATTTTTTCAGAGGTAGATGCAGAAAAAAATATATTCAGTTTGCAACCTGATGGAGGTCAGTATAGATGGACTAATAGAGAAAGTCCCACACACTGCTAGAAGGCCAAATATTTTTTCAGAGCTAGATGCAGACAAAAAATTATTTTTAATTTGCAACCTGATGGAGGTCAGTATAGATGGACTAATAGAGAAAGTCCCACACACTGCTAGAAGGCCAAATATTTTTTCAGAGCTAGATGCTGATAAAAATTATTTTTAATTTGCAACCTGATGGAGGTCAGTATAGATGGACTAATAGAGAAAGTCCCACACACTGCTAGAAGGCCAAATATTTTTTTCAGAGCTAGATGCAGAAAAAAATTATATTTAGTTTGCAACCTGATGGAGGTCAGTATAGATTGACTAATAGAACAAGTCCCACACACAGCTAGAAGCCCAAATATTTTTTCAGAGCTAGATGCAGACAAAAAATTATTTTTAATTTGCAACCTGATGGAGGTCAGTATAGATGGACTAATAGAGAAAGTCCCACACACTGCTAGAAGGCCAAATATTTTTTCAGAGCTAGATGCAGATAAAAATTATTTTTAATTTGCAACCTGATGGAGGTCAGTATAGATGGACTAATAGAGAAAGTCCCACACACTGCTAGAAGGCCAAATATTTTTTCAGAGCTAGATGCAGAAAAAAATTATATTCAGTTTGCAACCTGATGGAGGTCAGTATAGATTGACTAATAGAACAAGTCCTACACACAGCTAGAAGCCCAAATATTTTTTCAGAGGTAGATGCAGATAAAAATTATTTTTAATTTGCAACCTGATGGAGGTCACTATAGATGGACTAATAGAGAAAGTCCCACACACTGCTAGAAGGCCAAATATTTTTTCAGAGCTAGATGCAGACAAAAAATTATTTTGAATTTGCAGCGTGATGGAGGTCAGTATAGATGGACTAATAGAACAAGTCCCACACACTGCTAGAAGCCCAAATATTTTTTCAGAGCTAGATGCAGAAAAAAATTATATTCAATTTGCAACCTGATGGAGTTCAGTATAGATGGACTAATAGAATGATGCTATGTCCAAAAGATTTTACTTCACTAGGTGCAGTAAAAAAATTGGTATTCTATACACAGGTGGTATATCTTGCAACACAGATAGGCTACTCCACTGACTAACACACTCTGCAATAGGCCAAAAGGGATTAGCTTTGCTAGATTCAGCCAAATGCTGTGAAAAAAACTTGCACAGCACTGGCACAGACCTGCCTGGCAAAAACTGATAGGAACTGATGTAACCTAGTCCTGAAAAGGACTGCAATTACAATTAGTCTTTACTCCCACAATCTATCTATTTAAGAGCACAGACCTGCCTGATAAAAGTCGTAGGAAATGCTGTAACCTAGTGCTTAAAAGGACTGCAATCACAACTATTCCCTACTCCCAAGCTATCTGTAGATTTGTGCGAAAATTGGCTTGAAATTAACAAGGTATAGCGCACACAGCAACAGCGGTGCCGTCTAACACGCAGCTGCAGCAGTGAGAAAATGGTGGCGACGGGGAAAATGGCTTGGTCTTATAGGGCAAGGACATGTGACATATACTGCCAATGACACATGCCCTTGCTTGTGTGAAAAAAAGCACTTCGCTCCGTGTGTGCGCTGCTGAAAGGCTGACAGATTGCACCTCCCCACTGTAAATGCGGGAAAGAGAAAAAAAAATGGAGATCTTCATTATTCCTGCAGAGATCCATCCCCTGCCCCTCCCCCCACCCCGCTGTACACTCAAACTGCATATTAACATTAATTTTCATCATTACTGAGAAAAAATCCAGTTATGATTTTGGTGCACGAACAGTTATCGAACATAACCTCGAACAGCCGAATTTTTCTCAAATCGTTCGTGTTCACCGAACGGCTCGAACACCGCCCAAAATAGATCGAATTTGAGATTAGCGAACAGTTCGAGTCGAACAACGCTCATCTCTAATAAACACCAATAGTTAAATAATGGCACAATAAGAAGAGAAAAGGTAATAAGGAGTAGTAAATGGGAAAAGACCTGGGTAGATAAAGAAAAACTCCAATGCGTGTTTCGCGTTAAGCTTCTTCTAGGGTTGAAGAAGTCTCCATTTTATAAACTGTGCCTTTCAAGGAATTCAAAACTGTAATTGGTAAGTTTGTTAATGCGAATCCCAACACCACTGGAACAGCACCAGTACGGGAGGGGAGTACAAGTGTTTTTATTTTAAGGGGTGAAACATTCAGTTCGAGAAGGGGTTGTCCTAGTAGTGGACAACGCCATTAAGGAATTCATTTAGGGCTGAAGTGAACAGTTTTAACTCACAGGATTTATAGTTTTAAGGTTGAAAATATACACATTTCGTGCAGCCTATTGCCTAACATGTTGGTTAACTGGAAGGCAAAAAAAAACATGAGGTAGATTCTAATTGCTCCGTACTTAGGGTAAAAACTCCTTCCCAATTCCACATATGACAATGATACCAGCTCCTTGGATCAACATTCCATCACAAAATCTAGTACCCATAACCTGTAATATTATATTTTTCAAGAAAATATCCAGGTCCTTCTTGAACTTTTTTAGTGAATCGACCATTACAACAGGTTGTTGCAGACAGTTTTATAATTCTCACTGCTCTTATAGTAAAGAATCAGCTTCTATGATTATGATTATACCTTTTTTTCTCTAGACTTGATAGATGCAGTCCACCCAATTCCCTTAATAACCTTTGTTTCTTTTTTCTGCACCCACTCAAGTTCGGCTATTATTATTTATTATTATTATAGCGCCAATTATTCCATGATGCTTTACAAGTGAAAAGGGGTATACATAGCGAAAAACAATTACAGTAATCTTGAACAAAAACGAGTCAGTGACTGGTACAGGAGTAGAGAGGACCCTGCCTGCGAGGGCTCACAATCTACAAGGGATGGATGTGGATACAGTAGGTCAGGTTAGAGCTGGTCATGCAGCGGTATGGTGGAATGAGGGTTACTGCAAGTTGTAGGCTTGTTGGAAGAGGTAGGTCTTCAGGCTCCTTTTGAAGACTTCCACGGTAGGCAAGAGTCTGATATGTTGAAGTAGAGAGTTCCAGAGTAGGGGGGATGCACGGTAGAAATCTTGTATGCGATTCAGGGAAGAGAAGATAAGAGGGGAGAAGAGAAGGAGATCTTATGAGGATCGGAGGTTGCGTACAGGTACTGTATGTACCAGAAGACTAGGTCACAGATGTATGGAGGAGACAGGTTGTGGATGGCTTTATATGCCATGGTTAGGGTTTTGAACTGGAATCTCTGGGCAATGGGGAGCCAGTGAAGGGATAGACAAGAAAGGAGAGGCCGGGGAATAGTGTGAGGATAAGTGGATTAGTCGGGTAGCAGAGTTTAGGATAGATTGGAGAGGTGTAAGAGTGTTAGCGTGGAGGCCACAAAGCAGGAGATTGCAGTAGTTGAGGCAGGAGATGATGAAGTCGTGCACTAGTGTTTTTGCAGATTCTTAGTTGAGGAATGTGCAAATCTGGGAAATATTTTTGAGCTGGGGTCGGCAGGAAGTGGAAAGGGCTTGGATATGTGGTTTGAAGGAGAGATTAGAATCCAGGGTTACCCCGAGGCAGCGAGCTTGCAGGACTGGAGAGAGTGGGCAGCCATTGACTTTGATGGATAGGTCAGATGAGGGGGGTTGAGTGAGATGGTGGGAAGATGCTGAATTCAGTTTTATCCATGTTAAGTTTTAGAAATCTAGCAGAGAAGAAAGATGAAATTGCGGACAGACATTGTGGGATTCTGGTTAGTAAGTAGTTGTCATCAACATAGAAGTGATACTGAAAGCCGTGAGACTCTATGAGCTGTCTCAAGCCAAAGTTGTAGATGGAGAAGAGCAGGGGGCCTAGAACTGAGCCTTTGGGGACACCGACAGATAAGGGGCGAGATAAGGAGGTGGTGTGTGAGTAGGAGACGCTGAATGTCCGGTGTGTTAGGTATGAGGAGATCCAAGACAGTGCCAGGTCTGTGATGCCAAGAGATGAGAGAATCTGTAGTAACAAGGAATGGTGTCAAAGGTAGATGACAGGTCCAGGAGAAGGAGGATAGGATAGTGTCGCTTGGATTTGGCAGTTAGTAGGTCAGTGGTGACTTTAGTCAAGACAGTTTCAGTGGAATGGTGCGGTCGGAAGCCAGATTGTAAGAGGTCAAAGAGGGAGCAGGATGAGAGGTGGGAGGATAGTTCAAGATGAACATGTTGTTCCAATAGTTTTGAGGCATAGAGGAGAAGTGATATGGGGTGATAGCTAGACCGAGAGAATGGGTCAAGGGAGGGCTTTTTGAGGATGGGTGTGATGAGGGGTGTTTGAAGCATGAGGGGAAGACACCAGTTGTTAGTGACAGGTTGAAGAGGTGGGTTAGGGTTGGGATGGAGACTGTGGTAAGGTTTGGGATGAGGTGGAACAGGATTGGGTCAAGTTCACAGGTGGTGAGGTGTGATTTGAAGAGTAAAGAGGAAAGCTTCCGTAATGGCGGAGAAGCTGGTTTTGGAGAAAGAGGGTTGAGTTGTTATGAGGAGGCGCTGTGGGGACTTTGGGCAAAAGCTTTGCCTGATGGTGTCAATCTTCATCTTGAAGAATTAGGCAAAGTCTTCAGCTGACATGAGAGGGAGAAGGCACTGGGGAACGAAGGAGAGAACTAAAAGTCTTGAATAGTTGTTTAGGGTTGTGAGACAGCGAGGATATGAGAGATGATAAGTAGCTTTGTTTTGCTGCAGTGAGTGTGGATTTGAAAGTAATGAGGGATTGTTTGATGCAATGAAGTGCTCATTGGAGTGGGACCTTTTCCATCTCCGCTCAGCAACCCCGTCTCAGTTCTTTAGTCAGGCTGGTGTGCCAGGGTTGTCTGTTGATTGCGCGAGCTTTGTTATGTGGGAGGGGGCAACCAATTTGAGAGCTGCAGCTGTTGTGGTATTATATAAAGTGTCAGCAGCATCTGCATCGTGTAAGGAACTTATGTCTGTAAGAGGGAGAAGTGATTCAGAGTGTGAGTGTAGGTTGAGGTGTTTGCGATTTCTGCGAAGGTGTGCAAGTTTGTGGAGTGGGGATTGTGGACCTGGAGAGGAGAGGGGAGAGAATGTAAGTAGGATGTGGTTAGTAAGAGAGGTGAGTTAGAGAGGTTAGATATGGAACAGAGGCAGGTGAAGATGAGGTCCAGTGTGTGGCCATCTTTGTGAGTGGCTGCGGAATCACATTGAGCAAGGCTGAAGGAGGAAGAGAGATAGAATCTTAGAGACAGATGATTGGGAAGTATCAATGGGGATGTTAAAGTCACCCATGATGATAGTGGGGATGTCAGCGGAAAGGATGTGAAGTAGCTATGTGGTAAAGTGGTCGAAGAAGGTGGAGGCTGGCCCTGGGGGGCGGTAAATGATAACCAGTTGGAGGTTGGAGAGGGAGTAGATCCGCACACAGTGCACCTCAAAAGAGGGAAGAGTAACGGAGGGTGGCAGTGGAATTTGGGTGAAGGAGCAGTTATCTGACAGGAGAAAACCAACTACTCCACCATGCTTGCCGATGGGGCGGGGTGTGTGGGAAAGGTGAAATCCACTGTACAAAAGTGCAACTGGACAAGCTGTGTCAGTGTGGGGTGAGCCAGGTTTCAGTAATGCCGAGGAAGGCTGTCTCTTTATATACCGGAGACCAAAATTATACATGGTATTCAAAGTGTGGTCACACTAGTGACTTGTATAGAGGAAAAACGATGTTCTTGTCACGTGCATCTTTGCCGCTTTTAATGCATCCCAAGATTTTATTTGCCTTGATAGTATTGCACAGGTGATGGAATTATTGCCTGTTCAATAATAAGGAAATCCTGAAAACATGATCTATTGGTGGGTCTTGAGGACTGAAGTTGAGAACTACTGCCTTAGAATGTCATATACATTTGTTAGGGTAATTGGAGGCTTAGAAGTATTTTAGATTTATGATTTATGACAAATTTATTCACCTCAAATCAACTTGTTTGGAAATGTTCAGCAAAGCTAGCAAATTTGAATTTCAAAAGATTTGCTCATCTGCAATTTTATTTTCTTGACCCAAGTGCATAACCTTACATTTATCTACATTAAACTTGAATTGCTATTTCTCATTCCAAGCCTACAGCTGACATAAATATCTGTGTAATATGAATATGATGTTGATTACTTTGCAGATCTTAGTATTCTCTACAAACATTCAAACACTACTCAGGATGCCTTCAACATGGTCATTAATATATTTAAATGAAGAGGGCCCAATACTGCCCCCTAACGTGATTCCCCAAAGTTAATGCTGACCTGTGTGAGTGTGTTCCATTAATAACCACCCTCTGTTACCTGTCACTGACCAGTTGTTAACCCAGTTACACATATGTTCCCCTAGTCCTATTGTTCTCATTTTTTGTACTAATCTTATATGTGATATTATATGAATATCAAATGCTTATATATCATTCACGGCGTTACCCTGGTCCAATTTGACACTTACCTACTCATAAAAGCTGATAAAATTAAAAGGATAGAATAGATCCCTCATAAACCCATATTAATGTTGGGTCATTAGGTTAATTTTATTGACACACTCCAGAATAGCATATTAGGAAACCCTCAAAGATTTAACTTAGCATAAAGAATCCAAGTTCAGTTTTTGATCCTGAGTATTGTTACCACATTTGCTATGTCAGTCTTGTCGTACAGACTTTGTTATCATAGAATCCTTGAATATTAGAAATAATGGTCTGTCTATCACAGTACTTAATTTCCACAGACTTTGAAGGTGTATACAATCCAGGACAAGTGATTTGCCTACTTTAGTGTTTTTGAGGCAGTGCTGTAGCTTTCATTGCGTTAAGCAGGTGACATTTAATGCAGAATTGTCATCTGTTGTTAGATTTTCCTGTGTAAATTCTGTTGAGAAGAAAATATTTATTAGATTGGCCTTTCCTTCATTCTCTAACACCATTTCACTTAGGTTATTTTTGACTGGGCTAACACTATCATTTTTGAGTCTCCTGTTTTACGTAAGTATATCTTTGGATTACTCTTACTTTCTTTAGCAATCTTTGAGTCTTTCTGTCTCAATCTTTAATTCTTCAGTGCTTTATTTTTGTCATTTATTGTGCCGCTAACAACTTTTTATCCATCCTGATTTTCTCCTATTTATTTATTCCCATGGGGTATATATTCTGCACATTCGGAATGCTTAAAAAAGTGTTCCATTTGCTTTGAGTACTTTTACTTTCGAGAACACTGCATCAGTTTATAGCATTAAGATCATCTCTTGACCAATGGAAATTAGAAAACTAAATATCTTACAAAATAAAATATATTTTTTGCAGTCACTAATAACTAAGTGACATCTAATTGAGAAAGCCTGCTACACGTGTAGAGCGGTGGTCCGGCTATTGCATTGTGTCATGGCTCAGTTTGGTGGCAAATTTATTTAGGTTCATTGCATTATTTATATTGTTGCACTTCAGGCTTTTGGATATTATTGTATAATGCTCTGCTGCCACCTCCTGGTTGTAATGATTAATTCTCTATACAATCTTGCTACACTTTGCCCATTAATTTTGTTTCTATGCTTTATTCTTTAATCATTTTAATAATATTTGTTTGATCACCACTTTCACTATTTTTAATCATATTCAATTGTATTTGTGTTGTTATATTAACTAATAAATATGAGTAAATCATTTGCTAATATCATTTTATGTGTGATTTTTGTAGTAGAGTTATCTAAATGACCCCCAACCTTTGATATTCTGTTTGGCCTATCATTTAAAATTGGGTTTAGAGGTACCGCCACTTCTGTTGGCTCCTGCACCAGTTTTGAATGGTATAAACCAATTTCCTTTGCTGAACCTGCAGGTTTTTGCTCCCCAATTTATACCGGGGTAGTTGAAGTCTCCCATAATAATGACTTCTCCCTGATTTGCTGCCTGTATTTGCTTTATGAGGATATTTTCTGCTGCTTCCATTATATTCTGAAGCTTATATCAAACCCCTATCAGTTATCAGTATTTTATGATTCTTTCTCCCTCCCCTTATCTCCACAGACAGAGACTCTACATTTTCATTGTTCTCACATATATTATCATGCAGGATGGGCTTTACGGACAATTTTACATATAATCAAATCCCTCTTCTCGCATATTTGTACGGTCTTTCCTGATAGAATATAACTCTGTAAATTAACAGCCTAGTCATAGTTTTCGTCCAGCCAGGCCTCCGTTATCCCTATCATATCATAATTTTGATATTCATTTTAATTCCCCAATTTTGCTAGTCAGGTTTCTGGCATTAGTATATAGTGCCTTGAAAAAGTATCCATACCCTATCAACTTTTCCACATTTTTTCAAGTTACACTCACAAACTTAACTGTATTTTATTGGGATTTTATGTGATATACCAACACAAAGTGGCAAGTATTTGAGAAGTGTAAAGGAAATGATACATGATTTTAAAAACATTTTTACAATTATAAATCTGAAAATTGTGACGTGCATTTGTTTTCAGCCCCCTGTAGTCTAATACCTCTAAATAAAATCACGAGTAACTAATTGCCTCCATAAGTCACATGATTAGTAAATTGAGTCCACCTGTGTGTTATTTATTCTCATTACAACTGCAGCTGTTCTGTGAAGGCATCAGAGGTTTGTTTGAGAACATTAGGGATCAAACAGCATCATGAAAACCAAGGAACACACCAGACATGTCAGTGATAAAGTTGTGGAGAAGACTAAAGTAGGATTAGGTTATAAAAAAAATAGCCCAAGCTCTTAACATGTCATAGAGCATTGTTCAATTCATCATCCAAAAATGAAGAGTATGGCACAACTGCAAACCTACCAAGACATTGTGGTCAACCTAAACTGACATCCAAAGCAAGGCAAGAACTAAATAGAGAAGTAGCCAAGAGGCCTATTGTCCCTCTTGAGGAGCTGCAGAGATCCACATCTCAGGTGGGAGAATCTGTCCACAGGACAACTATTAGGCCACGTCCACACGTTCAGTGTTTGGTCAGTGTTTTACATCAGTGTTTGTAAGCCAAAACCAGGAGTGGGTGAAAAATACAGAAGTGGTGCATGTGTTTGTATTATACTTTTCTTCTAATTGTTCCACTCTTATTTTTGGCTTACAAATACTGATGTAAAATACTTACCAAATACTGAACTTGTGAACGTGACCATAGTCGTAACAAATCAGTTTTTTATGGAAGAGTAGCAAGAAGAAAGACATTTTTGAAAACAAGCCATAAGAAATCATATTTGCAGTTTGCAAAAAGCCATGTAGGGGACACAGCTAGAATGTGGAAGAAGGTGCTCTGGTCAGAGGAGACCAAAGTAGAACTTTTTGGGCTAAATGCAAAATGCTATGTGTGGTGAAAAACTAACACTGAACATCATCCTGAAAACAACATTCTTACTGTCAAATATGGCTGTGGCAGCATTATGCTGTGAGGATGCTTTTCTTTATCAGGGACAGGGAGCTGGTCAGAACTGATGGGAAGATGAATGGATCTAAATACAAGGTAATCCTTAAGGAAAAACTGGTTAGACGCTGCAAAAGACTTGAGACAGGGGCATAGGTTCACCTTCCAGCAGGACAATGACTGCCAGAGCTGTAATGCAATGGTTTAGATCACAGTATATTAATGTGTTTGAATGGTCCAATCACAGTCCAGACCTAAATACCATTGACAATATGTGGCAAGACTTCAAAATTGCTGTTCACAGATGCTCTTCATCCAATCTCACTGAGCTAGAGCTAGTTTGGAAAGAAGGATGAGCAAAATTTCATCCTCTAGATATGAAAAGGTCGTGGAGACATACCCCAAAAGACTTTCAGCAGTAATTGCAGCAAAAGGTGGTCCTACAAAGTATTGACTCAGGGGACTAAATACAAATGTATGTCACAATTTTCAGATTTATATTTATAAAGTATTTAGAAAACCATGTATTATTTTCTTTACACTTCACGAATACTTGCTACATAGTTTGGACACAATGCTGGACTCAGAAGGGAGGGGAGGACATCTGGCTTTAGGAACACAGATTCTGCGGGATTGTTTTTTGCGAGTCATGTTGCTTGTCCCAGGCCTTTGAGCTGCTAGTAACATGGAAACTACTTATTTTTCCATTGATAGATGACAGAACTGCCAAGTGGGATCTCATTTTTTTGCAGGTTGAGTTGAGTGGAAATTTTTATTGGTACTATTTTGGAATAAGCAACATTTTTTACTATTGCTCTTAAAGAATCACTCTCATGAAAGTTTTTATCCTCTTAGTATATTGCAGTAATCATATTGTATAGCACTGCGTACTTACAATTGATTATTTTGTCTTTCTACCAGCTAATTCTTCTCTTTTCTCTGCTCTGTGTAGAAACAGGAAGTCTCTTGTCGCTGCAGTTATCATTGTCAGGGTTCCTGTTGTCCTTCTACAATTTGACCACTAGTGGCTCCTATTGTTCACCTTAATAATTGTGCTGCAATCCCACCCCTTACCACTGGAGGCTGCTGCCGTGTTCTGCAATTGCCCTTTACTAAGATGGCAGATTCTGAACCTTTGGAATCCATCTTGTTTCCTGTTTGAGCCTACTTCAAGCTGCATGGATCTCTCACTCATTGCTTGAGTATTGTGTCTAGCTGTTTAGTCTAGTTCCAGTTTCCAGCTCCTGGACTGTCTTACCCAGACTGTACTCACCTATCTATGGATTGTTTCCTACAACTCCTTTGCTAACTCCAAGAACTTCTACTACAGCTTGCTTTTCCTGTTTGTGCTCTTTCGGCCACTGGATTCCAGTAGTGCTACGCCAGTATTGTAACAAGATACTCAAGCCTTAAACAAGGAAGCCATTGAGGGAAAATTGGAGGTTCATATAAATAAGATGAACTGTTTGCTTTCCAACATCTATGCAAATGTGCAAACACTAAAAATAAAATACACGACATCTGAAACTAAAACAACTCATAACATTCAAATTTTTTGACAAGCTACACAAGATATACAGAATATTGTGCAAGATCTAAGCAATAAGGTTGTACTGCAGTCCTTCAATTGAAGCAGATCCTTCAATTACAAAATAAACATATAGCTCTGTCTTCCATTTCTTTGCAGTGTGTCGGTCAAGCTATTTACACTAGGTCTCTGTGAAGAATAGTATTAGTAAATGACAGGCCTGCTATTTAAAACTGTGGTTCTCTGTCAGACGTTTCACATATAACTGCGTACCTAAATCAGCCATTTCTCGTGAAAGTGGAAAATATTCTCCTCCATTTAAAATGAGCAAGGTGCGTGACAAGGGACGGGGAAGTAGCAAAATGCTATGTGTGGTGAAAAACTAACACTGAACATCATCCTGAAAACAACATTCTTACTGTCAAATATGGCTGTGGCAGCATTATGCTGTGAGGATGCTTTTCTTTATCAGGGACAGGGAGCTGGTCAGAACTGATGGGAAGATGAATGGATCTAAATACAAGGTAATCCTTAAGGAAAAACTGGTTAGACGCTGCAAAAGACTTGAGACAGGGGCATAGGTTCACCTTCCAGCAGGACAATGACTGCCAGAGCTGTAATGCAATGGTTTAGATCACAGTATATTAATGTGTTTGAATGGTCCAATCACAGTCCAGACCTAAATACCATTGACAATATGTGGCAAGACTTCAAAATTGCTGTTCACAGATGCTCTTCATCCAATCTCACTGAGCTAGAGCTAGTTTGGAAAGAAGGATGAGCAAAATTTCATCCTCTAGATATGAAAAGGTCGTGGAGACATACCCCAAAAGACTTTCAGCAGTAATTGCAGCAAAAGGTGGTCCTATAAAGTATTGACTCAGGGGACTAAATACAAATGTATGTCACAATTTTCAGATTTATATTTATAAAGTATTTAGAAAACCATGTATTATTTTCTTTACACTTCACGAATACTTGCTACATAGTTTGGACACAATGCCGGACTCAGAAGGGAGGGGAGGACATCTGGCTTTAGGAACACAGATTCTGCGGGATTGTTTTTTGCGAGTCATGTTGCTTGTCCCAGGCCTTTGAGCTGCTAGTAACATGGAAACTACCTATTTTTCCATTGATAGATGACAGAACTGCCAAGTGGGATCTCATTTTTTTGCAGGTTGAGTTGAGTGGAAATTTTTATTGGTACTATTTTGGAATAAGCAACATTTTTTACTATTGCTCTTAAAGAATCACTCTCATGAAAGTTTTTATCCTCTTAGTATATTGCAGTAATCATATTGTATAGCACTGCGTACTTACAATTGATTATTTTGTCTTTCTACCAGCTAATTCTTCTCTTTTCTCTGCTCTGTGTAGAAACAGGAAGTCTCTTGTCGCTGCAGTTATCATTGTCAGGGTTCCTGTTGTCCTTCTACAATTTGACCACTAGTGGCTCCTATTGTTCACCTTAATAATTGTGCTGCAATCCCACCCCTTACCACTGGAGGCTGCTGCCGTGTTCTGCAATTGCCCTTTACTAAGATGGCAGATTCTGAACCTTTGGAATCCATCTTGTCTCCTGTTTGAGCCTACTTCAAGCTGCATGGATCTCTCACTCATTGCTTGAGTATTGTGTCTAGCTGTTTAGTCTAGTTCCAGTCTCCAGCTCCTGGACTGTCTTACCCAGACTGTACTCACCTATCTATGGATTGTTTCCTACAACTCCTTTGCTAACTCCAAGAACTTCTACTACAGCTTGCTTTTCCTGTTTGTGCTCTTTCGGCCACTGGATTCCAGTAGTGCTACGCCAGTATTGTAACAAGATACTCAAGCCTTAAACAAGGAAGCCATTGAGGGAAAATTGGAGGTTCATATAAATAAGATGAACTGTTTGCTTTCCAACATCTATGCAAATGTGCAAACACTAAAAATAAAATACACGACATCTGAAACTAAAACAACTCATAACATTCAAACTTTTTGACAAGCTACACAAGATATACAGAATATTGTGCAAGATCTAAGCAATAAGGTTGTACTGCAGTCCTTCAATTGAAGCAGATCCTTCAATTACAAAATAAACATATAGCTCTGTCTTCCATTTCTTTGCAGTGTGTCGGTCAAGCTATTTACACTAGGTCTCTGTGAAGAATAGTATTAGTAAATGACAGGCCTGCTATTTAAAACTGTGGTTCTCTGTCAGACGTTTCACATATAACTGCGTACCTAAATCAGCCATTTCTCGTGAAAGTGGAAAATATTCTCCTCCATTTAAAATGAGCAAGGTGCGTGGCAAGGGACGGGGAAGTTGACGTGATGGTGATGGTGCATGCAGAGGCCGAGGACGTGGCCGTGGGCAAGCTGAAATTGTGCCACAACAAACACCCAAATCTTCTCGCTCAACCTTCCTGTCCCAATTACTAGGGGACCGCAGCACATCACTATTGAACCCAGAGCAGTGTCAAAAGGTTGTTGGGTGAATAGAAGATAATGTTTCCAGTCACTTTGCCACCACCACCCTGTCTTACACATGATCATCTCTCAGTGGCTGTAAGTCTGGACCGCATATTCCTCATCCTGATCCTCCTTCCTTCCACCATGCTGAGTGCCCGGAGACAACTGATCCCACACTCGGACACTCAGAAAAGCTGTTCACTTTTCCATTTGTAGATTCGGGCCTCTCGCCCCGCAAGCTTCAATTGAGTCAAGAGGAGAATGCGTGTAGCAATGCCAAAATATTTGAGCAGCCACAGTCACATGAAGGTGACGGTGGGAAAATTACTATTGTAAGAGGTGGATGATAATGATGAGACACAATTGCCTGCCAGGAAGTCAGGAGGAGTACCAGGGTGCGGAAGTGGAAGACAAGGTGGTGGATGATACAGTAAGTGACCCATTTAGCAGGGGGACATGCAGAACGAGGACAGTAGCACATAGGGGAAGGGAGGCATAGCACAACAGGCAGAAAGAAGCAGTGTGGTGGCTGCAGACACAAGGCGGGAAAATGCTCCCCGTAACAGCAACATGATGGAGGTTGCCAGTACAACTGTTAGGTCTTCCCGAGTCTGGTTGTTTTCAAAAGACTCTGCAGATAACCTCAAAAAGGCCATATGAACCATCTGCCAGGCCAGCATCAGCAGGGGTAGCAAAACTAGCAACTTGACCACCACCGGCATGATCAGGCACATGGCAGCAAAGCACACGACTAAGTGGGCCGAACCCCAGGGTCCAGAAACAGTGTCTGTGGGTGACACCACTGCTTGTTCCACTGTTGTGCGTGCACACCAATCCCTTGTCCATGCCGAATGCAAAGATGCCTCCCACCCTGCACCTGTCATTGCACACTCTCAACTAGCACCATCAGCAAGCACATCCATGTCCTTGTACCAGCGCAGCGTTCAGTTGTCCCTATCCCAGTCCTTGAAACGCAAGCGCAAATACGCAGCCAACGCCCCAAAGGCCACACTACTAAATTCACACATTTCGTGAATGCTTGAGCTCAAAATATTGCTTTTTAGACTTGTGGAGATGGAAGCTTTCCACAACCTGATGGAGGCGGCCGTTCCTCGGTACTCAGTCCCCAGCCGCCATTATTTCTCCCTGTGTGCCATCCCCGCATTACAAGAGCATGTGTCCTACAACATTAGCCATGCCCTCAACAATGCAGTTACTGGGAAAGTCCACCTAACCACAGACACGTGGACAAGGGCTTGTGTGCAGGGACGGTATATCTCTCTGACGGCACACTGGGTTAATATAGTGGAAGCCGGGACCCAGTCGGACCTTGGAACGGAACACATCCTCCAGATGCCAAGGATTGCGGGCCCTGGGTCAATCAGGGTTGCCCCCACATTCTATACCTCCTCCTCCTCTTTAACCTCCAACTCCGAAATGATCACATCAGTCACAAGCTGGAAGCACTGCCTGGGCCATGCAGCAACAGGCTGTGATGAAGCTAATATGCTTAGGTGACAAACCGCACAACGCTAAAGAGTTGTGGACAGCTCTGAAAGAGCAGGCAGATCTGTGGCTGACATCACTGACCCTACAGCCAGGCATGGTCGTGTGTGACAATGGCCGGAACCTGGTGGCGGCTCTGAAGCGGGGTGAGCTCACACACGTACCATGCCTGACCCATGTGCTTAACCTCGTGGTTCAGAGGTTTCTCAAAACCTATCCAGATCTGCTTGTCAAAGTACGTCATGTGTGTGCAAATTTTAGAAAGTCAGCTACAGCTTCCACCGCCCTTGCCGTGCTTCAGCAGCATTTGCAGCTTCCAGCTCACCAACTGGTGAGCGATGTCCCCACGTGTTGGAACTCTACATTGCAGAATTTGGGAAAGATTTTATGAGCAGAAGCGGGTAGTTGTTGACGACCACCATCAACAAGGCCGTCGGTATTCAGGTCAGATTCCACACATAAGACCTCAGGAGTGAACATGGATGTCAGATATCTGTACCATCCTCCAAAAATTTGAGGACTCCACCAAGATGGTGAGCGGAGATGACGCCATGATTAGTGTCACCATACCGCTTCTCTGTCTTCTGAAACGCTCTCTGCTCACAATTAAACAGGAAGAATTGCAGGCGGAGGACGATGAGATGGATCAAGAAACCATACAGGGTGATTCCACACAGCCCAGCCTCATCTCATCTCAACGTGGATTGGGTGACAATGAGGAAGAGGAGGAGGAGGAGGAAGAAAAGGAGCTAGTTTCCTGCGCTATAGACGCTACTACCTGCATCACTGTCATACTGTCTGTTCAGCGTGGATAGGCTGAGAACAGGGAGGAGGAGGATGAGGAGGAGAGCATGGTCAGTCGTCCTCTTGGTGAGGACAAAGAAGTCTTGCCTGTTAGCAGTTTGGCACACATGGCTGAGTTTATGTTACGCTGCTTTTCCGGTGACCCTCGCGTTGTCCAAATTTTGGGTGACTGTCACTACTGGTTTGTGACACTTCTAGACCCACGCTACAAGGAGAATTTTCTGTCTCTTATTACCGCACAGGACAAGCTTTATAAAATGGGGTAATACCAGAATGCTCTTGTTGCGGAATTATTAAAAAAATTCCCATCTGCAAACGCTGCCGGCAGAGGTCACAGTTTGTTGGACAACCAAGAAGTACAGACGAGAGACACAAATGCAATCCAGCAGAGGCAGGGAAACACTGTCAAAGTTCTGGGACAGTTTTCTCAGACCCTCCTGTCACACAGGTCCTGAGGCGCGGGGTACTCTCACAAGGAGGGAAAAGTTTTGGAAGATGGCGAGAGAGTACCTTGCCGACCGTACCAACATCCTCCGTGATTCCTCTGTGCCTTATAATTATTGGGTATCCAAGCTGGACACATGGCATGAACTGGCTCTCTAAGCCTTTGAGGTCCTCGCCTGTCCTGAGCGTTTTGTCAAAGCAGGTTTTTAGTGCCGCTGGTGCAATTATAACTGATATACGCTTCCGCCTGTCAACTGAAAATGCTGATAACACCACCGAATGATAGCAGCGTAACATAAACTCAAATACAGTGTCTATTTTTTGGGAGGTCTAACTCTATTCCCATGCACCTTTGTCTTCACACCCAGACATGCTCTTGTCCTCCTCCTTTTCTTCATCCTCATCCTCCACCATCATATCACCACCATATCTACCATATCGATGTCTCTTGCAAGGGACATTGGAGTGCCTCCAAATTTTGGCAGCCATTGCATTAACTGCATAGGCAAACAGTATGGGAGACCCACTTCCTAAAAATGGGAACATTGTATTCAGGAGGCCCTCCGACCTCTATGTCTCTTGCAAGGGATAATGGAGTGCCTCCAAATTTTTGGCAGCTGTTGCATTCACTGAATAGGCAAACAGTATGGGAGACCAACTTCCTAATAATGGGAACATTGTTTTCAGGAGGCCCTCCGACCTATATGTCTCTTGCAAGGGACATTAGAGTGCCTCCAAATTTAGGGTTTTTCCTAAATTTTGACAGCCGTTGGACCCACTGTATACCCTATAATTGTATAGCAGATCCTCTTCTTTATAATGGGAACATGTCATTACTGTGGCCCATTTCAATGTGTCTTTAAATTGTTAGTAGGATTTTTCCTAAATTTTGGCAGCCTTTGGACCCACTGCATACCCTATAACTGTATAGCAGACCCTCTCCTTTCTAATGGGAACATGTCGTTACCGTGGCCCATCTCTATGTGCCTTTAAATTGTTAGTAGGGTTTTTCCTACATTTTGGCAGCCATTGGACCCACTGCATACCCTATAACTGTATAACAGACCCTCTCCTTTCTAATGGGAACATGTCATTACTGTGGTCCAGCTCTATGTGTCTTTAAATTGTTAGTAGGGTTTTTCCTTCATTTTAGCAGCCGTTGGACTCACTGCATACCCTATAACTGTATAACAGACCCTCTCCTTTCTAATGGGAACATGTCATTACTGTGGCACAGCTCTATGTGTCTTTAAATTCTTAGTAGGGTTTTTCCTAAATTTTGGAAGTCCTTGCAGTCACTGAATGGGCATTACTATAGGAGACCCACTCCTTTATAATGGGAACATTTTTTTTTACTGAGGCCCTCCTCTATGTCTCTTCAAAGGGGTATTGGGGTGCCCTTGCAGTCACTGCATATGCAATAACAGTATAGAAGACCCACTCGTTAATAATGGGAACAACAAAGCATAGCCAGCTGATGGCCCTCTAACAATAGTGAGGGCCGACTGCTGGCCCTTTAAGAATAGTAAGGGATGCCTGATGGCCCTATAAAAATAGTGTTTGTGACTTTCAGAGTCCCTCCTTCATAAATGAAAAAGGATGTGTCTAATCATGTCTCCCACACCACATGGCCAGATAACATTGTAAAATGTTAAAATGACATTTACTGGTGAATGTATTTTTCAGTGTTGAAAGCAATGCAAAAGTGCAAAAACGCATCAAAAACAATACTTGAGAACATAGCCCATAGTGTGGAGAAGCATTTTTGTTTTTTGTTATTTTGCCTTATATACAAGTCATTACTCTGGAAAGGATGATCTTTAACATTTTTCATAGGAAAATCCATTTTGGTTTCGATTTTTTATGTTTTAGTGAGACCGTAAAAGTGGCGCAATACTCTGACAACATTGTTGACAGCAGTGACCTGGGAGTCAGAGATGCTTCCAGGAGTCTTGCCCATACTGTTCCTATGTCATTTCAGCACTGTTCCCATCAATTTGGGCTATTTTTAGGCCTTCTGCAGACCGCCGGGCAGTGCTGCTGGAGAAATGCTTGCGTTACCCATAGACTTACATTGGGCTCGTTACTCGGACCGAGCACTCAAGCATTTCAATTTGCCCGAGGAATGAGTACCCGAGCATTTTAGTGCTCGCTCATCACTAGTACTTAGTCATGTCATTTGGACTTTGCAATGCTCCTGCAACGTTTCAGAATTTTGTTAATGTTAATCAATTTGTATTCATTTATCTAGATGATTGTTATGAGCTGTGCAGAGGGACCCAGCAAGACTAACACCAAACCAGAAAAGGCGCAGCCACAGATGCACTTGACACAAGCTGCCCAGCTAGGCGAGCCCTTGAGGGCCGGGAATACTTTTCACCCAGCTCCCAGTAAATGGAAGGGGGACTTTGGCAGAGCCCTTCCCAAGCCCACTGTCGCCAGACAGCTGGTGTCTCGTGACGCGGCTGATGCCTAGTCAAGAACCAGGTGAGTACCTCTGCAAGAACCCCAGGAAGTGAAACCAGAAGAGAAAATGAGAAAACCCCTGAAAAGATAGCAAGACTAATGCTAGCACCACTGACCAACAAGCACATAGGGAACTGCAATAAAAAAGCATAAGACTGAACAGGGAGCAGGATTATATAGCCCGCCTAATGATCAGGTGTTGATTACCTCCCAATCATTCCCAGACAGCCACTCCCTGCTAGTTTCAGCAGCAGACTGGACAGCATCCCACCACTGCATCCTCACACATCACACAACACCAGAATGTGACGCTCCACAAGAATGGGATAGTTTCCCTGTACGAATAGTAACTCCGCCTCCAGGGTTAAGAAAATGGCGGCGATTGCGACTGGAGTAGCACTGGACCTGCTCCATTCCCAGGTGGGAGCATAGAACCACGATTCATACCAAAAAGCACATGTAAAAACAGGTCAACACATCACATTAATAGAAATGTTTTTCAGAAGGGGTGCCGACAGGTCTTCTATTCCTGTACATTTCTAAGGCTGCCCAGACCTAAAAATCTTGAACAACAGTAATAAATAAGAATTGCCAAGGCAAAACATTAACCCCTTTACAGCCCAGGGCGTACTAATACGTACCTGCTCTCTGGGCTTTAAGAGCCAGGTACGTATTAGTACACCCTGTTGATTTCGCCAGCACACAGGCTGTGCAGGCGCGATCGCCGCCGGGTGTCAGCTGATTGTCACAGCTGACACCTGGTGCTATGTGCTGGGAGCGGTCCCGCACAGCTCCCGGCACATTAACCCCCGCAATGCTGCGATCGAAGTCGATCGCAGCATTGCGGAGATAAGCGCTGCATACTCACCTCTTCCCCGCCGTCCCGCACTGTCTGAGGCTGGGTTCCTTGGTTGTCATTGGGACCCAGATGTCATCATGACAACATTTGGGTCAGCAGACAGCAGGAAGATACTTTGATCATGCGCAATGCATAACCAAAGTATCTTCTGCATCTGCAGCACTCATCCCTATGCTATATAGGCAATCAGAGTAAAAAAAAAGTGAAAGTCCCATAGTGGGACAAAGTATAAAATTTAAAAAAAGTGTTAAAAAAATGAAAAAAAATAAATAAATTGTAAAAATATAAAAAAAATTCAAAAAAATAATCTAACAAAAATAAAAAATATAATGTTCCCATCAATAAATATTATTATGAAAAAGAAAACCAAAACAATAAAAGTACACATATTTGATATTGCCGCGTCCGGAACGACCTGACCTATAAATCTGTCCCACTAGTTAACCCCTTTAGTGAACACGGTAAAAAATAAAAATAAAAAACGAAGCAAAAAATGATGCTTTATCATCATACCGCCAAACAAAAAATGGAATAAAACGCGATCAAAAAGACAAATATAAATAAAAATGGTACTGCTGAAATTGTCATCTTGTCCCGTAAAAAACAAGCTGCCATATCAGCCGAAAAATAAAAAAGTTATAGATCTCAGAAAAAAAAGCGATGCAAAAAAATATTTTTTTCTATAAAATAGCTTTTATTGGGTATAAGCGCCAAAACATAGAAAAACTATATAAATGTGGTACCGCTGTAAATGTACTGACCCAAAGAATAAAGATACCTTATCAATTTTACCACACGCGGAACAGCATAAAAATATTTTGTTTATTCTGCCTCACAAAAATCGAAATAGAAAGGGATCAAAAAATGTCACGTGCCTGAAAATGGAACCAATAAAAACGTCAACTCGTCCCACAAAAAAAAAGCCGTCACATGACTCTGTCGGACGAAATATGGAAAAATTAAAGCTCTCAAAATATGGCGATGCAAAATCTAGATTTTGCAAAAAAATGCGTCTTTTAGTGTGTGACAGCTGTCAATCATAAAAACCCGATATGATTCTGGTATTGCTGTAATCGCACCAACCTGAAGAATAAAGTCGTCTAATCACTTATACCGCACGAGGAACGGTGTAAAAAATAAACTCTAGGGTTAAGGTTGTGCTAGGGTTGGGATTTTTTTCAAAATGTGTTGAGTGATGAGCGCAAGTGCTCGCGACTTGAGTTTGCATCGGGTGCTCGGGTATGCACTGAGTATCGAGGGTGCACGAGTGACAAGCTCGAGTCTCCACCCCATATGCTTCGCGGCCAAAAAAACCTTGCGAGGATTGCCTGCCATGCACGAGCGATCCACGCACGTTTTTTTTTTAACTCGAGAATGTTAATCGAGCATGCGCGATACATGGTGCATACCTGAGTACCTGATGCAAACTCAAGTAGCGAGCACTTGCACTCAAGACTAATGACAACTTATTCAATATGATGACCTAATGTTATTAAATTCTGTGTCTTACCACTGGGTTCAAAATTATATATATACTATAGTTTTCCCCACATATGGGGTATTAACTAGAGATGAGCAGTGTTCGACTCGAACTGCTCGCCAATCTCAAATTCGAGCTGTTTTGGGCGGTGTTCGAGCCGTTCGGCGAACACGAACAATTTGAAAAAAATTCGGCTGTTCGAGGTTTTGTTCGATAACTGTTCGTGCACCAAAATCATAACTGGATTTTTTCTCAGTAATGCTGAAAATTAATGTTAATACGTAGTTTCAGTGTAGGGCGGGGGGAGGGGCAGGGGATGGATCTCTGCATAAATAATGAAGATCTCCATTTTTTTTTCTCTTTCCCGCATTTACAGTGGGGAGGTGCAATCTGTCAGCCTATCAGCAGCGCACACACGGAGCGAAGTGCTTTTTTTCACTCAAGCAAGGGCATGCGTCATTGGCAGTGTATGTCACATGTCCTTGCCCTATATGACCCAGCCATTTTCCACGTAGCCACCATTTTCTCACTGCTGCAGCTGCGTGTTAGACGGCACCGCTGTTGCTGTGTGCGCTATACTTTGAGTGTTAATTTCAAGCCAATTTTCGCACAAATCTACAGATAGCTTGGGAGTAGGGAATAGTTGTGATTGCTGTCCTTTTGAGGACTAGGTTACATCATTTCCTACGACTTTTATCAGGCAGGTCTGAGCTCTTAAATAGATAGGTTGGGAGTAAAGACTAATTGTAATTGCAGTCCTTTTGAGGGCTAGATTACATCAGTTCCTATCACTTTTAACAGGCAGGTCTGTGCTCTTAAATAGATAGGTTGGGAGTAAAGACTAATTGTAATTGCAGTCCTTTTGAGGGCTAGGTTACATCAGTTCCTATCACTTTTTGCCAGGCAGGTCTGTGCCAGTGCTGTGCAAGTTTTTCTCACAGCATTTGGCTAAATCTAGCTAAGCAAATCCTTTTTGGCCTCTTGCAGTGTGTGTTAGTCAGTGGAGTAGCCTATCTGTGTTGCAAGCTACACCACCTGTGTATAGAATACAATTTTTTTTACTGCACCTAGCCAAGTAAAACCATTTGGGCATAGCATCATTCTATCAGTCCATCTATATTAACCTCCACCAGGTTTCAAATTCAAAATAATTTTTATCTGCATCTAGCTCTGAAAAAATATTTGGGCTTGTAGCAGTGTGTGGGACTTGTTCTATTAGTCCATCTATACTAACCTCCACCAGGTTGCAAATTCAAAATAATTTTTTTCTGCATCTAGCTCTGAAAAAATATTTGGGCTTGGGCTTGTAGCAGTGTGTGGGACTTGTTCTATTAGTCCATCTATACTAACCTCCACCAGGTTGCAAATTAAAAATAATTTTTATCTCCATCTAGCTCTGAAAAAATATTTGGGCTTGGTCTTGTAGCAGTGTGTGGGACTTGTTCTATTAGTCCATCTATACTAACCTCCACCAGGTTGCAAATTCAAAATAATTTTTATCTGCATCTAGGTCTGAAAAAATATTTGGGCTTGGGCTTGTAGCAGTGTGTGGGACTTGTTCTATTAGTCCATCTATACTAACCTCCACCAGGTTGCAAATTAAAAATAATTTTTATCTGTATCTAGCTCTGAAAAAATATTTGGGCTTGGGCTTGCAGCAGTGTGTGGGACTTGTTCTATTAGTCCATCTATACTAACCTCCACCAGGTTGCAAATTCAAAATAATTTTTATCTGCATCTAGCTCTGAAAAAATATTTGGGCTTGGGCTTGTAGCAGTGTGTGGGACTTGTTCTATTAGTCCATCTATACTAACCTCCATCACCTGTGTATGTAATAAAATTGTTTTACTGCATCTAACCCAGCCAATACTTTTGGGCTAATACCACAGTTTGGCCACTCAGCTCTGCTTGGTTCCCATCCATTGTTTTTTGTGCAAACAACTCCAGAGTTGTCAATTAGTTAACCACCAAAATGAGTGGAAAAAGACCTGCTGCTGGTGGAAAGGGGAATAGGCGTGTTGGGAAGGGAAAAAAGGTTGTGTCCGTGGGGTAGGTGTTAAAGCAACAGTAACATCTGCAGAAGAAAGACCATCTTCCAGCCAAACTAAGATGTCTACTTCTTTTAGCGGACAATGTGATAAGATCCCTTTCTTACGGCCACGCCAATCGCTACAAATTCCAGATGAGGCACAAAAACAGCAGGTGCTTCTATGGATATCAAGTGCTCCTTTAAGTGGGCTCTCCTCCACCTCAACTTCAACATCACAAATACTCCAGTCCTCAGAGGTGTCACCCCAATCGCACTTGCTTCCTCACAGCTCCCAAGTCTCCAGCTGCCCATCTGAGTATGGGATAGAACAGATGGTTGAGTTTGCAGAGCTGTTTATTCATACTATAGCCTGGGAATCAGAGGTCGGCTGCAGAGTTTCTGTGAATCCAGACGAGGAAATGATCTGCACTGATGCCCAAAATCTTTATGAGTCGGATCCAGGACCAGACGCTGAAGGTTCTGACCATAATGTAGACCCTCGTTCCCAAACTGTAACTCCTGTTGGTGGAGACAATGAGGAAGACGATAATGAGACTCAAATACCTGATTGGAGCGACAACTTGAGTTTTTTGTCAGGGCAGGAAGAGGTGGGCTCTGAGGACGACGGGTGTGATAACACACAGGGTGATGATAACGAGGTTGGAGATCCCACTTACTGTCAACCCACAGTCAGCCAGTCGATGAAGTCAGCAGAGGAGGTGGAGGAGGATACTAGTGACGACGAGGTCAGGTTGCGCCTTCCTGGACAGAGACGTAGTACTGAAAGCACGTCAACAACTGCATCCTCAAACACAACTCTGCCTCTGACCACAATCTAAGCCTTGCATAGCCTGGGCATTTTTTCAGATCGATAAGGATGACTCAACTCGTGTTATCTGTAACATTTGTCAGCAAATGCTAAGTAGAGGCCAAAAAATACATAGTTTGAGTACTTCATGCATGAACCGGCACATGGATATGAAGCATAAGTTGCAGTGGGAAGCTCACTGTGCTACAATGCGGCCTAGCCAGCCGGGCCAACCACCGTCTTCCACATCTTGTGCATCCGCGGCCTCTTCATCCTCTGTGACTGGGGGGACAGCAGTCACACCTGTTTTGAGACCCAGACCTGCCACCTCTTTACCCGCAACAGCCAGCGTGATTGGCAGGTCATCATTTTCTTTGGAGGTGGAAACACCAGCTGGTGTTCAGCGCTGTCCGACATCGATAGCACCACCTTTGGATCAAGGCAACCTAACATGTCCGCCTGCATCTTCCTCACAGACCGGCAGTTTGCCGGGGACACCCTTCTCAACCCGGTCTAAGCACAACAGCCAGCCCTCGGTCCCTCAGATGTGGACAAGTAAAAGACCATTCCCTCCTAGCCATGAGAAAGCTAAGAGGTTGAATTTCACCATCTGCAAGCTCTTGGCTACAGAAATGCTGCCTTTCCGCCTTTTTTGAGACCTTATGTCCGTCGCAGTGCTCCAGTACCAGATGCCCAGTCGGCACTACTTCTCAAAGAAAGGTGTGCCTGCGCTCCACCAGCATGGCGCACACAACATCACCGCTTCTTTGAGAAACTCTGTGTGTGACAGGGTGCATTTCACCACAGACACTTGGACGAGTAGGCATGCACAGGGGCGTTACATGTCGCTGACTGGGCACTGGGTAACTATGGTGACAGCAGGACAATTGGCTGCTGTCCAAGTCTTGCCGTCCCCACGAGTTGCACGTCAATTCTCTTTATCTCGAAGTTCCTCCACTGCTTCTGCCTCCTCAACCTCCTCTCGGTCCTCCACCTGCACACAAAGCCTGTCTGGTCATGCCACAAGCTTTCTAACTGCGCAGAAGGGATCCTGCACACCTCCTTACTATGCTGGCAGCAGGGCTCAACGTCATCAGGCGGTTTTTACTTTGAAATGTCTGGGAAATGTGAGTCACGCAGCTGAGGAGTTGTGGTCAGCTCTGGAGAACCAGTTTCATGAATGGTTGTCTCCACTGGACCTGAAACTAGGGAAGGCCATGTGCGACAATGCTGCAAACCTGGGTGCGGCCCTTCGCCGGGGCAATGTCATACACGTGCCTTGTATGGCTCACGTGTTGAACCTGGTTGTCCAGCAATTTTTAGCCCACTATCCCTGACTAGATGGCCTTCTGCAGAGGGCATGGTCGCGGTGTGCTCACTTCCGCCGTTCGCATCCCGCAGCTCAGCGACTTACATCTCTACAGAAGTCGTTGGGCCTGTCACTTCACCGGCTAAAATGCGATGTGCCTACCCGGTGGAATTCAACTCTGCACATGTTGCAGCGACTGTGGCAGCACCGACAAGCCCTGGTGCAATACGTTGTGACATATAGCCTGCGCCAACGAGATTCAGAGGTGGGGCAAATCACGCTGGAGGAGTGGTCTCAGATCAGGGACCTATGCACCCTTCTGCACAGTTTTGAAATGGCGACAAAGATGTTTAGTGCTGACGATGCCATTATCAGCATGACTATTCCGGTGATTTACATGCTGGAGCACATGTTAAACAGAATTCGGAGTCAGGTGGTGGCACAAGAGGAGGTGGAGGAAGTAGAGGAGGAGGAGTTGTATGCGGGAGGGCTAACATCTGCAAGGTCCAGACGGTCGACAGCACCAAGGCGGCAGGCATGTGAGGGTGGGGGAGATGGTTTTACCAGGGCGCATGGTAGCAGCCAAACTAGTGAGGAAGGTGCAGGAACCCAGGAAGAAGTGGAGGACGAACTGATGGAAGACTCATCAGATGAGGGAGAACTTGATCACATTTCTGTTGTGCGAGGATGAGGGGAGAGGGCAGAGGAAGGAAGCATGATTGTTACCTCGCCACCAACACAACAGGAACTTGGTGCTCCTGGATGCGCAAGACACATGAGTGCCTTCTTGCTGCACTACCTGCAACATGACCCTCGAATTGTGAGAATTAGAAATAATTCTGACTACTGGGTTGCCACACTGTTAGATCCCCGGTACAAAAGTAAATTTGCAGAAATTATTCCTGCCATAGAAAGAGATGCACGCATGCAGGAGTATCAGCAGAGACTGTTGCAGAATCTTACATGTGCTTTTCCCCAAAACACTAGTGGTGCATGTAGTGAATCTCACAGTTCCAACTTGCCAACCGTGGGACCGTCGAGTGTTCAGCACTTAAAACGTAACAGAAACACAGTATCTGCTAGTAACATCAATTTTGCTGAATCATTTCACCACGTTTTTAGCCCATCCTTTGCAAGGCCACAGGAGACAAGAAGTCAGACCCATAGTCAACGCCTAGAGACGATGGTACAGGAGTATCTCCAAGTAAACATTGAAGCTATGACTGTGTCACTGGACCCTTGTTCTTTTTGGGCTTCCAATCTGGATAAATGGCTGGAGCTCGCCACTTACGCCTTGGAGATCTTGTAATACCCCGCAGCCAGAGTTCTGTCTGAACGTGTGTTCAGCGCTGCTGGTGGTGTGCTGACAGATAAGCGCACGCGGCTCTCCACTGATAATGTAGACAGACTCACGTTCATAAAGATGAACAAATCATGGATCCGAAACGACTTTTCTACCTCTGTGTCATTCTGGGGAGAATAAAAGCTTGATGATTTGTTAAAATCACCTCACCAACTGTTTTAAGCTTTCAAATTACTAATCATGTTTATCTGTATCTTGGCTGGAAAATAATTTGGGCCTTGTAGCAGTGTGCAGTTCTGATTCTATTAGGCCATCTCTTCTAAACTCCACCAGAATTAAAATTACTAATCATGTTTATCTGTATCTTGGCTGGAAAATAATTTGGGCCTTGTAGCAGTGTGCAGTACTGATTCTATTAGGCCATCTATACTAAACTCCACCAGATTTAAAATTACTAATCATGTTTATCTGTATCTTGGCTGGAAAATAATTTGGGCCTTGTAGCAGTGTGCAGTACTGATTCTATTAGGCCATCTATACTAAGCTCCACCAGCTTTCAAATTAATAATAATTTTTATCTGCATCTAGCCCGGAAAATAATTTTGGGGCTCCTAGATGCTCAAGACACATGAGTGCCTACTTGCTGTACTACCTGCAACATGACCCTCAGATTGTCAGAATTCGAAATAATCCTGACTACTGGGTTGCCACACTCTTAGATCCCCCACACTCTTCGATCAACCTTTTCATTTTAATAAAGAACAAAAAAATGGTCATTTTTGAAATTATAAGCATTAGCAGGTTATTAGAAACTGAAATTAAACAGTTTTCAACTCAAAACTTTATTCTAGGTGATGTTACATTTGCACATAGGACCCCTTGTTCGAAAGGAGCTTCTGAACTCTCTCGTCCATTGAATTTGTCAGGTTTTGAATGGTTTCTGCTTCAATTGTTTTGCATGAGGACAGAATACCCTCCCAGAGCTGTTGCTTAGATGTGAACTGCCTTCCGCCATCATAGACACTCCTTTTGATGATGCTCCAGAGGTTCTCAATGGGGTTGAGGTCAGGGGAGCATGGGGTTCACACCATAAGTTTGTCCCCTTTTATGCCCATATCAGCCAGAGATGCAGATGTGTTATGTGCAGCATGAGACGGTGCATTATCATGCATGAAAATGATCTTGCTGCGGAATACATGGTTCTTCTTCTTGAACCATGGCAGGAAGTGCTGTTTGAGAAACTCCACATACATTATGGAGTTCATCTTTACCCCTTCAGGGATCCTAAAGGGGCCGATAATCTCTCTCCCCATGATTCCAGCCCAAAACATTACTCCATCTCCTCCTTGTTGGTGCCGTAGCCATGTTTGCATGGGGTGTCCATCAACCAGCCATCCTCCACTCCATCCATCTGGACCATCGAGCGTTGCACGGCACTCATCGGTGAATAAAACAGTTTTGAAGTCAGTCTTCATGTATTGTTTGGCCCACTGGAACCGTTTCTGCTTGTGTGCAGTGGATAGAGGAGGTCGACAGGATGGCTTACACACAGCTGCAAACCACTGAAGGGCCCTGCATCTTGTTGTTCCGGGGACGTTGGAGGCACCCGCAGCTTCAAAAACTTGTCTGCTGCTATGACAATGCTTTTTTGCCGCTGCTCTTTTAACCTGACGTAATTGCCTGTAGGAAAGAGTCCTCAATTTTCCCTTATCAGCACGCACACGTGTGTACTGTGAATCAGCTACATACTTCTTGATTGTGCGATGATCAGGATGAAGTGTCTTGGCAATGTTTATTGTAGTCATGCCTTGACCTAAACACTCACAATTTGTTGCTTCTCAGCAGCCGACACATCCTTTTTCTTTCCCATTTTGGCAGAAAATGTAGGCTGCTTAATAATGTGGGACAGCCTTCTTAAGTAGTCTTGCCTTTCATTGCACACACCTGCCAAACTAATTAGCACAGGTGTCTGCAATTGCTTACAGTGATATAAAGAGCCCTGACACACATCACCATCAATGAGTTTAACTGACAAACAAAAAAATTCTTACCTTATCACTCCAAACACTTTTTGCATAATAATTTGGAACACAGTGTACTTGTGCTTTTCCACAAAACACCAGTGGTTCACGTAGTGAATCTTACAGTTCTAACTTGCCAACCGTGGTCTGTATGGAGTTGTTCAATAAAGGGCCCAAAATTAAGATAACATAGATGGGAGAGGTCTCTATGAATACGAATTCCTAAGTATTTGATACCCTGTGAGGGCCAGGCAAAGGAAAAGTTGGACTGGATGGAATCCTGTATGGATTTGGGGAGGGAGACATCGAGCGCCTCAGACTTCGCTGTATTGATTTTAAAATTTGAACATGTAACAAAGTGATCTATTTCAGCCATAACAGCAGGGATGGATATATGTGATTGAGTGATATATACTAGGACATCATCAGCAAATGCAGAGCACTTGTACTCAGTGCCTCCCACCTCAATCCACCTAATATTGGGGTTATGGCGAATTGATGAGAGCAGGTGCTCAGTCACTAGGATGTATAAGAGAGGGGACAGAGGACATCCCTGCCTTGTCCCATTGGTGATTATGAAAGGCGATGAAAATGTTCCATTTATCTTCAGCCTAGGTGATGTATTGCGATACAGGGCCGTGATTTTGCCTATAAAAGGGTCCCCTAGACCCCTACCCCAAGCTTTTTAAGAGAATAATATATGGCGTGCCAGGAGACTCTATGGAATGCTTTCTCAGCATCCAATGAGAGTATCTAATTACAAATTTTTAACTGCATCTAGCCCAGGAAATACTTTGTGCCTAGTAGCAGTGTCTGCTAGTCAGCGGATTATCCCAGCTTTTAAGCAAGCTACACCACCTGTAGTTTGGACACTTAATTTTTTCAAAGGAAATGGTTCGGGCCCCCGGGACACTCAGTGAAGAGCATCGGGGAGGCATCCCAAGGCACAGGGGCTGGGACTGGCGGTAGGACGCCTTGTGGTGGACCGCCAAGCTCGATCCTTATAAAAGCTTTTTAACTGCAGCAGCTTTAGTGGACCCTACTGGAGATGGAATTACCGCGGCTGCTGGCATGAGACTTGCCCTCCAATAGATCCTTGTAAAAGGATTTAAAGTGTACTCATTCAAATTAGAGAGACAATTTAAATTAAAAAGATTAGACCTGCCTCCACCGCAGGGGGGCTCGCTCGACCCAACAGCGGACAGGCACCAGTATTGGGAGAGGGGGGATGGCCGTCAGGGTCCACTGCGGCTCTGGCACAAACCCAGCGACATGGAGGTTGCACGGGCCGGAACGGACTGGCCATGTCGGCTTCACACTTTTTTGGTTTTAGAAGGGCATGACATGCCTACATCTGTGTCTCTCCCTCCTTTTACTACTCCACCTCTTTTCTTTTCGCATGACTATATGTACTTGTCACTTTTCCATGTGTTAGTTGTGTCTTCTGAGCAGTTTGTCAGCTTTTGGACACCTTTGAAGTGTTTTCTATGTGTTTTCTATGTGTTTCTATGTGTTTTTGTTTGCCTGCAATTGGTTTTAACGGTGTTCGAAGGTGTTCGACGAACAGTTCGACGAACATACGGGTGTTCGACGAACCGAACCGAACTCGAACACTACGGGGGTGGCTCAACACTAGTATTAACGTACTCAGGAGAAATTGCACAAAAGTTTCCTCTTACCCTTGTGAAAATAAAAAAATTGGGGCTAAAACATCATTTTTTTGGAAAAAGTTTGATTTTTTTATTTTCACGGCTCCATGTTATAAACTTCTGTAAAGAACTTGGGGGTTCAGGGTGCTCACCACACATCTAGATAAGTTCCCTGAGGGGTCTAGTTTCCAAAATTGTGTCACTTGTGGGGAGTTTCCACTATTTAGGCACATCAGGGGCTCCCCAAACGCAACATAGCGTCCCCTAATTATTTAAGCAAATTTTACAACCAAAAAGTCAAATGGTGCTCCTTCCCTTCCGAACCCTGCCGTGCGCCCAAACAGTGGTTTTCCCCCACATATGGGGTATCTGCTTACTCAATAGAAATTTCACAACAAACTGCATGGTGCAATTTCTCCTGTTACCCTTATGAAAATGCAAAATTGGGGGCTGAAAAACATCTTTGTGGGAAAAATGTGAAAATTTTATTTTTACGGCTCAATATTATAAACTTCTGTGAAGCACCTGGGGGTCAAGGTGCTCACCACACATCTAGATAAGTTCCCTGCGGGGTCTAGTTTCCAAAATGGTGTTACTTGTGGGGGGATTCCACTGTTTAGGCACATCAGGGGCTCCCTAAACGCAACATGGTGTCTACTAATTATTCAAGCAAATTTTACATTCAAAAAGTTAAATGGTGCTCCTTCCCTTCCGGAGCCTGCCGTGTGCCCAAACAGTGGTTTTTCCCCACATATGGGGTATCTGCGTGCTCAGGTGAAATTGCACAACAAATTCTGGGGTCCATTTTTTCCTGTTACCCCTGGGAAAATAAAAAAAACTGGGTCTAAAGTAACATTTTTGTGAAAAAAGTTAAATGTTCATTTTTTTCTTCCATATTCCAAAAATTCCTGTGAAGCACCTGAAGGGTTAATAAACTTCTTGAATGTGGTTTTGAGCACCTTGAGGGGTGCAGTTTGTAGAATGGTGTCACTTTTGGGCATTTTCTGTCATAAAGACCCCTCAAAGTGACTTCAAATGTGATGTGGTCGCTAAAAAAATGGTTTTGTAAATTTTGTTGGAAAAATGAGAAATCGCTGGTCAACTTTTAACCCTTATAGCTCCCTAATAAAAAAAAAATTGGTTCCAAAATTGTGCTGATATAAAGTAGACATGTGGGAATTTTATTTATTAACTATTTTGTGTGACATACAGTACAGACCAAAAGTTTGGACACACCTTCTCATTTAAAGATTTTTCTGTATTTTCATGACTTTGAAAATTGTACATTTACACTGAAGGCATCAAAACTATGAATTAACATATGTGGAATTATATACTTAACAAAAACGTGTGAAACAACTGAAAATATGCCTTATATTCTAGGTTCTTCAAAGTAGCCACCTTTTGCTTTGATGACTGCTTTGCACACTCTTGGCATTCTCTTGATGAGCTTCAAGAGGTAGTCACCGGAAATGGTTTTCACTTCACAGGTGTGCCCTGTCAGGTTTAATAAGTGGGATTTCTTGTCTTATAAATGGGGTTGGGACCATCAGTTGAGTTGTGCAGAAGTCAGGTGGATACACAGCTGATAGTCCTACTGAATAGACTGTTAGAATTTGTATTATGGCAAGAAAAACGCAGCTAAGTAAAGAAAAACGAGTGGCCATCATTACTTTAAGAAATGAAGGTCAGTCAGTGCGAAAAATTGGGCAAACTTTGAAAGTGTCCCCAAGTGCAGTTGCAAAAACCATCAAGTGCTACAAAGAAACTGGCTCACATGAGGATCGCCCCAGGAAAGGAAGACCAAGAGTCACCTCTGCTTCTGAGGATAAGTTTATCCGAGTCACCAGCCTCAGAAATCGCAGGTTAACAGCAGCTCAGATTAGAGAGCAGGTCAATGCCACACAGAGTTCTAGCAGCAGACACATCTCTACAATAACTGTTAAGAGGCCTTCATGGTAAAATAGCTGCTAGGAAATCACTGCTAAGGACAGGCAACAAGCAGAAGAGACTTGTTTGGGCTAAAGAACACAAGGAATTGACATTAGACCAGTGGAAACCTGTGCTTTGGTCTGATGAGTCCAAATTTGAGATCTTTGGTTCCAGCCACCGTGTGCACCGTTTGTGCGACGCAGAAAAGGTGAACGGATGGACTCTACATGCCTGGTTCCCACCGTGAAGCATGGAGGTGAAGGTGTGATGGTGTGGGGGTGCTTTGCTGGTGACACTGTTGGGGATTTATTCAAAATTGAAGGCATACTGAACCAGCATGGCTACCACAGCATCTTGCAGCGGCATGCTATTCCATCCGGTTTGCGTTTAGTTGGACTATCATTTATTTTTCAACAGGACAATGACCCCAAACACACCTCCAGGCTGTGTAAGGACTATTTGACCAAGAAGGAGAGTGATGGGGTGCTACGCCACATGACCTGGCCTCCACAGTCACCAGACCTGAACCCAATCGAGATGGTTTGGGATGAGCTGGACCGCAGAGTGAAGGCAAAAGGGCCAACAAGTGCTAAGCATCTCTGGGAACTCCTTCAAGATTGTTGGAAGACCATTTCCAGTGACTACCTCTTGAAGCTCATCAAGAGAATGCCAAGAGTGTGCAAAGCAGTCATCAAAGCAAAAGGTGGCTACTTTGAAGAACCTAGAATATAAGACATATTTTCAGTCATTTCACACTTTTTTGTTACGTATACAATTCCACATGTGTTAATTCATAGTTTTGATGCCTTCAGTGTGAATGTACAATTTTCATAGTCATGAAAATACAGAAAAATCTTTAAATGAGAAGGTGTGTCCAAACTTTTGATCTGTACTGTATCTCTCTGATTTAAGGGCATAAAAATTCAAATTTGGAAAATTGCAAAATTTTCAAAATTTTTGCCAAATTTCAGTTTTTTTCACAAATAAACGCAAGTGATATCGAAGAAATTTTACCACAATCATGAAGTACAATATGTCATGAAAAAACATTCTGAGAATCAGGGGGATCCGTTAAAGCGTTCCAGAGTAATTACCTCATAAAGTGACAGTGGTCAGAATTGTAAAAATTGGCCTGGTCATTAACGTGCAAACCACCTTGGGTAGTAAAGGGGTTAATAATTGTTAGCTTTCAAGGAGAATTATGTCACAAAAGCATATGAGGAGTCTCATCTCTGTCAGCATATGTTACTCCAGGCTTGTAATATAATATATTTGCAGATTATGGATTATAAAAGCTGTACTGATTATTTTCTTCTTTTTCAATTGATACTATTTTTCTTTACATGACTTTTTGATCACTTTTTGTGTGCTAATAATGAAATAAAGAGTGGTTTTGGTGTGCTTTTAAATTATGACATTCAATTTAAGGGTTAAATAGTGTGATAGTTTTATGGTATGGTTTGATGCGGAAATAGAAACACCAAATATGTGTACATTTTGTTTGTTTATCTTTGCTTTTAAAATGTTTTTAATAAGGAAACACTTTTTTCTGTGATTTTAACATTTTTAAACATTTTTTTTGTTACTTAGTCCCACTGTGAGACTTGAACACTGAATAGTCTAATTGCTAACTCTTCTATGCAGCATATTAGAACTTTCAGTTTTAACCTGACAAAAGGTGTGTTGGACCCTGATTATGGCAGGGCCTAACAGTTTACCGTACCTGGCAGCTCCAGAGGTCATTGCTTGAACTCTGCTTGCCACGACAACTCAGAGGTCATGGAGCTGGAGTGAAAATGTCAGTGGTATTAAAGAGAGCCCCGTCCCTCTTGCAACCATCTATATACAGATATGTCTAATTGAAGGAACTCCTTCTCGAATAGGATGTACTATTCAACTTGTTTTAGTACAGCTAGAGCTGGTATATTAGACTGTCTCTGTATTTGCAGTGACATTGATTTTACATATAGACACATAAGGTCTTTTTAACCTTTTACCGACATCCGCTATACATGTACGACACAAGTCAGTAGCTGGTGTATGGAGCGGGCTCACAGAATAAGTTTATAAATCAACGGACCGAACCCCGTGATTATCTAGCATAATTAGTAGTCAGGGTGTTCCTCAAAGTATACATAAAGCCTACAAAGAATGTAGAGTATCAACCCCAAAGAAAAATAATTATATAGGACAAGATAATAATGCAAATATAGAACAACTTTATTAATGAAACAGAATAAAACCGTATAGCAAGATTAAAAAAGGTCACTCGGGGTAGAAATACACACACATACAGAGCGACACATGTAAGTAGTCCACAGATGGATAATCGACCCTCTAGGCACATGTATTACATAGTACAGGTATACCTATGTGCAGGCTAATATATTTCAAACATCATGGACTTAATACATGTGAACTAGGGGGCCTCCATATGAACCAGTTAGACAGATACGTGTACAAGTGGGGGCCATATAAACAGTGAAAAGTCAAAATGGGAACGTATCAATAAGATAAAGGGCTCACCCATAAAGTGCTGGTGGAGACCACTAGGTCGCTCTGAAGCCCCGACGCGCGTTTCGCGTAGCTTCTTCGGGGGGCTGTCTTCCCTTGACATGTCATTCCATGGGTTGTTATGACAGCCAGAGGTCTGTTGAAGATCTCTGTGCTTTACTACAGTCATGGACGAAAGTGTTGGCACCCTTGAAATTGTCCCAGAAAATGAAATATTTCTCCCAGAAAATTATTGCAATTACATGTTTTTTATACACATGTTTATTTCCTTTGTGTCTACTGGAACAACACAAAAAACAGAACAAAAGGCAAATTGGACATCATTTCACACAAAACCACAAAAGTGGTCTGGACAAAATTGTTGGTGCCTTTCCAAAATTGTGGGTAAACAACATTGTTTCGTTCAAACTTACCTGAGTAACAGGTGTTGGCAATATGAAAATCACATTTGAAACCAGATAATAATGAAAGAAATTGACTCAATGTTTGCATTGTGTGTCTGTGTTTGTCACACTAATCGAGAACAGAAAGTGGAGAAGAGAGCTGTCTGAGGACTTGAGATCCAAAATTGTTGAAAATATCAACAATCTCATGGTTGCAAGTCCATCTCCAGAGATCCTGCTTAACACCATAATCAAGAAGTTCACAACATGGCACTATAGCTAATCTACCTGGATATGGACAGCAAATTGATGAAAGGTTGCAACACAGGATAATTCTGACAGTGGCTAAACATGCTCAATCAAGTTCCAAAGAAATTCAAGCTATTCTGCAGGCTCAGTGTCAGCGCAAACTATCCATTTACATTTGAAAGAAATTAAATGCTATTGCAGGAGATGCAGGAGGAACCACTGCTCACACAGAGACATAACAAAGTTACTCTGCAGTTAGACAAAATAAACGTGAGTAAGCCAAAATCCTTCTGGTAAAGCGTCTTGTGAATAGATGAGACCAAGAACTTTTTGGTAAAGCACATTATTCCAAAAACGGAATTAGGCCTACAAAGAAGAAAATGCAATACCTACAGTCAAATATGGTGGAGGTTCAAAGATGTTTTGGGGTTGTTTGCTGCCTCTGGCATTGAGTGCCTTGACTGTGTGCAAGGCTCATGAAATCTGAAGATTACCAAAGGATTTTGGGTCACAATGTAGTGACATTGTCAGAAAGCTGGGTTTGCGTCCTAGGTCATGGGTCTTCCAGCAGGACAGTGACCCTAAATCCTATTGAACACCTGTGGAGAGATCTTAAAATTGCTGTTGAGGGAAGGCACCCTTCAAATGTGAGAGACCTGGAGCAGTTTTCAAAAGTAAAGAGGTCCAAAAATTCCAGTTGAGAGGTGTAAAAAGCTTGTTGATGGTTATAGGAAGCCATTGATTGCAGTTATTTATTCCAAAGGCTATGCAATCAAATATTAAGTTGAGGATGCCAACAATTTTTTCCGCCCATTTTCTGGGGCTCTGTATGAAATTATGTCCAGCTTGCCTTTTTTCTCTGTTTTTCTTCGTTTTGGTCCAATAAACACAAAGGAAATAAGCATGTGTATAACAAAACATGTGTAATTGCATTAATTTTCTGGGAGGAATACTTTATTTTGTAGAACAATTTCAAGGGTGCCAACACTTTCGACCATGACTTACGGGACCAACAAGTACAGTGAAAAGTAAAATGTTTTAAAAATACGACAAAAAAAACTAAAAATCCCATAAAAGTTCAAATCACCACACTTTTCCCCCATTAAAAATAAAGAGAATAATAACAATAAAAACACATATTTGGGATCAACGCATTCAGAAAAGTCTGTTCTATCAAAATATAAAAATAATTAACCTGATCGGTAAACACCGTAAGTAGGAAAAAATTCAAGAAGCCAAAATTATGTTTTTTTAGTCGCTGCAATGCCACAAAAAATGCTATATCAAGCGGTCAAAATGTCATATCTATCCCAAAATGGTATAAATAAACACGCTGCCTCGCCCCGCAAAAAATAAGCCATCACACCACTCCATCGACTGAAAAATTAAAATATGACTGATCTCGGAAAGTGGTGACACAACTCAAAATTGAGATCTTCCTCTGTCACACGCCTTACATGCGGCTGTTGATATTGAATATGGAGTAAGATGAGTTAATTCGGGAATTAATTGAGCCACTGCAAACACCAACAGTGCTTAATTTCTTTTGGTATATCTTTGCTAGCTGGGAGAATTAAATGCTGTGAAGGCAGCAGTACCCCCAAGATCATGATTCCATGGGTGAAAATACAGTGACTTTTCATGTCCTAATAGAAAGTGGCATGAAAAGCAAATGAGGTGACGGAATGTGGTTAAGAAATAATGGACTGGTATCAGTGTCTGTAATTGATCCTGTGTGTATGTAACACATGGAAAAGGTACTCCTTGGGGTATGGAATGTAGTCATTTCTATACAAGTCTGCTAGGTTCCTTTACTCCAAAGGACCTAAACTGTATGAGACCTTCTCAGGGCATTTCACATTGAAAAGGTCCTTCTTGGGTATGGGATGTAGTCAATTAACCTGGACCGGACCTGGCCACAAATGGGGGCAAAAAGGTTCTTCCCAGTGATGGGAAGTAGCTGAATTAGGGTTGGCTACAGTATTTACCATCAATGGTAAGGATTATGTCATTAGAGACTATAGAGTTTAGTTACAACTATTTTTGCGCAAATGTGCTCGAATAAGGCGCTATTTGAGCATGCTCGAGTCCTAACCGAGTATCTTTGGCCTGCTCGCAAAATATGTTTGCATCGCCGCAGCTGCATGTGTCGTGGCTGTCTAACTGTATGGGCGCATGGCAGGGTCCGGAAGGGAAGGAGGGCTATGTAACTTTTGGAGTGCAATTTTGGCTGGAATAGATTGCAGATGCCATGTCGCATTTGAAGAGCCTCTGCAAAACAGCGCAAAACCCCACAAGTGACTCCAATTTGGAAACTGCACGCCTTTATGAATTTATCTAGGAATCTATTGACTATTTTGGTTCCACACATGCTTCACAAAACATTATAACATCGGGATGTGAAAATAAAAATTTTCATTTCTTCAACTAAGATATTGCTTTATCCCTTTTTCCTGTGGTTGGAAACTACTGTTTAGGCACACAGCAAGGCTCGGAAGTGAAGGAGCGCTTTTTAACTTTTGGCAGTCAATTTTGGCTAAAACAGATTGCAGATGCAATGTCGCATTTCAAGAGCTCCTGAAGTGCTAAAACAGCAGAAACTCTCTAAAAGTGACCCCATTTTAGAAACTACATCCCTCAAGGAATTTATTAGTGATGGGTCTTTACCGAATGATCTGGTACAAAGAGCTGGCTACCTGCTGTGAACAATGGCAGCGAGGCACCCTTCTGAGAGCCACTGACAGTCACAGGATGGCTTTAAAGGGGGAAAAATGACAATGTTCAGCAGACGAAACTCCATCCACCTGGCCATATCTCACTATCCACTGCTGCTTCGAACGTGAAACTACCATTGTTTTATAGACAATCACCTTGGCTATCTCATACAGTGGGGAGAAAAAGCATTTAGTCAGCCACCAATTGTGCAAGTTCCCCCACTTAAAAAGATGAGAGAGGCCTGTAATTGACATCATAGGTAGACCTCAACTATGAGAGACAAAATGAGAAAACAAATCCTGAAAATCACATTGTCTGCTTTGGAAAGAAATTTTTTTCAAATTTTGGTGGAAAATAAGTATTTGGTAGTGTTGAGCGAGTATGTTCTGTTAACCCTTTCGCCGAGTATGCTTGGGGCGAGCTCCGAGTATTTATAACTGCTCGGTGATATGGTTGAATCGCTCCAGTGTGCATGATTTGCGACTGTATGACAGTTTTATTACATGGGGGGAATGTCTATTTCTTACACATTCCTCACATGTAATAAAGCTGCCAAACAGTTGCAAATCATGCACACAGGAGCGATTCAAGCATATCACCGAGCAGCTATAAATACTCGGAGCTCGGCCCGAGCGACTCGGACAGAACATACTCGCTCAACACTAGTATTTGGTCAATTACAAACAAGCAAGATTTCTGGCTCTCATAGACCTGTAACTTCTTCTTTAAGAGGCTCCTCTGTCCTCCACTCATTACCTGTAGTACTGGCACCTGTTTGAACTTGTTATCAGTATAAAAGACACCTGTCCGCAACCTCATATAGTCACACTCCAAACTCCACTATGGTGAAGACCAAAGAGCTGTCGAAGGATACCAGAAACAAAATTGTAGCCCTCCACCAGGCTGGGAAGACTGAATCTGCAATAGGCAAGCAGCTTGGTGTGAAGAAATCAACTGTGGGAGCAATAATTAGAAATTGGAAGACATACATGACCACTGATAATCTCCCTCGATCTGGGGCTCCACACAAGATCTCATCCCGTGGGGTCAAAATGATCTCAATAACGGTGAGCAAAAATCCCAGAACCACACGGGGGGACCTAGTGAATGACCTGCAGAGAGCTGGGACCGTTACATAGACTACCATCAGTAACACATTACGCCGCCGGGGACTCAGATCCTGCAGTGCGAGACGTGTCCCCCTGCTTAAGCCATTACATGTCCGGGCCCATCTGAAGTTTGCTAGAGAGCATTTAGATGAACCAGAAGAGTATTGGGAGAATGTGATATGGTCAGATGAAACCAAAATTGATCTGTTTGATAGAACCACAACTCGTCATGTTTGGAGGAGAAAGAATACTGAGTTGCATCCAAAGAACATCATTTCTACTGTGAAGCATGGGGGGTGGCAACATCATGCTCGGGGGCTGCTTCTCTGCCAAGGGACCAGGACGACTGATCCGTGTACATGAAAGAATGAATGGGGCCATGTATCGTGAGATTTTGAGTGCAAACCTCCTTCCATCAGCAAGGGCATTGAAGATGAAACGTGGCTGGGTCTTTCAGCATGACAATCCCATGCACACTGCCAGGGCAATGAAGGAGTGGCTTCGTAAGAAGCATTTCAAGGTCCTAGAGTGGCCTAGCCAGTCTCCAGATCTAAACCCTATAGAAAACCTTTGGAGGGAGTTGAAAGTCAGTGTTTCCCAGCGACAGTCCCAAAACATCATTGCTCTAGAGGAGATCTGCATGGAGAAATGGGCCAACATACCAGCAACAGTGTGTGCCAACTTTGTGAAGACTTATAGAAAACGTTTGACCTCTGTCATTGCCAACAAAGGATTTATAACAAAGTGTTGAGATGAACTTTTGTAGTTGACCAAATACTTATTTTCCACCAAAATTTGAAAAAAAATTCTTTCCAAATCAGACAATGTGATATTTAGGATTTGTTTTCTCATTTTGTCTCTCATAGTTGAGGTCTAACCATGATGTCAATTACAGGCCTCTCTCATCTTTTTAAGTGGGAGAACTTGCACAATTGGTGGCTGACTAAATCCTTTTTTTCCCCACTGTACATAAATTTGACTTGCAACTATTTAGCATATGATTAGTTATGCAGATTCTTATCATGTCACTGCATTGTTACTGTTTTGCTCCTAAAAATCAAAAATTTAATTTTTATTATTTTGTAAATCCACCTTTGGCTTTCAGCACTGGCTGAATCCTTCTGGGCATGCTCTCGATCAGATTCAAACATGTCTCAACTGAAATCTGTTCCCAGTTCTCTTCTACACATTCCCAAAGCTGGTGCATACTGGTCGACTCACTTGGGTATGTATACAGTTTTTTCTTCAAATCTACCCACAAGTGTTCAATTGGGTTGAGGTCTGGGGACTGTGGGGGCCAATTCAGCACCTTTACTTTATTGTCACTGAACCATTTCTTCACAAATCTTGACCTTTGCTTCAGGTTGTTGTCCTGCTGGAACACTATGTCATCCTTTTCATACCCATAGTACTCGAGTGTACCAAGTAACTCATCTTGTAGGATAGCCCAGCATTGAGACCACCATCGATCCTGGTCAACGCTTTTGAAACAACCCCATATCATCAGGCTTCCTCCACCGAACTTGAAAATTCCTTCAATTTCTTGATTTGTTAGCCCCTTTTCCCCTTGCCTCTTCTAGACCCATTTGCACCCATCAGAGCCTAATCTATTGAATTTCATCTTATTGCTCCAAATCACCGTTTCCAATCTTCTACTGTCCATTTTAAGTATTTTTTTGCAAACTCCAGCCAACGCTTCTCATGACGATACTGAAGTCGAAGCTTTATCACTTTTTTTTGAGCCACCATTCCAGACTGGTGTAACATGCATTGCACTGTGCTTGCATGGATGTCTGTGATCTCACTATTATGAAGAATCCTAGCCCCCTTCCACTGTTTGTCATGCCAGAACTGATAGACCTTGTGATGAGCCGACTTGTTGACTTTGATATTTTGCCTGGACGTCCACCTCTTGGCATTTGAATGGATGGACAGATTTCATTTTGTATTCTTCCAACTGTTATGGCACTCACGTGATGCAGTTTGGCAATTATCTTGGCTGAGAGACTGCTATCGATTAGCTAGATGATGCTGTTTCTCTTTTCTTGGGAAATCTTCTTCATGGCTGTTCCTCCATTCGAACCAGTGACCTTTCGCTTGGGAATCAACCTAATAACACACTGAGCTATTAGAGATTGTGAGAACAGATTGTATTTTGTAGTATAAAGGAAGAAAAAGATTTTTCTACCGCCAGGAGCAAAACAGTAACAATGAAGTGGCATGACAAGAATCTGCATAACTTATCATATGCTAAATAGTTGCAAGTCAAATTTATGTATGACATAGCCAAGATGATTGTCTATAAAATGATGGTAGTCTCACATTCGAAGCAGTAGCGGATGTTTAGATATGGAGCCTGAAAGTCAAAAGTTCAAAACATTGTTACCCTTTTGCTCATCACTGTATGTTTGCACCATAAAAGAACCTAACTGTCCATCACTAGAATTTACCTAGGGGTGTGGTGAGAATCTTGACCCCACAGGTGATTCAGAGTTGGCCGTAAAAATGAAAAATTACATTTTTCCCACTATAAGGTTGCTTTACATAGTTGTAAGAAAATAGACTCCATAATTTGTTATTGTAATTTCTCCAGAGTATCTGATAACCCATATGTCATCAGAAACTACTATTTGGGTACACAGAAAGCTTAGAGGGGGAGGATCGCCAGTATGGAGAGGAAATTTTTCTGGAATCGAAGGCAGTTGCCTTCGAGATGCCAAAACAGCAGAACCCTCCCAAAACAGACCCCATTTAACAAACTACACCCTACAATAAATTCATCAAAGTGTATAGGGAGAATATTAATACTACAGGTGGTTCACAGAATTTTATGCCATTGGGCCATGTAGAAAAAAAAATACATTTTTACCACTAACTTTTCACAAGGGGTAATATAAAGAAATTGATCCCACAATTTGTTAGGCAATTTCTCTTGAATGTGACAATACCTCATACATAATTGAAAACTACTGTTTAGGCACCTGGCAAGACTTTGAAATAAAGATCGCTAATTGACATTTTGACTGTGGATTAAGCAGACTGTGGGGCTCAAAAATGATAGGGACATTTGGATTTGGGAGAGCAGATTTTTCTGGATTTTTTGAGGGAAGCAATGTCACTTTTCCAAAGCCTTTGTGCTACTAGTAATGTGGAAACACCTAAATTTCTCATGAGGATGAACTTTTTTTCACAAAAATTTTAATTTAAACCCAAATTTTTCTATTTTCACAAGGGTAACAGGAGAAAATAGACCCCCAAATCTGTTGTGCAATTTCTCCAGTGCACACCAATACCCGATATGTGGGAGAAAACCACTATTTGGGCGCACAGCAGGGCTTGGATGGGAAGGAACGCCTTTTGACTTTTTGAATGCAAAATTTGCTGGAATAATTAAGTGGTGCCATGTCGCATTTGAAGAGCCCCTGATGTGCCTAAACAGTAGAAACCTGCCACATGTGACACTATTTTGGAAACTGGTCCCCTCAAGGAACTTATCTAGATGTGTGGTGGGCACCTTGAACTGCCAAATGCTTCACATAAGTTTATAGCGTAGAGCCGTGAAAATTAAAAAAAATCATATTTTCCCACAAAAAAAGTTCTTTTAGCCCCAATTTTCATTTTCACAAGGGTAATAGGAGAAAATGGACCCCAAAATTTCTTGTGCAATTTCTCCTGAGCACGCAGATACCCCATATTTGGGGGAAAACTATAGTTTGGGCGCATGGCAGGGCTCAGAAAGGAAGGAGTGACGTTTTGGAAAGCAGACATGGATGCAATGGTCTGGGGGTGTCATGCCATGTTTGAAGAGCCCCTGATGTGCCTAAATAGTGGAAACCCCCCACAAGTGACCCCATTTTTGAAACTAGACCCCTAAAAGGAATTTATTTAGATGTGTGGTGAGCCTCTTGAATCCACAGGTGCTTCAGAGAATTTTACAACATGGATCTGTAAAAATGAAAAATATATATTTTTCCCACATAAATGTTTTAGCCCCAACATTTTTCATTTACACAAGGATAATAAAAGAAAATGGATCCCAAAATATGTTGTGCAATTTCTCCTGTGTATGCCAATACCCCATATGTGATCGAAAACTACTTTTGAGGCACAGTACAAAGCTCAGAAGGGAAGAACCATATTGGAGTTCAGATTTTGCTGGACTGGCTTGAGGGTGTCATATCACATTGTCAAGGCTCTTTCCTTGGGTCCTTCCAGCCTAATCTCATCATGGATAAGCTGACATTTATTAGATAGAGTGACTTCACGCTGTTTATCATTTCTGTGCATCTAGGTGATGTGTATACAGAAGGGTAATTGGATTAAGTTTGCATTGTGCACAATAGCCCCATGTCCTCACATGTTTCATACTTCAATACCTTTATATGGATTGTTTCTAGCCTGTTTCATTAACCATATTTTTACCATTTAATCAATTAATTAGTTGTAATCATTGGGAGGGATGGAGCGCTATTTGCCTCCTGGACCACAGGTTTTCCTAGAATAGTATGCGGACTCCATATAAAGAGCCCTTAAGTGCTAGAATAGCACAATTCCCCCTCAAGTAACCCTATTTTGGAAATTATACCCCTTTGGGAATTTATCTACAGGTGTAGTGACTATTTTGATTGCATGGTTCTTTTCCAGAAACAAGCAGCAGTGGGTGTTGCTGAGTGAAAATTGCAAACTGCCATTGTACTGACCAGTACGTTGTAGTGACCAGTACGTTGTAGTATGCAGAAAATAATTGGCACTCAATAACTTCATTCAAGTAAATGGTCTTTTATTGTGAAAAGGAATATCCAGAAAAAATAAGACAAGATATCTGCGGTATCCACCGCTTAGAAGTGTGGCGCCACTCATCTAAGCGGTGGATACCACAGATATTCTGTTAGCGCTGAAGCAGGCAGTCTTCACATTTTCCAGATGACTGATGAAGGTCTGATTAACCAAAATGTCTTATTTCTTCTGGATATTCCTTTTCATAATAAAAGACCATTTATTTGAATGAAGTTATTGAGTGCCAAGTGTTTTCTGCATATTGTCAAGGGATTGGTGTCCTACTTGTGCACCGTATAACCGGAAGTGCCGTGCTTTTCTCCATATCCAGTACATTGTAATGACCAGTACATTGTAGTGACCAGTACGTTGTGTCCAGCTCGTGCTTCTGGAGACACGCACCCGTAAATTAGGCGGGCTGTCATCACTACAGGAATGCCAAACATGTGGACGCTAACTGCGTTTTAGGCACACTGTGGGTCTCAGAAGGGAGGGGACATTTGGATTTGGAAGTGCATAATTTGTTGAATTTGTTTTGGGGGGCAAGGAGCCATTTTGCTTTTTCAGAACCTTTGTGCTACCAGTAACGTTGAGCCCCTATATTTCCGTTAACTAATGACGGACCTGAGTGGAGTCTTGATTTGAAGCTTTTGTGAGGAACATTTTACATAACATTTTGGATCACATTAATTCTGTGCTCTACGCTGAGCACTTACATCGGAGTTTCCATCTAAATCTCAGAGTGACGTGATTCAGATGAAAACTCCGGGGAGGATCCATTCACTATAATGAGGCAGCAGAGTTACTCTGGACTCTGTCTGGCCTCTGTTCAACGGTGTCTTTTCTGAAGTACTCAAAACTGTGGTGGACCGTAATTTTTTGCATGCCTAAAAAGACGGACACCGCCGGATCAAAGGCTAGACGGCGTCTGAGCATGATCTAGCAAGTTTGCTAGCTCTGGTGACCCGGATGTTGTCATGACATCAGTTCACCATGGCAACGATCGGTCCCACTCGATGACGTTGCGGGGGCGCCGATCCAAGGGCAGATGGGCTTCCTCCCTTTGCCTGCTCGCCAAATGTTGTGATCAATATCGATCGCAGCATTTAGTGGGTTAAAGTGTCGGCATAGGTGCAGGCAATCAGCTGACACCCAGCGACGATCTCCCGTTCACAGCCCCCTGTGCACGGGCAATCGCCATAGCATACTATATTGGTCGGAAACTCCTTCCCGACCATGACGTATATATACTGCAAATATCGGGAAGGGGTTTATGCTAAATTCACATTTATCCTGTGCTCTAGACTGAGCACTTACAGTTTCGTTTTGGTTACTATGAAATACTTGATTCATACAAAACCATTTACTATTATGAGACAGTTGGAGTCACTTTAGTATCAGTATAGCCTGTTCTGGTGGTGTCTATGTTTTAGAGGTTGACTACACTTTTGTGCATGCCTATAAAGAGGGGACATAGATGGGAAATAGGCTAAGTGGAATCTAAAGCGATTCCATTGGCCTTGCTACAGTGAATGGTCCTATCGTTGTTTCTGTCCGAATTCTGTTTTTCAAAGATTCAGATAGACTACTCAATGTAAATGCTCAGTACAGGGCGCTTGATAAATGCAAACAGAGCAATAGTCAGATTTTTGGGAAACAGAATGGACAAATAAACAACAGTTTAGGAATTGTTTTAATTCTTTTTTTATACCGTTCAAGGTGCGAAGTGACTTATAAGAAGGCTTTTTTCTATGTGTCAGTATAATTACAGTAATACCAGATTTATATTTTTTTTATATATATTTTGTTACTTTTACACAATAAAAACTTTTTTTGCATTGTCATGTTTTTTACTTTTTCAACAACTATTAGGGCTTGGTTTTTGTTGGATAAGTTAAAGTGATTTGCATCATTTTGATGTGCATAGTATTATTTGATCGCCTTCTATTCAAATTTTTGGGAGACAAAATGAATAAAACAGCAGTTCAAGAATTGTTTTTATTAAAAAAAAAAAAATACTCAGTTCACTGTGCGATATAAGTGATAAGACAGCTGTATGCTTCAGGTTAGTACAATTACAGTGATATCAGATGAAGGGCACATGCACACGACATCATTTAGACAACAGCGCAGACGCCAAAGCTGGTTCCGAAAAATGCCTGTCGTTTTGCTGTCGTTCACCAGCAGCTTTCACTCTATACTATTAAAGGGAACCTATCACATGAAAATGTAGTCCAGGCATTATGGGCTCCCTCACACAAGTGTATAAATCGAATGAATGCAATCCGATAAAAAAAGGTGTTGCACTTGACTAATGTAATTCAATGAGGCAGTGCAAATTTGCGTATTTTTTCTCAGCTATATTCAGGGTGAGGAAAAAAAATTGCAGCATGCTGCGAGTAGACGCGTACATGGGACGAGACTTGCCAATGCAAGTCTATGGGTGAGAGAAAAAAATCGGACTGCACACGGACCATCCGAATGACGTGCAATTCATACGCAGATTCTCAAAAAAAGCCAGGAAATGGCATCAGTCAAGAACAGAAAGTTGGGCTATAGGATTGTCCTGGCAACCTATAAAAAAAGGAGAAAAACAAGCCTCCATGGAGATCAGAACCATGGCAAGACATTTCAACGTCAAGATGCTGATTGTCTTGGTCCAAGAAAGGCCAGAATTATTGGACACTCAGGACCCTGGGTACATGGACCACGCATGCAGGGATGCCTCATGAACACACATATCGCGGCAGATGTACCCCTGTTTTGACGACAGCACATGAGACGTGCAACAGTCAATAAGTAAGTATGGGTTAACTGTAACCGCTAATATGTCCCCATATACCAGGTCGGCCATTTATATGGATACACCTAAATTAAATGGGAATGGTTGGTGTAGCAGCATCTGAAACCACGGATACTGGAAGCCTGTGCTAGCATTTCTTCTGCGGTGTTGCTATCAGTGTGTCAAGAGTGGGAGAAGAGAGTTGCATTGACAATCCAACACAATGGGCAGCACTTTGAACATGTTTTATAAGTGGTCATAAACTTGTAAATAACTCATGAAAGAAGAAAGTTACGTTAAAACCAAGCACACCATTGTATTTCTTCTGAAATAAATTCTCAATAGGTTTGATGTGTCACATGACCCTCTTCCCATTGAAAAAAATAAAGTTAGATCCAAAATGGCCGACTTCAAAATGGCCACCATGGTCACCACCCATCTGGAAAAGTTTTCCCCCTCCCATATACTAATGTGCCACAAACAGGAAGTTGATATCACCAACCATTCCCATTTAATTTATGTGTATCCATATAAATGGCCCACCCTGTACATGTTATTTAGTATCAGAAACATGTTTTAAGTTAGGAAAACATCCTATTCCAACATAACATTCTGTGCACAAACAATATTTTAAACATATATCATGGGCCCTCCCACATGGTGTATATGCACACTTCACACACCTCCACACTGCCACCATTTCCTACACACAGGTACATACACACGTGGTCAAAATTGTTGGTACCCCTCGTTTAATGAAAGAAAAACCCACAATGGTCAAAGAAATAACTTGAATCTGACAAAAGTAATAATAAATTAAAAATCTATGAAAATGAACAAATGAAAGTCAGTCATTGCTTTTCAACCCTGCTTCCACAGAATTTAAAAAAAAATTAAACTTATGAAATAGGTTTTGTATTCTAGGGATTCTAGTAGTGGACTAGAATTACCTTGGAGTTTCTTCGTGGATTGTTGCTGTGCTTTCTCCTGTGTCATCTTGGAGCTAAGTGTATTCCCCTGTGTGTTCTTTAGTTTTTAGTGGGGCTGACTTAGTGCTCACCCCTCCCACTCCCTTCCTAGGGTCTAGACTTAGGGTCTGCTAGAGCTAGGTATCCTGTTCGACGATAGGTGCAGAACCTATTTAGGGTCGATAGGGGAGTCAGGGCTTGTCGGTAGTTCTGTTTAGGGGTCTCTACTCTCCCCTTCCCTAGATTTAGGGCTCCCTCCCCTTTTCCCGTCGTTAAATGTTGGGTTCTCCCCATTCCTAGAGTGACAATCGCCTCCATATGCCTGAGCCAAAAGAGCAACAGGCACCAGCCCTACCACTGATATAGAAGGGTTAATATTTTTCTGCTCAGCTCTATATTTCTCTACATTTCTGTCTGTTATCTGTTTTATACTTTGTTTCGAATTATCCAGCCTCATAGTCTCGCAGTCAAGGATTTTATGCTTCTTATCTGATATGCAATATTCTGCTGACTTCTGCAAAAACATGTTATGGGGACAGGGTGAATAAAGTCATCATGACCTTGACAACGGGGGAGCTACACGGGCTACATTGAGTTGCATTGCTTGTAAATGGTATAAGAGATAGTATTCTTTGTGTGAATAAACAGAAATTGATTTTCTCACGACCTGTGTGCAATACTTTCTCCAAGCGCTCGTGATATTGGGGGGCCTAATCTTTTCATTTGGCCTCACTGGTGATCCGGCATATCTGACTTTGAGTCAGAACAATATCAGCTACAACACCACCACCCCATCACTCCCACCAAGTATCACCACCAGAAGTGCCAGGGCAGCAGCTTCTTGAAGTAGCACACTATGGCAACCGGAATGCAGCAACTCAGGCTAGTGGTAATTTCCTAGCACTGCTACCCATGGATACAGTGCGGGACAAAGCGAAACCCTGGTGGAGATGCCAATTTGGCACTAGAGGGCGATTCCATGAGCCCCAACAGCCTATTAGTTCATTCTTGATGCATGCTTCCTGTTAAGGGGACGGTTGCAAACAACTTTATTAATAATGGAAAGCAACCGAACCCGGGGTCCGCGATGCAGCCTAGAATACTGCGGCCGAACACCTTCCGGGTAAGAAGGTAAAACAACCAACTAATATATAAATCCCTCCAGTGTTACTGCTCACCGAGACGGGAAAAGGGATTCGCACTATCTCTGTTAACTGCACGAGAGATGTGCGACAAATAACGTAGCCGTAGCCCTGTTAACTGCACAGAGGCTACGCAGCAGACGCTAAGAAGCGTGTGTGACTCACGCCGGCATATACGTGCTCCCAGCCGGTGTGCGACCAGACTGCGGAGTCACTCTCCACGTGACTAACAGGCGGTGCCAGGAATACGGAGTGCGCAGTCTGCTCGGGGTGTATAGCGACCCCCTTGTCAGAGCCAGACTGTCAAATGGAACTAACTGCCTCCCTCCAGCTAAGACTGCCTATCCCCAGCTAAACCTGCCTGTTCGAAGCTAGAGCAGCAAGAGAGCACGTGGAGCTCAAACAGACAAGCGTCCACACATGAACACAACCTTAGCTCAATGATCAGAGCGCGCCGCCATGCTTGTGGGCGGCCTATTTAAAGACTAAGCCCTGCCCACTGACGTCACCCGTGGCCAATCAGGCGGTGCCAGGTCACCGGATCAGCTGACACCAAAGCACCAATCACGGTCCGCCATGTCACGGGCATGCTCAGTGCAGTGCATCCTGGACTTAGGCTGTAGCAACCCTTGTTCCCCTCCACAACCTATGCTTAACACTACTAGGAACAAGGACTCAAGAGACAGCCTGTACTTCTCGTGCACTGGCTAGACATTGGGACCGACGGCAATGCTAAGCAGCATCTGCCCCAGCTGGACCAGAATGGGAGACCACATATGATTCTGACCCAATTTCAGGTCCAGCAACTGCCTAACACCTCCACCACCTCATCCTTTCTATCAGCCGCCATCCTAACATCATTCTACACCCAATCCTGCCTCTCAGTGTCCATCCTCATCCACTCATCACAACCTGTAATGAGTATGTTTAATTTTGTGATGAGACCGATGTGGATCCCCTTTTTTGTTTTGGTTTGTGTAGAAGTTGGTTACAGCCATACGACTTTTACCTCATTTGTTTTTTGGAAACAAAATAAATCCAACTGTAAGGCTGCGTGCCCACTATGCGCTTTTTAAGCGTTTCCGCAGCGGCAATTCAGCCGGTTGCATGGATTTATATAGTGTGACAAAGTTGTCAAGCACTTTTCCAAGTGATGCTAAAATCGCTTGGAAAAGCACTTGACAACCCGCATGCGAAATCGCATGTTCAAAATGCTTCACTTACGCTTCTACCTGGCAGAAAAAACACATGTAAAATCCGCATGCGTTTTTTTCTGCCAGGGAGATGCAGAAACGCTCAGGAAAAATCGGCAGCATTTCTGCATCGTGGGCACTTAGCCTAACTGTAGTCTCCCTGATTTTTTAATTTCGGGAGAAATTATATTCTCTTAATGATCAAAGCTTTACAAAAACAAACACTTTGCACAAATACTAACATGTTTAGAAGGCAACAAAACAAAAAAATTAAGGGCAAGCAACATAGGAGTCTTGCCAGGGAGTACTTCCCTCTGGTGTCAAAAAATATGTTGCAAACGTGCTAAACTTTAATGGCTAAAGGCTCCCGCCGTGTAGTTGGAACAGGTGGAACTGATCCCGGGATTGGGTCCGTGCTTTCCATCATGACACACATCTTCTAGACACTCATGGATCCTGGTGTAGTAGGATCACACATGCCTTAATGAGAAAATTCATATTTTGTTCACTTAATTGGAGGGTTGACATAAAAACTCTCAATTTAGCGCACAAAATGTCAAAGTCACATTCCACCACCTCCATGCACGTGACAAGGGTTAGTTAAATACACGGTGATGGTGGTCCAGACCTCGTAGTGGAAAGGGCCTCAGAACTTGTCTGGTTAATTGGAAGGCATCATCCCCAACCACAACATAAGGAGCAGGATTGGCAGAAGAATCAGGTATGAGCCGTGGGGGTAGGACACCCAAGTCCTTGTTCCGAAAACGACGACCCCTTATGGAAGAATTGAAGATTCTTGAATCTCCAGCTCTTCCATAGGCCCCAATATCAACAATTGCAAACCTGCATGCACTGTCAACCAAGACCACAAGCACAACAGAAAAGTAAAGTTTGTAATTGAAATATTGAGACCCTGAGTTCGGCGGCTTCTTGACGTGGATGCGTTTCCCAGCCAGTGACCCTATGCAGCTTTGGAACTGTCATCTTTCCATAAATGGCTCAGAGCTTAGCAGTCCATAGCAAAATAAACTAACAGAACCCACAGCAAGCTGTACCTTCCAAGGACTGACACAGAACCAAACCCAACTTCTGCTCTTTATTTGATCAAAGGTACACTCACATACCTCCCCTTGATGAGCTCATCTGGGGGCTGCTTGTGGGATGTGCTCGGCCCTTCAGAATTTCAAATTTGTTGATAATTTGTCCAATAGGGGCGGTGTATAGAGAGAAGAGGAGGGGGCCTAGAACTGAACCTTGAGAAACCCCGATAGTAAGAGGAAGATTAGAGGAGTAAGAGATGGCAAAAGATACAGTGAAGGAATGAAGGAGCAGTCACATAAGTAGGAGGAGAACCAAGAGTCAACTGTGTTTTTGAGGCCAATAGAGCAGAGCATACTGAAGAGGAGATGGTGATCCAGTGTCAAATGCAGAAGAGTTCCACGAGAATGACCAGAGGGTAGTGGCCATTAGATTTTGCTGTTAGTAGGTCGTTAGAGACTTTAGTAAGGGCAGTATTAGTAAACTGTAAAGAGCAGAAACCAGATTGTAAAGGGTCAAGAAGAGAGTGATGATGGTACCTTGATGGCTAAGATCTATAGAAAAGCAACTGCAACAAACAGACTATTTTGATGGGAGAGTTATCATTCCACTGCTTTAAAGACGGGTATCACAAATAGGCAATTCTTATGTCTTAGAAGAAATTGTTCATCTTTTGGAGCCTTTATGTTGAAGGTGGGGCAATTGTGCGGCAGGTTTCTGAGACATGGATACCCAGAAGATGCTTGAGAACCTTATTTGAACAAGCAACAGCAAGATTAAAACAGAATTACTGGTACCACAAGTAAATGAGGATAAGGATTGGCAGCTCCGAATAATTGGTACCTTGGATAACAGATAAAAAGATTAAGGTTAAGCAATTATTTTAAGATGGGGATCTGCACAATAAGGTTCTGCATAAAGAAGCCTGGTGGATTTCTCTCTTGAATAATATTAAGCCACTGGGCCTCAATGATGCAATATCCTTTGTACCATTTATTGAATAAGGTGGCATTTTACACCATACTTGGATTGTCAGGCTATGTGCCCACGTAGCAGATTTGATGCAGAGCATTTTTGCCTCTCTCTGGCAGAAAAAAACGCATGCAGATTTACATGCGTTTTTTTCTGCCACAGAGAAGCGTTTTTTCAGCGTTTTTACATGCGTTTTCGCATACGTTTTTTCAAGCACTTTTCCAAGCGATTTTGAGCATCACTTGTAAAAGTGCTTGACAAGTTGATCACACAATATAAATCCATGCAACCGGCATGGATTTATAATGTGTGAACAACTTAGATGCTTTAAATGCAGCATCTATAGTAAAAAATAGAATTAAAACGCTAAAAATAAAAAAAACCTCCGGCGGCCCCCGGTCTGCTCTCCGGTCTCCTCCGGTCTGCTCCCGACCGCATCTTCTCTCTTCAGCGTCCCACAGTGTTCTGTCAGGACCTGCGGTGACGTCATTTAGTCAGCTGATGGTCACTCGTCCATCACCTGACTGCCGACGTCAGCGGTCGCGTGACCATCAGCTGACTAAATGACGTCACCGCAGATCCTGAAGGTACACTGCGGGACGCTGAAGAGAGAAGACGCGGCCAGGAGCAGACAGGAGGAGACCGGAGAGCAGACCGGGGGCCGCCGGAGAGGTGAATATACAGGTTTTGTTTATTTTTAACTTTTTTATTTCTTTTTTTCACCGCGTGGTAGCCGGGATGAAGAGGAGTTGTAGTCTCATCTTCATCCCAGGTACCACATGCACCGCGATTACGCTGCAGCGTAATCGCGGTAGAAATGGTCATGCTGCATTTTGCACAGCAATGCGAATTCGGCACGCAAATTAGCGCATCATGTGCACAGCACATCCGAATTCACATTGCTTTGCATGGCAGACTGTTTTACAAGCGTTTTCACGGCCGTAAAAACGCCGCAAAAATGCTACAAAAATGCTACGTGGGCACATAGCCTCATAGTGTGGATCCTTATTGTTCCTTTTATTGGGGATAGCAGGATGTGTTAAGTAGCTTTGACTAGGATTGGTTATCTCTATTATATTAGACCCCATGTTAAAACTGCATTTATGGGGGTTATAATGACACTGGTTAATTGATTTGTGTGGATACATGAATTATAGATAATAGCATTTGTAGTCCATTATTAATAGTCTACGATTTGTTGGGGCACTTCAATTGGCTAGGTGTTCAATTTCTGAACAATAGTTCTTTATAAAGTTAGTGTTAGCTTTCTGTCACTGTTGATGTTAATGTTTGGAGTGACCGAGAATACTTGGTAGGTTATTGGTTAAGAATCATAGAATGTAAGAGTTGGAAGGGACCTCCAGGGTCATCGTGTCCAACCCCCTGCTCAATGCAGGATTCACTAAACCATCTCAGACAGCTCTCTGTCCAACCTCTATTTGAAGACTTCCATTGAAGAACTCGCCACCTCTCATGGCAGCTGGTTCCACTCATTGATCACCCTCACTGTCAAAAAGTTTTTTCTAATATCTAATCTGTATCTTCTCCCTTTCAGTTTCATTCTATTGCTTCTCGTGTTTCCCTGTGCACATGAAAATAAGGATGATCCCTCTACACTAGGACAACCCTTCAGCTTCAGATATTTGTAGACGGCTATTAAGTGTCCTCTTAGCCTCCTTTTTTGCAAGCTAAACATTCCCAGATCTTTTAACCGTTCCTTGTAGGACATACTTTGCAGTCCGCTACCCATCCTGGTAGCTCTTCTCTGAACTTGCTCCAGTTTTTCGAAGTCTTTTTTTAAAATGTGGTGCCCAGAACTGGACACAGTATTTCAGATGAGGCCTGACCAAGGAGCAGGGGGGAATAATTACTTCACATGATCTAGACTCTATGCTTCTCTTAATACATCTCAGAACTGTGTTTGCCTTTTTTTGCTGCTGTATCACACTGTTGACTCATAAGCAGTCTGTGATTTATTAGTATACCCAAGTCTTTTTCACACATGCTGTTGGTTAGTTTTATTCCTCCCATTCTGTAGATGTAATTTTCGTTTTTCTTGCCCAGATGTAGAATCTTGCATTTCTCCCTGTTAAATACTATTCTATTAGTCGCTGCCCTTTGATCAAGCTTATCTACATCCTTCTAAAGTCACAATGAGCCAAGCTCAATGAGACTTTAGATTAGGAGATACCATATTTGTGAATTTGATTCTGGATGGTTGTGATGTCACAAAAGGGTTGCAACTAGTGATGAGCGAGCATGCACGACACTGCTCGGTACTCGCCCGAGCATCACGCTACTCGGGATGTTCGGCGAGCACCGAGCAGTTCCGGGTTACTCGGGCGGGAGCTCGGGTCTCTGCCCTGCATGTATAGAGCTCTTTACAGAGCCAATGAACATGCAGGGATTGCCAGCCAGTCACTGTAATGCCGCAGCCATGTTGTTTGTGGGCATTACAGTGATTGGCTGGCCGCACAGCATCACCTAGAGTATTTAAAACTGGGCGCCGCCATCTTGGACACAGTCTCTCCGGATCAGACAGTGTAGGGACAGCGCTGCTGATTTAGGGAGAGATATATCCTGCAAAATAGTTAGTGTAGGGTCTGTAAAGGCTGTCAGATCAAACAAACAGTCCTTCTCAGGACTAATATCCATCCCAGATTTCAGGCAAGTAGGCAGGCAGGCTGTCTTAGGAGATAGGAGATGCAGCGGTTATACGAGCAAACGCTGCATTACAGTCCTGTGTGCTCCTGTTGCTGAAATTGCTGGACTTAGCTCCAGGTCTCGGGGGCCAGGAAAAATCTTTTTTTTTTCATCTAAATATTCTTTTTTTCTTCCTCCTTCACACTGTACAAATACCCGTCTTATTAACCTATTGGTGCCCCCACCCCCACCCCCACCCCAAAAAAAAGTGTGTCTCTGATTTTTCTAACACAAATATATCTGTTGAAAATAGTCTGGTGTAGGTCAGAGAAATAGAAGTGTGGCTTTGCAGTTCCATGGGCCATTTGTATCTAAAAAAACAGTTTGAGTGTGTCGCTCACTGTTCAGCCACAAATATATATATTTAAAAAAGTCTGGTATATACCAGTAAATTATAACTGTGGTTTTGCTGTTCCACGGTAAAAAATCTCTATTATCCTGTTTTTGGCATTTTTTTGCCGTAAAAAAAAAATAACAGTGTCTCCCTGATTTTTTAGACACAAATATATCTGTTGAAAATAGTCTGGTGTAGGCCAGAGAGACAGAAGTGTGCTTTTGCTGTTCCACGGTAAAAAATCTCTATTATCTTGCTTTTGTCATTTTTTGCCGTAAAAAAAATAATAATAGTGTCTCCTGATTGTTCAGACACAAATATATCTATTGAAAATAGTCTGGTGTAGGCCCAAGAAATACAAGTGTTTTTTTGCAGTTCCACGGTTCAAACCTCTGTATTATCCACTTTTGGGCCATTTGTATCTAAAAAAAAACAGTTTGAGTTTGTCGCTCACTGTTCAGCTGCAAATATATATATTTAAAAAAGTCTGGTATACACCAGTAAATTATAACTGTGGTTTTGCTGTTCCACGGTAAAAAATCTCTATTATCCTGCTTTTGGTATTTTTTGCCGTAAAAAATAAATAATAGTGTCTCCTGACTAGTGTTGAGCCACCCCCGTAGTGATCGAGTTCGGTTCGGTTCGTCGAACACCCGTGTGTTCGCCGAACTGTTCGTCGAACTGTTCGTCGAACACCTTCGAACACCGTTAAAACCAATGGCAGGCAAACAAAAACACATAGAAACACATAGAAAACACCTTCAAAGGTGTCCAAAAGCTGACAAACTGCTCAGAAGACACAACTAACACATGGAAAAGTGACAAGTACATATAGTCATGCGAAAAGAAAAGAGGTGGAGGAGTAAAAGGAGGGGGAGACACAGATATAGGCATGTCATGCCCTTCTAAAATCCAAAAAGTGAGAAGCCGACACGTTCAGTCCGCTCCTGCCCGTGCCACCTCCGTGTCGCCGGGTTTGTGCCAAAGCCGCGGTGAACCCTGACGGCCAGCCCCCCTCTCCCAATACTGGTGCCTGTCCGCTGGTGGGTCGAGCGAGCCCCCCTGTGGTGGAGGCAGCTCTAAGCTTTTTAATTTAAATTGTCTCTCTAATTTGAATGAATACACTTTAAATCCATTTACAAGGATCTATTGGAGGGCAAGTCTCATGCCAGCAGCCACGTAATTCCAGCTCCAGTAGCGTCCACTAAAGCTGCTGCAGTTAAAAAGCTTTTATAAGGATCGAGCTCGGCTGTCCACCGCAAGGCATCCTACTGCCAGTCCCAGCCCCTATGCTTTCGGGTGACTCCAGATGCTCTTCACTGAGTATCCCGTGGTCCCGAAGCATTTCCTTTGAAAAAATTAAGTGTCCAAACTACAGGTGGTGTAGCTTGCTTAACAGCCGGGATAATCCGCTGACTAGCAGACACTGCTACTAGGCACAAAGTATTTCCTGGGCTAGATGCAGTTAAAAATTTGTAATTAGATACTCTCGTTGGATGCTGAGAAAGCATTCCATAGAGTCTCCTGGCACGCCATATATGATTCTCTTAAAAAGCTTGGGGTAGGGGTCTAGGGGACCCTTTTTTAGCCAAAATCACGGCCCTGTATCACAATACGTCACCTAGGCTGAAGATAAATGGAACTGTAGCACCCTGAGGGCTCGGTTGCTACAGAGGTATTGCACCTCACCCAGAGGTGTGATATCTCACTCTCAGGTAAGGATGGAGTGTGGATCAGGACCCGACACCTGCATGCATTACACCTCATTGCCGTGGGGCAGGGCGACCAATATGCCTCTGAGATGGGCACGACAGTCCCTGTCCCTGGCTGGAGTGGGGGGAGGGAACACTGAGGAAGGGGAACCCTGTAGTGCAGGAGCAGGGAGGAAGCAGTTCCTGGGTGCATTGAGAAGGGAGTATAAAAGGTGGGCACCATCTTAGTTCAGTGCAGAGAAGTCTGAGCAGAAGTGGCAGGGAGCAGGGGCTCTGCATGAGCTCTGCTCCGGAGGCGGGCCTAGTAACAGAGGCCCAGGCCTGGAAGAGGGAGAAGGAAGGAAGAGGAGCGGAGAAGGCTCCAGGAACGAGGAATGAAGGGATCCCAGGGGTGCGGACGGGCGAGTCGCCACCGCACGCCCGAATCCACCTGCGTGGAGGGGTCAGGCCAAAGGGGGAGACCGGTCCCCGAGACTAGTGGAGGCAGGAAACGACCCTCAGCTAGAAACCGGAGGCTGTGACATTTTATGTGGCGCAGCCCCTCGCTACACCCGCTAGGAAGGCACCACATAGGGTCAGGGAAACTGGCGCCAAGTTTACCAAGAGGAGGCCCGAGGCAGCCGGACAGAAGGGTTGGTAAGAAAGGCCAGACAAAGGACACACAAAGGGGGTCCTGTGAAGCGCTCCAAAGTTATCTGGGAGTTGTCTGAGCCCCTCACCTGGTGAGCACAGTACGACGTGGGTAGCCGTTACCTGCAGACGTGGTCTGGATAATAAGAACTGTGAGTAAAGGCCCTGGACTGCATCACTGACTCCGTGTCGTTACTGCTGCTGCTGCCCTGCACCATCACCCCCATCCTCCGCATACACTGCCCTGATGCTATACTCCTCCCGTGGGGAGTTATGCTACGCTCTGCTGCACCCACAACACCAGCCCTGCAGCGGCGGTTCACTCTGACCGCAATCCACGGGTGGCGTAGTCGGACATTTAAACATCAAAACCACATAAATAGTTCCGCCACTGGTTTGACCACCCTGAGCCACGGAACCGGGTCGCCGTCACGAAGACTACAACCACCAGCATCCACCAAAAAGGGTCCGGCTCCGGGTGTCCCAAGGCCCAGGGGGTGCATCAGAACATTTTCATCACCTTTCACAATCACCAATGGGACAAGGCAGGGATGTCCTCTGTCCCCTCTCTTATACATCCTAGTGACGGAGCACCTGCTCTCATCAATTCGCCATAACCCCAATATTAGGTGGATTGAGGTGGGAGGCACCGAGTACAAGTGCTCTCTATTTGCTGATGATGTCCTAGTATATATCACTCAATCACATATATCCATCCATGCTGTTATGGCTGAAATAGATCACTTTGTTACATGGTCAAATTTTAAAATCAATGCAGCGAAGTCTGAGGCCCTCAATGTCTCCCTCCCCAAATCCATATAGGATTCCATCCAGTCCAACTTTCCCTTTGCCTGGCCCTCACAGGGTATCAAATACTTAGGAATTCCTATTCATAGAGACCTCTCCCATCTATGTTATCTTAATTTTGGGCCCTTTATTGAACAACTCCATACAGACCACGGTTGGCAAGTTAGAACTGTAAGATTCACTACGTGAACCACTGGTGTTTTGTGGAAAAGCACATGTACACTGTGTTCCAAATTATTATGCAAAAAGTGTTTAGGAGTGATAAGGGAAGAATTTGTTTGTTTGTCAGTTAAACTCATTGATGGTGATGTGTGTCAGGGCTCTTTATATCACTGTAAGCAATTGCAGACACCTGTGCTAATTAGTTTGGCAGGTGTGTCCAATGAAAGGCAAGACTACTTAAGAAGGCTGTCTCACATTATTAAGCAGCCTACATTTTCTGCCAAAATGGGAAAGAAAAAGGATGTGTCGGCTGCTGAGAAGCAACAAATTGTGGAGTGTTTAGGTCAAGGCATGACTACAATCAATATTGTGCGATGATCAGGATGAAGTGTCTTGGCAACCAAGAAGTATGTAGCTGATTCACAGTACACACGTGTGCGTGCTGATAAGGGCAAATTGAGGACTCTTTCCTACAGGCAATTACATTAGGTTAAAAGAGCAGCGGCAAAAAAGCCTTGTCATAGCAGCAGACAAGTTTTTGAAGCTGCTGGTGCCTCCAACGTCCCCCGAACAACAAGATGCAGGGTCCTTCAGAGGTTTGCAGCTGTGCATATGCCATCCTGTCGACCTCCTCTATCCACTTCACACAAGCAGAAACGGCTCCAGTGGGCTAAACATTACATGAAGACTGATTTCAAAACTGTTTTGTTCACGGATGAGTGCCGTGCAGCGCTCGATGGTCCAGATGGATGAAGTGGAGGATGGCTGGTTGATGGACACCCCACGCAAACACGGCTACAGCGCCAACAAGGAGGAGGTGGAGTAATGTTTTGGGCTGGAATCATGGGGAGAGAGATTGTCGGCCCCTTTAGGATCCCTGAAGGCGCTAAAGATGAACTCCATAATGTATGTGGATTTTCTCAAACAGCACTTCCTGCCATGGTTCAAGAAGAAGAACCGTGTATTTCACAGCAAGATCATTTTTTTGCATGATAATGCACCATCTCATGCTGCACATAAAACATCTGCATCTCTGGCTGATATGGGCATAAAAGGGGACAAACTTATGGTGTGACCCCCATGCTCCCCTGACCTCTACCCAATTCAGAACCTCTGGAGCATCATCAAAAGGAGTGTCTATGATGGCGGGAGGCAGTTCACATCTAAGCAACAGCTCTGGGAGGGTATTCTGTCCTCATGCAAAACAATTGAAGCAGAAACCATCCAAAACCTGACAAATTCAATGGACGAGAGAGTTCAGAAGCTCCTTTTGAACAAGGGGTCCTATGTGAAAATGTAACATCACCTAGAATAAAGTTTTGAGTTGAAAACTGTTTGATTTCAGTTTCTAATAACCTGCTAATGCTTATAATTTCAAAAATGACCATTTTTTTGGTCTTTATTAAAATGAAAAGGTTGATCGAAAAGTTTGGGGGATCTAAGAGTGTGGCAACCCAGTAGTCATGATTACTTCGAATTCTGACAATATGAGGGTCATGTTGCAGGTACTGCAGCAAGAAGGCACTTATGTGTCTTGCGCATCTCGGAGCCCCAAAATTATTTTCCGGGCTAGATGCAGCTAAAAATTATTATTAATTTTAAATCTGGTGGAGCTTAGTATAGATGGCCTAATAGGATCAGTGCTGCACACTGCTACAAAGCCCAAATTATTTTCCAGCCAAGATACAGATAAACATGATTAGTAATTTTAAATCTGGTGGAGCTTATTATAGATGGCCTAATAGAATCAGTGCTGCACACTGCTACAAAGCCCAAATTATTTTCCAGCCAAGATACAGATAAACATGATTAGTCATTTGAAAGCTTAAAACGGTTGGTAGGGTGATTTTAACCAATCATCAAGCTTTTACTCTCCCCAGGATGACACAGGGGTAGAAAAGTCGTTTCGGATCCATGATTTGTTCATCTTTATGAACGTGAGTCTGTCTACATTATCAGTGGAGAGCCGCGTGCGCTTATCTGTCAGCACACCACCAGCAGCGCTGAACACACGTTCAGACAGAACGCTGGCTGCGGGGCATGACAAGATCTCCAAGGCGTAAGTGGCTAGCTCCGGCCATTTATCCAGATTGGAAGCCCAAAAAGAGCAAGGGTCCAGTGACACAGTCATGGCTTCAATGTTTACTTGGAGATACTCCTGTACCATCGTCTCTAGGCGTTGACTATGTGTCAGACTTCTTGTCTCCTGTGGCCTTGCAAAGGATGGGCTAAAAAAGTGGTGAAATGATTCCGCAAAATTGATGTTACCAGCAGATACTGTGGTTCTGTTACGGTTTGAGTGCTGAACACTTGACGGTCCCACGGTTGGCAAGTTGGAACTGTGAGATTCACTACGTGCACCACTGGTGTTTTGTGGAAAAGCACATGTAAGATTCTGCAACAGTCTCTGCTGATACTCCTGCATGCGTGCATCCCTTTCTATGGCAGGAATAATTTCGGCAAATTTACTTTTGTACCGGGGATCTAACAGTGTGGCAACCCAGTAGTCAGGATTATTTCTAATTCTCACAATTCGAGGGTCATGTTGCAGGTAGTGCAGCAAGAAGGCACTCATGTGTGTTGCGCAACCAGGAGCACCAAGTCCCTGTTGTGTTGGTGGCGAGGTAACAATCATGCTTCCTTCCTCTGTCCTCTCCCCCCAACCTCGCACAACAGAAATGTGATCAAGGTCTCCCTCATCTGATGAGTCTTCCATCAGTTCGTCCTCCACTTCTTCCTGGGCTCCTGCACCTTCCTCACTAGTTTGGCTGCTACCATGCGCCTGGTAAAACCATCTCCCCCACCCTCACATGCCTGCCGCCTTGGTGCTGCCGACCGTCTGGACCTTTCAGATGTTAGCCCTTCCGCATACAACTCCTCCTCCTCTACTTCCTCCACCTCCTCTTGTGCCACCACCTGACTCCGAATTCTGTTTAACATGTGCTCCAGCATGTAAATCACCGGAATAGTCATGCTGATAATGGCATCGTCAGCACTAAACATCTTCGTCGCCATTTCAAAACTGTGCAGAAGGGTGCATAGGTCCCTGATCTGAGACCACTCCTCCAGCGTGATTTGCCCCACCTCTGGATCTCGTTGGCCCAGGCTATACATCAGAACGTATTGCACCAGGGCTTGTCGGTGCTGCCACAGTAGCTGCAACATGTGCAGAGTTGAATTCCACCGGGTAGGCACATCGCATTTTAGCCGGTGAAGTGGCAGGCCCAACGACTTCTGTAGAGATGTAAGTCGCTGAGCTGCAGGATGCGAACGGCGGAAGTGAGCACACAGCGACCGTGCCCTCTGCAGAAGGCCATCTAGTCTGGGATAGTGGGCTAAAAATTGCTGGACAACCAGGTTCAACACGTGAGCCATACAAGGCACGTGTGTGACATTGCCCCGGCGAAGGGCCGCACCCAGGTTTGCAGCATTGTCGCACACGGCCTTCCCTGGTTTCAGGTCCAGTGGAGACATCCATTCATGAAATTGGTTCTCCAGAGCTGACCACAACTCCTCAGCTGTGTGACTCACATTTCCCAGACATTTCAAAGTAAAAACCGCCTGATGACGTTGAGCCCTACTGCCAGCATAGTAAGGAGGTGTGCAGGATCCCTTCTGCGCAGTTAGAAAGCTTGTGGCATGACCAGACAGGCTTTGGGTGCAGGTGGAAGACCGAGAGGAGGTTGAGGAGGCAGAAGCAGTGGAGGAACTTTGACATAAAGAGGATTGACGCACAACTCGTGGGGACGGCAAGACTTGGACAGCAGCCCCTTGTCCTGCTGTCACCATAGTTACCCAGTGCCCAGTCAGCGACATGTAACGCCCCTGTCCATGCCTACTCGTCCAAGTGTCTGTGGTGAAATGCACCCTGTCACACACAGAGTTTCTCAAAGAAGCGGTGATGTTGTGTGCGACATGCTGGTGGAGCGCAGGCACACCTTTCTTTGAGAAGTAGTGCCGACTGGGCATCTGGTACTGGGGCACTGCGACGGACATAAGGTCTCGAAAATCCTCTGTGTCCACCAGGCGGAAAGGCAGCATTTCTGTAGCCAAGAGCTTGCAGATGGTGAAATTCAACCTCTTAGTTTTCCCATGGCTAGGAGGAAATGGTCTTTTACTTGTCCACATCTGAGGGACCGAGGGCTGGCTATTGTGCTTAGACGGGGTTGATAAGGGTGTCCCCGGCAAACTGCCGGTCTGTGAGGAAGATGCAGGCGGACATGTTAGGTTGCCTTGATCCAAAGGTGGTGCTATCGATGTCGGACAGCGCTCAACACCAGCTGGTGTTACCACCTCCAAAGAAAATGATGACCTGCCAATCACGCTGGCTGTTGCGGGTAAAGAGGTGGCAGGTCTGCACCCCAAAACAGGTGTGACTGCTGTCCCCCCAGTCACAGAGGATGAAGAGGCCGCGGATGCACAAGATATGGCAGACGGTGGTTGGCCCGGCCGGCTAGGCCGCATTGTAGCACACTGAGCTTCCCACTGCAACTTATGCTTCATGTCCATGTGCCGGTTCATGCATGAAGTACTCAAACTATGTATTTTTTGGCCTCTACTTAGCTTTTGCTGACAAATGTTACAGATAACACGAGTTGGGTCATCTTTATCGATCTGAAAAAATGCCCAGGCTATGCAAGGTTTAGCACCCATGCGACCTGAAGAGCCACCACGACTTGTGGTGAGAGGCAGAGTTGTGTTTGAGAATGCAGTTGTTGACGTGCTTCCAGTACTACGTCTCTGTCCAGGAAGGCGCAACCTGACCTCGTCGTCACTAGCATCTTCCTCCACCTCCTCTGCTGACCTCATCTCTTGGCTGACTGTGGGTTGACAGTAAGTGGGATCTCCAACCTCATCATCATCACCCTGTGCGTTATCACACCCGTCGTCCTCAGAGCCAACCTGTTCCTGCCCTGACAAAAAACTAAAGTTGTCGCTCCAATCAGGTATTTGAGTCTCATCATCGTCTTCCTCATTGTCTCCACCAACAGGAGTTACAGTTTGGGAATGAGGTTCTACATTATGGTCAGAACCTTCTGCGTCTGGTCCTGGATCCGACTCATAAAGATTCTGGGCATCAGTGCAGATCATTTCCTCGTCTGGATTCACAGAAGCGCTGGAGTCGACCTCTGATTCCCAGGCTATAGTATGAGTAAACAGCTCTGCAGACTCAACCATCTGTTCTACCTCATACTCAGACGGGCAGCTGGAGATTTGGGAGCTGTGAGGAAGCAAGTGCGATTGGGGTGACACCTTTGAGGACTGGAGTATTTGTGATGTTGAAGTTGATGTGGAGGAGAGCCCACTTAAAGGAGCACTTGATATCCGTTGAAGCACCTGCTGTTTTTGTGCCTCATCTGGAATTTGTAGCGATTGGCGTGGCCGTAAGAAAGGGATCTTATCACATTGTCCGCTAAAAGAAGTAGACATTTTAGTTTGGCTGGAAGATGGTCTTTCTTCTGCAGATGTTACTGTTGCTTTAACACCTACCCCACGGACACAACCTTTTTTCCCCTTCCCAACACGCCTATTCCCCTTTCCACCAGCAGCAGGCCTTTTTCCACTCATTTTGGTGGTTAACTATTTCACAACTCTGGAGTTATTTGCACAAAAAAACAATGGATGGGAACCGAGCAGAGCTGAGTGGCCAAACTGTGGTATTAGGCCAAAACTATTGGCTGGGTTAGATGCAGAAAAAAATTATATTCGATTTGCAACCTGATGGAGGTCAGTATAGATGGACTAATAGAACAAGTCCCACACACAGCTAGAAGCCCAAATATTTTTTCAGAGGTAGATGCAGAAAAAAAATATATTCAGTTTGCAACCTGATGGAGGTCAGTATAGATGGACTAATAGAGAAAGTCCCACACACTGCTAGAAGGCCAAATATTTTTTCAGAGCTAGATGCAGATAAAAAAATTATTTTGAATTTGCAACCTGATGAAGGTCAGTATAGGTGGACTAATAGAACAAGTCCCACACACTGCTAGAAGGCCAAATATTTTTTCAGAGCTAGATGCAGAAAAAAATTATATTCAGTTTGCAACCTGATGGAGGTCAGTATAGATGGACTAATAGAACAAGTCCCACACACAGCTAGAAGCCCAAATATTTTTTCAGAGGTAGATGCAGAAAAAAAATATATTCAGTTTGCAACCTGATGGAGGTCAGTATAGATGGACTAATAGAGAAAGTCCCACACACTGCTAGAAGGCCAAATATTTTTTCAGAGCTAGATGCAGACAAAAAATTATTTTGAATTTGCAACCTGATGGAGGTCAGTATAGGTGGACTAATAGAACAAGTCCCACACACTGCTAGAAGGCCAAATATTTTTTCAGAGCTAGATGCAGAAAAAAATTATATTCAGTTTGCAACCTGATGGAGGTCAGTATAGATGGACTAATAGAACAAGTCCCACACACAGCTAGAAGCCCAAATATTTTTTCAGAGGTAGATGCAGAAAAAAATTATATTCAGTTTGCAACCTGATGGAGGTCTGTATAGATGGATTAATAGAACAAGTCCCACACACAGCTAGAAGCCCAATATTTTTTCAGAGGTAGATGCAGAAAAAAATTATTTTTAATTTGCAACCTGATGGAGGTCAGTATAGATGGACTAATAGAGAAAGTCCCACAAACTGCTAGAAGGCCAAATATTTTTTCAGAGCTAGATGCAGATAAAAATTATTTTTAATTTGCCACCTGATGGAGGTCAATATAGATGGACTAATAGAGAAAGTCCCACACACTGCTAGAAGGCCAAATATTTTTTCAGAGCTAGATGCAGATAGAAATTATTTTTAATTTGCAACCTGATGGAGGTCAGTATAGATGGACTAATAGAGAAAGTCCCACACACTGCTAGAAGGCCAAATATTTTTTCAGAGCTAGATGCAGAAAAAAATTATATTCAGTTTGCAACCTGATGGAGGTCAGTATAGATGGACTAATAGAACAAGTCCCACACACAGCTAGAAGCCCAAATATTTTTTCAGAGGTAGATGCAGATAAAAATTATTTTTAATTTGCAACCTGATGGAGGTCAGTATAGATGGACTAATAGAGAAAGTCCCACACACGGCTAGAAGGCCAAATATTTTTTCAGAGCTAGATGCAGAAAAAATTATTTTTAATTTGCAACCTGATGGAGGTCAGTATAGATGGACTAATAGAGAAAGTCCCACACACTACTAGAAGGCCAAATATTTTTTCAGAGCTAGATACAGAAAAAAATTATATTCAGTTTGCAACCTGATGGAGGTCAGTATAGATGGACTAATAGAACAAGTCCCACACACAGCTAGAAGCCCAAATATTTTTTCAGAGGTAGATGCAGAAAAAAAATATATTCAGTTTGCAACCTGATGGAGGTCAGTATAGATGGACTAATAGAGAAAGTCCCACACACTGCTAGAAGGCCAAATATTTTTTCAGAGCTAGATGCAGACAAAAAATTATTTTGAATTTGCAACCTGATGGAGGTCAGTATAGGTGGACTAATAGAACAAGTCCCACACACTGCTAGAAGGCCAAATATTTTTTCAGAGCTAGATGCAGAAAAAAATTATATTCAGTTTGCAACCTGATGGAGGTCAGTATAGATGGACTAATAGAACAAGTCCCACACACAGCTAGAAGCCCAAATATTTTTTCAGAGGTAGATGCAGAAAAAAATTATATTCAGTTTGCAACCTGATGGAGGTCTGTATAGATGGATTAATAGAACAAGTCCCACACACAGCTAGAAGCCCAATATTTTTTCAGAGGTAGATGCAGAAAAAAATTATTTTTAATTTGCAACCTGATGGAGGTCAGTATAGATGGACTAATAGAGAAAGTCCCACAAACTGCTAGAAGGCCAAATATTTTTTCAGAGCTAGATGCAGATAAAAATTATTTTTAATTTGCCACCTGATGGAGGTCAATATAGATGGACTAATAGAGAAAGTCCCACACACTGCTAGAAGGCCAAATATTTTTTCAGAGCTAGATGCAGATAGAAATTATTTTTAATTTGCAACCTGATGGAGGTCAGTATAGATGGACTAATAGAGAAAGTCCCACACACTGCTAGAAGGCCAAATATTTTTTCAGAGCTAGATGCAGAAAAAAATTATATTCAGTTTGCAACCTGATGGAGGTCAGTATAGATGGACTAATAGAACAAGTCCCACACACAGCTAGAAGCCCAAATATTTTTTCAGAGGTAGATGCAGATAAAAATTATTTTTAATTTGCAACCTGATGGAGGTCAGTATAGATGGACTAATAGAGAAAGTCCCACACACGGCTAGAAGGCCAAATATTTTTTCAGAGCTAGATGCAGAAAAAATTATTTTTAATTTGCAACCTGATGGAGGTCAGTATAGATGGACTAATAGAGAAAGTCCCACACACTACTAGAAGGCCAAATATTTTTTCAGAGCTAGATACAGAAAAAAATTATATTCAGTTTGCAACCTGATGGAGGTCAGTATAGATGGACTAATAGAACAAGTCCCACACACAGCTAGAAGCCCAAATATTTTTTCAGAGGTAGATGCAGAAAAAAATTATATTCAGTTTGCAACCTGATGGAGGTCTGTATAGATGGATTAATAGAACAAGTCCCACACACAGCTAGAAGCCCAATATTTTTTCAGAGGTAGATGCAGAAAAAAAATTATTTTTAATTTGCAACCTGACGGAGGTCAGTATAGATGGACTAATAGAACAAGTCCCACGAACTGCTAGAAGGCCAAATATTTTTTCAGAGCTAGATGCAGAAAAAAATTATATTCAGTTTGCAACCTGATGGAGGTCAGTATAGATGGACTAATAGAACAAGTCCCACACACAGCTAGAAGCCCAAATATTTTTTCAAAGGTAGATGCAGATAAAAATTATTTTTAATTTGCAACCTGATGGAGGTCAGTATAGATGGACTAATAGACAAAGTCCCACACACTGCTAGAAGGCCAAATATTTTTTCAGAGCTAGATGCGGATAAAAATTATTTTTAATTTGCAACCTGATGGAGGTCAGTATAGATGGACTAATAGAGAAAGTCCCACACACTGCTAGAAGGCCAAATACTTTTTCAGAGCTAGATGCAGATAAAAATTATTTTTAATTTGCAACCTGATGGAGGTCAGTATAGATGGACCAATAGAGAAAGTCCCACACACTGCTAGAAGGCCAAATATTTTTCCAGAGCTAGATGCAGAAAAAAATTATATTCAGTTTGCAACCTGATGGAGGTCAGTATAGATGGACTAATAGAACAAGTTTCACACACAGCTAGAAGCCCAAATATTTTTTCAGAGGTAGATGCAGATAAAAATTATTTTTAATTTGCAACCTGATGGAGGTCAGTATAGATGAACTAATAGAGAAAGTCCTACACACTACTAGAAGGCCAAATATTTTTTCAGGGCAAGATGCAGAAAAAAATTATATTCAGTTTGCAACCTGATGGAGGTCAGTATAGATGGACTAATAGAACAAGTCCCACACACAGCTAGAAGCCCAAATATTTTTTCAGAGGTAGATGCAGATAAAAATTATTTTTAATTTGCAACCTGATGGAGGTCAGTATAGATGGACTAATAGAGAAAGTCCCACACACTGCTAGACGGCCAAATATTTTTTCAGAGCTAGATGCAGATAAAAATTATTTTTAATTTGCAACCTGATGGAGGTCAGTATAGATGGACTAATAGAGAAAGTCCCACACACTGCTAGAAGGCCAAATATTTTTTCAGAGCTAGATGCAGATAAAAATTATTTTTAATTTGCAACCTGATGGAGGTCAGTATAGATGGACTAATAGAGAAAGTCCCACACACTGCTAGAAGGCCAAATATTTTTTCAGAGCTAGATGCAGAAAAAAATTATATTCAGTTTGCAACCTGATGGAGGTCAGTATAGATGGACTAATAGAACAAGTCCCACACACAGCTAGAAGCCCAAATATTTTTTCAGAGGTAGATGCAGATAAAAATTATTTTAATTTGCAACCTGATGGAGGTCAGTATAGATGGACTAATAGAGAAAGTCCCACACACTACTAGAAGGCCAAATATTTTTTCAGAGGTAGATGCAGAAAAAAATTATATTCAGTTTGCAACCTGATGGAGATCAGTATAGATGGACTAATAGAACAAGTCCCACACACAGCTAGAAGCCCAAATATTTTTTCAGAGGTAGATGCAGATAAAAATTATTTTAAATTTGCAACCTGATGGAGGTCAGTATAGATGGACTAATAGAGAAAGTCCCACACACTGCTAGACGGCCAAATATTTTTTCAGAGCTAGATGCAGATAAAAATTATTTTTAATTTGCAACCTGATGGAGGTCAGTATAGATGAACTAATAGAGAAAGTCCCACACACTGCTAGAAGGCCAAATATTTTTTCAGAGCTAGATGCAGAAAAAAATTATATTCAGTTTGCAACCTGATTGAGGTCTGTATAGATGGATTAATAGAACAAGTCCCGCACACAGCTAGAAGCCCAATATTTTTTCAGAGGTAGATGCAGAAAAAAAATATATTCAGTTTGCAACCTGATGGAGGTCTGTAAAGATGGATTAATAGAACAAGTCCCACACACAGCTAGAAGCCCAATATTTTTTCAGAGGTAGATGCAGAAAAAAAATATATTCAGTTTGCAACCTGCTGGAGGTCAGTATAGATGGACTAATAGAGAAAGTCCCACAAACTGCTAGAAGGCCAAATATTTTTTCAGAGCTAGATGCAGAAAAAAATTATATTCAGTTTGCAACCTGATGGAGGTCAGTATAGATGGACTAATAGAACAAGTCCCACACACAGCTAGAAGCCCAAATATTTTTTCAGAGGTAGATGCAGATAAAAATTATTTTTAATTTGCAACCTGATGGAGGTCAGTATAGATGGACTAATAGAGAAGTCCCACACACTGCTAGAAGGCCAAATATTTTTTCAGAGCTAGATGCAGATAAAAATTATTTTTAATTTGCAACCTGATGGAGGTCAGTATAGATGGACTAATAGAGAAAGTCCCACACACTGCTAGAAGGCCAAATGTTTTTTCAGAGCTAGATGCAGAAAAAAATTATATTCAGTTTGCAACGTGATGGACGTCAGTATAGATGGACTAATAGAAGAAGTCCCACACACTGCTAGAAGCCCAAATATTTTTTCAGAGCTAGAAGCAGAAAAAAATTATATTCAATTTGCAACCTGATGGAGGTCAGTATAGATGGACTAATAGAATGATGCTATGCCCAAAAGATTTTACTTCACTAGGTGCAGTAAAAAAAATTGGTATTCTATACACAGGTGGTATATCTTGCAACACAGATAGGCTACTCCACTGACTAACACACTCTGCAATAGGCCAAAAAGGATTAGCTTTGCAAGATTCAGCCAAATGCTGTGAAAAAAACTTGCACAGCACTGGCACAGACCTGCCTGGCAAAAACTGATAGGAACCGATGTAACCTAGTCCTGAAAAGGACTGCAATTACAATTAGTCTTTACTCCCACAATCTATCTATTTAAGAGCACAGACCTGCCTGATAAAAGTCATAGGAAATGCTGTAACCTAGTCCTTAACAGGACTGCAATCACAACTATTCCCTACTCCCAAGCTATCTGTAGATTTGTGCGAAAATTGGCTTGAAATTAACAAGGTATAGCGCACACAGCAACAGCGGTGCCGTCTAACACGCAGCTGCAGCAGTGAGAAAATGGTGGCGACAGGGAAAATGGCTTGGTCTTATAGGGCAAGGACATGTGACATACCCTGCCAATGACACATGCCCTTGCTTGTGTGAAAAACAGCAGTTCGCTCCGTGTGTGCGCTGCTGATAGGCTGACAGACTGCACCTCCCCACTGCAAATGCGGGAAAGAGAAAAAAAAATGGAGATCTTCATTATTCCTGCAGAGATCCATCCCCTGCCCCTCCCCCCACCCCGCTGTATACTCAAACTGCGTATTAACATTAATTTTCATCATTACTGAGAAAAAATCCAGTTATGATTTTGGTGCACGAACAGTTATCGAACATAACCTCGAACAGCCGAATTTTTCTCAAATCGTTCGTGTTCGCCGAACGGCTCGAACACCGCCCAAAACAGCTCGAATTTGAGATTGGCGAACAGTTCGAGTCGAACAACGCTCATCTCTACTCCTGGCTGTTCAGACACAAATATATCTGTTGAAAATAGTCTGGTGTAGGCCCGAGAAATACAAGTGTGGTTTTGCAGTTCTACGGTTCAAACCTCAGTATTATCCACTTTTGGGCCATTTGTATCTTAAAAAAACAGTTTGAGTGTGTCGCTCACTGTTCAGCTGCAAATATACAGAACAGACCAAAAGTTTGGACACATCTTCTCATTTAAAGATTTTTCTGTATTTTCATGACTATGAAAATTGTACATTCACACTGAAGGCATCAAAACTATGACTTAACACATGTGGAATTATATAGTTAACAAAAAACTGTGAAACAACTGAAAATATGTCTTTTATTCTAGGTTCTTCAAAGTAGCCACCTTTTGCTTTGATGACTGCTTTGCACACTCTTGACATTCTCTTGATGAGCTTCAAGAGGTAGTCACCGGAAATGGTTTTCACTTCACAGGTGTGCCCTGTCAGGTTTAATAAATGGGATTTCTTGCCTTATAAATGGGGTTGGGACCATCAGTGGTGTTGTGCAGAAGTCTGGTGGATACACAGCTGATAGTTCTACTGACTAGACTGTTAGAATTTGTATTATGGCAAGAAAAAAGCAGCTAAGTAAAGAAAAACGAGTGGCCATCGTTATTTTAAGAAATGAAGGTCAGTCAGTGCGAAAAATTGGGAAAACTTTGAAAATGTCCCCAAGTGCAGTTGCAAAAACCATCAAGCGCTACAAAGAAACTGGCTCACATGAGGACCGCCCCAGGAAAGGAAGACCAAGAGTCACTTCTGCTTCTGAGCATAAGTTTATCCGAGTCACCAGCCTCAGAAATCTCAGGTTAACAGCAGCTCAGATTAGAGACCAGGTCAAATGCCACACAGAGTTCTAGCAGCAGACACATCTCTTCAACAACTGTTAAGAGGAGACTTTGTGCAGCATGCCTTCATGGTAAAATAGCTGCTAGGAAACCACTGCTAAGGACAGGTAACAAGCAGAAGAGACTTGTTTGGGCTAAAGAACACAAGGAATGGACATTAGACCAGTGGAAATCTGTGCTTTGGTCTGATGAGTCCAAATTTGAGATCTTTGGTTCCAACCACCGTGTCTTTGTGCGACGCAGAAAAGGAGAACGGATGAACTCTACATGCCTGGTTCCCACCGTGAAGCATGGAGGAGGAGGTGTGATGGTGTGGGGGTGCTTTGCTGGTGACACTGTTGGGGATTTATTCAAAATTGAAGGCATACTGAACCAGCATGGCTACCACAGCATCTTGCAGCGGCATGCTATTCCATCCGGTTTGCGATTAGTTGGACCATCATTTATTTTTCATAGAATCATAGAATGGTAGAGTTGGAAGGGACCTCCTGGGTCATCTGGTCCAACCCCCTGCTCAAAGCAGGATTCACTAGATCATCTCAGACAGATGTCTGTCCAGCCTCTGTTTGAAGACGTCCATTGAAGGGGAACTCACCACCTCTCGTGGCAGCCTGTTCCACTCATTAATCACCCTAACTGTCAAAAAGTTTTTTCTAATATCTAATCTGTGTCTCCTCCCATTTAGTTTCATCCCATTGCTTCTAGTCTTTCCTTGTGCAAATGAGAATAAAGATGATCCTTCTACAATGTGACAGCCCTTGACATATTTGTAGACAGCTATTAAGTCTCCTCTCAGTCTTCTTTTTTGCAAGCTAAACATTCCCAAATCCTGCAACCGTTCCTCATAGGACATGGTTTGCAGACCAGTCACCACTCTGGTCGCTCTTCTCTGAACTTGCTCCAGTTTGTTTATGTCTTTTTTAAAATGTGGTGCCCAAAACTGTACACAGTATTCCAGATGAGGTCTGACCAAAGAGGAGTAAAGACCGATAATGACTTCACGTGATCTAGACTGTATGCTTCTGTTAATATATCCCAGAATTGTATTTGCCTTTTTTGCTGCTGCATCACACTGTTGACTCATGTTCAGTCTATGATCTATTAGTATACCTAAGTCTTTTTCACATGTACTGTTGCTTAGCTCTATTCCTCCCATTCTGTATATGCTTTTTTCATTTTTATTGCCCAGATGTAGTACTTTGCATTTTTCCCTGTTAAAAACCATTCTGTTGGTTGCTGCCCACTGCTCCAGTTTATTTAGGTCTTTTTGAATCCTCTCTCTCTCTTCTCTAGTATTAGCTATCCCTCCTAGCTTTGTGTCATCAGCAAATTTAATCAGCTTACCCTCAATTCCTTCATCTAAATCATTGATAAAGATGTTGAACAATACAGGTCCCAGGACGGAGCCCTGTGGTACCCCACTTGAGACATTCATCCAGCTGGATGTGAAGCCATTTACAACCACCGTTTGAGTCCGATCACTAAGCCAGTTATGAATCCACCTAACAGTTGCCTGGTCCATTGCATACTTGGTCATTTTTTCAATAAGGATGGTGTGAGATACTTTGTCAAATGCTTTGCTGAAGTCAAGATATACTATATCTACAGCATTTCCCTGATCCACCCAGTCAGTGATTCTGTCATAGAAGGAAATTAAGTTAGTCTGACATGACTTGTTAGTTACAAACCCATGCTGACTCTGGTTAATCACTTCATTCTTATCCATGTACTTACATACATGTTGTTTAATAATTTGTTCAAAGATCTTTCCTGGTATAGAAGTCAGACTCACCGGCCTATAGTTCCCTGGGTCCACCTTCTTCCCCTTTTTGAAGATAGGAACAACATTTGCTCTTCTCCAGTCTTCTGGGACTTCTCCTGTTCTCCAAGAATTTTCAAAGATGATGGAGAGTGGTTCTAAAATTTCTTCTACGATCTCCTTCAGTACTCTGGGGTGTAATTCATCTGGACCTGGAGACTTGAACTCATTTATGTTAGCTAAATATTCCCTCACAATCTTTCTGTTTACAGATAACTTGGATTCCTCTATTCCTTTAAAAGGACAGTGAAGATCAGTTGATGTTACATTTTCTTTCTGAGAGAAAACAGATGCAAAATAGGAATTAAAAAGTTTGGCCTTCTCAACATCCTCTCTTACCATTTCTCCATTTTCATCCTGTAAAAATCCTATAGCATCTTTGACTTTTCTTTTACTTTTGACATACCCCCAAAATCCTTTTTTATTGCTTTTGACATCTCTTGCAAGCCTTAATTCATTGTCAGCTTTAGCTAACCTGATACGTGCCCTGCAGGATCTGCAGACTGCATTATAATCTTCTTTAGATATGCCTCCCTCTTTCCATTTAATAAACATTTCTTTCTTTCTTTTTAGCATGTGTTTAAGTTCTGTGTTCATCCATCCTGGTTTCCTTAAAAGCTTCCCATTCTTCCTACTTTTCGGGATTGTTAACGATTGTGCTTTGAGAATCTCATTTTTAAAAATTTCCCATCCTTCCTGGACATTTTTGTCCTTAAGGACATCCAGCCATTGGATCCCTCCTATTCTCTTTCTGAGTCTCTTAAAATCTGCCTTTCTAAAATCTAACCTTGAAGTTTGAGTCTTCACATGTCTTCCTCCTCTAGTTATCCAAAATTCTATAATAGCATAATCGCTGCCTCCTAGGGTCCCAGCCACCTTTACCTCCTCAACCATTTCCTCCCTGTTTATAAGGATTAGATCCAAAGTAGCAGATCCCCTTGTTTTCTCCCCTACCTTTTGGAAGATAAAGTTGTCAGCAAGAGAGGATAAGAATTTGCTTGACCTGTTAGTTTTACTTGAGAGAGATTCCCAACAAATGTCTGGATAGTTGAAATCTCCCATGACCACTACGTCATATTTTTTGGAGAACTTGGTCATTTGATACATAAAGAGTTCATCCATATCTTCAGCTTGCCCAGGTGGCCTGTAGTAAATGCCTACAATGGTGTCCTTTCCGTTGTTCTCTCCTTGTATTCTTACCCAAACAGTTTCCACAGAACTCCCAGTCTCTGAAGCTTCAATCTCTGTGCAGATATACGCTTTTCTAACATACAATGCAACACCTCCTCCTCGTTTATCAAGTCTGTTTCTTGCAAATAAGTTGTATCCTTTTAGCCTTTTATTCCAATCATGTGTATCGTCCCACCAAGTTTCAGTGATTCCAATGACATCATATTCCTTTTCCTGCATTAGTAGTTCCAATTCTCCTTGTTTGTTGCCCATGCTTTGTGCATTTGTATAAAAACATTTTAGTTTGTGATTGGTTTCTCTTCCTCCCATATTTTTATTATTTAAATTGTTTTGTCTTTGTTCTTCTTTTCCACTTCCAGTAGCAGAGATCTCAATAGTATTTGTCAGCTGTATGGCTTTTTCTGGCCTTTTGCTTCCCTTCCCACATTGTTCTAGTTTAAAGCTCTTCTGATGAGTGTAGCAAGGCGACTTCCAAATACATGTTTTCCAGTCTTCTCTAGCAAGTAGTCCATCGTATAGGTAATTCATTCCGTGATCCAGAAATCCAAATCCTTGTTGACGGCACCATCGACGTAGCCAGTTGTTCACCTGTAGAATCTTATTCCACCTCATTGTTCCATGGCCATCCACTGGGAGGATGGATGAGAAGACCACCTGCGCTCCCAATTCTTTCACTTTCTTGCCTAAGTCTTCAAAGTCACTGCAGATGGTTTCCAGGTCCTTTCTTGCGGTGTCATTTGTCCCCACATGTATTAGCAGGAATGGGTAGTGATCTGTAGGTCTGAAGAGTCTTGATATCCTGTCAGACACATCTTTAATTTTTGCTCCTGGAAGACAGCACATTTCTCTTGAGGTTATGTCTGGTCTGCAGATAGCGGCCTCTGTTCCTCTTAACAGGGAATCCCCCATAACCACCATTTTCCGTTTTTTCTTCACAACATTCTTCTTTCTCCATCCAGGAGGATTCTGAGGGCTTACAAGGTTATTCATTGCTGGCAAAGTCTTATTTTGCTGTATTTCTTCATGGTTCTCCTGCGTGAGAGCCTGGTACTGGTTCCTGAGCAGTATGGGTGCTGACTGCCTCTCGATCCTCCTGCTTCTGTGGGTCACATGCTTCCATTCCTTGGTTTCGTCAGGTGCAGTTCGAATTTCTTCTCTTTCTGAATCATGAAGAGATAATTCTGCTCTGTCTAAGAACTCTTCACCTTCCTTAATGATTTTCAAGGTAGTTAACCTCTCTTCTAGATTTCGCAACTTTTCCTCCAACAGGGACACAAGCTTGCATTTCTGGCATGTGAAGTTTGGCTTTTCCACTGGCAAGTCTGTGAACATGTAGCAGGATATGCAGCTCACCAAATGACTCCTGGACTCTTCCATGTTCTTATTGTTAATGTTCTGAAAACAGTGAAAAAAGCTTAAAAAAAAAGCTTCAAAATGCGCGCGCCAGTAGGCGCGCGGTTTACCGATATCCTCTTTTCAGCTCCAACAGCCAAAATCCAGTGTTCTTTGAGCTCGCGGAGACTCTTCACTTACCCCAAAATGCAGTGGGAATATGCAAATTATCTCCTCAGGACTCCTCCCCTGGTTTTTGGTTTTTCAACAGGACAATGACCCCAAACACACCTCCAGGATGTGTAAGGGCTATTTGACCAAGAAGGAGAGTGATGGGGTGCTTCTCCAGATGACCTGGCCTCCACAGTCACCAGACCTGAACCCAATCGAGATGGTTTGGGGTGAGCTGGACCGCAGAGTGAAGGCAAAAGGGCCAACAAGTGCTAAGCATCTCTGGGAACTCTTTCAAGATTGTTGGAAGACCATTTCCGGTGACTACCTCTTGAAGCTCATCAAGAGAATGCCAAGAGTGTGCAAAGCAGTCATCAAAGCAAAAGGTGGCTACTTTGAAGAACCTAGAATATAAGACATATTTTCAGCTGTTTCACACTTTTTTGTTAACTATATAATTCCACATCTGTTAATTCATAGTTGTGATGCCTTCAGTGTGAATGTACAATTTTCATAGTCATGAAAATACAGAAAAATCTTTCAATGAGAAGGTGTGTCCAAACTTTTGGTCTGTACTGTATATATTTAAAAAAGTCTGGTATACATCAGTAAATTATAACTGTGGTTTTGCTGTTCCATGGTAAAAAATCTCTATTATCCTGCTTTTGGCATTTTTTGCAGAAAAAAATAAATAATAGTGTCTCCTGATTGTTCAGACACAAATATATCTTTTGAAAATAGTCTGGTGTAGGCCCGAGAAATACAAGTGTGGTTTTGCAGTTGCACGGTTCAAAGCTCTGTATTATCCACTTTTGGGCTATTTGTATCTAAAAAAATCAGTTTGAGTGTGTCGCTCACTGTTCAGCCACAAATATACAGTACAGACCAAAAGTTTGGACACACTTTCTCATTTAAAGATTTTTCTGTATTTTCATGACTATGAAAATTGTACATTCACACTGAAGGCATCAAAACTATGAATTAACACATGTGGAATTATATAGTTAAAAAAGTGTGAAACAACTGAAAATATGTCTTATATTCTTGGTTCTTCAAAGTAGCCACCTTTTGCTTTGATGACTGCTTTGCACACTCTTGGCATTCTCTTGATGAGTGTATCGTCGGCGTCCCTGCCCCCTGCTAGGCAGGGACGCCGTTCCCCTCACCTCTCCGCTCCGTGCCCGGCGGCTTCCTCCCGCTATGCTGGCAGCGTGCGCTGCTTCCCGGCCTCTGTGCTTAGGGCGCGTGCGCGCGCGCACCCCCTCTCTTAAAGGTGCCGCGCACGCCGTCCTAAGGAGTCCCCGGCCAATGGCCGGAGGACCTCTCCATATATAAGGCACCTCCTCCAAAATGGAGGTGCCCGAGCAATGTTGTTGCAAAGCCTTCACTCTGCTTCAGCCCTCAGGTCCCGTTACCAGTTACCCGCCAGTTCCTGCCTGTTACCTGCCAGTCACCTGCCAGATTCCTGCTTGTTACCTGCCTGATATCCGCTTACCTGCTTGCAAGCCTGCGGTCCGATGGTCTGCCTTCCGACACCTGTCAGTCTGTCTATGGACCAGCCTGCCCGCTCACCTGGGAGCGCTCACCTGCTACCTGCCTGCTAGCCTACCTGGTGGCTCTGCCGTCACTTGCCGTGACCACCTGCCAGTCCAGAGACTCTTGCCCGCTCACCTGGGAGCGCTCACCTGCTACCTGCCTGCTAGCCTACCTGGAGGCTCTGCCGTCACTTGCTGTGACCACCTGCCTGTCCAAAGACTCTTGCCCGCTCAACTGGGAGCGCTCACCTGCTACCTGCCTGCTAGCCTACCTGGAGGCTCTGCCGTCACTTGCCGTGACCACCTGGCCGTCCAGAGACTCTTGCCCGCTCACCTGGGAGCGTCCACCTTCTACCTGTCTGCTAGTCTACCCAGAGACTGTCCCTGTCACTTGTCGTGACTACCTGCCCTTCTACCCAGAGACTGTCCTTGTCACTTGCCGTGACTACCTGCCCTTCTACCCAGAGACTGTCCCTGTCACTTGCTGTGACTACCTGCCCTTCTACCCAGAGAGTGTCCCTGTCACTTGTCGTGACTACCTCCCCTTCTACGCAGAGACTGTCCCTGTCCTTGCCGTGACTACCTGCCCGTCTTCCCTGCGAGCCACCCGCTTTCTTACAAGGACCACCCCCTTGTATAGTTGCTCAGAGGTTCCGCCTCCCAGACCCGTTACAGTTTGCTCGGGCCATGGAACCCGGTGGCACCCAAACTCCCTCGCTCTCGGACCTATGCCATGAACTGTCCTGTCAGAGGTCCCAACAGGAGTCCATCCTGAGCCACCTGCGGAATGTCAACTCTCGCCTGGACACTCTGACTGCTCCACCAGCAACCACCGCTAGTGTCATGACTCGCAACCCGGCAGCGCCGCTGCCCACCAATACCATGGCATCCTGCCCCGGTCCCCGGCTTTCTGCACCTCCTCACTTCGGAGGCGACCCCGCTCAAGCTCGGGGCTTCATAAACCAGTGCACCCTGCACTTTGAACTCCTGGCCCACCAGTTCATCTCCGACCGAGCCAAAGTGGCATTCATCATGTCCCATCTCACTGGGGAGGCACTGGCATGGCTTAACCCTCTGTGGGAGAGAGGGGATCCCCTGGTGTCCGACCTGTCGTCTTTCCTCACGGCTTTCCGAAGGGTCTTCGATGAACCGGGACGAAAGACCTCATCTGCCTCCTCTTTGCTACGTCTCCGCCAAGGGAGTCTCACCGTGGGCCAATATGCCATACGGTTCCGCACCATCGCTTCTGAGCTTGCCTGGGATAATGAGGCCCTGGTGTCCGTCTTCTGGGAGGGCCTTTCCGGTCGGATTAAAGATGAGCTCGCCGGTCGGGACATTCCTACCACCCTGAATGACCTGGTATCTCTGGCTACCCGGATTGACATCCGGTTTCGAGAACGTACCAAAGAGACCACCCGTGAGAGAAGGTTTGCCCGCCTAGCTCCTACTTTCCAGAAACCTGTCTCCTCTTCTGTCACTCCCCGGGCGCACTCACCCGAGTCCATGCAGATCGACCAGACCAATTTGGTCAAATCTCGCCAAGAGTCACGCCGAGCCGAGGGGAGCTGCTTCTATTGTGGCAGTAAGGAGCACCTGATTCGTTCCTGCCCGGAGAGGCCGGGAAACTCCAGTGTCTAGGACCACTCGGAGAGGTCGCCCTAGACAAAAATAAGTCCTCTCCAACCCTGACTTTGTCTGTATCTATCTCCTGGGGAGAGAACCATCACTTTGAACTCGCCCACCTGGACTCTGGATCCGCTGGAAACCTCATCTCTCAGTCCCTGATTGATAAATACCATATTCCCACCAAGTCTCTGGCTGAACCTTTGTCAGTCGCCTCCGTGGATGGAAGACTCCTTCCGGTGACCATCCTGCTCGTCACGGAACCCATAACCCTGCAGGTGGGAATGTTGCACTCTGAGGTAATCTCCTTCCATGTGTTGTCCGGACTCTCCCACTCCCTATTGTTAGGTCTACCTTGGCTCCAGACACATGAACCCGTGTTGAACTGGCATTCCGGTGAAGTACTCCGGTGGGGGCCAGCCTGCCATAAGACCTGCCTGGTTCCGGTTCGTCCGGTTCGCCCTCCACCTATCCCAGCTAATTTACCCAGTCTTCCGGCTCCTTACTGGCCCTATGCTGACGTCTTCGGTAAGAAGGAAGCAGAGACATTGCCTCCTCATAGGCCATATGATTGCCCGATCGACCTGGTACCTGGTGCCACTCCACCCCGTGGGCGTATTTATCCGTTGTCTGCGGCAGAAACCCGGGTCATGTCTGAGTACATAGAGGAGAATCTGGCCAGGGGATTCATCCGGAAGTCTACTTCCCCGGCTGGAGCCGGATTCTTCTTTGTCAAAAAAAAAGATGGCTCGCTTCGCCCCTGTATTGACTATAGACGACTCAATCAGATCACGGTTAAAAATAAATACCCCCTTCCGCTCATCTCTGAGTTATTTGATCGTCTTAAAGGCGCCAGGATCTTCTCCAAGCTGGATCTACGCGGAGCATATAACCTGGTCCGTATCCGTCAGGGAGACGAGTGGAAAACAGCATTTAATACCCGGGACGGACACTATGAGTACTGTGTGATGCCCTTCGGTCTCTGCAATGCTCCCGCCATCTTCCAAGAACTGGTCAACGACATCTTCCGTGACCTTCTTTACTCCTGCGTGGTGGTATACCTGGACGACATCTTGGTCTTCTCTCCGGATCTTCCCACACACCGGAGGGATGTTCGTCAGGTCCTGCTTAGGCTCAGGCAGAACCACCTCTATGCTAAATACGAGAAGTGCCTTTTTGAGCAGACCTCTCTTCCTTTCCTGGGCTATGTTATCTCCCAGACAGGCTTGTGAATGGATCCCGAGAAGCTCTCTGCTGTCCTAAAGTGGCCCCGTCCGGAGGGCTTGAAGGCGATACAGCGATTCCTGGGCTTCGCTAATTACTATCGTCTCTTCATTCCTCACTTCTCGTCACGGACTGCGCCCATATCTGCGCTCACCCGTAAGGGAGCAAATCCCAAGGTATGGTCATCCGAAGCTGAGGAGGCCTTCCTTTCCCTGAAACAAGCCTTCTCCTCTGCCCCTGTGCTGCACCGTCCGGACTGCAACAAACAGTTCTACCTGGAGGTTGATGCCTCCTCCTCTGGAGCCGGAGCGGTGCTCACCCAAAAGTCTTCCTCCGGGAGAATGGTAACCTGCGGCTTTTTCTCTAAAATCTTCTCCTCCTCTGAGCGCAATTACTCCATAGGAGACCGAGAACTGCTTGCCGTTAAATTGGCGCTGGAGGAATGGCGTTACCTGCTTGAAGGGGCTCTATACCCGGTGATCATCTACACGGATCACAAGAACCTGGCATATCTCCAAAATGCCCAGAGACTTAATCCACGTCAGACCCGGTGGTCTTTGTTTTTTGCCCGCTTCGATTTCATCCTTCATTTCCGCCCGGCGGACAAAAATGTCAAAGCTGATGCCTTGTCCCGATCCTTCCTGTCCTCCGACCAAGAGGAGGAGCCTATGCACATTATCGACCCCTCCAAGGTGATCAATGTGGCCCCCTTGGATTTGACTCGTCTTCCACCCGGCAAGACGTTCGTGGCGCCTCCAGACCGTTAGAGGGTTCTTCGCTGGGGTCATTCTTCTAAACTAGCTGGCCATGCTGGCCAAAAGAAGACCTTCCTACTCATTTCCCAGCATTACTGGTGGTCTACCCTGCGTAAGGATGTGGTAGACTTCGTCTCTGCCTGTTCATCTTGTGGCCGCAACAAAGTTCCCAGACACTTACCAGCTGGTCATCTCCTGCCGCTTCCCATACCTGTTGCCCCGTGGCAACACATCGCTATGGACTTCATTACCGATCTTCCTGTCTCTGCCGGGTGTACTGTCATTTGGGTGGTCGCGGACCGCTTCGATTTCATCCTTCATTTCCGCCCGGCGGACAAAAATGTCAAAGCTGATGCCTTGTCCCGATCCTTCCTGTCCTCCGACCAAGAGGAGGAGCCTATGCACATTATCGACCCCTCCAAGGTGATGAATGTGGCCCCCTTGGATTTGACTCGTCTTCCACCCGGCAAGACGTTTGTGGCGCCTCCAGACCGTGAGAGGGTTCTTCGCTGGGGTCATTCTTCTAAACTAGCTGGCCATGCCGGCCAAAAGAAGACCTTCCTACTCATTTCCCGGCATTACTGGTGGTCTACCCTGCGTAAGGATGTGGTAGACTTCGTCTCTGCCTGTTCATCTTGTGGCCGCAACAAAGTTCCCAGACACTTACCAGCTGGTCATCTCCTGCCGCTTCCCATACCTGTTGCCCCGTGGCAACACATCGCTATGGACTTCATTACCGATCTTCCTGTCTCTGCCGGGTGTACTGTCATTTGGGTGGTCGCGGACCGCTTCTCTAAAATGGCCCACTTCATTCCCCTGCCTGGTCTTCCGTCTGCACCTGAGCTGGCTAAGGATTTTATTCGCCATATCTTCCGTCTCCATGGCCTACCCCTCCACATCGTGTCGGATCGAGGGGTTCAGTTTGCCTCACGCTTCTGGAGAGCCACATGTAAACTGCTGGACGTCACCATGGACTTCTCCTCCGCTTACCACCCTCAGTCCAATGGTCAAGTGGAGCGGATCAATCAGATCCTTACCAGCTATCTCCGGCACTTTGTTAATGCCCACCATTTGATTGGGTGGACCTCCTTCCTTGGGCCGAGTTCTCTTATAATAACCACGAGAGCGAATCCTCTTCCAAGTCCTCGTTCTTTATTGTCTATGGCCCGCACCCCCGGATTCCGTTTCCCGTCTCCGCCTCTGTGGACAACCCTGCCGCGCAGTCTCTTGTCAGCGAGTTTTCTACCATTTGGGAGAGTACTAGGTCTGCACTTCTTCAGTCCTCCGAGCGGATGAAGCGATATGCTGATAAGAGACGTCTGGATCCGCCTCAATTCCGTCCGGGAGACAAGGTTTGGCTCTCTTTCAAACATGTACGGCTCAAGATACCCTCCTACAAGTTAGGTCCTCGCTTCATCGGTCCTTTCGAAATCCTCAGGCAAATTAATCCAGTGGCCTACAAATTAAAACTCCCGGCCACCTTACGGATTCCCAACTCCTTCCACGTATCTCTCCTCAAACCCATTGTCTTTAACTCTTTTTCCAACAATCCAGGTACTCCTACTGCTCCGGTTTCCGCTGAAGACGTCTTTGAGGTAGAGAGTATTCTGGCCACTAAGAGGGTAAGAGGAAAGACTTTTTTTTGGTAGATTGGAAGGGGTTTGGTCCTGAGGAGAGAACATGGGAGCCCCGGGAGAACATCCATGCCCCTCTCATCCTTGCTAAATTTCTCTCTGGCCTAAAAAAGGGGGGGCCTAAAGGGAGGGGTACTGTAGCGTCAGCGTCCCTGCCCCCTGCTAGGCAGAGACGCCGTTCCGCTCACCTCTCCGCTCCGTGCCCGGCGGCTTCCTCCCGCTCTGATGGCAGCGCGCGCTGCTTCCAGGCCTCTGTGCTTAGGGCGCGCGTGTGCGCTCTCCCCCTCTCTTAAAGGGGCCGCGCGCGCCGTCCTAAGGAGTCCCCGGCCAATGGCCGGAGGACCTCTCCATATATAAGGCACCTCCTCCAAAATGGAGGTGCCCGAGCAATGTTGTTGCAAAGCCTTCACTCTGCTTCAGCCCTCAGGTCCCGTTACCAGTTACCCGCCAGTCACCTGCCAGATTCCTGCCTGTTACCTGCCAGTCACCTGCCAGATTCCTGCTTGTTACCTGCCTGATATCCGCTTACCTGCTTGCAAGCCTGCGGTCCGACGGTCTGCCTTCCGACACCTGTCAGTCTGTCTATGGACCAGCCTGCCCGCTCACCTGGGAGCGCTCACCTGCTACCTGCCTGCTAGCCTACCTGGTGGCTCTGCCGTCTCTTGCCGTGACCACCTGCCAGTCCAGAGACTCTTGCCCGCTCACCTGGGAGCGCTCACCTGCTACCTGCCTGCTAGCCTACCTGGAGGCTCTGCCGTCACTTGCTGTGACCACCTGCCTGTCCAGAGACTCTTGCCCGCTCACCTGGGAGAGCTCACCTGCTACCTGCCTGCTAGCCTACCTGGAGGCTCTGGCGTCACTTGCCGTGACCACCTGCCTGTCCAGAGACTCTTGCCCGCTCACCTGGGAGCGCTCACCTGCTACCTGCCTGCTAGCCTACCTGGAGGCTCTGCCGTCACTTGCCGTGACCACCTGGCCGTCCAGAGACTCTTGCCCGCTCACCTGGGAGCGTCCACCTTCTACCTGTCTGCTAGTCTACCCAGAAACTGTCCCTGTCACTTGCCGTGACTACCTGCCGTTCTACCCAGAGACTGTCCTTGTCACTTACCGTGACTACCTGCCCTTCTACCCAGAGACTGTCCCTGTCACTTGCTGTGACTACCTGCCCTTCTACCCAGAGACTGTCCCTGTCACTTGCCGTGACTACCTGCCCTTCTACCCAGAGACTGTCCCTGTCCTTGCCGTGACTACCTGCCCGTCTTCCCTGGGAGCCACCCGCTTCCTTACCGCCCCCTTGTATAGTTGCTCAGAGGTTCCGCCTCCCAGACCCGTTACAATGAGCTTCAAGAGGTAGTCACTGGAAATGGTCTTCCAACAATATTGAAGGAGTTCCCAGAGATGCTTAGCACTTGTTGGACCTTTTGCCTTCACTCTGCGGTCCAGCTCACCCCAAACCATCTCGATTGGGTTCAGGTCTGGTGACTGTGGAGGCCAGGTCATCTGGCATAGCACCCCATCACTCCCCTTCTTGGTCAAATAGCCATTACACAGCCTGGAGGTGTGATTGGGGTCATTTTCCTGTTGAAAAATAAATGATGGTCCAACTAAACGCAAACCGGATGGAATAGCATGCCGCTGCAAGAAGCTATGGTAGTCATGCTGGTTCAGCATGCCTTCAATGTTGAAAAAATCCCCAACAGCGTCACAAGCAAAGCACCCCCACACCATCACACCTCCTCCTCCATGCTTCACGGTGGGAACCAGGCATGTAGAGTCCATCCGTTCACCTTTTCTGCGTCGCACAAAGACACGGTGGTTGGAACCAAAGATCTCAAATTTGGACTCATCAGACCAAAGCACAGATTTCCACTGGTCTAATGTCCATTACTTGTGTTCTTTAGCCCAAAGAAGTCTCTTCTGCTTGTTGCCTGTCCTTAGCAGTGGTTTCCTAACAGCTATTTTACCATGAAGGCCTGCTGCACAAAGTCTCCTCTTAACAGTTGTTGTAAAGATGTGTCTGCTGCTAGAACTCTGTGTGGCATTGACCTGGTCTCTTATCTGAGCTGCTGATAACCTGTGATTTCTGAGGCTGGTGACTCGGATAAACTTATCCTCAGAAGCAGAGGTGACTCTTGGTCTTCCTTTCCTGGGGCGGTCCTCATGTGAGCCAGTTTCTTTGTAGCGCTTGATGGTTTTTGCAACTGCACTTGGGGACACTTTCAAAGTTTTCCCAATTTTTCGGACTGACTGACCTTCATTTCTTAAAGTAATGATGGTCACTCGTTTTTCTTTACTTAGCTGCTTTTTTCTTGCCATAATACAAATTCTAACAGTCTATTCAGTAGGACTCTCAGCTGTGTATCCACCAGACTTCTGCACAACACAACTGATGGTCCCATCCCCATTTATAAGGCAAGAAATCCCACTTATTAAACCTGACAGGGCACACCTGTGAAGTGAAAACCATTTCCGGTGACTACCTCTTGAAGCTCATCAAGAGAATGCCAAGAGTGTGCAAAGCAGTCATCAAAGCAAAAGGTGGCTACTTTGAAGAACCTAGAATATAAGACACATTTTTAGTTGTTTCACACTTTTTTGTTAAGTATATAATTCCACATGTGTTAATTCATAGTTTTGCTGCCTTCAGTGTGAATGTACAATTTTCATAGTCATGAAAATACAGAAAAATCTTTAAATGAGAAGGTGTGTCCAAACTTTTGTTCTGTACTGTATATATTTAAAAAAAGTCTGGTATACACCAGTAAATTATAACTGTGGTTTTGCTGTTCCACGGTAAAAAATCTCTATTATCCTGCTTTTGGCATTTTTTGCCGAAAAAAATAAATAATAGTGTCTCCTGATTGTTCAGACACAAATATATCTGTTGAAAATAGCCTGGTGTAGGCCCGAGAAAAACAAGTGTGGTTTTGCAGTTCCACGTTTCAAACCTCGGTATTATCCACTTTTGGGCCATTTGTATCTAAAAAAAAACAGTTTGAGTGTGTCGCTCACTGTTCAGCCGCAAATATATATATTTAAAAAAGTCTGGTATACACCAGTAAATTATAACTGTGGTTTTGCTGTTTCACGGTAAGAAATCTCTATTATTCAGCTTTTGGTATTTTTTCCGTAAAGAAAAACAGTAATATTTTCTCCCTGATTGTTCAGATTGTTTAAAAGAGTCGGGTGTGTAGGCCAGAGAAATAGAACTGTGGTTTTCCTCTTCCACGGTTCTAATCTTCTTTTTATTACCCTTTTTCAATTGATAGTGCGAGTGTAAGCTATTTTACTTCCTTTACAATGGGCAAGGCGCGTGGCAAGGGACGTGGAAGTGGACGTTCTGGTGATGGTGCGTGCAGAGGACGGGGCCGTGGCAAAGGTGAAAATGTGCCACAACCAACAGCCACATCTTCTCGCTCCCACTTCTCGACCGAATTACTAGGGAAGCACAGAACAACACCAGTATTGCGAACTGATCAGTGTGAACAGGTTATTAATTGGATAGCAGATAATACTTCCAGTTACCTGGGCACCACCACCTCCAGCCTGTTTTTCACACGGTCGACTCTTAGTAGCCGGGAGTCTCGACCGCATACTTCTCCTCACCCTGATGCTCCTTCCTCCCACCATGCCGAGTGTCGTAAGACAGCAACTGATCCCACACTTGGACACTCTGAAGAGCTGTTTATTGGTCCATTTCCAGATTTGTGCCCCTTGCCTGCTCCGCTTGAAGTGGTGGAAGAGGAGATCCCATGTAGAGATGCCCAAATATTTGAACAGCCACGGCCACAGGAAGTCGACGCTGGCAATTTGTCACAAGAGGTGGACGATGACGAGACACAATTGCCAGGAAGTGAGGAGGAGGATCGTGGTACGCAAGTGGAAGAGGAGAAGGTGGTGGATGATCTAGTAACTGACCCAACGTGGCAGGAGGACATGCAGAGTGAGGCCAGCAGCACACAGGGGGAGGGAGGCAGAGTACCCCAACAGGCAGGAAGAAGCAGTGTGGTGGCCGCAGACAGAAGGTGGGAAACCGTTCCCCGTAACACCAACACGAGGGATGTTGCTAGTACAAGCGGTAGGTCTTCCAGAGTCTGGAATTTTTTTAAAGACTCTGCTGATAACCCCAAAAAGGCCATTTGTACCACCTGCCATGCCAGCATCAGCAGGGGTGACAAAACTACCAGCCTGACCACCACCAGCATGATCAGGTACATGGCAGCAAAGCACCCGACTTTGTGGAGCATACCCCAGGGTCCACGACCAGTGTCAGCGGGTGTCACCACTGCTTCTTCCGCTGTTGTGCGTGCAATAGAACCCCCTGTTGTGTGTGCAAGGCAATCCCCTGTCCATACTGCATGCAAAGATGCCCCCCTCTCTCAGTCTTCACTTGTTATGGCAGTTTCTCAAGAAACAGCATCAACGTCCACGTCCCACTGCAGCGTTCAATTGTCCATATCCCAGACCTTTGAACGAAAGCGGAAATTCGCAGCTAACACCCCACAGGCCACAGTCTTAAATTCGCATATTTCACGACTGCTTGCGCTGGAAATGCTGCCTTTTAGGCTGGTGGAGATGGAATCCTTCCACAACCTTATGGCGGTGGCTGTCCCTCGGTACTCGGTCCCCAGCCTACACTATTTTGCCCGGTGTGCCATCCCCGCACTACACTAGCACGTGTCCCAAAACATCTGCCGTGCCCTCAACAACGCAGTTACTGGGAGAGTCCACCTGACAATGGACACGTGGACAAGTGCTTGTGGCCAGGGATGGTACATCTCCCTGACGGCACACTGGGTAAAAATAGTGGAAGCCGGGACCCAGTCGCACCTTGGGACGGAACACATCCTCCTCACACCGAGGATTGCGGGCCCTATGTCAGTCAGAGTTGCCCCAACAGTGTACAGCTCCTGCGCATCATCCTCCTCCTCCTCATGTTCAGCCTCCATCTCAGATATCAACACATCAGTTACAAGCTGGAAGCACTGCAGTACTGCCTCTGCCAAGCGGCAACAGGCTGTGCTGAAACTCATAAGCTTAGGTGAGAAACCTCACACTGCTTGTGAGTTGTGGACAGCTGTGAAAGAGCAGGCAGATCTGTGGTTGAGACCGCTAAACCTACATCCAGGCATGGTCGTGTGTGACAATGGCCGTAATCTGGTGGCGGATCTGAGGCAAGGCGAGATCACACACGTACCATGCCTGGCTCATGTGCCTAACCTCGTGGTTCAGCGGTTTCTTAAATCGCACCCCGAGTTGCCAGATCTGCTCATCAAAGTACGCCACCTGTCAGTTCATTTTCGCAAGTCGGCTACAACTTCCGCCGCCCTTGCTGTGTTGCAGCAGCGTTTGCAGCTTCCGTCACACCGACTGGTGTGTGAAGTCCCCACAGGTTGGAACGCTATCCTCCACATGTTGCAAAGGATTTGTGAGCAGAAGAGAGCAGTTGTGGAGTACCAGCTGCAACAAGGCCGTCGATATTCAGGTCAGACTCCACACATAAGACCTCACGAGTGGACCTGGATGTCTGACATCTGTACCATCTTGACAAACTTTGAGGAGTCCACCCAGATGGTGAGTGGCGATGACGCCATCATTAGCGTCAGCATTCCACTTGTCTGTCTTTTGCAACGCTCTCTGCAGAGAATTAAAGAGGAGGCATTGCAGCCAGAGTATGATGAGATGGATCAAGAAGCCGTAGCGGTCGATTACACACAGCCCAGCATCATCTCATCCCAACGTGCATTGGGGGACAATGAGGGAGAGGAGGAGGAGGAAGAACAGGAGCTTGTATTATGCGCTGTAGACGGTAGTACCTGTACAACTGTCATACCGTCGGTTCAGCCTGGGTGGCCTGAGGACAGGGGGGAGGAGGAGGAGAAGGAGAGCATGGTCAGTCGTCATCTTGGGGAGGACACGGAAGTCTTGCCCGTTACCAGTCTGGCACACATGGCTGACTTTATGTTACGTTGCCTTAACCGTGACCCTCGCGTTGTCAAAATGTTGGGTGACAGTCATTACTGGTTGGTGACACTTTTAGACTCCCGCTACAAGGAGAACTTTCACTCTCTTATTCCTGAGGTGGAGAGGTCTACAAAAATGGGGCAGTACCAGAATGCCCTTGCTGAAGAACTGTTAAAAAAGTTCCCATCTGAAGACGCTAGCGGCAGAGGTCACAGTTCGATGACCAACCAAGGCGTACAAGCGAGAGAGAGGCAACTCCAATCCAGCAGAGGCAGGGAAACACTGTCAACGTTCTGGGACAGTTTTCTGAGACCCGCCCAGCTTAGAGGCCCTGAGGCGCGGGGTACTCTCACAAGGAGTGGAAAGTTTCAAAAGATGGTGAGGGAGTACCTTGCCGACCATACCAGCATCCTCCATGATTCCTCTGTGCCTTTTAATTATTGGATATCCAAGCTGGACACTTGGAATGAACTCGCTCTGTACGCCTTGGAGGTCCTGGCCTGCCCTGCCACTAGCGTGTTATCGGAGCGTGTTTTTAGTGCCGCTTGGGGAATTATAACTGATAAGCGCACTCGCCTGTCAACTGACAATGCTGACAAGCTGACCCTTATCAAAATGAACAAGGGCTGGATTGGGCCAGACTTCTCATCACCACCAAATTACAGCAGAGTAACATAAAGTCAAATCCACTGTGTTTTTTCGGGAGGTGTATTCACATGCACCGCTTCACACCCACACATGGGTATACGCTTCCTCATTTCGGCTGTTTTATGTTCTTCTCTTTATCCTCAGCCTCCACAACAACTATACCACCAGGGTGACCGTGGTCCGTGTTGCCATTATTGAAAGTTCCTCCGTCCTTAATTTTGTCAGCTTTTGCTTGGAAGGCATAAGCAAAGACTGTGGGAGACCCACTCCCCAATAATGGGAATAATATTTTTAAGATGCTGTACTGTATGGCTCTTGTAAGGGGCATTAAAAGTGTCTTGTTAAGCTACTGCGACCTCCACCACTTTTCCAAGGGGCATTAAAAGCGTCTTGTTAAGCTACTGGGACCTCCACGTCTCTTCTGAGGGGCATTAAAAGCGTCTTGTTAAACCACTCTGAACTCCACAGCTCTTCCAAGGGGCATTGAAATGTTGTTTTTAATTAACTCTAACCTCCACGACTCTTCGAACGGGCATTGCATTTCCTCCTAATTTTTGGCAGCTTTTGCTTAGAAGGCATAAGCAAAGACTATGGGAGACCCACTCCCCAATAATGGGAATAATGTTTGTAATATGCTGTACTGCATGGCTCTTGTAAGGGGCATTGCAAGTTCCTCCGTACTAATTTTGGCAGCTTTTGCTTGGAAGGCATAAGCAAATACTATGGGAGACCCACTCCCCAATAATGGGAATAATGTTTGTAATATGCTGCACTGCATGGCTCTTGTAAGGGGCATTGCAAGTTCCTCCGTCCTAATTTTTGGCAGCTTTTGCTTGGAAGGCATAAGCAAAGACTATGGGAGACACACTCCCCAATAATGGGAATAATGTTTGTAATATGCTGTACTGCATGGCTCTTGTAAGGGGCATTGCAAGTTCCTCGGTCCTAATTTTTGGCAGCTTTTGCTTGGAAGGCATAAGCAAATACTATGGGAGACCCACTCCCCAATAATGGGAATAATGTTTGTAATATGCTGCACTGCATGGCTCTTGTAAGGGGCATTGCAAGTTCCTCCGTCCTAATTTTTGGCAGCTTTTGCTTGGAAGGCATAAGCAAAGACTATGGGAGACACACTCCCCAATAATGGGAATAATGTTTGTAATATGCTGTACTGCATGGCTCTTGTAAGGGGCATTGCAAGTTCCTCGGTCCTAATTTTTGGCAGCTTTTGCTTGGAAGGCATAAGCAAAGACTATGGGAGACACACTCCCCAATAATGGCAATAATGTTTGTAATATGCTGTACTGCATGGCTCTTGTAAGGGGCATTGCAAGTTCCTCCGTCCTAATTTTTGGCAGCTTTTGCCTGGAAGGCATAAGCAAAGACTATGGGAGACACACTCCCCAATAATGGGAATAATGTTTGTAATATGCTGTACTGCATGGCTCTTGTAAGGGGCATTGCAAGTTCCTCCAACCTAATTTTTGGCAACTTTTGCTTGGAAGGCATAAGCAAAGACTATGGGAGACACACTCCCCAATAATGGGAATAATGTTTGTAATATGCTGTACTGCATGGCTCTTGTAAGGGGCATTGCAAGTTCCTCCGTCCTAATTTTTGGCAGCTTTTGCTTGGAAGGCACAAGCAAATACTATGGGAGACACACTCCCCAATAATGGGAATAATGTTTTTAATATGCTGTACTGTATGGCTCTTGTAAAGGGCATTAAAAGCGTCTTGTTAAGCTACTGCGAGCTACACCACTTTTCCGAGGGGCATTAAAACCATCTTGTTAAGCTACTGTGACCTGCACGTCTCTTCAAAGGGGCATTAAAAGTCTCTTCTTAAGCCACTCTGAACTCCACAGCTCTTCCAAGGGGCATTGAAATGTTGTTTTTAATTACCTCTAACCTCCACGACTCTTCCAACGGGCATTGCATTTCCTCCTAATTTTAGTCAGCTTTTGCTTTTCAATGCAAAGGTAAAAACTAAGGGAGACCCACTCCCCAATAATGGGTAGAAGGTTTTTAGTACGCTGTAATCCACATCTGTTTCAAGGAGCATTGCAATTCCTCATAATTTTTGGAAAGCCTTCCATTCACTGCTTAGGCCAACAGTGTACAGGAGACCCAGTTGCTATAAATGGAAAAAACGGTTTAGTTAAGGCCCGCTGACCTCCATGTCATTTCCAAGGGGCATTGGAGTGCCTCAAAATTTTTGGTAGGCATTGCACTCACTGTATGCCCTATAACTGTGTAGCCGAACCGCTCCTTTTGTTACAGAAACATATCCTACAAGACATATGTGGTTGACTGGCCTGATATTGATGTGAATGGTCCCTGTTCCTCCTGCTCTTTCTCCTTTGCCACTACCTCACCCATCATTTATCACCTGAAGCTTTGTTTTAACGGGAGTCATAGAACTGGGATAGTAGCAGGAAAACATCCAGCAATCCACGGAGGAGGTAGGATATGTGCCAAAAAGCTGACCACCTCAGGCCTAGCCGCTACTACATACATGCGCTTGCATTCCAAGAAAACAAAGCAGATGCTAACTTCTATCATCATCATCATGGTCCTCACCTTGGCACTCTCAACTCCCCTGATGGAGAAGCCAGGGCCCACCGGAGGAGTCTGGTTCTCTGGTGGGCTCGTCCAATGCTGCCCTAAAGCAAGCCGAGCTAAGAAAAGTGTGTGTGGGGATGTTCGAAGGAGAAATAGGGGCGGCTGGGGACCGTTTATGGACACCCGGCTGCCCCCAGGCGGCTGGGGACCATGTGTGGAGACGCGGCTGCGGGGCGGCTGGGGACTGCGTATGGATACCAGGCCGCCAATGCAGCCATGACGTGGTGGCCAGATTCCGCCTCCGCATGCCTAAAAGGCCCAATTTCAAGTGCAAGCAAGCAGTATGGTATTGCAGCCTGGGGGTGGGTGGGTGGTTGGCTGCATATTTGCGCTTGCATTACAAGGAATGGGGGAGGTACAATTGAACACTGCCCTGGGACAAGAACTTGCACGGGGTTAGTTGCAAGTCTGCATCTTCTGATGCGGCAAGGATGACTTCTGATGGGCACACTTTTAGGCAGTGACCTGGGTGTCAGAGATGCTTCAAGGGGTCTGTTCCCATGTCTTTTCAGCACTGTATGCATGTGTCACACAGCACATGGCCAGATAAGGTTGTAAAATGTTAAAATTACATTTCCCGGTGAATGCATTTGTCACGGTTGAAAGCAATACAAACGTGCAAAAAAGCATAAAAAATGCTACTTGTGAACATAGCCCAAGGTGTGGAGGAGCATTTTTTGCGGGGGTTATTTATTTTACCTTATACACAAGTCTTTACCCTGGAAAGGAACTTCCTTAACATATTTCACAGGAAAGCACTTTCAGTTTTGTTTTTGAACGTTTTATTGTGAGCCCTTAGCAGTGGCTTAATACCTCTGATCACGTTGTTGACAGCAGTGACCTGGGGGTCATAAATGCTTCCTGGAGAGATCCCCATGCTGTCCCCATGTCATTTGAGCACTGTCACTATCGTTTTGGGCACTTGTTAGGCTTTTAAAAGACTGCCGGGGGTGCCGCCGCAAAAATGCTCGGGTCTCCCATAGACTAACATTGGGCTCGTTGCTCGGGTCGAGCACTTGAGTATCACGGCGAGCTCGGCCCGAGCTTTGAGCACCCGAGCATTTTAGTGCTCGCTCAACACTAGTTGCAACCAAAATGTTAAATCACTGACATGTAAAGAGCACCATCTGAGATAATGTCAGAGCAGGACACACCTCTAGCGCTGCGTACTGCATTTATCAATCGATGATTGATTTAATAAGTTAGCTTAGAGGCACATATTGTACTCTAAAAATGTAGTGCTTTGTAGGCTGCAGAATGTTGAAACATAGACATCTGAAACACGTAAATGCTAACGCTAACATGAATGTTTTATCCTCAGTCCTTTGCAAGAAACTCACCCGAATAAAGAAACACCGTTTCTCCGTGAGCAGGATCTTTCCTCCATTTTTCGGCTGTATATTGACTCTATAACAGAGCGTCTTTCCGTGCTCCAGGTCATAGGGATATTTTAACAGTGAGCTAGAAGCTGTTTCTATGTTGGCATAAATTTGTGTCTACCTCTCCGCTAGGTTGAATAACATGTACAGTACAGACCAAAAGTTTGGACACACCTTCTCATTTAAAGATTTTTCTGTATTTTCATGACTTTGAAAAGTGTACATTCACACTGAAGGCATCAAAACTATGAATTAACATATGTGGAATTATATACTTAACAAAAAAGTGTGAAACAACTGAAAATATGTCTTATATTCTAGGTTCTTCAAAGTAGCCACCTTTTGCTTTGATGACTGCTTTGCACACTCTTGGAATTCTCTTGATGAGCTTCAAGAGGTAGTCACCGGAAATGGTTTTCACTTCACAGGTGTGCCCTGTCAGGTTTAATAAGTGGGATTTCTTGCCTTATAAATGGGGTTGGGACCATCAGTTGTGTTGTGCAGAAGTCTGGTGGATACACAGCTGATAGTCCTACTGAATAGACTGTTAGAATTTGTATTATGGCAAGAAAAAAGCAGCTAAGTAAAGAAAAACGAGTGGCCATCATTACTTTAAGAAATGTAGGTCAGTCAGTGCGAAAAATTGGGAAAACTTTGAAAGTGTCCCCAAGTGCAGTTGCAAAAACCATCAAGCTCTACAAAGAAACTGGCTCACATGAGGACTGCCCCAGAAAAGGAAGACCAAGAGTCACCTCTGCTTCTGAGGATAAGTTTATCCGAGTCACCAGCCTCAGAAATTGCAGGTTAACAGCAGCTCAGATTAGAGACCAGGTCAATGCCACACAGAGTTCTAGCAGCAGACGCATCTCTTCAATAACTGTTAAGAGGAGACTTTGTGCAGCCTTCATGGTCAAATAGCTGCTAGGAAACCACTGCTAAGGACAGGCAACAAGCAGAAGAGACTTGTTTGGGCTAAAGAACACAAGGAATGGACATTAGACCAGTGGAAATCTGTGCTTTGGTCTGAGGAGTCCAAATTTGAGATCTTTGGTTCCAACCACCATGTCTTTGTGTGGCGCAGAAAAGGTGAACGGATGGACTCTACATGCCTGGTTCCCACCGTGAAGCATGGAGGAGGAGGTGTGATGGTGTGGGGGTGCTTTGCTGGTGACACTGTTGGGGATTTATTCAAAATTGAAGGCATACTGAACCAGCATGGCTACCACAGCATCTTGCAGCTGCATGCTATTCCATCCGGTTTGCGTTTAGTTGGACCATCATTTATTTTTCAACAGGACAATGACCCCAAACACATCTCCAGGCTGTGTAAGGGCTATTTGACCAAGAAGGAGAGTGATGGGGTGCTACGCCAGATGACCTGGCCTCCACAGTCACCAGACCTGAACCCAATCGAGATGGTTTGGGGTGAGCTGGACCGCAGAATTAAGGCAAAATGGCCAACAAGTGCAAAGCATCTCTGGAACTCCTTCAAGATTGTTGGAAGACCATTTCCGGTGACTACCTCTTAAAGCTCATCAAGAGAATGCCAAGAGTGTGCAAAGCAGTAATCAAAGCAAAAGGTGGCTACTTTGAAGAACCTAGAATATAAGACATATTTTCAGTTGTTTCACACTTTTTTGTTAAGTAAATAATTCCACATGTGTTAATTCATAGTTTTGATGCCTTCAGTGTGAATGTACAATTTTCATAGTCATGAAAATACAGAAAAATCTTTAAATGAGAAGGTGTGTCCAAACTTTTGGTCTGTACTGTATGTACTGTTTACAATGAAATAATTGGATGTGAATTACTATTTTGCGATAAAGTGGCAGCAGCAAAGTAATTCATAACAGGACACAAACTGATTTAAGCACCGCTAAGGATTGATGCAGTGATGCTGTTACTATATGAACTATAAACAGCTTACAATATTCACTATTTGTTAGAAGGACTATCAGTGTCAGTTTACAAAAGAAATCCCCTAAAATACAGATTTTATTGATATAAGTTAAAACAGTTTTCCACTGAGAATGCAAAAAACAACACAGCCCAACAGTGAACACATAAAAACCACACTAAATATACAACAATCATGGATCCCTATTGGATACATATACATTTATGAGATACAATATGTCTAAGCGCATTAGGCAGTGATAAAGACCACAGAGAGTGGCAGTAAAAGCTGTGATGGGATTAGCATCAGGAAAGATACAAGAAATGTACATCTGATGAAGGGCTTCTTGCTGCCATTCATATGAAGCGCCCATGAATGAGGCTCCGATAGTCACGTATTGATTAGAGAATTGGAGGTTTTTGGCAATCACCCACTGAAAAATAAGAATGATTAGATCAGATGTGTACAATCTGCAGTCCAGGGGCCACATGCTGACTGCGCTGCCTTCAATGCCATTCTGTGTGGCCCCCAACCGTATAGACAGAAAAATGCTTGTCTGATACAGGTGCTTCTCACAAAATTAGAATGTCATCAAAAAGTAAATTTATTTCAGTTCTTCAATACAAAAAGTGTAACTCATATATTACATAGAGTCATTACAAACAGAGTGATTTATTTCAGGTGTTTATTTCTGTTAATCTTGATAATTATGGCTTACAGCCAATGAAAACACAAAAGTCATTATCTCATTAAATTAGAATAATTGACAAAAAACAGCCGCAAAGGCTTTCTACGCATTTAAAAAGGTCCCTTAGTCTGTTTCAGTAGGCTCCACAATCATGGCGAAGACTGCTGACTTGACAGATGTCCAGAAGGCAGTCATTGACACACTCCACAAGGAGGGTAAGCCACAAAAGGTCATTGTTAAAGAAGCTGGCTCTTCACAGAGTGCTGTATCCAAGCATATTAATGGAAAGTTGAGTGGAAGGAAAAAGTGTGGTAAAAAAAAGTGCACAAGCAACCAGGATAACCACAGCCTTGAAAGGATTGTTAAGAAAAGGCCATTTAAAAATTTGGGGGAGATTCACAAGGAGTGGACTGCTGCTGGAGTCCTTGCTTCAAGAGCCACAACACAGAGACATATCCAGGACATGGGCTACAAGTGTCGCATTCCTTGTGTCAAGTCACTCATGACCAATAGACAAAGCCATTTACATCTTACCTGGGCCAATGAGAAAAAGACCTGGACTGTTGCTCAGTGGTCCAAGGTGTTGTTTTCAGATGAAAGTAAAGTTTGCATTTCATTTGGAGATCAAGGTCCCAGAGTCTGGAGGAAGAGTGGAGAGGCCACAATCCAAGCTGCTTGAGGTCTAGTGTGAAGTTTCCACAATCAGTGATGGTTTGTGGAGCCATGTCATCTGCTGGTGTAGGTCCACTGTGTTTTATCAAGACCAAAGTCAGAAGAGACGTCTACCAGGAAATTTTAGAGCACTTCATGCTTCCCTCTGCCAACAAGCTTTTTGGAGATGGAAATTTCATTCTCCAGCAGGACTTGGCACCTGTCCACACTGCCAAAAGTACCAATACCTGGTTTAAAAACAACAGCATCACTGTGCTTGATTGGCCAGCAAACTCGCCTGACCTTAACCCCATAGAGAATCTATGGGGTATTGTCAAGAAGAAGATGAGAGACACCAGACCCAACAATGCAGATCAGCTGAAGGCAACTATCAAAGAAACCTGGGCTTCCATAACACCTCAGCAGTGCCACAGGCTGATCGCATCCATGCCACGCCACATTGATGCAGTAATTGATGCAAAAGGAGCCCCAACCAAGTATTAAGCGCATTTACTGAACATACATTTCAGAAGGCCAACATTTCGGATTTTAAAATAATTTTTCAAGCTGTTGTTATAAAGTATTCTAATTTACTGAGATAATGACTTTTGTGTTTTCATTGGCTGTAAGCCATAATCATCAACATTAACCCCTTTCTGACGTATGACCTAATAGTACGTCTTGGTGACCCGGGCCGATTGGACCAATGACGTACTATTAGGTCATATGGCAATCGCGCCCGCACACAAGCGGTGCAGGACGAGTGCCGCCGGGTGTCAGCTGATAGTCACAGCTGACACCCGGTATTATGTGCAGGGAGCGGTCCCGCACCGCTCCCGGCACATTAACCCCCTTAATGCTGCGATTTTGCGGTGGCAAGGGGAGGTGATCGGAATACTCCCCTCCTCTTTCGGCCTCCAGCGCTGTCTGCCGCGGCTTCTCGGATGTTGCCATGACAACATCTGGGTCACCAGACAGCAGGAAGATTCTTTGGTCATGAGCAGTGCATGACCAAACTATCTTCTCCCTGTGCAGCGCTGACAGCCTGTATAGCACAGGGATGGTGCTGCATTCCTGAGCTATACAGGCGATCAGAATAAAAAAAGTGAAAGTCCCATAGTGGGACACAGAATAAAAGTCCAAAAAGTGTTAAAAAATGAAGAAAAAAAATTGTAAAAATATTTAAAAAAAAAAATCCACCAAAAATAAAAATATAATGTACCCATCAATAAATATTATTATGAAAAAAAAAAAAAACAATAAAAGTACACATATTTGATACCGCTGCGTCCGGAACGACCTGACCTATAAAACTGTCCCACTAGTTAACCCTTCAGTGAACAAGGTAAAAAAAAAAAAAAAAAAACGAAGCAAAAAACAATGCTTTATCATCATACTGCCAAACAAAAAGTGAAATAACACACGATCAAAAAGACGAATATAAGTAAAAATGGTACCGCTGAAAACGTCATCTTGTCCCGCAAAAACAAGCCGCCATACAGCTCCATCAGCCGAAAAATAAAAAAGTTATAGCTCTCAGAATAAAGCGATGCAAAAAAATATTTTTTTCTATAAAATAGCTTTTATTGTGTAAAAGCGCCAAAACATAGAACGCGGAACAGCATAAAAAAAAACATTAAAAAAAATTCTGGAATTGCTGGTTTTTGTTTATTCTGCCTCCCAAAAATTGGAATACAAAGCGATCAAAAAATGTCAAGTGCTTGAAAATGGCACCAATAAAAACTTCAACTCATCCCGCAAAAAACAAGCCGTCACATGACTCTGTCGGCCAAAATATGGAAAAATTATAGCTCTCAAAATATGGCAATGCAAAAACTAGATTTTGCCAAAAAATGCATCTTTTAGTGTGTGACAGCTGTCAATCATAAAAGCCCGACATGATTCTGGTATCGCTGTAATCGCACCAACCCGAAGAATAAAGTAGTCTAATCACTTATATCACACGAGGAACGGCGTAAAAAATAAACTCTAGGGTTAGGGTTGGGATTTTTTTCAAACGTAAAAAAAAAAAAAGATGACGATATAGCGACTAGTGTTGAGCGCAAGTGCTCGCTACGTGAGTTTGCATCGGGTGCTCAGGAATGCACTGACTATCGCGGGTGCTCGAGTGACATGCTCGAGTCTCTGCCCCATATGCTTCGTGGCCAAAAAAAACTCGCGTGGATTGCCTACCATGCACAAGCGATCCCCGCATGTTTTATTTTTGGGTGTCTAATAAACATGAAACATGTGAGTGGGGACTCGAGCATGTCACTCGAGCACCCGTGATACATGGTGCATACCCATGTACCTGATGCAAACTCAAGTAGCGAGAATTTGCGCTCAAGACTAATGACAACTTATTCAATATGATGACCTAATGTTATCAAATTTTGTGTCGTACCTCTGGATTCAAAATGTTCACTATACCCCTTGATAAAAACCTTGATGGGTGTAGTTTCCAAAATGGGGTCACTTGTGGGGGGTTTCCACTGTTTAGGCACATCAGGGGCTCTCCAAATGCAGCATGGCGTCCGCTCTCAATTCCAGCCAATTTTGTGTTCAAAAATCAAAAAGTCACACAATGCTCCTTCCCTTCTGAACTCTGCCGTGCGCCCAAACACTGTATTTTCCCCACATATGGGGTATTGGCATACTCAGGAGAAAATGCACAACAGTTTTTGGGGTCCATTTTCTCCTCTTACCCTTGTGAAAATAAAAAAATTGGGGCTAAAACATTATTTTTGTGGAAAAAGTTAGATTTTTTTATTTTCACGGCTCAATGTTATAAACTTCTGCAAAGCACTTGAGGGTTCAGGGTGCTCACCACACATCTAGATAAGTTCCCTGAGGGGTCTAGGTTTCCAAAATGGTGTCACTTGTGGGGTTTATCCACTGTTTAGGCACGTCAGGGGCACATCCGCCAAGTATTCAAGGAAATTTTACATTCAAAAAGTCAAATGGCGCTCCTTCCCTTCCGAACCCTGCCATGCGCCCAAACAGTAGTTTTCCCCAACATATGGGGTATCTGCTTACTCAGGAGAAATTGCACAACAAATTGCATGGTGCAATTTCCCGTTATCCTTATGAAAATGCAAAATTGGGGGCTGAAAAACATTTTTGTTGGAAAAATGTGAAAATTTTATTTTTACGGCTCAATGTTATAAACTTCTGTGAAGCACCTGGGGTTTCAAGGTGCTCACCACACATCTAGATAAGTTCCCTGCGGGGTCTAGTTTCCAAAATGGTGTCACTTGTGGGGGGTTTCCACTGTTTAGGCACATCAGGGGCTCTCCAAATGCAACATGGAGTCCGCTAATAATTCAAGCAAATTTTACATTCAAAAAGTCAAATGGCGCTCCTTCTCTTCCGAGCTCTGCCGTGCGCCCAAACAGTGGTTTTTCCCCATGTATGGGGTATCTGCGTGCTCAGGGGAAATTGCACAACAAATGTTGGGGTCCATTTTTTCCGGTTACCCCTGCGAAAATAAAAAAATTGGGTCTAAAGTAACATTTTTGTGAAAAAAGTTAAATGTTAATTTTTTTCTTCCACATTCCAAAAATTCCTGTGAAGCACCTGAAGGGTTAATAAAGTTCTTGAATGTGGTTTTCAGCACCTTGACGGGTGCAGTTTTTAGAATGGTGTCACTTTTGGGTATTTTCCGTCATAAAGGTCCCTCAAAGTGACTTCAAATGTGATGTGGTCCCTAAAAAAATGGTTTTGTAAATTTTGTTGTAAAAATGAGAAATCGCTGGTCATCTTTTAACCCTCATAGCTCCCTAATAAAAAAAAATTTTGGTTCCAAAATTGTGCTGATGTAAAGTAGACATGTGGGAAATGTTAATTATTAACTATTTTGTGTGACATATCTCTCTGATTTAAGGGCATAAAAATTCAAATTTTGAAAATTGCAAAATTTTCAAACATTTTCACCAAATTTCCATTTTTTTCACAAATAAACGCAAGTGATATCAAAGAAATTTTACCACTATCATGAAGTACAATATGTCACGAAAAAACTTTCTCAAAATAAGGGGGATCCGTTGAAGCGTTCCAGATAAATTACCTCATAAAGTGACAGTGGTCAGAATTGTAAAAATTGGCTCGGTCATTAACGTGCAAACCACCCTCGGGGCTAAAGGGGTTAACAGAAATGAACATTTGAAATAGATCACTCCGTTTGTAATGACTCTATATAATATTTGAGTTTCACTTTTTGTATTGAAGAACTGAAGTAAATTAACTTTTCGATGATATTCTAATTTTGTGAGAAGTACCTGTAAGTTAACTATATGTGAGCAACTACACACAGAAGAGTAGTGTCTGGCAGCTGAGGTGCAAGGACTGGCAGGTACTAATGGTGCCATGTGCAGACATCTCTGGATGCCTCCTACATCAGGAAAATGGTGTCCCGTCACCCGTTTGGCACTCCAGAAAGTATAATGTGGATTAGACAGGTGGCCTTCCGTGTCCGTGGCTGCACTCCATGCGTGCGGTGCCTGGAAGAAATCTCTGCCTCCTGCTTTCATTACCATACTACCCCCCTCCCATCAGCGTCACACTGCCCTGTGACATGCGGTTGCAGCACCGTAATCCCCCGCCCTGCACTGGTGCAGTTATGGATACCTTATCCGGCCTTCTATGAGCAGTGTCTTCATCCTTCTTCTGTGCAGTAGTAGCAGTACTGCAGGGGAGGGGGTGGTATGGTAATGAAGACAGGAGGCAGAGATCTCTTCCAGGCACTGCACGTCCTGGAGCCTGTAAGAAATCATTAACATAAAGGATTATAACTCTAGTTTTCAACAACTAGACCGCAGCTACGAGGCAAACAGGTAAGACTAGTTTAACCATCCTATTCCCTGTATACCCATAGTAATAGCTTAAAAGTGTCCCAAAGCGTGACAGATTCCTTTTAAATGATTGAAGGGTGAAAAGTAGTCACTGTGCTGTTTTGAATCATGCCCAGGCCCCTTTGTTTCCCCTGCAGATCTCTATCCCATTAGCAGCCAGCTCTGCCTTTCCTCTCCCGGCTGGGTAAACGCTAGAATGTATGGGCTCCTTCCAGGTATGACGTCATTTCTGGGGGCGTGTCCTGATGGTGCATTATGGGCGTGTTCTAATTTAGCACAAGGCGCCATAGTCTCTTGCAGAGAATGACACAGCAGCCGGTAAAGCTGCAGGAGGAGGTCAGTGCTGCAGGCTTGTGGGGATGCTGGGGGCATGCTGCGTGCTCTGGGTGGTCTGTGGGTGCTCTAGGTCAGAGGTCCCCAACCGCCAGTCCGCTGACAGTTGTAGAGGATCAGCAGGGAGAAAGCCAGCATGTGATCAGTAGCCTATAAGAAAAGAGGAGGAGGGACTGGCAGTGAATAGATAATTAGCCATGCGGCCCTACTCGCAGAATGTGCTCAGGCAGGAGCAGGGACAAGCAGGTCATGTCTGTCCAGCGCTCCTTCCCCTCCTGCTAGCTGCGAGTTGGAGGGGGAGGGGCTCTGGATGCTAATGGGCAGCTAGATATGACGTCAGGTGTCCCACCCTTATGACTCCTGTAGCTGTGTTCTGGTGTCGTGCGGCCCAGCAGCAGATTTTCTGGTTAAAGTGAAAAAAGCAAATAACAGTGAAAATTCATAGCAGCAGTGGCTGTGTCCAGTAGCAGCAGTAGTGGTCATCATCATCAGATGGGACCTAGATGGGACCGTCTTGTTGCAGGAAAACAAGCCCAGTGCTCCCACTGATCCAGGGAAACAAGCCTGGTGCTCCCACTCATTCTGAACCTATGGTAAGTTGAATCACATTCTCATTATAAATGTCAAAATTATATGATAAGTATGCACTAAGCTCCACCCCTCCATAACCCCACCCACATATGACCAAAGCCCCGCCCCCACCCCCACCGGGCCATTGAAAACTGGTCTTGCTTAAAGCCGGTCCCTGGTGCAAAAAAGTTTGCCGACCACTGCTCTAGGTGGTCTGTTGGGGCATGCTGCGGGCTCTGTGGGGATTCTGCTTGCTGGTGGTGGCTTTGGGGGGATGCTGGGGGCTGGTGGTGGCTCTGGGGGGATGCTGAGGGCTGGTGGTGGCTCTGGGGGGATGCTGTGGGCTGGTGGTGGCTCTGGGGGGATGCTGCAGGCTGGTGGTGGTTCAGGGGGGATGCTGGGGACTCTGGGGGGATGTTGCGGGCTGGTGATGGCTCTGGGGGGATGGTGGTGGCTCTGGGGGGATGCTGGTGGCTCTGGGGGGATGCTGGTAGCTCTGGGGGGATGCTGCTGGCTGGTGGTGGCTCTGGGGGGATGCTGGTGGCTCTGGGGGGATGGTGCGGGCTGGTGGTGGCTCTGGGGGGATAGTGGTGGCTCTGGGGGGATGCTGCAGGTGTTAGAACCTTGCTCTTAGGTTTTTTCCTTTGCTGGTCACATGACCTTGTTGGCCTATTTAATCCTGCTCCGCCCTTCTGGCTTTGCTGGACTTCATTGTATAACTACTTTCTAGCTAGCCTGTGCTCTGTATCTAACTCTGTTAGTTTGCTTGGTCTACGGACCTCAGTGTTCTATATATTTTGTTTGTTTGTCTGTCTGCTACTATTTCTGTTAGGAGGTGTCCCATTTTCCTCCCAGTCCTTAGTACTTGTAGGGATTCCTTCCCCACATCTATAGGTCTCCGTACAGACTAGCTTAGGACTTTAGCAGGTCTGATCGCAGGATCAGGTCCCCTGTTACATCGTAGGGATAAAGCTGAGTTCTATCGTAGGGACAGATCTCCTCTCTTTCCTTAGCTCTGGTAGCAGAACATAACAGTAAGTCTCTAAGGAAAGATTTTTCTGTTCCATCATGGTGTCGGTTCAGGATTTGGCTCATCGCCTGCAGGGACTCTCTCTGGAGGTGGCCGAGCTCCGTCAGCACGTGAGTAACTGTCCTGGAGCACATTTCTTGGAGCCTAAGGTATGTTTGCCGGATTTATTTTTTGGTGAACACCGAGAATTTTTTTCATTTAAAAATGCTTGCTTATTGTATTTTCGTTTGAGACCCAAGTCCTCTGGGGATGAATCCCAGCGCATAGGGTTCATAATGTCACTTTTGCGCAAAGAGCCTCAGGAGTGGGCCTTTTCTTTGCAACCTAGTGATACATGCTTCAGATCAGTGGATAGTTTTTTTTCTGCTTTGGGGCTATTATATGATGATCCTGACCGTGTCGCATTAGCTGAGACTGAGTTAAGACGTTTGAGACAGGGATCAGGTAATGTGGAAAAATATTGTACTCATTTCCGTCGATGGTCTACTCAAACAGGGTGGAACGATTCTGCTCTGAAAAGTCTATTTCTTGCTGGGCTCAATGAAAGGGTTAAAGACCTGCTAATTGCTTATCCTACACCTGAAGATTTGCAACAGGCTATGCAATTAGCTATACGGGTGGATAGGAGACTGCGTGCAAGGGTTAATGAGAGCAAATCCTCTGCTATGTCAGTTTCTGGTTATGAGAATGTGTGTACTAACAGTGGTGAACCGATGGAGATTGGATCGGTGGCACCTCGCTCTCAAGAAAAAGACCGTAGATTTTTTGAAGGCTTGTGTTTCTATTGCGGAAAATCTGGTCATTTGATTAAAGGCTGTGAGCTTCGTATGAAGAAAGAAAAAAAAATGGTCAGTCATGCCCGTATTGCCTGTTTAAATTCCAAGGGTGTATTTTTAGCTGCTTCCACGATTGCTCAGGAAAAATTAATGGAATTTCGGGTGTTTGTCGATTGTGGGTCTACTCTGAATGTAATTGATGGGGGATTCTTGGAAAGACTCAATTTAAAACTCAAACCTTTATCATCCCCCATTGCTGTGGTTTCTGTGGATGGTTCCCCTTTGAAGAATATTACTCTCAAGGTCTGTGAATTTCCTCTCACTATTAATGGTGTTCACCATGAGAAATTGGATTTGGTAGTTTTGAATAACTTGCCTTCTCCAGTAATATTGGGATTGCCCTGGTTAAAATTTCACAATCCTGTACTGGATTGGTCTACCAGTGAAATTAAATCCTGGAGCCATAAATGTTATGACAAGTGTTGTAACGGGCGTATTGCAGCTTTGGATAGGGGAGAATTGCCTGTTCCTATTCAGGATTTTTGGAGAGTTTTTTCTGAGAAGGAATTGCAGGTTTTGCCTCCCCATAGAGACTATGATTGTTCTATTGAATTTGTCCCTGGAGCGACTCTTCCTAAAAGTCGTTTATTTAACCTTACTATTCCTGAGAGGAAGGCTTTGGAGGAATACATACAGACAAGTTTGGCCGCCGGTCACATTAGGCCTTCTAAGTCTCCTGTGGCGGTTGGATTTTTTTTTGTAAAAAAAAAGGACGGCGGTTTACGTCCTTGTCTGGATTTTCGTGAGATTAACAAAATTACTGTACGCAATCCTTACCCACTGCCATTGATTCCTGATTTATTTAACCAGTTAATGGGGGCCAAGTGGTTCTCTAAAATTGACCTTAAGGGGGCATACAATCTGTTGCGCATGAAGGAGGGTGACGAATGGAAGACTGCTTTTAACACTCCTGTGGGTCATTTTGAGAATCTGGTTATGCCTTTTGGTCTTACTAATGCTCCTGCATTTTTTCAAAATCTTATTAATGACATCCTTAGACCTTTGATCGGCAAAAATGTGGTTGTGTATTTGGATGACATTTTGATTTATTCGCCGGATCTGGAGTCTCATTGGCGGAGCGTACGTGAGGTATTACAGTTGTTAATGGACAATTCGCTTTTTGCTAAGCTGGAGAAATGTGAGTTCGCTGTACAGAGAATTAGTTTTTTGGGTTACATTATCTCCAGCGAAGGTTTTAAGATGGACCCGGTTAAAGTTCAAGCTGTACAGGAATGGCCTAGGCCTATTGGTTTGAAATTGATACAGAGGTTTTTAGGTTTCGCCAATTATTACAGAAAATTCATAAAAAAATTTTCTAGTATTGTCAAACCTCTGACCGATCTCACCAGGAAAGGTGCTGATGCGGTTCAGTGGTCTTCTGAGGCTATTGAAGCTTTTGTGTATCTCAAGGAGAGGTTCACCTCTGCTCCCATCCTTATGCAGCCTGATGTGACTAAGCCGTTTTTGGTTGAGGTTGATGCTTCCTCTGTGGGGGTTGGCGCAGTATTGTCTCAGGATAACGGGGATGGATTACATCCCTGTGCCTTTTTTTCAAAAAAATTTTCGGAGACTGAACTGAATTACGATATTGGTAATCGGGAATTATTGGCTATTAAACTCGCATTTGAACACTGGCGCCACTTCTTGGAAGGTGCGGAATTTCCCGTTCAGGTTCTTACGGATCATAAAAATCTGATATATCTTGATGCTGCCAAGCGCCTGAATGCCCGTCAGGCTAGGTGGGCACTGTTTTTCTCGCGGTTTAATTTCTCCGTTACTTACATCCCTGGTACTAAGAATGTTAAGGCTCGTTGCTCGGGTCGAGCACTTGAGTATCACGGCGAGCTCGGCCCGAGCTTTGAGCACCCGAGCATTTTAGTGCTCGCTCAACACTAGTTGCAACCAAAATGTTAAATCACTGACATGTAAAGAGCACCATCTGAGATAATGTCAGAGCAGGACACACCTCTAGCGCTGCGTACTGCATTTATCAATCGATGATTGATTTAATAAGTTAGCTTAGAGGCACATATTGTACTCTAAAAATGTAGTGCTTTGTAGGCTGCAGAATGTTGAAACATAGACATCTGAAACACGTAAATGCTAACGCTAACATGAATGTTTTATCCTCAGTCCTTTGCAAGAAACTCACCCGAATAAAGAAACACCGTTTGTCCGTGAGCAGGATCTTTCCTCCATTTTTCGGCTGTATATTGACTCTATAACAGAGCGTCTTTCCGTGCTCCAGGTCATAGGGATATTTTAACAGTGAGCTAGAAGCTGTTTCTATGTTGGCATAAATTTGTGTCTACCTCTCCGCTAGGTTGAATAACATGTACAGTACAGACCAAAAGTTTGGACACACCTTCTCATTTAAAGATTTTTCTGTATTTTCATGACTTTGAAAAGTGTACATTCACACTGAAGGCATCAAAACTATGAATTAACATATGTGGAATTATATACTTAACAAAAAAGTGTGAAACAACTGAAAATATGTCTTATATTCTAGGTTCTTCAAAGTAGCCACCTTTTGCTTTGATGACTGCTTTGCACACTCTTGGAATTCTCTTGATGAGCTTCAAGAGGTAGTCACCGGAAATGGTTTTCACTTCACAGGTGTGCCCTGTCAGGTTTAATAAGTGGGATTTCTTGCCTTATAAATGGGGTTGGGACCATCAGTTGTGTTGTGCAGAAGTCTGGTGGATACACAGCTGATAGTCCTACTGAATAGACTGTTAGAATTTGTATTATGGCAAGAAAAAAGCAGCTAAGTAAAGAAAAACGAGTGGCCATCATTACTTTAAGAAATGTAGGTCAGTCAGTGCGAAAAATTGGGAAAACTTTGAAAGTGTCCCCAAGTGCAGTTGCAAAAACCATCAAGCTCTACAAAGAAACTGGCTCACATGAGGACTGCCCCAGAAAAGGAAGACCAAGAGTCACCTCTGCTTCTGAGGATAAGTTTATCCGAGTCACCAGCCTCAGAAATTGCAGGTTAACAGCAGCTCAGATTAGAGACCAGGTCAATGCCACACAGAGTTCTAGCAGCAGACGCATCTCTTCAATAACTGTTAAGAGGAGACTTTGTGCAGCCTTCATGGTCAAATAGCTGCTAGGAAACCACTGCTAAGGACAGGCAACAAGCAGAAGAGACTTGTTTGGGCTAAAGAACACAAGGAATGGACATTAGACCAGTGGAAATCTGTGCTTTGGTCTGATGAGTCCAAATTTGAGATCTTTGGTTCCAACCACCATGTCTTTGTGTGGCGCAGAAAAGGTGAACGGATGGACTCTACATGCCTGGTTCCCACCGTGAAGCATGGAGGAGGAGGTGTGATGGTGTGGGGGTGCTTTGCTGGTGACACTGTTGGGGATTTATTCAAAATTGAAGGCATACTGAACCAGCATGGCTACCACAGCATCTTGCAGCTGCATGCTATTCCATCCGGTTTGCGTTTAGTTGGACCATCATTTATTTTTCAACAGGACAATGACCCCAAACACATCTCCAGGCTGTGTAAGGGCTATTTGACCAAGAAGGAGAGTGATGGGGTGCTACGCCAGATGACCTGGCCTCCACAGTCACCAGACCTGAACCCAATCGAAGTGGCAGCAGCAAAGTAATTCATAACAGGACACAAACTGATTTAAGCACCGCTAAGGATTGATGCAGTGATGCTGTTACTATATGAACTATAAACAGCTTACAATATTCACTATTTGTTAGAAGGACTATCAGTGTCAGTTTACAAAAGAAATCCCCTAAAATACAGATTTTATTGATATAAGTTAAAACAGTTTTCCACTGAGAATGCAAAAAACAACACAGCCCAACAGTGAACACATAAAAACCACACTAAATATACAACAATCATGGATCCCTATTGGATACATATACATTTATGAGATACAATATGTCTAAGCGCATTAGGCAGTGATAAAGACCACAGAGAGTGGCAGTAAAAGCTGTGATGGGATTAGCATCAGGAAAGATACAAGAAATGTACATCTGATGAAGGGCTTCTTGCTGCCATTCATATGAAGCGCCCATGAATGAGGCTCCGATAGTCACGTATTGATTAGAGAATTGGAGGTTTTGGCAATCACCCACTGAAAAATAAGAATGATTAGATCAGATGTGTACAATCTGCAGTCCAGGGGCCACATGCTGACTGCGCTGCCTTCAATGCCATTCTGTGTGGCCCCCAACCGTATAGACAGAAAAATGCTTGTCTGATACAGGTGCTTCTCACAAAATTAGAATGTCATCAAAAAGTAAATTTATTTCAGTTCTTCAATACAAAAAGTGTAACTCATATATTATATAGAGTCATTACAAACAGAGTGATTTATTTCAGGTGTTTATTTCTGTTAATCTTGATAATTATGGCTTACAGCCAATGAAAACACAAAAGTCATTATCTCATTAAATTAGAATAATTGACAAAAAACAGCCGCAAAGGCTTTCTACGCATTTAAAAAGGTCCCTTAGTCTGTTTCAGTAGGCTCCACAATCATGGCGAAGACTGCTGACTTGACAGATGTCCAGAAGGCAGTCATTGACACACTCCACAAGGAGGGTAAGCCACAAAAGGTCATTGTTAAAGAAGCTGGCTCTTCACAGAGTGCTGTATCCAAGCATATTAATGGAAAGTTGAGTGGAAGGAAAAAGTGTGGTAAAAAAAAGTGCACAAGCAACCAGGATAACCACAGCCTTGAAAGGATTGTTAAGAAAAGGCCATTTAAAAATTTGGGGGAGATTCACAAGGAGTGGACTGCTGCTGGAGTCCTTGCTTCAAGAGCCACAACACAGAGACATATCCAGGACATGGGCTACAAGTGTCGCATTCCTTGTGTCAAGTCACTCATGACCAATAGACAAAGCCATTTACGTCTTACCTGGGCCAATGAGAAAAAGACCTGGACTGTTGCTCAGTGGTCCAAGGTGTTGTTTTCAGATGAAAGTAAAGTTTGCATTTCATTTGGAGATCAAGGTCCCAGAGTCTGGAGGAAGAGTGGAGAGGCCACAATCCAAGCTGCTTGAGGTCTAGTGTGAAGTTTCCACAATCAGTGATGGTTTGTGGAGCCATGTCATCTGCTGGTGTAGGTCCACTGTGTTTTATCAAGACCAAAGTCAGAAGAGACGTCTACCAGGAAATTTTAGAGCACTTCATGCTTCCCTCTGCCAACAAGCTTTTTGGAGATGGAAATTTCATTCTCCAGCAGGACTTGGCACCTGTCCACACTGCCAAAAGTACCAATACCTGGTTTAAAAACAACAGCATCACTGTGCTTGATTGGCCAGCAAACTCGCCTGACCTTAACCCCATAGAGAATCTATGGGGTATTGTCAAGAAGAAGATGAGAGACACCAGACCCAACAATGCAGATCAGCTGAAGGCAACTATCAAAGAAACCTGGGCTTCCATAACACCTCAGCAGTGCCACAGGCTGATCGCATCCATGCCACGCCACATTGATGCAGTAATTGATGCAAAAGGAGCCCCAACCAAGTATTAAGCGCATTTACTGAACATACATTTCAGAAGGCCAACATTTCGGATTTTAAAATAATTTTTCAAGCTGTTGTTATAAAGTATTCTAATTTACTGAGATAATGACTTTTGTGTTTTCATTGGCTGTAAGCCATAATCATCAACATTAACCCCTTTCTGACGTATGACCTAATAGTACGTCTTGGTGACCCGGGCCGATTGGACCAATGACGTACTATTAGGTCATATGGCAATCGCGCCCGCACACAAGCGGTGCAGGACGAGTGCCGCCGGGTGTCAGCTGATAGTCACAGCTGACACCCGGTATTATGTGCAGGGAGCGGTCCCGCACCGCTCCCGGCACATTAACCCCCTTAATGCTGCGATTTTGCGGTGGCAAGGGGAGGTGATCGGAATACTCCCCTCCTCTTTCGGCCTCCAGCGCTGTCTGCCGCGGCTTCTCGGATGTTGCCATGACAACATCTGGGTCACCAGACAGCAGGAAGATTCTTTGGTCATGAGCAGTGCATGACCAAACTATCTTCTCCCTGTGCAGCGCTGACAGCCTGTATAGCACAGGGATGGTGCTGCATTCCTGAGCTATACAGGCGATCAGAATAAAAAAAGTGAAAGTCCCATAGTGGGACACAGAATAAAAGTCCAAAAAGTGTTAAAAAATGAAGAAAAAAAATTGTAAAAATATTTAAAAAAAAAAATCCACCAAAAATAAAAATATAATGTACCCATCAATAAATATTATTATGAAAAAAAAAAAAAACAATAAAAGTACACATATTTGATACCGCTGCGTCCGGAACGACCTGACCTATAAAACTGTCCCACTAGTTAACCCTTCAGTGAACAAGGTAAAAAAAAAAAAAAAAAAACGAAGCAAAAAACAATGCTTTATCATCATACTGCCAAACAAAAAGTGAAATAACACACGATCAAAAAGACGAATATAAGTAAAAATGGTACCGCTGAAAACGTCATCTTGTCCCGCAAAAACAAGCCGCCATACAGCTCCATCAGCCGAAAAATAAAAAAGTTATAGCTCTCAGAATAAAGCGATGCAAAAAAATATTTTTTTCTATAAAATAGCTTTTATTGTGTAAAAGCGCCAAAACATAGAACGCGGAACAGCATAAAAAAAAACATTAAAAAAAATTCTGGAATTGCTGGTTTTTGTTTATTCTGCCTCCCAAAAATCGGAATACAAAGCGATCAAAAAATGTCAAGTGCTTGAAAATGGCACCAATAAAAACTTCAACTCATCCCGCAAAAAACAAGCCGTCACATGACTCTGTCGGCCAAAATATGGAAAAATTATAGCTCTCAAAATATGGCAATGCAAAAACTAGATTTTGCCAAAAAATGCATCTTTTAGTGTGTGACAGCTGTCAATCATAAAAGCCCGACATGATTCTGGTATCGCTGTAATCGCACCAACCCGAAGAATAAAGTAGTCTAATCACTTATATCACACGAGGAACGGCGTAAAAAATAAACTCTAGGGTTAGGGTTGGGATTTTTTTCAAAAGTAAAAAAAAAAAAAGATGACGATATAGCGACTAGTGTTGAGCGCAAGTGCTCGCTACGTGAGTTTGCATCGGGTGCTCAGGAATGCACTGAGTATCGCGGGTGCTCGAGTGACATGCTCGAGTCTCTGCCCCATATGCTTCGTGGCCAAAAAAAACTCGCGTGGATTGCCTGCCATGCACGAGCGATCCCCGCATGTTTTATTTTTGGGTGTCTAATAAACATGAAACATGTGAGTGGGGACTCGAGCATGTCACTCGAGCACCCGTGATACATGGTGCATACCCATGTACCTGATGCAAACTCAAGTAGCGAGAATTTGCGCTCAAGACTAATGACAACTTATTCAATATGATGACCTAATGTTATCAAATTTTGTGTCGTACCTCTGGATTCAAAATGTTCACTATACCCCTTGATAAAAACCTTGATGGGTGTAGTTTCCAAAATGGGGTCACTTGTGGGGGGTTTCCACTGTTTAGGCACATCAGGGGCTCTCCAAATGCAGCATGGCGTCCGCTCTCAATTCCAGCCAATTTTGTGTTCAAAAATCAAAAAGTCACACAATGCTCCTTCCCTTCTGAACTCTGCCGTGCGCCCAAACACTGTATTTTCCCCACATATGGGGTATTGGCATACTCAGGAGAAAATGCACAACAGTTTTTGGGGTCCATTTTCTCCTCTTACCCTTGTGAAAATAAAAAAATTGGGGCTAAAACATTATTTTTGTGGAAAAAGTTAGATTTTTTTATTTTCACGGCTCAATGTTATAAACTTCTGCAAAGCACTTGAGGGTTCAGGGTGCTCACCACACATCTAGATAAGTTCCCTGAGGGGTCTAGGTTTCCAAAATGGTGTCACTTGTGGGGTTTATCCACTGTTTAGGCACGTCAGGGGCACATCCGCCAAGTATTCAAGGAAATTTTACATTCAAAAAGTCAAATGGCGCTCCTTCCCTTCCGAACCCTGCCATGCGCCCAAACAGTAGTTTTCCCCAACATATGGGGTATCTGCTTACTCAGGAGAAATTGCACAACAAATTGCATGGTGCAATTTCCCGTTATCCTTATGAAAATGCAAAATTGGGGGCTGAAAAACATTTTTGTTGGAAAAATGTGAAAATTTTATTTTTACGGCTCAATGTTATAAACTTCTGTGAAGCACCTGGGGTTTCAAGGTGCTCACCACACATCTAGATAAGTTCCCTGCGGGGTCTAGTTTCCAAAATGGTGTCACTTGTGGGGGGTTTCCACTGTTTAGGCACATCAGGGGCTCTCCAAATGCAACATGGAGTCCGCTAATAATTCAAGCAAATTTTACATTCAAAAAGTCAAATGGCGCTCCTTCTCTTCCGAGCTCTGCCGTGCGCCCAAACAGTGGTTTTTCCCCATGTATGGGGTATCTGCGTGCTCAGGGGAAATTGCACAACAAATGTTGGGGTCCATTTTTTCCGGTTACCCCTGCGAAAATAAAAAAATTGGGTCTAAAGTAACATTTTTGTGAAAAAAGTTAAATGTTAATTTTTTTCTTCCACATTCCAAAAATTCCTGTGAAGCACCTGAAGGGTTAATAAAGTTCTTGAATGTGGTTTTCAGCACCTTGACGGGTGCAGTTTTTAGAATGGTGTCACTTTTGGGTATTTTCCGTCATAAAGGTCCCTCAAAGTGACTTCAAATGTGATGTGGTCCCTAAAAAAATGGTTTTGTAAATTTTGTTGTAAAAATGAGAAATCGCTGGTCATCTTTTAACCCTCATAGCTCCCTAATAAAAAAAAATTTTGGTTCCAAAATTGTGCTGATGTAAAGTAGACATGTGGGAAATGTTAATTATTAACTATTTTGTGTGACATATCTCTCTGATTTAAGGGCATAAAAATTCAAATTTTGAAAATTGCAAAATTTTCAAACATTTTCACCAAATTTCCATTTTTTTCACAAATAAACGCAAGTGATATCAAAGAAATTTTACCACTATCATGAAGTACAATATGTCACGAAAAAACTTTCTCAAAATAAGGGGGATCCGTTGAAGCGTTCCAGATAAATTACCTCATAAAGTGACAGTGGTCAGAATTGTAAAAATTGGCTCGGTCATTAACGTGCAAACCACCCTCGGGGCTAAAGGGGTTAACAGAAATGAACATTTGAAATAGATCACTCCGTTTGTAATGACTCTATATAATATTTGAGTTTCACTTTTTGTATTGAAGAACTGAAGTAAATTAACTTTTCGATGATATTCTAATTTTGTGAGAAGTACCTGTAAGTTAACTATATGTGAGCAACTACACACAGAAGAGTAGTGTCTGGCAGCTGAGGTGCAAGGACTGGCAGGTACTAATGGTGCCATGTGCAGACATCTCTGGATGCCTCCTACATCAGGAAAATGGTGTCCCGTCACCCGTTTGGCACTCCAGAAAGTATAATGTGGATTAGACAGGTGGCCTTCCGTGTCCGTGGCTGCACTCCATGCGTGCGGTGCCTGGAAGAAATCTCTGCCTCCTGCTTTCATTACCATACTACCCCCCTCCCATCAGCGTCACACTGCCCTGTGACATGCGGTTGCAGCACCGTAATCCCCCGCCCTGCACTGGTGCAGTTATGGATACCTTATCCGGCCTTCTATGAGCAGTGTCTTCATCCTTCTTCTGTGCAGTAGTAGCAGTACTGCAGGGGAGGGGGTGGTATGGTAATGAAGACAGGAGGCAGAGATCTCTTCCAGGCACTGCACGTCCTGGAGCCTGTAAGAAATCATTAACATAAAGGATTATAACTCTAGTTTTCAACAACTAGACCGCAGCTACGAGGCAAACAGGTAAGACTAGTTTAACCATCCTATTCCCTGTATACCCATAGTAATAGCTTAAAAGTGTCCCAAAGCATGACAGATTCCTTTTAAATGATTGAAGGGTGAAAAGTAGTCACTGTGCTGTTTTGAATCATGCCCAGGCCCCTTTGTTTCCCCTGCGGATCTCTATCCCATTAGCAGCCAGCTCTGCCTTTCCTCTCCCGGCTGGGTAAACGCTAGAATGTATGGGCTCCTTCCAGGTATGACGTCATTTCTGGGGGCGTGTCCTGATGGTGCATTATGGGCGTGTTCTAATTTAGCACAAGGCGCCATAGTCTCTTGCAGAGAATGACACAGCAGCCGGTAAAGCTGCAGGAGGAGGTCAGTGCTGCAGGCTTGTGGGGATGCTGGGGGCATGCTGCGTGCTCTGGGTGGTCTGTGGGTGCTCTAGGTCAGAGGTCCCCAACCGCCAGTCCGCTGACAGTTGTAGAGGATCAGCAGGGAGAAAGCCAGCATGTGATCAGTAGCCTATAAGAAAAGAGGAGGAGGGACTGGCAGTGAATAGATAATTAGCCATGCGGCCCTACTCGCAGAATGTGCTCAGGCAGGAGCAGGGACAAGCAGGTCATGTCTGTCCAGCGCTCCTTCCCCTCCTGCTAGCTGCGAGTTGGAGGGGGAGGGGCTCTGGATGCTAATGGGCAGCTAGATATGACGTCAGGTGTCCCACCCTTATGACTCCTGTAGCTGTGTTCTGGTGTCGTGCGGCCCAGCAGCAGATTTTCTGGTTAAAGTGAAAAAAGCAAATAACAGTGAAAATTCATAGCAGCAGTGGCTGTGTCCAGTAGCAGCAGTAGTGGTCATCATCATCAGATGGGACCTAGATGGGACCGTCTTGTTGCAGGAAAACAAGCCCAGTGCTCCCACTGATCCAGGGAAACAAGCCTGGTGCTCCCACTCATTTTGAACCTATGGTAAGTTGAATCACATTCTCATTATAAATGTCAAAATTATATGATAAGTATGCACTAAGCTCCACCCCTCCATAACCCCACCCACATATGACCAAAGCCCCGCCCCCACCCCCACCGGGCCATTGAAAACTGGTCTTGCTTAAAGCCGGTCCCTGGTGCAAAAAAGTTTGCCGACCACTGCTCTAGGTGGTCTGTTGGGGCATGCTGCGGGCTCTGTGGGGATTCTGCTTGCTGGTGGTGGCTTTGGGGGGATGCTGGGGGCTGGTGGTGGCTCTGGGGGGATGCTGAGGGCTGGTGGTGGCTCTGGGGGGATGCTGTGGGCTGGTGGTGGCTCTGGGGGGATGCTGCAGGCTGGTGGTGGTTCAGGGGGGATGCTGGGGACTCTGGGGGGATGTTGCGGGCTGGTGGTGGCTCTGGGGGGATGGTGGTGGCTCTGGGGGGATGCTGGTGGCTCTGGGGGGATGCTGGTAGCTCTGGGGGGATGCTGCTGGCTGGTGGTGGCTCTGGGGGGATGCTGGTGGCTCTGGGGGGATGGTGCGGGCTGGTGGTGGCTCTGGGGGGATAGTGGTGGCTCTGGGGGGATGCTGCAGGTGTTAGAACCTTGCTCTTAGGTTTTTTCCTTTGCTGGTCACATGACCTTGTTGGCCTATTTAATCCTGCTCCGCCCTTCTGGCTTTGCTGGACTTCATTGTATAACTACTTTCTAGCTAGCCTGTGCTCTGTATCTAACTCTGTTAGTTTGCTTGGTCTACGGACCTCAGTGTTCTATATATTTTGTTTGTTTGTCTGTCTGCTACTATTTCTGTTAGGAGGTGTCCCATTTTCCTCCCAGTCCTTAGTACTTGTAGGGATTCCTTCCCCACATCTATAGGTCTCCGTACAGACTAGCTTAGGACTTTAGCAGGTCTGATCGCAGGATCAGGTCCCCTGTTACATCGTAGGGATAAAGCTGAGTTCTATCGTAGGGACAGATCTCCTCTCTTTCCTTAGCTCTGGTAGCAGAACATAACAGTAAGTCCAGCCTGCAAATTCTCTAAGGAAAGATTTTTCTGTTCCATCATGGTGTCGGTTCAGGATTTGGCTCATCGCCTGCAGGGACTCTCTCTGGAGGTGGCCGAGCTCCGTCAGCACGTGAGTAACTGTCCTGGAGCACATTTCTTGGAGCCTAAGGTATGTTTGCCGGATTTATTTTTTGGTGAACACCGAGAATTTTTTTCATTTAAAAATGCTTGCTTATTGTATTTTCGTTTGAGACCCAAGTCCTCTGGGGATGAATCCCAGCGCATAGGGTTCATAATGTCACTTTTGCGCAAAGAGCCTCAGGAGTGGGCCTTTTCTTTGCAACCTAGTGATACATGCTTCAGATCAGTGGATAGTTTTTTTTCTGCTTTGGGGCTATTATATGATGATCCTGACCGTGTCGCATTAGCTGAGACTGAGTTAAGACGTTTGAGACAGGGATCAGGTAATGTGGAAAAATATTGTACTCATTTCCGTCGATGGTCTACTCAAACAGGGTGGAACGATTCTGCTCTGAAAAGTCTATTTCTTGCTGGGCTCAATGAAAGGGTTAAAGACCTGCTAATTGCTTATCCTACACCTGAAGATTTGCAACAGGCTATGCAATTAGCTATACGGGTGGATAGGAGACTGCGTGCAAGGGTTAATGAGAGCAAATCCTCTGCTATGTCAGTTTCTGGTTATGAGAATGTGTGTACTAACAGTGGTGAACCGATGGAGATTGGATCGGTGGCACCTCGCTCTCAAGAAAAAGACCGTAGATTTTTTGAAGGCTTGTGTTTCTATTGCGGAAAATCTGGTCATTTGATTAAAGGCTGTGAGCTTCGTATGAAGAAAGAAAAAAAAATGGTCAGTCATGCCCGTATTGCCTGTTTAAATTCCAAGGGTGTATTTTTAGCTGCTTCCACGATTGCTCAGGAAAAATTAATGGAATTTCGGGTGTTTGTCGATTGTGGGTCTACTCTGAATGTAATTGATGGGGGATTCTTGGAAAGACTCAATTTAAAACCCAAACCTTTATCATCCCCCATTGCTGTGGTTTCTGTGGATGGTTCCCCTTTGAAGAATATTACTCTCAAGGTCTGTGAATTTCCTCTCACTATTAATGGTGTTCACCATGAGAAATTGGATTTGGTAGTTTTGAATAACTTGCCTTCTCCAGTAATATTGGGATTGCCCTGGTTAAAATTTCACAATCCTGTACTGGATTGGTCTACCAGTGAAATTAAATCCTGGAGCCATAAATGTTATGACAAGTGTTGTAACGGGCGTATTGCAGCTTTGGATAGGGGAGAATTGCCTGTTCCTATTCAGGATTTTTGGAGAGTTTTTTCTGAGAAGGAATTGCAGGTTTTGCCTCCCCATAGAGACTATGATTGTTCTATTGAATTTGTCCCTGGAGCGACTCTTCCTAAAAGTCGTTTATTTAACCTTACTATTCCTGAGAGGAAGGCTTTGGAGGAATACATACAGACAAGTTTGGCCGCCGGTCACATTAGGCCTTCTAAGTCTCCTGTGGCGGTTGGATTTTTTTTTGTAAAAAAAAAGGACGGCGGTTTACGTCCTTGTCTGGATTTTCGTGAGATTAACAAAATTACTGTACGCAATCCTTACCCACTGCCATTGATTCCTGATTTATTTAACCAGTTAATGGGGGCCAAGTGGTTCTCTAAAATTGACCTTAAGGGGGCATACAATCTGTTGCGCATGAAGGAGGGTGACGAATGGAAGACTGCTTTTAACACTCCTGTGGGTCATTTTGAGAATCTGGTTATGCCTTTTGGTCTTACTAATGCTCCTGCATTTTTTCAGAATCTTATTAATGACATCCTTAGACCTTTGATCGGCAAAAATGTGGTTGTGTATTTGGATGACATTTTGATTTATTCGCCGGATCTGGAGTCTCATTGGCGGAGCGTACGTGAGGTATTACAGTTGTTAATGGACAATTCGCTTTTTGCTAAGCTGGAGAAATGTGAGTTCGCTGTACAGAGAATTAGTTTTTTGGGTTACATTATCTCCAGCGAAGGTTTTGAGATGGACCCGGTTAAAGTTCAAGCTGTACAGGAATGGCCTAGGCCTATTGGTTTGAAATTGATACAGAGGTTTTTAGGTTTCGCCAATTATTACAGAAAATTCATAAAAAATTTTTCTAGTATTGTCAAACCTCTGACCGATCTCACCAGGAAAGGTGCTGATGCGGTTCAGTGGTCTTCTGAGGCTATTGAAGCTTTTGTGTATCTCAAGGAGAGGTTCACCTCTGCTCCCATCCTTATGCAGCCTGATGTGACTAAGCCGTTTTTGGTTGAGGTTGATGCTTCCTCTGTGGGGGTTGGCGCAGTATTGTCTCAGGATAACGGGGATGGATTACATCCCTGTGCCTTTTTTTCAAAAAAATTTTCGGAGACTGAACTGAATTACGATATTGGTAATCGGGAATTATTGGCTATTAAACTCGCATTTGAACACTGGCGCCACTTCTTGGAAGGTGCGGAATTTCCCGTTCAGGTTCTTACGGATCATAAAAATCTGATATATCTTGATGCTGCCAAGCGCCTGAATGCTCGTCAGGCTAGGTGGGCACTGTTTTTCTCGCGGTTTAATTTCTCCGTTACTTACATCCCTGGTACTAAGAATGTTAAGGCGGATGCCTTGTCTCGCAGTTTTTCTCCCATAGTCGGTGCTGAGAAAGAGGAGAACATTTTACAAGAAGGTGTTGTGATAGCTGCTTTGGACTCCGTTTTGGAAGATGAGATTCTTAAAGCACAGGAGAATGCCCCATCTAACACTCCTCATGGGAGGTTGTTTGTGCCTGGGACCTTTAGGAGAGATTTGTTTGTTGAGTGTCACGAATCTCGGTTGGCAGGTCATCCCGGAATCTCTGAGACCAAGAGACTGGTGGGTCGCAGTTTTTGGTGGCCTGGATGGCAGAAGGAAGTCATTAAGTGGGTGCGTCAATGTACTATTTGTACTAGATCTAAGTCCTCACATACTCCTGCTGCGGGGTTGCTTTGTCCTTTGGAGGTTCCCAGTGCTCCTTGGACACATTTGGCTATGGACTTTATAACTGACCTTCCCCCCTCTGAGGGTTTTACTGTCATCTGGGTGGTCGTGGACCGTTTTAGCAAGATGTGTCACTTGGTTCCCTTCGTCAAACTGCCCTGCGCTAAAACTCTCGCTAAGGCCTTTGTCAAGGAAATTGTCAGACTTCATGGCGTTCCTACTGACATTGTTTCTGATAGGGGTCCTCAGTTCGTGGCTCGTTTTTGGCGTGCCTTTTGTGACAGGTTGGGAGTTCATTTATCGTTCTCGTCCGGATATCATCCTCAATCTAATGGCCAGACAGAAAGGAAAAACCAGGATGTTGAGCAGTTCTTGCGTTGTTTTGTGGCAGACAATCAAGAGGGGTGGTCTGAGTTTCTGCCACTTGCTGAATTTGCTCTGAACAATCATACATCTTCTTCTGCTGGTTGTTCGCCTTTTTTTTGTTGTTCTGGGAGACATCCGTCGTTTGGGTCGTTCTCCAAGTTGGGATCTGCCGTGCCTGAGGAGGAGAATTTTTCCGGTGATTTGGAGAGAGTTTGGACGGATGTGCGTGGTAATCTTCAGGAGGCCAACAGAAAATCTAAAGACTACTTTGATAGGAAACGACAGGAGGTTTTGTTCGCTGTTGGTGACATGGTTTGGTTGTCCTCTAGGAATCTGCGGTTGAGGATTCCTTCTAAGAAATTGGGTCCCAAGTTTGTAGGGCCCTTTAAGGTGCTTCAGGTTGTCAACCAATCTGCTGTTAGGTTGGAGGTTCCTACCTCCTGGAGAATTAATCCGGTATTTCATGTCTCTCTGTTAAAAAAAAGCTGTTGTGTCGGATGGTGACGCCTCTGCCTCTGTTCCTCCGGTGGTGGAGGACGGGGAATATGAAATTTCTCGCATCCTTAACTCTAGACGGTATAGAGGTAGTTTGCAGTATCTTGTGGCCTGGAAAGGTTTCGGACCCGAGGATAACTCTTGGGTGAGGTCAGATGATGTTTCCGCGTCCAGACTTATCAGAGCGTTTCACAGGAGATTTCCTGATAAGCCTGGTCCTAGGGGATCCGGAGGATCCTCTTAGAAGGGGGGGTACTGTTAGAACCTTGCTCTTAGGTTTTTTCCTTTGCTGGTCACATGACCTTGTTGGCCTATTTAATCCTGCTCCGCCCTTCTGGCTTTGCTGGACTTCATTGTATAACTACTTTCTAGCTAGCCTGTGCTCTGTATCTAACTCTGTTAGTTTGCTTGGTCTACGGACCTCAGTGTTCTATATATTTTGTTTGTTTGTCTGTCTGCTACTATTTCTGTTAGGAGGTGTCCCATTTTCCTCCCAGTCCTTAGTACTTGTAGGGATTCCTTCCCCACATCTATAGGTCTCCGTACAGACTAGCTTAGGACTTTAGCAGGTCTGATCGCAGGATCAGGTCCCCTGTTACATCGTAGGGATAAAGCTGAGTTCTATCGTAGGGACAGATCTCCTCTCTTTCCTTAGCTCTGGTAGTAGAACATAACAGCAGGCTGGTGGTGGCTCTGGGGGAATAGTGGTGGCTCTGGGGGGATGCTGCGGGCTGGTGGTGGCTCTGGGAGGATGGTGGTGGCTCTGGGGGGATGATGCGGGCTGGTGGTGGCTCTGGGGGGCTGGTGGTGGCTCTGGGGGGATGGTGGTGGCTCTGGGGGGATGCTGCGGGCTGGTGGTGGCTCTGGGGGGATGGTGGTGGCTCTGGGGGGATGCTGAGGGCTGGTGGTGGCTCTAGGGGGATGCTGCAGGCTGGTGGTGGCTCTGGGGGGATGGTGGTGGCTCTGGGGGTCTGGTGGTGGCTCTGGGGGGATGGTGGTGGCTCTGGGGGGATGCTGCGGGCTGGTGGTGGCTCTGGGGGATGGTGGTGGCTCTGGGGGGATGCTGCGGGCTGGTGGTGGCTCTGGGGGGCTAGTGGTCGCTCTGGGGGGATGGTGGTGGCTCTGGGGGGATGCTGCGGGCTGGTGGTGGCTCTGGGGGGATGGTGGTGGCTCTGGGGGGATGCTGAGGGCTGGTGGTGGCTCTGGGGGGATGTTGGTGACTCTGTGGGGATGCTGCGGGCTGGTGGTGGCTCTGTGGGGATGGTGGTGGCTCTGGGGGGATGCTGAGGGCTGGTGGTGGCTCTGGGGGGATGATGGTGGCTCTGGGGGGATGCTGCGGGCTGGTGGTGGCTCTGGGGGGATGCTGCGGGCTGGTGGTGGCTCTGGGGGGATGGTGATGGCTGGTGGTGGCTCTGGGGGATGGTGGTGGCTCTGGGGGGATGCTGCGGGCTGGTGGTGGCTCTGGGGGGATGGTGGTGGCTCTGGGGGGATGCTGCAGGCTGGTGGTGGCTCTGGGGGGATGGTAGTGGCTCTGGGGGGATGCTGCGGGCTGGTGGTGGCTCTGGGGGGATGGTGGTGGCTCTGGGGGGATGGTGGTGGCTCTGGGGGGATGCTGCGGGCTGGTGGTGGCTCTGGGGGGATGCTGCGGGCTGGTGGTGGCTCTGGGGGGATGGTGATGGCTGGTGGTGGCTCTGGGGGAATGGTGGTGGTTCTGGGGGGATGCTGCGGGCTGGTGGTGGCTCTGGGGGGATGGTGGTGGCTCTTGGGGGATGCTGGGGGCATGCTGCGTGCTCTGGGTGGTCTGTGGGGGATGCGGGTTTGTGCGGGCTCTGTGGGGGTATGCTGGGGGCTGGTGGTAGCTCTGGGGGGATGCTGGTGGCTCTGGGGAGGATGCTGGGGGCTGGTGGTGGCTCTGGGGGGGATGCTGGGGGCTGGTGGTGGCTCTGGGGGGGATGATGGGGCAGCTGGTGGCTCTGGGGGGATGATGGGGGCAGCTGGTGGCGGCTCTGGGGATGCTGGTGGCGGCTCTGGGAGGATGCTGTGGGGGCGCTGGTGCGGGCATGCTGGTGGGGGCTCTTTGGGGGGGTGATGGTGCACGCCTGTGGGGTCTCTGGGGGGTGATGGTGCACGATGGGAATGTTTGTAAGGGGCCGTCTGCTGGGCTTTGGGGTAGGGGTTTATGCTTGGGGAGGCGGCTGGTGTGGGTTTATGCTTGGGGGGGGTTATGCTTTGGGGCCCTCAGGTTGATGTGGGGGGATTAATCCTGGGGACCATCTGTGGGGGGTTAATGCTGGGGGTGATTTGGGGTGGGGGGGTTATTGCTTCATTGGGGGACACAAGAAAACATGGGTGTATGCTGCTGACACTATGCAAAAAAAAAATTCTCTCTTCCCCAGAAGGGTGCATCATCAACTGGCATGAAGCTAATCCGTTTTAGCTTGGTGTCAGTAGGAGGCAGACACGGGTCTGGACCCAGGCCCATCTCTACCTTAGGGTGCTTTCATATTGCATTCTGTCTCCCTGTCGGGGCATACTTCTGAAATCCCCGGCAAAATGGGGTTGGGACGTATGCGCTGACAGTGACCATAGACTGCAATGGTGACGGCAAAGCGAACGTGTGCTTTCCGGAGTGTATGCCCACAGGAGGCGGACACTCAGACATAGGCTACTGTGTCTGAGAGTCCGCCTCCTGTAGGCCTACGCTGTCGAAAAAAGTGCACGTTCGCTCTGCCGTCACCATTACAGTCTATGGCCCCCGTCGGCGCATACGTCAGACTCTGTTTCCTGGGGATTTCGGACGTATACTCCGACGGGACACAGAACGCAATGTGTATGTAGCCTTAGATTTGTGGGGTTTTTTTGTTTTTGTTTTTTTTTTTATTAATGATTCCCCTTTTTCTTTCAGATACGGTTTGTGAGGGCGACAGTGGAATTGTTTCACTACTGTATCTTCTGTGGTCTATGAGGCAGGACCCTAACACAACAAGAGTGTTTGGGATTCCCCAGCAGATGGTCCTTGGCACTAATCCCCTGCCCGCTCGCCCCCCAGATCCAGAAGGTGCAGGGAGGGAAGACTGATCCGTTACCTGCCAGCTGCCCGAAGGTCTTTGTCCAGGTTATCTCATGTCCAGCTTCATCATCGGTCTGCGAAGAAGGATTCAGGTTCTTCAGTACAGATATATCCTAGCAGGCAGTGAGGGTGCTCGAATCGCCACCTCCACGTTTTCCAGAGGCTCCTGTAGCCCCCTCTCTTAAAAAATCCAGACTTCAGTCTAGACTTTCCCTGGTGCCCGGGCCACACCCCTAGCAGCCTAAACAATCACAGACGCCGGCTCTCCAGCGCTTTCTGCCCTCCACCTATCAGGGCAAACTTTGCATTCTGGTGCGCAAGAACCCTGCACGTGTTTTTCCTGACGCTACCTTTCTTCTGCAGCCGCCTATTCAGCCCTGGCAGCCGGCAACATCACCATCCACATGGCCTCATAGCTGAAATCATGGAACGTGGATTCAGTTTCCAAAGAGTCCACCAGCCTCACCTTCCAGCGCTCCCGCCTTTTCGAAGAGCTAGACAAGATGATCTCTAATGCCATGGGGGGTAAGAATATTTTGTTTCCGCAACAGAGGGCCAAATGCCCTCCTCCCAAGAGACGCCCAGTCCAGTTTTGGTCCTTTTGGAAATTTTCAGTGTAGAACAGCAACCAAAAGGACAACTCTCCGACCCACCAGGAAAAGAAGAGACCTTCCTTTAGGCTAGCCCCCTCCTGGCATCAACGAACCCACTAGCACCGGTCTGCCAGGCCCAGATCTAGCCGATTCTCGGCGGTATGACGAGGTGTTCCCACCTGGGATGTTTCTCGGGGTGGACGGCCGACTCCTTTTGTTCCGGGATGAGTGGCTCTCAGTAGTCAACAACACTTGGGTCTGAGATGTTGTCGACTAAAGCCACAAAATAGAATTTTCCACGCTGCCTTGCTTTCTAGACCAATTTCCCCAAAGACCCCCTTCCCTTATTCCCGGGTTTTTCAAGGCTATTGATTTGCTATCCAAAGCAGGCATCATGATCTCATTTCCAGGACGCTGAGACATCAGACACCGGAGGCAGGCCGAGGGGTCGGGGCAAAGCCAAAGACCTTACCCACAATCCTCCCATAAATGCACTTTTATAAAATTAGAATCATTTCTATACATAATGTTAATGTTATTTATACAATATTTCTACAATTAAAAGTTTGAGATTTCTGTGGTAATGGTTATTTGTTTCTTTTAAACTTGTTCTGAATGTAAATAAAACATTTCTCTGATTAAGCTTCCACATTGTATTTTAGCCTTTCATTTTACTCATAGGGCAGGAAAAGCCCATGATGCATCTGTGTAAACCATGTAAAAGATACTATAATAACACGGCTTAGACAGGTAACCCACTTTTGAAACAATGAAGTTCACTTGTACAAGCTGCATAGATGAAAACCTGCTTAAAGGGAACCTGTCACCTGGTTTTCCCCATATAAAGTGTGACCACCACCTGTATGGCCTTTATATACACTATTCTACAATGCTGTATATAAGTCCCCAAGCCGATCTGCATAACGTAAAAAAAAACCTTATATTAGACTCACCTACAGGGCAGTCCCGTCCAATGGGTTTCTCTAGTGTTAATCCGGCGCCTCCTGAGATTGCCATCCTCCTTTCTTCAAGTGGATGACGTGTCCTACATTATCCAGACAGTGTCTTACATCGCGCTCCTGTGCTGGCGCACTTCTTTCTGCCCTTTCCCCGCACAGAGCAGAGAAGTGTGCCTGCGCAGGAGCGTGATGGCAGATGCTGTGTGGCTGACGTTGGACGTGTAATCCACATGAAGCAGAGAAGGAGGACAGTGTTGAATGAAGACCAGCGACATCCATAGGACTGGACGTTACTAGATTGTGCCTACCGTGCCTCAGACCACCGTGAGGACGGTACTAGATAGTGCCGGCCGTGCCCCAGGCCACACGGGAGGACGGTACTAGAGAGTGCCGGCCGTGCCCCAGGCCACACGGGAGGACGGTACTAGATAGTGCCGGCCGTGCCCCAGGCCACATGCTGCAGGAAGGCAGTTATCTATAATATAACGGGAGATGCGGGTCTCTGAAGCCTCTATAAACTGCGCAAGCAGATCTATGCTCGAGCCACTGGGGCAGTTAGACAGCTGTGACACCTGCAGGGATTGCCTAACAAACATACAATCCCTGCAGGTGTCACAGCTGTCTAACAGCCGCGACAAATGCAGCCGCGGTGGCTCGAGCATAGATGCCGAAAATACTTGAGCAGCACCCGAGCGTGCTTTGTGAAAGGGTTAACCGAGCACGCTCATGCAACACTACTAACCTTACCTCATCCGGCGTGACTTTTGAATAGCCTGGGCTGGCATGATGTCATCTGTGCATTGTGCTTATTTCAGTTGGGATCTATGGATTTATTTTCTGTCCGTTCAACTTTCTCATCTTTATGTAGCTTCACTATTTGACATCTGGCTTTTCTGTGTCTGCAAGGCCATGTTCACATGTTGAATAAATACTGTATTTTTTTTGTTTTCTGTAGATGTCCACACCAAACTACACAATAACAGTCATCTCTGATTATTGCATACTTGCTGCATTTTTTTATGCCTTTTCCCCCTTATTTGATCTTTTTTTGGTGCAGATGTGAAGTCGCATTGTTCATTTTTTTTTATAATACAGAATAGCTTTGATTCTGCACTTAAAGTAACTGCAGTCTTTTTACATGCGTTTTCTCTCTTTTTAGGCTCCACATAGAAACCTCTGGACGTAAAAAAAAACATAACCGTACAGATCAGCAGCGTCTTTAGACCACAGAGCGGTTTTCATGAAATCGCATCCACTTTTCTTGGCCATTTAAATGCTGCAAAATGACTTCCAAAAAAAGCAGCTGAAAAAAAACACAGCATTTTTGCTACATCTGAACACGGCCTAAATGTCCAAGCACAGTGGATGTGATTTAATGAAATCTACGTCTACGCCTGCAGTGCAGCCAAAGAAGCTGCTGAACTATGCGGATTTCATACATTTTATACATATATATATATATATATATATATATATATAAAAAAGCCTATGTGGAGCCTGTAAAAAAAAAACAGTTAAAAAAAACCCCATTTTTAAGCTCAAAACTCAAAGTTTTTCTGTGGTATTAAAAATGTAGATTCACAGCTTCACCAAAACACATTTTAAGGGGGAAAACTCAAAAGAAACTCAAACAAAACGCAAACACACAATAATAAGATTGTTATTTTGCTGTAAGGTGCGGACACCTGCATAAAAAAACGCAGTCTTTATGTTGTGTGAAGATGGCTTTAGTGTTACATTTTATTTAATTTTTATGGCTTTAGTAAGACAAGCACACCTTTTCATTTTGTGGGGTTGAAATTCAGCTGTTATACAAAGCTCAGTGCAGAGCACAAAAATATATTTTTTTAATTTGCTAATGTGATAGCGCAAGCTATAGTAGCCCACCTTATCAGTTTTTGGGGGTGAAATTCAGTTGTATGCACTGTAAAAAAATATATATTTTTTTTCAGTTGCTAGCTAGAGTCCACGTAGTCCTTTTGTGGTGGTAAAATTCAGCTGTATGCAGAGTAAAAGAAAAGATTTTTTTTTTGCTGTGACTAACGTGATACAGCAGGCTAGATCTGAGTTTGAAATATCTTGGAGCATATATTCCATGTTATACAGTCCTCATCCACAGTAAAAAAAATACTTTCTTCTGTTCCTAACGTTATACAGCAGAAGACATCTCAGTTTGAAATAGTTTAGAGCATATCTGCTATGTTATAGAGGCCTCATCCACACTAAAATACCTTCTTCTGTTACTAACGTCATACACTGGGGGACATCTCAGGGTGACAAGGGAGGGTGGTTCACTGCCATTGAGGGGGGTTGGTGATACCAGACAAATTGTTAGTGAAGGTGCAAAAGGCGAGGAACAAATGGAAGAGGAAGAGGTGATGGGGGCGAGCAACAGTCTGAACATGAAGAGGATAATCATACCCTCTCTGTTCGTGTTTGGTTGGAGGGGACAGAGGAAACAAGCTTCAGAATTACCCAGCCACCAACACAGCATGAGCTTGAACCTCATGGAAGAGCCCAACATATGAATGCCTTCTTGCTGCACTATCTGCAACATGATCCCCATATAGTTATGATTCTAAATAGTGCTGACTACTGGCTTGCAATTCTGTTAGATCCATGTTATAAGAGTAAATTTTGCCACATGCTTCCCGCCCTGGAAAGGGTCCCACGAATGCTGGAGTATTGAAACACATTTTTACACAATCTTAAGAGAGGTTTTTCCCAAGACAGCAATGAGGCACACAGAGTGCATTGCAGCTCTACACTTCCAACCTCTGGCACATCAATTTATCAACGCAAAAATATTAGTAGCAGCAGTAGTGTAAGTGGCAGAAGCAACTTCTGTGAGTCCTTTCACACATTTTTTAGACCAGCTCGTGCACCAGCATAACAAAGTACAAGTCTGACACATGAACGACTGGAGAGGATGGTGCACTCCTGATTGAGTCTCCATCTGCTGGGTTGGTTGTAGAGGAAGAGGTGTCTGTCCTCATTATACTACTTCTAATCTACTGAAATAGATGCCACTTCAGTGGTGTTAGGCCCTAATTTTTTAATGTGAACACTCCTGGTTGGGTCTCCATCTGCTGGGTTGCCTGTAGTGGAAGAGGTTTTGGGCTCTATTATAATAGTTATACTTTAGTGAAATTAATTTTTGGTGCAGATATTGATCTCCACACAGGGGTACACAAACATGTTAAATTCAAAATTGATTTTCAATAAACAACCATCAGCCACCCCATAAAACGCATCTACTGCTTGCTCCTCCTCTTTTGTTACTGTGCCAAGTATTGTCAAGCAGGTCGTCGACCGCAGAATCTCCGATTCTTTACCCGCTCCAGTCAGGCTGAGTGAGAGCCCATCTCCTGTAATGGAAGTGGACATGCCTGCTGTTTTTGACCGATCTCAGAGAACGAGCACACCACAACCTTATCCATCGTAACATCTCCGTCTGCATCTCACTCACGGTCCAGCTGTTTGTCCGGTCCACCATACTCCGCCCTCTCTCAGCACTGCAGCCAGCAAAAGATTGTTTCCTCCTACACATGACAAAGCTAAGAGATTGAACGACATCATTTCCAAACTGTTGGCCATGGAAATGGTGGTGTCAGGCCCTAATTGTTTGAAATGTGAACACTCCTGGTTGGGTCTTCATCTGCTGGATTGGCTGTAGTGGAAGAGTTGTCGGTCCCCATTATACTAGTTCTATATCTAGTGAAATTAATTCTTTGGTACAGATATTGTCACAGGAGTACACATGATATAATCAAAATTAGTTTTCTTAGTACTGTGGTATATAAAGCAGGCTACATTTCATCTTTTAATTCTTTGGTGATGATATTGTTCTCCAGACAGGGGTACCCATTAGTGATGAGCGAGTACTAAATGTGCTCAACTTAGTGATTCAGCGGTTTCTCAAAAATTACCCAGATCTCCCAGAGCTGCTCATGAAAACGCCGCGGGTGTGTCCATTTTAGAAAATCAGCTACAGCTTTCCCCACCCTGGCAGTGCTTCAGCAGCGTTTGCAGCTTCCAGCTCACCGACTGGTGTGCGATGTGACCATACGCTGGAAATTAACGTTGCAGATGTTGGGAAGGATTTGTGAGCAGCAGAGGGCAGTTGTTGAGTACCAGCTTCAACATGCTCGTTGGAATTCAGGTCAGCCTCTGCACATAACAGCTGATGAGTGGGGATGGATGTTTGACATCTGTGTTGTCTCCAAAACTTTGAGGACTCCACCAAGATGGTGAGTGGCGATGACGTCATAATTAGTGTCACCATCCCGCTTCTCTGTTTACTGAAACGCTCGCAGCTCACAAAGACAAGGCCTTGCAGGCAGAGCAGGGTACTATACAGGGTGATGCTACACAGCCCAGCCTCATCTTATCTCAAGGAGGAGGAGGAGAACATGAACAGTCATCCTCTTAGTGAGGACAGGGAAGTTTTGGCTTTCTTGGAAGTCTTAATACCCCTCTTTCAGTCTGTGGGAAAGCTGTACGAGTTTCGCTTAATGATGACCTTCAGTGGCTTAGCTTATGCACGTTATTTGTGAAAACGCATTGTAGATCAGCCCATTGCCCAACTCTGTAGTCATGAAAATCAAGGCGCAAAGAAACATCTTTGCATGTTGAAGCACCACCAAGAAGTGTGAGCTGATGTTGGGCGGGCTGTCATTGCTTATGGAAGAAGCTGCATTAAAGGACTTTCCTGGGAGAAATGACAGTCGGCATAGATTCAGTTTCCCTCTATGCCAGTCCTTTCACCGAGCTAAATAATATGGCTGTGGTGAAATACAACTGTCACCAAGAAGCAATGTCAGACTGAAGAACATTGGGCCCACCAGAGCATTTGATTCTGAGGGCCCACCTTTCTCCCCTGCTCAAGAGCCCCTTAGCAGTTGTAAGGTTTGCATTATGAACTCTCCTGAAGGAGAAGCCAGGGCCCACCGGGGGAGTCTCCAGTTCTCTGGTGGGCCCGTGCAACCCTGCCGAGAAGCATCCCTGGCCAAGGTTCCCGGACACTCTATGGCTACTTTTTTTCTGTGGACTGGCTCCAGCAATCTATAAGATCCATTCACTGGCTCCCAATTGCCCAGCTTATCCAGTTCAAACTACTAACACTGACCTACAAAGCCATCCATAACCTTTTTCCTCCGTACATCTCTGAATTAATCTCCCCCTATATTCCCTTTCGTAATATTCAGTCTAACATGCTGGAGAAACTTGCACCTACTGCCACTCAGTGTCTTCAGCTCCTTTGTGAGAAACTAATGTTTGGGCAGCCATTCTACCAAATAAAATTCCTGACATATGGAAATTGTGGATGGCTTCGTTTCTGGTACTGGGTGCTAATACCAAACCGTGGCGTGCCATTCACTGGATATTCCTGATTGATTGGAGACAAGCTCATTCCCACAGAAAAGTACCAGCATCAAGCTAAGGAGATAGTGGCCTCTGTCATCATGAAGGAGTTTGCTCTTTGTCTAGGGGACCGATCACTGCTGCTGTCTACCTTGTGAACTTTGTGTTGAAGCTTGCGAGGATTAAGAGGTTACATTGGCGAGTCTGGTTTTTATCCTAAAGATCCTACTGTTTTTATAGTTTTAAATGAGCACACACAAACCGTGATTTCTGCAGCAGCGCATCCAGGCCGGGATAGTGGCAGAGAAATTGCAGTACCATCAGGTAGAGGATGCAAGGCACGTGTGTGAGGTTGCCCCGGTGTGTGAGGTTGCCCCAGTTTAGGGCCGCCACCAGGTTTGCACCATTATTGCACACGTCCTTCTCTTGCTCCAGGTTCAGTGGAGATAGTCATTGCTCAAACTCGGTCTGGAGAGCTGTCCACTTCAGCTGTATGACTGCAATCTCCAAGGCATATTAATTTTAACCGGTGAGCCATAGCTGCGCAGTACAGAGGTGGGGGGATTCTTTCTGCACTGTTGGAACATGTGTCTTATTAAGGCAGAAGTTGAGGGTGCAGGTGGAGGCCCTAGAGGAGGCAGAGGCATCGGACAAAGCGTTCGATATAGAGGTTTGTCCCACAAGCCTTGAGGATTCCAACACTTGCTGTCTAGTGACACCTTGATGTCTAGTGGTCCAGTTCTCCATCCCCTGGTGTGTAGTAGTTTAGTTCTCCAAACCTAGCTGTTTAGTAGTTTAGTTTTCCAACCCCTGTTGTATATTAGTTTAGTTCTCCACGTTCTGGTGTGTATTTGTTTTGTTCTCCAACCCATCCATGCCCACCACCAGGGGTTAACGTCTGATGACGAGGGTTTGGATTCTGTTCGGACCCTACTTCGTCCGGGCCCAGATCAACTGAAAAAATTTTTTGGCATTGCTACACATGCTTTCCCCATCTCTTGAGTCTGTGAAGCTTTGTATCACACCTCTGATTCCCCGGAATAGAATGTGTGCACAGCTCTGCAGACTCGCCCATTTGTAGTTCCCCACAGTCAGTTGGGCAGTTGGAGAGTTGTGACGTGGGGGAAAACAAGGGTAATTGGGGTGCCACCTCTGGGGACTGTACTGTGTGTGATGTTAAGGTGGAGGAAGAGGAGCAGAGGCCACTTGATGCCACGCTTGTCATCCACTGGAGCACATATTCTTTCTGGTCATCTACAAAGCGTACCGCTGTCTTTGCATCACTGATTGGCCGTAGCTTGGATCTCTTCATACCTAACTGACTCGACATTCAGTGTCTCCTGCTCACACACCACCTCCTCATCTCGCCCCCTATGTGTCAGTGATTCAGTTCTAGGACCCCTGCTTTTCTCCATCTACGCCTTCGGCCTGGGACAGCTCCTACAGTCTCAAGGCTTTCAGTATCACCTCTATGTTGATGACACACAGATCTACCTCTCTGGACCTGATATCACCTCCTTACTAACCAGAATCCCACTATGTGAGTCCGCTATTTCAGCTTTCTTCTCTGCTAGATTGATAAAACTTTACATGGATAAAACCAAATTCATCATCTTTCCACCATCTCATTCCCCAACTGACCTATCCATGAAAGTCAATGGCTGCCCACTCTGATCTGTCCTTGAAAAGTCAGATCCAAGCCCTTTCCACTTGCTGCCGACTACAACTCCAAAATATCTCCGGTATTCACACATTCCTCAACCATGAATCTACAAAAACACCAGTGCATGTCCTCATTCTCACCCGCCTCGATTACTGCAAGCTCCTACTCTGTGGCCTTCCTTCTACCACTCTCGCACCCCTCCAATCTATCCTAAACTGTGCTGGCCGGCTAATCCACATGTTATCCCGCTATTCCCCGGCTTCTCCCCTTTCTCTGTCAATCCCTGCGCTGGCTCCCCAGCCATCGAAAACCTGTCTCCTCCATACATGTGTGACCTAGTCTCCCTGCATGCAACCTCCCATCCTTCCAAGATCTTCTCTACTTCCCTCTTATCTCTTCTTGCCACAATCCCATACAAGATTTGTCCCGTGCATCTCCCCTACTGTGTAACTCTGTATCCCAACACATCAGACTCTCGCCTACCCTGGAAACCTTGAAAAGGAAGCTGAAGACCCACTTCTTCTGACAAGCGTACAATCTACGGTAACCCTCGCTCCAGCATACCGCTAGACGACTAGCTGTACCCTGACATACTGTATCCTCACCCATCCCTTGTAGATTGTTTGTGCGCCCTCGCGGGCAGGGTCCACTCTCCTCTTGTACCAGTCAGTGACTCCTTTTCACATGTAAAGAGCCAGGGAATAAATGTCGCTGTAATAATAATAATTATAGTACTTGTACTCTGGGTCAATTGATGGCACTTTCCTGGTGTCTACCCCTAATTTGATGTGTTTTGGCAGCTTTTGGACCAGTTTGAAAGTGTTGTGTATGTGTTTGTTGTTGTCCCCCATTGAATCCTGTGACGTTCGTCAATGTTCGGCGAATTTTGCAAATTCGACAATTGTAATCTGACCCGAACATTGAAACATTCGCTCATCTCTGCTCACTAACATATCGCGAACAGGAACCTATACATTCTGATCAGAGGCGTAAGTAAAGTCTGATGGGCCTGGTGCAAGATAAATATATATATATCCTGGCATATATGTCCCTCATTATGGTCCCTTATCTTAGAGCCCCATACTGGTATATACAGTATATATCCCCCATTCTGGTGCTGTTATTTACTGTATAGAAAAAAAGTAAAGCATTACACTCCCCAGGGGTGAACACAGAAGTCATAGTGCCCCATAGTCCCCCCTACAGTATTATGCTCCTACTTATAGTATAATGCACTCCCCATACTCCTCCATACACTATAACCCCACAGTGCTCCATACAGTATAATGCACAGCCCTTAGTCCTCCCTATTGTATAATGTACTCCCCATACTCCTTCATATAGTATAATGCACCCTCAATAATCCACCATACAGTATAATGCACACCCTATAGTCATGCATGTAGTATAATGCACAGCCTATAGTCCTCTATATAGAATAATGCACAGCCCATTCTGAAATATGTGCCCCATCCTGGTATATGGCCCTCATCCTGGTATATATTCCCCATCCTGGTGTATGGCCCTCATCCTGGTATATGGCCCTCATCCTGGAATATGGCCATCATCCTGGAATATGGCCCTCATCCTGGTATATGTCCCCCATCCTGGTATATGGCCCCATCCTGGGCCCCCATCCTGATATATGGCCCCGCTGTTGGTCAATAGACAGAAAAAAAAAACGCTCCTACTCACCTTCCTAGCACTCACCATGCTGTGCGGCGTCCACATCTGAAGCTGGCAGCTGATTTTGGTTGATTTTGACAGGAGCGCATAACGTCACTGCCATGCGCCCCCGGCCGCCTCTGATTGGCCATCAGCATGTATTGCGGAGCATGGATCTGGCAAGTTTTTGCGCTGCAATACACTTCAGCTGAATGTGTGCCCGAGGATGCACATTCAGCTGAAATAGGGGCTGGCGCCGGCGAGCCCCTTATCCGCCGGGTACGTTATGCCCCTGATTCTGATGTTCTATTGTATACATGGCAGGAGCCAATATATTGTGATGACTTCACTATTATATACCACCAGGAGCCCTTACATTATAGTGTCTTTAACAGTGAAATGGCTAGAATGTATGGGCTGCAGTCAAGAACTGGAAGGAGACCATACATTGTAGGCTACATTCTGCTAGCTTCACTAACATATACCTGGAAAATGATCATAGATTCTGCTGGCTCCAATAATATATACCTAGCAGGAGCCCATACATTCTCCTGCCTCCAATAATATATACCAAAGACAAGAAAAATACCCAAATGATTGAAAGTAAATATATAAATCGCACAGTGCAAAAATAATAATAAATAATAAAGGGTATTTAGTTAACATAATTTTGATCAAAATATTGTAAAAGCTGTCCCGCCACGTCACGGCATCCCTTGTGGGACAGTCCTAACTCTAATATTAAAAACCTTACCATTTGTCAAGTGACATACATATGGACAAGGACAGAGAGACTGGATCCTTGGTGCAAGCATAAAACCGAGGCAGGATCAGCGTCCCAGCCCAGACAAAGGGCGGCCACACCCTTTTATATGCACTCAAGCATACTAACTGCAAAGAAAAAACCTGAAGGTGTGAACTGGAACATAAATTGATGTGCATGCAAAATGTAAATGCATGTTCACACAAGGCCATTAAAGAGAAACCAAAGACAAGAAAAATACCCAAATGATTGAAAGTAAATATATAAATCGCACAGTGCAAAAATAATAATAAATAATAAAGGGTATTTAGTTAACATAATTTTGATCAAAATAATGTAAAAGCTGTCCCGCCACGTCACGGCATCCCTTGTGGGACAGTCCTAACTCTAATATTAAAAACCTTACCATTTGTCAAGTGACATACATATGGACAAGGACAGAGAGACTGGATCCCTGGTGCAAGCATAAAACCGAGGCAGGATCAGCGTCCCAGCCCAGACAAAGGGCGGCCACACCCTTTTATATGCAGTCAAGCATACTAACTGCAAAGAAAAAACCTGAAGGTGTGAACTGGAACATAAATTGATGGCCTTGTGTGAACATGCATTTACATTTTGCATGCACATCAATTTATGTTCCAGTTCACACCTTCAGTTTTTTTCTCCAATAATATATACCTGACAGGAGCCCATACATTCTCCTACCTCCAATAATATATACCTGACAGGAGCCCATACATTCTGCTGCCTCCGATAATATATGAGAAACACAGTAGCCCACATGTTGAGATTCACACAAAGGCATTGTGGAGGAAATGCCACTCACACCCCATATCCGTGTCGCCAACTCGAACAAGATATATATATAAACAGGAGAAAAAGCGAGCGTATTGGCATAAAAAAAAACTTTATTAGTAATTCATATAAAATTCCATTAATAAATGGCAAGAAATATATAATGTAAAGTGCAGACATGCAGATAAAAAAAAAACACTAAATCTATATCCCAAAAGAAAGGGTAATATAGATATATTCAAGAAATTACATAAATATCAAAAAACACACAAGTATTACACACACATCCTCCAAAAGGGAGGAAATGTAATGAGTATTAAATAATAATGACAAAACAGTAGAGGTAGTAGAAAGAAATAGACCGGGGCCAAAAGAGGTGGTATACATGGACAATTAAATATACCACTGAGTATATGGGGATCACGTATACCATAGTCCAATGCCATTAATCAATTGCCATAGTGCATATCATGTACAGGACAATGGTGACTCCAATATTGTCACATGCAGAAAGGGGACCACATGAGGGCAGGTGTCTGTCGTGGAGGGCAGCCTCGACGCGCGTTTCGCGGGTGCTTTTTCGAGAGGCGTAGGTAAGAAAAGTACAAGGACCTTTTTAAATACATAACTCCGCCCCCTCCGGCCATCACATGTGTGGTCATGTGATGATTAAAGATGGCCGACAGTGGAATGGTGTGAACGGCGCATGCGCCGGGATAATCACCACCCATCATGACGTGGGCGAAACCCAGAAGCGTCACCAAGACCACATCCGGGAGGCGCGCCAAAGCCATAAAGATAGATGACGCAAGGACGAGGGACGCGAGCCACCCAGCGCATGCGCACAACAGCATATCACAGCCGTTCGCCGTATCACAATGTAACAGTCCCCAGCTCCGTGCATTAGCATCCATATACTAGATGACATAGGGGTTAACAACATATAATGGCCACTGTAGTGGTAACAGGCCACTATAGTTAAAGAGGAATTGAATAGTAGAGAAGTATAAAAAAGGAGGGGGGAAAGAAAGAGATAAAAAAATATATAGAAACTAGTACATATCAATAGCACAATTTACAAAGAAAGCAAAAAACAAAAAACAACAGACTGATGAACAGACAAATATATCGTTGTGGGTTGCTCCTCCAAAGAAATTGCTGTGGAGGAAACTCCAATATCCCAGATGTCTGGACATCAGAACAAAGGTCAGGTGGGGTCCTTGAAGAAAAATCACAGACAAAAAAATAAGCAAAAATGAAAAATCAATAAAGAAAATATTAAAAAGACAGAAGACCAAATAAGCCCCCATATGTTAAAATATACAGCAGGGGTCGCAGGAGAGCATATCAATCAGGTCCATCAGATATCACATTGTCCAAGAATAGGATATGGAATAAATCAAATGGTAGAATATTAGATAAATTGCAGAACTAGGATGAGTCAAATCAAAGAAATGGCGCAAACCCCAGGCTCTCATTCAGACCCTGTGGCGCCATAGTATCCAAGGTAATGATCCACCTCGCCTCCTTTTGTGCCAGGAGGCGTTTGGCATTCCCACCCCGAGAGCCCAGGCCAACCACATCAATGCCCCGTATTTTCAGTGACCGCGGATCACAATTGTGAGCAGTCCTGAAATGTCGAGGCAGTGTCTTGATCTCCCGGGGATCAGTGGCCAACCGGGCCGCACCAATGTCCCTGACGTGTTCACGAACCGATACGTAGCTCCCTAGATGTTAAACCAACATATATTAACCCGCACCCACATGTGGCATAATATACCACATGTGTGGTGCTACAGGACACATAGTGGCGAATATCAAAATGGTGGGAGCCGTCAGAGCTCGTGAACGACGTACTACGTAGGACATTGGTGCAGGCCAAGCAGTGTCCACATGGGAAGGTACCCATCCTAGGGCCACGGGATCCGAAAGGGTTAGATGTAGGGGGAATATAGTGGCTAGTAACTAATAACTCCCCTAGAGTGCTCGACCGTCGTGGTGTCATACACGGAGCATCTCCAATGTATTCCCGAAGGGAAGGCTCCGCATTCAAAATGTTCCAATGCCGAGAGAGGATCCGCCGCATAGCCCCCCACTCATGATTGAATGTAGAGATGTAGCGGATCCTCTCCGGTCCCCCATGTGTGTGTCTGGGAGGGGGATGAATGAGATGGTCACGGGAGGTATTACGGGCCCTCACATAGCCACGGCCAATACATCGATTGCTATAGCCACGTTGTCGGAAACGTTCAGCCAAATCGGAGGCCCGTTGCTCGAAGTTGGAGTTTGTGGAGCAGATCCGCCTCACCCTGAGGAACTGTCCAACCGGGACAGCCCGAATAGTTGACAAATCATGTGCAGATGTAGCATGTATCAGAGAATTCACTGAGGTAGGCTTTCTGAACAAGTCAGTCTGGATACGATATTCTGAATCCACTTCAAGTGTAATATCCAGAAACTCGATCCGCTTAGGATGGCAAGTATACGTCAGCTTCACAGCACGATCATTAGAATTTAGACGTGCCATGAAGTCGTCGAGCTCCTCCACCGTCCCACGGCAAAAAAAATAAAATGTCATCAATATACCTCATCCATGACACGACATGGACCGCGCCCTGCGTCCCCTCATCACCAAAGATGTCCCTCTCCCAAGCACCCAGGAAGAGATTGGCATACGAGGGGACATGGGCCGCCCCCATCGCCGTGCCACGGATTTGGAGGTATATTCTATCTTTAAATAAGAAATAATTATGGCAAAGGACAAACTGGAGCAGCTCAAGGATGAATTCTCTGGAAGGGCCGCTCAGGTTGGAGCCCCCCAGGAAGAGGCGGGCCGCAGACAAACCAAGATCGTGGCTAATGCAAGTATAAAGGCTCTCGACGTCGGCCGGAGCCCATACATTCTCCTGCCTCCAATAATATTTACCTGACAGGAGCCCATACATTCTGCAGGCTCCAATAATATATACCTGGTAGGAGCCCATACATTCTGCTGGATCCAATAATATATACCTGACAGGAGCCCATAGATTCTCCTGCCTCCAATAATATATACCTGACAGGAGCCCATACATTCTGCTGCCTCCAATAATATATACCTGACAGGAGCCCATACATTCTCCTGCCTCCAATAATATATACCTGACAGGAGCCCATACATTCTGCTGCCTCCAATAATATATACCTGACAGGAACCCATACATTCTGCTGCCTCCAATAATATATACCTGACAGGAGCCCATAGATTCTGCTGCCTCCAATAATATATATCTGGTAGGAGCCCATAGATTCTGCTGCCTCCAATAATATATACCTGACAGGAGCCCATAGATTCTGCTGCCTCCAATAATATATACCTGACAGGAGCCCATACATTCTCCTGCCTCCAATAATATTTACCTGACAGGAGCCCATACATTCTGCAGGCTCCAATAATATATACCTGGTAGGAGCCCATACATTCTGCTGGATCCAATAATATATACCTGACAGGAGCCCATAGATTCTCCTGCCTCCAATAATATATACCTGACAGGAGCCCATACATTCTGCTGCCTCCAATAATATATACCTGACAGGAGCCCATACATTCTCCTGCCTCCAATAATATATACCTGACAGGAGCCCATACATTCTGCTGCCTCCAATAATATATACCTGACAGGAACCCATACATTCTGCTGCCTCCAATAATATATACCTGACAGGAGCCCATAGATTCTGCTGCCTCCAATAATATATATCTGGTAGGAGCCCATAGATTCTGCTGCCTCCAATAATATATACCTGACAGGAGCCCATAGATTCTGCTGCCTCCAATAATATATACCTGACAGGAGCCCATACATTCTCCTGCCTCCAATAATATTTACCTGACAGGAGCCCATACATTCTGCAGGCTCCAATAATATATACCTGGTAGGAGCCCATACATTCTGCTGGATCCAATAATATATACCTGGTAGGAGCCCATACATTCTGCTGGATCCAATAATACATACCTGACAGGAGCCCATACATTCTGCTGCCTCCAATAATATATACCTGACAGGAGCCCATACATTCTGCTGCCTCCAATAATATATACCTGACAGGAGCCCATAGATTCTGCAGGCTCCAATAATATATACCTGGTAGGAGCCCATACATTCTGCTGCCTCCAATAATATATACCTGACAGGAGCCCATACATTCTGCTGCCTCCAATAATATATACCTGACAGGAGCCCATACATTCTCCTGCCTCCAATAATATATACCTGACAGGAGCCCATACATTCTGCTGCCTCCAATAATATATACCTGACAGGAGCCCATACATTCTCCTGCCTCCAATAATATATACCTGACAGGAGCCCATACATTCTGCTGCCTCCAATAATATATACCTGACAGGAGCCCATACATTCTCCTGCCTCCAATAATATATACCTGACAGGAGCCCATACATTCTCCTGCCTCCAATAATATATACCTGACAGGAGCCTATACATTCTAGCGTCTTCCCTAGTGAGCGAGCCTGAATGTATGGGCAGTAGTCAGGACCTGGAAGGAGCCCATACATTCTAGGCTCAACCCTCCCGGCCGACGCCTCCATCACGCCCTGTACACAGACGTCGTAATAACTAGTGCGGCCTCTGCTCGGCTGATACTACGACACCGCCTGCTTTACAGTCACATGACTTGAAGATGTCACCTGACCATGTGACGTCAGAAGGTCCTTCCGCGGTATGAGACTTACCGCACAATATGGCGGCGCTGTGTGTAGGAGCAGTGACTAGTGGCGATTACCTGTGACCGATATTGTAGCTGAGTGACTTCTACTCCGCTGTGTCTGTTACTGCCGACTGATGCTGCAGGTCCTGCTGTACCGAGTCAGTGACAGGTGAGTGCAATGGCAGCCGGAAGAGGTGAGGGGATGACCGGAGAGCTGCTCTGCTCCCCGGCCGCTGGGGACTACGTGCAGTGACGGTAGTGCTGAGCCTGCTGTGTGCTGGCCGGCATTGTGCAGGAGGAGCTCTCATCACCTCAGTATGAGGGAGTGCTGGGATGGCAGCCGAGCTCCCTGCTGTCAGCCCCACAGCACGGGGCCTTCACCATATATTCCCTGATGGGCTCCTAAACTAAAGCCTTAAAAGGATTGTCCACTAGTGGATTGCCCTGTATGACCGGCCCTAAGGTGCTACATAAAATAAGTCTATGCTCCCCTCCCTCCTCCGCCCTGTGCCCCCCTCAGCCGTGTGACCCCCTCAGCTGCTCTCAACTCTGTGACCCCCATGCTCCCCTCAGCCCTGTGCCGCTCTCAGCTCCTTGACCCCCTCAGCGCTGTGCCTCCCTCCTTCTCTCTCAGCCTCGTGCCCCTCTCAGCTCTGTGACCCCCCCACCCGATGCCCCTCTCAGCCCTGTGACCCCCATGCCCCTCTCAGCCCTGTGACCCCCTCAGCTGCTCTCAGCCCTGTGACCCCCATGCTCCCCTCAGCCCCGTGCCTCCCCCCAGCCCCGTGCCCCTCTCAGCCATCAGGCGGCAGCGGTCATGTGACATTGTTTATGTTAGGAGACCGGTGGGGGACACAGGGTTGAGAGCTGAGGAGCAGCGTGGTCCAGGAGGAAAGTTTATTTTTTTGTTTTTTTTATGTAGCTACTTTGGCACATTCATAAAGGATTGCACAACCTCTTTAATGCCCTCGTGCACTTTAGAGAAAAGTCTTGCTGCTGATTTAAACAAGACCGGCCCGAGTATCTTATATCTATGAGGGTCAACCGACACTTCCCCGAAAGAGATCAGGGTGAAAAAAGGGTGTTGAATTTTAAAGCGCACCTGTCAGCACGATTGTGCTCAGTAAACCACATACACTGTCAGGTGGGCGACATTACACTGAGTAAAATGATACCTTGGTTGATGACATCTGTCCTGTGGTTCTTGTGTAATCTTTGCTATCAGTTTGGAGATAATGATATGCTCGTGCTCCGGGGGGCCTGTGGGGGAACCTCAATCTCGTGCTCTGCTCATGTATTCATCTGTATGCTCTTATGGCAGCTGACTGTGCCTTCACTGACCTACTTCCTATTTTACCTAGCCCCGCACTACTAGACGCAGTATGTAAAATAGGAGGCAAGTCAGTATTCTGACATAAGAGCATACACATGAATATGTAGTAGAGCTCCCCCTGGTAGCTGCTCATTCCCCGTTGAAAACGCTCACGTGTACGGGGTCAGCTGGAATAGATGTCAGCCATTGAAGGTGTACCGATATCTTTAGTTTTAGAGGCTTTGGTTCCCAGGAGTCGGCCTGCTCACCTGTACCTGCTCATGATGCCAGTGACTAGCCTGTGTATAGCGCTGCAGAATATGCTGGCGTTATACAATCTGCAGGAAATAAGCAATGGATGGTCAGCCTGTGTCTATGAATGAAGTGGCTCTGCCCTGATAGTGTTGTATATCTTCTACTTATAAAGGATCGCTCAGGCCAGGTCTGTGTATGGCGGCCATTGTACACAAACCTTCATGTTCTATTTCCATTTTTTGGCCCGGTGCCCACACGGTTGTGTATTTCCTCTTGTCACTGCTGCAGTGTTCATTGTGCAACACTTACTATGTGACAGTATGGCGCAAGAGCAGTAGCTAACCTTATATAGGTACACTTGCCAGAAAAATTAAGTGAACCCTTTGGAATTCCCTAGATTCCTGCATTTACCACTAGTAAAGTGTGACGTGATTGTTAATGATAGAAGATCACAAACTAAACTGACAACACATGATAATCTTTCAGTGCAAATGCATCTTAAATGTCCACAGTGCTCAGAGAAAGTTAGTGCACCCCAGCCAGAAATTAACCCCTTCATAAGCAGGTGATTTTTATTTATTTTTCTTCCCTTTTTTGAGCTTTTGTGCCCCCCCCCCCTCCCTCATCTTTCAAGAACCAAACATCTTTATTTTTCTGTCGACATAGCCATGAGGGTTTGTTTTTTTGTGGGCTGAGTTCTAGTTTTACATGGCTCTGTTCATTTTACTATACATTATACTGTACCCTACAACAAAAATCCACTTTCAGTGTTATAAAACACAATTCTGCTTTTGCTTTTCTGTTTTTGGTCATGTTTTTATGGTGTTCATTAACCCCTTAGTGACCACCAATACGTGTTTTTACTGACCTGTGAGATATGAGACTAGCGTCCCCCGACAGGTGACAATCCTTTAGCTGTACACTATCGTTGACAGCTTGCTGCATCAGCCATGATAAGTGTTGGCACCGACCATGGCCATTTAACCCCTTAGATGCTGCTGTCAATAGTGACTATAGCTTCTAAATGGTTAACAGAGTGCAGGGGGGGGGTTCCTCTTTTACCCCATTGGCACCCTGTATCTTGGTTGTGTGGTCCTGATTTACTATGGCAGTTCATGATCAAATAACCGCCTTAGAGTCTGCCGGCTATAGTGACCTGATCAAAAGTTATCAACATTTAGGTGGTAAAAATAAACTTTTTCAGTCCTGTCATGCCACTTTTCATTAATTTCTGAAAAGCACCTGAAGGGTTAATGATCGAGCTGAAAGCAATTTTGAATACTGTGAGGGGTGCAGTTTTTAAAATGGTATCACTTTTGGAAGGTTTCTAATATATAGGATCCCCAAAGTCACTTCAAAACTGCTCAGGTCCCTAAAAAAATAAGTTTTGTAAATTTCCTTAAAAAAATGAAAAATTACTGCTGCATTTATAACCCCTCTAAAATGCTAACAAAATAAAGCAACATTTTACAAATGGTGCTGATGTAAAGCAGACATGAGGGAAGTGTTATTTATTAGTTTTTGTGTGATATGACTATTGGGATTAAAGGGATAATCATTCAAAGTTTGAAAATTGCAAATTTTTTTATTTTTTTTTGTCACATTTCTGATATGTTTTGCATTTATTTATAACAATATCATCCTACATTTACCATTATTATAAAGTGTCACAAAAAAACAGTCTCAAAAGCAATGGGACATGTTGAAGCATTCCAGAGTTATTACTGCATTAAGTGAGACTGGTCAGATTTAAAAAAATTGGTCTGGTCACTAAGGGGTTGAAATACCTGCCAGCATATTTCCCCAGGTCAGTACAATTTCAGTGATACCAAGCACGTGTGAGTGTAGATAGATTTATAGATAGATTTTTTTTAAAAAAACTTACTTACAAACCTTAGCTTTTTTTTTTATCACCACTTTGAGACCTGTGACTCTTTTATTTTATCGTTGATGGATCTGTGTGAGCTTGTTTTTTCCGTAGCAAGCTGACTTCTTTTGGATGCCAATTTGGGTTACATACAGGTGCCTCTCACTAAATTAGAATATCATCAGAAATTTAGTTTATTTCAGTTCTTCAATACAAAAAATGAAACTCCTATATTATATAGAGTCATTACTAACAGTGATCTATTTCAAGTGTTTATTTCTGTTAATGTTGATGATTATGGCTTACAGCCAATGAAAACACAAAAGTCAATATCTCAGTAAATTAGGATACTTTATAACACCAGCTTGAAAAATGTTTTTAAAATCCGAAATGTTGACTACTGAAATGATATTCAGTAAATGCACTCAATACTTGGTCGGGGCTCCTTTTGCATCAATTACTACATCAATGCGGCGTGGCATGGAGGCGATCAGCCTGTGGCACTGCTGAGGTGTTATGGAAGCCCAGGTGGCTTTGATAGCAGCCTTCAGCTCATCTGCATTGTTGGGTCTGGTGTCTCTCATCTTCCTCTTGACAATATCCCTTAGATTCTCTATGGGGTTAAGGTCAGGCGAATTTGCTGGCCAATCAAGCACAGTGATACTGTTGTTTTTAAACCAGGTATTGGTACTTTTGGCAGTGTGGACAGGTGCCAAGTCCTGCAGGAGAATGAAATTTCCATCTCCAAAAAGCTTGTCGGCAGAGGGAAGCATGAAGTGCTCTAAACTTTCCTGGTAGACGGCTGTGCTGACTTTGGTCTTGATAAAACACAGTGGACCTACACCAGCAGATGACATGGCTCCCCAAACCATCACTGATTGTGGAAACTTCACACTAGACCTCAAGCAGCTTGGATTGTGTGCCTCTCCACTCTTCCTCCAGACTCTGGGACCTTGATTTCCTTATGAAAATTGGAACTCTGGGACCTTGTGGAGGGTGTCAATGACTGCCTGCTGGACATATGTCAAGTCAGCAGTCTTCCCCATGATTGCATGATTGTGGAGCCTACTGAAACAGACTAAGGGACCTTTTTAAATGCTTAGGAAGCCTTGCAGGTGTTTTCTGTTAATTATTGTAATTTACTGAGATAATGACTTTTGTGTTTTCATTGGCTGTAAGCCATAATTATCAAGATTAACAGAAATAAACACTTGAAATAGATCACTCTGTTTGTAATGACTATATAAAATAGATGAGTTTCACTTTTTGTATTGAAGAACTGAAATAAATTAACTTTTTAGTGAGATGCACCTGTATGATGTTTTAATCACTTGTTATTACATTTTTAGGGAGATGCGGCGACTGAAAAAATATCCCAGAATTCTAGCACTTAGATTTTTTTTCTCTTTACCGGTTTTACCTTATGTATTAAATAATTTTATCTTTTGATCCATCAGACTTTTATGGACAAGAGAATGCCAAGAGTGTGCAAAGCAGTCATCAAAGCAAAAGGTGGCTACTTTGAAGAACCTAGAATATAAGACATATTTTCAGTTGTTTCACACTTTTTTGTTAAGTATATAATTCCACATGTGTTAATTCATAGTTTTGATGCCTTCAGTGTGAATGTACAATTTCCATAGTCATGAAAATACAGAAAAATCTTTAAATGAGAAGGTGTGCAAACTTTTGGTCTGTACTGTATGTGTGTGTGTATGTGTAGATATCTATCTATCTATCTAAACGGTGACTAACCACTAAGTATTCATATGCATAGTGGATCATAGTCATTTCCAGTTCTATAATAGACCAATATGAAGAGTGGTATCACATTTATGCTAGCCAAAGCGAGTAAATGAGAGAAGTTGATTACTCATTTTAATATCCAGGAACACATCACTCCATTTCCCCAACGCGCGTTTCGTGTCACTCGCTTCCTCAGGGGATGTGGCTACAATCCGATGACGTCCTTTTATGAACAGCCCGTCAGTCACATGTTCACATTTGTCGAAGATAATGGCTTTGAACTAACAGATCTTTTAAATTCTTACTTTTTCTAGACGTCATTGGGGGAAAATCAGATATTTTGCCAAAGTAGATTCTGTTTTTAAAATCTGCCAGTGTCGTCGTAAGATTGTTCTCAGGGAATCCCACTCTCCATTGAATGTCGAAATGAATAGCGCCTTATTGTCAGTCCTCTTCTCGGCTGAGGATCGAAGCAAAAAATCGTGTGAAGTTTTTTAGCACAAGTATAACTGTTTTTGATACATCTATTACTATAGCCTCCTCTATGTCAAAATCTACTTTTAAGATCTTCCGCTTGTACTTCAAATTTAGGGTAAGTTGAACATATCCATTTCATTCTGAGGAATTGTCTGACTGTAATGGCCTTTATAGTAGTGAGATGATGACTAGATGTAGCATGCAATAAGGTGGGTTTTCAGTAAACGTCTGACGTAATTGTGAATTTGAGTCTATATCAATAAGGATATCAAGAAATTCCACTCTTCTCTTATTGCCTTAATAAGTTTGGTATTAAACAAATTCATATTAAGCTGCTCCATGAACTGCTGTAGAAGGTCCTTCCCACCCTGCCAAATCTAAAAAATAGCATCTATATACTAATGTGTTGGTGTATATTATGAAAATGACTAGTTCTCTTATGATGCCTACAAGTTGGGCTTCATAGGACTTGGATGGGGCCTTCAACTCATTGACACCCCACAATTGTGCTATTTATATGCCATTATTACGGCATTTGAATGGTCGAACTGTAGCTTGCTGCTGTTACAGGAAGATGATATGATCTCCAAGGTATGACAAGTACTTTTCTCCTGATCCCGCTCCATACATCGGCACCTGAGTTGTGACATACTACTCCCCCCCCACGTCGGGAGGGGTCACTAACCTCTAGAAGCCCTTTAGCAGTGATCGCCTTCACCAAATGTATTTTAAAGTTGTAAATAAGAGTTGCACAATGAAGAAGAAGAAATCCTTCCTCCCTGCTAATGTATTTCAGGCCATGAATATTTCTGGGGTACCTTGTGAGCACAGTCCTCCTCAGGACATGCGACGGCTTCTCAACAGCTTTCAGGACTGAGACTTGGCAACTACACATTTCTTGTTTTTCTCCTGCCCTTGGGGAGTTTGCACAAAGACGTACTTTGTACATCTCTTTGGGTGTTATTAGTTCTATTGTGTTTGTCTATAATTGACTCTCGGATAATAATCAGACTGAATTTTATTAGTAATCAATGCAGAAATAAATGTAATTCTAAAGGGTTGACTTACTTTTCCTTGCAAATGTTTTCAATCTAGATACGTGGTGGATATCAATCTATCGGAATCTCTGTAGCATTCGTGGTATTCGATATTTGTGTTGATTCACAGGTATTTCTGCATTTTTGGTAAACGAGGATATTGACAGCGTTGGACTTTTCCACATGTCATCCCTTATGTTGGGGGACATATGTTTTTCATTGCATTTTTGGTGGGGAGTATAGCAACCAAAAAAACTCTTATTCTGATGTGTTGATATTTTTTTTGTATGTTTCAGCGGGCACCATATGAAATAAATATGTTTATATATTTTTAATTTGGACAATTCTGCACACAGCTTTACCAAATGTCAGGTTTTTCTTTTATTTTTTACTTCTCATTTTACACTTGGGAGGGGGAGGTGGGTGATGTAAACTTTTATACATTTGTTTACAAATGTTTTTCTTTTTTTGTCATTTTTTTCTCATTCTACAGTGGTGGCCAAAACTATTGGCACCCCTGCAATTCTGTCAGATAATACTCAGTTTCTTCCTGAAAATGATTGCAATCACAAATTCTTTGGTATTATTCTCTTCATTTAATTTGTCTTCAATGAAAAAACACAAAAAGAATTGTCCTAAAGCCAAATTGGATATAATTCCACACCAAACCTAAAAAAGGGGGTGGACAAAAGTATTGGCACTGTTTGAAAAATCAAGTGATGCTTCTACAGGTGTAATTAACAGCACCTGTAACTTACCTGTGGCACCTAACAGGTGTTGGCAATAACTAAATCACACTTGCAGCCAGTTAACATGGATTAAAGTTGACTCAACTTCTGTCCTGTGTCCTTGTGTGTACCACATTGAGCATGGAGAGAAGAAAGAAGACCAAAGAACTGTCTGAGGACTTGAGAAACCAAATTGTGAGGAAGCATGAGCAATCTCAAGGCTACAAGTCCATCTCCAAAGACCTGAATGTTCCTGTGTCTTCCGTGCGCAGTGTCATCAAGAAGTTTAAAGCCCATGGCACTGTGGCTAACCTCCCTAGATGTGGACGGAAAAGAAAAATTGACGAGAGATTTCAACGCAAGATTGTGCGGATGGTGGATAAAGAACCTCGACTAACATCCAAACAAGTTCAAGCTGCCCTGCAGTCCGAGGGTACAACAGTGTCAACCCGTACTATTCATCGGCGTCTGAATGAAAAGGGACTGTATGGTAGGATACCCAGGAAGACCCCACTTCTTACCCCGAGACATTAAAAAGCGAGGCTGGAGTTTGCCAAAACTTACCTGAGAAACCTAAAACGTTTTGGAAGAATGTTCTCTGGTCAGATGAGACAAAAGTAGAGCTTTTTGGGGAAAAAGCATCAACATAGAGTGTACAGGAAAAAAAAAGAGGCATTCAAAGAAAAGAACATGTGCCCTACAGTCAAACATGGCGGAGGTTCCCTGATGTTTTGGGGTTGCTTTGCTGCCTCTGGCACTGGACTGCTTGACCGTGTGCATGGCATTATGAAGTCTGAAGACTACCAACAAATTTTGCAGCATAATGTAGGGCCCAGTGTGAGAAAGCTGGGTCTCCCTCAGAGGTCATGGGTCTTCCAGCAGGACAATGACCCAAAACACACTTCCAAAAGCACTATAAAATGGTTTGAGAGAAAGCACTGGAGACTTCTAAGGTGGCCAGCAATGAGTCCAGACCTGAATCCCATAGAACACCCGTGGAGAGATCTCAAAATGGCAGGTTGGAGAAGGCACCCTTCAAATATCAGGGACCTGGAGCAGTTGGCCAAAGAAGAATGGTCTACAATTCCAGCAGAGCATTGTAAGAAACTCATTGATGGTTACCGGAAGCGGTTGTTCGCAGTTATTTTGGCTAAAGGTTGTGCAACCAAGTATTAGGCTGAGGGTGCCAATACTTTTGTCCGGCCCATTTTTGGAGTTTTGTGTGAAATGATCAATGATTTGATTTTTGCTTCATTCTCTTTTGTGTTTTTTCCTTGCAAGCAAATTAAATGAAGATAATAATACCAAAGAATTTGTGATTGCAATCATTTTCAGGAAGAAACTGAGTATTATCTGATAGAATTGCAGGGGTGCCAATACTTTTGGCCACCACTGTATTAGGACTTGAACTTGCAATTTCTTGTTTGTCTAGCTTCCATCGCAACCTATCTACGCCCCATAATCAAGTCACGTGGTGGGGGGAGACATGAACACCAGTCTTCAAGGCCTTTTAAATGCATTTAAGTGGTTAGACTGATTAATTATCACTGATCACATTAGTTACTCACTGGAGCCGGATGTGTACAAGCCGACAACTGCGCTGTATGGTGCATACTCAGCTCCTGAGCCTGCTCCATGTAGAGATGGCTAATGGCTGCGTACATGTACAACAGCCATCGCTAAGGGGTAGTGTCCTCCCAACCAGTGGCTCTGGAGTCGCTTGTGTCCACATATCAGTTGTAAGCTCCTGATTATATTGTCACAACATTGCTAGAACTTGGTACATGAATCAAAACCATAATGACTGCCACTTGACACCCAAGTAGGGATTCTGTCAATTGTCATATCTTTACAGGTTAGACCTGCTCACCTCACTTCCACTTAGTACTCCTCCTTGCAGGTGTTGGTGGCATCAGCACCTGCCCCGCTCATCTCTCCATATGGAAGTGACTTCATGACACAGCTAAATGTTGGTTTTCTTTTTATTCTTTTTAGATGCAAGTCTTGCTTTTTTGGTCAAAATGGACAAGATTTTGGAAGGTTTAGTGACATCTTCTCATCCTTTAAACCTGAAGAAAGTTATCGTCAAAAAGGTTGTTGAATCTGCTGAGAACTCAATCAATGAGGAGCAATGCAAAGCTATGTTCTCCTTGACCACCCGATTGGTATTGGAGGGTGAAGACTGTTTTCAGAAGCAAGTCGGGCACCAGGTTTTGGAAGCATATGCAAGATATCACCGTGCAGAATTTGAGAACTTTTTCAATAGAAATTTTGTTTTAACCCTCTTACAAGAAGGTTATGGGTCTTTAGATCGTAAAGATGTAGGCATTATTGACTACATTCACAGCGGACTTAAGTTGATCATGAGTTGTCCTTCAGTTCTGGATATCTTTGCTGTTCTCCAAGTGGAAGTTCTGAGAATAGTCTGTGAAAGACCAGAGGCATTTTTGTGTGCTAGGTTAAGTGAGCTTCTGAGTGACTTTGTACAATGTGTCCCAAAAGGTAAAATGTCCATCTCCTTCTGCCAGCAGCTAGTTAGGACCATTGGACATTTTCAATGTATTTCAACACTGGAGAAGGAATTACGGGAATATGTTTCTCAAGTCACCAAAGTTAGTAGCTTGCTACAGAATATCTGGAAGGCTGAGCCATGCACTTTACTGCCTTCCTTACAAGAAGTGTTTGCCATTATTTCTTCTACAGGTAAGGCAAGATATGTAAAGATCTGATCTGTAGACCTTTTTGGCCAGTTAGCAAAATCTGTGATGATGCGCATGTGATCTGCTTAGACTTATATTATATGCTACCAAGCAGTCAGATATTCTGGTGTGGTACATTGCACATGCACCCTGGGCGATACTTCCTGACACTGTGTAGCTGCCCCAACTACTGCTCTGGCCAGTTCGTAAACAATGTCATAAGGTCTCACTTTGCGGGAGAATGAGAGTGTAGGTACGCTTAAACCTTCAACGTATTCTAAGCTACCTGCTCTTTTATTTACAACTACCAATAGATTTGTGGCATGAAGCTACACTACTAAATTAAAAAAAAATGCAATAAATGAATAAAACCAAGTAAAAGTGGACATCATAGAGGGAAGACTTCTCCAGGATTCCTGTCTATAACTAGTAGCCTCATGAAGCCGTTCCCTCTATGAAGCAGGCCCACTCATATCAACTGTCCACACTTCTTAAAGGGAGTCTTGTCAATAGGTTTTTGCCACCTAATCTGAGAGCAGCATCATGTAGAGCAGGGGTCCTCAAACTGTTTAAACAGGGGGCCAGGTCACGGTCCCTCAGACCATTGGAGGGCCGAAATATAGTTTAAAAAAAAACTATGAACAAATTCCTATGCACACTGCACATATCTTATTTTGAAGTAAAAAAACAAAACTGCAACAAATATAATATTTAAAATGAAGAAGAAGTAAAGTTAAATCAACAAACTTACCGGTATTTCAATGGGAACTATGGGCCTGCTTTTGGCTAATGAGATGGTCAATGTCCGGTTCCATATTTGTCACTGCTAGTCGTAACAAGTGATGCAAGTGTGCATCAGTTAGTCTGGATCTGGTTGGAGAACAGAAAGAAGGCATTCTTTAACAAATTACCTCAGGCTCAGACTGGTGTGGTGCGTGAGTCCCCAATAGGCAGGTAAATATCCCCAATAGGCAGCATAGGTTCCTTATAGGCAGGTAAATATCCCCAATAGGCAGCATAGGTTCCCAATAGGCAGGTAAATGTCCCCAATAGGCAGGTAAATGTCCCCAATAGGCAGGTAAATGTTCACAATAGGCAGCATAGGTCCCCAATAGGCAGGTAAATGTCCCCAATAGGCAGCATACGTTCCCAATAGGCAGGTAAATGTCCCCAATATGCATGATAGACCGGACCCAGTGTTAAAAATAAAAAAATACCAGTACTTACCTATGTCCCCCGCTGCTCTGAATAGGCGCCCGCTCGATTCTGTCTACTTCTGGCACAGGCGCGTGACGTCATCACGTCGACTGCGCTGTCTTCCGGAGTGGCAGCGCATCGCCTTTACTCGCCGCATCGTCGTTCCGCCCACGATTACAGGGCCCGCCGGCATTGAACTGTCGTCTGCTAAGCAGGACAGGCAGCGGTGGCAAAAACACCTGGCGGGCCGGATAAACATCCTCGACGGGCCGCATGTGGCCCGCGGGCCGTACTTTCTTGGCTGCTTAGTGTAGTTTTGTTAATCTCCTACAGGAGATTTTATCACTAGAGAACTAATAAACCTGCTGCCAGGTAATCCTCCATATTCATGTACTCAGTATAACCCCGCCCTCACCACTGATTGGCAGCTTTCTGCCTATGTACACAGAAAGCTGCCATTCAGTGCTGTGGGCGGGGTTATACAGAGCTCAGCATTCAGAGAACTGGTTGATCTCCAGCAGATAAAACAAGGATGTTATTAAAACTGCTGTAAGCAGCCCAGTAAGTGATATATCGCTAGAATCAGGGTCTCTGCCCCTATATTATGTTGCTCTCAAATGAGGTATCAATAACCTGGTGACAAATTCCCTTTAAATAAAAGGAGGGCCTATTACCTGGGCAATTTTTGCTCTTATTTTATTTACACTACTCCCTTAAGTATTTTTGTTTTATTTATTTTTTTCATCAACCATACAATTCCAGAGAAATTGGACCTTTTCATTTAGTGCTAATTTTTATGGTCTTTTCGAGGGGGCTTGTCTTTAGGCTGCTCTTGATTATTACTCCATGAGCCATGCCACCTTGGTAAAGAGCATAAAAATTAGCATTGAATACAGCAGAGTTCACAGAGTACAGCAGAGGTAAGCTTTGTATCATTACAAACATTTACAGCAGCACTTGTGCTCTGTGTTGTCAGCTCTGCAGAGCTGTGCCTGACTATAAACAACACAGTGCAGCAGAGTTGAACCATATCTCATTACAAACAAAGCAAGCACGTTTGCAGTTATTCTCTCGCAGTGCTGTCAGCTCTGCTGTACTGCCCCCCCCCCCCACACACACACACACACACTAGCTGCCTGTGAGATGGAAGCTGAAGTACTATGAGAGGACAAGTGCTGCTGCAAATGTTTGTAATGAGACAAACTTCACTTCTGCTGTACAGCGTTAACATCTCACTGCAGAGGAGTGTATGATTATGAAAGCAGTGTCAGTCATTACATGTCTCACATTGGTAGCGCCCCTTTTCATTGAAAATAATCTCTTGGGGCAGATTCTTGTCCGGCCCATAGATCTCATCAGCTGATTTACGTATAAAATATGTGTATTTCTCTGCAATAAGACATCAGATTGCAGTTATCAAGGTGTCATTTTATTCACCTTTTATGACCCACATGACTACTGACTGATTCCCTTTAAAAATGGAATATTCAAGGGAGCAAATAAAATAAGAGCAAAAAATGGCCACTTATGACTTGGTGACATGTCCTCTTTACAGAAGTCTTCTTGTTTGTGTCTGTGCACTTGTGCTTTAGTTATGTTGCCTGTTAAGATTGTGCAGTTTCTGTGGGCACCTGTCTTACACATGTTCTTTGTGTCTATCCAGTCTGTACCGCTTTGCTGTATTCACACTGTTGCTTAATATTTCTATTTGGGGATGTTTTGTTTCAGATGCTTCCTTTGAACCATCTGTTGCCTTGGCCAGCCTGGTACAGCATATTCCTTTACAGATGATCACTGTCCTCATCAGAAGTTTGACCACGGATCCTAATGTAAAGGATGCAAGCATGACCCAGGCTCTGTGCAGGTACAGCACATCAGTAATCGCTGTCAGGACGGACAGCACTACATTATAGGTTATGGCTCAATAGGAGCAAAATATTTGGTATTAATGGCAACTTTACCACAATTTAACCAGTACTCTAAAATGTTTCACTCAACTAGACCTATCAAGTAGATTGATTATCATCACACTGGTAACTTTTTTTTGCCATTTGCTTTATATTTTATAGTAAAATAATCTGTGCCATTCAAAACTACAACTTGTCCCGCAAAAAAACAAGCCCTCACACGTCTGTGTTGATGGAAAAATTAAAAAGTTATGGTTCGTGAAAGAAGGCGAGGAAAAAAAACAAAACGCCTAACAGTCCCAGTCACTTCCAGTTCTGAGTCTGCACTGGAAAGTGCTGTGTGAAGGGGGCTGGCTGACTGCCTATTTGAGTAGCTAGACCAGCTCATTTCACACCCATCACGGAGGATGTGCCAATGCTGGAACTGTAAAGGAGGAGCGCAGGGCTGAAGTGTAGCTGTCTGGACCCAGGACCAGGGCTGTTATCAGACTATAGACATTTAGAAATAAAGAATCTCAATATATGGCCCAAAAGATAAGTGCAGGCACAACAAAAACCTACAGAGAAAAGGAAGCGAATGCACACTCTATTAAATTTAAACCTTTATTAATTCAGAAAAGGACTGTATTCCCCCATATTAAAAAGAGAACAGATGCATAGTTACTATGTCATTCAGAGAAATGATGAAGATCTTTCCCCAATATAATATTCATATAGTGCCATAATGTAACATGAACCAAATAAATACACTGCTCAAAAAAATAAAGGGAACACTTAAACAACAGAATATAACTCCAAGTAAATCAAACTTCTGTGAAATCAAACTGTCCACTTAGGAAGCAACACTGATTGACAATCAATTTCACATGCTGTTGTGCAAATGGAATAGACAATAGATGGAAATTATTGCCAATTATCAAGACACCCTCAATAAAGGAGTGGTTCTGCAGGTGGGGACCACAGACCACATCACAGTACCAATGCTTTCTGGCTGATGTTTTGGTCACTTTTAAATGTTCTTTGTGCTTTCACACTCGTGGTAGCATGAGACGGACTCTACAACCCACAGAAGTTGCTCAGGTAGTGCAGTTCATCCAGGATGGCGCATCAATGCGAGCTGTGGCAGGAAGATTTGCTGTGTCTGTCAGCATAGTGTCCAGATTCTGGAGGCGCCACCAGGAGACGCCGTGGAGAGCGATCTGCTGCCTGCAACATCCTTCAGCATGACTGGTTTGGCAGTGGGTCAGTAATGGTGTAGAGTGGCATTTCTTTGGAGGGCTGCACAGCCCTCCATGTGCTACCCGAGGTAGCCTGACTGCCATTAGGTACCGAGATGAGATCCTCAGACCCCTTGTGAGACCATATACTGGTGCGGTTGGCCCTGGGTTCCTCCTAATGCAGGACAGTGCCAGACCTCATGTGGCTGGAGTGTGTCAGCAGTTCCTGCAAGATGAAGGCATTGAAGCTATGGACTGGCCCGCCCGTTCCCCAGACCTGAATCCGATTGAGCACATCTGGGACATCATGTCTCACTCCATCCACCAACGTCACATTGCACCACAGACTGTCCAGGAGTTGGCGGATGCTTTAGTCCAGGTCTGGGAGGAGATCCCACAGGAAACCATCTGCAACCTCATCAGGAGCATGCCCAGGCGTTGTGGGGAGGTCACACAGGCACGTAGAGGCCACACACAATACTGAGCCTCATTTTGACTTGTTTTAAGGACATTACATCAAAGTTGGATCAGCCTGTAATGTGTTTTTCCACTTTAATTTTGGGAGTGACTCCAAATCCAGGCCTTCATTGGTTAATAAATTTGATTTCCATTGATGATTTTTGTGTGATTTTGTTGTCAGCACATTCAACTTTGTACAGAACAAAGTATTCAATGAGAATATTTCATTCATTCAGATCTAGGATGTGTTATGTTGTGTGATGTTCCCTTTATTTTTTTGAGCAGTGTATATCAGGAAAAAAAAGGACTGGATAGTCCTATATAAAGTGCAATACAGTTAACTACTTCTTCTCTAGAGTCAAGTGGCCACATAAATAAAGTGCAGTGCAGTAAATTGCTTGTGATACCTCTGTGCAATCACAAGACCACTACATGGATATTATATTGGGGAAAGATCTTCATTATTTTTCTGAATGATGATAGTTTGGGTATTTGCTTCCTTTTCTCTCGGTTTTTATTTAGAACTAAAAGTATATTAGTACGTTTTATATGTTTACTGTTACAAAACAGCAGAACAATATTCATTCAGGTTGGCAAACCAAAGACCATCAATCTCTTACACAGAGGATAACTCTTAAATGGGCTGTCCAGTGTTGCATCCCTTACTCGCTCTAGATAATGGATGTATAACTCTCTTATACTGCTTTCTGTCAATTCTTCAGCATGTAGCTAATCTTCAGGACAGGCGTGGATGGGCTCTGCTGTAATGTGTATGTGATCATTACTTAGTATTGTTTTATGAATAATATTTTTAGTATTGGTTCGTTGCCATGTTATTTCATGGAAGCATTCGTTTTCAGGGACCACTTTGGTCCTCAGGTTGGAAGTCCTTTGAGGTTTAGCTGCGTGGACACGGTTTTGGCTCCGCTCCTGTGGTGTACAACGGCATTGCCTGAGTGCTACAGAAGTGCGTTTCCTTCCTCAGCCGGCTGATTACTACATCTATCATTAGTCAAATCCTCTAATTAGAGTTCTTGAGTCTGTTGTGGCGAGAGTTCAGTGTGTAGAACTTGCTGTCCTTTCTCTTTCAGGATGATTGACTGGCTTTCCTGGCCTCTAGCACAACATGTGGAGACCTGGGTGATTGCTCTGCTGAAGGGACTGGCTGCTGTCCAGAAGTTTACTATTCTCATCGATGTCACATTGCTCAAAATTGAATTGGTATGTAAACGGCTGCACCTCTGTCATTTCAGAATGATTATTTTTTTAAATATTAAAGGGGCTGTCCACTACTACAATCAGAGGTTCAGAGGTTGCTAATGGGCTGCAGTTCTCACACTTTCTTTTTATGTCCAAGGGAAATGTAAGCGAAGCAGCCCATTAATGGCTGATTAGCTGCAGTGCTCTCGTGGCATAACAATGTCATGCGAGCCTCGGGAGACCCAACACAGGAGGTAAATATGATTTTTTAAATTTTTTTTTTTTTTTTTTTTTTTTACTAAGGGGGGGTATAGTATTTAAAAAGGGTTGTCCGAGTAATGGACTACACCTTTAACAATACTGACAGTGGACTGTGCATAGATTGCTGTATACACTAAGGCCTGCCATGTGTGAGTATAGAAGTCTCACCAGATGACCGAACGACTATCTAGTTTTTGGTAGGTATTAGTGATGAGCGAGCATGCTCGTTACTTGAGATTAACGAGCATGCTCGGGTGTTTTCCCAGTATCTTCAGCGTGCTCGGGTGTTATGTTTGAGTCACTCCGTGCACATGATTTGCGACTGACAGTTTTAATACATGTGAGCAATGCCTGTTTCTTAGGCGTTCCTCACATGTATTAAAGCTGTCAAACAGTCGCAAATCATGCACATGGAGAGACTCAAACATAACACCCGGGCACGCTAAAGATACTCTGCGAGCACCCGAGCTTCCTCGCCGACCGGGTTAACAGAACATACTCATCACTAGTAGGTATACTTAAAAGCATAGCTACCCTTTTTTTTTTTTTTCTTTCTAATGCGTGACAGTGCCTAACATACCCTGCAACTTGGTGGAAGTCTGGGTCCTCAGACCCCTACCAATTGCACACACAGTCAATAGAAAGTCTGTGGGACCATACTCTGCTCTTCGCACGCACTAATGCCAAAACAGCCTCCAGCTAAAGTATTTAGAACAGCCGGTGGGGGTCTCCGGGCCAGGACTCTCTGATATGCAGGGCATTTCAAGTCCTGTCACATATTAGTCAAGAAGAAAAAAAAGTGTTTGTACGCTTTAAATTGTAACTATGTTTGTGAAACAGGACAGAACCTTTTAGCGGAGCACTCTCCCCCTTCTCTGCTTAGCTCTTTTTGGAACAGAATGTCTTATGGGTTCATAGAAAGTATGTGAATCCGTGCTGAACAGAGCTGATGAGGCACAACACTAAGCCGTGTGGATCTTCCACTTAATTGTAGTGATTGGTTGGCGTATCATGCCCGGAACTTCACTCATCATACCTTCAAAATGTCAGCTGTTTTTTTTTTTTTTTTTTTAAATCAAAACTTTTTATTGAGGTATAAACATATATAAAACACCAGATCAGATAAGTATATTGATATTTGCAAACAATAGAAAAGAAAATGCATAATATCATACAGCATATGAAAAAAACATTCACTTCAGATCTTGGATACAAATGACAAGAACCCCCCACCCCAACAACCACCCACCTTTGTTTGGAATGCAGACCAATATAAATACATACAAATACCCCATGCATTAGGAAGGGCTAAACCACCCTGATCTTTGAGCAACTGTAGTTTTTCTATTCTAGGGGCAACATTTTTCCGGACCAGGTTCTGAAAGATATGCATTTTTTTTTTAAACCAGTGCTTTCGGATCAAAACAGTAGAATTATGCAATGCATATAGTACAGAGGGGTAAAGGCACTTTTTAATGAGGTTTGTTCTGCCAGAGAGGGGTAATTACCCCCCCCTTCCCCATGCTGAGACTTCACTTCTTGCCTTAACTATTAGGGGATTCAAGTTTACAGGGATGTAGTCATTAACCTCTCTGGTAACATAAATGCCTAGGTATTTAAACTTTTGCACCTCCGGGATTGCTAACAACTCATTTGGTCGAAGATGTACATTCTTATCCAGTGGGAGTAAAGCAGACTTCAACCAATTAATATTTAGGCCTGAAAAGACCCCAAATTTAGAGATGATATCCATTATTAATGAGGGAGAGAGAGGTATTCAAATTATCAACGAATAACAACAAGTCATCCGCATACAGGGGGCGATCCGTTCATCTTTGTCACCTTATTTAATGCTCCTAATACCAGGGTGTTGTCTAATACAGGCTACAGGCTCTATTGCAATTGCGAAAAGCAGGGACAATAGAGAATAGTCTTGCCTTGTTTCCCTAAGGCTATATGTCCATGATCCAGAAATGCTGCATGTTTTTTCCGTTTCTCCCTGGCAGGAAAAACGCATGCGGATTTTACATGCGTTTTTCCCGCCAGGTAGAAGCGTTCGTCAAGCGTCTTTGCATGCATTTCTGTATGCGTGTTATCAAGCACTTTTCCAAGCGATTTTAGCATCACTTGGAAAAGTGCTTGACAACTTGTTCACACTATATAAATCCATGTAACCGGCATGGATTTATAGTAGTGTGACCAAGTTAGTTAAAAAAAAAAAGAATAAGAATGGTAAAAAATAAGGATTATACTTGCCTTCCGATGTCCTCCTGGTGTTTTCTCTGCTGCGTCCGGTCTCTTGCACTGCTCGTGGTGGTGTGAAGGACCTGCGGTGACATCATTGAGTCATGTGTCAGATCTAGTGTTGAGCATTCCGATACTGAAATATCGGGTATCGGCCGATATTCGCGGTATCGTAATTCCGATACTTAATTCCGATACTTTTAGAATATCGGATACCGGAATCGGAAGTTCCCATAATGCCTGCGCTCTGCAGTGTCTCTGAAGGATGACAAGCTGGATGTCAGCGCTCAGCTGCGATCCAGCCTGTCATCAGAATGCCATCCCAGCGTGGGAGAATTCTCCTGATTGTTTAAAAGCCGGCGGGCGGTAAAAAGCCGCCGGCTTTTAAACCATCACACAGCCCCATACTGCTTCCCCGCAGTCTCCCACCTCGATCCTCCGCTCCCCTCGCCATTTCACATCCCGATCGTAAGTTAGGACCGGGCGGGGAGCGCAGCACCAGGGAGTGGGGAGCGAAGGACCCGGGCGGGGAAGCCGGCAGTGAAAAGACTTCACCGCCGGCTTTCCCGTTCTGTGCTGCGCTCTCCCGCCGGTTATTTCAAATAAACAGCTGAGGTATCAGGTGATGCCGATCAGCTGTTCATTTGAAGTAGCCGCGGTGCCCTCAGAGGGTTCATGTGAGTTCATGCTTCACTGCATGAACTCACATGAACTTTCCCACGGCCACACAGGTCAGCCTCACCTCCCAGACCATCAGACCCGTCATGATTAGTGTGTGCGCGGTGTCTGCGGGTGTGCACGATGTCTGCGGATGTGCGCATGCAGGCAGACATAGGCCGATGTGACACTACTACTCACATCGGCCTATGTCTGTCCCCCGTCCACTCGTGGCAGCAGCATCAGCTCGATGGGAGCAGTAGTTCCCATCAGCCTGATCCTGCTATTTAAACTGCCCCATATGTTATTTTTGCCCCTATACATCTTTTATTTTTTTAGGCCCCCATATATATTTGTTTTTGGTCCCCAATAAATTTTAAATACATGTCATTGATGGCCAGTGGTTACCTAAAATAAATTAGTTCATACATTACCTGTCCCCGCCGATCGCCACCTAAAATAATGTAAAAAATAAAAAACTACACCTATACTCACCTAGACACCTAATTCCCCGAAGCCATCGATCTCCTGTAATAAAATATAAAATAATAAACCACAACCTTATCCTTACCCCTCCGTAGTAGTCCACGAGTGTCCCACGATGATCTCCAGTTTAGAGCAGCCACATAGAATGTGACCGCTCTGAACCGCTGCTGCCGCTAGAATGATGGGGCCGTAAAGCAGCCCTGTCATTGCATAAGCGGGTTCGCCGGAGTTCAGGCAGCGCTGCTCCGGTTAGCTCCTTAACGGCCCTGCTGTACCGTGAGAAATTCCCACGGTACAGCAGTGCCGTAAAGGAGGTCTCCGGAGCTGCGCTGACTGAATGCACTCCGGTGACCTCAGTCAGGGCTCACGCTGCCGGGAGTGTGAGCTTACAGGAGCCATGCACAGCTGTCACCATCTCCAGATGTGACAGCTGTGCATGGGAGATCAGCGCAGGAACGTGAACAGGTAACAGTTTTTTTTTTAGTAAACTAAGAATTAAATAAAATGGTGTGTTTTATTTCAAATAAATTTATTTTTTTCTGGGTGTAGTGTGTGTTTTTTCTTTTTAACACTTTGTAGGTTAGTAATGGGGGTGTCTTATAGACGCCCATCATTACTAACCTGGGCTTCATGGCAGCTGGCGCTGACATGAACCCCACCACGATTACCCCCTGCCACCGCACCAGGGCAGCGTGGAAGAGCGAGGCTAAGTGCCAGAATTGGCGCATCCTATGGATGCGCCATTTCTGGGGCGGCTGACGGCTGGTGTTTCTAGCCTGGGAGGGGGCCAATATTCATGGCACCCTTCCTGGGCTATTAACATCAGCCCCCAGCTGTCTGCCTAGCCTTTGCTAGCTATTAAAATAGGGGGGACCCCATGTCATTTTTTTTGGGGGGGGGGTCCCCCATTTTAATAGCTAGTAAAGGCTAGGTATTCAGCTGGGGGCTGATATTAGTAGCCTGGGAAGCTCCGTGGGTATTACCCCCTTCCCAGGCTTCAAACATTTGCCCCAGCCGTCTGCTTAACCTCCGCTAGAGACTAAAATTATGGGGGATCCCACGCCAATTATTTTTTTAATAAATCCTTTATTTTAAAACTAAATGACACTTGAGGGGTTAATAAAGATGGAGTTCCTAAATTATTATTTATTTTTTAATTAATTTTTCCCAAAAATTTTGACGTGGGCTTTGCCATATTTTTGTATGCCAGCCAGGTACAGCATCCAGGAACGGGCTGCCCCCAACTCCCAGCTGCCTATTTGTACCTGGCCGGACACAACAATATAGGGAAGCCCTTTTTTTATTATTATTTCATGAATTTCATGAAATAAGTTAAAAAAAAAAAAAAAAAAAATACGTGGGGCTTCTCCCTATTTTTGTGTCCAGCCAGGTACAACTAGGCAGCTGGGGGCTGGAATCCGCAGCGCAGGGAGGCCCAAGCTTTCTGGGCCCCACCCGCTGCAAATTGCAGTCCGCAGCCACACCGGAAAATGGTGCGTTCATAGAAGCGCCATCTTCTGGCGCTGTACCCAACTCATCCAGGGCCCTGGTGCGGTGGCTCACTGGGTAATAAAGGGGTTAGGGCCAGCTTGGCATTATCAGCTGGCCCTAAGCCCGAAATTCATGGGGTCGCGCCAATATTAGACATGACCCCCATGAATTTCTAGTAAAGTATTTAAAAAAAAAAAAAAAAAACACAACACCCAGAATAAAGTCCTTTAATTGAAATAAACACACAATTGTTTATTGTTCTAAATTAAACCATACTTACCATCACGCCCATTCCAGCTGAAGCCAACGATCTCCTGCAATAAAAGAAAAAATAATGAAGCAACATCATCCTTACCTTTCGATGGTTCCCAGGACGGCTTCAGCTCTGCTACATCGAGATGGCAGGTTGGACCGCAGCAGAACGCTTCCATCCAGCCTGTCATCCCGCAGACACTGAGAAGCGCAGGCATGCTTGCGCTCCTCAATGTCAGGCTGTGACGGCATCCAGATGAGCCGAGTCTCTCACGCTCACCGCATGCGCAGGAGAATTCTCCCACGCTGTCCGTGACGTGCATGAGGTGAGCTGAGTTCATTGTCGGCTCATCTGGATGCCGTCACAGCCAGACACTGAGGAGCGCAAGCATGCCTGCGCTTCTCAGTGTCTGCGTGATGACAGGCTGGATGGCAGCGTTCTGCTGCGGTCCAGCCTGTTATCTCGATGTAGCAGAGCTGAAGCTGTCCTGGGAATCATGGAAAGGTACGGATGATGTTGCTTTATTATTTTTCTTTTATTGCAGGAGATTGTTGGCTTCAGCTGGAATGGGCATGACGGTAAGTATGGTTTAATTTAGAACAATAAAGAATTGTGTGTTTATTTCAATTAAAGGACTTTATTCTGGGTGTTTGTGTTTTTTTTAACTTTTACTATGGGGTTAGTAATGGGGGTGTCTTATAGACGCCTCTCCATTACTAATCTGGGCTTGATGTCAGCTGGCATTATAAGCTGACATCAACCCCAGCCCTATTACCCCACTGCCACCGCTACAGGGCAGTAGGAAGAGCGAGGCTAAGTGCCAGAATTGGCGCATCCTATGAATGCGCCATTTCTGGGGCGGCTGACGGCTGGTGTTTCTAGCCTGGGAGGGGGCCAATATTCATGGCACCCTTCCTGGGCTATTAATATCAGCCCCCAGCTGTCTGCCTAGCCTTTGCTAGCTATTAAAATAGGGGGGACCCCACGTCATTTTTTTTGGGGGGGGTTCCCCATTTTAATAGCTAGTAAAGGCTAGGTATTCAGCTGGGGGCTGATATTAGTAGCCTGAGGAGCTCCGTGGGTATTACCCCCTTCCCAAGCTTCAAACATCTGCCCCAGCCGTCTGCTTGACCTCCGCTAGAGACTAAAATTACGGGGAACCCCACGCCAATTTTTTTTTTTAATAAATCCTTTATTTTAACACTAAATGACAAGTACAGTAATCAACACTATCACTGTACTTCTTATATATGTGACTGACATGTTTCTATCTATCTAATCTATGTGTGATACTCTATTCTTTCTGTTATAAATTGTCGGGTACTGATGCTGGATTGCCGGCCGGCTTTTTTAAAGAGACAGTGCATGAAAACAGTAATATTTTTTTAAATAAATCCTTTACACTAAATGACAAGTACAGTAAGCAACACTGTCACTGTACTTCATACATATGTGACTGACATGTTTCTATGTGTGAAGCTCTATTCTTTCTGTTCTAAATTGTCGGGTACCGGTGTACGCCGCTGCTGAATTGCCGGCTTTTCATGTTTCACTGTGGGCACTGTTCCCATCGATTTGGGCAACCACCTCCCCCAATACATTCTACATTATTGTTAGTTGTTTTCCTTCATGTAGAATTAACCTACAAAGAAAGAAAGGGTTTATTTTCCTTCCGATATTTGTGTCCCATTGACTTGCATTGGTTTCCGGTATCGGAATCGGCGATATCCGATACTTTTTGGGTATCGACCCGATCCAATCCGATCCGATATTTCCTGATATCGGAAGGTATCGCTCAACACTAGTCAGGTCACATGACTCAATGACGTCATGGCAGGTCCTTCAAAACACCGCGAGCAGTACAAGAGACCGGACGCAGCAGAGAAAACACCGGGAGGACATCGGAAGGTAAGTATAATCTTTATTTTTTATTTTAAATTCTTTTTTTTACAGTTTCTATGGTACCCAGGTCTGGATGAGAGTCTTCTCTCCTCCAGACCTGGGTACCATCCGCACCTTGAACCGTGTGATATCCGCATGTGTAGATGCAGTGATGCGGATGTCACGCGGTCCAATGCAAGTCAATGGCGGCAATTACTCTGCGTGTCCGCAAAATGAATGGACTTGCTGTGGATTTTTGAGCGCAGCATAAATGCTGCGAAAAAATCCCCAGAATGGGCATTGACATTGCGGCTTGTCATTGGGGACCATGGGGGACGGATTGCCAAGCGTTTCCGCAGCATAAACGCTTGGAAAATGCTTCGTGGGCACACAGCCTAAAAAGATCAAAACTCTCCGTCATATCCCCATTAGCTCTTATTATGGTTGTTGGGGACTTGTACAGTAGTATTACCCATTTGATGAAATTAGGCCCAAATCTTATTTCCCCTGGCACCGCCCACATATATTTCCACTCCACACTATCAAAGGCTTTTTTGGCATCTAAGGAGGGAACAGCTTTGTTTCTGGGATTAGGCTGTACCATTTGCAAGTTTAAAAATACCCTTCATGGGTTAATGGCGGTCGTCTTAGATGGCATGAAGCCGGCCTGATCCAGATGTACTACCACAGAGCTCAACCTATCCACCAGGATTTTTGCCAGAATCTTGACATCAGATGTTAGTAGTGAGATGGGTCTGTATAATTCTGATAAGTCCCCATTAGTGATGATCGAGCGTGTTCTGTTAACCCTTTTGACGAGCATGCTCGAGTGTTCGCCTAGTATCTTCAGCGTGCTCGGATGTTATGTTTGAGTCACTCCGTGTGCATGATTTGCGACTGTTTGACAGCTTTAATACATGTGAGGATTGCCTAAGAAACAGACATTCCCCACATGTATTAAAGCTGTCAAACAGTCGCAAATCATGCACACGGCGTGACTCAAACATAACACCCGAGCTCGCTGAAGATACTCGGGAAAACTCCTGAGCATGTTCTTAAATCTTGAGTAACGAGCATGCTCGCTCATCACTAGTCCCTATCTTTCCCTTCCTTGGGTAAGACGACTATTATAGCCTTGTATAATGGTCTTGGCTGTGTCCTCTCGGAAAATGCATCATTAATAGTGTTGAGCAAGTATGTTCTATTAACCCTTTCGCCGAGTATGCTCGGGCCGAGCTCCGAGTATTTACAGCTGCTCGGTGATATGATTGAATCGCTCCCGTGTGCATGATTTGCAACTGTTTGACAGTTTTATTACATGTGAGGAATGTCTATTTCTTACACATTCCTCACATGTAATAAAGCTGTCAAACAGTTGCAAATCATGCACACGGGAGCGATTCAAACATATCACAGAGCAGCTGTAACTACTCGGAGCTCGGCCCGAGCATACTCGGACAGAACATACTCGCTCAACACTAATCCTTAACCATTTCCAAATAGTGCGATGCAAGATTTCTACTGGATGGCCGTTTAGTCTTCGATGGTCAGCTAATTGTTCACCCCATACAAATACAAATTGGAACAGAAGCGGAGTCTCTAAAATTTGAGGAGTTTGGGTATTAATCCTCCCTTCTCGATCTTTTAAGCGGCGTATAAAAGCATTCTTCCTCTGAGCTTGGGCCATTTTGGCTAGTAAGCGGCCAATCGTTTCACCTTTCCCATAAAACTGCTGTTTCAAAAACATTCTTTTGTTATCAGCTTGCTCTGTTTGAAATAATCTTGTATTAATAATAATAATGTTTCGGTTTCTGAACCCTACTTTCTAATTCGACTCCTCTTTTCCGCGAGTTATCTTTTTACCAGTTCTCTCTAATCTGGACCCCCCCCTTTAAAAAGTCCTTCATAGCGTCTCAAATAATATTATTAGGAGCTGACCTAGAATTGATATCAAATAATTCTTTAAAGGGGTTGTTGGGTCTAAATTGATAAGTCGGCAGTCACTCTGTGTGACTGCAGACTTATGAATCTCCCTAGCGCACGCACTGTGCACTGCAAGGATTCGGCAGTTTCTGAGCAGGGATCAGTGGTGATGTATGTGTTATACATACTCCTTGACAGAACCCGTCTAGTGGCCTTGGCCTCGCTCCATACACTGCCGTGACACGGCCGTCCAGTGGGCGAGGACGCACCCACTACACGGGCTTTGGATGGGAGTATTGCACACATCCCCGATTTAACTTTAGAAATTAGTGGTATCATTTGGGTATTACTTAAGGCTAGATTAATTCTTGATAGGTTGATGAGGTACAATTAAAAACCTTTAAGTTTGGGAACTTCTCCCGCCAAATGTCAGTCCCGCCTCTCTAATAAGGCAGCCAAAAGGGGACGAAGTACCAGTGCCACCCCCTTCCCTCGGAAACTTATCCCTACCAGGATTACTAATATTAAAATCCCCCATGATCACTAGGGGTATATCCCACCTCACCGCGAGTCCCTTAAGAATCTTTTTGACAGGGATATTTGAATATGGAGGAAGTTTATAGACCACGACAATAATACATTCTAAGTGCTGGATTTTACATCTAACCCCTAAAAATCTACCTTCTGAGTTTTTGAAGGAGTCAATATACGTACATGAGATACCTTTATATACAGTTAGACTAACCCCCCTTGAGTAATTAGAATGAACTGAATGTAATGTATTCCGCATTTAGGATCTATGTATCTGATTGATGGTGTCTTTTGTTAGATGTGTCTCCTGTAACCCTATTATTGCTGGGTTGAATCTTTTTATGTATTCAAGGATTGCGAGACTTTTGGAATCATTGCTCAACCCATGAATATTCCAAGAAATAAAATCAATCATAGTACCCAACTTTAAGAACGCCCATGTAAGAAGATGATCCTTGTGAATTAACCGTTTTCTGGCTCTTAAAAGTATCCAATTGTTGGTACGGAAGAATTCCAAACTGTCCCCCTCTCCCCCAAATGTGAACCAGTAAACCTGCTCCTATTTATGTTGTAAACCTGCCCTTTCTAGTAAGAAATGGGGCTCAAGCGAACCTTTTAACCATTAGGTGCATGCACCTGTAAAGGAAGAAACGCAATAAACAAAAAATCATTCTGTTACTGCCCGCCGCACTAATTTAGACATTAAAGTAAAAAGAATACAGAGGTTTGGACCATAAATTCCAGCCTCAATAGTACTAATGTCACATGTTGGCATGAAATGAGGCCACAGTCATACTACTGGAAGAACCTGTTGGAATTAATAGCATGTAGTGAGAAAAAGGACTTTCGGGCATCATCATGCATTAGGGCTGTCGCGGGCCTTTCCAGCCTCATGCCGGATTTGTTGCTAGTGAATGTCCAGCCATCTAAGTGTGTCTTTTGAGTATTCAAAAAATGTTGTAGTGCCAAGGGTGACCACCCTGAGCTTGCGGGATAGATTGAGAATTGCAGGCCCAGTGTCCCATCCATCCTCCTCTTTTTGTCTGAAACTGGGACCTTTTGCGCTGGACCTCCACTGAAAAGTCTGGGGTAAAAAGTAGATTTTCTGTCCCCCCAACTTGATTTACTGCATCTTTCTTGTTTTCCTTATTATGACGTCTCGGTCCTTGTAGTGCAGGATTTTGATTAGAATAGGCCTAGGAGGTCTTGGCCTGGTCTTGCGGGGACCGTGTGAGCTCTTTCCACAGCAAACAAATGAGTGAGGGTAACTTTACCAAAGGTATACAGTAACCATTTTTCAAAAAAATCATCTTTGTCGTTCCCCTCAGTTTTTTCAGGAGCCCCCCCACCAGTTTGATATTATTGCATCTCTAACAAGTCGCCAGTCTTAGCAATCAGTGCTGTTACTGCCTGTGTGTGACTCAGTATATCTCTGCGGACTGGTGGGAGAGTGGCCCCCAGCTCGCTAACTCTGCTTTCCACTACTGTTTTGCCTTCCTCCTCTTTCTACACATCGTGGCGTGTTACATATATAGATTCTTGTATATGGCCGACTTGTCCCATTAGCGTATTGAGGGTAAAGATGCATTTACTAGCTGCATTAATGACATGTTGCTGGGAGGGGGAGTCCCTCTGGGAGATCTCTTTGAAGATACAGCTTTTCCCCTTAGGAGCTGCAGTAGAACTATTATGCCTTTGAGGGGTTACCCCTACCTCAGGGGCTTCAGTCTCCTCCTCCATAGATTATGCCATAAAACGGGACCCTACACCAGGTGTTCCCCTTATCCCCTGTGTAGCAGACACTGACCTCTTGAGTGGGGTATTGGAGGCATGTGGGCAAACTGCTCCAGCCGTTCCATCACATCTCCAGTCACATCCCTCTGCCTCCGCCCGCAATGCTGGCGCCATGTTGGATTTCAGCTGGCACCGCATCTTCATCTGTTTCCTGCTTATTAGAGCGTGTTATGGTACAGCCGCAGCCCAGAGATCAGCTCCCTGACGTCCATGGACCTTTAGGTAGCGGGTGAGTAAGTCCCTAGTCCTTTCCTCTAAATAATTCTTTCAGGATGAGTGCCACGGGAGCTCAGAGAAGGCACGTCTCACCGCATACACCGCTCGGTCACGCCACCCAACACGTCAGCAGTTTAATGAAACAATAGATACATAAAAAATCAGGGATGGGATAATCGACTGCACTGATAGCTGGACCTTGCTTTTATATTCCTTCCACTTTACTGCTGTTGTTGCAGTTGGCACAGATGTTGTATGGCGGCAGTACAGCGCTGTGCTGGATTACTTGTGCTGCACTACAATGGTACATCTGACGGTATACTGGATGTACAGCTAATCTATCCTAGGAACAAGCTATTGCAAGAGCGTGTACAGTATACATTCATGGTTGTGCATTTGGAAGTGGAAATATGGACCAGAATGTAGTGTATGAGACTGCTTACTAATTTATTTTTTTTTTACAGTGACCTTGGTAATTTTTGTTATGGTGTACGGAAATATGCTGGCAAACTATTGTCCAGTACATGTCCCAGTCAGAATGGGAACTCATTGTCCATCATTGTGGCAGTTAATTTGCTTTATTTGCCAAGTAGTGTTTTTTTTTTTTTTTTCGCTTTTGAGACCATTTGTGCTGATGACATCAGTTACCCTAACAAAAAACACAATGGCTCAGATGGCAGAGGACTGCAAAGGGCTGCTGACGTCTGTGTTCACACTACATAGCATTGTTTCTTTTCTGAAGATACTTCTGTTCTTGTACAAGAGGGAAAAGTTACGTCCGTACAGAAAAAAAGCATAGTAAAAATACTGTATTTGTAAAATCAGTTCAGTTTTATTGGCTAAGGGTCTTGATGTATGTTGTTATGCTGTTCTATTCTGTAAAAGAAATGTAGTAAAATAGTAATAAATGAGTAATATATTAATGAATCTGCAATGCACGAGTATATAAGAACAATCAATGATGGTAGATCTCTTAAGTGTAGAAGTATTGCCCATAATACGTCTCATGGAAACCATCAGCACACGGCCATACATGAAGCTAAGTCATAAGACTTCTAAATTGGGTCCCCCAGGCCACAGCTGAGAATAGAGCCATGCTTAAGAATAACTAGAAAAGAGTCGGCTCACCCATATCAGAAGTTCCACGCACGGAAGCCAGCAGAAAGAAAAGAATTCCAGCGTTCCAAGCTTCTTTAAAAAAATATATATATATTTTAATGAAAAATCATTTAAAAATGAAAGTAGCCTGAGGCTATGAATAAGGAACTCTTTCCAAAACGCGTTTGCTTGTAGAACTCCTCCTCCTAGTGTTTATATACACTTTGTCTCTGGAAAGTTGTCTACTTTCACTTTAAAATGATTTCTCATTAAAATAATTTTTCTTAAGAAGTTTGGAACGCTGGAATTCTATTCTTTCTAAAGCCATACTTCTTTACAGCTCTTTGGCCACATTCTTGGTGAGTTCACGTTTTGGTGAAACTTGTTCACAGCTTCTGATTTTACCATTTTGTTTTTTTGTTTTTTAGGTGTTTAACAGACTTTGGTTTCCTCTGGTGCGGCCAGGAGCATTGGCCGTCCTTTCTCACATGTTGCTTAGTTTTCAACATTCTCCAGAGGCTTTTCACATGGTAAGAACTTTTTGTAAATTTTGTATAGTAATTCTTGGGGTTTAAGTGTCCAGGTGAATTAAATATTCAAAAATGTGTCAATTGGGTCTAGTTGAAATAGAGAAAACAACACACAACAATCATGGTTATTAATGTCTGAGAATCAGAGGCAATCCGAAATATGGACCTGGTAATGAGAAGGGATATTTTCCTCTCCTTGTTTGAGAAACCTTCTGTAGCCATTTCTCAAACAACTCTTAGCCCACAGCTGAAATTCATAGGAAGACATATTGCACAAGGACCGAAGAAGGGGGGGCTGATTTATATGTTTTTATTGATTTATTTTACTAACTTATATAGCGCTATTAATTCCACAGTGCTTTACAGACATTATCGGCACTGTGGGGCTCACAATCTAGATTCCTTATCAGTATGTCTTTGGAGTGTGGGCGGAAACCGGAGGAAACCCACGCAAACACGGGGCGAACACTCTGGACATGACAAGCTTTGAATGAGTGTCCTGCTTTCCGTCAGCCTTTACCTGGTTTACACTCTATGCTCTATGTGAGCTTTAAGTCCGCATGTGTGCCACTAGGATTAGGAGAGTAAACCGCTTCCAGGCACCTCCTGACAACTACTCATTTCCCATGGAACAGGAGATAAAAAGCAATTTTTGGGCTGTTGTAATCCAATTGCAACATCTGCCATCAGGGGAGAGTTAGGAGGTCACCATACACATTAGGCGGTTGGCTGGTCCTGTCAATAACATCATGTTTGGACCCTCTGCATCTAATGATCCTTGAGCTGGCCATATGTGTATGACTATCTTAACTACTGGCGGATCGGCCACTAGCTTAAATCGTCTGGGTGATCCACAATATGACTCTGTAATGACATCACTGGAGAGTCAGCAACTGCATGGAAATCGTGCATCTTCAGGAACGTGAAGGTGGATGTCATAGACAACCAGAATGCCCACAAAGATGGCAGAGAAGGTTTATTACCAACTATGCATTCTTAATTGCTGTATTACACCGCACTGAACGGGCACTGTGTATACACTACATGAAGCGCTAACAGCTTTTCTTCATTTGGGCCCATCAATCATATGATCACCCGCTTCTGTAAAGGGGAACACAATTTAAATATATTTTAATGGTCCTTTATGGTTGTTTTTTTCTTCCCTTAGTAGTGCATAAAGAATTTCTGAACGATGATGGAAAAAAAAAGTTCTCATTTAGATGGTAGTAGTATTTGCGTGGGTTTCCTCCAGGTATTCTATTTTTCTCCCACACTCCAAAAACATACTGATCGGGACTCACAATCTAAATTCCCTATGGTGACAGTGATGCTGAAGTCTGTAAAGAGCTGTGGAATTAATGGTACTATATATAAGCAAGTGAAATAAACTTTGCAGAAACAGATATGTTATGCTCTCTAAGTTGCATGGATGATGTGTATTTCTCTAGGTTATCATTGATTTGTTATGTCTTTTTTTTTTTTTTTTTTACTTTAGATTGTCCCCCATGTTGTTAATTTGGTTCATTCCTTTAAGAGTGATGGCCTCCCATCTAGTACAACTTTTCTTAGCCAGTTTTCGGAATTGATGCACTGCATGATCTATCATTATTCTGGATTTCCAGATCTTTATGAGCCTATTTTGGAAGCTGTTAAGGTAATTACTCTTATTTAATTGACAAATAATAAATTCTCTGTTTTGACATTTTCTTCAGTGAAATGATTTGATGAATTACTTTTTTCAAGTCCCAGTAAGGTTAAAGGTTCATCTACAAGTGAATGAGTAGAAGTAAAAACACTCAACTTTAACAGTTAATTAGTCAAATTAAGCTTAGCAGTGTGTTGCCATATTGGCTGTGAGAGGCTGTCCTTTATATGGTGGCAGGTAATAGAAATAATCGATCCATTTAGAGAATGGTACTAGGCTCAGCACAATGTGCGGCTTTTGCTGCTCATTATTTTTAAAATATATATTACTGTTCTGAATGGAAAATATTTTATATGAATGACATGAACTGCTGTGCAGTGTTCGCCCCCTTCGCATCACCAAAACTGCTCGGACCCATTACATCATGGACTGCACAGGACAAGATGTCTTATAGAACCATTGCCCAGGGCAACCCACTGACTCAGCCGGCTCGCTCTGGGGCGCTACCCTGTCTCATCCGGCTTGTTCCAGGCTGTCCGCACAATGTAATAAAAAAGGTGATCACTAAACCCAGCTACCTTCTTAGAGCCCTCTCACATGGTGTTTCTTCCTATATTCAGTGGCCCTATTGGGGCTTGCGTTTGAATCGTAATTCCCCCCCTTCCCCGCTAAATGGGATTCGGGCATATGCGCTAACAAAGCCATTGATTATAATGATGCAGATGGAGTCACTGTGTGCTGTGTCACGCATCATTTTCAGCCATATACGCCTGTTGGAGGTGGACAGCTGGACATAGTCTACTACATCTTGGTGTTCTCCTCCAATAGGTGTGTACAGACCAAAATGATGCTTGACAGAGCACACGGTGACCCTGTCTACACCATTTTAGTCAATAAGCGCATACACCCAAATCCTGTTTTGTGGGGTTGTTCGGACATAAGCCCCGATGGGGCCACTGAATGTAGGAAAAAAATGCAATGTGAAAGCTCTTACATTACTGCATGATGCATCTTTGATGCTTTTGTGCCCATTGCAGGCGCTTTCATTCATGGATAAAGGTCTGCATAGGCACTCTGACTAGTCTGCAGCTACATGGCTCCATACAGGCAGGCAAACACCTTTCGATTATAGAAAACAAAAAGTTTTACCACAGTTTATTCTACAGTAGCTCTTCCATGAGGTCAGAACAGACTGACTAGCTTTTGCTCTACATAAATAAGCTCTGAGTGCCCATGACCCTGATGCTGGTATAATGGTTGTCCCTTCTTGGACCACCTATGGTAAGTTATAACCTCTGTATATCTGGAACACTCAACCTGATGTTTTGAACATGCTTTGACCCAGTCTTCTAGCCTGAACAGTATGGCCCTTGTCAAAGTTGTTTGCCCATTTTTCCTGTTTCCAACACATCAACTTCAAGAACTGACAATGTACTGATAAATATATCCTTGCATGTATGTCCTTATTTTTTCACCTGTCCACAGTTTTACTTTTAAAGCTGTATAAGGATAAAACATCTCAGTCCCCCATATTCTGATCCTATTTTAGTCAGAATAATATCCATCTAACTAGCATTACTTCTCTATACGAAACAGCAAGTCTGCAATTACAGGTTTAGCTTTTGCCAGTTGAGACTGGTGAAAATTCCTTCCATTTAAATGTTATTGAACCAGTCTACACTGGCAATCATCCATGCCATCATGGTTACAATTTGTCCCCATATCGTCAATTGGCATCAAACAGCCTCTTTTTTTTTATCCATTGGTTTTTCAAATAGAATAGTGTTGCATCCAGTGATCCTTTGACAGCAATGAGCGTTAATACATATATATGAAGTCAATCAATGCTCATTTGTACACCAATATGTGGAATTGTTCCTTCCTATTCCCGTAAAAAACATAAAACAGCCGGCATTTTATTTTTTACTATAAAATCCAATTGCTATTTGATAATGCATTTAATGTATTCTTTTATTATCATTTTGTGTATCATACCAGTGTATTTAATTGACCTACTCATCAAGAAGAACCTGCTGGTTATGTTGTTTCAGCAGAACATCTGCCTTGGTATTCGGGCTAATGTAATCTTCCAAATCCTTATGTGGTAATGTGCTTTTTCTGGTTGATCTTAATGACTTGTTGAATTGCTGATACATGAGGTTCCTGATTGTGGCGTCATAGGTATACAAGACTGAGAGGCAAGTCCGCTCCTCTTCCACCTTCAAAGAAGCATTATCTGTTTGCTTCACAGGGAATTATTATAGGCAATAGACTTAAACTTGAAGTGGGGATTCCTGGGATTATAGTACGTTTATTTACATGTATAGTACAGACCAAAAGTTTGGACACACCTTCTCATTTATAGATTTTTCTGAATTTTCATGACTATGAAAATTGTACATTCACACTGAAGGCATCAAAACTATGAATTAACACATGTGGAATTATATACTTAACAAAAAAGTGTGAAACAACTGAAAATATGTCTTATATTCTACGTTCTTCAAAGTAGTCACCTTTTGCTTTGATGACTGCTTTGCACACTCTTGGCATTCTCTTGATGAGCTTCAAGAGGTTGTCACCGGAAATGGTCTTCCAACAATCTTGAAGGAGTTCCCAGAGATGCTTAGCACTTGTTGGCCCTTTTGCCTTCACTCTGCGGTCCAGCTCACCCCAAACCATCTCGATTAGGTTCAGGTCTGGTGACTGTGGAGGCCAGGTCATCTGGCGTAGCACCCCATCACTCCCCCTCTTGGTCAAATAGCCCTTACACAGCCTGGAGGTGTGTTTGGGGTCATTGTCCTGTTAAAAAATAAATGATGGTCCAACTAAATACAAACCGGATGGAATAGCATGCCGCTGCAAGATGCTGTGGTTGCCATGCTGGTTCAGTATGCCTTCAATTTTGAATAAATCCTCACCAGCAAAGCACCATCACACCTCCTCCTCCATGCTTCACGGTGGGAACCAGGCATGTAGAGTCCATCCGTTCACCTTTTCTGCGTCGCACAAAGACACGGTGGTTGGAACCAAAGATCTCAAATTTGGACTCATCAGACCAAAGCACAGATTTCCACTGGTCTAATGTCCATTCCTTGTGTTCTTTAGCCCAAACAAGTCTCTTCTACTTGTTGCCTGTCCTTAGCAGTGGTTTCCTAGCAGCTATTTTACCATGAAGGCCTGCTGCACAAAGTCTCCTCTTAACAGTTGTTGTAGAGATGTGTCTGCTGCTAGAACTCTGTGTGGCATTGACCTGGTCTCTAATCTGAGCTGCTGTTAAGCTGCGATTTCTGAGGCTGGTGACTCGGATAAACTTATCCTCAGAAGCAGAGGTGACTCTTGGTCTTCCTTTCCTGGAGCGGTCTTCGTGTGAGCCAGTTTCTGTGTAGCTCTTGATGGTTTTTGCAATTGCACTTGGGGACACATTCAAAGTTTGCCAATTTTTCTGACTGACTGACCTTCATTTCTTAACCCCTTTACGACATAGGGCGTATTAGTACGCCCTGTGTCATCACCCCCGATTCAGTGAGGGCTCCGGCGGTGAACCCGCACTGAACCGAGCACATGTCAGCTGATTCTTACAGCTGACATGTGCCCGCAACAGCCGCGGGTGGAATCGCGATCCTCCCACGGCTGTTAACATGTTAAATGCCGCTGTCAATCTCCGACAGCGGCATTTAACGCGCGCTTCCTAAGCCCCGCCCATCGGCGACCCCGTCACATGATCGCGGGTCACCGATGTGTGGGCATGACAACCCAGGGTCTGCAGCAGACACCTGTGGTTGTCATGAGCTGGTCGCTATGAGCGCCACCTAGTGGTCGGCGCTCATAGCACAGGACCATTTCTGCTGCATGCAGGGGATCTGCTCGTCCCCTGTATGTAGCAGAGGCGATTGGACAGTTGCTGCTTCTAGTCTCCTATGGAGACTATAGAAGCATGCAAAAAGTGAAAAAAAAATGTTTTAAAAAATATAGAAGTTTAAATCACCCCCCTTTCGCCCCATTCAAAATAAAATAATAATAAAAAAAAAACACATACACATATTTGGTATCGCCGCGTTCAGAATCGCCCGATCTATCAATATAAAAAAAGAATTAATCCGATCGGTAAACGGCGTAACGAGAAAAAAATTCTAAATGCCAGAATTACGTTTTTTGGTCGCCATAAAATGCAATAACGGGCGATCAAAACATCATATATACCCCAAAATGGCATCAATAAAACTTCAGCTCAGTGCGCAAAAAATAAGCCCTCACCTGGCCCCATATCCCAAAAAATGGAGACGCTACGTGTCTCGGAAAATGGCACCATTTTTTTTTTTTTTTTTTTTTTTACCAAACTTTGGAATTTTTTTTCACCACTTAAATAAAAAAGAACCTATACATATTTGGTGTCTACAAACTCGTAATGACCTGGAGAATAGTAATGGCAGGTCAGTTTTAGCATTCAGTGAACGTGATAAAAAAAAAAAAATAAAAACCTCTGTGGTATTGCACTTTTTTTGCAATTTCACCGCGCTTGGAATTTTTTTCCCGTATACGATATGGTAAAACTAGTAATGGCGTTGAAAAGTACAACTCGTCCTGCAAAAAATAAGCCCTCACACGACCATATTGACCAAAAAATAAAAATGCTATGGCTCTGGGAACAAGGGGAGCGAAAAGCGAAAACTCAAAAACGGAAAATGGCCCGGGGGTGAAAGGGTTAAAGTAATGATGGCCACTCGTTTTTCTTTACTTAGCTGCTTTTTTCTTGCCATAATACAAAATTCTAACAGTCCATTCAGTAGGACTATCAGCTGTGTATCCACCTGACTTCTGCACAACACAACTGATGACTACCTCTTGAAGCTCATCAAGAGAATGCCAAGAGTGTGCAAAGCAGTCCTCAAAGCAAAAGGTGGCTACTTTGAAGAACCTAGAATATAAGACATATTTTCAGTTGTTTCACACTTTTTTGTTAAGTATATAATTCCACATGTGTTAATTCATAGTTTTGATGCCTTCAGTGTGAATGTACAATTTTCATAGTCATGAAAATACAGAAATTTCTTTAAATGAGAAGGTGTGTCCAAACTTTTGGTCTGTACTGTATGTGTGTGTATGTATATATAATATGTGTGTGTATATATATATATATATATAATGTAGCAAAGTTGTCAGATTTTCTTATTTTGTTTTCTTGTAGGACTTGCCCAAACCATCTGAAGAAAAAGTTAAACTTATTTTAAACCAAAGTGCCTGGACATCCCAATCCAACGCTTTAGCATCTTGTCTACCCAGGCTGTCAGGAAAATCAGAAACTGGAAAAACTGGGCTAATCAACCTAGGGAATACATGCTATATGAATAGTGTTTTACAAGCACTTTTTATGGCTACAGAGTAAGTACCAAGAGTTCAGCAATGTTATTCTTCTGTAACCAAACTGGCAGTATCTGCTGACAAAGAAGCAATGATAACATGTAAGGTTATGTTCACACATGTTGGGTTTTTCAGTGTCACAAATATGCAGCAAAACTTAATCTCTGTCAGGAAATCAGCTGCGTCAAAAACCCAGGTTTTGCTGTGTTTTTTAAAGCATTTTTTCAGCCTTTTTCACTGTCCTTCTGTCTCTATATATGCATTTACATAAAGGTCTGTGAAAAAAAAAAGAACCCCATTCTATTTTGCCATCAAAAACTGAAAAACCGCTGATGTAAATTTTGGTGCTTTTTTTTTCACCACTCATTACTTCCTATAGGTCAGTGATGGCGAACATTTTACCGACTGAGTGCCCAAACTGCAATCCAAAACCCACTTATTTATCTCCAAGTGCCAACACGGCAAATTAACCTGAATACTGAGGTTTTAGTTTAGAAAAAAACAACTCATACAGAGAGCAGACGAGGGCAGCATAGAGCAGCCACAGAAAGGAGCAGGGGTATGAGACTGCAGAAATAATGTGCTCACCCCCATCTTGTTATATGCCCCCATCCATGTATATATGCCGCCCTCCCCCAATCCATATATATATGGCTGCCCTCCCCCATTCCATGTATATATTCTGTTTCCCCCCCATTCCATGTATATATGCTGTTTCCCCCCATTCCATGTATATATGCTGTTTCCCCCCATTCCATGTATATATGCTGTTTCCCCCCATTCCATGTATATATGCTGTTTCCCCCCATTCCATGTATATATGCTGTTTCCCCCCATTCCATGTATATATGCTGTTTCCCCCCATTCCATGTATATATGCTGTTTCCCCCCATTCCATGTATATATGCTGTTTCCCCCCATTCCATGTATATATGCTGTTTCCCCCCATTCCATGTGTATATGCTGTTTCCCCCCATTCCATGTGTATATGCTGTTTCCCCCCATTCCATGTGTATATGCTGTTTCCCCCCATTCCATGTGTATATGCTGTTTCCCCCCATTCCATGTATATATGCTGTTTCCCCCATTCCATGTATATATGCTGTTTCCCCCCATTCCATGTATATATGCTGTTTCCCCCCATTCCATGTATATATGCTGTTTCCCCCCATTCCATGTATATATGCTGTTTCCCCCCATTCCATGTATATATGCTGTTTCCCCCCATTCCATGTATATATGCTGTTTCCCCCCATTCCATGTATATATGCTGTTTCCCCCCATTCCATGTATATATGCTGTTTCCCCCCATTCCATGTATATATGCTGTTTCCCCCCATTCCATGTATATATGCTGTCCCCCCCCCCATTCCATGTATATATGCTGTTTCTCCCCCATTCCACGTATATATGCTGCCCCCCCCAATTCCATGTATATATGCTCTCCCCCCCCCCATTCCATGTATATATGCTCTCCCCCCCCCCCATTCCATGTATATATGCTCTTTCCTCCCCATTCCATGTATATATGCTCTTTCCCCCATTCTATATATACATACATACTGTTCCCCCCACCATTCCATGGATGTACGCTCTGCCCCTCCACCCTCCCATTCCATGTATATATGCTGTTTCCCCCCATTCCATGTATATATGCTGTTTCCCCCCATTCCATGTATATATGCTGTTTCCCCCCATTCCATGTATATATGCTGTTTCCCCCCATTCCATGTATATATGCTGTTTCCCCCCATTCCATGTATATATGCTGTTCCCCCCCCCATTCCATGTATATATGCTCTTCCCCCCCCCCCCATTCCATGTATATATGCTCTTTCCTCCCCATTCCATGTATATATGCTCTTTCCCCCATTCTATATATACATACATACATACATACTGTTCCCCCCACCATTCCATGGATGTACGCTCTGCCCCTCCACCCTCCCATTCCATGTATATATGCTGTTTCCCCCCATTCCATGTATATATGCTGTTTCCCCCCATTCCATGTATATATGCTGTTTCCCCCCATTCCATGTATATATGCTGTTTCCCCCCATTCCATGTATATATGCTGTTTCCCCCCATTCCATGTATATATGCTGTTTCCCCCCATTCCATGTATATATGCTGTTCCCCCCCCCCATTCCATGTATATATGCTCTTTCCTCCCCATTCCATGTATATATGCTCTTTCCCCCATTCTATATATACATACATACATACATACTGTTCCCCCCACCATTCCATGGATGTACGCTCTGCCCCTCCACCCTCCCATTCCATGTATATATGCTGTTTCTCCCCATTCCATGTATATATGCTCTTTCCTCCCCATTCCATGTATATATGCTCTCCCCCCCCCCCATTCCATGTATATATGCTCTTACCCCCCCATTCCATGTATATATGCTCTTTCCCCCATTCTATACATACATACATACATACATACTGTTCCCCCCACCATTCCATGGATGTACGCTCTGCCCCTCCACCCTCCCATTCCATGGATGTACGCTCTGCCCCTCCACCCTCCCATTCCATGGATATGTATGCTCTGCCCCTCCACCCTCCCATTCCATGGATATGTATGCTCTGCCCCTCCACCCTCCCATTCCATGGATATGTATGCTCTGCCCCTCCACCCTCCCATTCCATGGATATGTACGCTCTGCCCCTCCACCCTCCCATTCCATGGATATGTATGCTCTGCCCCTCCACCCTCCCATTCCATGGATATGTATGCTCTGCCCCTCCACCCTCCCATTCCATGGATATGTATGCTCTGCCCCTCCACCCTCCCATTCCATGGATATGTATGCTCTGCCCCTCCACCCTCCCATTCCATGGATATATGCTCTGCCCCTCCCCCCTCCCGCCCCCCATTCCATGTACAGTATATATTACGGTCTTCCGCCCCCCTATTCCATCCTGTTGGCACCGCTGTTCATATATTAAAAGAAAAAAAACCATAATAAACACTCCTACTCACCTTCCTTCCTCTCCTGTAGTCAGCAGATGACTCCAGTGTCCTGGCGACGGGGCGCATGACGTCACTGCCTTGCGCATAGTCGCTTGTACGCTGACATCATCTGCTGGCCTCTGATTGGCCAGCAGCGTATATTGCAGCGCACAGGCCTGGCAACTAGTGCGCTGCAATACACTTCAGCTAGATGTGTGTCAGAGAACGCACATCTAGCTGAAGTGGGGACTGGTTTCGGCGGGCTCCGAGTACTCACCCACCGGGCCAGGTCCTGGTCCAGTAGCGCTAGCGCTGCGGCGATGGCGCGCGTGCCCTTAGGAATGGCTCTGCGTGCCCACTCTGGCGCGCGTGCTATAGGTTCGCCAGCACTGCTATAGGTCTAAAAACGCTGAAAGAAGTGACATGCTCTATTTTCCAAAAATCCAACCAAGGCACAAAATACGCAACAAAAAAGCCATGTATAAACAGAGAATTCTGGTTTCTCATAGACTTTGCTGGTACCGCAAAACGCAGCTGAAAATTTGCATAAAAATCTGCAGCAAAAAAAAAAATGCTGAAAAACCCAACATGAGTGAACATACCCTTACAGTTGCCTTGTAGAAGAGATGCAGCATGGTGTGATACGGAGCAGGAATGGATAGATTATGATGAATAAAGCAATCTTATTACGTAGCCTTGCTCCATTGACTAATGCACCATAAAATCAGCGAGTACATTGATCTTTTACCTCCACTGTTGCTATTGACTACTATACACAAGTAGTTCATTGCCAGGTTTGTGGACTCGCTTGACTATTTATTACTCCTTCCTAATAATAGTGAAAAGTATCATGGAACTCGCTTGTGGTACTAGTGAGTGCTGTGGTATTTTGCACAACTGTTTGGAGAAACGCCCCCACCTCACCCCCCACTACAGAACACCACAATCTTGTAGCTACGAGTGCTGTCTAGAAATTTGACTTGATTATTATTCCGTTCTATGAATTGGAAGCTTTATAACCGCCCACACCAGAGTTATTGGTGACATCAAGAAATTAATCAGAAACCTCATAGGAAAGAAGGAATAAATCGGATTTAGGCCTCATTCAGACATCTGTTTTGTCGTACATGTTTTATCCTTTTTTTCACAGGCACAGTACCTAGCAAGTATATTCTATTGGCCTTTCCTACATGAAGGCTTCCTTTCTTTTTTTGCGGATAAAAACAAAGAAATGTCTGATTTTGATCCGTTCTGTGAATCAAAATTGACAGTTCAAGTCAATGAGTCTCCAAAAAAAAACAGCGCAGTTGCATCCCTGTACTTTTGTATTTCACTTGTATCTAATGGGTAGAAGAAGCTTGGAAATTTTAGTCTAAAATTGTGATGAATTTTTGATGAGTTACAAAAACACACACTTGTTTTTCCTGTCAGTGTTAATCTGACGTCTATATTTAGATTTTTGGGTAACTTGTACGAATATAATATTTGTAGTTATGAATAAAAATACAAATTTTAGATGTAATTTAATGGCTCATTTTGAAGCCTGAGAAGTGTAGATTAGATGTGACGGAGTCAAAGAAAACACAAATGTACAGTATTTAGTGTTTAATGTTGAGGCCCTGGAATCCGTTCATATACTCATCCAATCTTCTTTCAGTTTTCGGAGGCAGGTACTGTCACTTAATTTGAATGGCTGCAACTCATTGATGAAGAAACTCCAGCACCTTTTTGCTTTCTTGGCTCATACCCAGGTATTTATTCAATAAAAAAAATAAAAATAAGACTTTCCAAAGCAACAAGGTTTACTGCATGTTAAAAATCTTGCACAGATAGGGTTTTCCTCCCCACCCCTTATACATTTTTCACGTCACAGGCTATTTTGGCCTAAAAACAGGCAACCACTTTAAGTTGGTTCTTTTTGGAATGGGGGTGTATTTTATACATTTAAGTGTTATTTTTAAAGCGTTAGATGTTTTTACATTAAAGGGTTATTCCCAAAATCACAATGTGGTCTTATAATAATGTAGACATAAATGTATTAATTTGTGTCAATATCACCTAGTTTTTAAATCTGCACTGTTTTGCACATATCAACCCCTTAAGAATGCACCTCCCGGCTTTATGTATACCCTTCAGTTGCAATTGGAATGGTCCTGTAGTTCCTGATGTCCTGTTTGATCTGCACAGTGCAGGATCTCAGCTGGCATCCTGCCAGCATAACTGCTGTGTGGAGGACAGAGCTTCTACTGTGAGGGATGATTCATGGTTAAGGGAACTCATACCAGGAAACCGCAGTGCCTGTGTGTTGGTAACTCGGAGGAGCAATTAACTGCAGGATGTAGCTGTGTATATAGGGTCCAGAAAGGAGAGATATATTGCAGGATCAGCTATGTAGAGGGAATAGAAAGGAGAGATGTACTGCTGGATGGGCTGTATATAGAAGTGACAGACAGATATACTGCATGTTGAATTGCAAATAGAGTGGCCTGGAAAGAGATTTTCTGCAGTATGGGTTGAATACAAGGGCTGTTATTAGTTGAGCTATGTTTGTTGCCTCCTGATGAGGCCATTTATGTGAAAGCATCATTTGTAGTTTCACATCACTTATTTGTCTGTAACAGGAAACAAACAAACTCTGTACTGGTGTTGTGACCAAGAGCCGGAGGGTTGAACTTTGCTAGAACCAGCTGATAATTATGAAAAACTACACAGCAGTTATAGTGATGTAGATGGCAAATAAAAAAAAAAAATCGGTTAGTCCATGTTAGCTTGTAAAGTTTAGGTTATAATTTATGTTATAATCAACTAAGCATTACCAGAGATTTGTCTCCGGGGGCGTGTGCTTCTTCCTCTGCTTGACGTAGACCAATCGTAAGCAGGCAGGAACACATGGGAAAAAAAATACACTCCTTCCTCTCCTCGCCGTGCATCTCCCCAGAAATGTTACTTCAGTCGGGCTGTAGTAGCATTTCTTTGTGTTAAATACACCCATGAGCTTCTTGAAACTGACATGAAAGGTTTCATGAATCACGCATTAAACATTTATTTTTTTCTTTCGGTGCAGCTATGTGAGGGCTTGATCTTTTAGAGGCACCATTTTTGTGTAAAACAATTCACCATTCATATCGTGTTCTATTCTATTGGTCAGTACGATTATGGAGATACCAAAAATGTATTATTTTTTTTTTTATTTTGTTTTACTACTTTTATATTATAACACCACTTTTTTGGAACTGTTGCAGCATTGCAAAAGCCTTAACTTTTTTACTTCTCAGTTGTTGTAGCGTTGTGGTCATGTTTTTTTTCCCCCTTTTTTTGTAAGGGAAAGTCTTCTCTTTTTTTTCATTATAATTTAGGTATATAGGGACATATAAATGATTAAATAGGATCTTTCAACAGCTTGTGCATGTTAAATTGTCCACATCATGGAATAATGTGTCATCTCTGTTGCGGAGATATTAACTTCTGAAGTTTAGGTTATAGTTTCTTATAGTTCAGCTGGCTGTCACCAGAGATTTGTCTCATTGGGGCTTATACTTCTTCCCCTGCATGAAGTTGACCAATCATAAGCGGGCAGAATCATTCAGGGGAGAAAAGAACTAATCTCTCCAGCAAATCTGTAGAGATGCAACAGTGCTGAGTTATGTATCATTGAAAACCCTTCCAGATCTCATCTCACAGTGTTGTCATTGTGTGGGGGGAAGGTGAGCACTTACGGCACTGTACGATGAGATCTTGAAGGGTTTGTAATGATGTATAACTCGGCTCTGCTGTATCTTTACAAACATGATCTTTTCTCCCCTTAATGAAGCTGCCCGCTTATGAATGGTCAATCTCATGCAGGGGAAGATGCGCCTAATTCATTAAAGGGAACCTATCACGTCCTAGTTGCTATGTACACTGCCCCCATAGCGTTGTTAGTGATGCAATGCCTCAGTGCGCACGCGCCGGACCAGCGGCCCGACGTGTGCAAATGTGCATGCGCCCCTCAAACCTAGCGCTTGGCAGTATTCAAATATCATGGGCACTAACTGAACACGGCGACCGCCCATGAATGAATCTGAGAATCACACCCCTATAACTGAATATGAGCAGGTAAGACAAAGTATATAAAACGTTATAACCTCATTATAACACCACCAATGTTCATGAAAACTGCTTGTTAGTGATGCACATTGCAAAACTAACAACGCTATGGGGGCAGTGTACATAGCAACTAGGACGTGACAGGTTCCCTTTAAGTGGCATGCCCCACTTAATAAATATGACACCTCATACTCTAGCGAGCCTTTTATTAAGACTGATGTGCGCAATGCCAGTCCTAATGAATTGGCCCCATAGTTCTTTGACTGCAACAATGAAATAACAAAAAATGCTTTGTCCTAAAGTCCTAAGATTGGCTGGTCATAAGTTCATTAGTGCTTGAAGTTTTTGTTGGTTTTTTTTTTGTTTCTTTCCCTACATAGAGAGAAGCATATGCACCGCAGGTTTTCTTTGAGGCTTCTAGACCTCCTTGGTTCACACCACGATCTCAGCAAGATTGTTCTGAGTATCTCAGATTTCTTTTAGACAGGTATAGTAGAATTGTATTAATTGCTTTATTTTTTCTTGCCCTGAATCTAAATAATCCATTCCCATGTTAAAGGTAGTTAAAGTGGACCCTACACTGACTTGGAGTGGCCCTCACAAACTGATTTCGCTCAAGAATGTCTGCACTTTCCAAGAAGCTGCAGTAGTAGAAATAGGAGGCCCCTTATGTGCTCACGTTCAGGAATTGCTTGCAGAAATTTCTGCAGCCTTTCTGCACCTCTTGGCTGCAAAACCGCTGCGGAAAATCCGCATCATTTTCATGCGTTTTTGATGTGTTTTTTTGTGCGTTTTTGCCTGCGGATTTGCCATGCGTTTTTTCCTATGCACTGTATAGGTAGGCAAAAACGCACAAAGAATGGACAATGAAAGCACAACCAATATTCAAAAGTGACCAAAACATCAGCCAGAAAGCATTGGTACTGAGATGTGGTCTGTGGTCCCCACCTGCAGAGCCAATCCTGTATTGAGGGTGTCTTGATAATTGCCAATAATTTCCATCTATTGTCTATTCCATTTGCACAACAGCATGTGAAATTGATTGTCAATCAGTGTTGCTTCCTAAGTGGACAGTTTGATTTCACAGAAGTTTGATTTACTTGGAGTTATATTCTGTTTAAGTGTTCCCTTTATTTTTTTGAGCAGTGTATATCAGACAATTACTATAAAAGTTGTTTCTTCATGTTTTAAAAAGAGAGGAGGCTCAGTAATAGTTTTGTTTCTCTTATGTATAGTAAAGTAAAACCCCTGATAGTAGTAACAATTGATTAAGAAACATAACCACTTACATCCATCAGGGTGGTGGACTATGCAGATCATGCAGTGTGGAGGTTATTTTGGTGCATCTAATTGATCACTTTTGTTATCCATCTTATTTTTTATTTGTCCTTCTATTTTGTTAATAAATGATCATTTGTGTTTATTAGATTACATGAAGAAGAGAAGACTCTCAAAGCGCTGTCCTCCAGGAGTCCAGATACTATGATCACTGATGGTAATGTGCAGCCATGCTCCCCTTCAGGAGCAGATGTCTTTCCGAGCCTACAAAACACAAGCTGGAGAAGTGATGATAAGACCCTAATAGAAAGTATGTTTGGCGGTAAGCTCCAAACAAACATTTACTGCCTGAACTGCAGGAGTACTTCTCAGAAGATAGAGGCCTTCTCAGACCTTTCTTTAGCATTTTGTCCTTCAGCAGCTGATAAATCTGCACAGAATATGATCTGTTCAGCTGTAGAAAAAGATAATGATTGTATAGAAATTGATGTCACACCTGAAACTGAACTGAAAAATGAAAATCTTCCCTCTTCTGAATGTGACAATGACTCCACCAAGCCGAAATCTGCTGGGAGTGACATTCATGCCAATAGTTCCTGTGCGTTAAACACCCCTACATGTGAAAGTACAGTAGAGTGTGCTATTGACTCCTGTAGAAACAGCGGACGAGATAAACCCTTGTCTGTAACAGACTTGTTAAATTATTTCTTAGCTCCTGAGATCCTTGATGGAGAAAATCGTTATCATTGCGAAAAGTGTTCTTCCCTCCAGAATGCAGAAAAGACTATGCAAATCTTGGAAGAGCCAGAATACCTCATATTAACTTTATTAAGATTTTCATATGATCCAAAATGTCATGTGAGGCGTAAAATTCTGGATAATGTGTCCATTCCACTGGTACTTGAGCTGCCAGTAGAGAGAACTACCTCAGTGGCTTCCCCTGGAGATTGGAACCGAGATGTTGACATTCCTGATGTTGGAGAAAACTTGGCCAAGAAGCTAAAACCATCTGGCACTGAAGATATGAGCTGCACACAACTTATACCTTACGTTTTAAGTTCCATTGTGGTCCATTCTGGCACCTCTTCAGAAAGTGGTCATTATTACTCATATGCCAGGAACATCACCAATTCAACAAGATGTATCCAACCAGAGAAATCCACCTTGACTTCTCATCAAAGTCAGATAGTAGGCAAGGAGACTTGCAATGCTGTTGTTGGAAATGACAAACCGTGTAATGATCTGTCAAAAGAGTGGTTTCTGTTTAATGACAGCAGAGTGACTTTTACATCATTTCAGTCTGTTTTAAACATTACAAGTCGATTTCCAAAGGATACTGCCTATGTGCTGATATATAAAAAGCACAGCTCTGGTGATCTAGAGAACGTGCAGTCTAACTCTGCACATGGACTATGGGTCAATGGAGAGCCCCCACTTCAGAAGGAGCTCATGGATGCTATTACAAAGGATAATAAGCTCTATTTACAGGTATGGGCTTACAACTATGCTGTGGATTTCAGTAACTGATAAACTACATTAATCTGTTAATGACTACCCACTGTCTAGTGATGGCAGGTGATGCAGATCCCAAGTCTACATAGACGTTCCTACTCCTGCAACGAGGGCTATGTAGTGTATAGAAGCATTGGAAAAATATTATTTTACCGAAAAAGAGTGAAGAGCTTTTTTAAAAAAAAAAAAACTGTATGTGTGTGTGTGTATATGTATATATATATATATATATATATATATATATATATATATATATATATATATATATATATATATATATAAATATATATATATATATATATATATAAATATATATATATATATATAGTACAGACCAAAAGTTTGGACACACCTTCTCATTTAATGATTTTTCTGTATTTTCAGGACTATGAAAATTGTACATTCACACTGAAGGCATCAAAACTATGAATTAACACGTGAAATTATATACTTAACAAAAAAGTGTGAATCAACTGAAAATATGTCTTATATTCTAGGTTCTTCAAAGTAGCCACCTTTTGCTTTGATGACTGCTTTGCACACTGTTGGCATTCTCTTGATGAGCTTCAAGAGGTAGTCACCGGAAATAGTTTTCACTTCACAGGTGTGCCCTGTCAGGTTGAATAAGTGGGATTTCTTGCCTTATAAATAGGGTTGGGACCATCAGTTGTGTTGTGCAGAAGTCTGGTGGATACACAGCTGATAGTCCTACTAAATAGACTATTAGAATTTGTATTGTGGCAAGAAAAAAGCAGCTAAGTAAAGAAAAACGAGTGGCCATCATTACTTTAAGAAATGAAGGTCAGTCAGTGCGAAAAATTGGGCAAACTTTGAATGTGTCCCCAAGTGCAGTTGCAAAAACCATCAAGCGCTACAAAGAAACTGTCTCACATGAGGACCGCCCCAGGAAAGGAAGACCAAGAGTCACCTCTGCTTCTGAGGATAAGTTTATCCAAGTCACCAGCCTCAGAAATCGCAGGTTAACAGCAGCTCAGATTAGATACCAGGTCAATGCCACACAGAGTTCTAGCAGCAGACACATCTCTACAACAACTGTTAAGAGGAGACTTTGTGCAGCAGGCCTTCATGGTAAAATAGCTGCTAGGAAACCACTGCTAAGGACAGGCAATAAGCAGAAAAGACTTGTTTGGGCTAAAGAACACAAGGAATGGACATTAGACCAGTGGAAATCTGTGCTTTGGTCTGATGAGTCCAAATTTGAGATCTTTGGTTCCAACCACCGTGTCTTTGTGCGACGCAGAAAAGGTGAACGGATGGACTCTACATGCCTGGTTCCCACCGTGAAGCATGGAGGAGGAGGTGTGATGGTGGGGGGGTGCTTTGCTGGTGACACTGTTGGGAATTTATTCAAAATTGAAGGCATACTGAACCAGCATGGCTACCACAGTATCTTGCAGCGGCATGCTATTCCATCCAGTTTGCGTTTAGTTGGACCATCATTTATTTTTCAACAGGACAAGGACCCCAAACACACCTCCAGGCTGTGTAAGGGCTATTTGACCAAGAGGGAGAGTGATGGGGTGCTATGCCAGATGACCTGGCCTCCACAGTCGCCAGTCCTGAACCCAATCGAGATGGTTTGGGGTGAGCTGGACCGCAGAGTGAAGGCAAAAGGGCCAACAAGTGTTAAGCATCTCTGGGAACTCCTTCAAGATTGTTGGAAGACCATTTCCGGTGACTACTCTGCCAAGAGTGTGCAAAGCAGTCATCAAAGCAAAAGGTGGCTACTTTGAAGAACCTAGAATATAAGACATATTTTCAGTGGTTTCACACTTTTTTGTTACGTATATAATTCCATATGTGTTAATTCATAGTTTTGATGCCTTCAGTGTGAATGTACAATTTTCAAAGTCATGAGAATACAGAAAAATCTTTAAATGAGAAGGTGTGTCCAAACTTTTGGTCTGTACTGTATATGTAAATACTTTTATGCCCAAAAATTACAAAACTATTCTCGGAGTGATACCTTTATTGGCTAACCAGAAAAAAATATATATATGCAAGCTTTCGGAGCACAGAGGCTCTTTCCTCAGGCAATATTACAAATGAATTGATATGACAAAAGGCACAACATTTAAGAGATGTTACTGCAAGACATTTGTTCATGAGGTGTAAGGGGTGATGCCGCCTAATGAGAAGTCAAATAAATCAAATTTAGGGTTTTTAGTTGCAAAAGTCTGTGGACAACCGGACTCAATCGAACACCTGGATTTATGACTTATTACATGGATTCAATTCACACCTCTACCAGTCTCCAGATAAACATTCCCACAGACTTGCCATTTGCAACTAAAAACCCTGAATTTGATCTTTTTGACTTCTCATTAGGAGGCATCACCCCTTAGATCTCACAAACAAATGTCTTGCTGTAACATCTCTTAAACATTGTGCCTTTTGTCTTATTAATTAATTTGTAATATTGCCTGAAGATGGAGCCTCTATGGCCTGAAAGCTTGCATATATACGGGGTGGGCCATTTATATGGATACACCTAAATAAAATGAGAATGGTTGATGATATCAACTTCCTGTTTGTGGCAAATTGATATATGGGAGGGGGAAAACTTTTCCAGATGGGTGGTGACCATGGCGGCCATTTTGAAGTCTGCCATTTTGGATCCAACTTTATTTTTTCAATGGGAAGAGGATCATGTGTCACATGAAACTTATTGAGAATTTCATGAGAAAACCAATGGTGTGCTTGGTTTTAACATAACTTTTTTCTTTCATGAGTTATTTACAAGTTTATGACCACTTATAAAATGTGTTCAAAGTGCTGCCCATTGTGTTGGATTGTCAATGCAACCTTCTTCTCCCACTCTTGACACTCTGATAGCAACACTGCAGAAGAAATGCTAGCACAGGCTTTCAGTATCCGTTGTTTCAGATGCTGCACATCTCGTATCTTCACAGCATAGACAATTGCCTTGAGATGACCCCAAAGATAAAAGTCTAAGGGGGTCAGATCGGGAGACCTTGGTGGCCATGAAATTGCTACATGATGATGTGTTGCCCTCTTTATGCACTGAAGATGGCACGTTCCCTGAGTTTTTCCCAACAAGATGGTGCACCACCACATTATGGGTGTCAGGTCCAAGCATTCCTACATGAACAGTTTCCTGGAAAGTGGATTGGTCGTCGTGGGCCAGTTGAACGGCCACCAAGGTCTCCCGATCTGACCCCCTTAGGCTTTTATCTTTGGGGTCATCTCAAGGCAATTGTCTATGCTGTGAATATAAATGGCCCACCCTGTATATATTTTTTTCTGGTTAGCCAATAAATGTATCACTCCGAGAATAATTTTGTCATTTTTGGGCATAAAAGTATTTACATCGATTTTTCTGGCTAACACGGTAGCACAATATAACTTTGTACTGTACACCTTGTAATATATATAATTGTGTATATGTTTTCTTTCAAGTAATAAGAATGTCTTTTTTTGCCTTCTTTAGGAGCAAGAACTGAATGCACGCACACGAGCCCTACAAGCAGCATCTGCTTCCTGCTCTTTTCGACCTAATGGTTTTGATGACAATGACCCACCTGGGAGCTGCGGTCCTACTGGAGGTGGTGGAGAAGGAGGGTTCAGCACCATTGGCAGACTTGTCTTTTGAATAAGACTAAATGTCAATATAATGTCCAATATGCACTGATGACAAAACCACACTGGCCAATGAGACTGTGTAGCTCAATTTCTGACTTTGACATATCGCATTTCACTGAACATAAACCAATCCATTGAATTGACAGGCAGCTTCTATATTTACAAGATTTATGTAAACTTGAATGGATATGCATCAGTGTGTTCCTCCTTGAGAAAAAAATGCTGCCTATATATACAGTTCTTCTTTAAATACAATTATAAGAGTGTAGCGATCTGTGAAACTGGTATTTTTTGTTCTTTTTCACTACATTGTTTTGTTACATTTTCCTGAGATAGTGAAAGCTTTATGGTGCATCCTATGCCGAAAGCAATAATGGTTTGCATTTTGATCCAGTTCAGGGTATTTTCCACTAAAATATAAAGCACCAGAGAGAATGTGTATAGATCCATGAAGTCACTTTTTATGAAAATGCATGATCTTCTACAAACTTTTTTTTTAATCTAGAAAACAAAATGCTAACTTTATAGTATTTCTAAATTGTTTTCAGAATTTTTAAAAATTCTACTTCAGGGAGTACATCTGCTGTGTAAATGAGGGAAAGTTCTGTATGTGCCTTGCAGTACTGTAAATCAAAATGAGATTCCTCTGGATTGTCTCGTGTGATAAGTATTCAATATTGTTAATATTATGAATTGCGGCTTAAAGTTACTTTATTGCTGGAGTAAAACAGTGGTTCCATAAACGTTCTTATGGTCTTGCTGTTATTTCTAAAAAAAAAAATAAAAAATACTGTATGTGTACATAAGTATATACTGTATGTGTGTGTGTGTCCATGTACGTGCATATGTGTATAATGCACTTGTTCTTCAGAGTTCTGGATTGGTGAGGTTCCCTGTGGTCATGCCCCACGACTTTTGTGAAGTTATCTCTATCATTTGGATAGGGACACCTTCCAAACTTTTTTGTTTTTGTTTTTCTATGGAGGCTTTAATTGTGCAGTGTTGTGTGACTAAATTCATAGTGTGGACGTAATATTAGATTAGGGTACTCTCGGACTTTTTGTAGCGAAACATAAAATGATAGGTACACTTTAAATTCTATCAAAATACAGGCAGTCCCCCTGGTCACAAACTAGATAGGTTCCATAGGTTTGTTCATAAATTTTTGTTCAAATTTGTATGCAAGTTAGAATTGAGGCTGGAAAAAAACGAATACTCGCCTAATCACTGACCACACCGACCATCCAGCTGCTTACTTCTTTCCCTCTGGTCTTCTTTCAACTATAGCAAACAGCATCTCCACCCTCTTCACTAAAGGCCAGGACTTCCAGCTGTGTCCAGGCCTTGGAGGTCACTAAGTATTGTAAGGTTGTGACCTCAAAATCTGTGCTGCAGCTTTGACACACAATGAGTTCCATGCCCTGGACACAGTGGAAGTCCTGGCCTATAGTGATGAAGCTAGCGAAGTGGCACGCAACTGCAGAAAGAGGAGGATCGGATGGCGGGCGGCCAGAGAGGTGAGTATTAGGCTATGTGCCCACGATGCAGAAATGCTCCAGATTTTTTCCTGAGCGTTTCTGCATCTTCCTGGCAGAAAAAACGCATGCGGATTGTACATGTGGATTGTACATGCGTTTTTCTTGCCAGGGACAAGCGGATGTGAAGCGTTCTTCACATGCATTTCCGCATGCGGGTTGACAAGCACTTTCCAAGCGATTTTAGCATCACTTGGAAAGTGCTTGACAACTTGGTCACACTATATAAATCCATGCAAAAGGCATGGATTTATATACTATGACCGAAAGAATGGTAAAAAATAAATATATACTTACCTTCTGATGCCCCCGGAGTTTTTATTCAATGCGTTTCGGCTTGCCGGCCGCTCGCGGTACACGGAAGGACCTGCCGACGTCAGCGGTCGCGTGACCCGTCACATGACTAAATGACGTCTGCGGTGGACCCAAGGACCCTGCGCTGACGTCATTTAGTCATGTGACGGGTCACGCGACCGCTGACGTCGGCAGGTCCTTCAGTGTACCGCGATCTGCCAGCAAGCCAAGACAAGCACACCAGGGGCCATCAGAAGGTAAGTATAATATTTATTTTTTATTTTATTCCTTTTTTTTTTTTTTTTTTTTTAAATACAGGTTCTATGGTACCCGGGTCCGGAGGAGTCTCTCCTCTAGACCCGGGTACCATCAGCACATTGAACGCATAGTGCTGCTTTTTTTTCTGCAATGATAATCCACATGCGGATTATCATTGGGGAACATGGCAGGCCTTCTGCCAAGCGTTTTTCAAGCATTTCTGCAGTGGAATTGCTGCTGCGGAAATGCTTAAAAAAACGCATCGGGAGCACACAGCCTTAGGGTGTTTTTTTTTTTTAACCAATACTCTCCTCTCCACCCTCCCACATAAGCTTATAGCTCTGGTGCTTCCTACTATGTCCTGACTGGTTTTGGAGCACATTCCTGGTTTACTTTCATGCAGAGTGTCCCTAAACTGCTGCAGTTACCAGCCATCCACTCTTTCAGAGGAAGGTTAACTTGGTCTAAGCTGTTTGCCAAGAGTATACATGCTGCAGCTTCTGGACTTAATACAGTGACCAGGGGCATGCCAGCCCTTAACAGAAACCCCTCTGTTCTTGTAGTAGTTACAGAGAGGAGAGATAGACTAACAGACTTCAGGACAGTGAGATCCAGAGTGGAGATGACAACAGTGTATTGAGAGCCAAAGAAGAGATCAAAGTGATTGCATAGTGAGAGAGAGATAAAAATCTGGCGGAGAGGTTGCAACTGTATTGAAGGGGAAAAAAGTAAAATTAAAGGGGTTGTACACTTGTCGGACAACCTCTTCCCAATCTGAATGTTTGCTCCCCTTTAAAATAAAACCACCTCTATTTGCCTCCGGTACCTGCACTGTTCCAGCGGTGTTGGCACTCTTGTTCCTGGGGCCCACGTGAGATTATGTCATCACGGTGGGGCAGCATGGTGGCTCAGTGGTTAGCACAGCAGTCTTGCAGCGCTGGGGTCCTGGGTTCAAATCCCACCAAGGACAACATCTGCAAGGAGTTTGTATGTTCTCCCCGTGTTTGTGTGGGTTTCCTCTGGGTTCTCCAGTTTCCTCACACACTCCAAAGACATACTGATAGGGAATGTAGATTGTGAGCCCCAAGGGGGACAGTGCCGATAATGTCTGTAAATTGTCTGAATTGTAAAGCGCTGCAGAATATGTTGGTGCTATATAAATAAAAAGATTATTATTAAAAAAGATTATTATGTCACATGGCGAGCTCTGCACCCATTTAGCGCCGGCTTCACTGGCTACCCCTTCAGACGTATTGAACATCAACAGGAAGCCAGGGCTGCGGCTGTTCTTTGACTTCTTGATGTTCGATTTGTGCTGAGGCGAGGACAGTGAAGCTGGCGCTGATTGGGCACAGGGCTCACGTTGACAACAATGTGACGTGAGACCCGGGATCACGAGTGCCGACACCATGGCAACTGCACTAGCACTAGAGGTGAGTGTAAATTTTCTTTATTTTAATGGGGGGCAAATGGCCAGATTGAGAAGGGGTTGTTCGAGTAGTGGACAACCCCTTTAATTGATAAGGATGTAGCAGAGCTCATTTGCAGAAGTGAAGGTTAATTAATATGTGTGGAGTAAAGGCTGCGGCCTGTGCGGAAATAAAGGAAAAGGAGAGTCTGCATAAGCCATGCATGAAAGGGAGATACCTAGCCCTACCTTTGCGTACAGCAGTTCACAGCTGAAGTAAAGCTCTATCATCACTCCCCGAAACCTCTGTACTTCTCTGTTCCTAGAGATGGATTTGACCTAATAGCAGGCAGTAGAGAGACGGAGAGCTAGGGGCCAGCAATTTAGGGCATTATTACTGGGATATGACAGCATTTTCAGTAAATAAATATATACAGTTTTGCTATTTAGTACACTGGTTATGAAATAGATAGAAGTTTATTGAATCGGCAGTGATAATTAAAATTTACATGAAAGTTGCGGTCCATAGAATTACAGTGTTCATGCAACATACGAGGGGCGTTCATTAAAGATTTCCCCTGACCCACTTCCTGTGGACTGAGAGCAATGAAACTGGGCACAGTTATTAGTCCTCTATATAGGTGCCACCTAGGGACACCCACTTCTTCCATCTCTTTAAGCAACTGTAAACACCTCGCTTGTAGAAGTCGACAGGTTGGTCCAAAAGCCACGTTGTGACGTCGGAAATCTGAGTCTCATCATCTGAAAAATGCTTGCCCTTCAAAAATAACTTAATTTTTGGAAAGAGGTGGAAGTCCGATGGTGCAAAGTTAGGTGAATAAGGGGGATGCCGTAGAATTTCTAAGCCACAGGAGCATGCTTCCATTTGGGCAACATGTGAGTTGTGAATTGGTGCATTGTCTTGCAGCAGGCAGACAACTTTGGTGAGCATGCCATGTCTCTGGTTTTGATGGCCTCCCTCAATTTCCGTAGCAGTGAAGCATAGTATGCCCCAGTGATCATGGTACCCTTTGCTAAAAAATCCATCAATACTACTCCATGCTTATACCAAAATACTGTGAGCATGACCTTGCCTGCTGAGGGTTGGGCACGTGCCTTCTTTGGAGGCGGTGAGTCATGATGGTTCCATTGCACCGACTGGACTTTAGTCTCAGGATCATAGTGATGGACCCAGCTTTCATTCTGTGTGATCAGTCTGTTGGAAAAGTCGTCCTGGTTTCCATGGCACATCGTCAATAGAGCTTGAGAGCATTTGACTCGTTCCTGCTTCTGGAAAGATGTGAGCAGCCTAGGAACCCAGCGAGCGAATACCTTATGCATGTGAAGATGGTCTTGGATGATTTTTTTCCATGGACCCCACACTAATCTTGAAATTTTGGGGTAGGTGGCGATTGGTTACGTGGCGATTTTCCAAAATGGTGACCTCCACTTGCTGGATGGTGTGTTCATCAATAGCAGAGTGGGGTCGCCCTGGAATTGGAGCTGTTTGCACCGAAGTCTGACCACATTTCAATTGACGATCCCAGTTCTTGACTACATCATATGATGGGGAATCATCACCATAAACCTCTTTCATCTCATTGAACATCTCCTTTGGTGTGCTGCCTTTCAAGTAAAGGAATTTGATAACTGCTCTGTATTGCACTGGCTCCATTATCAAACCTCTCATCACTTCAGCACCTGTAAAATCAGGACCGTTATCAGTTCTGAGTTGCAAATTGGCATGTAACCTATAGAGACTTATATCTTTGTACATGTGAAGTTTCAGTGTCCTGTGATAAATAGGAATGGGTCAGGGGAAATCTTTAATGAACGCCCCTCGTAAGAACGAACTAATGAAAAAAAATTGCATTCAAGCCTACAAATTTGATTACAGTTAAAGTTGTAGCTGTTGTGCTGCAAATCAGTGTGTAGATCATTTAACACTTCTGTTAGAATAGTAATGGTGCACACCACTTCAAAGACATATAAACACTACCGGAGTACCTTGTCACACGATAAGAAGAGACCTCTTTCAGAATAATTCATTGAGAAAATTCAGAATATTTATTTAGATATTTGAATATTAAACAGGGAATACCTCATACGAGTAAATACATGCCATACAGGATCTATGAAGAATGAATCAAAAGAATAAGCCCACAGTCGCAATACACTAAGGCAAAGAGCAAGTGCAAAATAACAGAGTAGGTATCTCAATTGGTAATTCAGCCAATAGCTAAATGTTTGATAAGGGCCAACTAAGTATGACTAAATCAATTCATAGTGTAATCACTGTGATAGTGAAATGTCAGAATCAGTTGTACTTACAGCAATGTATGTATAGAGAATCCTGTTGGTGAGTGTCACTCCACCCAGACACTGTTTTGCCACACTTATTCCGGGGGTGTTTGCTAAGGGAGTGGATAGTACCGATTAATTAGTGTATGATAGCCAATGAGGGAACGCAGAGTAAATATTGTTAAATGCTGCGGACGGTACTCGCGGCGCATAATGCAATTACAGGCTTTTCATTGGTGGAACCGTCACTTCCGGTTTACGCACGTTGGAACGCATGCGGTCACTGGAGCGCTAGACCGGAAGTAAAAGAGAGCTGAAGTAAAGCATGCGCACAATCAGGAGCAGCAATATAAGAAATTGAATGAATGGAAGCTGTCATGCAAAGGTATGAAGGAAGAGAATGTTGGACGGTGTTTCAAGTGCAAAATGAATTATATAGGTTTATGCCACATACCTGGAATCTACCAATTATGATTACAGAGTGTATCTATCAATTGTTTATATTATTAGTAGTAACAAACACGTTGGTACAAATTGACAAATGCAGTTAAAAATATTAAAAAAAAAGTTAAATATGAAAATAAAAAATGTAAGAAATGAAAAATAGAAAATAATAAATGAAATGAGAGGAAAAATTAAGTATAAATGCCTAGTGAACTAAATAAGGGGATAAAATAGTGCATGAACTCTAGTGTGAAGGAAATTAGTGTATGCGTGGAATAATGCCGTGAAATAAAAAAAAAATTAAGTACAAAAAAATTGTGTACAAAATGTACTTCTGAAAAATCTGAGGAGTTCTATGTAGCTCCAAAGAATATAAAAAAAATGGTTAACGAGCTCTTGTATGTTTACAGTGACCTTTTTCCAGATGCTGTAGCATTAAGTCCAGATTTTGTGCATATAACTCGAAACTGGTGAATATAGAGGACAACCAATCCATCAGGGGCTATTTTACAGTCCCGATTCTCAACCAGGTAAGTTCAATCAACGGCATCAATAAGGCTGTTCAGATTTCAAGAACCAGATGTAGGGATTTCCCTGGACCCTTCTTCAGTTGAGAAAGCTTCTAGGAGTATTCAAAATCCAGCATATCATCTAGTTCCTAATAAATAGAGAATAAAAGTGAGCAAGCAATAGAAACAATTTAGAAAGGGGATTATTTTCAAACCACACCCACCCAGGATACCATCATTTTAATGAAAAGACCCAAAACGCAGGCTTTCACTCAATCCCTGGGGAGATAAGGATCCCAGTCTGTATATCCACTTATTCTACGTCTGTGTCAAGATTCTCCCCAGATCACCTCCTGTAGGGCCCAGGACTATCTGGTAAATGGCTTTTACATATGGGGTATCGATGTACTCAGGAGAAATTGCACTTCTGCACTCTTGTGACAATGCAAAATTTATGGCTAAAAGAACATTTTTGCCGGAAAAATGTGATTTTTATTTTCACGGCTCAACATTAATAAATTTCTGTGAAGCACCTGGGGGTTCAAGGTGCTCACCACACATCTAGATAAGTTCCCTGAAGGATCTAATTTCTAGAATGGTGTCACTTGTGGGGTTTTCCACTGTTTAGGCACATCAGGGGCTTTCCAAACGCGAATTATTCCAGCAAATTTTACATTCAAAAAGTCAAATGCCGCTCCTTCCCTTCTGAGCCATGCCATTCGCCTAAACAGTGGTTTTCCCCCACATATGGGGCATCTACTTTCTCCTGAGCATGCAGCGTCAACAAGATAGGTCAAATAATACACTGTATACCAAAACAGTTATGACATAACAAGAAACCCATTTCTTGTCATTTCCTGAAAGCTCTTGGCAGAGATGTGTCTCAGAGTGCAGCATTAAGGCCATGGCCCCACTATCAGTATTTGGTCAGTATTTTTTCTCAGGAGTGGGAGCCAAAACCAGGAGTGGGTGATAAATGCAGAATTAGTGACTTGTTGTCACCTGGTTTTGGCTCCCACTCCTGAGAAAAAATACTGACCGAATACTGATAGTGGGGGCCGTGGTCTTACACTCAGTTTTACACATATATTGATCTATTATCTTTTTAGCAAGAGTGTTCTGTCCATAGAACGGAATGAAAATTCTTTAGATAGAAAATTGAAGGATTAACTGTTGCTCAGTCTAAACTACTAACACAGAAGTGTCATTCCATAAAATACACTGCAACTATCAGAAGATGCCTATATTAAGCCAAACTATTTGCAAGAAACCTCGTAAGGCACCATTGCTGAAAAAAAAGACATGCATTGATGTCACGTTGGTGGGTGTGGACCTCTAGCGCCACGGACCGGGCTTACCCAGGAGAGGCGTGACTACCTGGTTTATACTAAAGCATTTGGTGGTGAGGTTAGGCTTGACTGCAGGTATTTGTCAGGCACCACTCCAGGGCAGTTTCCCGGTACTACAGCTGCTGACCAAAGGGTCAGAGGCACGGGTTCATCATACAGGAGGGCAAAGACAAAAACGTGGTCTGATGGTCCAAGGTCAGGGCAGGCAGCACAGTATCAGTAAATGGAGCTGAGGTCAAGAGCAGAGAGGTCAGACAAGATGGGTAAACAAGCCGGGTCAGTAACAGTAAAGAGAACAAAGTGGAAAGGATGCTAAACACATAGGAACCAATGTTCGGATGGGGAGTTGTAGGTGGAGCCACCTAATAAAGGCCCTGCTAGCAGGGGATAGGCTGGGGAACCTAGCAGGGTTAAATTCCTGCAGAGACCTGCCACGCCCCCCTAAGGCTAAGTAAATGGCACAAGTAGTACAGCAGTGCAGCATGAGGCAGGCTAGCTGACGCGAGAAGAAACCGCATGGTGAGTAGAGGGGCGCTAGGAATGCATGTGAGTTAGCACCATGACAGTTGAAAAGCTTACAGTTTGCCAAAGTGTAAGGTGCACAGGGCGGTAGTCCTGAGCGAGGGGATGTTGTTCTCCCACACCTTGCCCCCTATAAATAAGCAGTGTCCTAATTCTCCTGTGCTGTGCATGTGGTGCATAACACTCACGTTTTGGTTGCTGGTCTCTGCTGTCTCCATATCTTCAACTTCAGGAACCGCCGCACAGACATTACGGGACATCCAGTTCGTTTTATAATAAAGAAGTTTACTTAACTGTCCATTTTAATCATAATGAGACACGTAGTATTGGGCTCAAACTTTTCAGTTTTCAAAGTCCATGACACAGTACGTTCTGGTGTCCACTGTCTGCTTGCCCTGAGCTATCACTTCCTGTTCTGGCATCTCTGGCCACTGGGGATAAGCCGTCCAGCGCTGCAGCTTCCATGAGTCCCGTCCCAACTCCCTTATGCGATTTGCCCATCCAAATTCCACTCCTAGGAAGATATTGAGGCATGCTTCTCAGTACCTCAGCTGGACCATAGGCCCCGGACATTCCAAAAATATCCGCACCGAGTTTATGCTAACGTTCTCTTGCTGCTGAACAGCCCATGCTTCTCGTGCCCTCTGCACCTCCAACTACTGCTACTTCTCCATCTAATCTCTCACTCCAACTCTCACTGCACTAACAAATAAGTGTCCCACTGTTAACTGGCCATGCCCCTCTCACACTGGAGCTGTTCCTGAACACATTAACTGTTTCTTAACCTGTATCTACTTCCTGATTCTATAGTGCCCACCACTGCACTTTTCCATTCCTTGTCTATATCTAATGCTCTATCTATGCCTGTGTCCTATACTTAACCCTAAACTTTCCCTATATGTTACACATAAGCAACATTATACATTCTTCACATTACAATACATTAGCTGCACATGCACACCTTAGTGCGTATAAGGTTCTATGCAGAATGAAATACACTTTCCAATACACAATTCATAATTGTCTTATACACAAGGGTGAGACATTTGACCGTTCCAGTCATACTCTTACAAAAGAACACATTGACTGCCCTAAAGAGAAGTGGCGTAACATTATATGAACAGATGAGAGCAAAATTGGGTCTAAAGGCCACAGACAGAGATGGCCCCCAAACACTGAATTCAAGCCACAGGACACTGTGAAGACTGTAAAACATTGAGGTGGAAGTATAATAGTTTGGGGATGTTTCTCTTACTATGGAGTTGGACCCATTTATTGCATACCAGGCACCATGGACCAGTTTGAATATATCAAAATACTGGAAGAGGGGATGTTGTCTTATGCTGAAGATGAAATGCCCTTGAAATGGGTGTTTCAGCAGGACAACCCCCCCCTCCCCAAACACCAGCAAGCAGATAACACCCTGGTTCCAGACCAACAAGATTGATGCTATGAAGTGGCCACCCCAGACCCCAATCTGGTTGACAGTTTGTGAAGTGATCAAAAATGCTGTTTTGATATAAAACCTAAGAATGCAAAAGAACTGTGGAATGTAGTTCAGTCAGCTTGGGCAGGAATATCTGTTTGCAGGCGTCAGATGTTTGTTGACTCCATGTCACACAGATGTAAAGCAGTTATCCGATATAAAGGTCATAGAACTAAATATTAGTTCAATGTTTCACAGAAAAGCTAAGTCTGGAAACAAATTTCAGTTTATATTGTATTTAAATACTTGTATGACAAAAGTATTCTTGGGGTGATACCTCTATTGGCTAACCAGAAAATATATATATTTTCTGGTTAGCCAATAAAGGTATCACCCCAAGAATACTTTTGTCATTTTTGGCATACAAGTATTTACATCGATTTTTCTGGCTAACACGGTACCACAATATAACTTTGTATTGTACATCAGTTTATATTGTAAAGATTCAAGTTTGTAAATGAGAATGTAGACACTGCAATTTTTTTGAACAGCCTATTATTCATTTTTCTTCACTTTCAGTTTAAAAATATATATTTTGTTCATGTTTTCATTTGGAATTGAATGTGCAGTGCTCCCAGTGCCTTTGTGTATATGGAAATCCATGCTATTATGAGGATTGAGCTTTTTCTCAGTTGTTTTTATTATTTTGCACATAACTGTATGTGGGGATGTCAGAGGAGATGTATGTTACCCGAATGAGAAACACTTTGGTTAAACCATCTTCTGTTCTGAAAAGTTTTTTTTTTTCCAAACATCATTATTAATAATACTTGCCCACATAGTATTTTTTACCCAAAACGTCTTACATTTGTAAATCAGAAGTTAGAACAATAATCACAATTTGGTAATTGTTTTATTTATTCATAGAAATTTTGACAATTGCTCGTTTTGTGAAAGTTTTCCCAAACATGAAGTCAAATTACCTTCGAATTATCCTCTCAGAAAATGAGGCTAAACTCTTCTTCTATCAGCATTTTTATCAATGTCTGTGAGATAATTTTATCACCAATTTCTGTTAAATCAATGCGTAAGTGAAATTGATTAATTCCTTTAAAAGTGCATACTAGCAAACAGTCCGGTGAACTGCACTACAAGTGTGGCAGGCTTATGCCAATGAGCATAAAAGAAGTATTTCTTTGCTATTTTGGGGGAGTTTCAGGATGTACAGACAGTTGTTTTAGAATATAGTTTGTGCAAATCAATAGTAAAAGGCCAGTCAATAAAAGAAACCAAATTTATAGAGGTTATCTGCAACTTTTTTTCTTCTATTGGGCTAAATACTTACCGATAGTTAATTGCTAAGTACCTGAGTGTTCCACTGAGCGTCAATCTTTCTTGGCTGATATCGGTCTTGTGGCAGCTCCTTGAGGTGATTTTCCCACTTCCTGTGACATCATGTTGACCGAGCTGTTCCTTATTTTCTGCTCTGCTGTGTTGATGGGGTGTCACTGCCGACATCATGTGGATTGACATCTGACTTCCCGCTGCCTAACTCAGCACAGGCACACTGAGTTAGTGCAATTTACATTGCATGAGCTGGTGGATGAGCAGTGTAGTGAGATAAGTCTGTTACACTGGGTATCCGAGTCAGTAGCAGACTTATCTCACTAGCTCATGCAATGTAAATTGCGCTAAATCAGCTCAGGTGCGCTGAGTTAGGCAGCGGGGAGATGGCTGTCAAACAACATAACGTTGGCAGTTATTCCCTTTCAACAAAGCAGAGCGGAAAAGAAGGAACTGCTCTGTTGACATGACATCACAGGAAGTAGGAGACTCCCCACCAATTTAGGAGGATTATCTAGCAGAAGAAAAATATTTTTGTGTATGAAATGTAATATAATTGAACTTAATAAATCACTTTATTGTTCAAATCTGCACCTATGCATCATTTTTGGTGCCCCTCTTCCACCATTGATTTAACATAGGAAGGAAGCTCCTCCCTCTTGTTTGTTGATAATGACCAGGAACACGATAACAGGTCTGGATGTCTTTGCTCAGAAAACCCCCAAAAGGGATACCATTTTAAAAACATGAAATATTTAAAACCACATTCAGGAACTTTATTAACTCTTCAGATGCTTCAGAGGAATATTATACTAGAAAGTGAATAAAAAAAATAAACAATTCATTCAACTAAAATTTTATTTTAGCCTCTAATTTTTCATTTTTGACAACTTGTAATGAGAGAAAATGCACTGAAACATGTGGTCAGCAATTTCTTCTGAACGCACCAATACCCCATGTGTGGTCGGAATCTACTGTTTGGGCACACGGCAGGGCACAGAACGGAAGGAGCACTATTTTACTTTTGGAGAGCAATTTTGGCTGCAATGGATTCTGGACGCCATGTCACATTAGCAGAGCCCCCAAGGTACTGAAACAAAATAACCCCACCCTCCCCCTCCCCCACACACAAATGACCCCATTTTGAAATCTACACCTATCTAGAAATTCAACTTGGGGTGCAGTGACCTTTTTGAGCTCACAGGTGCTTCACAAAAATGTATAACATTAGGACTAGAAAATGAAAAATGACATTTCTTCCACAAAAACCCCATGCAAGATTGGCAACTACTATTTAGGCACATAACAGGGCCCAGAAGGGAAGGTGCGCTATTTGACTTTTGGAGTACAATTTTGGTTTGACGAGATTGTGGACGCCATGTAGAGCACCCAAGGTACCAAAACAGAAAACACCCACAAATGACTCCATTATGAAAACGATACCCCTCAAGGAATTCATATTCGAGCGTAGTAACCTTTTTTGGACTTACAGGTGCTTCACAATAGTTTATAACACTGAGACGTGAAAATGAAAAACTATGTTGTTTAAAAGAAAAAAGGTAGTTTCAGCCCTAATTATTTTCTCTTCACAATGGTAGTAGGATAAAGTGGAACCGACAATTTGCAAAAGTCCATTTGTGGTCAGAATCTACTGTTTTGGGCACAGGGCATGGCTCAGAAGGGAAGGCACGCTTCATGACTTTTTGAGCACAATTTTGGCTTGAATAGATTGTGTACAGCATGTCACATTTCCAGAGCCCCCAAAGTGCCAAAATAGGAGAAATCACCCACATGTTTTGAAAACTACACTCCTCACAGAATTCATCTTGGGGTGTAGTGACCTTTTCGAAATCACAGGTGCTTCACAAAAGTTTATTATATTGTGACGTGAAAATTAATACTTTTTTTTTCCATGAAAATGTTTTACTCCAACATTTATCCCTTTCACAAGAGTAACAAGAGAAAATGGATGGCACAATTAGAAAATCAATGTCTCTTGAGTACACTGATACCACAGACGTGGTTTTAAACTACTGTTTGGGTACATAGTCTGACTCAGAAAGGAAGCTGTGCTATTTGACTTTTTGATCTAATTTTTGGCTAGAATAGCTTGTGGATACCATATTGCATTTTTAGTGCCTCCAAAGTGCCAAAACAGCAGACACTACCCACAAATGACTCCATGTTAGAATCTACACCCCTCAAGAACTTACCTTTTGTTTTCTCAAAATGTTCTAATATTAGGATGCAAAAATGAAAAAAATATATTTTTCCACTAAAATGATGCTTTAACCCCTAATTTTTCATATTCATAAGGGGTGGAAGGAGAAAATGAACACCACAATATGTAAAACAAATGCTCACAAATATAACAATAGCCATGTGGTTGAAAACTGCTGCTTGGACAATTTGGCATTTGGAGTGCAGATTTAAATGAAATTTTTTTTCGGGCACCACTTGCAAAGCCCTCAAGATGCCAGAACAGCAAAAAAAAAAACAAAGTGTTAACTACACTCCTTAACAAATTAATCTAGGGGTGTGATGAGCATTTTGAACCCACAGATGCTTCACAGAATTTTATAATGTTGGGTCGTGGAAATGAAAAATTATATTTTTTTCCATAAAAATGCTGTTTTAGCCCCAACTTTTTCATTTTCATAAGGAATAATAGGAGGAAGTGGACACCAACATTTATAAAGCAATTTCTTCTAAATTTGATTTGCAGCAAATATGCACAAATTTCATTATCTGAAACCCTGTAATTTCTCACAAAATACACATGGGAAGAAGAGAGAATCTCGCTGACTTTACAGGTGCAAAAGGGAGGACCCCACTGATCATAACAACTTGCGCTTTACAGGCGAGAGAGAGTAAGACAGGACCCTGCTGACCATAAGAGTTTCCACTCTACTCTACAGGAGAGAGAGACTTACCCAGTGACCGTGGAGATGGGAAATATTTCTGCTGTACAGGTTTTGCTCCACTGGTAGCTGCTGATTTCTGAAGTTCCAGGTACTGACCCTTCCTATACAAGGTACGATAATCCATAAGATTTCATAGCTGCAGGGCATTATGGAGAAGGCCGAAATTACATTAACCTCTCTGATGCTTCAGCGGTGTTTGAAATGGTGGTGGGCAAGCTTTTTTTGTGCACCACAAATTGAATCTCAAAATCTTTGAATTCACATCAAAGCTTGAATTTTGACTCGAACACTATCCTCCATGAATCCATCCACTCATCTCAAATCTCGGGGTATAATGAGGGTAATCTGGGCAATTGCCACCAGGGGTTCAAGGCTCCGGGGAAGCCCATGGCCAGATTGACCTCATTATAATGTTCTGTATATATCCCAGCAAAGAGCTTTCCTGGAGCTCCGCTGTCAATGATACACAATGGCAGCGCAGCTCCAGGGGAGCTCCCATCGCCTCTACTGTGACGTGTCGGCGCGTCCCAGCATGTACGCATCACAAGTACAAGTGGAGTCTTGGGGACTGCAGCAGAGCACCAGGGGAACGGGAGCAAGGTGAGTATGTGTTGTTTTTTTTATTAATATGTGTATGGGATGTATGCCTATCTATCTATCTATATTGAAAGAATGCAGCACTCCATATGGCCAAGATACGTCTTAACAATGAAAAAAATGAAAATATTAGATCTAAACTGTTTTGCTTAGCAACAAGTACTTACAAACAATGAAGGTTTTTAGCGCATAAATTGGCCAATTCATGTGTGCCCATCAACCACGGTAAGGTAACCTCCCCCTGATGGGTAACTACTCTGCCTAACATCACCAGCAAAGCACCCCCACACCATCACACCTCCTCCTCCATGCTTCACGGTGGGAACCAGGCATGTGGAGTCCATCCGTTCACCTTTTCTGCGTCGCACAAATACACGGTGGTTGGAACCAAAGATCTCAAATTTGGACTCATCAGACCAAAGCACAGATTTCCTCTGGTCTAATGTCCATTCCTTGTGTTCTTTAGCCCAAACAAGTCTCTTCTGCTTGTTGCCTGTCCTTAGAAGTGGTTTCCTAGCAGCTATTTTATCATGAAGGCCTGCTGCACAAAGTCTCCTCTTAACAGTTGTTGTAGAGATGTGTTTGCTGCTAGAACTCTGTGTGGCATTGACCTGGTCTCTAATCTGAGCTGCTGTTAACCTGCGATTTCTGAGGCTGGTGATTCAGATAAACTTATCCTCAGAAGCTGAGGTGACTCTTGGTGACCAAATTTGAGATCTTTGGTTCCAACCACCGTGTCTTTGTGCGACGCAGAAAAGGTGAACGGATGGACTCCACATGTCTGGTTCCCACCGTGAAGCATGGAGAAGGAGGTGTGATGGTGTGGGGGTGCTTTGCTGGTGACACTGTTGGGGATTTATTCAAAATTGAGGGCATACTGAACCAGAATGGCTACCACAGCATCTTGCAGCGGCATGCTATTCCATCCGGTTTGCATTTAGTTGGACCATCATTTATTTTTCAACAGAACAATGACCCCAAACACACCTCCAGGCTGTGTAAGGGCTATTTGACCAAGAGGGAGAGTGATGGGGTGCTACGCCAGATGACCTGGCCTCCACAGTCACCAGACCTGAACCCAATCAAGATGGTTTGGGGTGAGCTGGACCGCAGAGTGAAGGCAAAAGGGCCAGCAAGTGCTAAGCATCAAGAGTGTGCAAAGCAGTCATCAAAGCAAAAGGTGGCAACTTTGAAGAACCTAGAATATAAGACATATTTTCAGTTGTTTCACACTTTTTTGTTAAGTATATAATACCACATGTGTTAATTCATAGTTTTGATGCCTGCAGTGTGAATGTACAATTTTCTTAGTCATGAAAATACAGAAAAATCTTTCAATGAGGTGTGTCCAAACTTTTGGTCTGTACTGTATGTATGTATGTATATGTATATATATATATATATATATATATATATATATATATATATATATATATATATATATATTTTAGACTGTGAGCCTACGCAGGCAGGGTCCTCTCTTCTTCTGTACCAGTCGCTAACTTGTGTTGTTTAAGATTATTGTACTTGTTTTTATGATGTATAACCCTTTCACATGTAAAGCGCCATGGAATAAATGGCACTATAGTAATAAATAATAATAATTTATATGTATATAAGCAGGTAAACACAATGTTAGGAGCAATAACAATAAGAGCAGTACAGTACTTTATGACACTTACTAAACTAAATGCAATATGTTATTCAACGTTCTATTTGAGTACATTATCCTTATGGTTCAACATAACCTTTCTGTCTTAGCTCAATGGGCGCCACTCTCAATACCAGGCTCGTCGCTGTCGTATTCTCTATAAGCGCTTTTGATTGTTACACTGGCCCTAACAGGGGTCACCGATATTTCCTTTTAGGCCGTAAATCCTTCATAAGTGAGTAACTTAGTGCCCTGCATATGCTCATCACACTAGCCACCCTCATTCTCTTCCGAAGCGCAGCCACAGCACACACCCTGTACCGTATGTCTACGCTGGAAGTAACGGCCCACAAGAACGATTTTCCGCTACAGCCGGATCATCTCTCAAGCCTGGTTCGGCTCTGGTAACGGTCTTCTACTGGATCTGGTCATGATCTTCTACTGGCACCGGTCACGGTCTTCTACAGGCGCGGGTCACGGTCTTCTACTAGGTCTGATCACGGTCTTCTACTGCCGCAGGTCACAGTCTTCTACTCAGCTCAGGTCTTCTCTGAGATCTGACTACCTTTGGACCCTTATGTGACTATGGTGGCTGTAAGCCCACTTAGCAGCCACATGACCTGCCTGGTACAGGCTCTGGCGCCAACTGTTCCCTTCTCGGCCCAGCCAGGCCTTTTTATATTTTGTCACTGCGACACAACTGTCACCTGACCCGGCGTCATCTTCAAACACTTCCCCGGGAACATGCACTTCCACTTTTGAGGTTCCTAATACTATAATCCTGTTTGTTTTCACTTTCTCTATAGTTTTTGACCAGCAGATGGCAGTGTTCGCTTGCAGTTACTCTGCTTTGCCTTAACTGTATGTGTCCTCTCCTTTGTCCAGCTCCTTACATTTTATTGGAGTGGTTGCAGGCAAATACTGGCTGTATTACACAGCCAGCATCTGTCTCCAACAGCAGCAACCAGGTTGAGGTCCAGTTGCTGCTGCCAAACTGTTAAGTGTCACTGTCAATCATTAACCGCAGCATTGAAATCATACAATTCTGCCCAGGTGACTGTACCAGGCACCCATCGACCCCCTCGATCCATCATGAATGGCAGATAGGTTGCCATGGCAGCTAGGGTTCTGTCGAAGGCCCCTGTGAATTACATTTTGGTTCTTCTATGAAACCCAGCATGTGACCAGGCATCATAGGAGACCATAATTTGGACTATATACTGCAATACTGCAGTATTGCAATATATGTAGAGTACAAGCGATCAAACGATTGCAGGTTCAAGTCCCCTATGAGGATTAAAAAAAGATCAAAGTAAAAAATGTTTTTTAAAAAATATAAAAAATTAAAAAACATAAATTTGAATCACACCTTTTAGCCAGAAAAAATTAAAGATATTTAAAATAAGCATATTTGGTATCGCCGTAATTGGAAAAGTCCTATCTATAAAACATTTATATATATAACAATTTTTAAACTGTACAAAAATGTAAAGAACAATAGAAAAAAAACAAACTGAAATAAGTGATCAAAATATAATATGTATCCCAATATCGTATCAATTAAATCTACCACTCGGCGCACAAGAACAAGCCTCATATAGATAAGAGAAAAGGGACAAAGAAAATATATTTTTTACAAAGTTCAGAATTATTTTAAGCCATTGAAATAATAAAAGACTATGCATGTTTGCTATTACTGTATTCATACCAATGCCCCCTTCACATGTCCTGATATTTCCGGGACTGGAAAAACTGTACCGATGCTATGTGTGTCCATGTGTACATGTGTGTCATCCGTGGGGTGAATTTGAGAGGGCAGATTTCGCTGGATTTCTTTTGGTGGGAGCCATGTCACTTTTCCAGAGCCTTTGTGCTACCAGTAATGTGGACACCCCGAATATTTATGTTAACAGATGACGAAACTGAGTTGGGACTTGTTTTTTTGTGAGTTGAGTAGAAGCTTTTATTGGTGGCATTTTGGGGTACAGAACATTTTGGATCATATTTATCCTGTGCTCTACGCTGAGCACTTACATTGGGGTTTCCTTCTAAATCTATAAAATATGTGATTCGGATGAAACCCCTGAGGGATCCATTCACTAATGAGGCAGCAGATTTACCTGGGACTCCATCTGGCTTCTGTTTGGCGATATCCGGCTTCTTAGAAGTGCACAAAACTGTGGCCAACCACGCTTTTATGCACGCTTAAAAAGACGGGCGCCGCTGGATCACAGGCCAGACAGAGTCCACAGTGCCTTAATCTGCCTCATTATAGGGAATCTTATGTCGGGGGTTTTGTCTGAACCACGTATTTAAGATATTTGCGCGGAAACCCCGGTGTAAGCGCTCAGAGCAGAGCGCAGGATAAATTTGAGCCGAGCCTTACTGCGATCTTTGGGAGACAGAATGAACAAATCAACAGCAGATGAAGAATTGGTTTTATTGATTTTTTTACGCCATTCCTCGTGCGATATAAGTGATTAGAGGGCTTTGTTCTTTGGGTCGGTGCGATTACAGCGATACCAAATTTATATTGTTTTTTTCTGTTTGGCTGCTGTAACACACTAAAAGACGCTTTTATTTGCCATATTTTGAGAGCTACAATTTTTCTATATTTTTACCGACAGAGTCATGTGAGGGCTAGTTTTTTGCGGGACAAATTGATGTTTTTATTGGTACCATTTTTGGGCACATATAACATTTTTTGATCGCTTTCTATTCTAATTTTTGCGAGGCAGAATAAACAAAAACCAGCAAATCAGGAATCGTTATTGTTTTATTTTGTTTTTTTTTATGCCATTCACCGTGTGGTTGAAGTGATAAGACAACTTTATTCTTTGGATCAATACGATTACAGCGCTACCCCATTTATATAATTCTTTTATGTTTTGTTGCTTCTACACAATAAAAACTATTTTATAGAAAAAATATTGTTTTTGCATTGCTATATTCTAAGAGCTACAGCTTTTTTATTTTTCCACTGATGAGCTCCATATGGATCCGTATGGCGCCTTGTTTTTTACAGAACAAGATGACATTTTCAACTATACCATTTTTTTATATTCGTCTTTTTCATCGCTTTTTATTCCACTGCTTTTCCAGTGGTGTGATGAAAAAGCATAGTTTTTTTTACATGTTTGTTATCTTTATTTTGACAGCGTTCACTGTAGAGGTTAACTAGTATGATAGTTTTATAGATCTGGTCATTCTGGATGTGGCGATACCAAATATGTGCACTTTTTTTGTTTATTTTTGTTTAAACATAAATATGTGTATTTAATGGTGTAATATTTTTTATTCTTTGCTTTGTGGGGTTTTTTAATAATTTTTTCAATATTTTCTTACCTTTTTTTTCATCTTTTTACTTAGTCCTCTATGGCAGTGGTCCCCAACCTTTTTTGCACCAGGGACCGGCTTGAAGCAATATCATTTTTCCATGGCCCAGCAAGGAGGGGGTGGGGTGGGCGGGGTTTTGGTCATATGGGGGCGGGGTAATGGAGGGATTTGGAGTTTAGTGCATACTTATCATATAGTGTAGACCAGGTCCCCGCCAGGAGCTATGCCAGGAGCCCCACATAATGTGCTGTGCCAGGAGCCGCATCACTGAGGCCCCATCACACCCTGCAGCAGGACAGGGCAGCTGTCCTGACAGCTGCTGTTCAGCTGCATTTACTTCATCCCAGGGGCGGACACAGACTGTAGTGGGCCCCTGTGCAAGAAATTTTTGGGGGCCCCCCCCGCCCTTCATAAGGCAACAAAGTTATGTAAACATAACCCCCCCATGTGCATCTCTCACCCCCCCATGTGCAGCTCACCCCCGTGCATCTCTCATCCCCCTCCGTGCATCTCTCATCCCCCTCCGTGCATCTCTCATCCCCCTCCGTGCATCTCTCATCCCCCTCCGTGCATCTCTCATCCACCCCCCGTGCATCTCTCATCCCCTCCGTGCATCTCTCATCCCCTCCGTGCATCTTTCATCCCTCCCGTGCATCTCTCATCCCCCCGTGCATCTCTCATCCCCCCGTGCATCTCTCACCCCCCCGTGCATCTCTCACCCCCCGTGCATCTCTCATCCCCCCCGTGCATCTCTCACCCCCCCGTGCATCTCTCACCCCCCCGTGCATCTCTCATCTCTCCCCTCCCTCCCATGTGCATCTCTCATCTCTCCCCTCCCCCCATGTGCATCTCTCATCTCTCCCCTCCCCCCATGTGCATCTCTCATCTCTCCCCTCCCCCCATGTGGATCTCTCATCTCTCCCCTCCCCCATGTGCATCTCTCATCTCTCCCCTCCCCCCATGTGGATCTCTCATCTCTCCCCTCCCCCATGTGCATCTCTCATCTCTCCCCTCCCCCCCATGTGGATCTCTCATCTCTCCCCTCCCCCATGTGCATCTCTCATCTCTCCCCTCCCCCCATGTGCATCTCCCATTCCCCCCACTCCTAGTTAATTGTATTTAAAAAAAAATAAAACTTGTTATACTTACCCCCATGCGATCCCTGCAGAATCCTGGCGCTCGTCCAAATCGCTGACACCAGGTTCTCCTGACTTCCGGCCATGTGACGGCGCCGTCACATGACCGGAAGTCAGGGGAATCATGAAGGTGCTGCCGCAGCAGCGCAGCGCTAAGATGTCCCGGACCCGGCGCTTAGCATGCGGCCGGGGGCCCCATGAGGAGAGAGACGCACAAGAGGGGGGCTCCGAGGGGGCTCCTACCGGCCGGGCCCCATACTGGAGTCAGGGCAGTCATGCCCTGATGGCGGCCCTGCTGGAGGCTGGAGGGGCCCCCTCTCCCCGCGGACCGGCTGAAAAACCCCAACGGCCCGGTCCTGGTCCGCGGACCGGCGGTTGGGGACCTCTGCTCTATGGGACTTTAACTTTTATTATCCTGATCACTGGTCTCATGCATTGTAATGCACGAGACCTGTGATATTACACAGGGAGATCGCCTATTACACCCTGCCTGTGGCTGCATGTAACAGGCTACCATACCTGGCATAACCGGAGGTCATTGTTTGACCTCTGGCTGCTATGACAAGCATTGGCTCCTTGTAATTTCGGCACAGGAGTGCCAAATGGGGGTGAGAGAGGGAGCCCACTCCCTCTCACAACCTTCCAAATGTCGCGATCACTCTCGATCATGGCATCTGGAGGGTTAATCAGAGGCTGTGTGGGCACCGTCCCAGGCTGCTACTGCAGGAGCTCGACTGTCAGTTGAGCCGAACTCTTCCGGTGATCGTGTGGGAAGGGATGATATTTCAGCACCTCCTGCACGATCATGCTGTGATTGGCCAGTCATATTGATCAATCACAGAAATCTGAGTGTGGGAACTGATGAAATAGGTCCCAGCATCTTTAGCCAATGTTTACCCACAGTGACAGTTTTAATCTATGACAGACATAGCACATCATGATGCCGGAACTGACACCTGACACCTCATGATGTGCTATGTCCATTATTCGGCGTAAAGGGGTTAAGGCAATGGCCCCACTATCAGTATTTGGTCAGTATTTTTTCTCAGGAGTGGGAGCCAAAACCAGGAGTAGGTGATAAATGCAGAATTAGTGCACTTGTTTCTAGCATTCCTTTTCTCTGATTGTTCCTCACCCCTTTAAATGAGACATGGGTTTCTGTTTTGCCTGGAGTGTTTCTTTACTTTATTATTCATTAAGTTAACTTGGTTATTTGTTGGTTGGGTATACACTGTATTTGACATAATAATATAACAATATTACCGCATTTTGCAATAAAATTGGTTATCTTGTACTATTTCTATACAACCCCTGGCAAAAATTATGGAATCACCGGGTTCGGAGGATGTTCATTCAGTTGTTTAATGTTGTTGAAAAAAAGCAGATCACAGACATGGCACAAAACTAAAGTTGTTTCAAATGGCAACTTTAGGGCTTTAAGAAACACTAAAAGAAATCAAGAAAAAAATGTGGTACTCAGTAAGGGTAATTTTTTTCAGACCAAGCAGAGGGAAAAAAAGTATGGAATCACTCAATTCTGAGGAAAAAATTATGGAATCATGAAAAACAAACACACAAAAGAACACTCCCATTTATCACTAGTATTTTGTTGCACCACCTCTGGCTTCAATAACAGCTTGCAGTCTCTGAGGCATGGACTTAATGAGTGACAAACAGTTCTCTTCATCAATCTGGCTCCAACTTTCACTGATTGCTGTTGCCAGATCAGCTTTGCAGGTTGGAGCCTTGTCATGGACCATTTTCTTCAACTTCCACCAAAGATTTTCAATTGGATTGAGATCCGGACTATTTGCAGGCCATGACATTGACCTTATGTGTCTTCTTCCAAGGAATGTTTTCACAGTTTTTGCTCTATGGCAGGATGCATTATCATCTTGAAAAATGATGTCATCATTCCCAAACATCCTTTCAATTGATGGGATAAGAAAACTGTCCAAAATATCAATGTAAACTTGGGCATTTATTGAAGATATAATGACAGCCATCTCCCCAGTACCTTTACCTGACATGCAGCCCCATATCATCAACGACTGTGGAAATTTGCATGTTCTCTTCATGCAGTCATCTTTATAAATCTCATTGGAACGGCACCAAACAAAAGTTCCAGCATCATCACCTTACCCAATACAGATTCGCAATTCATCACTGAATATGACTTTCATCCAGTCATCCACAGTCCACTATTGCTTTTCCTTAGCCCATTGTAACCTTGTTTTTTTCTGTTTAGGTGATAATGATGGCTTATGTTTAGCTTTTCTGTATGTGAATCCCATTTCCTTTAGGCGGTTTCTTACAGTTCTGTTTTGGAGACATATTGCTTTAAGTTTCCGGTCTTGACGCTTTGATGTCTTCCTTGATCTACCAGTATGTTTGCCTTTAACAACCTCACCATGTTGTTTGTATTTGGTCCAGATTTTAGACACAGCTGACTGTGAACAACCAACATCTTTTGCAACATTGCGTGATGATTTACCTTCTTTTAAGAGTTTGATAATCCTCTCCTTTGCTTCAATTGACATCTCTCCTGTTGGAGCCATGATTAATGTCAGTCCACTTGGTGAAACAGCTCTCCAAGGTGTGATCACTCCTTTTTAGATGCAGACTAATGAGTAGTTCTAATTTGATGCAGGTGTTAGTTTGGGAGATGAAAATTTAAAGGGTGATTCCATAATTTTTTCCTCAGAAATGAGTGATTCCATAATTTTTTCCCTCTGCTTGGTCTGAAAAAAAATACCCTTACTGAGTACCACATTTTTAATCTTGATTTCTTTTAGTGTTTCTTAAAGCCCTAAAGTTGCCGTTTGAAATGACTTTAGTTTTGTGCCATGTCTGTGATTTGCTTTTTTTCAACAACATAAAACAACTGCATGAACATCCTCCGAGCCCGGTGATTCCATAATTTTTGCCAGGGGTTGTATAACTCCATGGTGGGCCCCAAGAATGATTTTTCTCTGGTGGGCCCAAGATACTCCATTCCAACGTTGTATGTATGTATGTATATGTATATACCATATATACAGTGCTGGCCAAAAGTATTGGCACCCCTGCAATTCTGTCAGATAATACTCAGTTTCTTCCTGAAAATGATTGCAATCACAAATTCTTTGGTATTATTCTCTTCATTTAATTTGCTTGCAAGGAAAAAACACAAAAGAGAATGAAGCAAAAATCAAATCATTGATCATTTCACACAAAACTCCAAAAAAGGGCCGGACAAAAGTATTGGCACCTTCAGCCTAATACTTGGTTGCACAACCTTTAGCCAAAATAACTGCGAAAAACCACTTCTGATAACCATCAATGAGTTTCTTACTGTTAGAACTCTCCTGTTAGGTTTTTTCTATCTTGCTGGTCACATGACCTTTTTTGCCTATTTAATCCTGCTCCGCCCTCCTGGCCATGCTGGACTACATTGTAATTTCTACTCTTTAGCTAGCCTGGTGCTTAGTTACCTTTCTCAGTCAGTTTAGCTAGGTCTTCGGACCTTTATGTTCTATGTTGTGTGTTTGTCTTTTACTGCTACAATCTCTGCTAGGAGGTGTCCAACTTTATCCCAGTCCCTAGTTATTGTAGGGATCCCTCCCTTGCATCTATAGGTCTTCGTACAGACTAGCCGAGGACTTTAGCGGGTCTGATCGCAGGATCACGTTCCCCATTACATCGTAGGGATCTAGCTTAGTTCTATTGTAGGGACAGATCTCCTTTCTTTCCTTAGTGCTTGTAGCAGATCATAACTGTAAGTTCAGCCCAAAAATATCTCTAAGGAAAGACCTCCAGTTGTCATCATGGTGTCGGCTCAGGATTTGGCTCAACGCCTGCAGGGACTCTCTCTGGAGGTGGCCGAGCTCCAACAACACGTGAGTAGCTGTTCTGGAGCACATTTTGTGGAGCCAAAGGTACTTTTGCCTGATTTATTTTTTGGTGATCAGCAAGAGTTTTTTTCCTTTAAAAATGCTTGTTTGTTGTATTTTCGTTTGAGACCCAGATCCTCTGGTGATGAATCACAGCGCATAGGGTTCATAATGTCACTTTTGCGCAAAGAACCTCAGGGATGGGCCTTTTCTCTCCAACCTAGTGATCCATGCTTTAGATCAGTGGATAGTTTTTTTTCTGCTTTGGGTTTGTTGTATGATGATCCTGATCGTGTCTCATCTGCTGAGACTGAATTGAGACGTTTGAGGCAGGGATCAGGTAATGTGGAAAAATATTGTTCTCACTTCCGTCGGTGGTGTGCCCCGGTGGGGTGGAACGATTCAGCTTTGAAAAGTTTGTTTCTTGCGGGGCTAGGTGAAAGGGTTAAGGATTTGCTGATTGCTTATCCCACACCTGGAAACTTGCAGGAGGCAATGCAATTAGCTATACGGGTGGACAGGAGACTGCGTGCAAGGGTTAATGAGAGTAAATCCTCTGCCATGTCAGTTCCTAGTCTTGAGAGGGTCTGTAATGACATTGGAGAGCCGATGGAGATTGGGGCGATGGCACCCCGCTCTCAGGAAAAAGACCGCAGATCTTCTGAAGGTTTGTGCTTTTATTGCGGGAAATCTGACCATTTTATTAAGAACTGTGTGCTTCGTATGAACAAAGAAAAAAAAAAGGTCAGTTACGCCCGTATTGCCTGTTTAAATACTAAGGGGGTATTTCTTTCTGCTACTACTGCTGCTCAGGAAGAATTAATTGAATTTCGGATATTTGTGGATTGTGGTTCTACTCTGAATGTGATTGATGGGGGATTCTTGGAAAAACTTAAATTAAAACCCAAACCTTTGTCATCCCCTATTGCTGTGGTTTCTGTCGATGGCTCCCCCTTGAAGAGTGTTACTCACAAGGTCTGTGAATTTCCCCTCACTATTAATGGTATTCACCAAGAAAATTTGGAATTGGTAGTATTAAATAATTTGCCTTCTCCAGTAATTTTGGGGTTACCCTGGTTAAAATTGCACAATCCTGTACTGGATTGGTCTACCAATGAAATTAAGTCCTGGAGCCCTAAGTGTTATGACAAGTGTTGTAACGGACTGATTGCTGCGGTGGAAAAAGGGGAATTACCTGTACCTATTCAGGATTTTTGGAGAGTTTTTTCTGAGGAGGAGTCACAAATTTTGCCTCCCATAGAGACTACGATTGTACCATTGAATTTGTCCCTGGAGCGACTCTTCCAAAAAGTCGTTTATTTAATCTTACTATTCCTGAGAGAAAGGCTTTGGAGGAATACATAAAGACAAGCTTGGCCGCCGGTCACATTAGGCCTTCCAAGTCTCCTGTGGCTGTTGGATTTTTTTTTGTTAAAAAAAAGGACGGCGGTTTACGTCCTTGTCTGGATTTTCGTGAGATTAATAAAATTACTGTACGCAATCCTTACCCACTGCCATTGATTCCTGATTTGTTTAACCAGTTAGTGGAGGCCAAGTGGTTCTCTAAAATTGATCTCCGGGGGGCATACAATTTGTTGCGCATGAAGGAGGGTGATGAATGGAAGACTGCTTTTAACACTCCTGTGGGTCATTTCGAGAATCTGGTTATGCCTTTTGGTCTTACCAATGCTCCAGCATTTTTTCAGAATCTTATTAATGACATCCTTAGACCTTTGATCGGCAAAAATGTGGTTGTGTATTTGGATGACATTTTGATTTATTCACCGGATCTGGAGTCTCATTGGCGGAGCGTACGTGAGGTATTACAGTTATTAATTGACAATTCGCTTTTTGCTAAGCTGGAGAAATGTGAGTTCGCTGTACAGAGAATTAGTTTTTTTGGGCTACATTATCTCCAGCGAGGGCTTTGAGATAGACCCTGTGAAGGTTCAGGCGGTTCAGGAATGGCCTAGGCCTATTGGTTTGAAATCAATACAGAGGTTTTTGGGTTTCGCCAATTATTACAGAAAATTCATTAAAATATTTTCTATTATTGTCAAACCACTGACCGATCTCACCAGGAAAGGTGCTAATGCGGTTCAGTGGACTACTGAGGCCATTGAAGCTTTTGTGTTTCTAAAGGAGAGGTTCAGCTCTGCTCCCATCCTTATGCAGCCTGATGTGACTAAGCCGTTTTTGGTTGAGGTTGATGCTTCTTCGGTGGGGGTCGGTGCGGTGTTGTCTCAGAAAAACAAGGATGGAGTACATCCCTGTGCTTTTTTTTCAAAAAAATTTTCTGAGACTGAACTTAATTACGATATTGGTAATCGGGAATTGCTGGCTATTAAACTCGCATTTGAACACTGGCGTCATCTCTTGGAAGGTGCTGAATTTCCCATTCAGGTTTTCACTGATCATAAAAATCTGATCTGTCTTGATGCTGCCAAGCGCTTGAATGCCCGTCAGGCTAGGTGGGCACTTTTTTTCTCGCGGTTTAATTTTTCCGTTACTTACATCCCGGGTACCAAGAATGTTAAAGCTGATGCTTTGTCTCACAGCTTTTCTCCCATGGTCGGTGCTGAGGAGGAGGGGAGCATTTGACAAGAAGGTGTTGTGATTGCTGCATTGGACTCCGTTTTGGAAGATGAGATTCTTAAAGCACAGGAGAATGCCCCATCTAACACTCCCCATGGGAGGTTGTTTGTGCCTAGGACCTTTAGGAGAGATTTGTTTGTTGAGTGTCATGAGTCTCGGTTGGCAGGTCATCCAGGAATTTCTGAGACCAAGAGACTTGTGGGTCGCAGTTTTTGGTGGCCTGGATGGCAGAAGGAAGTCATTAAGTGGGTGCGTCAATGTACGGTGTGTGCTAAATCTAAGTCTTCACATGCTCCTGCAGCGGGGTTGCTTTGCCCTCTGGAGGTTCCTAGTGCACCTTGGACACATCTGGCTATGGACATTATTACTGACCTTCTCCCCTCTGAGGGTTTCACAGTCATCTGGGTGGTCGTGGACCGTTTTAGCAAGATGTGTCACTTGGTTCCTTTCATCAAACTGCCCTGCGCTAAGACACTCGCTAAGGCCTTTGTCAAGGAAATTGTCAGACTACATGGCGTTCCTACTGACATTGTTTCGGATAGGGGACCTCAGTTCGTGGCTCGTTTTTGGCGTGCTTTTTGTGACAGGTTGGGAGTTCATTTGTCGTTTTCATCCGGATATCATCCTGAGTCTAATGGCCAGACAGAAAGGAAGAATCAGGATGTTGAGCAGTTCTTGCGTTGTTTTGTGGCAGACAATCAGGAGGGGTGGTCTGAGTTTCTGCCACTTGCTGAGTTTGCTCTTAACAACCATACATCCTCTTCTGCTGGTTGTTCGCCTTTTTTTTGTTGTTCTGGGAGACATCCGTCTTTTGGGTCATTCTCCAATTGGTATCGGCTGTGCCTGAGGAGGAGAGTTTTTCCGGTGATTTGGAGAGAGTTTGGACGGATGTGCATGGTAATCTTCAGAAGGCTAACAAAAAATCTAAGAGGTACTTTGATAGGAAACGGCAAGAGGTTTTGTTTGCTATTGGTGACATGGTTTGGTTGTCCTCTAAGAATCTGCGGTTGAGGATTCCTTCTAAAAAATTGGGTCCCAAGTTTGTAGGGCCCTTTAAGGTGCTTCAGGTAGTTAACCAATCTGCTGTTAGGTTGGAGGTTCCTACCTCCTGGAAGATTAATCCGGTGTTTCATGTTTCTTTGTTGAAAAGAGCTTATGTGTCGGATGGAGACGCCTCCGCCACTGTTCCTCCGGTGGTGGAGGACGGGGAATACAAAATTTCCCGCATCCTAAATTCTAGACGGTATAGAGGGAGTTTGCAGTATCTCGTCGCTTGGAAGGGTTTCGGACCCGAGGATACCTCATGGGTGAGGGCAGATGATGTTTCTGCTTCCAGACTTGTCAGAGCGTTTCACAAGAGGTTTCCTGATAAGCCTGGGCCTAGGGGATCCGGAGGATCCTCATAGAAGAGGGGGTACTGTTAGAACTCTCCTGTTAGGTTTTTTCTATCTTGCTGGTCACATGACCTTTTTTGCCTATTTAATCCTGCTCCGCCCTCCTGGCCTTGCTGGACTTCATTGTAATTTCTACTCTTTAGCTAGCCTGGTGCTTAGTTACCTTTCTCAGTCAGTTTAGCTGGTCTTCGGACCTTTATGTTCTATGTTGTGTGTTTGTCTTTTACTGCTACAATCTATGATAGGAGGTGTCCAACTTTATCCCAGTCCCTAGTTCTTGTAGGGATCCATCCCTTGCATCTATAGGTCTTCGTACAGACTAGCCGAGGACTTTAGCAGGTCTGATCGCAGGATCAGGTTCCCCGTTACATCGTAGGGATCTAGCTTAGTTCTATTGTAGGGACAGATCTCCTTTCTTTCCTTAGTGCTTGTAGCAGATCATAACACTTACAATGCTCTGCTGGAATTGTAAACCATTCTTCTTTGGCAAACTGCTCCAGATCCCTGATATTTGAAGGGTGCCTTCTCCAAACTGACATTTTGAGATCTCTCCACAGGTGTTCTATGGGATTCAGGTCTGGACTCATTGCTGGCCACCTTAGAAGTCTCCAGTGCTTTCTCTAAAACCTTTTTATAGTGCTTTTGGAAGTGTGTTTTGGGTCATTGTCCTGCTGGAAGACCCATGACCTCTGAGGGAGACCCAGCTTTCTCACACTGGGCCCTACATTATGCTGCAAAATTTGTTGGTAGTCTTCAGACTTCTTAATGCCATGCACACGGTCAAGCAGTCCAGTGCCAGAGGCAGCAAAGCAACCCCAAAACATCAGGGAACCTCCGCCATGTTTGACTGTAGGGACCGTGTTCTTTTCTTTGAAGGCCTCTTTTTTTTTTCCTGTACACTCTATGTTGATGCTTTTTCCCAAAAAGCTCTACTTTTGTCTCATCTGACCAGAGAACATTCTTCCAAAACGTTTTAGGCATTCTCAGGTAAGTTTTGGCAAACTCCAGCCTGGCTTTTTTATGTCTCGGGGTAAGAAGTGGGGTCTTCCTGGGTATCCTACCATACAGTCCCTTTTCATTCAGACGCTGACGGATAGTACGGGTTGACACTGTTGTACCCGGGGACTGCAGGGCAGCTTGAACTTGTTTGGATGTTAGTCGAGGTTCTTTATCCACCATCTGCACATTCCTGCGTTGAAATCTCTTGTCAATTTTTCTTTTCCGTCCACATCTAGGGAGGTTAGCCACAGTGCCATGGGCTTTAAACTTCTTGATGACACTGCGCACGGAAGACACAGGAACATTCAGGTCTTTGGAGATGGACTTGTAGCCTTGAGATTGCTCATGGTTCCTCACAATTTGGTTTCTCAAGTCCTCAGACAGTTCTTTGGTCTTCTTTCTTTTCTCCATGCTCAATGTGGTACACACAAGGACACAGGACAGAGGTTGAGTCAACTTTAATCCATGTTAACTGGCTGCAAGTGTGATTTAGTTATTGCCAACACCTGTTAGGTGCCACAGGTAAGTTACAGGTGCTGCTAATTACACCTATAGAAGCATCACATGATTTTTCAAACAGTGCCAATACTTTTGTCCACCCCTTTTTTAGGTTTGGTGTGGAATTATATCCAATTTGGCTTTAGGACAATTCTTTTTGTGTTTTTTTCATTGAAGACAAATTAAATGAAGATAATAATACCAAAGAATTTGTGATTGCAATCATTTTCAGGAAGAAACTGAGTATTATCTGACAGAATTGCAGGGGTGCCAATACTTTTGGCCACCACTGTATACATAGGTAGTCCATATCCATAGAAACGTAACTATTAGGTATATGTTGTTGTTTTTTAACTAACTAAATAAAGAGAACATTTTTTAAGGGTTTTTTTTGTTTGTTTGTCATGGTTTACATGTATGAGCGCCCCATTGGTTGATCGCTTTGGTTGTTGATTGAGGGGGCTATGTGGGGGCTCATATTGTATAAGCCCCTACATAGCCTCCTATATACTCAATATAGAAGGATGTCAGCATACTTAATTCTGCTCAATATTAGGTCATACAATTAATATAAAAAAATAATTATAATTGATATGTTAATATTAATATTGAGCAGAATTAATTTCAGACTATTTGTTCTTCCCTCCACAACAGTCACGGTCTCTCATGTGGCCCCTTGGGAAAATTAATCTCCCACCACTGCTCTATCATGTATAGTGCTATGCAGGGGCAGACATACCGCCGGTGCAACTGCTCCGGGACCCAGCGGTGCAGGGGGGACCTTACAGGCTGAATAATAATGAGGGCAATCTAGCCTGTTTCTTGGAACCCGAGGCTCCCGGGGTGCCATGGCCAGATTGCCCTCATCCTGTGCGGCGGGCACTGAGCGATCCATGCAGCTTCGCTGCCTATAGGAGAGAATGGCAGCAGAGCGGAGCAGCAGGGATCCGTCCTCTGCTTCCTGCCCGCCCATGCTTTCTGTGTGACACAGACACGTGCTGCTTGATGACGTCAGCAAGCAGCGCGTGCCTGTGTCAGGGAGAAAGTTCCTGGTGAGGATGATGCTGCAGGGGAGCGGGCTGAGAAGTAAGTTGTTGTTTTTTTATTTTATCCAATACACTAGGGCAATGATGAGGGACAGCAATGATGAGGATGATGGGGGACAGCAATGATGAGGATGATGAGGAGGAGAGCAATGATGAGGGTGATGGGTGGAGAGCAGTGATGGGGGAGAGCAATGATGAGGATGATGGGGGGAGAACAATGATGCGGATGATGGGGGGAGAGCAATGATGCTCTAAAACATTTTTTTAAACTTACTGAAATTACAAACAATATATAGACAATTTGACATATGTAGCATTGAAGGGATTTCTGCGGAACTGATTCACTATGGAGCTAAGAAGGCGCATGTGCAAAGATTGTGGAATATGGAAGACTAGTGAGACTAGAAGAGTCATTCCTTGAGAAAGAAAACTTTTTTTGATAGGCGTCAGCATAATACCATTTTACAGCCACTAGAGGTCCCCACAGAGCTAACTGTGATGTCAACTGCTCAGGACCTGTGCTGCTTGATGCACATGAATGTAAGGGGTATCGTTTCTCCTTGTTCAGAGTGACAAGCCAGGCCTGGCATGTCAAAGCGATAAGACTTATACGCCATGCATGCTCCTCTGGGAAACTCTGGGAAATTAAATATGCAAATTACCTCTTCAGAAAGGAAGGGAATTAGAACGGTAGTGCCACCTATTGGATGTAGCAATCCTAATAGGTGTTAAAATGTTATCCGTCCCATGGCAAGGCTCGTTAAAGGGTCGATATTGAGTTTTAGGATTGCTACATCCAATAGGTGGCACTAGGGTTCTAGTCCTCTTCCTTCTCTCTGAAGAGGTAGTTTGCATGCTTGATGCACACAGACTGCGTTACCAGCCGGGTGAGAGTCTTGATACTTGGAAATGTCATATTTAACTAACGCTGCCTGAAAAACTAACGGGAATCGGATTACCTCCATGGATTTTACATTTTGTTCCAGATGCACACTGCATATATAACTATAGCAGAGGGATCAATCTGACCTTGGAAAGAGGGACAACTATTATTACAAGACCATTCCTGTTATTATTAGAGCTGTATTTTGTTATTTTCTGCCAGTTACATATACCCTGCTCAAAAAAATAAAGGGAACACTTAAACAACAGAATATAACTCCAAGTAAATCAAACTTCTGTGAAATCAAACTGTCCACTTAGGAAGCAACACCAATTGACAATCAATTTAACATGCTGTTGTGCAAATGGAATAGACAATAGATGGAAATTATTGGCAATTATCAAGACACACTCAATAAAGGAGTGGTTCTGCAGGTGGGGACCACAGACCACATCTCAGTACCAATGCTTCTGGCTGATGTTTTGGTCACTTTTGAATGTTGGTTGTGCTTTCACACTCGTGGTAGCATGAGACGGACTCTACAACCCACAGAAGTTGCTCAGGTAGTGCAGGTCATCCAGGATGGCACATCAATGCGAGCTGTGGCAAGAAGGTTTGCTGTGTCTGTCAGCGTAGCGTCCAGAGGCTGGAGGCGCTACCAGGAGACAGGCCAGTACACCAGGAGACGTGGAGGGGGCCGTAGGAGGGTAACAACCTCCGCCTTTGTGCAAGGAGGAACAACCTAATCTTACAACCTTTTTCTTGTAGGATACCTGTAAGAAATAAACAATTAACACAATTAAAACAATTAGCATGTCTTCAGCTGGAGCTTTTTCGTACATCTTCAACCAGCTCTCTCTCTATGCTTTAACAGTTCATTGTTTCTACAAAGTCTTTTAAGGAAAATCAAAGCATGCTTCCATACTGCCTCTCGGTGGTGAATATCACTCAAGTGGGCTTGCCTGGTCCGCAGGCAGAGATACCAGTTTCCAGTCGATAGTCCTTGGCACTTGATTCGGTTCACCAAGTGTCTCATACGTCAGCATCAGGGGCCTCCTCACTTCTTGAGTCGACATCCTCCTTGTGGGTTGTTCCTCAGAGACCACTGGTTCTTCGGTCACAGAAGTTTCTTCCACCGCACTCATTTCCCGTGCTTCCTCAGATGCTCTTGGAGCTGCCTCTGTAAGTTCCTGTACTTCTCCTGAGTCACTGGTTTCCACACTGTCTGGTAATTCCGCTCCTCCTGAGTGTCGATCAGTCTCTTCAGGGGCCGATGTTCGATCATCAGATCTGAATTGGACTTCATCTGTACTCTTTGGTACGAACTCTGGAGTCTCAGGACTTAGTTCACATTCTTGAGGATGGTACATCCCTCTCCTTGCTGGTCCGAGAAATACAACGGTGTGTTCTTCTCCATCAGAACTTTCAAGGTCGCTATCCACCTCCGGAGCTTCAGTCTGTGGTGGTCTCTTAGTCGATCTCGGACGATGTCGGTCTACTTCTGGGAAGTCTTGTTTGTGGTGGGAGATAATCACAGGGTAGTAGTAAATTCCGATGGACTATTCTGGTTTTCTCGTCTCCCTTTTCCAATCGGATTTCACACACTGGGCTGTGATCAGCTTTCCTCCTTACGACCACATACACCTTATCTTCTCAGTACGACCAAAGTTTTCCTGGACCGCCTTTCTCACGTACGTTCTTGACTAGCACCTGGATTTCCGGTGCCAATTCTGCTCCATAACATTTTCAATCATAGTACTCCTTACTCTTGCTCTGTCCTTGCGGAACCACTTTGGACACTATGTTGTATGCTCTGCCATCCATTCCTTCCATTTCCGAACGTACTCCGGTAACGTTCTGTAAGTCTCTGACACCGGAGTATCGAACATGATGTCGATTGGCAGTCGTGGTGATCGTCCATACAATATGAAAAAGGTTGAGTAACCCGTTGCATCACTCTTTGTACAGTTATAGGTATGTATCACTTTTGACAGAGAACTCTTCCAGTCTTTCTTCCCATCAGCTGGTAAAGTGTGCAACATCGACAATAATGTTCGGTTAAAATGTTCCACTTGTCCATTACCCTCTGGGTGATAGGGTGGGATCTCTGAATTCTACAGTACTTTCCTAGCTTGGCAAAGAGCTGGTTCTCAAATTCTCTTCCTTGGTCATGGTGTAACCTCGTAGGGAACTCAAACCTCAAAGCAAAATCATTGAAGATCTTCTCTGCCGCTGTTCAACCCGATTTATTGGTGGTGGCATATGCTTGAGCAAATCGAGTGAAATGGTCCATCACCACCAAGATGTATTCGTAACCACCACTGCACGTCTCGAGATGTAGAAAGTCTATTGAGACCATCTAAAATGGATACGTAGTTTGGATGTTGCCCATAGGTGCCCAGGTTGATGGTGTTTGGATGTTTATCTTTCAGACACGCACACTCCCTGTTCACGTACCTCTCAATATCTCTCTGCACGTATGGCCAGAAGAAACGTTCACGGATCAAGTTTGTTATCCTTTCCATTCCCAGGTGTCCCATGTTTTCATGGAGTTCTTTGAAGACCAACCTACGGAACACTCTGGGTAGTACCAACTGCCAGTTTTGTCCTCCTTTACGATACAGGATACCGTCTGCACTGAGGTAGAGCTTCGTCCATTCTTTAATTAAAACAGATGCTACTGGTGACTCATTGTCTCTCTCCTGTTTACTTGGAAACTGATTTTGGTCCACATAAAGTAGTATTCTGCGAATTATCTGATCTTCCCGTTGTGCTCTATGGATTTTCCCTTTTGGTAGATGCTGAATAGACTGGGAGTGATCTTGTTCTCTCACTTTTATGGTGGTTTCCACCGTTAACAGACACCACAACGGTGTGTCCTTTGCTGATAAGCTTGTACTGCTTGGGTAGTGCTCTCAATTGTTTCCAGATTGACTTCCTCCTAGCATTCTTGCATGAACTCCTCAGGCTCTAGTGGCATTCTTGTCAATCCGTCAGCATCCGCATTGCATTTTCCTGGCCTGTACTTGATGCTGAAATTGAAGTCAGCTAGTTCAGCGACCCATCTCTGACCCGTTGCATTCAGTTTGGCTGTAGTAAGAACATAGGTCAAAGGGTTGTTGTCAGTGTATACCTCAAACTCTTTGCTGTAGTAGAGATAATCTTTAAATCGTTCACAGATAGCCCATTTCAATGCCAGGAACTCTAATTTTTCGGAATGTAGATGGCAATTCTTCTTGGCGTCTGTCAACCTTCTAGAAGTGTAACCGATGACTCTCATTTTTCCATCTTGATGCTGATACAGTGCAGCTCCCAGTCCAACTTGAGAAGCGTCACAATGAAGAACAAATGGTAAATTGAAATTAGGATAGCCCAAGATGGGTGGTTTTACCAGGTAGTCTACTAGTTCTTCCAATACCTCCTGGTGGTCAGTTGTCCAGAGAATGGGCTGTTGGGACGAAACGGCATTGTTTCTTTTAAGCCTGGTCCTACCCGCGTTCTTCTTTTTCTCCATGGGTGTTGTTGTCTCCCTTGCCCCCCCAAGAGGAGGTATAGTGGGGCAGCAATCCTGGAGAAGTTCCGAAAGTAAGTACTGTAGTAGGAGAGGAATCCTAATATCTGCCTCAACTCCCCGACGGTAGAGGGCCGCTTGTCTTTTAAGACCAGTACAGGAGCGATTTCTGCTGGGTCCATGGTATATCCTTCTCCGGACACAATTTGGGGTCAACTGAACTCCGTGCTGTTGATACTGTTGTAATGCGGTCCTAACGTGTTCAACATGCTCTCGAAAGGTTTTGCTGTGTACCACATTGTCATCCAAGTACGGCTGGCAGATATCGTCCCTCAATCCTTCTAAACATGTCTCCATGCTCTTCTGGAATTCTGCTGGAGCTGAACTGAGCCCAAACGGTATGCGGATCCACTCATATAATCCCCATGGTGTGATGAATGCTGTCAAGGGTCTACTGGACTCTTCGACAAACCCTTGGTGGTATGCCTTACCCTGATCGAGGACTGAGAACCAGGTACTTGCTGATAGGCTATCCAGCATATCTTGGATCTTTGGTATCGGGTGTCGATCAGGTACTGACTTTCGGTTTAGTTCCCGGTGATCACAACAGAGTCTCAGCGTACCATCCTTCTTCCTAACACAGACAATAGGAGAGGAATAAGATGACTTAGACTTTTGGACCCAACCTCTGTTGATGAGATCTTGTAAATATTCTTTCACTTCACGATGTAATGGTTTTGGCCCAGACATGTAACTTCTGGTTACTGGGGTCGTGTCTTTCAAATAGATTTTCAAATGCAACGACGGGATTCAGCCTATATCAGAGTCATCTTTGGAGAATGCATAACACTCTTCTCTCAGCATCTGTTTTGCTATCACTAGATCTTCAGCACACAAGTGTTCCAGGGGTACTGGGGGATCCCAGGACCCCGAGGTGGGTTGCACAATTTCCTCCCCTGGGCAACTTCTGTTCCTTGGTGGGGAGATTGAATCCACTGTAGACCCCTGGGCTGGTCTCACCCTGGCTGGATATACCATTTTAACGGTTTCGATGTTGCGTAACACAGTCTTTGTCACTCGAGCAAACCCACCAGTAGGAATCATAAGCACAGTCTCATCTTGAACTAGACCTTCCGGAAGTTCTCAGGAGTCTTTTGGCACGAACAGTCTTTTCTGGACTTTTCTTCCCGGTTCTTCCCGGACTCCACACCTCACCCCCACCATTTGGTTTGCAGGGATGATGGTTGGGCGCAAGCCTACCTTGACTTCTTTAAGGTCCATTGTATTCTGTGCTTTCTTTACTCTATGAATCACGTTTTCTGCCACGGCGTTGGGTATGGCGAGCGATGTGGCGATTGCATCCACCACTAGCGCCCCTGCCTTGCGTTTCGTGATGACCTCACTGATTACATTATAACCCAGGATAGGATCCTCTGCCATGTTCTGATCACTGGTCATGAGAAAAGGCACCAAAAGCTTGATGGTGTTGCTGTTCTTCGTGGCCCTGAGTTGGAAAGTCACTTCCACTCAGCCTGTGAAAGGGATTTCGGTCTGGTTGACGGCTTTGCCATGGAGTTCCACTGGTCCCAAGAGTTCTTTTAGTAACTGAAGGCAAGTGTGTGGCAGGTAGCACCTTCTCCATTCTTCATTTAAAAGGTTCGCTTGGGCTCCTGTGTCCCACAGTGCTTTTACTAGGAGTCCATCTAGCTGGCACTGTATAAAGCACCTTTCACCGATTAGGCTGATGAGGCTATCTTTACAGACCAAGGAATCCTCCTTCCAGGAGTACATAGTTTTACCTCTGCACTGGCCATTAAGTAACCGATGCCCCTGTCTCCCTTGCAGCTGTTGTAGACGAGAACACACTTGGGGATTGTACAGGCGCCACAGTTTTACCTCATGCGCCATTCTGGGGTTTGGTGAGATTTGGATTGGCTTCTGGGGCCTTGTCCGTGTCGCGGTTACCAGTTGCCCCGCACTGGTAACCTCCTGTCTTTTAACCCAAATGACCATGACCATTGGCATTCCTTGGCATAATGTCCTTCCTCACCACATCTTAGACAGTAGACACACACCGTACTCTGATTTGATGAATGGCACGCTTCACAAGCCGGGTATTTTCTGTTTTGGAACCCACTCCTGGGTCTGAGGGATACCGGTTCTGGCCTGGAACTAATCAACTTTTTCACCTCAATCAACTCGGCTCGCAGTTCTCCTATTACTTCCTCCCAGTCATTACTGGTGGTCCTCTCTTTTGTTGGTGATTTAAGGTTCCCTCTCGGAGGTGGCACTAGAGGGTCTCTATGATAATTTTCAGACTGGCCACCGGGGGTCTCCAACTTCAGATGACTCATTTTGGTGATTCTAGGAGCAGAGCCTTTCTTTAACTTCTGTTCGCACTCTGACTCCAAACTAGCGGCCTCATTAATTTTTTCAATTAGGACTTCGTCCAAAATGCCAGGAACTTCTAGGTACTGTTTCAGCTGCAACTTGATATCTTTGCTGATTAATCCTGTTCCCAATGAATGTTCTCAAGTTTTCAAGAACTTTTTCTTGACTAATCCAGCATCAAACTTCTCTTCCGCTTCTACATCTCTGGATGCAAACAACAGTCTATCCTTCAGTTCAATTGCTCTGAACAAGTAGCTTTGGGGTGATTCATTATTTTTCTGTGAGAGGTTAATGAGTTGGTGGAACAATTCTGAAGTACTCTCTTCTTTATAGTGCCCTTTTAAAATCATCTTCAGCTGTTGCAAGGTCAATTGACTTTTCATTTCTAGCATACTACGGAGGTTCAGTCCTGGGCTGATCACTTTCCCCACCCCTCAACGATCTCATCTGGCTGGTAGCCTTTCTGTAAGCCTGCATCGATCTGGTGCAACAAGTTCCTATAAGACAGTCTTTCTTTCTGTTCATACTCTCCAATCTGTCCCAGGATCTTGAATTCTTTCCTTATGGTGATTTGTGGTGTTAGAGAGGACTGTCTCCCTGATTTATATAACCCGAGCAGGTACACGATAGATTCAGTTGCTGACCAGACCCATCTGACAATATTCTTCATAAATGGTAGAACAGTAACATTTAATAAGGCACGGCCAGTGCAATGCACATGTCTCTTTGAGCAACAGGCTCCAGTAATAACAGTACAGTTGTGGAGGTTTCACCAATTTAGGATACACTAGGTAACTGCTCTCCTCCAAATTAAAGATGTCCGAGTGCATGCAGAGAAGCTAATTAACCAAATCTGCTAATCTGTTTGGAAAAACTTCACTCAGAGACTGAACCACACAAAATGGAATACTTTATTGTGTAGACATGGGGTTATAGAGTATTCTACTCCTAGGTGGGATTAGTAAAATTTATTGCTCTTTTCTGATAACTTGGCACGCTGCAATTTGCTCATCCATGTATATTTTGGCCTCCATAACGCCTTGGAATTCTGATGGGAGGGGTGAGTTCATTTCTCAGCGCCATCTTTGCCAACTCGACATGAATCTCTCTGTTATCAGCCATGCACATGCATACGTCATTCTCAGGAAATCATTTAGTTGTTCGTGTCTACAATAAGAATAGAAGCTGTTAGTTATATATTCATTAACTATTGACATAATCCATGTGCATATACACATTTCCATACATACATACATACACATAGATTATTCCATCATCTCTATATTAATTCACACTGATTAGGTAATCTATTAAAAGAAACTAATTGATTTTCTATAATATATATATTTTACCTTGACAGATCCCCTCTAAAATCAATTATTTGCTTTTAATATCTATATGCTAAAAATCAGAGGGGGAGAAAGAATTGACCCTATGTTAAGGCTATTCTGGAACCCTACGATGTGACGGGCGCCCCATCCCTTTTAGACGGACCCATCAACGTTCCTAAATCTAACTCATACGAAGACCTACAGGAAAGGGGTGGAGATCCTAAAAGATTTAGTGACTGGGTAATCGAGGGCCACCCCTAACACAGAAATATGGATATTAACTTTACAAACTCATTTACTTCCGGTAATCTCTCTGGTACAACACCTTTGTTACAAGGGGAACTGTTTGTTCATAGATTTTGAGAGCCTTAGTAACTTTCCCTGTGGGGCCGATATAAGTACAACAATGCTCACTTATCATTTTGCATACCCCTCCTTTTTCTGCGAGTAACATATCCAGAGCTATTCTATTTTGGAAGGCCATGGTAGATGTGGGTGCTAGTTGGTCAGCTATCCCTTGTAAGGCATCTTTGGTGTAATTGACAAATCTTTGTTGGTTATAATATATTTAATTTATCCAATCTACGTTCTTGTTAACGGTTATTATGGGTATTATGGACTCAAATCCCACCTTCACTTGGTCTCGGGCATTGAATTCGTCTGGCACCCCCCTAAGGACTCCGAGAACATCAATATATATATATGTGGGTCAAAACTGCCTTTGGGGTTAACTTCTCTCTTGGCCCTGTATGTACCTGCAAACACAGCCTTTATTTCCTCTTTGGATTCCTGGGACTCAGATATAAGGTAAACAGACATTATTGCTTTAGTTAAGGCACATTCCCCAGTCCATTTGCCCTCCAGTCTAATCCTAATCTTCATGTCACCACATTCAAGGAAGTGTTGTACCAGAAAACTGGAATATCATTCTCTTTAGTAATAATTGCTTGGAATGCACATGTTACCATAGCAAAGGCTTCCCCCCAGCTACTGTCATCAGAAAAAGGAACATCAGGGATGTGGGTCTGAGACCGCCTTCTTGCCATGGGATGCGTGGACCCATGATGTTCGGCCTTCGACCTTCACAGCCGTAGGTGATGTAAGCAGCACTTGGTAGGGCCCTTCAAATCTGGCATCCAGTGTGCCTCGCACGTGATTCTTTATCCAGACAAAATCTCAAGGCTGGAAGCTGTGAGTACCTGGTTCAAGATCTGAGTCTGGAATAGAAGAGTACACTGTAGCATGTGTTAGTTTTAACTCTTTAGCAAGTACGACAACAAAATTCACAAGCTTATCATTCCTTGAACTAAGCTGCTGTGGGTAATATCGACCCATTCTAGGTGGCCCTCCAAACAAGATCTCATATGGTGTAAGCTCTGTGGGTTGTCTCTGAGTATTTCGGACTGAGTATAGGGCAATAGGCAGCACCTCTGGCCATGGAAGTGACAACTCTTTACTGGCTTTAAGAATTTTGTTTTTCAAAGTGCCATTCATCCTTTCAACTTTGCCGCTACTTTGAGGATGATAAGGAGTATGCAGGCCTAAATCCACCCCAATCATCTCCCAGTTTGATTTGGTAACTTCTGCAGTGAAGGGTCCTTGATCACTTTCAATCACTTCTGGAATCCCAAATCTGCAGATAAGTTCTGCCAGAAGCCTTTTCACTGTAGCTCTAGCGGTCATGTTGGCTACTGGGTATGCTTCTGTCCAGCCGGAAAACATATCCACCACCACCAGAACATATTCATATCTTCCACTCTTGGGTAATTGCATTTGATCAATTTGGATTCTCTGGAAAGGATACTGTGACATTGCCAGTTTCTTCTTTGGCACATGTTCTGTTCTTCCGGGATTACAAGTGTTTCAAATCTCACAGCTTCTAGTATAGTTTGTAGCAAGAGCTGAGATCTCGGGTGCAATATAGAGTTTATTGATAGCTGAAATCATCTGATTCTTCCCTCTATGTACCTTTCCATGAGCCCACTGAACCACTGCAGGATACAGTGCTCTTGGCAGACATATTCTTCTTCCCACTCTCCAGATTCCGTCATTACAAAACGTTCCTCCCCGTCCTATCCATCCTTGTTTTTCTTCTTCTGTTACTGCATTCTGCCGCTCCACTATAGTCCTGTGTGCCGGATTCACTTCCAGTCTTTGTTCCTCTTCATCTTCCTCCTCTTCTTCTTCCAACCCCAAATTTCTCATTCCCATTTCTTCCTCATCCCCTCGTTGTCTCTGACTTCTGGTGAGCACAAACACCTCGGTTCCCCCCGACACCTCTGCTTCCTCTGGAAATATTGGTTCCATAGCTGCTGCTTTTGCTGTAATGTCAGCCAGATGATTCCCCTTGGCTTCCTCTGAATTCAGTTTCCCATGAGCCTTAATTTTGATCACAGCTACTTGCCTAGGTAATTTCAGAGCTTCTAGCAGACTTCTCACTGCCGCTGCATTCTAGATTGGAGCTCCACTGGCTGTCTTGTAGCCCCTCAGGGCCCATATCAGGCCAAAGTCATGGGTAATCCCGAATCCGTACCTCAAGTCTGTGTAGATACTGGCCACTCGACTCTCTGGGCACTTGCAGGCTTCGGTCAGAGCATACAGTTCGGCCTCTTGAGCTGACATATAAGATGGCAGTGGTCCAGCAGAAACAACCGTTGGTGGGGACACCACCGCATATCCGGTATGGTAAGTTCCATACTCATCTGCATATCTGGACCCGTCAGTATACAGTATCAGATCCGCTTCAGGCAGTGGCTGTTCAGAGATAGTAGGTAGATGAGAGGTTTCTGCCTTCATGACCTCAAGGCAATCATGGTCACTCGAATCAGGGTATTCATGGTCTTCTGAGGTTCCGCCTAAGTCTTCAGAGCAGTCCCCCCTTGACAGAGGAAGTAGAGTGGAGGGATTCAAGACAGTACATCGCCGAAGAGCTATAATTTCTGGTAAAAGGAGCTCACATTGGATTCTGACACGACGTTGCACAAATATACTGTTGTGCTGGGTTTGTGCAAGGATAGCTTTCAAATCATGAGGGGCCAGTATAGTTGTAGGATGGCCAAGTACAACATCTTCTGTTCTGTGGCGGAGTTCTGTAGCTGCCAGCACTGCTTTGAGACATGTTGGAGCTGTTTGCGCCACTGGATCCAATTTACTGGAATAATATCCGATGGGTCTCATGTGGCCTCCATGTTTTTGTGCCAGAACTCCTAAGGCATGGCCACATGCTTCAGAGACAAATAGAAAGAATGGAAATTCATAGTTGGGAATCCCTAGTGCAGGGGCTGAAATGATGAGTTCTTTCAACTGATCCATTGCATCCTCAGCTTCTTGGTCAAAATGCAGGTCAAGCTCAGAAGAGTGGACCTTATCATATGGAGGTTGCATGAGAACTGACGTGCCAGCGATCCACTGCCTGCAGTATGTGACCATTCCCAGGAAAGCTTGGAGTTGTTTGACAGTTTTCGGGTATGGGATGTCACGGATGGCAGTTTTCCGCTCTTCAATGAGATGCTTGGTACCTTGGGATATGCAATGACCCAAAAACACAACTTTGGTACAACACCATTGTAGCTTTCGCAGAGTAACTTTGCATCCGATGGTGGCCAGAAATTGGAGCAAAGAGTAGCTGAAGCTGTGGCAAGTTTGATCATCGGGACAACAGAGGAGTAGCTCGTCGACATATTGTATCATTGTGACTTCAGGGTTCTCACTCTTCCAGGGTTGGAGACAGGTAGTTAAGGCCAGTGTGAAGTGATGAGGAGAGTTCTGAGCTCCTTGAGGCATAACGGTCCAGGTGTACTGTACTCCTCTGTGTGTAAAAGCAAAAAGATACTGGCGGTCTAGATGCAGAGGCACACTGAAGAAGGCATTTGCCAAGTCGATTACTGTGAAATGCGTTGCCTCAGGGGGAATTTCACTGAGTAATGTATGTGGATTTGGCACCGCTGGGGTCTCCAGGATTGTAACTGCATTAACAGCTCTCAGATCTTGCACCATCCTAAATTTATCCGGTTCTCCTATTGCAGTTTTCTTCTTCACTGGAAACAATGGAGTATTAGCAGGAGAAACACAGGGAATTAATGCTCCTTTCTTGAGTAATTCTTGGATCTGGGCATCTAATGATGCTTCTTGGGCTGCATTCAGTGGGTACTGTGGGAATCTGGGAATCCATGCACTTTCTTTCAAGAAAACTTGGTCTGGCGGGACAGGCAGCCGGCCTATATCATCAGGACCTTGAGACCAGAGTTCAGGTGGTATGCAGTCAAGATAATGCTGTGGTATGGAGGTTGTTGCAAATTGGATGACACACAATGGGAGGGCATGTATCTTTGTTTGTTCCTCTAATGATAACGGAGTAGAGACATCTAGATGTATTCCATTCTCATCATATGATATCTCAGCATTTAACTTCTGGAGTAGATCTGTTCCCAACAAATTAAGTGGGCAGGTGTCTGAGATGAGCAATCTGGCCAGCAGCTTCTGTCTGTTCTTTCCCAATAGGCAATGGAAATGTTAGTCGGGATGAGTGTGGTTTTCCATCCACTCCAACACATGAAAGGAAATCATCAGAAATAAGCGATTCATAGGGTAAATCTCTTGACCGTATTACTGATCTGGCTGCACCCGTGTCTACTAGAAAAGGTAAAGTTCTGTCCCCTACATCTATTTTGACAGTAGAAATCAGTCCAGATTTAGTGAGGTCAAGGTGAGCACGGGTATGCCACTGTCCTATGCGGGGTAGTTCTGGTCTTCCCCTGCAAACCGGCGTGGTGGATCCCTGTTGTTCTGAGGATATGGGCCATCACGATATTGTGGATCCCTGTTATTTTGGTACATCTGTTGTGGTGGCTGGTCTCTGTAATTCTGCACAGGTTCTCTTGGCATTGTCTCATACTCTCTCTGTGGTGGCTGTCGTGATGGTTGCCTATACTAGGCAGGAGTACCGTGGATTCCTTTAGTAGCATGGAGAATCTCTTCTTTCAAATTCCGGGTTGTAGGAGAGTGGCATCGAGCCATAGAAAGGATCCCCTCTATTCTCTGGACATCCTCTTCTGAAATGACCTGGTTGGTTACAACGGTGACAGACTGGTTCCCTTAGTCTTAAACTCGGTCCTCTGTACATTTGTGGAGGACCCATCCATTGTGGGGGTGAGCGGTATAGTTTTTGTGGGTATCCTGGGGGATATGGCAACTGTTCTTGTTGATTATCTGCAGGTTGATAGACTGCTAGAGCAGCTGAAGCAGGAGCAGGAACAGGAGTCGGTGTAGGTGCTGGAGTAGGCTCTGGAACAGGCCTTGGTACAGCATTCAATTGTTTCTCTATAGCTTTAGCAATGAGGAGTACCTTTCGCGGGGACATGTCCACATATTCTGGTCTGAAGTCTGTAAGCTTTGCTGAAATTTCCTCTCTGAGTTCCCTAACAAATGAAGTGACTAGCAGATTCTGTTGGATCCTCTGACCTTCATCGAACCCTTGATCCTTGAACAGAGTATAGATTCTAGAGTAAAATTTTTCAACATTCTCCCCTGATTCTTGAGTACAGTCCGATACACTGGTAGATGAGTCTGTGAGCGGCTCCTTGGCCCATCGCTGAAGTTGTTGACAAAAAGCTCCTCCTGATTGGTAAGTCTCCTTGTATGTCACTTTTCTGTCATTCAGAGCTACTTGAATTATTGACCAGAAGTAGTGATGAGCGAGCACTAAAATGCTCGGGTGCTCGAAGCTCGGGTCGAGCACATTGGAATACTCGGGTGCTCGCCCCGAGCAACGAGCACAATGTAAGTCTATGGGAAACTCGAGCATTTTTCTGGTGGTCCCCCCCGGCGGTCTGCAGAAGGTCAAAAATTGCCCAAATCGATGGGAACGGTGCTCAATTAAACGTCAGGCAGGCAGAATATATAGGCAGAAAGGCAGGCAGGGTATATAGGAGGGTGCATGTGTGGCACCCCAGGGGTCTGGTTTCCACAGTAACGGCAATGTTATGTCTGAGAGCAGGTGGGAGGTCTCTTGGTCAGGGATCCTGTGCATGCGACACCTCCTGCCCAGTCCTGGGAGGGGAAGAACTTCCCCTATATAAACCTAGGGCTGAGGCAGGGTTAGTGTGTAGAGAAGAAGTAGAGACAGAGAAGAGAAGCAGCATAGGAAGAAACAACAGGAGCTCTGTGGGAGCAGTACTACAAGGAGTCAGGGGCTGGCAGCTGCAGAGCTCGCCCTGACTGAGAAGCTATCACCGGACCCGGAGTCCGAGGCTGTGGGGACTAACTCCTATCCAGCAGCAGAAACCGACCGGCAGGGGATTTCAGGTCCTCTGGCCAAGAAACCCGAAGGCACGGTCACACGCGTGGGACCAGCACCGCCGTCGTGGAGCGGAAGCTACTAGAAGGCCCCGAGTCACCGGCCATACGGGTGAGCACCACACGGTACACTCAGGGACGTGGGCTACTTATACCCGCCTCTAGCAAGGTAGCCAGAAGAGTACAGTTAGTTTGGGAGGCCTACAACTCCGCCTGGCCAGGGGAGATCCCATCTGCTCAAGGACTGACCAGGCCCCAATCGCTAGCCAGTACTCCGGGAGGGTCTATCTTTGTCATCAGTAAAGACCCTGAACTACACCGTACCGTCTCCGAGTGGTTCCTGCTACCCCCATCATCCACGTCGACTGCCCTGAGGCCATACCCCTCCCGTTGGGGGTGATACTATCACGCTGCACAATCCTACCACCGGCCTCAGCGGTCTGCCCTGCAGCGGCAGCTCCTTCGCTGCATTCAACGGGTGGCGTAGTCGTACAACATCTACCGCTAATACAGCGCCACTTAGTCTGACTCCCTGGGCACGGACCGGGTCACCGCCACGAGACTACAACCCTCAACAGATCCGGCTCCGGGTAAGCTCCCGCGTGCGCAACGCTGCGCGACACAGGCCCAGGGGTGCGTCAACTTTTGGCGTAGTCGGCAGGATTTCGTGCCCGCAACCACCGGGTACTGCGTGCCTGAAAAAGACTGTTCAAACTTACCAGTGGTGAAGATTCCCGCCATCCGGCGCCATCTTCGGCCTTCTTCCCGCCATCGGTGAAGATTCCCGCCATCCGGCGCCATCTTCAGCCTTCTTCCCGCCATCGGTGAAGATTCCCGCCATCCGGCGCCATTTTCAGCCTTCTTCCCGCCTTCCGTGGAGTTTTCCCGCCGTTGGACGCCATCTTGAAGACGCCGCGCGGGAAGAAGAGGGGCGTGGACTCCGAAAGCGCGCGAGAACTGAAGCCCCGCCTCACGTCCGGACGTTGCGTAAGGTCCTGGAAGGAGCCCAGCAGACGCCGACGTCACAGGAGCGCGACGGAAGGTCCTCAACCCTGACGATCCACTGCGGAGCCGCGGCCTACGGAAGAGGATCATCGCAAGGTAGGCCACGGTCCACTAGGGGGGAGGAAGATGTCGGATACGGAGGAGAGCTTCACCGCTTCAACCCCCGCCAGCGACACCGCCGTTGCGGTCATGCCTTTTCACCATGCCCTATATCCCGGGGGCAGCCTGGCTACCCCAGTACTCAGGGGAGTCACATACCCTGCATGACTTTAGAGAAAAGCTGGATAGCCTCTTCCAGGTGTATCCCCTCACAGAGGAGCAAAAAGTGAGCATCCTGGTGGCCCAATTAACCGGGGCAGCCCAAAGGGAGGTAAAGTCCTGGCCACCTGGGAGGAGGACTGTCGCAGAGATACTAACCCGGCTGAGGGACACCTTTGATACCCGCACCTCAGCCGAGATCAAGCTTAGATTCTACGGGTGCAAACAGCGGGCACATGAGAGTATAAGGGACTATGCCCTGAACCTACAAGAGGCCCTGAGAGCCATTAAGCAGACCGACCCTGACGGCGTGGGAGATGAGGACAGGCTGTTGACTGAACAATTTATAGAGGGTTTATATTGCAATGCCCACCGAACCCAGTTGCGGGCAATGGCCTTACAGGACCCTCATCTGGGATTTGCACAGTTCAAGGACAGAGCCATCCGGGTGCTCCGAGAACCGGCACCAGGTGGCGTTGTGACCCACAGACGCCCCACTACCACTTACCACCAGGAGGCGGCACCCTTGTCGGCAGGGCCTGTGGGAGCTGATGCGCAGGCTTTGAACAATGACCCGGCTCCAGACCTGCACCATCAGGTCCAAGAGCTAGCTAAAAGCGTTGCCGCGCTAACCCGAACTGTGCAGTCTTTACAGGTTTCCACTCCAGGGAAGATCCAGCTGGCATCCGGACCGGAGGACATCCCGTGGCGTCGACCAAGGAGGACCCCACCGGCCAGAGGAAGACCCAGCAACCGATACAACGAGGACGGACAACCCATCTGCCGCCGCTGCAATCAACCCGGACATATGGCAAGGTACTGTCCTTTAAACTGGCACAACCTGGGGTAGAGGGCCAAACCCCAGGAAAAAGATCATCAGGCCCATCGAACTGGCGCGACAGATATGTGGGAGGACGTCCAGTCTTGCCTGTGGTACTGGATGGCATCCCTATGAGTGCACTATTGGACACCGGGTCACAGGTCACCACTATCCCGTACGTGCTCTTCAAGCAGTACTGTAATGACTCGGATATCACCCGCTACCCTGACGACGACTTGAGTATCATCGCCAGCAATGGTCAGCCCGTGCCACAGATTGGATTTAAAGAGGTGACCATTAAAATCGGTAGAGTCGAACTGGCAGCACAGGGACTGATCATTGTAGACATTGACAAACACGAGAGTCACCCAAAGATAACTCTAGGAACTAATGTAATTGAAAATTGTCTTGCAGAGGTGATTTTCCTTTTACAACAGGTTGCCAAGAACGCCAGCTCCGGCCAGCAGCGAGTGCTCCAGAAAGAGATCCGGGCACTGATGCGACGGCAACAGATAGAACTCTCCGGTGGTGAGATTGGTAGCGTAAGAATGTGTGACCCTTTCACTATTGCCATGCCCCCAAAAAGTGAAATGATGATTTGGTGCCGGGCAGCTATTGGTCTGAGAGGTAGAGATTACCAGGCAATGGTAGAACCAGTTTACTCAGACAGTAGGCCCACCATTTTGACAGCACGGGGGGTGGTCAATGTACGCCATGGGAGGGTGCCCGTTCGCATAATAAATATCGGGAAGAGGGCAGTGTACCTGCCCCGGTATGCCACGCTAGCCAAATTGTATACCATCAATCAAAATTCCATACAGTCCGTAGAACCCTTGCCTCCATCTTCCCCGGAGGAAGGTAACGGCTCTAAAGAAACAATGGAGGACTGGTGTCAGCAACTACATTTGGGTACTGACTCCACTCCCTCACACCAGAAACAGGGAGTCTATCGGGTGGTTCAAGAGTACGAGAGAGTGTTTAGTAAACACCCGTTAGACTTCGGGCGAGTCAAGGGGGTAGAACACCACATCCCCACGGGAGACCATCTTCCCATAAAAGAGAGGTATCGACCCGTACCCCCTGCACACTACCAACACGCCAAGGGGATGCTTAGGGACATGAAGGAGGCTGGGGTGATCAGGGATAGCTGTAGCCCCTGGGCAGCTCCACTAGTCTTAGTCAAAAAGAAAGACAACACCATGAGGATGTGTGTAGATTACCGGAAAATTAACCGTATCACACACAAGGATGCGTACCCCTTACCAAGGATAGAGGAGTCTTTGGCTGCTTTAAGATCTGCTAACTTCTTCTCTACCTTGGATCTCACTAGCGGGTACTGGCAGGTTCCTGTAGCAGAGGCGGACCGGGAGAAGACCGCATTCACCACCCCGATGGGACTTAGCGAGTTTACCTGTATGCCGTTCGGACTCTGCAACGCACCGGGAACCTTCCAACGATTAATGGAGTGCTGTCTGGGCCACAGAAACTTCGAGACGGTCCTGTTGTACCTGGACAATGTCATCGTATATTCCAAGACTTATGAGGACCACCTGAAACACCTGGCGGAAGTGTTCGAAGCTCTGGCAAGCTACGGCTTAAAGGTAAAACCCTCCAAGTGTCACCTCTTGAAACCAAAGGTGCAGTACCTGGGACACGTGGTGAGCGCTGATGGAGTGGCTCCCGACCCTGATAAGATCACCGCAATTAAGGAATGGCCAAGTCCCTCCAGTGTAAAGGAAGTGCGGCAGTTCCTCGGGTTGGTAGGCTATTACCGCAGATTCATCCCCGGTTTCACCAAAAAGGCAGCTCCTATGCAGGACCTCCTGATAGGCCAGTCCTGGAAGGCCAAGAACCAGAAGCCGCCCTTCAAATGGGAGAAGTTAGAAGAAGAGTCCTTCCGCCAGCTGAAGATGGCCCTCACGGGGGATGAAATCCTGGCGTACCCTGATTACAGCCAGCCCTTTATCCTCTACACCGACGCAAGTAACATCGGGCTAGGAGCCGTACTGTCCCAGATCCAGCAGGGGAAAGAACGAGTAATCGCTTACCCCAGCCGAAAACTGCGACCCACCGAAAGAAACCCTGAGAATTACAGCTCATTTAAGCTAGAGTTCCTGGCAGTGGTGTGGGCAGTCACCGAACGCTTTAAGCACTACCTCGCTTCTTCCCGGTTCACCGTGTACACGGATAACAACCCGTTGACACACCTGGACACGGCAAGACTCGGTGCCCTAGAGCAGAGATGGATGGCCCGTCTGTCCAACTACGAGTTCACAATCAAATACCGGGCAGGACGCTCCAATACCAACGCGGACGCCCTGTCCAGGATGCCAAACCTACCGGACGTAGGAGAAGATCCAGAGGGACTGGAAGAAGTCGAACTCCCCGCGTTCCACCGTCATGGGACTATCCAGTATTCCCATCGGGTAAGGAGTAAGCAAGCCGCTACGTTTAACCCCTTGCCTCACTACAACTGGGAGGAAACGCAAGACAGTGACCCTGCCGTCCGGCTGGTGAAGGAGATGCTGACTCGGCCAGAGGCTCGCCTTGACCCAGACGCTCCGGAGGAAGCCAAGCAACTGTGGGCTGAGAAGAGTCGACTGTTCCTTTACAAGGGGAAGTTGTGCCGCAGAATGGTTAACTCCCGGACGCATGAACTAATCTGGCAAGTAGTGGTGCCACGGAGAGACGCAGCCATGGTGATGGAAGCATACCACGACGGGGCTGGACACTTCGGATGGAAGAAGCTGGAGTTCCTGCTGCGTGGGCGGTTCCACTGGGTAGGCATGAGGGGAACCATCGAGAGGTGGTGCAGAGACTGTGGCCCGTGCAACCTAAGAAGGAAGGACCGTGCCAGCCAGAAGACTCCCCTGCAGTCCATCGTCACCCGGCAGCCGTTGGAACTGGTAGCCTTGGATCATGTAAAACTGACCCCAAGCAGAAGTGGCTACGTCTACGCGTTAACCATTGTGGATCATTACTCCCGGTTCTTGGTTGTCGTCCCCGTTAAGGCTCAAACAGCAGCTAGAGCCTTCCAGCAGCACTTCTGCCGCCCACACGGGTACCCGGACCAAGTGCTGACGGACCAAGGACCTGCCTTTGAAGCGGAGGTCTTCCAGGAATTCTGCAATCTGTATGGCTGCCGGAAGATAAGGACGACACCCTATCATCCGCAAACTAATGGACTTTGTGAGAAAATGAACCAGGTGGTAATGGATCTCCTGAAAACGTTGCCCCTGGAAGAACGCAGTCTGTGGCCTGAGAAGCTGCCCGATCTGGTGGACCTATACAACCACATCCCGGTAGGTTCCACCAACTGTACCCCGGCTTACCTAATGAGGGCGAGACCTGGTAAGTTACCTGTTGACCTGGAAATGGGAGTCCTGACACCCGAGGACACTTCACCAGAAGCAGACTGGGACACAGAGAGGCAGCAGCAGTACCGGAAAGTACAGGAGAGCGTGGAGCTAAGTCTCTGTCAGGCTAGGGAAAGACAAGAGAAAACTTACAACCAGTATGCTCCCGCTGTTCCCCTGGTACCCGGAGAGCAGGTCTTGAAGAGGAAAAGACGGCTCCACAAGTTGGACGACCAGTGGGAGAAGGACCCGTACACCGTACTGCCCTCAAGCCACGAGAACCCGAAAGTCTGTACCATCAGTAAAGACGGAGGGGAGACCATAGCCATTGTATCCCGGGATCACCTGAAGAAGTGTCCTGAACAGCTACGGAACCCTGAAGAGGAACAAGAAGACCATCGACCCGTAGAAGAAAGGGAAGATATGGTTAGTACTGTGCTCGGAGACTTCCCTCGGTCCTGGACTCAAGTCAATGGTGCAGTTGTGGTACCCGTCCTCACGTTCTTCCAACCAGCATCCCAAGTGCCTACGGAGCAACAGGTAGAGCTGGAAGAGCAGCCGGTCCAGGAGGCAGAAGACTCCACACAAGCAGAACAGGAGGATCAACCCTCTGCTTATAGTGAGCCTGCCGTACCCCTAGTGAGCCAAAGAGCCGGTAGACAGCTGCCCAGTTTACCCTTGACAGCTCCTACACCCTGTAGTTCAGGGCCAGACAGTCAGCTCCGTAGGTCCACTAGGGCCACTAAAGGCCAGTTACCCGCACGTTGGAGAATTTGAAGTGTTTAAATTGTTTTATTTGTGGTCACCTGTCTGTTACTTGTAAATAATTATGTGTTTCTAGTTATTTTTAGGAGTCCTTGGTGGATTTACCGGGAATCCTTGTACAATTGGTTGGAGCGTAACTTAGGAATGGACTAAAGACTGTTAAGGACTCGGGGCAGGACAGACCCCTACCTGGTTACGTCTCCCTGTTTTGGTGAAATGGACACCTTGTTTTTCTTCAAAGACTGCACCCGGTTGCGGACACGCCGTAACCATCTTTATGTGTTTTTCTTATTGTATTATTATTGTTTATACCTTGTTATGTTTTTCTAAAAATATGTTTAGTCCCGGAGTACTAAATTTCACTAGGGGGGAATGTGGCACCCCAGGGGTCTGGTTTCCACAGTAACGGCAATGTTATGTCTGAGAGCAGGTGGGAGGTCTCTTGGTCAGGGATCCTGTGCATGCGACACCTCCTGCCCAGTTCTGGGAGGGGAAGAACTTCCCCTATATAAACCTAGGGCTGAGGCAGGGTTAGTGTGTAGAGAAGAAGTAGAGACAGAGAAGAGAAGCAGCATAGGAAGAAACAACAGGAGCTCTTTGGGAGCAGTACTACAAGGAGTCAGGGGCTGGCAGCTGCAGAGCTCGCCCTGACTGAGAAGCTATCACCGGACCCGGAGTCCGAGGCTGTGGGGACTAACTCCTATCCAGCAGCAGAAACCGACCGGCAGGGGATTTCAGGTCCTCTGGCCAAGAAACCCGAAGGCACGGTCACACGCGTGGGACCAGCACCGCCGTCGTGGAGCGGAAGCTACTAGAAGGCCCCGAGTCACCGGCCATACGGGTGAGCACCACACGGTACACTCAGGGACGTGGGCTACTTATACCCGCCTCTAGCAAGGTAGCCAGAAGAGTACAGTTAGTTTGGGAGGCCTACAACTCCGCCTGGCCAGGGGAGATCCCATCTGCTCAAGGACTGACCAGGCCCCAATCGCTAGCCAGTACTCCGGGAGGGTCTATCTTTGTCATCAGTAAAGACCCTGAACTACACCGTACCGTCTCCGAGTGGTTCCTGCTACCCCCATCATCCACGTCGACTGCCCTGAGGCCATACCCCTCCCGTTGGGGGTGATACTATCACGCTGCACAATCCTACCACCGGCCTCAGCGGTCTGCCCTGCAGCGGCAGCTCCTTCGCTGCATTCAACGGGTGGCGTAGTCGTACAACATCTACCGCTAATACAGCGCCACTTAGTCTGACTCCCTGGGCATGGACCGGGTCACCGCCACGAGACTACAACCCTCAACAGATCCGGCTCCGGGGGTGCGTCACATGAAAAACATAGCAGGGCACTTGGAACACACTAGTGCCCTCCGATTTTCATGCACCCGTCTCTTTAAAAAAGCCGGCCGGCAATTCATCAGCAGCATACACCAGTACCAGACAATTTAGAACAGAAAGAATAGAGCATTACACATAGATTAGATAGATAGAAACATGTCAGTCACATATATAATAAGTACAGTGATAGTGTTGATTACTGTACTTGTCATTTAGTGTTAAAATAAAGGATTTATTTAAAAAAAAAAATTGGAGTGGGGTTCCCCGTAATTTTAGTCTCTAGCGGAGGTTAAGCAGATGGCTGGGGCAGATGTTTGAAGCCTGAGAAGGGGGTAATTCCCACAGAGCTTCCCAGGCTACTAATATCAGCCCCCTGCTGAATACCTAGCCTTTACCATAGGTATTTCATAGCTAGCAAAGGCTATGCAGACAGCTGGGGGTGGATATTAATAGCCCAGGAAGGGTGCCATGAGTATTGGCCCCCTCCCAGGCTAGAAACACCAGCCGTCAGCCGCCCAAGAAATGGCGCATCCATAGGATGCGCCAATTCTGGCACTTAGCCTCGCTCTTCCCACTGCCCTGTAGTGGTGGCAGTGGGGTAATAGGGCTGGGGTTGATGTCAGCTTATAATGCCAGCTGACATCAAGCCCAGGTTAGTAATGGAGAGGCGTCTATAAGACACCCCCATTACTAACCCCATAGTCAGTTAAAAAAAACACAAACACCCAGAATAAAGTCCTTTAATTTAAATAAACACAGAATTCTTTAATGCTCTAAATTAAACCATACTTACCATCACGCCCATTCCAGCCTGAAGCCAATGATCTCCTGCAATAAAAATAAAATAATAAACCAACATCATCCTTACCTTTCCATGGTTCCCAGGAAGGCTTCAGCTCTGCTACATTGACATGACAGGCTGGATCGCAACAGAACGCTGCCATCCAGCTTGCCATGCCGCAGACACTGAGAAGCGCATGCATGCTTGCGCTCCTCAGTGTCTGGCTGTGACGGCATCCAGATGAGCCGAGTTCATGTCCAATGAACTCATCTCACCTCATGCACTATTCTTTCTGTTCTAAATTGTCGGGTACCGATGTCTGCCGCTGCTGAATTGCCAGCCGGCTTTTTTAAAGAGACGGGTGCATGAAAACACTATTATTTTTTTTTAATAAATCCTTTATTTTAACACTAAATAACAAGTACAGTAACCAACACTGTCACTGTACTTATTATATATGTGACAGAAATGTTTCTATCTATCTAATCTATGTGTGATGCTCTATTCTTTCTAAATTGTCGGGTACCAGTGTATGCCGCTGATGAATTGCCAGCTTTTCATGTTTCACTGTGAGCACTGTTCCCATCGATTTGGGCAATCACTGTAATGTCACAACCACCATGGCTGTGACATTACAGTGAGTGGCAGACAATCCCTGCATGATTGGTGCTCTAAATAGCGCCAAACATGCAGGACGGGGACCCGAGCTCCCGCCCGAGCATAGCGCAAGTACTAGGCGAGCTCCAAGCATCTCGAGTACTGAGATGCTCGGGCGAGTACCAAGCAGTGGCGAGCATGCTCGCTCATCACTAGCCAGAAGGCATCTCCCGCTCTAATGCTAGTGATTTCATGAAGATCTTTCCAAATGGCTGAAAAAGTTTGTTGAATTTGTCTGATTCTTCTGTAGAACGCCATAGGGTGTCTGTTTGGGTCAGGTAGTTGACTAATCACTTGATTAACTTGTGAGGGTGTGAATGCCACATATCTATTATGGTGACTGGAGATTCTGACTGAGAAGATGTTGAGGGAGATACCGACAACACAACAACAGGAGGTGGGCTTGTTTGTCTAGAAGGGTTATCTTCTGAGGTCATCTGGCAGCTGAGTGGGTCTGATCTAGTTGTGGCACTTTCCACAGCTCAGGTGAGAATTTGAGATTTATGATAGTCATTGCTGATTAGTCTTACCTCCTCTAACGTAGTTAGTCCTCTATACTCCCGTATAGCTTGGACTATTGCTTGGGCACAGGCTTGCATAGGAAATCCATACATTCCAGAACTTATAGCAGGAAGAGCAATAGAAGTAAGGTTCCTTGTTCCAGCATAGTTTAGAATATTGTTGATTGTAGCTCTAAGTTGTGACACACACTAATCATGATGATCTTCATCATACACTGGACCTCCTGCATGAATGATAAGCCTGCATGGTAATCTCCCTGGTCTGGTGGCTACCAGGTCTGTTGCCTCAACCGGTCCTGAAGAATGTACAATGCTGTTACAGTCTTCCTGAATAGCATTACCTCCGGCTTGCACAATAGTCTTAGCCACTCCTCCCCTATGTTGTAATCTAGGGTTTTCTGCATTAACTATTGCATCCACCCGCTGTGTTACCAGATTCCCCAGACCTGCTATTAGTACCGTTGATGACTTCCAAATCATTCTTTCTGCCCATGGTTTCCACACCTGTGGGTATTCTTCATCGGAATGGGTGGCACGGGAATCCTCCCGATCCGGAGTGCATTCTGATACTGGTGTGCGAAATGTCACACGAGCCTGTTTACCTTCTGGATCGCTTATTGGTGTGGACGCTGATGGTGGTGGTGGTGGTGCTGCCGCCTCTTCATCCCACGGCTCCTCCGGTTCAATAGTATTTCTCCTTCGGTTAAGGGCCTGCCGGAACTCCGGACTATTAAATAGAGTTTCGGCACTAGGCAAATGAGAATAGAGAGGGATATAGTCTTTTGGGACATAGTACGCACCATCCAGAGTGAAAACCGGACACACTGGTATAGGAGTAAATGTTGTGGTTGATGTTTCAAGTGTAGTGTGTATTGCGGCTTGTTTTCCGGGTGCGCCAAGATGGCCACCACCGGGAAGGAAGCACACTACAGGAAGGGTGCGTGGCATTGGGAAGGAGCACACCCACTGACATCTGGTCAGAGGTCGGATGTGATGCAATGGGTGTAGTAACATGGCCGCTCCAGGATGAGAATGGGGCACTAGGAGTGGCTTGGGTAGTAGCGAGGGGTAGGCCTCCTGGACGGGGCACGTGACATGCAACACAATAATCTGCTGGCAATGGATTCTGCTGGCCACAATTAGAACACACCCAACAATTCATTGCGCCGCCATTATAGGGCGGTGGCGGAGGCATCTCTCTAACATAGAAATAACCGGTTATGTTTCCTTTGTTATCCCTATCCTCAATCTCCATAAACCCTTCTTTCGATAAACTGAGCGCAACCTTTTTCCACATGTATGCACTTTGCAACAACCCATTATCTTCCAGTTTTCCCCTGTTTTTACAAATTGCTGCATTCAACATCTCGTACTGCAATCTACCCCCCGGGTACAACCCACAAAATGACATAACTTTTTTGGTTTTCTCTACATATTTCCTTCCTTCTCTTCTAGCAACTATATCTTTGGCGTCCTGTCACTCCTGATCGAGGGACCCTTGCGACACAAACAATGTCTTTAGTTTCTCCATGATTTTGGCTCCAGGCGTTCCGTCTCCTTAGACTTATGATTAGACCAGGCAGCTGATACACAAGTAGAATTGAAACAGGTCCCTGCACTCCCTACCAAGCACTGAATTGATTCTTTTACGACTTAGTGAAGCACTGAACACCCCACGCACCCGCGTCCTAGTGACGTCTTAATATACGGCTTAACGATGCAGTTGGCTCCCCGCGTATCCAACGTCTTAATAGGGGATTGGTTAACCCCGCGTGCCCGCGTCCTAATGACGTCTTAATACACGACTTATCAGTAACTTCACTCCCCGCGTGTCCCACGACTTAATACACGACTTATCAGAGGATTGGTTGGCCCCGCATGCCCGCGCCCTAATGGCGTCTTAATACACGACTTATCAGCAACAACGTCACTCCCCGGGTGCCCGCGTTATAAACAAAGACATTTTCCTAAATTCTCAAGTGTATACTTGTACGCCCCTGCGTACAAAGATTGTTCTAATGGGATAGAACACCTCAGAAACCACAGAGCAGCAGTTAGCCAAGAGCGACTACACACCAGAGTTCTTGGAATCACACAGCGGGGACCCGCCCAGTCGCACAGTGCTGTCCCTAAGGGCCAATCTAGACACCACAAACTCACCAGAGACTGCTCAAAATACGAATAAGCACTACAGATTCATTAAATCTGCAGACTTACCGTATTCAGTGATGACAGTTGCTCAGGCTCTTGCTTTGAGTAGTCCCGGCTCATCCGTAGGTGGTCCGGTGATGGGCACCCCGAGACTTAGAGTCCCCTCGAGTGTAATCCGAGTCATGGCACCATTTGTGGAGGTTTCACCAATTTAAGATACACTAGGTAACTGCTCTCCTCCAAATTAAAGATGTCCGAGTGCATGCAGAGAAGCTAATTAACCAAATCTGCTAATCTGGGTGAAAAACTTCACTCAGACACTGAACCACGCAAAATGGCATACTTTATTACGTAGACATGGGTAATATAGTATTCTACTCCTAGGTGGGATTAGTAAAATTTATTGCTCTTTTCTGATAACTTGGCACACTGCAATTTGCTCATCCATGTATCTTTTGGCCTCACTAACGCCTTAGGAGTTCTGATGGGAGGGGGTGAGTTTGTTTCTCAGCGCCATCTTTGCCAACTCGACATGAATCTCTCTTGTTATCAGCCATGCACATGCATACGTCATTCTCAGGAAATCATTTAGTTGTTCATGTCTACAATAAGAATAGAAGCTGTTAGTTATATATTCATTAACTATTAACATAATCCATGTACATATACACATTTGAATACAAACATACAAAAAAATTATTCCATCAACTCTATATTAATTCACACTCATTAGGTAATCTATTAAAAGAAGCTAATTTATTTTCTATAATATATATATTTTACCTTGACACAGTCTCCTTTGCAGCACAGCAGTACACAGTCTATTATCCGATAGCAAAGTACAGCACAGTTTTAATGCATACACAACCACAGGCTTTTCCTTCACAAGGACTCAATAGTACACAGCATTCTTTATCCTGCATGGAGATGGAGGGGGGAAAGGTGTGATGAGGGAGATGATCTCTATGACAGGCTTCCTTCCTGTCCTTATCTTCCTGGCTGATAATACTCCACACTGTTAGCTCAGGGAGTCTAACTGACCTTTTTATAGCTTGCCTCCTGACCTGAATTCTGTTCCCTTGACTTCTGTGAGATACAGATCATAAGCCAACTTCCCCACAATCCCCCTGGGGCTCTGCTAAAACACTCCCCTTCTCCTGTGACTGTGTTAACCCCTCTAGTTGCTGAATGTTTATGGAGCACAACACTTCCTGTCTCCTGTGCTTGTGTTACTTCTTATAGTTGCTGAATGCTTTTAAAGTAACAGCACCACTTCTGCATGTCACACTTTGCAACAGCAATACTTCTGCATGTCACATCACCACTGCCTTCTTGCTTTTTAGGAATGTATCTTTCTGATATTTTTTTTTAAGTCTAATAAGAACCTTCTTCACTTGCGTTGAAACCTTTTTCAACAGTATTTTGGGAGTTTCAACTAAATGAAAATTCATCCCTTTGACTTATCTCCAAACACTTTATCTTCTTAACTCATCAATGAATAATGAGGTAATTGGTCACATATGACCAAGAAATGGCTTATTAGTCAATTGTCCAATTACTTTTTATCCATTGAAAATTAAGGAACTATGTAATTTCTAAATGATTAAAAGCAAATATTTTGGGGAAAACAGCATGAACTAAAGCTTAAAGAATCTACAGAACTTAATGGCACGCTTTCAAATACGCTGTACTGACATAAACAAAATTATTAAACATTTTTTGATTATACAAATACTTCTAGACTCAAATGGTATGTGGAGCTCATGAGCATTATGTGAAATTGTTAAGTGGTTTGTTTCTGTCGGGTTCAGATGAGTGCATGAAAAATTGTCGAGTTTCATCCAGAAAACTCTGATGATTTTCATCGATATTGTTATCCATTTGTTCGGTTTTACGTCTGTTTGACATCCGTTTTTAGATATCGACATTTTAAAATGTCCAAAAGCACAGACTTTGATGGCATGGTCTGTGGGCGCCATGTTGCATTTGGAGAGCCCATGATGTGCCTAAACAGTGGAAACTCCGACAAGTGATTCCATTTTGGAAACTACACCCCTCAGTGTATTTATCTAGAGGTGTAGTGAGCACCTTGAACCCATAGGTGCTTCACAGAATTTTATAACGTTGAGTCGTGAAAATAAAAGAAATCACATTCTTCCCACAAAAATGTTGCTTTAGCCCCAAATTTTTCATTTTCACAAAGGTAAACTGGAGAAAAGAATGGTACAATTTGTTGCACAATTTCTCCTGTGTACGTCAATACCCCATATGTGGTCAAAAACTTTTGAGGCACAATAGAAAGCTCAGAAGGGAATGCGCGCCATATTATAGTACAGATGTTGATGTTATGGTTGCTGGTGCCACGTCACATTGGCAGAGGTGCTAGAACAGCAGAACCCTCCCAACAAGTGACCCCATTTTACAAACTACACTCCTCAATAAATTCATCTGAGGATGCAGTGATCATATTGACACCACATGTATGTCACATAACCTTGTACCATTGGGCGGCGAAGAAAAAATAATTACAATATTACCATAAAATTTTGTTTTAGCCCCAGGTTTTACATTTTCACATGGAGAAATTTGTAAAAAATGGCTCCAAAATTTGTCACTCAATTACTCCTGAAAGTGGGAATAGCCCATATGTATCTGTACAGTACTGCCTAGCCACACGGAGCGCTATTTGACTCTTGGAGCACAGAATTTCCTAGAATAGTTTGTGGACTCCATATATGAGCCCCTAAGTTCCAGAACAGCAGAATCACCCCTCAAGTGATCCCCATTCTCGAAAATTACACCTCTGTGGGAATTTATCTACAGGAGTAGCCACAATTTTGATTCCATGGGTGTTTTCCAGAAACAAACAGCAATAGATGTTGCTAAGTGAAAATTGCATATCTGCCATTGTAGTGCCCATTATGTTGTAGTGCCCAGTATGTTGCATTGCCCAGTACGTTGTTTTACCTGTCCATTTTGCCTAGTTCGTGCTTCTGGAGACAAGCACCCCGTAAATTAAGCAGGTTCTCATCACTACAGTACTGACAAACATGTGGACGCTAAATGTGGTTCAGGTACACTGAGGCTCAGAAGGGAGCCAGACGACACCTCTATCACTATAATGAGGCAGCAGCGTTACTCTGGGCTCCGTCTGGCCCCTGTGTACTTCTTTTCAGAGGTGCACAAAACTGTGACTGACCTCGCCAGGCCAGACAGTGTCCAAAGTGTCACCATTTGCCTCATTATAGGGAATCTTCCGCTGGTGGTTCCGTCCGAATCATGTATTTCAGAGATTAACACAGAAACCCCGGTATAAGCGCTAAGCGTAGAGCACAGGATAAATGTGAGCCGAGCCTTACTGCAATCGTTGGGAAGCAAAACAAATAAATTAAAAGCAAGAATTGGTTTTATTTATTTTTTTACGCCGTTTCTTGTGCGGTGTAAGTGATTAGATGACTTCATTCTTTGAGTCGGTGCGATTACAGCGATACCAGACATATCGTTTTTTATGTTTGGCTACTATAACACACTAAAAACTGCTTTCTTTTTGCAAAAACAAGTTTTTGCACCACCGTATTTAGAGAGCTATAATTTTTCTATATTTCTGTATACAGAGTCATGTAAGGGCTTGTTTTTTGCAGGACAAGTTGACATTTTTATGGGTACCATTTTCGGGCACGTGACATTTTTTGATGGATTCTGATTCTGATTTTTGGGACGCAGAATAAACAAAAACAAAAATTAAGGAATTGTTTTTTGTTTTTAAGCTGTTCACTGTGTGATTAAAGTGATAAGACGGCTTTATTGTTCAGGTCAGTACGATTACAGCGATATCACAATTATGTCTTATTTTTAGGTATTGCTGCTTATACACAATAAAAACTATTTTATAAAAAAAAATGTTTTTACATCACCATATAGCTGTATTGGTGGCTTATTTTTTGAAGGACAAGATGACTTTTTCATCTGTACCATTTTTATTTACGCTTCACTTTTTGTTTGTGAGTATGATGAAAGCGCATCATTTTTTACTGTTTTTTTTTCACTTATTTTTTACTGCATTCACTGAAGTGGTAAAGTAGTCGGACAGTTTTATAGGTTTTGGGCGTTCTGAATGTGGTAATACTAAATTCAAATATGTGTACTTTGCTTATTTTTTATTTTACATAAATATATGTATTTATTGGTATAATATGTTTTTCATTTTTTTGTTCCTTATTTGGTGATTTTTTTTTTAAATATTTGTACAATTTTTTAAAACTTTATTTTTACTTTTTTACCTTTTCCCAGGATGGGACATCAAGTTTCCCTGCCCTGATTGCTGATCGAACAATCTGCAATGCTTTTGCACACAGGCAGGAGGTGTGTCAGCTCCTGCTCTGAGGAGGCACTTACAAGCCACCATACCTGTGTGACCCCGAGCTCATATTTCGGCTTGGGGTCACCATAAAAACCATCGGCACAACGGGATTGCAATCACGCTGTGCCGATCGGAGCAGAGAGGGAGCTCCTTCCCTCTGCTATGCCGATCTATGCCACTGTCACTACTGACAGTGGTATCAGAGGGGTTAAACGCCTGGGATCGGCAGAAGCACCGATCATGGGCGTTTCTGCATATAACTGATGCCCACTGATGATTGCACGAGTGAGCTGACGCAATCGTCCCGCCGTACATGGTTTGTGGGAAAGCCCTCCCGATGTTGTGAAGGGGTTGAGGACAGCAATATAAAAATACCAGATAACTCTTTTAACTTCAACCAATTGTCACATGATGCGTATTTCTGGCTGGTGAGGAGTCAATAGAATAAACTTGAGAAAAAATTTTCAGGGAAAGTAAATTACATCCATTGTAGCTTAAAAAGTGCAATATTCAAAGAATATGAAATTATTTTAGTCAAATCGTGCAGGGTCTTTGATGATTTTGTGTCATTTGTCTTCATATCACAGTTTGCAATCCTCTTTACATTCTGATAAAATGATGGTAATAATGTGCTGTAATACTGTATAAAAAGAGACAAGCCTAATAATGCAATATTACAGCAGGGATTGATAGATAAAGTAGTCAGCTTTCTTCTTCTGTGAGTCCATTTAAGGAAAATAAAGGAACCTCACTTTGTATTACTTCATTCATGTGAGTTTAATATTGGTTAGAAAATGCAGGAACAGTTATCATTTTATCTGAGCAGTAGAATGGGAGAGCACATCACAGCCGCCATGCACAATAGATTAGAAAATGTAGACGTAGCCTCTCTTGGCTATTTCAGAATTACATACACGTTCTTACTTTTAAATTGGAGAATAATAATAATCCTCTCATATCGACACAGCTAATGCTTGGCTTGCTAGTAGAACGGATTAAGAGTTTGGAACACTAAAACTTTGCTTGCTGCCTCAACCATCAGCATGACTTTGACATTATTATCCTAATTTCTACCAGACTTTTAAATTGTGGCCATTACAAAATCAATTTCTTAGGCCAAGGGAATATAGCATTTTTTGCTGCTGTCGGATGTATATGAGCAAGAGGTATTTGTCCAACAGTGACCATAGTCTTGATGGTTTCGCAGCATCCACACGGTATACTTTTTTTTTTGCAGTAGCCCTTTGTATAGGAACATGTAGTCTGCCGTGCTTTCTTATACATTTAAATAAAGGGTATATATAAGGATATCATCCAGGCGGGCATATACAGTACAGACCAAAAGTTTGGACACACCTTCTCATTTAAAAAATGTTCTGTATTTTCATGACTATGATAATTCTACATTCACACTGAAGGCATCAAAACTATGAATTAACACATGTGGAATTATATACTTAACAAAAAAGTGTGAAGCAACTGAAAATATGTCTTATATTCTAGGTTCTTCAAAATAGCCACCTTTTGCTTTGATGGCTGCTTTCCACACTCTTGGCATTCTCTTGATGAGCTTCAAGAGGTAGTCACCGGAAATGGTCTTCCAAAAATCTTGAAGGAGTTCCCAGAGATGCTTAGCACTTGTTGGCCCTTTTGCCTTCACTCTCCAGTCCAGCTCACCCCAAACCATCTCGATTGGGTTCAGGTCTGGTGACTGTGGAGGCCAGGTCATCTGGCGTAGCACCCCATCACTCTCCTTGGTCAAATAGCCCTTACACAGCCTGTAGGTGTGTTTGGGGTCATTGTCCTGTTGAAAAATAAATGATGGTCCAACTAAACGCAAACCGGATGGAATAGCATGCCGCTGCAAGATGCTGTGGTAGCCATGCTGGTTCAGTATGCCTTCAATTTTGAATAAATCCCCAACTGTGTCACCAGCAAAGCACCCCCACACCATCACACCTCCTCCTCCATGCTTCATGGTGGGAACCAGGCATGTAGAGTCCATCCATTCACCATTTCTGCGTCGCACAAAGACACGGTGGTTGGAACCAAAGATCTCAAATTTGGACTCATCAGACCAAAGCACAGATTTCCACTGGTCTAATGTCCATTCCTTGTGTTCTTTAGCTCAAACAAGTCTCTTCTGCTTGTTGCCTGTCCTTAGCAGTGGTTTCCTAGCAGCTATTTTACCATGAAGGCCTGCTGAACAAAATCTCCTCTTAACAGTTGTTGTAGAGATGTGTCTGCTGCTAGAACTCTGTGTGGCATTGACCTAGTCTCTAATCTGAGCTGCTGTTAACCTGCGATTTCTGAGGCTGGTGACTCGGATAAACTTATCCTCAGAAGCAGAGGTGACTCTTGGTCTTCCTTTCCTGGGGCGGTCCTCATGTGAGCCAGTTTCTTTGTAGCGCTTGATGGTTTTTGCACCTGCACTTGGGGACACTTTCAAAGTTTAGCCAATTTTTCGGACTGACTGACCTTTATTTCTTAAAGTAATGATGGGCACTCGTTTTTCTTTACTTAGCTGCTTTTTTCTTGCCATAATACAAATTCTAACAGTCTATTCAGTAGGACTATCAGCTGTGTATCCACCTGACTTCTGCACAACATAACTGATGGTCCCAACCCCATTTATAAGGCAAGAAATCACACTTATTAAACCTCACAGGGCACACCTGTGAAGTGAAAACCATTTCTAGTGACTACCTCTTGAAGCTCATCAAGAGAATGCCAAGAGTGTGCAAAGCAGTCATCAATGCAAAAGGTGACTACTTTGAAGAACCTAGAATATAAGACATATTTTCAGTTGTTTCACACTTTTCTGTTAAGTATATAATTCCACATGTGTTAATTCAAAGTTTTGATGCCTTCAGTGTGAATGTACAATTTTCAAAGTCATGAAAATACAGAAAAATCTTTAAATGAGAAGGTGTGTCCAAACTTTTGGTCTGTACTGTATGTTCAGCTATTTAAACAGATGCAATGTGCACTTAGCTTACAGGGAGTCTGTCAGAACAAAATGACTGTTCAAACCAAAAACAGCACTTTGTAAGTGACATGGCCCTAATAAAAATCATACCTTTAGTGTCCAAATCAATTGCAGCATTTGAGAGAAACTTTTTTTATTCAAATATGCTAATGGTGTTGCTCTGTACACTCGTGAAAGCGCACCTTCCTTTCCATCTATATATTTTCCATCTCCTCCTTAGCGCAACCTGTTGGATGCAGCAAATAGCAATGAGAGGATCGTTTGAAATTCAAATTGCCGCAGATTTCCCTAGGAAGTGAAGTTATTTGACAGTAATTGAATAGTTCTTATTATACCCTGGGTCTCTCTAAACATCAGAGCATAATAAGCATAAAATGTACAAAAAGAAGAAATAAAATTAATTTCATGGCTTACCTCTCTTCTCTGGCTGCCCCGTAGCCTGCCAGCCGGGCCTCAAGGCCTTCTCTTTCAGCTGGCATGCGCCTTATCTGCATGTTCTTCACTATAGGCCGGTACTTCCGACCGCAACCAGGCCTTGGGGTCAATGTGCTTTGACCCTCAAAGCCTGTATGACACGAGAAGTCCCTGCTTATATAAAAAAAAAAGGGAATTAGACCTACCGGTAATTCGGTTTCCAAGTAGTCCCTCAGGACAGCACCAGGGAGGTTGTCCTTCCCTGACAATTAGAGGGACAGGATCACAGAGAAGTTAAAAGGCCCCTCCACCCTCCAGTATTTTTCAAAGTACCACCAAAGGATGGATGCAAATCGTCTATACCAGCTAATATAACTCATATGTAAGAAACCCTTTAACAGTTTCTGCTCAATCTCAAGCCATGGCGACTTGATGGATGAATGAACTGCAGGAAGATCGATCTTGTATAAGCCTAGAGATAAACATAAGGAAAGGAAAATAAGGGTGCTGTCCTGAGGGACTACTTGGAAATCGAATTACCGGTAGGTCTAATTCACTTTTTCCAATACGTCACACAGAACAGCACCAGGGAGTAGTACCAAAGTAATAGCACCAGGGTGGGTACAGAAGCACCAAGGACCAAAGTCTCAAGTAAGAACCAGGTTGGATATAGAAATGATCTGAAAGGTCAGAAGAAATATTGACAACTAAAGAAATCTGCAAAAAAGAAATCACCGTAGTGAGTGTCTAATATAGGTCTATAATGCTCAAATTCAGCATGAAAGTGGTAAACCAATTATGCAGCAGAAAGGGAAAGAGAGACACACCCTGTTGTGCCTCAACATCAATAATGAACCGCAGTGATTGTTAGATAGATTATACTTATAATACCACTGCAACGGAATAGACCTAAAAAAAAAATCTTATTACCCAGCAAAAGAATGGTGATAGCCATTGCCACAACACAATTAGGACTGTTGCAGACCAATAATAGGTTTACAGGTGCTTAATAACACAGGATTGTTCCTTCATCGATCTTCAAGCGTTCAGATTAAACCCTTGTTACAGACCAGCTTACAATAGCCCAAGGAGTCCTGCAGGACAGAGGCCCTAGATTGCTGGAAGATCAAACAATAACTGTTAGTATATGGATAAATGGGCAGAGCATTGGCATGTTTATACATTACTCATCCAGGATTTCACAGACATTTACTATGAATCCTTAGATCTCTATGTCTCAAGTAAGGGCTGGATATTAATGAAATATGTAGACTGGCAGGTAAGATCCTCTGCCATTACCAACGCCAGGTTCCTCATCAGAACCCCTGATAGGGAAGCGTAGATCGTCACTCCTCTAGTGACAATGTTAACGACACAGGGAGTCTGGGCTGTGGAATTCATGGAAGTGGCCCAAATAAACACTTTACCATTGGTCGTGCCATAAACACACATACATCTATATATACACATCGGAAGAAAATCAAGAACCGATTTGTTATATCCATGGCCAGCTCCTAACACCAGAGCTTGGTAAAACACAGAGAGGTTGGAAAGAGACCCACAAAAGATAATCTGTTTGAAACTGGCTCTATATGAGACTATAGTGTAGACATTATAAGTCAACATTTCTCATGTTTTTTTTTTTTAAACCAGGATCAGTTATAAAACTTGGGCTCAGCCTGGAAAAAATAAAGGCCTAAAGGCGATCCCACTGCCGTGTGTGAATAAACTGAGGAACAACACGAGATCTTCTCAGTAATATTTGTACACCAGACTGCATAATGACAGGGACCCTCCTCTAACCTAGACGAAAGAACATTTCTTCCTATCACGGAGGGAAATTATCTACTGTGAGGCAGTGGGACTATGGGTTCTCAACTGTAAGAGCCCCAGATACAGATTCCCTATTGTAGGAGCACTGACTGATGTAAGAGTAATGAGAGTATGCCATATGATGCTGTGCTGTTGATTCACGAAAAAGTATAAAGATAGCCGTGATACCTTCCCTGATAAACATAACATCACCGATTATGGGACTAGAGTCTGTTAACAAGAAACTAGACCGATTGCCGTATGTAGAGTCGGGAAGGATTCTTTACCCCAACATGTTTAACCTCTATCTCCTACTCCCGGAACAGTACTATGTCATGTTATAGGATGAACTCAATAGATCTATATGTCTCCCTACAACCATAACTATTAAAGTCCTGATTTTAGCACTTAAGGGCAGTAGCTGAATTGAGACTGCTGTTACAAACAGAAAAAATACACAAAATACTAGGCCAATCCGAGCATAGTTGTTCATTTGACTAAATCCAGATACGAAGAATGAGGCAAAGGAAGCTGGATTTGGGTCCAGAGACACGAGGACTTTATAGCCAGAGTCGAGGCCAGACACAAAATTGTGAGGTGGCAGGCCGGCGACACAAGGTACAAGATACAATGCCAGCATCTCGAGGTGCCAGGCCCAAACAGCCAGGGTCGCCAGGCCCAAACAGCCAGGGGCGCCCAGAGGGACAAAGAGGACAATTGGGCACAGTGCTGGTTTTAGCAGTACATTAGCCACTAAATCTTTAAAAGAAACAATCCCATTATTGACTTATTGAAATAAATACTAGATTTTAAGGGTTTGATGTTTGCACAGAGGCACAACGATGTACTATGGAGCCCAGAGGCACAACGATGCACTGTGAAGCACCAGGAGGCACAAAGATGCACTATGAAGCACAGAGGCACAAAGATGCACTATGAAGCACAAAGGCACAAAGATGCACACTGAAGCACAGAGGCACAAAGATGCACTGTGAAGCACTATGAAGCCCAATGAAGTACAGAGGCACACTGATGCACACTGAAGCACAGAGGCACAGTGAAGCACACTGATGCACACTGAAGCACAGAGGCACAGTGAAGCACACTTATGCACTATGAAGAACACTGAAGCACAGTGATGCACTATGAAGCACAATGATGCACTATGAAGCACAATGATGCACTATGAAGCACGGTGTAGCGTCGGCATCCCTGCCTCCTTCTAGGCAGGGACGCCGTTCCCCTCACCTCTCCGCTCCGTGCCCGGCGTCTTCCTCCCGCTCTGCTGGCAGCGCGCGCTGCTTCCCGGCCTCTGTGCTTAGGGCGCGCGCGCGCTCCCCCTCTTTTAAAGGGGCTGCGCGCGCCGTCCTAAGGAGTCCCCGGCCAATGGCCGGAGGACCTCACCATATATAAGGCACCTCCTCCAAAATGGAGGTGCCTGAGCAATGTTGTTGCAAAGCCTTTCAACTATGCTTCAGCCCTCAGGTCCCGTTACCAGTTACCTGCCAGTCACCTGCCAGATTCCTGCTTGATACCTGCCTGATACCTGCCTGATATCTGCTTACCTGCTTGCTATCCTGTGGTCCGACAGTCTGCCTACCAGCTCCTGCCAGTCTGTCTATGGATCAGTCCGCCTGCGGACCAGGAAGTACCTGCCAGATACCTGCCTGCTAGCCTACCTGGAGGCTCTGCCGTCACTTGCTGTGACCACCTGCTTGTCCAGAGACTCTTGCCCGCTCACCTGGGAGCGCTCACCTGCTACCTGCCTGCTAGCCTACCTGGAGGCTCTGCCGTCACTTGCTGTGACCACCTGCTTGTCCAGAGACTCTTGCCCGCTCACCTGGGAGCGCTCACCTGCTACCTGCCTTCTAGCCTACCTGGAGGCTCTGCCGTCACTTGCCGTGACCACCTGCCTGTCCAGAGACTCTTGCCCGCTCACCTGGGAGTGCTCACCTGCTACCTACCTGCTAGCCTACCTGGAGGCTCTGCCGTCACTTGCCGTGACCACCTGCCTGTCCAGAGACTCTTGCCCGCTCACCTGGGAGCGCTCACCTGCTACCTGCCTCCTAGCCCCGTCTAGAGACTCTAACCCTGCTGTCACTTGCCGTGACCACCTGCCCGTCTAGAGACTCTTACCCTGCTGTCTTGCCGTGACCACCTGCCCGTCTAGAGACTCTTACCCTGCTGTCACTTGCCGTGACCACCCGCCTGTCAAGAGACTGTCCCCGTCACTTGCCGTGACTTCCTGCCCTTCTACCCAGAGACTGTCCCTGTCACTTGCCGTGACTACCTGCCCGCCTTCCCTGGGAGCCACCCGCTTCCTTACAAGGACTGCCCCTTTGTATAGTTGCTCAGAGGTTCCACCTCCCAGACCCGTTACACACGGTGATGCACTATGAAGCACAATGATGCACTATGAAGCACAATGATGCATTATGAAGCACAATGATGCACTATGATGCACAATGATGCACTATGAAGCACAATGATGCACTATGAAGCACAATGATGCACTATGAAGCACTATGATGCACTATGAAGCACTATGAAGCACAATGATGCACTATGTGGGCAGCATGGTGGCTCAGTGGTTAGCACTGCAGCCTTGCAGCGCTGGGGTCCTGGGTTCAAATCCCACCAAGGATAACATCTGTAAGGAGTTTGTATGTTCTCTCCGTGTTAGCTTGGGCTTCCTCCAATTTCCTCCCACACTCCAAAGACAAACAGATAGGGAATCTAGATTGTGAGCCCCAATGCCGATAATGTCTGTCAATTGTCTGAATTGTAAAGTGTTGCGGAATATGTTGGCACTATATTAATAAAAAGATTATTATTATGAAGCACAATGATGCAGCACAATGATGTACTATGAAGCACAATAAGGCACTGAAGTGCTATGAGGCATTATGAGGCACAGCAAGGTACAGACTAAGGTCCTGCTGCTTGAAGGCGAAAGACAAGAAGCCAGACTCTATAGAGTTACATTCCTCAGAGTTATCCATCTGAATTCAGGATAAAACTCCACCTTGAATGGTACGTCTTAATTGTTAGAGTAGCCCCACCTGAAGGAGCTAATTAATGAGGCATGGCTGGAGGGCAGTCTGTATTAATACCATGTGTCCTCCTATGGATGGAGTAGCTAAGCTGCAGCACTTGTTTATTCAAAATAAAATGAGAAACAATGCTTAGCATAAGATAAACTCTGACAAACTGGAGTCAAATCATACACGAGACCTAACTTTAGCCTAGCTGCGTATCTCAAATCAAACCTCAGAACATGAGGCTCTAGGTCCAGCTTTGGCATAAGGCATGAGTCTAGCATCTTGCCAAGAGCTGACCATGGTGGGAAGTGGCGTCACATCAGGAATGCTGCATTACTGCAGAGGAAACATAGGCTGGCTGTTGGCTGAGGAACCTCTCTTAGAGAGGTGTCAGCCACGGACTACTTGACAGGGGGAAGGGAACGCCGAAACCCCCGACCCTCCTGAGTCCATACTTGTACAGCAATTTATGGCTGAGGGACTTCTATTCAGAGAGGTGTCAGCCCCGGACCACTTGACAGGGGGAAGGGAAGGCCAAGACCCCCCGATCTCCCTGAGTCCGTACAATGAAGCTCCACAAGATAGCTTCACTCTAGGAGCAACCTCTCCTGTGACTATACCCTGTAGGGACAGGAAAAACACTGGAGGGTGGAGGTGGGAGGGGCCTTTTAGCCTCTCTGTGATCCTGTCCCGTTATAGGTCAAGGAAGGACGACCTCCCTGGTGCTGTATGGAGGGACGTATTGGAAAAAGGCAAATTAATTTAATGGCTGAAATAAAGAGGCACTGAGGACCGGACGGTGGGCATTGGGCGTTCCGAAAGGTGAGCGGTGAGGTAAGTGTTATTCTTCATTTTTTACTAGTGTTGAGCGAGTATGTTCTATTAACCCTTTCGCCGAGTACGCTCGGGCCGAGCACCGAGTATTTATAGCTGCTCGGTGATATGGTTGAATCACTCCCGTGTGCATGATTTGCGACTGTTTGACAGTTTTATTACATGTGAGGAATGTCTATTTCTTACACATTCCTCACATGTAATAAAGCTGTCAAACAGTTGCAAATCATACACACGGGAGCGATTTAACCTTATCACCGAGCAGCTGTAAATACTCGGAGCTCGGCCAGAGCATACTCGGACAGAACATACTCGCTCAACCCTATTTTTTACATTTGCCAGCTCTTTATGGTTCAACAAAATAGCATCTGGGCATTTTTTTTAAAATCCTTGTGACTTGAATCGTAAAATGTTCGAATTCGGGAAATTTGACTTAAACTCGATTCTCCATGGATCAATACACTCATCTCTTTTGTAACCTTAAGGCCACGTTCACAAGTTCAGTATTTGACATCAGTTTTTCATTGCCAATTCAGGAGTGGAACAATCAGAGGAAAAGTATAATAGAAACACATCACCACTTCTGTATTTTTCACCCACGCCTGATTTTGGCTTACACATACTGATGTAAAATGCTGACCAAATTTTGAACATTTGAACGTGGCCTAAAACTCAATATAGACCCATTGAGGGCATGCTGTGGATTCTCTCTGCTACAGATTATATCCAAATGTACACAAATTTCAGCCATTGCCGTGGAGAGCGTAATACATGTGATAAAATATGTATAAAACATAGATTAGGTTAACAAAAAGAAAGGGAAACTGCATCACTAAAAATGAAACATGCAAAATTGAGGAAGCTAAACATCTGAAAGTGCAAATAATGCTGAGATTTATAGCAGTTAAAGAGTTTGTTATATGTAATATTATTATTAGGTACTGCACTGAAGACCTGGACAGAGTCTTTTTCCTATAAATTTGTAAACATCCGCAAAGCATTGATTAACCTGCAACTGATTCATGTACATTCTCCAAGGATGTCCTGTATATGGCAATGCTTAGTGTCTCTCGTGGTATTACAAGGCGTGGAAATCTCTCAAGGAACTGCATTCCACACAATCCAATCTCAGTATGACTTTCTGGGAGATGGTGGCACAACATGAAACAATTATTTCCTTACTTGGGTGTGTCCCCTATTGTCATGCTGAGAAATGACCACTCTTCACTACTAGTTTTTGTTTTGTTTCTGATAATCAAAAAAAAGGTTTCCCAATGAATCATACCCAATGAAATAACTTCTCCTTAAGGTTGTTTTCATTTTTTCTTTCAAGTAGTGAAATTCATGAAGTTCAGCTATGCTAAGCCAGAAGCTAGTGTCCCTTGTTTACTTCTTTTACTTTTATTGTGAAACTGTGAGCTGTACAGAAACATCAACTCTGACGTCTGACGAAAACAGTCCTGCGCTTATCACATAGTTCTCTAAAGCTGCCAGCAGACATTAGAAGTAAGTATGTCAGCAGATGCCCTGACAAAGTAATGTGGATGATATTCTCCTAATTGACTCTTCTGATTTCTGCCAGGACACTTTGGCCGCAGCTTGTTTTGACCTCCATTGAATAGAGATGAAAGCATCCCTAAAGCTGACCATAGACATAGTATAACGGTGGACCAGATGTTACACACTGACACACACATTGCCTGACCATACTTGTGTGCTTATTAAACTACACAGGAGTCAATTTGCTGCAATTTTGACATTAGCTCAAAAACGAAAAAAACAGGAATGTTAAAATTTACTTTTTTCATTATTTAACTTGATATCTGCTGAGAAGAAATGGGAAAGTCAACATATTTAATTTCCTGTTCCTATAGTGACGCGCCCCCTGGGCCGTGGGGTACTCGATGCCGGGCCGGTCGTTGCTAGGGGAGATGTCACAGTGGCGGTGACCCGGTCCGTGACCCAGGGCGGTCAATCAAAAGGGGATATTATTTACAGGGGATTTATAGTTTTTATATACAGTTCGTGACGCCACCTGTGGTATGCGGCTAAAGGGAGCCGCCGCTGCGGAGCAGAACCTCTGGAGCTGATGTCAGTGCAGCAGAGTTGGTTTAGCTCTCCACAGGTAGTGTAGATGTTAAGCTAAGCTCCAGGGCAGTGTAGATGTTAAAGATGTTGCTGTGTAGTGCAGGGGATGATGGTGCAGCAGTAATAATTGACAGAGACATTGGGGTACAGTCTTCAGAGTTTACTCACAGTTGTTAAGTTCCTCAGGTTGCACTTTCCGGATTACGACCTCCCACGTCATGATGCGTTCACTGGGCAGGGGTTCAGCAGTCTCCCAGGTGTTTCAAGAGTGCCTGACAGGACCCCGTTCTATATTCTCTTCTCAGTCGTCTTCCTGCGCTGGCCCTCACCCTTCTTGCCCTGCGCCTCGCCAAACAATGTCCCAAGCCGGATCTTTCTGGGCAACCTGGAGTTCCCTGGATCCTATGTGGTTACCTTTTTGGCGACTTGAGTGCGGATGTGGCAACTGCACCCTGAAAGTACAGAAGCCTCCGGTTTCAAGTTGAACTTTTGTAATTCTCACTGATTAGGGGCCGGTCCCCTCTGCGGCTCGATCCCTCCACCGCCTGGCAGATTCGGGCGTACGGGTAGCCTCCAGCACTGCCCGTACCCCTGGGATCCCTTCTTCATTCTTGGAGCCTTCCTCCTGCTCCTCTCCTCCTCAGTCTGTCCTGGGCCTCTCTGGCTAGGCCCTCCTCCTCCTGAGCAGAGCTCCTGCAGAGCTCCTGTTCCTCTCAGACTCCACTGACTGACTGGTCACACACCCAAGATGGCTTCCCTCTTTATACATCCCTAACAAGTGCTCCCCTGATTTACTTCCTCCACTCACACCTACTACATTGTTCCCCCTACTTTGGTTCCTCCCACTCCAGCCAGGGACAGGGCTCAGCAGGAAAGCGACGGATCTTGCTCCTCCTGCTGGTCTGGAGTAGTGTAGTGTTGGATGCAGGTGTTAGGGTCCCGGGCAGCACTCTATCCTTACCTGAGAGTGAGATACCACACCTCTGGGTGAGATGCAGTACCTCTGTGGTGACTGAACCCGCAGGGGCGCCACAATAGCACCAACTTATTCCAAAATAAGAGGAAACGTATAAATGCAAACAAAACATTCAAATTCTTTGGAGATGTTCTGGATGCTATAAGGGAGACACTGGCTGGTCACAGTTTTCCCTGTGAAAATCAGCTGTTGGGTGGTTGTTTGGAAAGTGGATTGCCCTGTGGCACATTGTGAAAGGGTTAGCGATAACCCCTATGAATAGAAATTGCCTACCACTAAAAACATCAGCATATTGGGCACTCCAATACTAGCAATGACCTATACAATAAGGAAATATTGTTGATAACCAATAAACATGACTGAATTACACTTGTATGCATTTCTCCATTATAAAAAATATGAATTAGATGCTAAGTTTTACAGCTGAGAGAACTGGAGAAGCTAATTGATTGGAAGGGGACATAGCAATTGGACACACATAAAAAGCGGTAATGTGTGTGTACTTAAGGAATAACAATAATTCTGGTAATTATGTGACTTGGATCCTGTATTATTTCATTAAGGGAATGTGTACACAATCTTTTTTGGCAGCGCTTTGAACACAGCATACTTGTGCTGCGTCCAAAGCGCTGCACGCAGGTGTATCCGCATGTGTTCATTGAACAAATGTGGATTCACCGCATCCTATACATTGCACCGATAGAATTTCTCTTGCAGAGACTAGTGTCTACACAAGATTAATTAACATGCTGCGGTCTGTGAAGATGGGCCGCATGTCCGTCTCCGCAGGTGAGCCACAGGAGCACGGAGACGCATAGTGGGCATTTCTTGAAATCCCATCCACTATGCTCTAACATCTGGCCGCTGTGGATTGCACAAAGCGGAGGTGCACTGCGTCCAATCCGCAACGTTTACTGACCGTGTGCACGAACCCTAACACTAGAGAAAGAGGTGCCAAGATTAATGTTCGCTACCAGGCAGTAGCATTTAAAATAAAAGCACAAAGAACGTTTACCACCCATAGATGATAAACGTGCAGGTGGTCCATATTCTACTCTGCAGTGACATTATAAAATGTCTTGCATAGTAGAGCAGGAAGCTATGTAAGAGTGTGCAACTTCAGGATTGGGGAGCTGGTTGTAAGGGCAGAGACAGACTGCCATATTTCTCGTGTGAGGATTGCATCATAAACCTCGTACTGGCCAGCAGTTCTCCTGACCTGACTTTTACACCTGCATAGAAATACATTACGCTGTCATGCTCAGGTCAGGAAAAGTGCCGGCCAGTCCGTTCAGTGCGATGTGATCATCGCACGAGTTTTGCGGCCGTCTGTCTCTGCCCTAAGACATAGACTCACCATAGAGAACGCAGAGACAGTTTATTGCCGTCTCTACATTCCCTATCGCTGAACAAGTGCTATGTATACAGAAAAGAAAGCCCTAAAATTGCTTCCTCCTCCGGAGTCAGCAGTCATGTGATCGCTGGGTCCAGGGAGGAAACGGGAGCTGCTGGGTCCTAGGAGCCTAGTCAGCTCTGCTATGCAGTCAGGAGGATTAAAGCGAACCTGTCATCAGGATTGTGCTAAGTAAATTACATGCAGTGTCCGTTTGACGCCGTTACACTGATTAAAATGATACCTGGGTTGATGAAATCCATCTTGTGGTTGTTGTTTAATCTTTGATTTCAGTTTGGAAATAATTAGATTCTCGTTATTGGGCCCTTCCCAGCTTAAAAATAGCCTGCAGATGGCCCAGAATTGGTACATCAGAGATGAGCCAGTTGTGGCCCTTCGCCACGGCTCTTCCCGATTGCTCTGGTGTGGTGGCAAACAAGGTAATGGTTTATGGGGTTGATGTCAGCTTTGTAATGTCAGCTGGCATCAAGCCCAGGGGTTACTAATGGAGAGGCATTTATCAGACACTCCCATTACTACCCAGTAATTTAAAAGAAAAACACACACACAGAAAAAATAGTTTATTTTAAAAAACACTCCCCCATACCTAATTCACCAATTTAATAAAAAAAAAAAACATGAAGATCCGAAGTAGTCCTGGGAATGTGAAGTAGTCCAGAAATGAGAACCTGAAAGACATAAAAAGAGAGAGTTAAATGAATAAAGAGAAGAAACACTCCCTCATTCACCAATTTCTTATTAAATCTATCGTGATCCCACGACGTCCAGCGATTCTGTACAGCAACCTATGAAGCGTCATTCTGAGAATGACGCTTCATAGGTCACTCCCATTCATGTCATACGCTCAATGACTTCAGTAACTCAGTAGCGACATAGGGCGTGAGACATGACAGGGAGTAACTCATGAAGCGTCGTTTTCAGAACAACGCTCCATAGGTTGCAGTAGAGATTCAAAGTTGCCGGCTCCTTCCAAACCCAGCGGGTCAGAGCAGCGGTGGCATAAGTAACTATACCTCTCATCAGAGTCGCCAAGTCTCATAGACGTTTAGTTTGAGAGGAGTCTCAAACAGGACGTCACAAGGCTCCTGTAGCTTCTCTCACCATGGATCCAGGACAAATAAAAACAAAAAAGGAGACAACATTCAAGGGGTAAAAGTGGAAAAAAATAATTTTAACCACCTACCTAGGTGCAATGTTTCTGCTTGTCAATTAAAGTCTTTTTCATGCACAGTTAGAAAGCTGAAATGTTGCACTTAGTTGGATAAATAGAACTCTATGGCCCAGATTCATCAAGACCGGCCATTTTCATGCTGGTCTTGATGAGTTGGTGTGTTAGAGTCAGATGCTCCTGATTGCTAGGAGTGGCATTCGCCTGTTCTTGTGGTTTTTCTCGGGAAATTAGATTCACAGAGAAGTTATTATCTCTAGACCCCAAAGCATAATAAACATAATATGTAAAAAATAATAAAAATCCTTACACTCATCTCAATGCTCATTTCTCTGGCCGAGACTTTTGTGGGTGCATGAGTAAACCCGGAAGCCTCGGTGTAGTGACCGAGGCCCAAGAATTTTACCACTGTTGACAATGATCCGAACATACAACGAGGACCGGACTGGATGGGTGACGATGAGGAGTGCAGGGGCCGAAGAGGTGAGTGTAGGATGTTTTTTCATATTTTTTTTTACATTTTAATGGTCTTTTATTGTTCAACAGCTGCCATTTTGATGAATCTGTGTGGAAGAGAATTACAAAAAAAATCCGCATTTTGGCGAATTTGGATTTTTATAGAATTCAAACAGAATTCAATTCCACTAGAATTTATTTGCTCATCTCTACTTGAATTCTTTTAGTTCTGCCTCCATTTTTGCTTTTGTTTGTACATTCACTGGAATTTCTTGACTACTGCCTTGTACAACTGACTGATGACTGTCCTGCTATTTCTTGATTCACGGTATCTTAGCCTATAAACCAAGTGCTACTGCCTGGTAGTAAATGTCAATGTTCTCTAGTCGAAATCACATAAAATGAAAAAAATAATTCTCACAATTGCATAGCAACAGATTAGGAGGTGTAGAACATTATAACATCAAATTAACTCTTCTAAAACAGAAAAAGAAGATAATTTTCACAATGTGAACACACTACAGAAAGATTAACATAATTAGAGTATATTCACATGTAATGTTTTTTTTTTTTTTTTTCAGACAGAGAATTTGCAAAGCAATACAATCTTAACAAAGATTATACACATCTCTTCCACATGTTGCTTTTTTTTCAGGCTGAAAATTGACCTCTGTTGCAGATTTTTCAATCTTGAGTATGTCAATTTAGTCTCCATAAATTTAATGGTTGCCAAAATCCGATCCACAACAAATATGGAAAAGAGTGGACTAGCGAACCTGAAGCAAAAGCCATGTGAAGATGTTGAAAAAAAATATATAATATATTTCTCTACAGTGGATATAAAAAGTCTACACACCCCTGTTAAAATTCCAGGTTTTTGTCTTTAAGAAAAATAATTTCAGAACTTTTCCCACCTTTACTGTTACTTATAATCTACATAAATCCATGGAGAAAAAAAATAAAATCATTTTGAAGAGGGAAATAAAAATAACAAAACTAAAATAATGTAGTTGCATAAGTATGAACACCCTCTTCTAATTGGGGATGTGTTTATGTTCAAAATTAGCCAATCACAGTTAAACTCATGTTGAATAGTAGTCTGTACACAGCAACCGTCATTTAAAGTGATTCTGATTAACCTCATATAAAGTTTTGCTGTTCTAGTAGGATTTTCCTGACATTTCTTAGTTGCATTTTACAGCAAAAGCCATGGTTTGTAAACTGCTTAGCAAAGGGATCTAATGGTTGAAGGTTACTCATCAAGAGAAGGGTACAAAAAATCCAAGGCATTAGCTATCGGTCATCAAGACATGGCTTAAATATGGCACAACTGTGACATTATCTAGAACTGGATGTCCCTCAAAAATTGACGAAAAGACGAGAAGAAAAGTGGTCTGGGAGGCTACCAGGTGCCTATAGCAACATTAAAGGGAATCTGTCAGTTGGCTCAAACCTCCTAAGCAGGCTATAGGAGAATATAGGTCATAGGAAGCTGAATAAAATGACTCCTTGATATTTGTGATCTGATGTCTTATTCCAGAGAAGTCCAAGTTTTTCTTATATGACCACTGATCTGCATGAGAATCTGTCTGCAGAGATTATTTTAAATAAAACTCGAGGAGTTATGTCTTCAACTTTAAAGCTACGAAACCATACTCCATTACATTGCTCCAATTAGCAATTGCCCTGCTGAAAGATACCAAACTGCATTTAATTCTTTGTTATATTGCTGCTAATACCATTGCCTTGCTTGAATATGCCAGATTGAATTTACTTTCTTGGTTAGTCATGAATTTAATCATTGCCCTACCAGTTCCATGTAAGAAGACACTAGTTTCCTTTATTGATACTGATCTCGTATCTACACACCTGACACTGCTCATCTTTGCTACTTGTTCTGCTTGTTTGTCTGTTGTCATACATACCCTGAGAAATCTATATCAAATCAATATTTGGTTGGTTCACCCATAGCCTTCAAAACTGCATCAAAATGCATTCTATTTGCACACGGTCATTTGAAGGAACTTGTCGGAAGATTGTTCCAAACATCTTGGTGAATTAACTACAGATCTTCTGTGGATGTAGGCTTGTGCAAATCCTTCTGTCTCTTCATGTGAGACCAGGGATCTTTGTTGGCCATATCATAACTTCCTGGACTCCTTCTTCATCTTTATGGTGAAGATAGTTATTTATGACATTACCAGTATGTTTGGGGTCATTGTCCTGCTGCAAAATAAATGTAGAGACAGTTTGATGACTCCCTGATGTATCTCATGATGAATAAGAAGATGATTGTATTTCTCACTATTGAGGACACCAAGAAATGTGCAATTTTGACCTGCTACTCACAGACCCGGGGAAGAAAGAGGGGCTGGGGAATCACGGGAAGAAGACCCAGTGTACAGTCCAGTGCCTGTGCACTGAAATCTAATTAGCAGAAAGCTTGAAATGGTGTTTAAAGAAGAACCACAAAGTGGATTTCTCCACAGAAGTAATAAATTCAATCTACATTAAAGCCTCATTATAGCCATGTCTTTACTTTACATTACAAAATCATGCTGACAGCTTCTTTTTAATTCCAAAGTAAGCCTGAAAAGGCCTAGGGTTATGATATTAGAGGAGTCTGCAGGTCCTCTAGAAAATCCTGACAGGAACTAAAGCTGAGGAAGTCGGCAATAGAAGAATAACTAATTACAGGTAACTACCGTATTTTTCGGATCATAAGACGTACTTTTTTTCCCCAATACTTGGGAGGAAAATGGGGGGGTGCGTCTTATGGTCCGAACGTTACCTGCGGTGGTGGTGAAGTGGGATTGCAGGGCCCTCCAGGATCGCGGTGGTGGTAGCGGTGGCGGCGTCAGCGGCAGCAGAAGTGAGGCAGAGCGGCTGGGGCCGGGACCGGGACCTGTGCCCGGCCGGTACTGGGGTTGGGGCCGGTGTCGGGCTGTGATGTCGGGCAGCAAAGCAGTGCGGCCTGCGCAGGTTTCCGGTGTGCGCAGCCATCTTCCTAGAGCTGTGATCTACAGGAAAATGGCCGCCCGAACCGGCGCATGCTCAGACCTGTAGCTCCAGCGGCCATTTTCCTGTAGATCATAGCTCTAGGAAGATGGCCACGCTCACTGGAAACCTGCGCAGGCCACACTGATTCGCCGCCCAACGCCGCTCACTGCCTGGCACCTACCACAGCCCGGTACAGGCCCCAGCCCGAGGTCCCGGCCTCAGCACGATACAGGCCCCAGTCCAAGGCCCCAGGCTCAGTCCGGTACAGGCCCCAGCCCGAGGCCCCGGCCTCAGCCCGGTATAGGCCCCAGCCCGAGGCCCCAGCCTCAGCCCGAGGCCCCGGCCTCAGCCCCAGCCCCAGCCAGAGGCCTCAGCCCCAGCCAAAGGCCTCAGCCCTAGGTAGAGGCCCCAGCCCTAGCCAGAGACCTCAGCCCCAGCCAGAGGCCTCAGCCCAAGTCAGTGGCCTCAGCCCCAGCCACAGGCACCAGCACAGAAACCGGCCAGGCTAAGGGCCTCAGCCAGGTCACAGGCCCCGGCCCGGCACAGGCTCCACAGCATCTGACCTCTTCTGCTGCAGCCGCCGACTTCCTGAGGAACCCTGCCTCCTGTGACCATCGCTCCACTGCCCCCCCAGGTAAGATACCGTACCTATTCAGACTATAAGATGGACCCCCATCTTATAAAAAATATTTTTTTCTATTTTCCACCCCAAAATATGGGGTGCGTCTTATGGTCCGAAAAATACGGTATGTAATTTTTCTTTGAATCCCAAAATATCATGGCTCTCCCTGTGAAAAAATGATCTACTAAAAAAAATATCTATGTGCCTATATTTACTGTGCAAGTTGGAACATCATTACAAAGCAAATCTTTCTGATTCCTGTCTCAGTTCCTATGCTGTGTAACCTGTCACCTTGTCTACTGCATGCTTCCACAGCGCTGGAGCTGGGAGATAAAACACTATGAATAACTAGCACATTAGAGTACAGCAAGTATACATGCAGGCAGAGGAGAAGAGCGCAAGAGCTTCCTGCCATTTACATTCACTAGTTTGATCCGTAAAACAGACCAGGCTAGATCATAATGAGATTTTCTGTTATATGGATTTGAGGTCTGTATAAAAATAGCATGTGAACTAGCACATAGGTCAACATTGGATCCGTGTGTGGTCTGTACTCTACATGGACTGAAAGTACATTTATCTGAATATGCCCAAACAAGTGTATGGGTTCAAAAAATTCAGACAGCACACTGATGGCATCCTAGTTGCATCCTGTGGCTGATCATTTTTCACTGCTTGGAGAAACTTCTATCAGTTTTTGTGCATATGACTCGCCCCCTGGGCCGTGGTGTACCCGGAACTGGGCTTCTGTACGATGCTGGGGGTAGTAGTGGCAACCCGATGCCGTGGCTCAGGGTGGTCAGACCAAATTGTGGCAGTCTATTTATCAGTGTTTTGAATGTCCGACTACGCCACCCGTGGATTGCGGTCAGGGATAACCGCCGCTGCAAGGCAGACCGCTGAGGCTTGTGTTGGTGTGCAGCACAGGGGTAGGATAACTCCCCACGGGAAGAGTGTAGCCTCAGGGCAGTGTAGGTGGATGCTGGGGGTGATAGTGCAGGCCGCAATAGTAAGAGTTCAGAGTCCGCTTCAAACAGTCCAGGGTCTTTATTGTAGGTATTATTAATGACCCAACAGTAGTACCGGTTAGGAATGGGCCTGGGTGTCTGAGAGCATTCGGGCGAGCCCCACTGGTCAGGGTGAGTGTGTAGGCCTACCGTTCTCTCTATGCTCTTTCTGACTATCCCCCTCTTCGTGGTGTAATAGCCCACGTCCCTGAGCTTGCCGTGTACTTCTCGCCCGTATGGCTTGCAACTTGGGTTCCTTTTACCTTTGGCCTCTCTAGGACTTGCTGGTCCCTTCTGTTGTGGCGGAGCCTCCGGGCTTCTTAGGCCAAAGGACCTGAAATCCCTTGCGGATTGGTTCTCTGCTGCTGGGCTTAGAACCCTGACAGCCTCGGACCCCAATGTCCGGAAGATTGGTTCTCTCAGCCAGGACCGGCTCTCGTCGCCTCTGTCCCTGGCTTGCAGTTTCTCCTCTGCCTCACGGACTCCTCAGCTACAGCTGAACTGTCCCTCCTTCTCTGGGTCTAGTCTCAGTCCTGAGATAGGTCGTCCAATTCTCTCTAACCCTGCCCCCAGTTCCAGATTTTATAGGGGCAGCCTGCTCCCCCTACTGGCCTGGGACAGGAGGTGCTGTATGCTAATTTCCCTAACCAGGGAACCTCCTTCCTGCTCTCAGACACAGCCTTTATTATTTGTGGCATCCACACACATACAAGAAAAATTGATAAAACTCTGACACATTGACCCATAAATATGCCCATTTATCATGTATGCAAAAAAAGGCATCTGACTGTTCCGTGTGAATTTGTTTTTGCAACCAGTGTTGATGGGTAACAGCGCTTACTGCTACTACATGCTCTATTCTGGTCTGTAAAAAAAGAAAAGAATAGTAAGTACTGCAATTTTTCCCACACAGACCTGGGGTACCTAAGCTACAAATTATCCAGATCCTGTCAATGTGCAATTATCAGAATGAGTCCTAACACCTTTATTTCAAGGGTTCTTGAATATATTTTGAGATACAGTGATTTTTTTGCATGAAAAATACAATTATATTAAAAAAACTTTAAAATAAAAGCATGAGAGTTAGTGATGAGCGAGTATGTTCTGTTAACCCTTTGGCGAGCATGCTCGGGTGCTCGCCGAGTATCTTCAGCGGTGCTCAGCTGTTATGCATTCCTCACATGTATTAAAGCTGTCAAACAGTCGCAAATCATGTTCATGTGACTCAAACATAACACCCGAGCACACTGAAGATACTCGGAAAACACCCGACAATGCTCGTAAATCTCGAGTAACGAGTATGCTCGCTCATCACTAAGTAGAGTTCATTCTGATGATTGCATTGTTTTTAAAGTGAGGGGGGATAATAGTGCGGTATACTGTATATAATACTATTAATAAAAATAATTTTATTCATATAGCGGCAACATATTCTGCAGCACTTAACCCCTTTATCCCTGAGGGTGGTTTGCACGTTAACAACCAATTTTTACAATTCTGACCACTGTCACTTTATGAGGTAATTACTCTGGAACGCTTCAACGGATCCCCCTGATTCTGAGCTTGTTTTTTTTGTGACATATTGTACTTAATGATAGTGGTAAAATTTCTTGGATATCACTTGCGTTTATTTGTGAAAAAAAATCGGAAATTTGGTGAAAATTTAGAAAATTTTGCAATTTTCAAAATTTTAATTTTTATGCCCTTAAATCAAAGAGATATGTCACACAAAATAGTTAATAAATAACATTTCTCACATGTCTACTTTACATCAGCACAATTTTGGAACAAACATTTTTTTTTAGTAGGGAGCTATAAGGGTTAAAAGTTGACCAGCGATTTCTCATTTTAACAACAAAATTTACAAAACCATTTTTTTAGAGACCACATCACATTTGACGTGACTTTGAGGGGCCTTTATGACAGAAATACCAAAAAGTGACACCATTCTAAAAACTGCACCCCTCAAGGTGCTCAAAACCACATTCAAGAAGTTTATTAACCCTTCAGGTGCTTCACAGGAATTTTTGGAATGTGGAAGAAAAAAATGAACATTTAACTTTGTTCACAAAAATGTTATTTTAGACCCAAATTTTTTTATTTTTGCAGGGGTAACAGGAACAAATGGACACCAAAATTTGTTGTGCAATTTCCCCTCAGCACGCAGATACCCCATATGTGAGGAACAACCACTGATTGGGCGCACGGCAGGGTTTGGAAGGGAAGGAGTGCCATTTGACTTTTTGAATGTAAAATTTGCTTGAATAATTAGCGGACACCATGTTGCGTTTGTGGAGCCCCTGATGTGCCTAAACAGTGGAAACCCCCCACAAGTGACCCCATTTAGGAAACTAGAACCCTTAGGGTACTTATCTACACTGTGTGCAGAATTATTAGGCAAGTTGTATTTTAGAGGATTATTTTTATTATTGATCAACATCTATGTTCTCAATCAACCCAAAAGACTTATAAATATCCAAGCTTAATATTTTTGGAAGTTGGAGTGGGTTTTTTTTAGATTTGGCTATCTTAGGAGGATATCTATTTGTGCAGGTAACTATTACTGTAACGGGTCTGGGAGGCGGAACCTCTGAGCTACTATACAAGGGGGCGGCCCTTGTAAGGGAGCGGGTGGCAGTCTCTGGATGAACGGACAGGGAGATACGGCAAGTGATCAGGGCAGTCTCTGGGTAAAGGGTAGGTACGACCTGTGATGGCAGAGCCTCCGGGTAGGCTAGCAGGCAGATGGTAGATGTGTGCTCCCAGGTGAGCAAGCGAGAGTCTCTGGAATAGCAGGTGGTCACGGCACGTGACGGCGGAACCTCCGGGCTGGCAAGCAGGCAGGTAACGGAGAAGCGCTCCCAGGTGAGCGGACAAGAGTCTGAAGTAGCTGATGGTCACAGCACGTGACAACGGAGCCTCCGGGCAGGCAAGCAGGCAGGTAACGGAGAAGCGCTCCCAGGTGAGCGGGCAAGAGTCTGGAATAGCTGGTGGTCACAGCACGTGACGGCGGAGCCTCCAGGTAGGCAAGCAGGCAGGTAACGGAGAAGCGCTCCCAGGTGAGCGGGCAAGAGTCTGGAATAGCTGGTGGTCACAGCACGTGACAACGGAGCCTCCGGGCTGGCAAGCAGGCAGGTAACGGAGAAGCGCTCCCAGGTGAGCGGGCAAGCTGGTCCATAGACAGACTGACCGGAGTTGTAAGGCAGACCGTCGGACCTCAGGAAAGCAGGCAGGTAGCTGATGTGCGCTCCCAGGTGAGCGGGCAGGCTGGTCCTTTAGACAGACTGACAGGAGTAGTAAGGCAGACCGTCGGACCTCAGACTGGCAGACAGGTAACAAGTATTCAGGCAGGAATCAGGCAGGTAACTGGCAGGAAACTGGCAGGTAACTGGCAGCGGGACCTGAGGGCTGAAGCACAGGTGAGACACAGGTGCAAACAACATTGCTCGGGCACCTCCATTTTGGAGGAGGTGCCTTATATATGATGAAGTCCTCCGGCCATTGGCCGGGGACTCCTTAGGACGGCGCGCGCGGCCCCTTTAAGAGGAGGGGAGCGCGCGCGCGCGCGCCCTAAGCACAGGGGCCGGGAAGGAGCGCGCGCTGAGAGCAGAGCGGGAGGAGGACGCCGGGAAGGAGCGCGCGCTGACAGCAGAGCGGGGAGAGGACGTCGGGCACGGAGCAGAGCGGTGAGGGGAGCAGCGTCCCTGCCTAACAGAGGGCAGGGACGCCAGCGCTACAGTACCCCCCCCTTTAGGCCCCCCCTTTTTTAGGCCAGACAGAAATTTAGCTAGGATGAGAGGGGCATGGATGTTCTCCCGGGGCTCCCACGTTCTCTCCTCAGGACCAAACCCCTTCCAATCTACCAGAAAAAAGGTCTTTCCTCTTACCCTTTTGGTGGCAAGAATGTTCTCTACCTCAAACTCGTCCTCAGCAGAAACCGGAGCAGGAGGCGTACCTGTAGACTTGGAAAAAGAGTTAAGTACCACAGGTTTGAGGAGAGATACATGGAAGGAGTTAGGGATCCGTAAGTTGGCCGGGAGTTTCAATTTATAGGCCACCGGGTTGATCTGACTGATGACCTCCAGTGGGCCGATGAACCGAGGCCCTAACTTATAGGAAGGGATCTTGAGCCGGACATATTTGGACGAGAGCCAGACTTTATCCCCAGGACGGAATTGAGGAGGGTCCAGACGTTTTTTGTCAGCGTGTCTTTTCATACGCTCGGAAGACTGAAGGAGTGCGGATCGGGTACTCTCCCAAATGGAGGAAAATTTGCTAATGAGAGATTCCGCAGCCGGGTTGTCCACCGAGGTGGAGACAGGAAAAGGAATCCGAGGATGCTGACCAAAGACTACAAAAAACGGGGATTTGGAGGAGGATTCGCTCTCGTGATTATTGTAAGAGAACTCGGCCCATGGTAGGAGATCCACCCAGTCAGAATGGTGGGCATTAACGAAGTGCCGGAGGTAACTGGTCAGGTTCTGATTGATCCGCTCCACTTGACCATTGGACTGTGGGTGGTAAGCGGAAGAGAAGTCCAGGGTGACGTCTAGTAGTTTACAAGTGGCTCTCCAGAAGCGTGAGGTGAACTGTACCCCACGATCCGACACGATGTGGAGGGGCAGGCCATGAAGACGGAAGATGTGACGAATAAAGTCTCTAGCTAGCTCGGGTGCAGACGGGAGGCCTGGCAGGGGAACGAAATGAGCCATCTTGGAGAAGCGGTCAGCGACCACCCAAATGACCGTACAACCGGCAGAGAGTGGGAGGTCAGTTATGAAGTCCATTGCAATATGCTGCCAGGGGGCAGCAGGTACTGGGAGCGGAAGGAGGCGACCGGCTGGCAGATGTCTCGGAACCTTGTTGCGGGCGCAGGACACACAGGCAGAAACAAAGTCTATTACATCCTTGTGCAGGGTAGGCCACCAGTAGTGCCGGGAAATAAGCTGGAGGGTCTTCTTCTGACCAGCGTGGCCAGCCAGTTTAGACGAGTGACCCCAGTGAAGGATCTTCTCCCGATAAGGTACTGATACGAACGTCTTTCCGGGAGGGAGACGATTTAGACTCACGGGAGCCACCTGCATTACTCTGGCGGGATCGATGATGTGTTTCGGATCTTCCTCGAGATCAGATACCAGAAAGGATCGAGACAAGGCGTCCGCCTTGACGTTTTTGTCAGCCGGGCGAAAATGAAGGACAAAATCAAAACGAGCAAAAAACAAGGACCACCGGGCTTGGCGCGGGTTAAGTCTCTGGGCATGCTGGAGGTAAGCCAAGTTCTTGTGGTCAGTGTAAATTATTACCGGGTGAAGAGCCCCCTCAAGCAGGTAACGCCACTCCTCCAATGCCAGTTTGATGGCCAATAACTCTCGATCTCCTATAGAATAATTGCGCTCTGAGGAGGAGAAGAGTTTAGAGAAGAAGCCGCAAGTTACCATCCTCCCGGAAGAAGATTTTTGAGTAAGTACCGCTCCAGCTCCAGAGGAGGAGGCGTCCACTTCCAGGAAGAACTGCTTGTTGCCGTCCGGGCGATGCAGCACCGGGGCGGAAGAGAAGGCCTGTTTTAAGGAAAGAAAGGCTTCTTCTGCTTCGGGCGGCCACTCTTTGGGATTAGTACCCTTACAGGTGAGCGCGGAAATTGGGGCAGTCCGGGAAGAGAAGTGTGGTATGAAGAGGCGGTAGTAGTTGGCGAAGCCCAGGAACCGCTGAATGGCCTTCAACCCCTCCGGTCGGGGCCATTTCTCGATGGCAGACAGTTTCTCTGGATCCATTCGTAGGCCGGTCTGAGAAATAATGTAGCCCAAAAACGGAAGCGAGGTCTGCTCAAAGAGGCACTTCTCGTATTTAGCGAAGAGGTGATTCTGCCTGAGCCTGAGCAGGACCTGACGAACGTCCCTCCGGTGAGTCTGGAGATCCGGAGAGAAGACCAAGATGTCGTCCAGGTACACCACTACGCAGGAGTAGAGAAGGTCCCGGAAGATGTCATTGACCAACTCTTGAAAGACGGCAGGAGCGTTACAGAGACCAAAGGGCATTACCAGGTATTCATAGTGGCCATCCCGGGTGTTGAATGCCGTCTTCCATTCATCCCCTTGACGGATACGAACCAGGTTGTACGCCCCACGGAGGTCTAGTTTGGTGAAGATTCTAGCCCCCCTCAGACGATCAAATAATTCTGGAATGAGCGGAAGGGGATACTTATTCTTCACCGTGATCTGGTTTAGGCCTCTATAGTCTATACAGGGACGGAGAGAGCCGTCCTTCTTTTTGACGAAAAAGAAGCCTGCTCCCACCGGGGAGGTAGATTTCCGGATGAATCCCCTGGCCAGATTCTCCTCAATATATTCGGACATCGACCGGGTCTCAGCAGCGGATAAAGGATAAATACGCCCACGGGGAGGAGTAGTACCGGGTAACAGGTCGATGGGACAGTCGTATGGTCTATGAGGGGGTAATGTCTCTGCCTCCTTTTTATTAAAGACATCAGCATAAGACCAATAAGGAATTGGAAGTCCAGGTAGGTTAGCTGGGGTAGGAGAGGGACGGACGGGATGGACGGGAACCAGGCAGGTCTTATGACAGTCTTGTCCCCAGCGAAGGACTTCTCCGGTTTGCCAGTCAAGCACGGGTGCATGTTTCTGGAGCCAAGGCAGACCTAGCAAGAGGGCGTGAGAGAGTCCAGGCAGAACATGAAAGGAGATACTCTCAGAATGCAGCATTCCCACCTGCAGAGTAATGGATTCGGTGATGAGTTGGATGGGGCGTGGTAAGAGACCCCCATCCACGGCAGCCACAGACAAGGGTACAGCCAGAGGTTTGGTGGGGATGCGGTATTTCTCTACCAGGGACTGTGAAATAAGATTCCCGGCTGCTCCAGAGTCCAGTTGGGCTAGTTCGAAATAACGGTTCTCCCCGTAGACGATTGAAACTGACAACAGCAGGGATGGAGAGGATTTATTCTTGTCTAGGTGGACCTCTCTGAGCGAACCTAGACACAGGCGTTTCCCGACCTCTCCGGGCAGGCACGGATCCGGTGCTCCTTACTGCCACAGTAGAAGCAGGTCCCCTCGGCACGGCGTAAGTCCTGACGGGTCTTGACCATCTTGGTCTGGTCGACCTGCATAGGCTCAGGAGGGTGTACCTGGTTAGAGACAGAAGGAGTGACGGGTTTCTGAAAAGTAGGAGCTAGACGTGGTAACCTCCTCTCACGGGTGACCTCTCTGGCACGCTCCTGGAACCGTAGGTCAATCCGGGTGGCAAGAGTTATTAAGTCATCGAGAGTGGTAGGAATGTCCCGACCGGCAAGTTCATCTTTAATACGGCCGGACAGACCCTCCCAGAAGACGGAAACCAGAGCGTCGTTATCCCAGGCCAGCTCCGAGGCAAGGGTACGGAACCGTATGGCATATTGGCCCACGGTGAGACTCCCCTGACGGAGGCGTAGCAACGATGATGCAGATGAGGTCTTCCGTCCGGGTTCGTCGAAGACTTTCCGGAAAGCCGTGAGAAAAGCAGGCAAGTTGGACACCAGGGGGTCTCCTCTCTCCCATAGAGGATTTAGCCAGGCCAGGGCCTCCCCGGTGAGATGGGACATGATGAAGGCAATTTTGGCCCGGTCGGAGTTAAACTGGTAGGACAAAAGTTCGAAATGCAGGGTGCACTGATTTAAGAAGCCCCGAGCCTGGACGGAGTCGCCTCCGAAGCGAGGAGGTGCAGAAAGCCGGGGTCCGGGGTAGGATACCATGGTATTAGTGGGCAGCGGAGCTGCCGGATTGCAAGATATGGCACTGGCGGAGGTTGTTGGTGGATCAGACAGAGTGTTCAGGCGAGTATTAACATTCCGCAGGTGACCCAGGATGGACTCCTGTTGGGACCTCTGACGGGACAGTTCAAGACAGAGGTCCGAGAGCGAGGGAGCTTGGGTGCCACCGGGTTCCATGGCCCGAGCAAACTGTAACGGGTCTGGGAGGCGGAACCTCTGAGCTACTATACAAGGGGGCGGCCCTTGTAAGGGAGCGGGTGGCAGTCTCTGGATGAACGGACAGGGAGATACGGCAAGTGATCAGGGCAGTCTCTGGGTAAAGGGTAGGTACGACCTGTGATGGCAGAGCCTCCGGGTAGGCTAGCAGGCAGATGGTAGATGTGTGCTCCCAGGTGAGCAAGCGAGAGTCTCTGGAATAGCAGGTGGTCACGGCACGTGACGGCGGAACCTCCGGGCTGGCAAGCAGGCAGGTAACGGAGAAGCGCTCCCAGGTGAGCGGACAAGAGTCTGAAGTAGCTGATGGTCACAGCACGTGACAACGGAGCCTCCGGGCAGGCAAGCAGGCAGGTAACGGAGAAGCGCTCCCAGGTGAGCGGGCAAGAGTCTGGAATAGCTGGTGGTCACAGCACGTGACGGCGGAGCCTCCAGGTAGGCAAGCAGGCAGGTAACGGAGAAGCGCTCCCAGGTGAGCGGGCAAGAGTCTGGAATAGCTGGTGGTCACAGCACGTGACAACGGAGCCTCCGGGCTGGCAAGCAGGCAGGTAACGGAGAAGCGCTCCCAGGTGAGCGGGCAAGCTGGTCCATAGACAGACTGACCGGAGTTGTAAGGCAGACCGTCGGACCTCAGGAAAGCAGGCAGGTAGCTGATGTGCGCTCCCAGGTGAGCGGGCAGGCTGGTCCTTTAGACAGACTGACAGGAGTAGTAAGGCAGACCGTCGGACCTCAGACTGGCAGACAGGTAACAAGTATTCAGGCAGGAATCAGGCAGGTAACTGGCAGGAAACTGGCAGGTAACTGGCAGCGGGACCTGAGGGCTGAAGCACAGGTGAGACACAGGTGCAAACAACATTGCTCGGGCACCTCCATTTTGGAGGAGGTGCCTTATATATGATGAAGTCCTCCGGCCATTGGCCGGGGACTCCTTAGGACGGCGCGCGCGGCCCCTTTAAGAGGAGGGGAGCGCGCGCGCGCCCTAAGCACAGGGGCCGGGAAGGAGCGCGCGCTGAGAGCAGAGCGGGAGGAGGACGCCGGGAAGGAGCGCGCGCTGACAGCAGAGCGGGGAGAGGACGTCGGGCACGGAGCAGAGCGGTGAGGGGAGCAGCGTCCCTGCCTAGCAGAGGGCAGGGACGCCAGCGCTACAATTACTATGCTGAATTATTAGGCAACTTAATAAAAACCAAATATAATTCCATCTCACGTGTTTATTTTCACCAGGTTAACCAACATCAGTGCACAAACTTTAGAGATAAACATTTCTGACATGCAAAAACAAAAACCAAAAAAATTAGTGATCAATATAGCCACCTTTCTTTATGATAACACTCAGCAGCCTTCCATCCATAGATTCTGTCAGTTGCTTGATCTGTTTTCGATCAACATTGTGTGTAGCAGCCATCACAGCATCCCAGACACTGTTCCGAGAGGTGTACTGTTTTCCCTCCCTGTAGATCTCACATTTTATGATGGACCACAGGTTCTCTATGGGGTTCAGATCAGGTGAGCAAGGGGGCCATGTCATTATTTTTTCTTCTTTTAGACCTTCACTGGCCAGCCATGCTGTGGAGTAGTTGGATGCATGTGATGGAGCATTGTCCTGCATGAGAATCATGTTTTTCTTGAACGATACCGACTTCTTCCTGTACTACTGCTTGAAGAAGTTGTCTTCCAGAAACTGGCAGTAGGTCTGAGAATTGAGCTCCACTCCATCCTCAACCCGAAAAGGTTCCACAAGTTCATCTTTGATGATACCAGCCCATACCAGTACCCCACCTCCACCTTGCTGGCGTCTGAGTCGGAGTGGAGCTCTCTGCCCTTTACTGATCCAGCCTCTGGCCCATTCATCTGGCCCATCAAGAGTGACTCTCATTTCATCAGTCCATAAAACCATTGAAAAATCAGTTTTAAGATATTTCTTGGCCCATTCTTGACATTTTATGTTTCTTGTTCAAAGGTGGTCATTTTTCAGCCTTCCTTACCTTGGCCATGTCCCTGAGTATCGCACACCTTGTGCTTTTTGATACTTCAGTAACGTTGCAGCTCTGAAATATGGCAAAAGTGGTGGCGAATGGCATCTTGGCAGCTTCACGCTTGATTTTCATCAATTCGTGGGCAGTTATTTTGCGCCTATTTTGGCCAACACGCTTCTTGCGACCCTGTTGGCTATTTGCCATGAAATGCTTGATTGTTCGGTGATCACGCTTCAAAAGTTTGGAAATTTCAAGACTGCTGCATCCCTCTGCAAGACATCTCACAATTTTGGACTTTTCAGAGCCCGTCAAATCTCTCTTCTGACCCATTGGGCCAAAGGAAAGGAAGTTGCCTAATAATTAAGCACACCTTATATAGGGTGTTGATGTCATTAGTCAACACCCTTTCTCATTACAGAGATGCACATGACCATATTTACTTAATTGGTAGTTGGCTCTCAAGACTATGCAGCTTGGAGTAGGACAACATGTATAAAAAGTATCATGTGATCAAAATACTCATTTGCCTAATAATTTGGCACACAGTGTAGATGTGGGGTGAGCACCTTGAACCCCCAGGTGCTTCACAGAAGTTTATAACATTGAGCCGTAAAAATAAAATTTTCACATTTTTCTATCAAAAATGTTTTTCAGCCCCCAATTTTGCATTTTCATAAGGGTAATAGGAGAAATTGCACATGCAATTTGTTGCGCAATTTCTCCTGAGTAAGCCGATTCCCCATATGTGAGGGAAAACCACTGTTTGGGCGCACGGCAGGGTTCGGAAGGGAAGGAGCGCCATTTGACTTTTTGAATGTAAAATTTCCTTGAATAATTAGCGGACGCCATGTTGCTTTTGAGGAGCCCCTGATGTGCCTAAACAGTGGAAACCCCCCACAAGTGACACTATTTCGGAAACTATACCCCTTAGGGAACTTATCTAGATGTGTGGTGAGCACCCTGAACCCCCAGGTGCTTCACAGAAGTTTATAACATTGAACCGTAAAAATAACATTTTCACATTTTTTCAACAAAAATGTTTTTCAGCCCCCAATTTTGCATTTTCACAAGGGTAACAGGTTGCATTTGGGGAGTCCCTGGTGTGCCTAAATAGTGGAAACCACCCCACCCTCCCCCCAGTGACTCCATTTTGGAAGCTACACCCCTCCAGGATTTTATCAAGGGGTATAGTGAACATTTTGAACCCAGAGGTACGACACATCATATTGAATAAGTTGTCATTAGTCTTAAGTGCAAGTGCTCGCTATTTGAGTTTGCATCAGGTACTAGGGTATGCACCAAGTATCGCGGGTGCTTAAGTGACATGCTAGAGTTCCTGCCCTGCATGTTTTTTTTATTAGACACCCAAAAAAAAACATGTGGGGATCGCTCGTGCATGGCAGGCAATCCCCGCAAGGTTTTTTGGGCTGTATAACAGCTGCAAAACATTTGGGGAGGAGACTCGAGCATGTCACTCGAGCACCCGCCATACTCGGTGCATACCCAAGCACCCGATGCAAACTCAAGTAGCGAGTACTTGCGCTCACTAGTCGCCATATCGTCGTCATTTTTTTTTTCTTTACTTCTGAAAAAATCCCAACCCCAACCCCAACCTTAGCCCAACCCTAGCCTAACCCTAACCTTAGCCTAACCCTAACCTTAGCCCAACCCTAACCCTAGCCCAACCCTAACCCTAGCCCAACCCTAACCCCAACCCTAGCCCAACCCTAACCCTAGCCCAATGTTAACCCAAACCCTAGCACAACCCTAGCACAACCCTAACCCTAGCACAACCCTAACCCTAAAGTTTATTTTTTATGCCATTCCTCATGTGGTATAAGTGATTAGACGACGTTATTCTTCGGGTCGGTGCAATTACAGCGATGCCAGATTCGTATCGGGTTTTTATGATTGACAGCTGTCACACACTAAAAGACGCATTTTTTTGCAAAGACTAGTTTTCGCATCGCCATATTTTGAGAGCTATAATTTTTCAATATTTCGGCTGACAGAGTCATGTGACGGCTTGTTTTTTGCGGGACAAGTTGACGTTTTTATCGGTATCATTTTCAGGCAAATGACATTTTTTGATCGATTTCTATTCCGATTTTTGGGAGGCAGAATAAACAAAAGCCAACAATTCAGGAATTGTTTTTTTTTTTTTATGCTGTTCTGCGTGTGGTAAAATTGATAAGGTAGCTTTATTCTTCGCGTCAGTACGTTTACAGTGGTACCGCATTTTTTATTTTTTTTTATATTTTGTCACTTTTACACAATAAAAACTATTTTATAGAAAAAATATATATATTTTTTTATTTTTTTTTTTTCATTTCTTTTTTCAATATTTTTAAAAAAAAATTTTCTTTTTTTTTTTCACTTTCTGACATTTTTATTACTTGTTCACATTGTCCCACTATGGGACTTTCACTTTTTGCAGCCTGATCGCCTGCATGGCATAGAGAGCAGCAGCTCCCTATGCCATGCAGCCTGTCAGCGCTGCACAGGGAGAAGTTACTTTGGTCGTGCACTGCGTATGACCTAAGCAACTTCCTGCCTCCTGGTGACCCGGATGTTGTCATGATGACGTCGGGTCACCATGGCAACATCCGGGACCAGATTCAAACGCCGCTGGATGCCGGTAGAGAAGGTAAGTATCGCGCTTAATTCCTCTTGCCACCGGAATGCAGAGATCGATTTCGATCGCAGCATTTCGGGGGTCAATGTGTCGGGAGCGGTGCGGGACCACTCCCTGCACATAGCACAGGGTGTCAGCTGTGACAATCTGGCTTTTTTTATGTTTCTTTTGGAATGATGGCTTCTTCCTGGCAGAGTGGCCTTTCAGCCCACGTTGATACAGTACTCATTTCACTGTGGATATTGACACAATCTTACCAGCTTCCGCCATCATCTTCACAAGGTCTTTTGCTTTTGTCCTTGGGTTGATATGCACATGTCAGACCAAAGCATGTTCATCTGTGGGACACAGAACCCGTCTCCTTCCTGAGCGGTATGATGGCTGGACATTCCCATCTTGTTTGGACTTGCGTATAATTGTTTGTACAGATGAGAGAGGTACCTTCAAGTATCTTGAAATTGTACCCAAGGAAGAGCCAGACTTGTGCAAGTCTACAATTCTCTTCCTGATATCTTGGCTGATTTCTTTAGACTTTCCCATGATGCTACAAAAAGAAGCAGTATGTTAAAGTACATCCACAGGTGTGTCTCTAATTAACTCAGATGTTGCCAAAAAACCTATCACAACCTTCCAAACACATGACATCATCATATGGGCAGTCCAGAATTGTTTAAAGGCATAGTAATCTTAGTGTATGTAAACTTTTGACTTTGCAGTAAGTAATTAAAATGCCTTAAAACATTATCTTTCTCATTATTCAGGCATTTGTCAAATATTAAAACTTAGGGTCATTCTAATTGAACTACAACGGGAAAGGTTTATTCTGATTTCATGTCAGATATTGAGAAAAACATGCATATGTGTCTTTTTATATAGTGTATGTAAACTTCTGGTTTGAACTGTCTATCTATCTATCTATCTATCTGTCTATCTATCTATCTATCTACCTACACAGTTGTGCTCAAAGGTTTACATACCCCGGCAGAATTTTTCCTTTCTTGCCCTTGTTTCAGAGAATATGAATGATAACAAAACAACTTTTTCTCCACTCATGGTTCTTGGTTGGGTGAAGCCATTTATTGTCAAACTACTGTGTTTTCTCTTTTTAAATCTTAATGACAACCAAAAACATCCAAATGACCCTGATCAAAAGTTCACATACCCCAGTTTATTCTCTCCTCACACGATAGCACGGTGTGCAGTGAGACATATAGCTAAACCCCCTGTCTTCTTTAAGAAAAAGAGAGGCTGTGAACTTGTAACCTTCTTTTATTGATTGTAGATTTGACAGTAAAGGGTGAAACTATAGGATGTAATAACAAGGTATTCAGAACATATACTGTACAATACATAGATACAGGTAATCTGCAATACAGTGTAACATGAGGTAATACAAACTGATGACACCTATTTAATACATCAACATACTTCTAATGTGCATTGTACCTCTTACACTGCATACTAACACATAGATAATAACTTACCAACTATGCTTAGGACAGACTGTTTGAGGAGCATAAGACAGGAGATGAGTGGTCTGAAACCTCTTCAAGAGAATGCAGGAAATGGCTGCTGGTATTTCTGCAGTGTCATAATATCAAGTCCACAATGCATTGCAATATTCCCAGAATGCCTCAGAAACTCCCAAAATACATTGCAAACTGAAACTAAAACGTTTACATTAAATGGTCAGCAGATGGTGCTGTTACCAAACAAAGTTCAATACATAAGAATGTGTAATGAACATAAACATGTATTTCAATAGCCTGACTTTATTGTCAGGACAGGACACTCCCCGTTTGACGTCAACCGAAGTCACTATTGAGTTTATCAGACGAGAACAAGAGGACGAGTTCCCCTACTCGCCTGAGGAACAATTTTGCCTCTCCTTGTTTCCCTGTTTTAACTTCAACTTTACGTGCAACTCCGTCTTTACTCGGGAACGTTTGGGTAATGAGACCTAACGGCCATTCGTTTCTTCGAGACTGACAGTCCTTCAGTACTACATCGCCGGGCTGGAGGTTAGGCTTGCTGGTTTGCCACTTTCTTCTCGGTTGCAGAGTAGGAAGGTACTGTTTCCTCCACTTGTTCCAAAAGGCGTTGGAGAGATTCTGTACTTGTCTCCATTGACTCTTGTAACGGTCTTTAACATTAAATTCTCCGGGTGGAGAGCAATTAGGTTCAGTCTTTTGGGTAAGCAAGATGGCTGGGGTGAGAACAGTTGGGTCATCAGGATCATTGGACATCGGAGTTAATGGTCTGGCATTTATGATGGCCGACACTTCTGCCATGAAAGTTGTCAAGCTTCGTGCGTCAGTCTTGTAGATCCCTCTTGTAAGAAGATCGAGTCGAGGATTCTCCTTGCGACACCTATCATTCTCTCCCACACACCTCCCATGTGTGAAGAATGCGGAGGGTTGAAAGTCCAAGTACACCCTTGTACACTTAGGTATCTTTCCACGTCATTCACATCCAAGTTGGAAGAGAGTTGCAGTTCTCTTACTGCTCCGACAAAGTTTGTGCCTCGGTCAGAACGAATATGTTTGACAGGTCCCCTGATGGCAATGAAACGCCGGAGAGCGTTTATGAAGCATGAAGTATCCATAGATTCGATTACCTCTATGTGGACGGCTCTAATGGATAGACAAGCGAACATAATTGCCCATCGTTTCCCGCTGGCGTGGCTTCCTCTGGTTTGTCTGACAACCACAGACCAAGGACCAAACACATCTAGGCCGACGTTGGTGAAAGGCGGATCTGTACTAAGTCGGTCGTCCGGAAGATCTGCCATCTTTGGAACTTGTGCCATTCCACAAAGTCTCTTGCAAGTAACACAGTGAAAGATGAATCTGCACACACATCTCTTGGCTCCAACTATCCACAATCCAGATACTCGTATGGCTCCCTCTGTGAACGTACGACCTTGATGCTTCGTCCGCTCATGGCAATGTTGAAGCAGAGTAGCTATGTGGTGTTGTCCAGGAACGATCACGGGATGTTTCTCCGCGGAATCTATTTTTGCTTCTTTAAGCCGTCCTCCTATTCTCAAGAGATCATTGCAGTCAACGACTGGGTTGAGTTTCCTCAGAACGCTATCCTGTGGCATTGGTCTTTGGTTGTTTACACAGTCAATTTCTTTGGCGTAGTTTTCATGTTGTACAGCTCGGATAATTACATTTTTTGACTGCTCTAGATCAAGAGCTGTGTGAACGAGTTTACAATGGTGCCAACCTGAGCAGTTTCTCCTTTTTGCTGATGAGGTTTTCTTGTATGACTGAGCTATGTGGGTCAGGCAGGCGATGGCACGAATGAGTGAACTCCAGGTAGAGAACCTACTGAATCGCTGGGATTCCAGGCGGCGGTTCAAAGTCTCCGTATGCAAGGCAGACACTTGAGGGCGTATTTCTATATCAGCATGTGGATCTACTAGTTCAAACAAGGCTGTTTCTGACATGCTGGCCAATGGTCTATACAAAAGGTCAGGGCCTGTAAACCAAATTGTGTCTTTGAGGCGATTAGCAGCAATGAATCTGGTTGCCTGGTCCGCAGGGTTGAGATGTGTAGGTACGTATTTCTATTGTTCGGGTGAAGTAGACCTTCTGATCCTGAGCACTCGGTTGTTGACGTAGACATAGAAGCGTCTCACTTCATTATGGATGTACCCTAACACTATCTTGCTATCAGTGTAGAACTCGACATTTTTAATCTCCAAGTTCATTTCCATGGTGACGAGTTCGGCCAACTCGACTGCCAACACTGCAGCACAAAGTTCTAGGCGTGGTACGGTGTGCTCACGGAGCGGTGTTAGTTTTGCTCTGCTCATGACGAACCCTACAAAGCATTGCCCACTGGTGTCTATCGTCTTTAAATAAGCTACCGCAGCAATTGCTTTGATTGAAGCATCGGAGTACACACAAAGTGTTTGTGTCTTTATCTTGGTAGTAGGTACAGATACATATGAGCATGCTATGCGAAGACTTGATAAGGATGTGAGGGAGTTCCTCCAAGCTATCCACTTGGTTTTCTCTTTCGTGGGAAGAGGAGTATCCCAGTTTGACACCTCTTTGGTGAGGTCTCTTAACATGGCCTTGCCCTCGATGTTTACAGGAGCCGCAAACCCCAGTGGGTCATATAAACTGCTTATGGTCGATAGCACTCCTCTGCAGGTAAAGGGTTTATCTTCTCTACTAACCTGGAAGGTGAAAGTATCCGCTTTTATGTCCCATAATAGGCAGAGGCTCCGTTGCATTGGTGGGGAGTCTATGCCTAGATCTAAATTTTTCAAGTCATTTGTGCGATCTTCAGGAGGAAAGGCTTCCATCAATTCTTTGCTGTTAGAAGAAATCTTGTGTAACCTCAGGTTAGATAGAGCGAGCATGTCCTGAGCTCTTTTAAGAAGACTAATCGTGGTCTCATTTGTGGGCATCGATTTCAAGCAATCATCCACGTAGAAATCCTTCTCTACAAAGAGTCTGGCATCTGTCCCGTACTTTGCTTCTACCTCTTGAGCGGCGCGTCTCAAACCGTAGATGGCCACTGCAGGAGAAGGACTGTTACCGAATATATGTACTTTCATACGATATTCTGTAACCTCTTTGGAAGGATCATTATCTTTGAACCACAGGAACCTCAAGAAATTTCTGTGTTCTTCTTTTACAAAGAAGCAATGGAACATCTGTTGAATGTCTGCTGTGAATGCGATAGAGTCTCTACGGAAACGGAGAAGCACTCCCAGGAGCTTGTTGTTTAGGTCCGGGCCTGATAGCAAGACATCATTCAATGAGACACCTTCATGCTTGGCACTCGAATCAAATACTACCCGGATCTGACTTGGCTTCTTCGGTTGATACACTCCAAACAAAGGCAGGTACCAGCGCTCTTCGGAGTCTTGAAGTGTAGGTGCTAATTCAGCATGACCGTTCTTAAATATCTTCTCCATGAAGGTAAAGAAATGGTCTTTCATCTCTGGTTTATTACGGAAGCTGTGCCTGAGGGAGATAAATCGTTTATAAACTTGTTCTCTGTTGTTAGGCAAGCGTTGTCTTCGAGGCTTGAAGGGTAGGGGTGCAATCCAGCACTTATTTTCGTCCTGCACCATTCCTTGCTCCATCATCTCTAGGAACAGTCTATCTTCAAACGATATTGCTGTACGATTGTCTTTTTTCGTTTTGCGGATGACTGTACACCCATGGTGATCTTGGTCGCCATCCCAAATGCAATCATTATAGGCACGACTTGCTAGGACACTAGGTGCTGAAGTGCCTTGCGGTAGTTCCTTTATGAAGAAGTGATTTTCACACGGTTGAAGGAGAGATGGATGTCCATTCTCAAGCGTACTGGTAAGCATGCTGTTGACCGTTGTTGGTTTGTGTGCACCTCCTAAACAGACTTCTCCTACGACGACCCATCCTAGGTCAAGTCTCTGGGCATATGGAGCGTTGTGAGGGCCATTGATCTGCTGTCTAACCTTGGGGATTTGTAGTATATCTCTCCCAAGGAGTAAGACTATCTGAGCCTCTGAATCAAGGTTGGGGATCAGGCGTTCTATACGCTTCAGATGAGGATGATGCAATGCTACTTGAGGCGTAGGTATTTCAGACCTGTTGTCGGGAATCTGATTACATTCCAGTATGGTTGGCAAGGGCAGACACATTTTGCCATCTAAAGACTCGACTACGTAACCTGTTGCTCTTCTACCAGCTGTCTCTACAATACCAGCACAAGTCTTCAGAGCGTAGGGGGCACTGTGTCCTCTGACGTTAAAGCTATCAAAGAAGGCAGACTTTGCTAACGACTTGTTACTCTGATCGTCTAAAATCGGGTATACTTTGACGGCTTTGTCTTTTCTGTTTGCTGGGTAAACTCTCACTAAGGAAATTTTAGAGCAGGACTTGCCTCCTATAAGGTTTCCGCAAACTTCTGTACACTTAGAAATAAATGCTGGAGCATCGGTATTCGTTTCCTTTAGCTCCCCGCTATGCTCTTGGACTTGGGGCAGGGTCCCCGTTGGTGGTCCAGGGTGTAGAGCTGTGTTATGTCCAGCACTGTCACATTCGACACACTTTGCACTAACCTCACAGTCCCTGGCGAAGTGGGATGTTGAAGAACAGCATTTGTAGCAGATGTGGTTCTCCTTCAGGAAGGCCTTCCATTCTTCCAATGGCTTTTCTCTGAAAGCTCTGCACTTAAGTAAGGAATGTGGCTTCTTGTGTAGGGGACACTGTCTGTTGGGTCCTTGGATTTATCTTCTCCTTGATGGGAACTGAACTCTTTGTGAACAGAACCTGTGGAGGAAACGTTAGTTTTGTGGATCTCTATAGTTGCTCTACGAGGTTTACTTACAGAGGTAACGGCACATGACAGCGTGAAATCAAAGCTAGGATCATTCCTAATTCTTGCTTGTTCAGAGACAAAATCTACAAACACATCAAATGGAGGAAATGGTACATTGTTAATTTGTTTATACCTAGAACCATGCATAAGCCACTTCTCTTGCAAGTTGTATGGGAGCTTTTGAACTATGGGGTTCACACCTCTAGCAGTGTCAAGAAATGTCAACCCCATAAGATCCCCTTGAGTTTTTGCTACATACACCTCCATTAGCAAGTCAGTTAACTCTCTAAGCTTTGAATAGTCCTTGCTAGCTATTTTAGGAAAGTCTTCTACTCTCTTAAACAAGGCACTTTCTATAACCTCTATGGAGCCGTAGCATTCATCAAGTCTATTCCAAATTCTTTTGAGTCCGACATCTGGACAATTTACATCAATGTCTCTGATTCTCTTTGCATGCTCGGCAGACTCACTTCCTAGCCATTTTACCAGGAGATCCATTTCTTCGCTACTTGATAGACCTATGTCTCTGATGGCGTTTTGGAAGGAGGCTCGCCACGCTCTGTAATTTTCAGCGCGATCACTGAACTTTACAAGTCCCTTAGTGACCAACTCACGTCGAGCAAGGAACTTGGCAAAGTCTATTGTAGATCGGTTGGAGTTGATACCAGTTGATGGTGTGTTGTCAGAGTGCATGTGTGCTGTGCGGTCACACCTGTTAGACGTCTCTGGTTTAGTCCAACTGGTGTAGTACCTTTCTGAGGCAAAGGGAGTCTCTCTAAGTTGGGGCCGATTCTGGATCCTCTGCTCTGGAGAAAGATTATTGTATTCAGTCTTACCCCTATATGTACTCTCTTGTCCATGCAGGGCAACTGATAGCTGGCTTTCTGGCGGTCCGGATAATCGAGCTGGCTTGTCTTGTTGACAAAATGTACTCCCTCCGGCTTTAGGTCTGGGTGGCCGTCTGCTTTGGAATGTTGCTGGACGTACTCTGAAGTGTGCTGCAATGAATCGTGAGGGTCTTGCTGTGGACCTAATACACTGCTGCGTCCGCTGTGTTCGCTGTCAAAAGATATGGTATCCTCTAACGCTTCAGCTTCTGCTATGGCTGCTGCTGTTTCTTTCTCGATAGCAAGCCTCTCTAACGTTGCTTCTAAGCGTGCCTTTTCTATTGCTCTTTGTGCATCCAGGGATGCTCGTTCTGCCTCCAGGGATGCTCGCTGTAGTTTCAGTTGGATCTCTTCCTCAGCAAAGGCGGCTCGTGCTTTCGCTGCTTCTGCTTTTGCGCGGGCGATGGCGGCGGCATTGCTGACGGATGATGCCTTTGAGGAACCAATTCGTGATCTCGTCTTGGTAGAGGATGCTCGTCCTTCAGACATGATGTGACCGTTAGTAGACAGCTGCGATATCTGTTTCGGGCTCCACGTGGATAATGGCGGTCTTCATATAGTCAGATCATCTGAGCTTATTCTTAGCAGTTGTTTCACTATTCTGTCCTCACACGATAGCACGGTGTGCAGTGAGACATATAGCTAAACCCCCTGTCTTCTTTAAGAAAAAGAGAGGCTGTGAACTTGTAACCTTCTTTTATTGATTGTAGATTTGACAGGAAAGGGTGAAACTATAGGATGTAATAACAAGGTATTCAGAACATATACTGTACAATACATAGATACAGGTAATCTGCAATACAGTGTAACATGAGGTAATACAAACTGAAGACACCTATTTAATACATCAACATACTTCTAATGTGCATTGTACCTCTTACACTGCATACTAACACATAGATAGTAACTTACCAACTATGCTTAGGACAGGCTGTTTGAGGAGCATAAGACAGGAGATGAGTGGTCTGATACCTCTTCAAGAGAATGCAGGAAATGGCTGCTGGTATTTCTGCAGTGTCATAATATCAAGTCCACAATGCATTGCAATATTCCCAGAATGCCTCAGAAACTCCCAAAATACATTGCAAACTGAAACTAAAACGTTAACATTAAATGGTCAGCAGATGGTGCTGTTACCAAACAAAGTTCAATACATAAGAATGTGTAATGAACATAAACATGTATTTCAATAGCCTGGCTTTATTGTCAGGACAGGACACAGTTCTTAATACCGTGTATTGCCCCCTCTAACATCAATGACAGCTTGAAGTCTTTTGTGGTAGTTGTGGATGAGGTTCTTTATTTTCTCAGATGGTAAAGCTGCCCATTCTTCTTGGCAAAAAGCCTCCAGTTCCTGTAAATTCCTGAGCTTTCTAGCATGAACTGCGAGCTTGAGATCTCCCCAAAGTGGCTCAATGATATTGAGGTCAGGAGACTGAGATGGCCACTCCAGAACCTTCACTTTGTTCTGCTGTAACCAATGACTGGTCGACTTGGCCTTGTGTATTGGATGCGCAGCTTCCGGGCTGATGAGTGCAAATTTGCCTCCAGTGTTTGCTGATAACGTGCTGCATTCATCTTTCCTTCAACTTCTACCAAGTTTCCTGTGCCTTTGTAGCTCACACATCCCCAAAACATCAGCAATCCACCTCCGTGCTTTACTGTAGGAATGGTGTTCCTTTTATCATAGGCCTTGTTGACCTCTCTCCAAATGTAACGTTTATGGTTGTGGCCAAAAAGTAAAATTTTGGTCTCATCACTTTAAATTACTTTATTCCAGAAGTTTTGAGGCTTGTCTCTGTGCTGTTTGGCGTATTGTAGGTGAGATACTTTGTGGCATTTGCGCAGTAATGGCTTTCTTCTGGCGACTCGACCATGCAGCCCATTTTTCTTCAAGTGTCTCCTTATTGTGCATCTTGAAACAGCCACACCGCTAGTTTTCAGAGAGCCCAGAATTTCAGCTGATATTATTTGTGGGTTTTTCTTTGCATCCCGAACACTTTTCCTGGCAGTTGTGTCCGAGATTTTTGTTGGTCTACCTGACCATGGTTTGGTTTTTACAGAGCCCCTGATTTTCCATTTGTTAATCACAGTTTGAATGCTGCTGACTGGCATTATCAATTCCTTGGATATTTTTTTTGTATCCCTTTCCTGTGTTATACAGTTCAACTACCTTTTCCTGCAGATCCGTTGACAATTCTTTTGGTTTCCCCATGACTCACAATCCAGAAACGTCAGTGGCTTGATGAAAGATGAAAGAGTCTTTCTGGATCCCAGAAACTAACTCAGCTTTTATGGACACACACTGATTACAAGCAAACTGGTCACAGGTGAGGATGTTACCTTTAGTAGCCATTCAAACCCATTTGTGTCAAATTCTGTGCATGTTATCGGGCCAAAATCACCAGGGTATGTGAACTTTTGATCAGGGTCATTCGGATGTTTTTTGTTGTCTTTAATATTTAAAAAGAGAAAACACAGTAATCAATAAACAATAAATGGCTTCACCCAACCAATAACCATGAGTGGATAAAAAGTTTTTTGTTATCATTCATATTCTCTGAAACAAGGCCAAGAAAGGAAAAATTCTGCTGGGGTATGTAAAATGTTGAGCACAACTGTATATACACTGCTCAAAAAAATAAAGGGAACACTTAAACAACAGAATATAACTCCAAGTAAATCAAACTTCTGTGAAATCAAACTGTCCACTTAGGAAGCAACACTGATTGGCAATCAATTTCACATGCTGCTCTACAAATGGAATAGACAATAGATGGAAATTATTGGCAATTATCAAGACACCCTCAATAAAGGAGTGGTTCAGCAGGTTGGACCACAGACTACATCTCAGTACCAATGCTTTCTGGCTGATGTTTTGGTCACTTTTGAATGTCGGTTGTGCTTTCACACTCGTGGTAGCATAAGACGGACTCTACAACCTACAGAAGTTGCTCAGGTAGTGCAGCACATCCAGGATGGCACATCAATGCGAGCTGTGGCAAGAAGGTTTGCTGTGTCTGTCAGCGTAGTGTCCAGAGGCTGGAGGCGCTGCCAGGAGACAGGCCAGTACACGAGGAGACGTGGAGGGGGCCGTAGGAAGGCAACAACCCAGCAGCAGGACCGCTACCTCCGCCTTTGTGCAAGGAGGAACAGGAGGAGCACTGCTAGAGCCCTGCAAAATGACCTCCAGCAGGCCACTAATGTGCATGTGTCTGCACAAACGGTTAGAAACCGACTCCATGAGGGTGGTATGAGAACCCGACGTTCACAGATGGCGTTGTGCTCACAGCCCAACACCATGCAGGACGCTTGTCATTTGCCACAGAACACTAGGATTGGCAAAGTCGCCACTGGCGCCCTGTGCTCTTCACAGATGAAAGCAGGTTGTAGCATCGGCGTCCCTGCCTCCTGCTAGGCAGGAACGCCGTTCCCCTCACCTCTCCGCTCCGTGTCCGGCGTCGTCCTCCCGCTCTGCTGGCAGCGCACGCTGCTTCCCGGCCTCTGTGCTTAGGGCGCGCGCGCGCTCCCCCTCTCTTAAAGGGACCGCGCGCGCCGTCCTAAGGAGTCCCCGGCCAATGGCCGGAGGACCTCACCATATATAAGGCACCTCCTCCAAAATGGAGGTGCCCGAGCAATGTTGTTGCAAAGCCTTTCAACTCTGCTTCAGCCCTCAGGTCCCGTTACCAGTTACCGGCCAGTCACCTGCCAGATTCCTGCTTGCTATCCTGTGGTCCGACAGTTTGCCTACCAGCACCTGCCAGTCTGTCTATGGATCAGTCCGCCTGCGGACCAGGAAGTACCTGCCAGATACCCGCCTGATACCTGCCTGCCTGTCCAGAGACTCTTACTCGCTCACCTGGGAGCACTCACCTGCTACCTGCATGCTAGCCTACCTGGAGGCTTAGCCGTCACTTGCTGTGACCACCTGCCTGTCCAGAGACTCTTACTCGCTCACCTGGGAGCGCTTACCTGCTACCTACCTGCTAGCCTACCTGGAGGCTTAGCCGTCACTCGCTGTGACCACCTGCCTGTCCAGAGACTCTTGCCCGCTCACCTGGGAGCGCTCACCTGCTACCTGCCTGCTAGCCTACCTGGAGGCTCTGCCGTCACTTGCCGTGACCACCTGCCTGTCCAGAGACTCTTGCCCGCTCACCTGGGAGCGCTCACCTGCTACCTGCCTGCTAGCCTACCTGGAGGCCCTGCCGTCACTTGCCGTGACCACCTGCCTGTCCAGAGACTCTTACCTGCTCACCTGGGAGCGCTCACCTGCTACCTGCCTGCTAGCCTATCTAGAGACTCTTCCCTGCTGTCACTTGCCGTGACCACCTGCCCGTCTAGAGACTCTTTCCCTGCTGTCACTTGCCGTGACCACCTGCTCGTCTAGAGACTCTTACCCTGCTGTCACTTGCCGTGACCATCCGCCTGTCAAGAGACTGTCCCCGTCACTTGCCGTGACTTCCTGACGCTTCTACCCAGAAACTGTCCCTGTCACTTGCCGTGACTACCTGCCCGCCTTCCCTGGGAGCCACCCGCTTCCTTACAAGGACTGCCCCTTTGTATAGTTGCTCAGAGGTTCCACCTCCCAGACCCGTTACACAGGTTCACACTGAGCACATGTGACAGACGTGACAGAGTCTGGAGACGCCATGGAGAGCGATCTGCTGCCTGCAACATCCTTCAGGATGACCGGTTTGGCAGTGGGTCAGTAATGGTGCTACCACAGCATCTTGCAGCGTCATGCTATTCCATCCGGTTTGCGTTTAGTTATACCATCATTTATTTTTCAACAGGACAATGACCCCAAACACACCTCCAGGCTGTGTAAGGGCTATTTGACCAAGAAAGAGAGTGATGGGGTGCTATGCCAGATGACCTGGCCTCCACAGTCACCAGACCTGAACCCAATCGAGATGGTTTGGGGTGAGCTGGAGCGCAGAGTGAAGGCAAAAGGGCTAACAAGTGCTAAGCATCTCTGGGAACTCCTTCAAGATTGTTGGAAGACCATTTTCGGTGACTACCACTTGAAGCTCATCAAGAGAATGCCAAGAGTGTGCAAAGCAGTCATCAAAGCAAAAGGTGGCTACTTTGAAGAACCTAGAATATAAGACATATTTTCAGTTGTTTCACACTTTTTTGTTAAGTATATAATTCCACATGTGTTAATTCATAGTTTTGATGCATTCAGTGTGAATGTACAATTTTCATAGTCATGAAAATACAGAAAAATCTTTAAATGAGAAGGTGTGTCCAAACTTTTGGTCTGTACTGCATATATATACAGTACAGACACACACACTATACACACACACATATATACATATACACACACACACTTTTCTCAGTATTTAAATTCCAAAAAGCAAGAGTCATGGGTAGTGTTGAGCGATACCTTCCGATATCAGGAAATATCGTATCGGATTGGATCGGACTGATACCCAAAAAGTATCGGATATCACCGATTCTGATACCAGAAACCAATGCAAGTCAATGGGACACAAATATCGGAATGAAAATAAACCCTTTCTTTCCTTGTAGGTTAATTCTACATGAAGTAAAACAACTAAGAATAATGTAGAATGTATTACGCGAAAAGCCGGCAATTCATCAGCGACATACACCGGTACCCGACAATTTACAACAGAAAGAATAGAGCTTCACACATAGATTAGATAGATAGAAAAATGGCAGTCACATATATATGAAGTACAGTGACAGTGTTGATTACTGTACTTGTCATTTAGTGTAAAGGATTTATTTAAAAAAATAATAGTGTTTTCATGCACCGTCTCTTTAAAAAAGCCGGCCGGCAATTCAGCAGCGGTACCCGACAATTTACAACAGAAAGAATAGAGCATCACACATAGATTAAAAAGATAGAAACATGTCAGTCACATATATATGAAGTACAGTGACAGTGTTGATTACTGTACTTGTCATTTAGTGTTAAAATAAAGGATTTATTTAAAAAAAAATTGGCGTAGGGTTCCCCTTAATTTTAGGCTCTAGCGGAGGTTAAGCAGACAGCTGGGGCAGATGTTTGAAACCTGGGAAGGGGGTAATACCCATGGAGCTTCCCAGGCTACTAATATCAGCCTCCAGCGGAATACCTAGCCTTTACTAGCTATTAAAATGGGGGACCCCCCTAAAAAAATGACGTGGGGTCCCCCCTAATTTAATAGCTAGCAAAGGCTAGGCAGACAGCTGGGGGCTGATATTAATAGCCCAGGAAGGGTGCCATGAATATTGGCCCCCTCCCAGGCTAGAAACACCAGCCGTCAACCGCCCTAGAAATGGCGCATCCATAGGATGCGCCAATTCTGGCAGTTAGCCTCGCTCTTCCACGCTGCCCTGGTGCGGTGGCAGGGGGTAATAGTGGTGGGGTTCATGTCAGCGCCAGCTGCCATGAAGCCCAGGTTAGAAATGATGGGCGTCTATAAGACACCCCCATTACTAACCTACAAAGTGTTAAAAAGAAAAAACACACACTACACCCAGAAAAAAATAATTTATTTGAAATAAAACACACCATTTTATTTAATTCTTAGTTTACTAAAAAAAAAATAGTTACCTGTCCACGTTCCTGCGCTGATCTCCCATGCACAGCTGTCACATCTGGAGATGGTGACAGCTGTGCATGGCTGCTGTAAGCTCACACTGCCGGGAACACGTCCGCTCCCGGCAGCGGGAGCCACTGACTGAGGTCACCGGAGTGCATTCAGTCAGCGCAGCTCCGGAGACCTCCTTTACGGCACTGCTGTACCGTGGGAATTTCTCACGGTACAGCGGCGCCGTAAAGCAGCTAACCGGAGCAGCGCTGCCTGAACTCCGGCGAACCCGCTTATGCAATGACGGGGCTGCTTTACGGCCCCATCATTCTAGCGGCGGCAGCGGTTCAGAGCGGTCACATTCTATGTGGCTGCTCTAAACTGGAGATCTTCGTGGGATACTCGTGGACTACTACGGAGGGGTAAGGATAAGGTTGTGGCTTATTATTTTATATTTTATTACAGGAGATCGGTGGCTTCAGGGAATTAGGTGTCTAGGTGAGTATAGGTGTATTTTTTTATTTTTTACTTTATTTTAGGTGGCGATCGGCGGGGACAGGTAATGTATAAACTAATTTATTGTAGGTAACCACTGGCCACCAATGACATGTATTTAACATTTATTGGGGACCATGGGGCAGTTTAAATAGCTGGATCAGGCTGATGGGAACTACTGCTCCCATCGAGCTGATCCTGCTGGCACGAGTGGACGGGGGACAGACATAGGCCGATGGGAGTAGTAGTGTCACATCGGCCTATGTTTGCCTGCACGCAGACACCGGCAGACATCGCACAGACACCGCGCACACCCGCAGACATCGCACAGACACCGCGCACACACCCGCAGACATCGCACAGACACCGCACACACCCGCAGACATCGCACAGACACCGCGCACACCCGCACACATCACACAGCTGAGCGCTGCCATCCAGCTTGTCATCCTTCAGAGACACTGCAGAGCGCAGGCATTATGGGAACTTCCGATTCCGGTATTCGATATTGTAAAAGTATCGGAATTAAGTATTGGAATTCCGATACCGCGAATATCGGCCGATACCCGATATTTCAGTATCGGAATGCTCAACACTAGTCATGGGTTTATGGAAAGTACAGGATCGATAGACATGTTAGTGATTTGAAAATGATGAAAAGATTGAATAAATCTCGATATTTTGAAAATTTTGTTTCAGTGTCAAGCATGAGTACCACACACAGAAATACACACACTAACAAGCCTTGGCATGCAATCAATGTGGTTGTTTGAGGAATGTTTCGCCTCGCTAAATGCACTAGGGCACAAAATTCATCAAGATCCCTTTGCGATTGCCAACTAATAATATCCCAGATGTGCTTGATGGGAGACAAGTCCAAAGATGCTGCAGGCCATGGTCCATTATATGGCTTCGCAAGCTGCCAACAAAAGCACGATTAACATGCAGCCTGGTGTTGTTGTGTTTAAAAACAGCTCCTCTGACACTTTGAAGAAATTGCAATGCATGTCCCACCACCATATCAATGTAACACAGAGCTTTTAGAGTACCTGGAATGAAGACCACAGGGTTTCAGCTATCGCATATTACTCTGCTCTACACCATAATCCATTGAGTAAGAGGGGTATGATGTTCCTTCATGAAGGCCTCTTCATGGCATTCTCCACATGATCTCCAGGCCAATCTCCAGCAATAATCGTGTTGGGAAAAAAAGTGGAAACAATGGAACAGTATGTAGTAGGTTTATGAGACCAAAGTGGGACTGCACATCTGAAAAGGATAGACCTCCATTCCAGCCTCTATTGCTCCATTTGAGACTTTGGCCTCCATCTGAAGACAGGGCCATGAAGCAACCTCCATGAGGGAACATTACACTGATCCTACTTCCGGAATTATGGTGTGGGGTGACATTATGTATGTTAGCTGAACCTCTCTTGTCTCCATTTTAAGTACGCTACCAGCTCGCTGTTACACTGATTTGGTGGTGGAGCCAGTGGTGTGACCATTTCTCCAAAGTGCCCCAGAAACTATTTTTCAACACTACAACTCCAGGCCACAGGTTACTTGTGCAAGTATGAGCAGCCTGTATGGCCTAAAGGTGCTACCATATCCTATAGCATCTTCAGACTTGTCTGCCAAAAACATTATTGCCATTGCCCAAATGAAACCTCAACAGATATACAAAGTAAAGAACAGCTACACATACTCTATATCTCAAAAAGCAGTTCTTTTCTAAAATTACCCTGTTCCGCACCAGTCCTGAATCTGTGCCTTGCTTACCTCACCCCGCTAGAGTCTGTTGTGCTTCTCGTTGAGTTTTGCAGATGGCCTGGCGTGACCCCATGCGAGCATGCGCCCATGCCTATGACGCACCCCCTGGGCCGAGTGTACACCCGTGTGGGTTACCCGGAGCCGGGTCTCTGGGGGTTGTAGTCTCCGTGGCGGCGACCCGGTTCCGTGGCTCAGGGTGGTCAAACCAGTGGCAGTCTTTATAGGGTTTTTGTGGTTTAATGTCCAACTACGTCACCCGTGGATTGCGGTCAGGGTGTACCACCGCTGCGAGGCAGTCCGCTGAGGCTGGTGTGGTGTGCGCAGCTAAAGATGGGATAACTCCCCACAGGAAGAGTATGGCCTCAGGGCAGGGAATGTGGATGATGGGAGTGATGGTGCGCGGGCGTCCCAGTACTAGTAGTGCTGTATGCGGTGAGAAAGCAGGAACGACTCAGAGTCTTTGCAGTGCAGTTCAGGGTCTTTACTGATGATATTAAGGCAGACCCTCCCGGGAGTACTGGCTAGCATAAGGGGCCTGGTCAGTCTGTGAGCAAGCAGGAGTTCCCCTGGCAAGGTGGAGTTGTAGGCCTACCCGTCTATCTGCACTCTTCCTGGCTACCTTGCTGTAAGCGAGTGGAAGTAGCCCACGTCCCTGAGTATACCGTGTGGTGCTCACACATATGGCTGGTGACTTGGGGCCTTCTGATAGCCTCCGCTCCTCGATGGCAGTGCTGGTCCCTTCCTTGTGACTGAGCCTCCGGGCTTTTATGGCCAGAGGACCTGGAATCCCCTGCTGGCTGGTTTCTGCTGCTGGACTTAGAGGTTCCCACAGCCTCGGACTCCGTTGTCCGGTCGTAGTCTCTTCATCCAGGACAAGCAATATCTGCTTCAAGTCCCTGGCACTCAGCTCCTGCTCCTACAGAGCTCCTAGCTGTTTCTCGCCCTCAGTCTGGAACTTCACTCCAGGCTCTGTCTCACTAACCCCGCCCCAGATCCAGTTTATATAGGGCAGGTTCCTCCCCTATCTGGCCTGGGACAGGAGGTGTTACATGTTTAAGGGCTCCTGACCAGGAAACCTCCCACCTGCTCTCAGACGTAATATTTCTATTACTGTGGTAACCAGACCCCTGGGGTGCCACATTCCCCCCTAGTAAATTTTAGTACTCCGGGACTAAACACATTTTTAAGAAAACACAAATACAGGGTATAACAGTAGCATAACATATGTACAAGAAATTTTAGTCTTTAGAGGTCACGGCGTGTCCGTAACCGGGTGTCCATGTCACCCAACAAGGTGAAGTCTTGGAACAGAGTAGGGGACCTGTCCAAAGCAAACCCCAAACGTTGGCCCTGGGCGTGGCTGCAAGGCTGAGGCTAGCTACTTTGGGCCACAAGGAGGCCACGCCAGACAGGTTTTTCTCTTCCGTGGCCATCTTCGCAAGAGGCACCAAGGTGCAACTATCTACAATGTAGTTCCGGTTACTCAGCGTCCATAACCTGTCAGTCCAAATAAACCTGCAGGGTAACTAGAGAAACATAATCAATGAACAGGCAACAAAACATAAACCTTTTTCAGCATTTACGTATGTACAGGTAAATATATACTTGGTATTAGACTCTCCAGCGAGCGGGCATCTGCCCTCTAGTGCTCCTGGTGGACCTACATAACCCACTATCTGGTTCTACACTACAGGGTGTAGAAGGTGTTGCGGGTAGGCCTGGCAGCTTTCTGCGTACTCTTTGGCTTACTAGGGGCACGGCAGGCTCACTACTAGCAGAGGGTTGATTCTCCTGGGCTGCTGGTATGGATTCTTCTGCCTCCTGGGCCGGCTGCTCTTCTGACACTACCTGTTCTTCTGTAGGTCCTTGAGGGGCTGGCTGGAGAAAGGTGAGGACGGGTACCACGACTGCGTTGTTGATTTGAGTCCAGGACCGGGGAAAGTCTCCGAGTACGGTACTGATCATTTCTTCCCTTTCCTCTGTGGGTTGAGGGTTCTCTTGATCTTCGTCAGGGCTTTGCAGCTGCTCGGGACACTTTTTCAGGTGGTCTCTGGAGACAATGGCTGTGGTTTCTCCTCCATCCTTACTGATTACACAGACTTTTGGGTTATCATGACTGGTCGTCCAACTTGTGGAGCCGCCTTTTTCTCTTCAAGACCTGCTCTCCAGGTACCAGGGGAACAGCGGGAGCATGCTGGTTATAAGTCTTCTCTTGCCTTTCTCTTGCTTGAGACAGACTTCGCTCGACGCTCTCCTGTACTTTCCGATACTGCTGCTGCCGTTCTGTATCCCAGTCTGCCTCTGGCGAGGTGTCCTCAGGTGTCAGGACTCCCATATCCAGGTCAATAGGCAGCTTACCAGGTCTTGCTCTCATTAGGTAAGCCGGGGTACAGTTGGTGGAACCTACAGGGATGTGATTATATAAGTCCACCAGATCAGGCAGTTTTTCAGGCCAGAGACTGCGTTCTTCCAGGGGAAATGTTTTTAGCAAGTCTATCACCACCTGGTTCATTTTCTCACATAGTCCGTTGGTCTGAGGGTGATAGGGTGTTGTTCTTATCTTGCTGCAGCCATACAGATTGCAGAACTCTTGGAAGACCTCCGCTTCGAAGGCTGGCCCTTGGTCAGTCAACACTTGCTCCGGATACCCGTGTGGACGGCAGAAGTGCTGCTGGAAGGCTCTAGCTGCTGTTTGAGCCATTAAGTCCTTGACAGGGACCACCACCAGGAACCGGGAGTAGTGATCTACGATGGTGAGGGCGTAGACGTACCCAGATTTGCTTGGAGCCAGTTTCACATGGTCCAGGGCTACCAGTTCCAGTGGCTGCCTGGTGATGATGGGCTGCAGGGGAGTCTTCTGGCTGGCGCAGTCCTTCCTTCTTAGGTTGCACGGGCCACAGTCTCTACACCACCTCTCGATGGCTCCTCTCATGCCTACCCAGTAGAACCGTCCACGCAACAGGAACTCCAGCTTCTTCCATCCGAAGTGTCCTGCTCCGTCATGGTATGCCTCCAGAATCATAGCCGCGTCTCGTCTTGGGACCACTACCTGCCAGGTCAGCTCATGCGTTCTTGAGTTGACCATTCTCCGGCACAGCTTCTCCTTGTAAAGAAATAGTTTACTTTTCTCCTTCCACAGTTGCTTGGTCTCTTCCGGAGCGTCTGGGTCAAGAAGGGCATCAGCCTGTGTCAGCATTTTCTTCTCCAGACGGACTGCGGGATCACTGTCTTGGGTCTCCGCCCAGCTGTAGTGGGGTAAGGGATTGAACGTGGCAGAGCGTCTGTCCCTTACACGGTGGGAATACAGGGTAATCCCATGACGGTGGAACGCAGGGAGTTCGACTTCTTCCAGTTCTTCTGGATCTTCCCCTACGCCCGGTAAGTTTGGCATTCTGGACAGGGCATCCGCGTTGGCATTTGAGCGTCCCGCCCGCTATTTGATGGTGAATTCATAGTTGGACAGGCGGGCCATCCATCTCTGCTCCAGGGCACCAAGTCTTGCAGTGTCCAGGTGTGTCAACGGGTTGTTATCCGTGTACACGGTGAACTAGGAAGAGGCAAGGTAATGCTTGAAACGTTCGGTCACTGCCCACACCACTGCCAGGAACTCTAGCTTGAATTAGCTATAATTCTCAGGGTTCCTCTCCGTGGGCCGTAGTTTTCGGCTGGCGTAAGCGATTACCCGTTCTTTCCCCTGCTGGATCTGGGACAGTACGGCTCCTAGCCCGATGTTGCTCGCGTCCGTGTGGAGGATAAAGGGCTGGCTGTAGTCAGGGTACGCCAGGATTTCATCCCCCGTGAGGGCCATCTTCAGCTGGCGGAAGGACTCCTCTTCCAGCTTTTCCCACCTGAAGGGCGGCTTCTGGTTTTTGGCCTTCCTGGATTGACCTATCAGGAGGTCCTGCATAGGAGCTGCCATTTTGGTGAAACCGGGAATGAATCTTCGGTAGTAGCCTACCACCCCGAGAAACTGCCGCACTTCCTTTATGCTGGAGGGTCTTGGCCAGTCTTTAATCACGGTGATCTTATCTGGGTCGGGAGCCACTCCGTCAGCACTCACCACGTGTCCCAGGTACTGCACCTTTGGTTTCAGCAGGTGACACTTGGATGGTTTCACCTTTAGGCCGTAGCTTGCCAGGGCATCAAACACTTCTGCCAGGTGTTTCAAATGGTCCTCGTAGGTTTTGGAATAAATGATGACATCGTCCAGGTATAACAGGACTGTCTCGAAATTCCGGTGTCCCAGACAGCATTCCATCAACCGCTGGAAGGTTCCTGGTGCGTTGCGGAGCCCGATCGGCATACAGTTGAATTCGCTGAGACCCATCGGGGTGGTGAATGCAGTCTTCTCCTTGTCTGCCTCTGCTACAGGAACCTGCCAGTACCCGCTAGTAAGATCCAAAGTGGAGAAGAAGTTAGCAGATTTTAATACAGCTAAAGATTCTTCTATTCTAGGTAACGGGTACGCATCTTTGTGTGTGATACGGTTGACCTTTCTGTAGTCTACACACATTCTCATGGTGTTGTCCTTCTTTTTCACTAGAACTAGTGGAGCTGCCCAGGGGCTACAGCTGTCCCTGATTACCCCAGCCTCCTTCATGTCCCGCAACATCCCCTTTGCATGCTGATAGTGTGCAGGGGGTACAGGTCGGTATCTTTCCTTTGTGGGTGGATGGTCTCCTGTGGGGATGTGATGTTCTACCCCCTTTACTCGCCCGAAGTCTAGCGGGTGTTTACTAAAGACTCTTTCATACTCCTGAACCACCCGGTAGACTCCCTGTTTTTGGTGTGAGGGAGTGGAGTCAGTACCCAAATGCAGCTGCTGACACCAGTCCTCCATTTGTTTCTTAGAGCCGTTACCTTCCTCTGGTTGAGATGGAGGCAAGGGTTCTACGGCCTTTACAGAATTTTGGTTTATGGTGAACAATTTGGCTAGCGTGGCATACCGGGGCAGGTGTACTTCTCTCTCCCCGATATTTATGATGCGGACAGGTACCCTCCCATGGCGTACATCGACCACTCCCTGTGCTGTCAAAATGGTGGGCCTACTGTCTGAGTAGACGGGCTCTACCATTGCTTGGTAGTCTCTACCTCTTAGACCAATAGCTGCCCGGCACCATATCATCATCTCACTTTTCGGGGGCATGGCAATAGGGAACGGGTCAACATTCTCACGCTACCAATCTCACCACCAGATAATTCCACCTGTTGCCGTTTCATCAGTGCCCGGATTTCTTTTTGGAGGACACGCTGCTGGCTGGAACTGGCGTTCTTGGCAACCTGCTGTAAAATGAGAATCACCTCTGCAAGACAATTTTCAATCACGTTAGTTCCCAATGTCCACAATAATCAGTCCTTGTGCCGCCAGTTCGACCTTACCGACCTTAATGGTCACCTCTTTGAACCCCACCTGCGGCACGGGCTGACCATTGCTGGCGATGATACTCAGGTCGTCCTCTGGGTAGCGGGTTATGTCCGAGTCATTCCAGTACCGCTTAAAGAGCACGTACGGGATGGTAGTCACCTGTGACCCAGTGTCTAGTAGGGCGCTCATAGGAATGCCATCCAGTACCACAGGCAAGTCCAGACGTCCCCCTACGTATTTATCACGCCAGTTCGATGGGCCTGATGATCTTATGCCTGGGGGTTGGCCCTCTGCCGCAGGTTGTGCCCGTTTAAATGACAGTACCTTGCCATATGTCTGGGTTGATTGCAGCGGCGGCAGATGGGTTGTCCGTCCTCGTTGTATCTGTCGCTGGGTCTTCCTCTGGATGATGGGATCCTCCTCTCTCGGTGCCACCGGACGTCCTCCGGACTGGTGGCCAGCTTGATCCTTCCTGGAGGAGAGACCTGTAAAGATTGCACAGTTCGGGTTAGCGCGGCTACGATTTTAGTTAGCTCTTGGACCTGATGGTGCAGGTCTGTAGCCGGGTTGTTGTCCAAAGCCTGCGCACCAGCTCCTACAGGCTCTGCAGACAAGGGCGCCGCCTCTTGATGATAGGTAAGAGCAGGGCGCCGGTGGGTTACAGCGCTACCCGATGCCGGTTCTCGGAGCATCCGGATGGCCCTGTCCTTGAACTTTGCAAAGTCTAAACCAGGGTTCTGCAAGGCCATTGCACGCAACTGGGTTCGGTGGGCGTTGGACAGCAGACCCTCAATGAATTGCTCAGTTAACAGTTCATCTGCATTCCGCACACTGTCAGGGTCTGCCTGTTTAATGGCTCCCAGGGCCTCTTGCAAACTCAAAGCATAGTCTCGTATACTGTCTTGGGCCCACTGCTTGCACCCATAAAATCTCATTTTGATCTCGGCTGAGGTGCGGGTATCAAAAGTGTCCTTCAGAAGGGCCAAGATCTCCTTTACGGTCTCCTTGTCCCGGACTGACCAGGACTTTACTTCACGCTGGGCTGCGCCGGTTAGCTGGCCTATCAATCGCTCACTTTCTGGCCCTCCGTCAGGGGGTATACCTTAAATAGGCTGTACAGTCTCACTTTAAAGTCGCTTAGGGTATGCGACTCCCCTGAGTATTGGGGCAGCCAGGCCGCTCCGGGGATGTAAGGCATTGTAAATGGCATTACTGCAGCAGTGACCGCGCTGGTGGTAGAGGGTCCCTCCGTGTCCGTCATCTTCCTCCCCCCTAGTTAAGTGTGGCCTACCTTCCGACGATCCTCTTCTGTAGGCCGCGGCTCCGCTGGTGCTGCTCCGGACGAGGACCTTGCGTCACGTCCTGGTGATGTCAGCGTCGCTCTCTCTCCCTTCCAGGACCTTGCGCAGCGTCGGTGCGTGGGGCGGAGCTTCGGGTCTCGCGCGCTTTCGGCGTCCACGCCCCTCTTCTTCCCGCGCGGCGTCCCGAAGATGGCGTCCGATGGCGGGAAAACTACTGCGGATGGCGGGAAAACAGCTGCAGATGGCGGGAAACTTCTGAAGATGGCGGGAAACGGCCCCGGATGGCGGGAACCTTCACCACGGCAGGTATGACAGTCTTTTGAAGGCACGCAGTACCCGGTGGTTGCGGGCACGAAATCCTGCCGACTACGCCAAAGTTGACGCGCCCCCTGGGCAGAGTGTACACGCGTGTGGGTTACCCGGAGCCGGGTCTCTGGGGGTTGTAGTCTCCGTGGCGGTGACCCGGTTCCGTGGCTCAGGGTGGTCAAACCAGTGGCAGTCTTTATAGGGTTTTTGTGGTTTAAAGTCCGACTACGCCACCCGTGGATTGCGGTCAGGGTGTACCGCCGCTGTGAGGCAGTCCGCTGAGTCTGGTGTGGTGTGCGCAGCTAAAGATGGGATAACTCCCCACGGGAAGAGTATGGCCTCAGGGCAGGGAATGTGGATGATGGGAGTGATGGTGCGCGGGCGTCCCAGTACTAGTAGTGCTGTATGCGGTGAGAAAGCAAGAACGACTCAGAGTCCTTGCAGTGCAGTTCAGGGTCTTTACTGATGATATTAAGGCAGACCCTCCCGGGAGTACTGGCTAGCATAAGGGGCCTGGTCAGTCTGTGAGCAAGCAGGAGTTCCCCTGGCCAGGTGGAGTTGTAGGCCTCCCCGTCTATCTGCACTCTTCTTGGCTACCTTGCTGCAAGCGAGTGGAAGTAGCCCACATCCCTGAGTATACCGTGTGGTGCTCACCCATATGGCTGGTGACTTGGGGCCTTCTGATAGCCTCCGCTCCTCGATGGCGGTGCTGGTCCCTTCCTTGTGACTGAGCCTCCGGACTTCTATGGCCAGAGGACCTGGAATCCCCTGCCGGCTGGTTTCTGCTGCTGGACTTAGAGGTTCCCACAGCCTCGGACTCCGTTGTCCGGTCGTAGTCTCTTCAGCCAGGACGAGCAATATCTGCTTCCAGTCCCTGGCACTCAGCTCCTGCTCCTACAGAGCTCCTAGCTGTTTCTCGCCCTCTGTCTGGAACTTCACTCCAGGCTCTGTCTCACTAACCCCGCCCCAGATCCAGTTTATATAGGGCAGGTTCCTCCCCTATCTGGCCTGGAACAGGAGGTGTTGCATGTTTAAGGGCTCCTGACCAGGAAACTTCCCACCTGCTCTCAGATGTAATATTTCTATTACTGTGGTAACCAGACCCCTGGGGTGCCACACCTATATAAGGCTCACCAAGACACATACCTGTGTCTTGGTATTAAGACTTCAGTGTTGCTAAACTCTGGCTTGCTCTATAAACCTTGACCTGCTCAGCTGCTGTCTGCAGTTTCTGTAACGTCTCATGCCTGCCTGCATTTTTCTGCATCCCGCCTATCTGCCTTGTATTTCCATGATGTCTCTTGCCTGCGTTTTCCTGCATCCCGCCTACCTGCCGATGGTCTCCTGGACGTCTCCAGCCTACCTATGGTTTCCTGTATTCTGCCTGCGGTCTCATGGACGTCTCCCGCTTGCCTGTGGTTTCCTGTATCCCACCTTCGGTATCCTGGACATCTTCCTGCGGTTCCCAGTATTCCGACTGCCTGTCTGCAGTTCTCTGAACATCTCTTGTCCACCTGTGGATTCCTGACCTTTGGCTGTCCATATCCTGCGTGCTCCACGTATCTGCTGCACCAACTCCTGTGTCCAATGTGCTCACCCGGATCTTGGGCTTGGAGGATCCACCGCACTTGGTGAATTTAACAAACCCTTGTAGTTGCTGAGGCAATTTTGACAAAAGTGATCAAACGCTACACAGGTCTTTCTTTTGCATAAATCATTTGTTTATGAAAATATAAATGTACATTCTCAGGCTAAATTGCATTCCTTCTTCTCCCATCTTTCCAATAAACAAGATATGGTCAGCAAGTGTAACAAATCTACTTCCATATGATGTCAACTCCTAAATCTGTACAAAAGTCCAATTTATGAGTTTTAAAAGTTGATGCAGAGATGCTAAGGCTATGTGAACGGAGCATTTGTGGCCAATGTCAGGGACTTATGTTAAAGAAGTATACGCCTGACAGTGGCTACGGTCTGGATGAATGATTAGGCAATAAATTGTATGCAGATGTATACGGGCCAGACCGAGGCTGGAAAAAGACACATATGGCATTGTGCGGTAAATGGGGAGCTTATGGGAACATTACAGTACATGCTGGGAAAATCTCGCAACATCTAATTTTGGGTAAGTGCATGAATGCAGTGTGCACTAAGCCTAAATCTGCTATTCAGTCTCAAATGTAGTTCTCGAAGTCTAATCTCGGACACAAAAGATCGGGATGTGCAGTATAATAAGCCCCATAGAGATAGAACATCACTCTTCCCCTTTTGCACCTAGAGAGATCCAGAAGTAAATTAGAGAATTATTAAAGGGAATCTGTCAGCAAGTTTTTGCTATGTAATCTGAGGACAGCATGAAGTAGGGGTTAAAAGACAGATTTCAACGATGTGTCACATGTCAGGCTGCATGTTTGTTGTTTACTTATAATGAAAGATTTATCTCCTGGTGATTATCATTACTGTGACTAGCCGGTGCGTAAGCACTTGTCTTTGCCCCCTGGTGTGGGCGGGGGTTGCTTTCTCAGTTCTGCTGCATTGCTAAATAAAACACACTGAATGTGTCAGAACCACTGCACACAGGAAACTAAGTGAAACATTGTTGGATTCAGAGTCTCTGCCTACATCAGGCTGCTCTTAGATGGAGTAGTACAAACCTGCTGACAGATTCCCTTTAATGATGAACCTTTATGTTATAGAGGTTTTTCATAATATAACAATGTGTGGTCAGTGGAGGACTAACCCACAGATCAGCAGGATAAAATCCCTTCACTATAGCAGCCAACATATCCTTATGTTTGGTACTACAGCTCAGCCCCATTAAAGTGAATACATCTGAGCTGGGGCTCAGCTGCAAAGCAAAAGTCAGCCACATGCATGAGAGAATAATGTGTGGGGTATTGCAGAGAAGTGCCATGGTCCTCACTTCTGCTTATTATGGGAATACTAGGAATCAGATACCCACACATCCTAAGGAAAGGCCATTCATGTTAAATTTATGAAAATCAGTAAGAAGTTGAATATATATCAATCCATTTATTAGATAACTGCATATCTGGTGCCATTGCTTCTGCTGAAAAGATTCTCTGTAAATCTTTCAGCAATTCTCTATAGTGGCATTGTGCAGAATAATGTTGTGGTTGTGATTGTGAACAGAAGCATGGAGGATTGGTTTGTGAATAATTTAACAGGCGGCTAAAATAAGGAGCTGATTATATTACTACTCAAAAACTCTTCTCCTCATCAACACGCATTTACATTTTCTAAGTTAAAACAACACAGATTCCTGTTATCCACATATGTTATTATCATTCCTATAACGTGATATAATTCCCATGTGGATTAAATCAAAACAAATAGAAATCTCATTTACATACAGTTAAAAGATCAATAAAGGCTAAAAGTAAGACACAGTCTTCCTGAGTAGGTGATGGCATCCTTGGGAAGACAGGAAATCTGTGCACAGATGGAAAGTGAAGTTTTACATTTGGATTGATGAGACCCAAAATAAGAAAGAACTTTTTGTAAAAGTGCACAAGCAGAAGAACCCATATCCTCTGTCAGGATAATTCTAAAAAGGCTTGGCTCTTGTAGTTGAAGAAATGGGAAGTGTCCTCTGCATCCAACACAGTGAACATACATCTTTACCTATCTTCTGACATGTAACTGAAATATATCAGAAGACTCAGAGGGGTATAAATCCTGACTGATAACCACATTGAAAGGATTGCATAACTGAGATTTCCATTTCTCTCAGCTGTCACAGACTACCACTCTTATCTTCTCCAATGTCTCTAGAATATGAGAGGAGATTGTTGGAGTGAGCCTTCCTTTTAAAGATTATATCCAGATTTGTAACCAATTTGTATTGTTCCAAATTTTTAATGCATCAAAAAATGTAACAACTTTGCAATTACTGTTGATTAAAGATATTCAACCATAATTGCTATGCAGACCTACCTACACTATATGGATAAAAGTATTGGGAAACCTACACATTACACCTACAGGAGCTTTTATTACCTCCAATAGATGATAATATGGAGTTGTTCAACCTTTGCAACAATAACAGCTTCCACACTTCTGGCAACGATTTTTACAAAAGCTTTGGGTATGTGAGTGGGAATTTGTGTCCATTCATCTAGAATAGCATTTCTTAGGTCACAGTAGAATGTTGGACAAGTGGGCCTGGCTCATAATCTCTAAAATATTTCATCACAAAGGTGTTTGATGGGGTAGAGGTCAGAGCTCTCTGCAGACCAATCAAGTTCTCCACGCCAACCATTCCCCTAGAGCCCTTGCTATGTGCACTGGGGCATAGTCATGGTGGAACAGAAAAGGGTTTTCTTCAATTGGTCCCAAAAAGTTGGAAGTATACAATTGTTCAAAATGTCTTGGTATGCTAAAACATTAAGATTTCTCTTCACTGGAGCTAAGACATTTGGTCCAACCCCTGAAAAACAGCCCTACAACATTATCCATACTACACTAAACTTTACGATTGGCACAATGCAGTCAGGCATAGAGAAGCAAGATTTGTCACTCAACTGAACACATTTGCACTGCTCCAGAGTCCAGTTGTGGCATGCCTTACACCTCTCCACCCAAAGCTTGGCAATGAGATGTAAGTCTTCCATGCAGTTAGTTGGCTATGGATGCCCATGCTATGAAGCTCCCTGAACACACTTTTTGTGATGACATTAATGCACAGGAGGTTTTTGAGTCCACAGAGGATTGTTGACTTTTATGCACTAAGCACCTCAGTGATCAAGATCTGTACCTTTATGTAGTCTGTCACTCTGTAAAATGCTATGGTTCCTAAATTTGTCCACTTTTTAATAATACCACTCGCAGTTGAATGTGGAATATTTAAAATGAAAGAAATGTAATTAACTGTCTTGGTGCAACAATGGCACCAAGATCACCAATCCAGTGAGCTCTTTAGAACCATCTATTCTTTCACAAATATTTGTAAAGTCAGATTGTATGCTTATGGGCTGGATATAATACACAATTGACTGAATGATAAACCTAAATTCAACTATTAAGAGGTGTGTCCCAACACTTTGCTCAATTTTTATGTATGTGTTTTCTTGACTATGGACTACAAACCTGGTAGCATAATCCTACCGAATTTTTCCCTCTGTTTCTGGCTAACATACTTGTATTAGTTTAGCAAGATGTAAAGGGCACTTGGAGGGCAGTATGATAGCATATAACATTAATGTACTCTTTTTAATATAAAACAATTTATGTATTTGAAAAAAAAATTGACATTCATGTTAGGCAGCATTCGTGTACCTATCTACTGTATTCATTGTGGCCCTGAGAAAGGTCTGTCCGACCAAAACATTGGTCTGAATCATGTACAGACACTTCCTTCTGCATAAATAAATCATGTTTGATTCACTTGAAATTCTTCTATGTTGTGGTATTTACATGGTTCTCTCTAACAACGAGCACCAAAAAAAGTTTCTGTCACTGTCAACTGTCCACCATATTATCTCTACTTCTCAATACTGACAGCAGCAAGTAAGGAGTTTGACAGCAGGATATATCTCTCTCTCTCTGAGCCCATTGGCACCCTTGCAATAAGACTGCAGGATGCCTATGGGTTGCTATGGCAACACGAGGCCATTGTTACATCTCCGGTTGTAATAGCAGCCCTTCAGCCCCACGCAATTTCACTGCAGGGGTATTGACCATATACTTCAGCCTATGAGGTCCCTCCAAAGGTGAGATCTAACAGGCTACCCCTTAGTCTAGGTAATGCACTTCACTACATAAATAGTACAGTGTATTATCAATGTGGTCAAAGACTTGTGGACTGGTAAATATTGTGATATAAAAAAATGCTTTTAAAGTGTAAAAAAAAATGCAACAATAAAAAAAAGACCTTAAAATTCAGTTTTAATAATAAAAATAAAATTGTTTGCTTAGAAGAAAAAAATACCGTACTTCCCACAAAGACAATACATGTTTGGCAATACTGCATTCATAACGATCCGTTCTATAAAAAAAACATTAAAAACGATGCCATAATGGCTGTTTTTGTTCATGTCGCCTCACAGAAAATGAAATAACAAGTGCTAAAAGTGTTGTATCTATGTCATTACGATACTTGTAAAAACTACAGATCTTTATGTAAAAAACAAGCCTTCATTCGGCTCTGTAAACAGAAAATTAAATTTAAGGCTCCTAGAATGTGTAAGGCGGCGGTGTTCACACCGTGCAGTAACTGAGGCAGTGACCCAAGCAAGTCCAACATAAACAGCTTTCTTCAGCAAAGCACGGGTAACAGAAAAGTCCTCCGGTTCGCAGCAAGGTTAACACGAGTCCTTAAACAATGGCCGCGCGGGGCCGCGCAGAGCCTGACAGGTGCAGAGCCTTCCCAGGCGTGGGTTCAGCCACACTCAATCCTGCTGAGCTTTCCTGCTATGCTCCTAGCAGGTTCCAACATAGAACAACACTAACCCTTAATGCAGGGTTTTTAAAGGACCTGTGGCAAGAGCCACTGGAAAACCCAGGTTGGAGGGAGGAGGCCGCCCCCAAGAAATGAAGGCCCTGCTGGGTTTTACTTAATCTGCCTTAGCCAGATATACTGACCATGTCATTGCTCACCTTAATTCCTGCATTGCAGCCGCAGGTGTGTCTGTGACTGCAATGCACTCCAATGGATTTAATAGGTCTCTATACACATTCTGGGGATATATAATGTCCCTCGTATACTATCCCAGTCACTGCCTCACAAATGATAACCAATAAAAAAAAATAAAAAAAATTCTTTAAAGTGATTTTCTTGTGTATAAGTAGTGAAACATGAAATAAAAACCATTGTAATTGTATCGATCAGCAGTAAAAAGTTAAGATGTCAATTTTATTGTACGGTGATCTCTGTACAAAAATGAAGTTAATAAAAATTCCAGATTTATTGTTTTTTTTGCTTATGCAAAACACTAAAAAAAAATTTAAAAGTGATCAAAAAGTCATTAGTACCCCAAAATGATATGGTAAAATGTACAGCTTATCCCACAGAAATCAAGCCCTCATACATCTCCATCTATGGAAAAATAAATTATTAGTTTTGTTTTTCTTGTTCATTTTGCCCCACAAGAAGTGTCATAAAAGTGATAAAAAAATTGCATTTACCAATGTCGCGTAAAAAAATAAGCGATCATAAAGCTCTGCAGATGGAAAATTGTAAATCGCATTCCTCTCAGAATATGATGAAAGAAAAATAAGTGAAACATAAATAAAATTGTAGAAATTTAGCCTCACCATAATCAAATTGACCCAACACAGTAAATAACATTTTAATTTGTGCAGCACGGCAATTACAGATTTAGGCCACGTCCCCACTATCAGTATTTGATCAGTATTCGGTCAGTATTTTTTCCCAGGAGTGGGAGCCAAAACCAGGAGTGGATGATAAATGCAGAATTGGTGACTTGTTTCTACAACCAATTCTGATGCAGGTGTTAGTTTTGGAAATGAAAATTTACAGGGTGATTCCATATTTTTTTCCTCAGAATTGAGTGATTCCATAATTTTTTCCCTCTGCTTGGTCTGAAGAAAATTACCCTTACTGAGTACCACATTTTTAATCTTGATTTCTTTTAGTGTTTCTTAAAGCCCTAAAGCTGCCATTTGAAATGACTTTAGTTTTGTGCCATGTCTGTGATCTGCTTTTTTTCCACAACATTAAACAACTGAATGAACATCCTCCGAGCCCGGTGATTCCATCATTTTTGTCAGGGGTTGTATTATATAAAAAAGGGAAGGAGAAACCAGCTTCCAAAATGGCAAAATTTATTGAGATAGATCCACGCAGTTCCCACATAGTGTCAAAGCTTTGACAAAGAACACAGGACTGTGTTAGAAACACATTGCGATTTTTCTATGTGAGATTCCCCGATATGATATGGAAATTTTAAACTGCGCGGATCTATCTCAATAAATTTTGCCATTTTGGAAGCTGGTTTCTCCTTCCCTTTTTTCTATTCAAACACGTGAGGCCACACGTATCCGTGCTTCCCTGCACACAGAGCCTACAGCAATCAGGTGAGCAGATTATTTTTTCTTTTTCTTTGTGTCATTGTTTCTATTATACCTTTTCCCTTATTGTTCCTCACCTGGTTTTGACTCCCACTCCTGAGAAAAAATACTGACCAAATACTGATATTGGGGCCGTGGCCTAAGGCTATGTGCCCACGATGCAGAAATGCTCAGGATTTTTTCCTGAGCGTTTCTGCATCTCCCTGGCAGAAAAAACGCATGCAGATTGTACATGCGTTTTTCCTGCCAGGGAGATGCGGATGTGAAGCGTTTTTCACATGCATTTCCGCATGCGGGTTGACAAGCGCTTTCCAAGCGATTTTAGCATCACTTGGAAAGTGCTTGTCAACTTGGTCACACTATATAAATCCATGCAAACGGAATGGATTTATATAGTGTGATCGTAAAGAATGGTAAAAAATAAAAAAATAAATCTATACTTACCTTCCGATGGCCCCCGCAGTCTTTATTCGTTCCGTCCTGGCTTGCTGGCAGCTCGCTGTACGCTGAAGGACCTGCCGTCACATGACTATGACGTCAGCGCAGGTCCTTCAGTCCACCACGATCTGCCGGCAAGGGAAGAGAAGCACATCGGGGGCCATTGGAAGGTAAATATAATATTTATTTTTTATTTTATTCTTTTTTTTACAGGTTCTATGGTACCCGGGTCCGGAGGAGAGTCTCCTCTCCTCCACACCCGGGTACCATCCACACATTGAAACGTTTGGATTCCGCATGTACAGATCCAGTGATGCGTAATCCATGTGTTCCAATGCAAGCCAATGGCGGCGAAAACGCAGCACTTCCGCAAAATAATTGGAGGTGCTGTGTTTTTTTCAGCAATGATAACCCGCAGCGGAAATTTCCGCAGCATGTGCACAGGACATGCGGATTATCATTGGGGAACATAGCAGGCCTTCTACCATGCATTTTTTAAGCGTTTCTGCAGCGTTTTTGCCGCTGCGGAAACGCTTAAAAAATGCATCGTGGGCACACAGCCTAAGAGCTAATAAATGTTTGTTAACAAATATACATGGACCCCAATATGATGCCACTGATAGAAGCAGCTCATCCTGAAAAAAAAAAACAAGCCCTCATACAACTACCTCGAAATAAATAAAAAAAAGTTATGGCTTTGGTAACGCGACATTTTTTTAAATAAAAAAAAAAATGTTTTAGCATAAAGGCCAAATCTGGCTGTGGGTTCAGAAAACCCCTCTTCCCCAGCTGCAGTTTGTTTAAAAAAAAACAAGTGTGTGTTACTCACCCTCCCCAGGTCTAGCATGAGTTTCCGCTGCTATTTCCGGTGTCCGTTATTGTCTGCAGTGCTAAAGTCACATCAACAGCGATGAAGGCAATAAGTGAGTTCAGCAGCTCTGCTTATGTTGACTGTATGAGCTGCTTTGCTATTTTTCTACAGAGCCGTTAACGTGATCTTAGCCCTTCATACACTAACAGACACTCGGAGTAGTGTTAGAAACTCAGTTCTGGAACCCGGGGAGGGTGAATAAAGCGCGGTTTGTATATTTTTTGAAGCAAACTGCAGCCAGGGAACATGGTTTTTCCCAAACTGGAAAACTCCTTAAAGTAATAATATGATTAGAGCTAAACAACATCATAAAGATTGCAATGATGCATTGCATCTAATGATTGTCAATAGTGTCTCTTTGTAACAGTGTCACAGTGATGCAACCATCACAAAGAAAACAAAAACTGTTGGATTACAGGTTGCAGGTCATAAGTGATTTTGCCTTAAAAGATTTTAAAGTGCAAATCGCAGACGACGTTTGTGATTTGGCTGTTTTTTACAGTTAAAACGCACCTCGAAACTGATAATCACAAATGTTTTTTAGTCACTCGACCTTCTTAAGACTTGATGTCGCCGTTACTTTTTCAGCCATTGCTTTTACTAGACTTACTATAATAGAGACAATACATTGCCCCATGGCATTGTGAAGTAATTTGTCATTGTGCTCCTCTTTCTATCAGTACTTTGCCTTTAAAAAAAATCGTAAAAAACATTGTCATGCTATTTAATGTTACAAAACATTAAACATCCGGTTCATATTAAGAGGAGTATCCTAAAAATGGGAACCAGCTAGGTTGTGAAACAAGGAACGTATGAGAAGAGAACTGTAAATGTCATAATCTGTGATCTTACCCTGCTCACGAAAAACAACAGCCTGGGAACAAAAAGCTGACAATTTTATTTTCCAGATCTTGTGTTTTGTTATACCTACAGGAATTTAAATTCTTCCATAAATCTTCATTGACTCACAGAAGGGTGTACAAATCTAAAGCCACTAATAAAGGGTTGATCTGACTTTCATATGGCAGACCAAATCATTATGCTATTATAGCACACATTTTGTAGCAGTTTTTTGAGGAGCAATGTCGCTTGGCCAGAGATTCTGAGCTACTAGTAATTTGGAAAACACTTTTTTTAATGATAGAGGAAATATATGTATGGGGGCTTGTTTTTTGCTGGATTATTTGATGTTTTTATTGGTCACGTTTTAGGATAAATAACTTATAAGGCTTCGTTCACATTTATCCGATGCTCTATGCTGAGCAATTACATCAAAAAACATGATTCAAACTGAGCCCCAGATGGAACCATTCATTGTAGTGAGGCAGTCAATTACTTCAGCCTCCATTTGGCCTTTGTTCCATCACTTTAGGTGTAAACCGCGCTTTTCTGTATGCTTAAACAGATTGAAACATCTGTAACAGAGACCAAAGTGACTTTGACTTGTTCTAGTAAATGCTTCAGTTGGGGGCTTCGACTGAATCACATTTTTCTGGGACTTAGAGAGAAACTCCAAAGAAAATTTTCATCATGGAGAACAGGATTATTGTGAACTGAGCCTTATTCTGATTTTTTGGAGGCAGAAGGAACAAATGAACAGCAGTTCAAGAATTATTTTAAATTATTTTTTGTCATTCACAGAACAGTGCAGTGACAATGATAAAACAACATTGTTATTTGGATCAGTACAATTACAGTGATACCAGATTTATAGAATTTGTTTTATGTTTTCTGACTTTTGCACACTAAAATTACTTTTTTATATAGGAAAAACAGTTTTGGCATTATTCTGAGATCTATAACTGTTTTATTTTACTGCTGACAAAGCTGAATGAGTGATTGTTTTTTTGCGGTATGATATTAAGTTTTTATTGGTACCAATTTGGGATATATACCAAGAGGAGGTAGAATGAATAAGGACAGAAGTTCAGAAATAATTTTTATTTATTTATTTTATGCTGTTGATCAAGTGTTAAAGATAGAAATGAGCGGATGTGATGAGATTCAAATACACTAAATCATGCACATTTTACTGGCAAATTTGACTAGCAGCAAATTTATTCTATGTGAATTGAATATCTGCTATTATGCTCTGGGATCTGGAGAGAATAATAAGCATGAGATGTAGTAAAAAAATATATAAACTAATACCAACCTTACAGCTCACCTCTCCGGATACCTCCTCAGCTCGCATAGTCTTTGGCGCTTCTTCTTATTGCCACGTGCTGTTTACTTCTGGTCACAACCAGGCCAAGGTCATGCCGGTGCATGACATCACGACCTTAAAACACCCATCCACATTAACGTTCCAGGAAGTACCCGCCTAGAGTGAAGAGGCCTGAGATTTCAAAGCATGGCGGAGGTAAAAGGAGGTGCTGAAAACTGTATGGGGGACAGCGAGCAGTGAAGGTTGCCTGAGAGGTGAGGGGAGTATTCATTTTTTACTATTTAACCTTTGTAATGGCCTTCTACAATTCGGCAAAGTAGCAGCCAACTGACCACCATCTTGCTGAATACACGTGGAGAAAATGACAAAAAAAATTTTGGGTAGAATTCAATTTTACTCTAATAAATTCGCCCATCTCTAGACAAAAATAATAATGAGACAAATTTATTCTTTGGGTCAGTATCATTACAGTGATTTATATAGTTGTTTATGTTTTTCAACTTTTGCACACTAAAAACAATTGTTTACAAAAAATAATTTGGCTTTGCATCGCAATATTAAGAGATATAACTTTTTTTTATCACCGAAAAAGCTGTACGAGTGCTTGTGCTTTGCCGGATGACATTTTTTTTTAACATATAACTATTTCATCACTCTGCATAATTTTTTTTGGATGCGGAATGATGAAAAATTAGCGTTTTGGCCATTTTTTTAAATTTTAAGATGTTTATCATATGGATTAATAATGTACCTGCACAATCACTATGATGTAAATGGATAACACGTTGCGAGAACTCCTTCCCGATCCTAACATACATACATTAAATGTTGAGAAGGTATTAATATGATAGATTCTATAAAAGTAGACAAGCAAATGCGACACTTTTAAAAGCATCCTGAATAGATACTGTGATATATACTCTATGGAACCATTTTTTAGAAATGGGAGAAAACAAATATAGCTGAATAAAACTGTAAGGGACACAATAAATGACAAAAGAAGCATTTAAAATACAAAAGCAAAAGGGTAGTGATGAGGCATTAAGTAATTATAAAGCGAAAAATAAAATTGTATAAAGAACAAATAAAGGCAGCAAAGATTGAGACAGAAAGAAAATAAAAATAACCCAAAGATATTCTTTAGTTACATAAATAACCCAAGTATTCTTGGCCTTGCTCAAGAATATCCCTGTATGTCGCTCCATCCATTTTCCCTGTCCCTGCTGCCGAAAAACGTCCCCACACCATGATGCTGCCACCACCGTGTTTCACTGTGGGGATGGTGTTCTTGGGGTGATGAACTATGTTTCTTTTGGCGCCAGACATAGCTTTTACCTTAGTGGCAAAAAAGTTCAATTTTGTTCTCATTTCACCACAGCACCTTTCGCCATACGTTTGAGGAGTCTCCCACATGTATTTTGGTAAACTCAAAATGAGCCTTAACATTTTTTTCTGCCCCCTCTTCAATAAAGGCCATCTCTATGGAGTATACGGCTTATTTTGGTTGTATGGACAGATACTCCAGTCTCTGCTTGGCAAATCTGCAGCTCTTTCAGGGTTACGTTTAGTCTCTGTGCTGCCTCTTTGATTAATGCCCTCCTTGCCCAAGCTAAGACCATGTGTCCGTGCAAAACATAAGGAGACATATCAGTTTTTTTCTGGCAGCATGACTAAAAACGGCCATAACAAGTGTATGGGTCCATGAAAACCATGTACAGCACACAAATGACATCCGTGTGCTCTCCGTGTTTAACATTGCAAAGTATAGGAGAAGCTTTGTCATTTATTTATTTCTTTATCCATGTCTGAAAACCCTGATTACACACTGTTGGTAAAAACGGACACACTGATGCACAACACTGATGACACCTGTACCATTCATGCAGCAAATTGTTTTGTTGCAATTTATTTAACCATCCCATTTAACTGAAACATCCACAACCCCATTTGAATGAATGGAACATATTTTCAGTATCAGAAATTTCTGCAACAAAATCTGCAGTGTGTGAATTAGAATATCATCAAAAAATTTATTTATTTCAGTTCTTCAATACAAAAAGTGAAACTCATATATTATATAGAGTCATTACAAACAGAGCGATCTATTTCAAGTGTTTATTTCTGTTAATATTGATGATTATGGATTACAGCCAATGAAAACACAAAAGTCATTATCTCAGTAAAATAATTAGCAAAAAACACCTTCAAAGGCTTCCTAAGCATTTGAAAAGATCCCTTAGTCTGTTTCAGTAGGCTCCACAATCATGGGAAGACTGCTGACTTGAAAGATGTCCAGAAGGCAGTCATTGACACACTCCACAAGGAGGGTAAGCCACAAAAGGTCATTGCTAAAGAAGCTGGCTGTTCACAGAGTGCTGTATCCAAGCATATTAATGGAAAGTTGAGTGGAAGGAAAAAGTGTGGTAGAAAAAGGTGCACAAGCAACCAGGATAACTGCAACCTTGAAAGGATTGCTAAGAAAGGGGCATTCAAAAATTTGGGGGAGATTCACAAGGAGTGGACTGCTGCTGGAGTCATTTCTTCAAGAGCCACCACACACAGACGTATCCAGGACATGGGCTACAAGTGTCGCATTCCTTGTGTCAAGCCACTTATGACCAATAGACAACGCCAGAAGCGTCTTATCTGGGCCAAGGAGAAAAAGACCTGGACTGTTGCTCAGTGGTCAAAGGTGTTGTTTTCAGATGAAAGTAAATTTTGCATTTCTTTTGGAAATCAAGGTCCCAGAGTCTGGAGGAAGAATGGAGAGGCACACAATCCAAGCTGCTTGAGGTCTAGTATGAAGTTTCCACAATTAGTGATGGTTTGAGGAGCCATGTCATCTGCTGGTGTAGGTCCACTGTGGTTTTTTTCAAGACCAAAGTCAGCGCAGCCGTCTACCAGGAAATTTTAGAGCACTTCATGCTTCCCTCTGCCGACAAGCTTTTTGGAGATGGAAATTTCATTCTCCAGCAGGTCTTGGCACCTGTCCACTCTGCTTGATTGGCCAGAAAACTCGCCTGACCTTAACCTCATAGAGAATCTATGGAGTATTGTCGAGAGGAAGATGAGAGACACCAGACCCAACAATGCAGACGAGCTGAAGGCTACTATGAAAGCAATCTGGCTTCCATAACACCTCAGCAGTGCTACAAGCTGATCGCCTCCATGACACGCCACATTGATGCAGTAATTGATGCAAAAGGAGCCCCGACCAAGTATTGAGTGCATTTACTGAACACTGAACATACATTTCAGTAAGCCAACATTTCGGATTTTAAAACTATTTTTCAAGCTGGTGTTATACAAATTTATTGAGATAATGACTTTTGTGTTTTCATTGGCTGTAATCCATAATCATCAACATTAACAGAAATAAACACTTGAAATAGATCACTCTGTCCGTAATGACTCTATATAATATACAGTTGTGCTCAAAAGTTTACATACCCCGGCAGAATATTTCCTTTCTTGGCCTTGCTTCAGAGAATATGAATGATAACAAAAAAAATGTTCTCCACTCATGGTTATTGGTTGGGTGAAGCCATTTATTGTCAAACTACTGTGTTTTCTCTTTTTAAATCTTAATGACAACCAAAAACATCCAAATGACCCTGATCAAAAGTTCACATACCCTGGTGATTTTGGCCTGATAACATGCACAGAATTTGACACAAATGGGTTTGAATGGCTACTAAAGGTAACATCCTCACCTGTGACCTGTTTGCTTGTAATCAGTGTGTGCATAAAAGCTGAGTGAGCTTCTGGGATCCAGACAGACTGACACTGACATTTCTGGATTGTGAGTAATGGGGAAAGCAAAAGATTTGTCAACGGATCTACGGGAAAAGGTAATTGAACTGTCTAACACAGGAAAGGGATATAAAAAAAAATCAAAAAAATTGATAATGCCAGTCAGCAGTATTCAAACAGCAAATGGAAAATCAGGGGGTCTGCAAAAACCAAACCACGGTCAGGTAGACCAACAAAAGTTTCGGCCACAACTGCCAGGAAAATTGTTTGGGATGCAAAGAAAAACCCACAAATAACATCAGCTGAAATTCAGGACTCCCTGAAAACTAGCGGTGTGGCTGTTTCAAGATGCACAATAAGGAGACACTTGGCTGCATGTTCGAGTCGCCAGAAGAAAGCCATTACTGCGCAAATGCCACAAAGTATCTCGCCTACAATACGCCAACAGCAAAGAGACCAGCCTCAAAACTTCTGGAACAAGGTAATTTGGAGTGATGAAACCAAAATTGAACTTTTTGACCACAACCATAAACGTTACATTTGGAGAGAGGTCAACAAGGCCTATGATGAAAGGAACACCATTCTGACCATTTTGATCAGGGTCATTTGGATGTTTTTAGTTGCCATTAAGATTTAAAAAGAGAAAACACAGTAGTTTGACAATAAATGGCTTCACCCAACCAATAACCATGAGTGGAGAAAAAGTTTTTTTGTTATCATTCATATTCTATGAAAACAAGGCCAATAAAGGAAAAATTATGCCAGGGTATGTAAACTTTTGAGCACAACTGTATGTGTTTCACTGTTTATATTGAAGAACTGAAATAAATTACATTTTGATGATATTCTAATTTTGTGAGAAGCACCTGTATGTCAATTGACACATTTTCCATGTGTAAATCAAAGCAAAAAGCATGTTTTTGCCATGTTTTTATTGCAGTTTATGCGTTTTAGTGAGTTTTTTGCTGAGTTTTATTTGTGGATTTTTTTAGGCAGAAAAATCAGTATGAACATACCCTAATACTTTTGTCTTGTCAATAGTTTCGACCCCACAGTTAAATATGATGTGCTGTTATATGCATAATAGGTGTTTGAGTAGAACAGTGTATTAAAATGTATAGGCAATATAAAAATAGCCCAATCATTTTCACTTATTTAACAGCATAGTATGAATTTAGCAAATTGATACTGTGGCCCATATCCAACCTATAATGTGCTATATATTTTCTAACTTGATCATCCTTCTCTGAGCCAAAATACCTTTTAACAATATTACGTATCTTAGTCAGTCAGAAGCTTAATGGTTTGTATCACTGCCTTTAGATTTCTACTGATATTCCACTGTAAGTATATTTAGCAAACAAATCAAATTTAGAGCGCACAAATGTGTAATTTGTACGTACAGCAATCTATAAGATCTACTTCATAATTACATACGAACTTTAAAAACAACCACATGAAAATATAAAAGTTTGACGGAAAAGATCATGTTGTTATTTAGAAAGCGGACAGAACCTAAGATAAAAACAAATGAGCAAATACCCTACAGTAAGTAAATATATGAGTATAGTAATAGTACATGTATATAATATAGGGTACTTAGTTGACACAAATTTGATAAAAGAGCATAAAAGTAATCCTACCGCAACAAGGTGTACCCAATCAGGATGGTCCCTAACTCTTGTAGTTCACCTCGCTTTGTGCCAGCAGGCCTCAAAATGGACAAGGGAAGAGCAGACCCAGACCTGTTTCATAGATAGATGGAATTCACGGGCCAAAATGGGGGAGCCACCCCCCTGTACGTACAAAGTACAAGAAACTAAAGCAAAACCGAAGAAATGGGCCAGAACACATGTTGGTATAGGTGCAATGTGTTGGTACGCATTGAAACTGTGGCCATTTATTTAGATTGCAGCCGCAAACTGTGAGCTTCTGCATCAAATATAAGTTTAGCGTCGGACTAGAATGCCTAGGGTCAAACCTAAGGTTACATGCAAATATTCACTTTTCAGTGTTATGACCATAATGTACTATTACAGCAGTTAGTGATAAGTGAATTGTTACTGCAAAGTAATAGTCCATTGCAGGAAGAGAAGTGTTAAAGTTTAACCTGTTGCCTGCATAGCCAATCTTCATTTTTACATTTGCATTTTTTCCTCCCCTTCTCCCGAGAGCCATTACATTATAAAATGTTACACTGACATAGGCATCTGAGAGCTTTTTTTTTTTGCAAGATTTGTTATTTTGAATGACACCATTTGTTTTACCATACCATGTACTGAAAAATAGGAAAAAAGTCTAAGTGGGATAAAATGGTGAAAAAATGCAATTTTGCCAATGTTTTTGATTTTGTTTTTACAATATTCCTTATGTGGTAAAAATAACCTTGAAAACATGATTTTCCCGTTCAGTATGATTATGGTAATACTAAACTTTTTTTTTTATTTAAGTGATGAAAAAAAATTTCAGAGGTTTGGAAGAAAAAAAAATTGGTTTGTGTAACCATTTTTGAAGACTTGTAAAGTTTATCTTTTTCCGTCAATGGAGCTGTGTGAGGGCTTGTTTTTCATGTGCCGAGTTGGTTTTAATTATACCAATTTTGGCTACATTGGACATTTTGATTTGTTTATATTGTATTTTTTTTAAGTAGGTGTGGTGGTCGAAAAATCACAGTTCTGATGTTTCGATTTTTTTCTCTTTATAGTGTTTACTACATAGGTTAATTAATTTTATATTATAGTAGAAATGGCTTTTACAGACATGCTGATACTAAATATGTTTATTTATTTATTTTATTTATTTTTAATAGGGGTTATTCTAATTTTTATTATGCTTTTATTATTCCTCTCTTCTTCCAAATGCCGTCCTCCTTGTTGCTTCATGTGGATCGCCCTCCTGTGCAGGCATATTTATCTCATATTTGACTCCCTCATACATGGCTCATGTTTAAGTGATAAATTTACTGCAGCACTGATTCATCTCAGCTAAAAGTCTAGACCCTTAGATCAGGAATAGGACAGACATTTATAGGACATTTCATAACTTTCCCAAATTCTTATAAAAAAATATTCCCCACAAACTGCATTGAACTACTGTACCCAATTTATTATATATTTTAGTAGTCGGAGTTGGTCCATTTTATACCGACTCCACCAAAATGGGCTCTGACTCCTTGACTCCGACTCCACAGCCTTGGAGCAAAGCACTGTAATGTGCATGCACTGGGAAAGGGCAAAGAGCGCTGACGCATGCACATTACAATACTTTCAAGTACGACTCTGTATGAGCACGATGGAGGACACTGTGTGGATGACGTAGGACGCATCATCCACATGAAGCAAGAAGGAGGACGGTGATCGCAAGAAGAAAGGAGGTGCCAGACCAAGACCAGTGACGCCCACTGAACAGGACAACGCCGTAGATTGTCTAGTAATTCCAGGTAGGCTAGCGTTAAATCCTGGCTCTGATTTGGTGCACCTGGCTAGCTCTGCATATAAACAGGGTAGGTGTTCATCTAAGTGAGTCTGCTTGGGGGAAGTTGACCAGAGAGCATTTGTGTTGGAGTTTAAGAAAGGGACAAGCCAGAATCTCTGTCGGAGAAGAAACTGCATAGGCTGTGTACACCAAACTTCAAGCATCAGTGGTTATTTTGAGTGATAGCTGTTGTCTTTGACCAAATTGGGACTATCTCAGTCATTTATGAGTAGCCAGGGTCTGTGTTGTTTAGTTAGTGCCTGGACAAGGCTAGGGATTTATATTTATGATTTTGTTTTGGTGCTGTGCAACCTGTGGATATAAACATCACATTGTTTTGACAAAAGAATCCAGTGCCTGTGTGAACACTACCCAATGCCTACCTGAGAGCGTGAATCCCTACAGTGAATATTCTAAAAGCTATTTTTTGTGTCATACAGAGCGCATTGGGGACACATATACTGTACATGCTGTAACAGAGGGCTTACAGGTGCTAGCCCTAGTTTATATTGGAAAAACCTGGTGACAGATTCCATTTATAGTATTTAACCCCTAAAGAACAGAGCCAATTCAGGCCCTAAGGACAGATAAAATGTTTTGTCTACTTTTGCCTCCCTACATTCTCTCCGCAATCATATTTACAAATCAATCAGGCTTGATTGTGGCTCAGAGAATATTGGCTTAGAATTAGTTTTCTTATAACATTTAGATTAAAACATTCCATAAAATCCAACAATGTGTATCCTATTTTCAACAAATTTATTTAGAGTCAGTTTTTAGAATATTCTTCTGTTCATTGATAATTATGTAATATCTATAATTAAAAAAAGAGCTCTGGGACAGATTTCTGATTGTACATCATTAAATATTTTGACACCCTGACTGACAACCATCTTGCACTATCACAAGCTTGCTAGCTCTAATTCCAGCAGGTTAATCTCTTAAATGCTGTGGTCAATAGTGATCACTGCATCTGAGTGATTAGACAGTGGCCTTATGTTTTCTCCTTTCCTTCAGCCAACAGGTATCTCTTCTCACATCCTCATATACATGAACATTTGTTAGGCTGAGCGTTCATGTGCTTTCCGTGCAGAGAAACACGCTGACAGGCAGCACTGGAGGCAGCCTATCACTTCTCAGAACAAAAAGGTTCCAAACTTTAATTTAAACTATCCAATTCTTATTTCCTCCGACATAATCTGTTGTGGGAGCATTGGGAATTCTCTATACCTGCTAGATGGCTGTGTACTATGTACTTGGGGGCCTTTATTCACTGGTGTTTTGTATTGTTTAATCTTTGCTGATAGACTGGATTTAGCATTATTTTATGGGAGACCTGCAAAAAGTAAGCCAAAGTCATTAGATAGCACACCTTGACGTACTATTACATGATGGTGATGACACAGGCACTGCCACTGTACATACACAATCAACAGTGGGTGGATGGACGCACTCCAGGCACAACCACATGGATCAGAGAAATTGAAATAAAACAGCTTTTGTATCTTCTGTTACTTTCCTGCTCAGTTGAACGATGAACTGTTGAGATAAGTGAACAATGGATCGTACAGTTGAAACTAAAAGCTGCATAAAATATATGTCCTTTTCCAGATGTTAGCCTCACCTGGTGAGGTGGATTCTCAAAGCTTCAGGCCCGGGTGGCACACAGACCCCAGGTATTGATGCAGCAAGCAGGAAGGCACGTGGGCAGCGAGAACTTGACACACGCAGGAATCTCAGGAGCAGTAGGATGGAGGAAGTGGACCCGAGTAGGGATGGAAGCAAATAAAACATAGTATGCACAGAAGGTGGAGCACACCAAACACAGAGGTCTAGAGTTTCAACTCCAAGACACAGGTGTGTGTCTAAATGGGCCTTAAATAGGTCTAGTGAGATGATGTCATCAATCCATGCCGGGCAACTTGCAAAACCCGATGTGGTACACAACAGAGGGCAGCGGATCCAGGGGAAGGAAGCGGATCCCGGGATCCCTGAGACAGGTGTGTAACATCATACAGCTAAAGACTTCCATGGGTGAATTGCTGCATTACAGTCACAACTGCACAACAGTGGTGGATGGTGGCACTCCAGTCACAACTACACAATAGTGGGTTGATTTTGGCACTCCACTCACACCTACACAACAGTGGGTGGATGGCGGCACTCCAGTCACAAATACACTACAGTGGGTGGATGGGTGCACTCTAGTCACACCTAAACAACAGTGGGTGGATGGCGGCACTCCAGTCTCACCTACACAACAGTGGGTGGATGGGTGCACTCCAGTCACGCCTACACAACGGTGGGTGGGTGCACTCCAGTCACACCTACACAAAAGTGGGTGGGTGCACTCCAGTCACACCTACACAACAGGGGGTGGATGGGTGAACTCCAGTCACAACTATGTGGATAGGAGAAGTTACAATAAATCAGCAGCTATTGTATCTTCTGTGACTCCCCTGGTCAGCTGAACGTGTGCGATGAAAATAAGTGAATAATGGAATACATAGTTGACATTACAAAAGTAAATTTTCTTTTCCACACAACGAAAGACTAACCAGTGTTAAAGATTTTCTATTGTGACCAGCCAAAATATATCCAAAATAATTTCTATACTGTGAGGCAGTGTGCTCACTATGCGTTTTTTAAGCGTTTCCGCAGCGGCAATTCCGCCGCAGAAACGCTTAAACGCTTGGTAGAAGGTCTATGTTCCCTAATGATAATCCGCATGTGCTGTGCACATGCTGTGGAAATTTCCGCTGCGGATTATCATTGCGGAAAAATCCACAGCACTACCAATTATTTTGCGGAATCGCGGCGATTTTGCCGCCATTGACTTGCATTGAATCGCTTAATATCCACATGACTACATGTGCACATGCGGATATTAAGCAATTCAATGTGCGGATGGTACCCGGGTCTGGAGAAGAGGAGACTCTCCTCCATACCCGGGTACCATAGTACCTGTAAAAAAAAAAAAGAATTTAAAATTAAAAAATACATTATACTTACCTTCTGATGGCCCCTGGTCTCCATAGCGATGCGTCCTGGCTCCCCGGCAGCTCGCGATAGTCTAAAAGGACCTTTCATGACATCATTTTGTCAAGTGACGGGTCACGCGACCGCTGCCATCGGCAGTTGAGTTCAGAAGGGAAGAAGCACTGTGTCACTTTTTGAACGCAAAATTGGCTGGAATTGAGAGCGGACGCCATGTCGCGTTTAGAGAGCCCCTGATGTGCCTAAATAGTGGAAACCCTCCACAAGTGACCCCATTTTGGAAACTACACCCCTCAAGGATTTTATCAAGGGGTATAGTGAACATTTTGAACCCAGAGTTACAACACAGAATTTGATAACATTAGGTCATCATATTGAATAAGTGCTCGCTACTCGAGTTTGCATCGGGTACTCAGGTATGCACCATGTATCACGCGTGCTCGAGTGACATGCTCGAGTCCCCGCCCGCATGTTTCACGGTTATTAGACACCCCAAAAAAACATGCAGGGATCGCTTGTGCATGGCAGGCAATCCCCGCAAGGTTTTTATGGCCACAAAGCATATGGGGCGGAGACTCGAGCATGTCACTAGAGCACCCGCGATGCTCAGTGCATACCCGAGCACCCGATGCAAACTCAAGTAGCGAGCACTTGCGCTCAACACTAGTCACCATATCGTCATCTATTTTTTTTTTTTACTTTTGAAAAAAATCCAAACCCTAATACAACCCTAACCCTAGCCTAACCCTACCCCAACCCCAACCCTAACCCTAACCCTAGCCTTAACCCCAACCCTAACCTTAACCCCAACCCTAACCTTAACCCCAACCCTAGCCCAACCCCATGTGATGGCTTGTTTTTTGCAGGATGAGTTGACGTTGTTATTGGTACCATTTTCAGGCACGTGACATTTTTTGATCGCTTTCTATTCCGATTTTTGGGAGGCAGAATAAACAAAAACCAACAATTCAGGAATTGTTTTTTTTTTTAAATTTTTATGCTGTTCCACGTGTGGTAAAATTGATAAGGCAGCTTTATTCTTCGCGTCAGTACGTTTACAGCGGTACCACATTTATATAGTTTTTCTATGTTTTGGCGCTTTTACACAATAAAAGCTATTTTATAGAAAAAAATACTTTTTTCATCGCTTTATTCTGAGAGCTATAACTTTTTTATTTTTCGGCTGATGGAGCTGTACCACGGCTTGTTTTTTGCGGGATAAGATGACGTTTTCAGCGGTACCATTTTTATTTATACTCTTCTTTTTGATCGCTTGTTATTCCATTTTTTGTTTGGCGGTATGATGATAAAGCATTGTTTTTTCCTTTGTTTTTTATTATTTTTTTTTACCGTGTTCACTAAAGGGGTTAACTAGTGGGACAGTTTTATAGGTCAGGTCGTTCCGGACGTGGCGATACCAAATATGTGTACTTTTATTGTGTTTTTTTTTGTTTGTTTTTTTCATAATATTTATTGATGAGTACATTATATTTTTATTTTTGGTGGATTATTTTTTTTATTTATTTTTTTATATTTTTACAATTATTTTTTTTTCATTTGTTAACACTTTTTTTTTACTTTTATACTTTGTCCCACTATGGGACTTTCACTTTTTTTTACTTTGATCGCCTGTATAGCATAGGGATGGGGCACCATCCCTGTGCTATACAGGCTGTCAGCACTGCAGATGCAGAAGATACTTTGGTCATGCATTGCACATGACCAAAGTATCTTTCTGCTGTCTGGTGACCCGGATGTTGTCATGGCAACATCTGGGAAGCCGCGGCAGACAGCGTTGGACGCCGATAGGAGAGGTGAGTATCGCGATCACCTCCCCTTACCTCCGCAATGCTGCGATTGACATCGATCGCAGCATTGCGAGGGTTAATGTGCCATCCTCCGGTTCGCAGTGTCTCTGAAGGATGACAAGCTGGATGGCAGCGTTCTGCTACCATCCAGCCTGCCATCTCAATGCCATCCCAGCGTGGGAGAATTCTCCTGCTCAAGCAGTGAAGTCATTTGCCGGCACCACATGAGCAGGAGAATTCTCCCACGCTGTCTTTGACATGCATGAGGTGAGCTGAGTTCATTTGACATGAACTCGGCTCATCTGGATGCCATCACAGCGAGACACTGAGGAGCTTCTCAGTGTCTGCGGCATGGCAAGCTGGATGGCAGTGTTCTGCTGCGATCCAGCCTGTCATGTCAATGTAGCAGAGCTGAAGCCATCCTGGGAACCATGGAAAGGTAAGGATGAGGTTGGTTTATTATTTTACTTTTATTGCAGAAGACATTGGCTTTAGCTGGAATGGGCGATACGGTAAGTAGAGTTTAATTTAGAACATTAAATGAATGTGTTTATTTCAATTAAAGGACTTTATTCTGGGTGTTGGTGTTTTTTTTAACTTTCACTATGGGGTTAGTAATGGGGGCGTCTTATAGATGCCTCCCCATTACTAACCTGGGCTTGATGTCAGCTGGCATTATAAGCTGACATCAACCCCAGCCCTATTACCCCACTGCCACCGCTACAGGGCAGTGGGAAGAGCGAGGCTAAGTGCCAGAATTGGCACATCCTATGGATGCGCCATTTCTGGGGCAACTGAGGGCTGGTGTTTCTAGCCTGGGAGGGGGTCAATATTCATGGCACCCTTCCTGGGCTATTAATATCAGCCCCCAGCTGTCTGCCTAGCCTTTGCTAGCTATTAAAATAGGGGGACCCCACTTCATTTTTTTTTTGGGTCCCCCATTTTAATAGTCAGTAAAGGCTAGGTATTCAGCTGGGGGCTGATATTAGTAGCCTGGGAAGCTCCGTGGGTATTACCACCTTCCCAGGCTTCAAACATCTGCCCCAGCCGTCTGCTTAACATCCGCTAAAGACTAAAATTACAGGGAACCCCACGCCAATTTTTTTTTTAATAAATCCTTTATTTTAACAATGACAAGTACAGTAACCAACACTGTCACTGTACTTATTATATATGTGACTGACATGTTTCTATCTATCTAATCTATGTGTGATGCTCTATTCTTTCTGTTTTAAATTGTCGGGTACCGGTGTATGCCGCTGATGAATTGCCGGCTTTTCATGTTTCGCTGTGAGCACTGTTCCCATCGATTTAGGCAATCACTGTAATGCGACAACCACCATGGCTGTGGCATTACAGTGAGTGGCAGACAATCCCTGCATGATTGGTGCTCTAAAGAGCGCCAAACATGCAGGACGGGGATCCGAGCTCCCGCCCGAGCATCGCGCAAGTACTCGGCGAGCTCCGAGCATCTCGAGTACTGAGATGCTCGGGCGAGTATCAAGCAGTGGCGAGCATGCTCGCTCATCACTAGTTATTAAACAACCACTGATCGGTAAAGTTTGGCAATGGTATATTACTGTAATTGTGCCACTGGCCGGTCCGTGGAAAAGGACCATTAGATGTGATCTTTTGTTTACAATTGCTTGTTGCCGCTGCAGCCGTGTAAGTGACACATCACTGGAATCACGGTTTCTATCTCTACATTATGCTGCTCTCAGATGGAGTAGCAAAAGCCTGTGCCACTGGATATTACACTGTGAATAGCCAAGGACAATCTGCCTGCTGACAGCAAGGTTCCCTGCAGGCGGTATCAGCCTATAAAAGAGACACAAGCTTTTGTTAAATCTACAGGGTGATTCACAAGTCTCCATTGACGTAGTCAAGTGCGAGTCATAGTTTCTGGGTTCCTGCATTGGTTACAGTGAACCCAGAGCTGAGTTCACTAGATTGTACTTGTCGGGGCATTTGAAAGTCATGGTATACCAGGGAATGAGACAAAATACAAGACCCCATCAAAAATGAAGGCAATTGCATAACACTAGATAGACTGTATGTTTCTTTAAAATAATAACAACCATTTACAGATGACCTTTTCTCTGACATATTCCCGTGGACTGCAGTGCTCGGGACTGCAGTGCTCGGGCCGGTAGCTGCATTTTGAAGGCTGCCGGCCCTTTTATTTCTTCTTACTCTGCAAGCACACGCACGCAGCATCACTACTGAACGCTGCGTACCAGAGCAATGATAGACTCTGTCCGAACACTAACCAGTGCCAGTGTCTGGATATACTCCGTGGGTGGAATTAGCATGCAATGCACTTCCATCCCACAGAAAAAGACCACAGCGACAGTCCCAGCGTCTCCTGTGATGTCTATACCACAGCCTCAGCGTCTAAAAAACAGCCCCAGGGCCTTCTGTGATGTCTATGTAGCACCCCAGGGATCCAGTTGCCACAGTGGCATTGCCTCCCTCACAAGGGGTGATGCCATGCCTGGAAGCAAGCAGGGGTTCCCTAATCAGGTTTACCAGCATTCAACACTTTCCTGGCTCCAGACCAGCAAGGGGAGCTCCTCTCCTTAGCAACTGGGATCTGGAGGCGGGGTTAGTAAGAGTTAGTGAGAGAAGTTGAAGTTAGGCCAGCGAAGAGGAAAGACCTGGGGAGTGGAGCTGCACGGCAGCTCACCCCAGAGAGGAGCGCAGAAGAACCGGACACCGGAGTCCGAGGTTGTGGGGCACTGAAGGCCCAGCAGCAGAAACCGGAGGGCAGGAGACTGCAGGTCTCCTGGCCCCATCAGACACCCGGAGGCTCAGCAGCACCATAGGGCCCAGCACCGCCACGTGGGAGCAACACTCCAGGAAGGCCCGAGCTGCCTGCCATACGGGTGAGCACAAAGATGTTTTACTCAGGGACGAGGGCCGCAGCACAGGTATAAGCAGCAGGGCCAAAGAGATTAGCGCAGAGGGAAGGCCTACAACTTCACCTGGCGAGGTGGATCCCCAACTTGCTTCCAGGCCGCCCGGACCTCTACTACCAGCTAGTACCCGTGCCCCGGTCAGCCTAACCACCGCAAGTAAAGATAAGAGGAAACCGCCATTAAGTTGTGGACTGGTCATTATCTGCGCCATCCCCTGCACTACACTGCACAGCAACATCTATAACATCACCACTTCCTGCCCTTGAGCTAAGCTCAGCCTGTGGAGAGCTCCTGTGATGACTATACCACAACCCTTTGTCTCCTGTGACATATATGCTGTAGCCCATGTCTCCTGTCACGAATGTTGTAGCTCCATGTCTCCTGTGATGTATATGCTATAGCCCCATGTCTCCTGTGACGCATAAGCCGAAGCCCCATGTCTCCTATGATGTATGTGCCATAGCTCCATGTCTCCTTTGATGTATATTCCGTAGCCTCATGTCTCCTGCGATGTACAGTATATGCCGCAGCCCCATGTCTCCTATGACATATATGCTGTAGCTCCATGTCTCCTTTGATGTATTTGCCATAGCCCCATATCTCCTGCGATGTATATGCCGCAACCCCATGTCTACTATGACATATATGCCATAGCCCCATGTCTCCTATGATGTATATGCCATAGCCCCATGTCTCCTGTGATGTATATGCCGCAGCCCCATGTCTTCTGTGTTGTATATGCCGCAGTCACATGTGATGTATATGCTACAGCCTCATGTCTCCTGTGACGTATATGCCGCAGCCTCATGTCTCCTGTAACGTATATGCAGCAGCCCCATATCTCCTGTGACGTGTGTATCACAGCCCCAGCATCTCCTGTGACGTATCGCAGCCCCAGCATCTCCTGTGACGTGTATTCCGCAGCCTCATGTCTCCTGTGATGTCTTTGCAGCAGCTCCATGTCTACTGTGATGTCTATACCACAGCTCCATGTCTCCTGTGATGTCTATGTCGCAGCCCCATGTCTGCAGTGATGTCTATGCCGCAGCTCCATGTCTGCAGTGATGTCTATGCCACACTGCCAATGTCCTCTGTGATGTATATACTCCAGCCCCATTGTATCCTATGTGAGGTATACACAGCATTCCCGGTGTCTCGTATGTGATATATAGACAGCAGTCTCAGTGTCTCCTATGTGATGTATGCTGCAGATCTCCCACTGCTTGAGTTCTATAAATGTAACATGGATGGATTTCCCACTGTGAGGAGACCTGCAGTGTAATATACAACTGTATTCAGTTCGACTAACTGCTGCGAATTCTTTACAAAACTTATCATTGCAAATAGTCGCCTGCGCTCCAGGCTGACACAAATCTGGAAAAGCAGTTACGGGTAGCAACATCATCAATACAACCTAACATCACAGCCGCACCAAAGAGAAGCAGTTTCAGCCATCACATTAGGGGTGAGTTAATTAAATGTTCGACCAAATATAACAGGGTGATTTTCAAGTTGATATTTTGTGTGGCCACCAAAGGATGGTATAAAGATCCTAATGGCCGTTGGCAGAATAAAGATTCCCCAACCCTGATTTAGGGCATGTTTTCTGTAAAAAAAAGTTACAGTTTGTTAAATAAAGTGACTTTTCAAATCAAATGAAAATAATTAAAATGGATGTCCTTCAGTCTGCTACTACTAGAGAAGCTAGCATCTGATTTTCCTTTTATTCTTTTTTAATAATTTTCATCCATTTATAATAGGAAAAAGCTAAATTCAAAGTCAGGTATTCAGGGTGCAAAAAGCAACTAGACAAGGTCATCAGTTACCAGATCAACAAGAACAACATGTGAATCACTTAATAACAATATTGTTTGCATAAGTGGAGCCAAAGCCTAAAAACATTGAAGATAGAAATAAAAATAATCAATTTACTCATACAGGAAAAGAACCTTAACCCCTTAAGGACCGAGCCACTTTGTACGTTAATGACAGGGACACTTCTTTAAATTCTGACCACTGTCACTTTGTGCAGTAATACCTCTGGAACGCTTCAACGGATCCCCCTGATTCTGAGATTGTTTTTTCGTGACATATTGCACTTCACAATAGTGGTAAAATTTATCTGATATCACTTGCGTTTATTTGTAAAATAAACAGAAGTTTGTCGAAAATTTTTAAAATTTTGCAATTTTCAAACTTTGAATTGTTATGCCCTGAAATCAGAGAGATATGTCACACAAAATAGTTAATAAATAACATTTCCCACATGTCTACTTTACATCAGAACAATTTTGGAACCAATTTTTTTTTTTGTTAGGGAGCTATAAGGGTTAAAAGTTGACCAGCGATTTCTCATTTTTCCAACAAAATTTACAAAACCATTTTTTTAAGGTACCACATCACATTTGAAGTCACTTTGAGGTGTCTATATGACAGAAAGTACCCAAAAATGACACCATTCTAAAAACTGCACCCCTCAAGGTGCTCAAAACCACATTCAAGAAGTTTATTAACCCTTCAGGTGCTTCAAATTTTTTTTATTTTTAAAAGGGTAACAGATAAAAATGGACCCCAAAATGTATTGTGCAAGTTCTCCTGAACATGCTGATACCAAATATGTGTCAGTAAACTACTGTTTGGGTGCATGGCAGGGTTCAGAAGTGAAGGAGCGCCATTTGACTTTTTGAATTCAAAATTTGCTGGAATAATCAGCAAGCGCCATGTTGTGTTTGGAGTGCCCCTGATGTGCCTAAACAGTGGAAACCCCCCACAAGTGACCCCATTTTGGAAACTAGACCCCTCAATGAACTTATCTAGATGTGTGATGAGCACTTTGAACCCCTAGGTGCTTCACAGAAGTTTATAACATAAAGACGTGAAAAAAAAAATCACAAAAATTTTCTTTTAGCCCCTAATTTTTTATTTTCACAAGGGTAACAGGAGAAAATGGACCCCAAAAGTTGTTGTGCAATTTCTCCTGAGCACGCCGATACCCTATATGTGGCAGAAAACCACTGTTTGGGCGCACGGCAGGGTTCGGAAGGGAAGGAGCTCCATTTGACTTTTTGAATTTAAAATTTGCTGGAATAATTAGCGGATGCCATGTTGCGTTTGGAGAGCCCCTGATGTCCCTAAACAGCAGAAACCCCCCACAAGTGACCCCATTTTGGAAACTAGACCCCTCAATGAACTTATCTAGATGTGTGATGAGCACTTTGAACCCCCAGGTGCATCACAGAAGTTTATAACATAGAAATGTGAAAAAAAAAATCACAAAAATTTATTTTTAGCCCCAAATTTTTTATTTTCACAAGGGTAACAGGAGAAAATTGACCCCAAAAGTTGTTGTGAAATTTCTCCTGAGGATGCCGATACCCTATATGTGGCAGAAAACCACTGTTTGGGCGCATTATCCTGCGCTCTATGCTGAGCACTTACTTTGGGGTTTCCATCTAAATCTCCAAATGACGTGATTCAGATGAAATGAAACCCCAGAGGTATCCATTCACTATAATGAGATGAGGCAGCAGAGTTACTCTGGACTCCATCTGGCCTCTGTTCAGCGTTATCCTTCTTTTCAGAGGTGCACAAAACTGTGGCTGACCGCGCTTTTATTTATGCCTAAAAAGATGGACACAGCCGGATCATTGGTCAGACGCCGTCCACAGTGCCTCCATCTGTCTCATTACAGGGAATCTTCCGTCAGGGTTTCCGTCTGAATCATGTATTTCAGAGATTTACACTGAAACCCCGGTGTAAGCGCTCAGCCCAGAGTGAAGGCTAAATGTGAGCCGAGCCTTACTGCGATCTTTGGGAGGCAGAATGCACAAATCAGCAGCAGGTGAAGAATTGGTTTTATATATTTTTTACGTCGTTCCTCATGCGGTAAAAGTGATTAGGTGACTTTATTCTTCAGGTCGGTGCGATTACAGCGATACCAGATTCATATCGGGTTTTTATGACTGACAGCTGTCAATCACTAAAAGACACTTTTTCTTGCAAAAACTAATGTTTGCATCTCCATATTTAGAGAGCTATAATTTTTCCATATTTCGGCCGACAGACTCATGTGACAGCTTGTTTTTTGAGGGACGAGTTGACGTTTTTATTGGTACCACTTTTGGGCAAATTACATTTTTTGATCGCTTTCTATTCAGATTTTTGGGAGGCAGAATGAACAAAAAACAACAATTCAAGATTTTTTTTGTTGTTGTTACTTGTGTGTTAAAATTGATAAGGTAGCTTTATTCTTCGGGTCAGTACGTTTACAGTGGTACCACATTTATGTAATTTTTTTATGTTTTTGTGCTTTTGCATAAAACTTTTATAGAAAAAATAATTATCTTTGCATCGCTTTATTCTGAGCGCTGTAACTTTTTAATTTTTCAGATGATGGAGCTGTATGGCGGCTTGATTTTTGCGGGACAAGATGACGTTTTCAGCGGTACCATTTTTATTTACATTTGTCTTTTTGAGTGCGTTTTATTCCACTTTTTTCCAGCGGTATGATGAAAAGTCATAGTTTCTAATGTGTTTTTTTTTTCACGCTGTTCACTGAAAGGGTTAACTAGTGTGACACGTTTATAGATCGGGTTGTTCTGGATGCGGCGATACCAAATATGTGTACTCTTTTGTTTATTTTTATTTTTTTTACCTAGAAATCTGTATTTATTAGTGCAATATTTTTTTTTTTACATTTTTTTTTTTATAGATTTTTACAATTTTTTTTACATTTTTTTAAAAACTTTTTTATTTAGTCCCACTATGGGACTTTCACTTTTTTCATAGGTGTAATGTATTGCAATGCACTAGCATTGCAATACATTATACCTATAATGAAAGCTCCTGAGACTATGCTGTGCATTGGTCTCAGGAGCTTTCCGTAGCTTGGTGACCTGTGGGTCGTCATGATGACCCCTAGTCACCATGAAAACAGTCGGGCCCCCGTGATGACATCACGGGGGAGCCGACCTGAAGGCAGAGGGAGCTCCCAGCCCTCTGCCTGCCTCCTGAACACTGTGATCGCTCTCGATCGCAGCATTCAGGGGGTTAACAGCCGGGGGCAGCGCTGACACCACTCCTGGCTGTTTAGTGCTGGAGCTCAGCCACTAGCAGCGCTGAGCTCCGGCACTGATAGAGCAGCAGACGCTGAAATTTTAGCGTCTCCTGCTCCATCATGCTGTGATTGGTCAGTCAGATTGACTGACCGATCGTAGCGATCTGGGTGCAGGGAACGATGGCACAGGTCCCTGCACCCCTTCTCGTGCCGCTCAGCTGTCATGGACAGCTGTCGGCACTGAACTGGCACAGCGTGTTTACACACTGTGCCAGTTCAAAGCTATGACGGACACTGCACGGCAATGAGCATTAACTTACACCCGCTCATGCCATGCAGCGTCCGTCATTGAGCGTTATGGGGTTAAAACTAAAAACTGAGAAAAACAAAAAAAGTGGCAGACTGAAGCTATGTGCCCACATAGCGTTCTTGTAGCAATTTTACGGCCGCGAAAACGCTTGTAAAATGGTCTGCCATGCAAAGCAATGTGAATTTGGATGTGCTGTGCACATGATGCGCTAATTAGCACGCCGAATTCGCATTGCGTTGCAAAACGCAGCATGACCATTTCTACCGCGATTACGCCACAAATTCGCGGCCATTGAAGAACATTGAAAGGCAGCAAACCCGCAGGTATATGTGGATTTGCTGCGTTTCAATTAAATTAAATGGCCACGAATTTGCGGTGTAATCGCGGTGCGTGTGATACCCAGGATGAAGAGGAGACTACAACTCCTCTTCATCCCGGCTACCACGCGGTGAAAAAAAGAAATAAAAAAGTTAAAAATAAAAAAAAACTGTATATTTACCTCTCCGGTCTCCTCCCGGTGACGTCCTCTCTCCTCGGCGTCCTGTGGTGTACTTGCAGGACCTGCGGTGATGTCATTTAATCAGCTGATGGGCACGCGACCGCTGACGTCAGCGGTCAGGTGATGGTCGCGTGACCATCAGCTGACTAAATCACGTCACCGCAGGTCCTGCCAGTACACAGCGGGACGCCAAAGAGAGAGGACGCGGCCAGGAGGAGACCGGAGAGGTGAGTATACAGGTTTTTTTATTTTTAACTTTTTAATTCTTTTTTTTTTTTACTATAGATGCTGCATTTAAAACATCTAAGTTGGTCACACAATATAAATCCATGCCAGTTGCATGGATTTATATTGTGTGACCAACTTGTCAAGCACATTTCCAAGTGATGCTCAAAATCGCTTGGAAAAGTGCTTGAAAAAACGCATGCGAAAACGCATGTAAAAACGCTGAAAAAACGCTTCTCCCTGGCAGAAAAAACGTATGTAAATCTGCATGCGTTTTTTTCTGCCAGAGAGAGGCAAAAACGCCCTGCATCAAATCTGCATCGTGGGCACATAGCCTTGGAACTGGTGTGTCGTAGGGGGATGGCAGACTGAAAGGACTATGATGAGGACCAGTTTATATCATGTTTAAGGGGAATCTGTCACGTGAAAAAACGCTATTACCCTGCAGATATGGGGTTAATCTGCAGGTTAATAGCGTTCTGAACCTGCCCGGTGCCCTGCTCCCGGGAGGAGATGAACTTTATTCCTCCCAAAAGAGTTTGGCTCCCAATCACAGGGGTTGGTGCGAAACACGGTTTCAGTCACTGCTCAGTGTATAGAGAGCAGTGGCTGTAATCGCACCCTCATCACTGACTGACATCAGGATCAGCATTAGAGCCTACTGTCAGTCAGTGAAGGGGGCACCGCTTTCTATACACAGAGCGGTGACTGAAACCGTGCCGATGCCACCCCTATGGGTGAAACCCAAACACAGCCGGGAAGGATAAAGTTAATTTCCTCCCGACAGCAGAGGTCTCAGTGCAGGCGATGGGCTGGTTCAGAAAGATATTAGGTTAATAGTGTTTTTTCACGTGACAAATTCCCTTTAATGGTTTTTGGCAGTTGTTATTGCCTACTTGTTATGTATTCTTATATCCTGTGTATTGTGGAGAGGTGTCTTTATCTAATCTCTGCACGCTGTTGACCATTGATCATCTAGAACAGATCCACCCTGACATCTGCATGACAGATCTTCTCAGGGTGAAAGCTCCAGAGACAAACATATCATACTGCCAAATTAAACCAGCTGCCAGACCGTAAAAGAAAACTTTAATGGAGAACCTCTTTATTTTAAACTAAAAATTTGTAAAATGTTTTTTTTTTTTAAAATAAAAAAATGAGACTTTGACAATAAGTTAATTTTACATTTTGAAATTGTCACATTGATGGATGATCTGGTACCTGCAGCATTTCTGCACTTATTAGCTAAGGTTACTTGCATTTTTTTATCTTATTTTTCTGCAGGTTTTTTTTTATAAAACTGCTAGGTTTTCAATACTTCCTGTTACTTTGCTTTGATAAAACTTTATTGTTAAAACCATGTTCAGACTACATGTGTTTTAGTGTGTTTTTGCAGCAGTAATGCACTAAATACACATATGGTTTTTTTTACCAGCAGATTTTCATTATTTCATTGAACAAAATCTGCAAATAAAATGCAGATTTACCGAAAGAGAAATTGAATTGTTGCAGATTTCAAAAACATACTGCTGTTATTAACTTACTAATTAGTATCTCCAAACTGTTGTACTTTCAGATATCTAAAAGAAACTTAAAGGGAACCTGTCATGTAAAATAACGCTATAAACCTGGAGATATAGGGTTAATCTGCAGGTTAAGAGCGTCCTGACACTGTGCGGTGCTGGCACTGAGAGCCCCACTGTTGAGAGGAAATGAGCTTTATTTCAGGCTGCAGCGTTCGGCTTTCAGTCATAAGGGTGGGCCGGCGCGGCTTCAGTCACCACTCTGTGCATAGAGCAGTACTAGGGCCGGCTATCAGTCAAAGCTGGGGACGCGGTTACAGCCGCTGCTCTCTATACACTGACCGGTGACTGAAGCTGCGCCAGCACCACACATATGACTCGAAGCCAAACACTGCTGGGGGAAATAAAAATGATTTCTTCCCAGCGTTATTTTACATGGCAGGTTCCCCTTAAGGTTTGTGAACCTGGTTTGTGTAAGCTAAATATCAGGATATGGTGACTAAAAGCTGCCTTTGTGGTAGACTAGTAGAACAATGATGATGCGATATGATTTTATTTGTGAAATCCCTTAAAAGGGTTGTTTCATGTAGCTGGAAAATCCCTTTCAGAGATGCTGAGCTCTCTGGCTGATGTGCTATCGACGCAACGTCAGCGTCGCAGCAAATGCCAGACACCGGGAACAGCAGCGGAGAGTCACCGGTTGACCCAGGGAAGGCGAGTACAGCGCAGTTTATTTTTTAATAACAAACTGCAGAAAAGGGATACATTTAGATGAAAGAAGCAACCCCTTTAAGATAGAAGAATAAGAACAATGTGTGAATTTCCTAATTCAGACAATTTTATTTATGCATTTCCATTCTACACTGCTCAAAAAAAATAAAGGGAACACTTAAACAACAGAATATAACTCCAAGTAAATCAAACTTCTGTGAAATCAAACTGTCCACTTAGGAAGCAACATTGATTGACAATCAATTTCACATGCTGTTGTGCAAATGGAATAGATAATAGATGGAAATTATTGGCAATTATCAAGACACACTCAATAAAGGAGTGGTTCTGCAGGTGGGGACCACACACCACATCTCAGTACCAATGCTTTCTGGCTGATGTTTTGGTCACTTTTGAATGTTGGTTGTGTTTTCACACTCGTGGTAGCATGAGACAGACTCTACAACCCACAGAAGTTGCTCAGGTAGTGCAGCTCATCCAGGATGGCACATCAATGCGAGCTGTGGCAAGAAGGTTTGCTGTGTCTGTCAGCGTAGTGTCCAGAGGCTGGAGGCGCTACCAGGAAACAGGCCAGTACACCATGAGACGTGGAGGGGGCCGTAGGAGGACAACAACCCAGCAGCAGGACCGCTACCTCCGCCTTTGTGCAAAGAGGAACAGGAGCACTGCCAGAGCCCTGCAAAATGACCTCCAGCAGGCCACAAATGTGCATGTGTCTGCACAAACGGTTAGAAACCGACTCCATGAGGGTGGTATGAGGGCCCGACGTCCACAGATGGGGGTTGTGCTCACAGCCCAACACCGTGCAGGACGCTTGGCATTTGCCACAGAACACCAGGATTGTGCTCTTCACAGATGAAAGCAGGTTCACACTGAGCACATGTGACAGACGTGACAGAGTCTGGAGACGCCGTGGAGAGCGACCTGCTGCCTGCAACATCCTTCAGCATGACCGGTTTGGCAGTGGGTCAGTAATGGTGTGGGGTGGCATTTCTTTGGAGGGCCGCACAGCCCTCCATGTGCTCGCCAGAGGTAGCCTAACTGCCATTAGGTACCGAGATGAGATCCTCAGACCCCTTGTGAGACCATATGCTGGTGCGGTTGGCCCTGGGCTCCTCCTAATGCAGGACAATGCCAGACCTCATGTGGCTGGTGTGTGTCAGCAGTTCCTGCAAGATGAAGGCATTGAAGCTATGGACTGGCCCACCCGTTCCCCAGACCTGAATCCGATTGAGCACATCTGGGACATCATGTCTCACTCCATCCACCAATGTCACGTTGCACCACAGACTGTCCAGGAGTTGGCGGATGCTTTAGTCCAGATCTGGGAGGAGATCGCACAGGAGACCATCCGCAACCTCATCAGGAGCATGCCCAGGCGTTGTAGGGAGGTCATACAGGCACGTGGAGGCCACACACAATACTGAGCCTCATTTTGACTTGTTTTAAGGATATTACATCAAAGTTGGATCAGCCTGTAATGTGTTTTTCCACTTTAATTTTGGGGGTGACTCCAAATCCAGGCCTCCATTGGTTAATGAATTTGATTTCCATTGATGATTTTTGTGTGATTTTGTTGTCAGCACATTCAATTTTGTACAGAACAAAGTATTCAATGAGAATATTTCATTCATTCAGATCTAAGATGTGTTATTTGAGTGTTCCCTTTATTTTTTTGAGCAGTGTATAATCCAACTATGGCTTCAAGATTTATGGAGCATGGAAGCCGGTCATAGCAGCTGTAGTAGTAAATGCTAAATGCGCATACACATCTTTAATTCACATTACCTCTTTGTATTTCCCACCAAATACGAAACAGGATCTCATCAGAAGAAACTAGTGAAAACTTTACTTTGGCCACATGAATGTGTCCTAAGGTAACAACTTTCTGTGGATTGCCCTGCATAAATAGCAATCAGGGTTATTCGGAAAACAAATTCATGTACTTTATTTGATGGCTCAACCCACAGAAAGTGAATCTCTAGGCTGCACCCAAGAGAAAAGCTCCAAAAATAGAACTAGCTTTTACTCCATCTAGTAGAGGCTTTTGAAAGTAAAAACTATTTTTGGGATCTAAGTGTAAATTGAGGTATGTAAAACATTTTTATCCACTTGCCAAAAATGCTCCACAGCTTCAAGTAAGTGGATATTCAGAAGAAAGATGGTTGCATGTGGAGAAGTAGAAACCTATGAGGCAGATTAAATCTAACAGTATTAGATATTATTCTCAGACAGACACAGGGTATGGCCCTGATTTATCAAGACTGGTGTTTGGTATGTCGCTCTTTATGATAAAGTGTGCGCTGGAGTAAGATGGTGTGCCTGCCTCTTAATAAATGTGTGCATCTTTCAGCTGCCATGCACCAACACAAGCAAAGCACGCCAGGGTTTGGAGTACATTTCTGTAGTAGTTTATGACACTTTTTTTGTGTGTAAATTATAATACATTTGTTAAACACAAATAGACAGGCCGCTCCGGGTTAAGCTTAACTCACTTTTCAAAAAGTTGCCGTAGCCAGCATACAAACACCAAAAGTTGCTAATTTTGTGCGTACCTATGAGATGAGCAAAAACTTTTCAAGCAATTTTACAGCAAAATATCAAAAATAACCTACTTGATGAAGTTGGCCTTTGTGAGTTAATTAGGTTCAATTTGTTCTTACACATCAGAAATTTAAAAAAGATGTCTGGGAAATCTTACTCGGTATGGCCACCTGAGACTTCTTCCTCACGTGTTAAGCTGAACGTTGGGTACAAGACGCACAACTGTTTGATTATTCCATCGAAATATTTCATTACTGAGTTTTGCAACCATATACAGGTGCATCTCACTAAATTAGAATATCATCAAAAATTTTATTTATTTCAGTTCTTCAATACAAAAAGTGAAACTCATATATTATATAGAGTCATTACAAACAGAGTGATCTATTTCAAGTGTTTATTTCTGTTAATGTTGATGATTATGGCTTACAGCCAATGAAAACATAAAAGTCATTATCTCACTAAATTTAAATAATTAATAAAAAACACATGCAAAGGCTTCCTAAGCATTTGAAAAGGTCCCTTAGTCTGTTTCAGTAGGCTCCACAATCATGGGGAAGACTGCTGACTTGACAGATGTCCAGAAGGCAGTCATTGACACACTCCACAAGGTCCCAGAGTTCCAATGTTCATTTGGAAATCAAAATCCCAGAGTCTGGAGGAAGAGTGGAGAGGCCACAATCCAAGCTGCTTGAGGTCTAGTGTGAAGTTTCCACAATCAGAGATGGTTTGGGGAACCATGCCATCTGCACCAGGGATTGAAGCTTGAAGAGGACAATTTGCATATTCCAGGTGCCTTCTGGGAAAAGCGAAGAGTCTCCCTCAGCTAGAAGATCGTTGGGTACAGCCGGGACCAGCTGCTTGGAAAGCATCGCCAAACCAGGGATTGAAGCTTGAAGAGGACAATTTGCATATTCCAGGTGCCTTCTGGGAAAAGTGAAGAGTCTCCCTCAGCTAGAAGATCGTTGGGTACAGCCGGGACAAGCTGCTTGGAAAGCATCGCCAAACCAGGGATTGAAGCTTGAAGAGGAAAATTTGCATATTCCAGGTGCCTTCTGGGAAAAGCGAAGAGTCTCCCTCAGCTAGAAGATCGTTTGGTACAGCCGGGACCAGCTGCTTGGAAAGCATCGCCAAACCAGGGATTGAAGCTTGAAGAGGACAATTTGCATATTCCAGGTGTTTATCCTAGGGTATCACAAGAAAGAAGACAGACATCAAGTCAGCAGGGACAAGGAGCAGCATGGCAGATGTGACAACCTACATGGTGAGCTGCAACATGTGCTACATGTTCACAGATCGACCAGAAGCTGAAACCAACTTCACCTGCCAGAAATGTAGACTACCGGCTCTTTTAGAAGAAAAGGTGCGGGGACTGGAAGAAAGAATTGTGACATTAAAACTCATCAAGGAAAATGAAGACTTCCTGGACAGAACAGAAGCGTCACTACTGGTCACGGAAAGTGAAGGAAGCGTCAGAGAACCTCCAGAGGCAGACAAGTGGAGGCAAGTGACCAAAAGAAGCTAGAAGACCATGGAGACACCACCAACCACACAACTGAGAAACGGATTCCAAGGACTTGTGGAGGACGAAGATGGCACACCTAAGGATGAGGCACTACCAGCAAGCAAAGAAGAAAAGAGCACCTAGAAACACCCAGAAGCGACAAGAAAAAGGACAGCCAAGAAGGGAAGAAGAGTGGTGGTGGTGGGAGACTCACTACTGAGAGGAACAGAAGCAGCTATCTGCAGACCGGACATAACCGCAAGAGAAGTATGCTGCCTCCCAGGTGCGAAGATCAAGGATGTTACCGATAGGATACCGAAGCTCATCAGTTCCAAGGATGTCCACCCATTTCTTCTGATACATGTTGGCACCAATGACACGGCAAGGAAGGACCTACCGACAATCTGCAAGGACTTTGAAGCATTGGGGAAGAAAGTAAAAGAACTGGATGCGCAGGTAGTTTTTTCTTCTATCCTTCCAGTAGACGGGCATGGCGTCAGGAGATGGAACAGGATCCTTGATGTGAACAACTGGCTGAGATGATGGTGCAGACAACAAGGATTTGGATTCCTGGACCACGGTGTGAATTACCTCTATGACGGACTCCTTGCCAGAGATGGACTACACCTCAACAAACCCGGGAAACACACATTCGCCAGGAGACTCGCAACACTCATCAGGAGGGCGTTAAACTAGAAGAAGAGGGGATGGGAAGAAAAACGCCGGACACGAACATGAAACCAGAGAACATACTAATGAAAGATATGAAGTGCGACAAAGAAGGTCCAAGACAAGATACTTGGAAGGGAGGTAAGAAAATTTCTAATACAATCCACAGGGAGAAGATTGGAACAAAACAAAATCGTGTAAACTGCGTGCTAGCAAATGCCAGAAGCCTGACAAACAAGATGGATGAACTGGAAGCAGAAATATCTACAGGTAACTATGACATAGTGGGAATAACCGAGACATGGTTAGATGAAAGCTATGACTGGGCAGTTAACTTACAGGGTTACAGTCTGTTTAGAAGGGATCGAAGAAATTGGAAAGGGGGTGGAGTCTGTCTATATGTAAAGACGTGTCTAAAGCCTACAATACGGGAGGATGTATGGGAGGGAAATGAGGAGGTCGAGTCCTTATGGGTAGAGATACATGGGGCAAAAAACAATAATAAAATTATCATGGGAGTCTGTTATAAACCACCAAATATAGCAGAAGCCATGGAAAGTCTATTAATGAGACAAATAGACGAAGTAGCAAAAAATAACGAGGTGATTATTATGGGGGACTTCAACTACCCCGATATAGACTGGGAAACCGAAAGCTGTAGATCTCAGAAAGGAAACAGGTTTCTGTCAATTATCAAAGACAATTATTTGTCACAACTTGTGCAGGAACCAACTAGAGGGACGGCCCTTTTAGACTTAATATTAACTAACAGGCCAGACAGAATAACTGAGGTGCAGGTCGGGGGGCACCTGGGAAATAGTGACCACAACATTATACAATTCCACATGTGCTTCAGTAGGGTGCCCAGGAAGGGAGTCACAAAAACACTGACCTTCAGGAGGGCAAAGTTTGATCAGCTAAGAGATGCCCTTCACGTTATAGACTGGGATAGTATCTTCAGTAATAGGAGCACGGATAGAAAATGGGAAATTTTCAAAACAGTCCTACATAGTCACTGTAGAAGGTACATACCTTATGGGAATAAAAGGGCTAGGAATAGGAGGAAGCCAATGTGGCTAAATAAGGAAGTCAAGAGGGCAATGAAAAACAAAAAAAGGGCTTTCGGTAAACTTAAACAAGAAGGCAGCGAGAAAGCGCTAATATCTTATAGGGAAAAAAACAAAATCTGTAAGAAACAAATAAGAATAGCAAAAGAGGAGACAGAGAGACTAATTGCCAAGGAAAGTAAAACGAATCCCAAACTGTTCTTTAACTATATAAACAGTAAAAGGATTAAAACTGACAGAGTTGGCCCATTGAAAAATAACCTGGGTAAAATCATAGAGGGCAATGAGGGTAAAGCAAACCTACTCAATAGCTTCTTCTCCACTGTTTTCACAAAAGAAAACAATTTATCGGAGGAAATGCAGAGTGATAAAATAAACCCTCCGCTAAATATCACCCACATAACCCAGGAGGAAGTTCAGAAATGCCTAAATATCAAAATAGACAAGTCACCAGGCCCAGATGGCATACACCCCCGGGTACTAAAAGAATTAAGTAATGTGATAGACAGACCGCTGTATCTTATATTCAAGCACTCTTTATGGACAGGGACTGTCCCACTAGACTGGCGCCAAGCAAATGTGGTACCAATATTCAAAAAGGGGTCTAAAAGTGACCCTGGGAACTATAGACCAGTCAGCTTAACGTCTGTTGTGGGTAAATTGTTTGAAGGATTTCTTAGAGATGCTATTGTAGAATATCTTAATGATAATAACTGTCTAACTCCATATCAACATGGATTCATGAGGGATCACTCCTGCCAAACAAACCTGATCACCTTCTACGAGGAGGTGAGCTCACAGCTGGACCGGGGAGAGTCAGTGGATGTTGTATACCTTGACTTCTCCAAAGCGTTTGATACCGTGCCACACAAAAGGTTGGTTTATAAAATGAGAATGCTTGGTCTGGGGGATAATGTGTGCAAGTGGGTAAATAGCTGGCTGAGTGATAGAAAGCAGAGGGTGGTTATCAATGGAGTAAGCTCAGGGTGTGTTAGGGTTACTAGCGGGGTGCCTCAAGGGTTTGTCTTGGGCCCTATATTATTTAATATATTTATTAATGATCTAGTGGAAGGGTTGCATAGTAAAATAGCAATATTTGCAGATGATAGTAAACTTTGTAAAGTAGTTAATACAGATGAGGATAGGGCACAGCTACAGGAGGATTTAGATAAATTGGGGAGTTGGGCCAAAAAATGGCAAATGGGGTTCAATGCCGATAAATGTAAGGTCATGCACATGGGAAAGAAAAACAGCAGTCACCCATACATATTAAATGGGAAACCGTTGGGGAAATCTGACATGGAGAAGGACCTGGGCGTCTTGGTTAACAGCAAATTAAATTGGAGTGCCCAGTGTCAGGCAGCAGCTGCGAAGGCAAATAGAGTCATGGCATGCATAAGAAGAGGAATAGGGGCATATGATGAGAACATTGTTCTTCCTCTGTGTAAAGCGCTGGTAAGGCCGCACTTAGAATATTGTGCACAGTTCTGGTCTCCGGTGCTCAGGAAAGACATATTGGAGCTAGAGAGGGTACAAAGGAGGGCGACTAAGGTAATAAAGGGAATGGAGGGACTAGAATACCCAGAGAGGTTGTCAAAATTAGGCCTATTTACGTTGGAAAAGAGAAGGCTTAGGGGAGACCTCATAAACATGTATAAATACATCAGGGGGCAGTACAGAGATCTCTCCCATGACCTGTTTATACCAAGGATGGTGACAAAGACGAGGGGGCACACTATGCGTCGGGAAGGAAAGGAGGTTCCTGCACCAGCATAGAAGGGGATTCTTTACGGTCAGAGCCGTGAGACTCTGGAACTCTCTGGGAGAGGAAGTGGTGATGTCCAACTCACTTAATGAGTTCAAGAGAGGCCTGGACGCCTTTCTTGAGAACAATAAAATTACATCTTATGCTTAGTTAATTAATCCAGGGATTTAATCTGACTGCCAGATTGGTGTCGGGAAGTGAATTTTTCCTCAATGATGTAAATTGGCCTATACTGCATGGTTTTTTTTTGCCTTCCTCTGGATCAACGCTGAGGAATAGCTGCAGTGCACAAGAAATAGGCTGAGCTGGATGGACGCTTGTCTTTTTTCGGCCTTATAAACTATGTAACTATGGTGTAGATCCACTGTGTTTTATCAAGACCAAAGTCAGCACAGCCGTCTACCAGGAAGTTTTAGAGCACTTCATGCTTCCCTCTGCCAACAAGCTTTTAGGAGATGGAAATTTCATTCTCCAGCAGGACTTGGCACATGTCCACACTGCCAAAAGTACCAATATCTGGCTTACAAACAAGAGTATCACTGTGCTTGATTGGCCAGCAAACTCGCTTGACCTTAACCCCATAGAGACTCTATGGGGTATTGTCAAGAGGAAGATGAGACACCAGACCCAACAATGCAGACGAGCTGAAGGCTGCTATCAAAGCAACCTGGACTTCCATAACACCTCAGCAGTGCCACAGGCTGATCGCCTCCTTGCCACGCCGCATTGATGCAGTAATTGAAGCAAAAGGAGCCCCGACCAAGTATTGAGTGCATTTACTGAACACTGAACCTACATTTCAGTAGGCCTACATTTCGGATTTTAAAAACATTTTTCAAGCTGTTATAAAGTATTCTAATTTACTGAGATGATGACTTTTGTGTTTTTATTGGCTGTAAGCCATAATCATCAACATTAACAGAAATAAACACTTGAAATAGATCTCTCTGTTTGTAATGACTCTATATATGAGTTTCACTTTTTGTATTGGAGAACTTCAATAAATTAACTTTTTGATGATATTCTAATTTAGTGAGATGCACCTGTACATGCAAAGGGAGACACACACTCCTGGGGGAGGAAAAAATATATAAATAAAAGAACCCCTAATAATGCCCAAATCAGCCAATCATGGTACAATACTGGGGGTTGATTTGCAGTACACATGAGCAGTCATTAAAGTGAACCTGAACTGTCTGTCTTTGCGTGCCTGTATAGGGAGAAACCCCTAAGTCCAGTGCAGTGTTTGGGGTAAGTCCGAAAAACAAAAGCTTAAAAATCTCCTCTTATAAATAGCAAACTATATTTCCCATAGAAATGAATTAAAAGTTTTCTAAGTGTTTTGAGGCTATGTTCACATTCTTTTAGAGCAGATTCTCTCCAAAATCCTCCGCAAAAAATGCTTCAGTTCTATGGCAAATCCACTTTGCTGTTCACATGAGGCGTTTTTTTTCCAGAAGATATCAAAAGGCTGCCAAAAATACTGGGAAAAAATCTTTTCAAGAATTGCTTCAGCAAAAAAATGCTGCGGAAATAACAAAAACAAAAAAACCAGCAAAGGAGGCTTCAAGTTTACTCCAGAGAAAAGGAGCTTCCTGAGGCATCTTCTACTTGGAGAATGGACCTTTTTGTCACAGAAAAAAAAACACATTAGGAGGAGACATATGGTATATAGCGCATCCTCTCCAAAATCCACATATCCTGAGGGTGTGTTCACTTTATGCCTTTTTCTGCTGTTTTTCATCAGAAGACGCTATGGGAATTGCTCCTTTTCGTTAGAGGTTTGTAAATCTGAAGCATCTTTTTTTCCCGCTTCTTTTGGTCGTGTATTGAGCGTTTCCGGGGAGTTTTTTGCCTACAGCGTTTTTTTTTTTAAACTCAATTAGTCAATGAAGCAAACGCTAGTGTTTTCTTTGTGGCGGTAACGAAAGCACAGGAGTCTTCCCATTGACTTGTGTTGCAAATATTGAGCATCTTCCTAGGGGGGAGCACCATTAGAATGGACACGTCACTTCTTTTAACCACTTGGCGTCTTTTGGAAGCCTGAAGCGTATAACAGAAGCTCGAAAGCCTGACCATGTGAACAGCAAGTACAACGCAAACAATGCTGGAAAGACGCAGTGTGAACACTCGCCAATACGATGAAGTCGGATGTATGGCCGAACCCGACTCTGTGACCTTCCTATTACAAGGACATCCATATCTTTGCCCCAGACACAGTCTGCAGGGTCCACATTGTGGAGCCCCATCAGCCCGGCTCCCTGTGTGTAGTCTCAATGACTGGACAGATTCTTTCTCTGTATCTGTAATTAGTATACAGTAATTGGGTGACTTTGGGGCAATGGCTGGACAGTGTGCCGCACTGTGTGACCAGGCAGCAGGTAAAGCTGAGGAGACGAGGGCTGAGGCACGGACTGGCTGGCTGAGGCACGGACTGGCTGGCTGAGGCACGGACTGGCTGGCTGAGGCACGGACTGGCTGTGAGCGCGGCTCCTGAGGGAAGGAGAAGGCGGGACCGGCCGCTGGGAGGGAGCGGGACGGCGCTGACACCGAGGGGCGGAGGAGAAGAGGAGGGGAAAAGAAAACAGGGAGAAGGAGGAACAAACAGACTCACAGTTGGGAAAGAAAAAATGTGTCTCTCCCATAATTTATCCCGTGCGATAGCTCAAGAAGACGGGACATAGTGCGGTCACCCCCGCCCGGGACCAGTGCACCGCTCCTTTTCCACGGTCCAGGCAAAGGGGGAGACCGGTCCACTGTTATTCTGAGGGGGGGGGAAACTTGAAGACGAGGCGGAAGAGACCGATCCACCGACCGCCCAACGACTCCTGGAGGGGAGAGAAGCGGAGCGAGGAGAGGGGCGCGATCCTCTGCTCAGTCCCCGGATCCGTCTCCAGGATTAGGAGCCGGGGCTGAAAGTTTCCCTGAAGTTTCCCATAATCGGGGGCGGAGGCGGCTGTGAGCCCGGATCCATCAGGACACACTGAGGAGAACCATGATGATGAGCTCGGGAGGCGGCGGAGGAGCGGGCGGCGGCGGAGAGGTGGTGTGCTCGGGCTGGCTGCGGAAATCTCCGCCGGAGAAAAAGTTAAAGCGCTTCGTAAGTATGGAGAGGAGAGGTGGGAGGAGGAGAGGCCTGTGTGCAGGGGAGGAGGCTGCGCCATGGGGGGCACTACCTGTGTGCCAGAGTCAGGGGCTGCTGCCCGGGGAACTACAGCTCCCAGCATCCTAGCCTCACAGCAGCTGGGGCTGTAAAGTTGTATGGTGGTGAGAATACAAGAATATCTGCTCCGGGGTGGCGCATGTACACCCCCAACCCCTCCTGCCTGCGCGGCTCCCTGATGGCGCTTGGAAACCCCCGCGCAGCTCCGGGATGGCGCTTGGACACCCCCCCCCCCCCCTTCCTGCGCGGCTCCGGGATGGCGCTTGGACACCCCCCCCCCCCCTTCCTGCGCGGCTCTGGGATGGCGCTTGGACACCCCCCCCCCCCCCCCACTCGGCTCCAGAAACAGCGTGTGGACCACCCCCGCTTGTGCGGCTCCAAGATGGCGCGTGGACCCCCCCCCCTCCTACCCACGCGGCTCCTGCCTGCTCGGCTCCTGGATGACGCTTGGATCCCCCCCCCCCACGCGGCTCCAGAAATGGCGCGTGGACACCCCCCTGCTTGCGTGGCTCTAAGATGGCACGTGGACCCCCCCCTCCTGCCTGCTCGGCTACTGGATGGCGCTTGGACCCCCTCCCCACACGCGGCTCCGGAAATGGCGCGTGGACACCCCCCTCCCCCTGCTTGCGCGGCTCCAAGATGGCGCGTGGACACCCCTCCCATTTGCCTGTGCGGCTCAGGGATGGCACGTGGACACCACCCCCACCGTCTCTGCCCTGTATGATGTCTGGGAATGCCTTTGACCCCCCAGTAGTGCAATGTTTACAATTGTTCTTGACATCCCTGGCGGCTCTGTGTGTGGATGTTTCCCCAGCCTTGCGGTGTTCGGCATGGCATGTGGCCATGTGGCCTATAATTTTTCTGCACGCATAACCGTTCCAATCACTTGACAAACACGTGTTTTTTCTTGCTCATTCTTGGCCTGTACATACGGGTGTATCCTTGGGATCGAGCGGTCATATCTACGCTGTTTCGCAAATTATTGTCTCTAAATAAACCTTAAAGCTGGCCATACATATGAGATGGCGTCCATTCGGCAGGTGGCTATCTCCCCTGACTCCTTTATACACTTAAGCGCCTATCCTTCTCTCCCTCAACGTGATCTGTGTATGGGGGCTGTAATCCAACAATGCAATCCTTCACCCCCCCCATACGTGTACTGTCAGGGCAGAGTCGGGAGGACCCATACACAGATGGCCTGCCAGTCACACTATTTGTGGGTTTGGCTGCCATTGGCCTTGTGTGTATTGGCATCTATACTGAGTGTTTATGAGGGTTTGTGTTTGTGATTACTATTATGGTGTGTATGATTACCGTAATCTCTATACCTTGCCATTTAAATAAATATGGCCTAGTTCATGCTTTGTGCTGTTTGCAGATTGATCAGTGGCCACCCAGCACAGAGGGCACCACATCCTGACTAGGGGTGTGTCTGGTGCCAACACCTGGTATTGTTTTCTCTCAGGACTCAAAGTTGAAAATCAGAAACATGCGATAAATGATTAGGTTGGCAGAAGTGGGGCAGGATCTTCCTAGAGTTTGTCATGGCACATCTTCTTGTTTGGCTAATTACTTATTGGTTTGATTGTAGCAGGTCCATATTGGACCTGCTACAAGTGGCGCCTTCATGTCATTTGGGAATTGCTCAGCTACTTTTAATTAAGTCGTAGAGAATTGATTTTTCGGTAGACCATTCATGGATATAGAAACCTTGTAAATTATTGTCCCAATCAGCAAACCATGCAAATTGTCTTTTCAGAGAGGAAGAGGACTTGCTCTCTAGCGTCACCTATAGGAAGTAGCAATACTAAAAGTCAATATTATCTCTTTAACGAGCCTTGTCACATGACTTGGGATAAAAGCCAAACCAGAATCTGTTTGCATACACATGTTTCTGGATATTGCCCCTCCTCAGTGCAAAGCATGAGATCTGATTTGGCTGTAAGAGAAGATTCTGACTGGGCTAAGGGATAACATTTCTCCTTATGGAGAGTGACATACCTGGCATACCAGTGTGAGGAGTCTTATAAGCCATGCAGTGCTCCTCAGGGAAATTAAATATGCAATAATCAGCATGTCTTGTGAGACATTGACAGGGGTTGTTCCTTTTCGTAAAGTGTGTTTTTTTTTTTTTTTTTTTTTTTTTTTTTTTATTTATTTTTTTTTTTATATTATGGTGCCCCAAGCTGTTCTTTTGTTTCACTCCCAGAATATTCACCTAATGTGACTAGTTGCTATGAGAAAAGAATGGAATTGCAAAATCCAGGCACAGGGGATTTTGTTTTTTATAAATATTACAATTGAACATTTTATGTTTTTCCCTGACAAATTGAATATGTAAATCCTGGGCGCCCCTTTAACATGTATTTTCCGCAGGGTTTTGTATTGATTGCTCAGTAACACCATGTGCTGCAAATAGAAGTGTGAACCATGCATTACACATTCCATTCTAAATTCCAGGCGGGATACATGCCACCTATAGGGGGAGGGGTGATATCTGTGCCAGTTGTTGTTACTGGAGGGCGGGAGGGAACAGTGCTAGTGTTTGTAGTGTGCGCTGGTTGTTATTCACAGTCAAAACTTCTATTTCAAAACAGTCTGCTCCTATGAGTAGTAGTCTGAGGGAATGTTGGCTGGCAGCGTGGTCAGGAGGCTTCACATAACACTTGCCGTTTGCTGAGCGGGCAGATTCCTACACACAGTAGAGAGGACTGATAGCTGGGCATTCACTAGCCATATATACATGAAAAACGTAATGGAAATTAGTATTTACCTCCTCCCGTGACTTGTGAATATGCGCGGTAACAGAAAATCAATACCTGCCATTCAGTATAATGTGGAATATTTATCTGATCATTATTTTCATGCTAATATTGAAGCGGTGTTGGTGTTCAGACTAGGAAGAAGCAGCGTTAGTGGTCAGAAACTGTCAACAATGGATTGCCAAAGCATCTGCACTGAACAGTCAGTGGAAAAAAAGCTTTTTTTTTCTTCCTTTTTTCCTGTTTATAATATACTATAGACTTTACAATAATATATTTTCTCATAATAAATATTAAAAATAGTGTAATGTCAGAAAAACACAAAGGACCCCTAAAGGTTTACTACCATGAATTGCCGCTGCGGAAACGCTTAAAACGCGTAGTGGGCACACAGCCTAACATTATTCAGTAGCCGGAGATCTCCCACCTAATTGAAACTTAGGATGATAACCTAAAGGGCATTTTATTTGTGGCAGTTATTGGTACATTGCAGTACAATGGGCTTGAACAGAGGGAAACTGTCACAAAAATCCAACCTAAATCATTGACTCTGGATTAGTTTGCCGAGTCTTTAGCCTGTACACTGTAAGAAAACCTAAGTGGAAGTCTGAACTATTGAGATACAGTTTTGTTTTTGTTTATGTTGCTGAAGTTTCGAGCTTTGGCTCCAGTTCATTGTTCTGCATTCCACAAACTGACAGTATCCTAGCAGGATTGGTCTGACAACATCTTGGCTGCCCTGATTTTTGATTTATATATTCTAAATGAGGGTTTCAATTATTACCTAATGATGAGCTGTGGTCACTTTAGTGAAACTGAATACACTGTTAGGTTTATTGCAATTGATACTAAAGAATTATTGAAGTATCGGTATTTACGGTGCTAACTTGTGCCATTTCTGCAGCATTTCCATTTCTGTCTGTGGAAATTATTCTGACCTCTTTGTTTACTTCCCCTGTTGTTTCAGTCCTGGAGTTCTCTTCTTACAAAACTAATAAAACGCAAAATATATTTCTTTTAGTACGAGGGCGCTAAGTAAGGAAGGAAATTCCTGTTACTAAAAGGATTTCTGCACTGAAAAGTGTTTTTCATAATTCAGGTGGTATTTGCGTCTGACACTATGGTTGCCTATGTATGTATGATGCTGGTTTAGGCCTCTTTCACACGTCCAGATATTTCCGGTACTGGAAAAACCAGTACAAGAGATATCCATGTCCGTGTGCACCTGTGTGGCAACTGTGTGCCGCATCAGGATCAGACGTACCGGCGCTTGGGAATCAGCGGTACAGTTAGCGCTGTCCCCAAGCACCCGGGGGTGCAGGCATCTGTCATAATTGTTCTCTGCTTGCCCTGCGAAAAAGCACGATCAAGGGACAATGTTGAGAGTAGTATTCTGCTCCTGCTGTGTCCTCGTGTAAAAGTATGAATAAAATAATAAAAAAAAATTCCTTATACTCACCTGTCCATAGGTGTCCCCCGCTGTAATGCATCTGACCGCTCATGCTGACGAGCCCGAGAGAATGACTCCCTCTAGCGAGAGGTGTTCTGTCATTCACTGAGCTCAGCACAGAGCAGGGGCCCACTAGCTGGAGTGAGTCATTCTGCCCGGCTCCTCATCATGAGTGGTCACATGCATTATAGCGGGGGACATCTTCGGACAGGTGAGTATAAGGATTTTTTTAAATTTTATTCATATTTTTACACCAGGACACAGCGGGAGCAGAATACTACTCTCAACATTGTCCCTTGCTCGTGCTGATCGCAGGGCAAGCAAGGGACAGTGATTACAGATGCCTGCAGCTTGGGAACAGCACTAACTGTACCGCTGATTCCCAGGCACCGGTACTTGTCACACGGATGTCAACAGTGTCCCAGTGTGCACAGGTGCGGGATTTTTTGCGGCCCGCTCTGCAAGAAAAAAATGGACATGTCAGCGTATTTTGCCCACGTACACACGGTCTGTGCAAACACACTGACGTGCACAGACCCATTCATTTGAATGGGTCTACGTGTGTCTGTCTCCAGTACATGTAGAAACGGACACCACGTGTACTCTAAACACTGACGTGTGAAAGACCCCTTATACAAAGGAAAATGAAAGCATTTGAGACGTCATGTAAAAAATGAAATTGCAGATGAATAAGCCATTGAGTTACTTCAAAAGTTTTGTTTAGCCACTTCTTAGTTTTATACCTGTTATCTGTATCCTCACATGTACCACTCCATAAAGGGAATCTGTCACAAGGATGCTCTCTCCTGAGGGAGTGACTGCCACTTTGCGACGCCTGCGCAATAGAAACCTGCGGCGCAGTGCACAGGTAGAAGGGGCCGGAATGAAGCAAAGTGCGATCTATGTGAGTGTTGCTTTGCGCATGCCCGGCAAATCAGGGAGTACAGTGCACATCACAGGGGAGGGGGGGAATATGATAATTAAGCATATAGGCGGGGATTTGGGGGGAATAATAAACACATAGGCGGGGATTTCTTGGTGTCCCCCGGACGCCAAGCCTGTACAAAATAGAATGCAGAGAAAAGCACTTTTCTCTGCAATCAAACCTCTACTATGGGCCATACAGGTATGTATAGATTTACTTTTCTAAACCCTGTATGGCCATAGTAGAGGTCTGATAACTCCCAAAGTGGTGAGCTCTTGTAGGACGCTTTGCTTTTATTCTGCGATCCAACTCCTCCCAAACCATCTCAGTTGGGTTGAGGTTGGCTGATTGTGAAGGTCATGTCATCTGAGATACCACTCCATCCCACTCCTTTTTGGTCACTGACACCTTATATAGAATCTTGCAGGTGTGTTTTAGGTCATCGTTATGTTGCGACACAAAGGATGGTCTTAAGTGCAAATTTGATGACATGGCGTTGCAGAATGCTTTGATGGTCATGCTGGTTAAGTGTGACTTGAATTTGGAATGAATCACTAGCAAAGCACTTTCACACCTTCCTGTACATGATGGGCACCACACACATAGAAACCATCCTCTCCTCTTTTCTGCATTCATAAAAAGATGGCAGCAAAAATCTTGAATTTTGACTTGACCACAGTACAGATTTGCACTGATCTAAGGTTCAGTCCTTGTGTTACATGGCCTAAGCAAGTCTCTTGTTTTCTGTCCTCCGTTGTGGTTCTTTGCAGCAATTTGGTCATAAAGGTCTTTTTCCTCAGTCTCCTCTGGACATTTGACGTTCAGTTGTGTCTGCTACTTAATGTCTGTGCATAATTTATGAGGTCTGTGTTCTGAGGTGCTGTCAAGTTGGTGTTTTATCAAACTGGTAACTCTGAACTTATCCTCTGCAGCAGAGGTAATTCTTGGTCTTCCTTTCCTGGGTTGGTCCTCATGAGAACCTGTCATCATAGCGATTGATGGTTTTCATGACTGCACTTAAGTATAACTTTTTTTTTTTTAATGTTCTAGCAATTTTCCAAATTGACATGTCTTCATTTATTAAAATGGACTCGTGTCACTTAGTTAAGTGTTCCTTGCCATATTCTGGCTTTGAACAGTTGTGGACTAGAACTCAGCACTGTATGGGACTGTGTATTAAAACTGCCTCTGCAAAACACGTTACCCCTTAGACCTCAGTCCAGAGCCTCTCACCCTGCCAAATCAGATCTCAAACTTTGCACTGATGAGGGGCAATACACAGTGTCTCCAAATTGAGATTGTGATTTGGCTTTTATCCGAAGTCATATTGCAGGACTTGTTAAAGGGTCGATAGTGACTGTTATAGTTGCATATTCAATAGTAGACATTCATTCATCTGCTTAAAGGAAATTTGTTATTAGGATCAACCCTCCTAAGTTGTCTACATGGGAATAGGAAGCTGAATAACATGATATCTGACGTCTTATTCCAGAGAAATCCATGTTTTTCTTAATATGTAAATGAGCTTTCAAGATCTGTAGGTTGACAGTGCTCTTGCTGAAAATCTCCCTCCAGAGCTTATTGTGAAAGGGAGAGTTACCACTGTGAGACATGTAATGACTGACAGTCTGCTCGCCTGATCTACATGTCTCACACTGGAATCCTCCCTTTCATTTTAATAAGGCTCTAAAGGCAGATTCTCAGGGAGATCAGTATCAGACCCATAGCCCTGAACCGTTCATTTACATATTGGGGAAAAAAGTGTATTTCTCTTGAATAAGATGTCTGCTTGCAGAAAACAAGGTATCATTTTACTCAGCAGCCTATGACCTACATGGGCATATAGACAGCATAGGAGGATTGATCCTACTGACAGGAATGAGTAGTGGTAGTGTAGTCTTTTTTTACTTTGAGGCTAGCGTACAAGTCCTCTGCTTTCTGTAGACTCCATGTAGTCAGCAGTAACAAGCTGACGAAGAGATTAAAACAGTGTTTTCCAGTCACTTGACCTCTACAATGTATATAAACCACTTAGCATTCTTGTGAAGATGTTTTGTTAATGGACTACAAGACCACACGTTTTCTGTTAGTAACTTGATTATTGAGGTTGGAAAACTTTAGGCAAAGTTCCCACCTGCAAAAACGCTGTTTTGTTTCTGTAGTTAATTTTTGCACCAAAATAAACCATAGTAAATTGCCCTGATTATTATTATTTTTACTGTTTCCCTCCCCACTTCTTTTTTTTTTTTTTTTCTCACGCATTTTTTTAGTGCAGAAAAGCTGTGATTGTGCACTTATAAGAAATACAGCTGCCTTGTGTGTGCTTTTTTTTTTTTTTTTTTTAAGTGTTTAATTCATAGAAGCCTGTAGAGAGAAATGCAGCAATAACTAAACACAGATCAACTCCGTCTTAAGACGCACAGTGGGCATGAGTTTTTCTGAAATCACATCCACTTTGATGGAATTTTTAAACACCGCAATGTTTTCTGCCCAAATAGCGCAGCGGGAAAAAACACAGCGTTTATGCAATGAGGGAACATGGCCTTCAACATGTCGTTATTTAAAAATGATTTTGCGTGCATAATTTTTTTTATTAGCCGTATGGCTCTTCCACATTTACATTACAAATGATGCTACAAACTAACTTGTAATTAAGAAAAAAAGTGTCTCCATGATCAGATACTCGTAAATCATGATTTTGAAGATTATCTAATGGCTCTGGTGTGTGTGTGTGTGTGTGTGTGTGTGTGGCCAAATACTCCCCACTTCACACAAGTGCATTTTGTTTTAACCCCTTAACACCCCATTACAGATGTCTGTCGAGAATCAGGCTCAAGAGTGAAGCTTGGTGCACGTGTGGAAGATACCATGTAACAGCAGCAGTCAGTGCTGAGCCCTGAATGTCACTGATGACCATTTAGATATGGCTGCTGATCTCTGATAGCGCCATTTAAATGGAGTGGTCAACGCTGCGGCCATGCACCTACTCCCATCTGCTCCCCCCGCATCTCGATTACAGTGCAACAAGGTTTAAGGGTTAACGTGGCAGCCAGGGGCCTGCTGAATGCCCCCATGACTGCCACCTTGGTACTCTTCTGAAGCCCAGCCACTTGATGATTGAGCTTCATAGGAGATCAAATTTATACTATACTATATAATGCAATACACTTGTATTGCAGACTATAGTATAAGCAATTGAATGATCAGAGGTTAAAATCCTCTAAAGTCTAAAGGGACAAAAAAAAAAAAAAATCCAGAGAAGTAAAAATAAGTGGTTGTCCAGTCAAAAGTGATAAGTCTGCAGTCACTCTGTGTGACTGCAGACTTATGAATTCCCCCAGCGCAAGCACTGTGCACTACGGGGATTTGCCGGTATGAGACCTGGTAACAAAGGGTATGTATGTGTTATACACACCCCTGGCCAGTGGGCACAGCCTCGCTCTCCATACACTTGCATTGAGCGAGGACACGCCTTCTAGTCGGACGCGCCCCTTGGCCATCCACGTCAGCTTGGCGGCGCTGAATGGCCGGGGGTATGTATAACATATACATAGCCTCCGTTACCGGGTCTCATACTGGTGAATCCCAGCAGCGCACAGTGCCTGCGCTGGGGGGATTCACACAGAGTGACTACAGACTTGTCACTTTTGACCAGACAACCCTTTTAAAGTATAACAATTTTAATACATTTTTAGAACACCCTGAACCCATTGATAATAATAACTTTTCTGAAGTAAAGGACATCTCCTTTTTCCTCATTTTAGGTATTCATAAGAATGTATATTTGTGATTTTTAACTATTAGAAGGCAGTGTTCAATCACTTTAAGTCTGTATAACTTTAAGCTGTAATATAAAACTGGTTTATAGGAGACAAAGGGCATATTGATGCATAACGGGGCTAAAGGTAAAATTCTAGAGTTGTATTGTAAACTTAAAAATTTCCCCAGGTTTTGCTTATATTATAAATTCCGTTTCAATAAATTATTTCTTTATACAGGGCTTGGAGGCTGATCATAAAATTTGGCTCTTAAGCAGACCACACACGCTGTCATGTCTGTAGTTTCGGGCTAAATGTGTTGTGTGGCTGGATTGCACTCTTAAAGGGAATGTTTCTTTTTGTAATTTTATTTTTTTTCTTTAGAAAGTTTGTTTGTGAGGGATATGCTTTTGGTCTACAAAAAAAAAAAACCCTGCCCCTTCTCCTTAGTCAGTGGGACCCATCTGATATTGTTGGTGTCCCTTGTGTGACTAATCTGTTGAAACTTGAATTTTGTCCCTATTTTCAAAGACCCATACTTTTTTAGTTTCTCTGTCGATAGAGCTGTTTGAAGGTTTATTTTTTTGCGTGGTGATCTGGTGTTTTTATTTATACCATTTTTAGATGTGTTTGGAGCGCTTCTTGCATTCTTTTGCGGTGTTGGCACAAAACGCAATTTTGGCATTTTAATATATTTTTCATTTGCAGTGTTTACCATTTGGGCTGGTTTTATATTTTGGTTTAACTTCTGGGTAGAAAGATACCCAATGTGCCACATGCAGAAATACAGGCATGTATACGATTTGATGTGCTATCAGTGAAGATATTGGTTGTTTGAGGAAAATTTTACCACGCTGAATGCTTTTAGGAACACAAGTCAAGATCCGCTGCTGGCAGCTCCCTTTAAAATTGCCGACCAATGACATCCAATATATGCTCAATGGGAGACAATTCTGGAGACACTGCAGGCTATGGTAGCACATTTACAATGGGTAAAATAAGTATTGAACACGTCAACATATTTCTAAAGGTGCTATTAACATGAAATTCTCACCAAATGTCGGTAACAACCCGTCCTATCCACACAGGCAAAGAAATCAAACGATAGATGTCCTTAAATTATGTGTAATAATGAGAAATGACACAGGGAAAAAGTATTGAACATGCTTGCCGAAAGTTATTTAATACTTCGTACAAAAGCCTTTGATGGTGATAACTGCTTCAAGATGCCTCCTGTATGGAGAAACTAGTCGCATGCATTGCTCAAGTATGATTTTGGCTCATTCTTCCACACAAACACTCTTCTAATCCTGAAGGTTCCGTGGGCTAAGCTTTACTTCCTTCCATATGTTTTCTATTGGATTCAAGTCAGGTGATTGGCTGGGCCATTCCAGCAGCTTAATTTTCTTTCTCTTAAACCAATTGAGTTTTCTTGACTGTGCTTGGGATCATTGTCTTGCTGAAATGTCCACCATCATTTTCCTCATCATCCTGGTAGATGGCAGCAGATTTTTTTTTCAAGAATGTTCAGTGCATTTGTCCATTCATCCTTCAATTATATGAAATGCACAAAAAAAGAGCATGGACCGCACCTTCAAAAATCATACATTGATCTAATGCATCTCGGCAAAAATATATGTAGAACTGAACATGAGGTTCTTAGTTTAACATTCTGATAAGGACCCACCAAGAGGTTCGCTGTGACGTGGCTGTCTGCTTCATACACTCTGATCAGAATGTTAAACTAAGAACCTCATGTTCAGTTTGTAAACTTTTACCGAGAGGCATTAGATCAATGTATGATTTTTGGAAGTGTGGTCCATGCTTTTTTTTTTTTTCTTTCTGTGCATCGCATATTCTTCAATTATATGAAGTTTGCCATCTCCAAACTTCACTGTTGGCATAGTGTTTTTGGGGTGATATGCAGTACCTTTTGGCGTCCAAACAAGGTGTATATTATGGCATCTAAAGAGCTCAATTTTTGTGTCATCTGACCAGACTGTATTCTCCCAGTATTTCACAAACTTGTCTAAATGTTGTCAAGCTAACTTTAAACTCGCTTCAACAAACGTTTTGCTTGACAATAGAGTCTTGTGTGGTAAGCGTGCATACAGACCATGGACGTTGAGTGCATTAATTCTAGTTTTCTTTGAAACAATTGTACCTGCTGATTCCAGGTCTTTCTGTAGCTCTCCACAGCTGGTCCTTGGCTCTTGGACAACACTTCTGATAATTCTTTTCACTCCTCTGTCTGAAATCTTGCAGGGAGAACCTGGTTGTGGTCGGTTAATGGTGAAATGATGTTCTTTCCGCTTCCAGATTATGGCCGCAACAGTGGTTAAAAGAACCTTCAGTAGTTAAAAAATTCTGTAACCATTGCCATCACTATGTTTTGCAGCAATAAGGTTGGGAAGGTCTTGAGCGACAGCACCTCACCTTTAGAAATCTAGTGGTGTGAAAGTTTGTCCCCCCCCCCCCCTCCTTAATTTGTTTTAACTGTGGTTTATCACAACTTTGGGAAGCTGAGTTCAATTTCCCCAGCCACACACAGGCCTGAATTCTGCCACATCTGTTCTCAACCAATAAATCACTTAAATAGGACCTGCCTGACAAAGTGAAGTAGACCAAAAGATCCTCCAAAGCTAGACATCATGCTGCATGCCAAAGAAATTCAAGAACAAATGAGAAACAAAGTTATTGAGATCTATCAGTCTGGAAAAGGTGTTAAAACCATCTCCAAAGCTTTGGGACTCCAGCGAACCACAGTGAGAGCCATTATCCACAAATTACAAAAAACATAGAACGGGGTGAACCTTCCCAGGAGTGGCCGGCTAACCAAAATTACCCCAAGAGCGCAGCGACGACTCATCTAAGAGGTCAAAAAAGACCCCACAACAACATCCAAAGAACTGCAGGCCTCACTTGCCTCAGTTAAGGTCAGTGTTCATAACTTCACCATAAGAAAGAGACTGGGCAAAAATGGCATCCATGGCAGATTTCCAAGATGAAAACCTCTGCTGAGCAAAAAGAACATAAAGGCTAGTCTCCGTTTTGCCAGAAAACAACTTGATCGCCATGACCTTTGATAGAATACTCTGTCGACTGACGAGACAAAAGTTGTACTTTTTGCAAGGTGTATGTCTCATTACATCTGGTGTAGAAGTAACGCAGCATTTCAGAAAAGGAACATCATACCAACAGTAAAATATGGTGGTGGTAGTGTGATGGTCTGGGGCTGTTCTGCTGCTTCCAGACCTGGAAGACTTGTAATGGTAAATGAACCATAAATTCTGCTGTCTACCAAAAAATCCTGAAGGAGAATGTCCAGCCATCTGTTTGTGACCTCAAGCTGAAGCACACTTGTGTTGTGCAGCAAGACAATGATCCAAAACACACCAGCAAGTCCACTTTTGAATGGCTTAGGCTAAGTGCCCACGTAGCGTTTTTCAAGCGTATATGCTGCGGAACTTCCGCAGCGTAAACGCTTGTTAAACGCTAGGTAATCCGCCCCCCCATGGTCCCCAAGGGGATTCCGCAAGTTCTATGCCCATGCTGCGAATTTTTCCGCAGCGTTTATGCTGCGCTCAAAAATCCGCAGCATGTCCATTAATTTTGCGGACACGCAGCGTAATTGCCTCCATTGACTTGCATTGAGACGCATATAATCCGTGTCAGTACATTTGTACTCTCGGATTATATGCGTGTCAATGTGCGGATGGTACCCAAGTCTGGAGGAGAGGAGACTCTCATCCAGACCTGGGTACCATAGAAAACTGTAAAAAAAAAAGAACTTAAAATAAAAAATAAAGTTTATACTCTCCTTCCGATGTCTTCCCGGTGTTTTCTCTGCTTCGGGACAGTGTCTTGCAATGTTCGCGTTGATGTGAAGGACCTGCCATGACGTCACTGAGTCATGTGACCCATCACATGGCTCAATGACGTTACCGCAGGTCCTTCACACTACCTCAAGCAGTGCAAGACACCGGACGGAGCAGACAAAACACCGGGAAGACATCGGAAGGTGAGTATAAAGTTTTTTTTTTTTATTATTTTTCACCATTCTTATTCTTTTTTTTTAACTAACTTGGTCACACTACTATAAATCCATGCCAGTTGCATGGATTTATATAGTGTGAACAAGTTGTCAAGCACTTTTCCAAGTGATGTTAATCGCTTGGAAAAGCGCTTGTTAACCCGCATACGGAAATGCATGCAAAGACGCTTCACAAACGCTTCTACCGGGAAAAACGCATGTAAAATCCGCATGCGTTTTTCCTGCCAGGGAGAAGCGTAAAAAATATGCTTCATTTCCGCAACGTGGGCACTTAGCCTTAAGAAAAACAAAATTAAGACTTTGGAGTGGTCTAGTCAAAGTCCTGACCTTAATCCGATTGAGACGCTGTGACATGACCTTAAAAAGGCACTTCATGCTCGGACACCCTTCAATGTGGCTGAATTACAACAATTTTGCAAAGATGAGTGGGCCCAAATTCCTCCACAGCGTTGTAAAAGACTCATTGGCAGTTATCGCATACACTTAATTGCAGTTGCTGCTGCTAACGATGGCCCAACCTCTTATACATTTAAAGGGCAGTCACTTTTTTATACAGGGCCGTGTAGGTTTGGATTTCTTTTTCCCTTAATAATAAAGACCTTCATTAAAATATGCATTTTGTGTTTACTTGAGTTGTCTTTCTCTAATATTTAAATTTTGTTTTGTTATCTAAAAACATTTAAGTGTGACAAACATGCAAAACAATAAGAAATCAGGAAGGGGGCAAACACTTTTTCACACCACGGTATGTATACTTAGAAAATTGTTGACTTGTTCAATACTTTTCACCCGATGTAGGACACTCAAACTGCTCACAGTAGCACGACAACATGCTTTGTTGTGTTGTAAAAGTACTCCTGGGACACTTTGTAGAAATGGCCATACCAGTGATTCCACGACCAAATCATTGTAACACCGAGCGGTTAGTGTACCTGGAATGAAGTCTAGAGGGGTCTGCTACTGTATATCACGTAACCCCATACCAATATCATGCAAGGCGTTTGCACATTATTGGGCCATGAGCCAGATGTCCAGGCACAGGTGTTTCATTTACCTCACGGTACTGCTCTTAAAGGCTATTATGAAGCAGAGCAAGACAGCAATGGGACTGGAATGGAAGTCTATCCTCTTCAGCTATAAGTCCTGCTTTTGTCTTGGATACGGTGACAGTCGGAGATTGGTCTGGAGACCATCTGGGCAACGCCATGAAGTCTTTCAGAAGGGAACGATGTATTGGTCCTACTTCTGTGTGGTGGGTGGCATGGAGTACAGTAACCAGAACTTTCCAGTCTTCATTTCAGGTACACTAACAGCACTAACAATGATTTGGTCATTGAACAACTTATACGGCTATTTTTCTAGCATTCCAGGAGCCGTTTTACAACATGACAATGTAAGGCCGCATTTAACAGGTTACCATCAGCGGGCAGAACTCTGCTTTACCCGCTGCTGTAAAAGGCAGATGAAGACTGAATTACACAGTCACCATGTGCCGAAAATGGTGTGGGCTCAGAGCCTCCAAACACGCTCCAGAATAGCAGTGTAAATGTATGTTGGATCTTGGGAAGAGGTTAACAGCGTCTTTTCTAAGTTTACACCACCTATAGGTGGTGTCAGAAATTGGCTATCTTTGTGTCAGAAATGTGCTCCTTAATTTTGGCCTTTTTTTTCCCCTCTGCGCATTGTCGCCTATTAAACCGCAAAACTTTTCTGATAAGCTGCACACCCTACTTTGATGAGTCGCACAATGTGTCTATAACACATCAAAAATCATCGTGCAAGTCATGAAAGTTTTTTTTGTGGAGATTTGAGTGCAAATTATGGCAATTTACTTGAAGACAATAATTCATATTTTTCATTATTGTTCCACTAATGCATGTTCCTGTAGTTTAGGGGAGGGAAACCTCAGGCCCGTGGTCCGTTTACAGCCCTCAATGACCTTTTATCGAGCCCCCAGGCAGATTCCTGGGGACCGCAGTGCTTGGGCTGAAGCTGTATTTTGCCGGCCAAAAAATTTTTTCTTGCTTTGCGAGCATGGGCACGCAGTGTTCACTACTGACCACTGAGAATGAAAGATTACGTCCTGACACCAGTGCCAGCGTAAGGACGTACTTTTCGGGTGGAGTTGGTGTACAATTTGTACGGCCCCCGAAGGATGGTATAAATATCAAAATGGCCCTTGGCAGAAAAAAGATTCCCCACCTCTGCTCTAGTTCATTAATTAATTTCAATCAATAGCTGGTTGATAACACGTGGTGTGGTTTTATTCAATGGATAGATAATGTAGGGGTCTTAAACATATGGCTTCATTGGTGGGATTCATGCAAGACAGTAACTTGGCAAGAAATATGTTACAAATGTTTTTGTTAAGGAAAAGAAGCTGACTATCCTATCTATATTGAAGGTGAAACCTAAGATGCATCCCACAAATTTTGAAAACTTGTGTTGTATGCCATTTTTTTTTTTTTTTACAAATAAATTATGTACAACATTTTGCTTAATAGCGGGTACATGGCGGTTTCTGAATTATGCTGCACGTTGCCCGCTGGAAAATAGATTATGAATTGTCCTGCGATTCTCATCTGACATCAAAATCCATGCCATCATATTGACTTGAATAGCAAAAGTTCCCTGTGATGATGGAATGGTTTTTAAAAAAAAAAAAAAAAAAAAAAAATTGCAGCCATTCTTTAACCACTTCGCGCCAGAGCCTGTTTTTGCCTTCGTGACCGGGCCAGTTTTTTCAATTCTGACCACTGTCACTTTGAGGTAATTACTCTGGAACGCTTCAACGGATTCCCCTGACTCTGAGACTGTTTTTTTCGTGACATATTGTACTTCATGATAGTAGTAAAATTTCTTCGATATCACTTGCGTTTATTTGTGAAAAAATCGGAAATTTGGCGAAAATTTTGCAATTTTCAAACTTTGAATTTTCATGCCCTTAAATCGGAGAGATATGCCACACAAAATAGTTAATAAATACCATTTCCCACATGTCTACTTTACATCAGCACAATTTTGGAGCCAAATTTTTTTTTTGTTGTTTGGGAGCTATAAGGGTTAAAAGTTGACCAGCGATTTCTCATTTTTCCAACAAAATTTACAAAAACATTTTTTTAGGGACCACATCTTATTTGTCTTATTTGAAGTGACTTTGAGGGGCCTTAATGACAGAAAATACCCAAAAGTGACACCATTCTAAAAACTGCACCACTCAAGGTGCTCAAAACCACATTCAAGAAGTTTATTAACCCTTCAGGTGTTTCATGGGAATTTTTGGAATGTGGAAGACAACAATGAACATTTAACTTTTTTTCACAAAATGTTACTTTAGACCCAATTTTTTTATTTTCACAAGGGTAACAGGAAAAAATGGAATACACAATTTGTAGTGCAATTTCTCATGAGCGCGCTGATACCCCATATGTGAGGGAAAACCACTGTTTGGGCGCACTGCAGGGTTCGGAAGGGAAGGAGCACCATTAGACTTTTTGAATGTAAAATTTGTTTGATTAATTAGCAGACGCCATATTGCGTTTGGAGAGCCCCTGATTTGCCTAAACAGTAGAAACCCCCACAAGTGACACCATTTTGGAAACTAGACCCCTTAGGGAACTTATCTAGATGTGTGGTGAGCACCTTGAACCCCAAGGTGCTAAACAGAAGTTTATAATATTGAGCTGTAAAAATTACATTTTCACATTTTTCCCACAAAAAATGTTTTTCATTCCCTAATTTTGCATTATCATAAGGGTAACAGGAGAAATTGCACCATGAAATTTGTTGTGCAATTTCTCCTGAGTACGCCGATACCCCATATGTGGGGGAAAACCACTGCTTTGGTGTACGGCAGGGTTCGGAAGAGAAAGGAGCGCTATGTTGGCTGGGATAGGTTGCAGACACCATGTCACATTTGAAGAGTCGCTGACATGCCGAAACAGCAGAAACCCCCACAAGTGACCCCATTTTGTAAACTACACCTCTCAAGGAATTAATCTAGGGAAGTAGTGAGTATTTTTTAATTTTTAAATTTAGACAATTGGGCAGTGAAAAAAACATAATTATATTTTTACCACAAAAAAATGTTTTACCCTCAGATTTTACATTTTCACACAGGGCAATGGGTAAAAATGGTGCCGAAATGTGTCACAAAATTTCTTCTAAAAGTGTCAATACCCCATATGTGGCTGTATCGTACCGCTTAGCCATACGGCAAGATCTGGGAGGGACGGAGCGCTATTTGACAATTGGAGAACAAATTATTGTAGACTAGGCATTTGGATTTGGGAGCACACAATTTTCTGAATTTCTTTTGGGGGGCAAGGGCCATTTCGCTTTTCCAGAGCCTTTCTGCTACCAGTAACTTGGAATATTTTTAACAGATGACGGACCTGAGTGGGGACTAGCTTTTTTTGAGGACTGAGTTGAAGCTCTTATTGGGAACATTTTACATAACCTTTATCCGGCGCTCGAGGCTGAGCACTTACATCGGGGTTTCCATCTAAATTTCCAAGTGATGTAATTCAGATGAAACCCCTGCGGGATCCATTCACTGTAATGAGGCAGCAGAGTTACTCTGGACTCCGTCTGGCCTCTGTTTAGCGGTGTCCTTTTTTTCAGAAGTGCACAAAACTGTGGCCAACCGCACTTTTATGCACGCCTAAAAAAACTGACACTGTGGGATCACAGGCCAGACGGCATCCACAGTGGCCTATATCTGCCTCATTACAGGGAATCTTCCGTCATGGGTTCCGTTTGAATCACGTATTTCAGAGATTTACACGGAAACTCTGGTGTAAGTGCTCAGCGCAGAGCGCAGGATAAATGTGAGCAGAGCTTTACTGCGATCTTTGGGAGACATAATAAACAAATCAGTAGCAGGTGAAAAATTGGTTTTATTTATTTTTTACGCCGTTTCTCGTGCGGTATAAGTGATGAGATTACGTTATTCTTCGGGTCGGTGCGATTACAGAGATACCAGATTTATATCGGGTTTTTATGATTGACATCTGTCACACACTAAGACGCTTTTTTTTGCAAAATCTAGTTTTTGCCTCGCCATATTTTGAGAGCTATAATTTTTCCATATTTCGGCCGACAGAGTCATGTGACGGCTTGTTTTTTTTTTTGCGGGACGAGTTGACATTTTTATTGGTACCATTTTTGGGTACGTGACATTTTTTGATCGCTTTCTATTCCGTTTTTTGGGAGGTAAAATTAACAAAAACCAACAATTCAGGAATTGTTTTTTGAGGTTTTTTTTATGCCGTTCTGCGTGTGGTTAAAGTGATAAGGCAGCGTTATTCTTCGGGTCAGTACGTTTACAGCGATACTACACTCACTGTATATTTTTTTTTATGTTTTGGCGCTTTTACACAATAAAACTATTTTATAGAAAATATTATTTTTTCATCGCTTTATTCTGAGCTATAACTTTTTTATTTTTCGGCTGATGGAGCTGTATGGCGGCTTTTTTTTTGCGGAACAAGATGACGTTTTCAGCGGTACCATTTTTATTTCCATTTTGCTTTTTGATCGCATTTTTTCCACTTTTTGTTTGGCGATATGATGAAAAAGCATAGTTTTTTGCTCCGTTTATTTATTTTTATTACGGTGTGCACAGGAGGAGTTAATTAGTGTGTTGTTTCGGACGCGGCGATACCAAATATGTGTACTTTATGCAAAAACAAAAAAATATACGGATTTATTGGTTTAATATTTTATTTATTTTTATTTTGTGTTTTTTTTTTTTTTTAACAGTTTGAAAACATTTTTTTGACTTTTTTTTTACACTTTTACTTGGTCCCTGTATGGGACATTCATTTTTATTTTTCTAATCACTGATCTCATGCAATGCAATAGACATGTATTGCATTGGATGAGATCTTTGCTGACAGTTTTACACTGTCTGTCTCCTGCTAGAGTTCAGCTGCAGGCTGAGCCTAGCAGGACACCATATATGGCAGATCCGGAGGCGGTCATGTGACCTCCGGCTGCCATAACAACGGCAGGTCCTGGAAGACATCAGGGAGCCGTCGGAGAGGTAAGTTGACGACCCCCTTCTCCTCTCACTGTCTTCTATATGCCGCGATCACTATAGATCGTGGCATATAGAAGATAGCAAAGGGTTAACATCATTGGGACCTGATCCAATCAGGTCCCGATGAGGTCCCCTGTCAGAGCTATCGCTCTGCACCGGATCCGCAGCTCTTGCAGGACTCTGGGGGTCCCTAGTAGGGTTGAGCGAGTATGTTCTGTCCGAGTATGCTCTGGCCGAACTCCGAGTATTTACAGCTGCTCGGTGATGAGGTTAAATCGCTCCCGTGTGCATGACTTGCGACTGTTTGACAGTTTTATTACATGTGAGGAATGTCTATTTCTTACACATTCCTCATATGTAATAAAACTGTCAGTCGCAAATCATGCACACGGGAGCGATTTAACCTGATCACCGAGCAGCTGTAAATACTCGGAGCTCGGCCCGAGCATACTCGGCAAAAGGGTTAATAGAACATACTCGCTCAACACTAGTCCTGAGCGCTGCGCGACCACCCACCGTTTTTTAAACGTCGGCGCTGCACAGAGCCCAGGCAGCGCCGACGTTTATGTACAGTGGGCGGCCCTTGACCTGTTAAACAATGAGATATCCAGCGGTGGTGCACCAAGCGATCACTTATCCTGTGATGTTCGGCATGAGAAACCTTCTTTACCGTCTACATCCTCTAATTTTTGAGATGACTCTGCTCCTCCTCTCCCAGTAAAGCTGATAAGTTAGAAGCCTCTGTCAGTCTAAAAACTGGAATTTTATGTAAAATACTCGTTCAAATACACTGCAAACAAGTGGCAAAATTGTTTCATTTTTCAATAGCGAAATCTGCAGCAATTTACAATACTTATAGATGTGACAGGAAAAAATGTGCACAAAATGTATTCATCTATTATGTATCGATGTTTCGTGCTCCGAGAACTGAAAAGCCAATGTAGGCTAGCGTATTTAACGAGCTGGCCGTATGGCTTGTGTTGGTCATACCTGTGTTTCCCAGGCCTGCAGATATGCTTGCACGTGTCAGAGGTTAGCTAGTCATCAGTCATACTTGGGTTACAGGCCATAAATGCTATGATACGGGTTAATTGCCTGCTATTACTGTGATTACCGCAGCTGGTTTAACCAGCGTTGCATACAAACAGGCAGTTTTATTAATTGCAGGTTGTGATGTCTATTTGGGCTGGTCACCTGATGCATACTGCTTCCGTTTATAAACTATGTCAAAGGCCTATTCTGTTCTTGGACCTAATAAGGGTATGTTCACACGTGGCATCTTTGCAATGTTTTTTTTAATGCAGAAAAAACGTTGCATTTTACACTGCTAGCAAAGTAAATATTTGTAAAATCTCATCCATATGCTGTTTCTTTTTTTCCCCTTGCATTTTATGAGCTTTTGGGCATTTTTTTTTAAATCTGCAGCATGTCAATTAATTTAGCATTTTTCACCTATTCAAATGAATGGGGATAAAAATGTGTAAAAATGCATGAAAAAAGATCTTATTGTTTCCAGCGTTTCTCCGGCCAACACAGGTGCAGAAAGATCCGCTGTTAAATCGCTGCTTGTGAACATACCCTTTAGCGAAGTTCACACAAGAATCTTTAAAATTGTTTGTTCATCCGGAAAACTGTCGACTCGCCCAACGTACGAAAAAAGCAGTGAAAGCTAGAAAGTAGTGCTCGGAGCCATTAACACTTTTGAGTCTATAGTGCCTCCTAAAAGTAAACTAATTTGAGCATCTTCTTGAGAATGTTTTCCTTTTTTCTGCAGTTGGGAGCCCCCATCACTCCCATCCCACTCCCCAAAGCAAAACAAGTTTAGAGGAAACTGGGGGCATCCCAGAAAAGTAGACATGCTACTTCATTCATATCAAAGAAGGATTTTGATATCCCTTTAATTTAATTTTTCACAGTTTCAGTTCTTGCCACAGATTCCCAGATGACTCCTCGGCTGAGAGAGAGAAATCCCAAGCACTGAAAATGTACTTGCCTGACAAATGTTTCAACTTGCCACAGCTTTGCCCTAAGACCTGTATGTATGCTATGTAATTGGAACTTGATTTTCTGGTTTGGTCTGCTTTGTGGTAGACCTTCTTGGGCAGGTGATCTGTCTTTTTCTTCTCAAATGAAACCGTCTTGAATGCTTTTACTTGTGGCTAAATAAAAATGTGCTTTAGACTTTTGTTTAGTGAAAACTTTTTTTTTTTTTTTTTTTGTTTTTTTTGTGTGGGGGCGGTGGAAAGAGCTCATTACTGTAAATTATTGCTAAGGAATTATCAAATGAGTGCTACGATACATGGATCTATGTAGGTGAGCACCCACATTGTTACAGAAACAAAAATGGCAATTCAACTAAGATAATGGTGGTGAAGGAGAATTTGCTCCAAAGTTGACCTCTGTGAGTAAGGGTTTATTCAGACATTGGAAATATATCTTCTATCCTACCTCTCCCTCCAAAAATTCTGATTTCATAAGTGTTTGATCATTGTCAGTTTTTTTTCTCTCGCATGAAAAATATCAGATGGAGGTTTCTCAAGATTCTCTTATTATACAGTCCATAAAAAATGGACAGCACACACATGGCATACAAGTGCTTTCCGAGACCTCCGGCTCCATGAAACACTGGGACAGCCGGTAGGTCACAAACTGCTGGTGGCCGACGGGAGCAGTGGTGATAACAGATGAAGACACTGGAAGGGGAGGATAAGACAGGAGGCAGGGGACTTAGATTTGAAGCGCTACTTTAGCTGTGAAATAAAAAAAACGCAGAAGTCATTCTTTACAATTCTTTGAATAATTTGCTAATCGAAATTGACTAATGTATTCTCATTCTGAAACTAGCACCGATGTTCTGTTTTCATATCCCCATTGCCTTGTCCTGGGTCCTCTACTTCATTCCAACTCAATCTCAGCTTCAGCTGTAAGTAGGGTCGAAACAAATGCAAAACTGAAGGTTCTGTGACAAGGATGAGGGTCTGAAACCGGAATTTCTGTGCCAAATTAATAAATAGTGCATGTTAGTAAGTCTAATTTGTGTGGTATCATTCCAAACAACCCATGTCTCTGGACAGCCCCTGCTTAATCACTTCAGGACCCCATAGAAAAAAACAATCTGTGTTGACCTCCCACGGCGGTGCCGTACCGACGATAATGGCGCTGCTATTTCCCAGCGGACCACGTGACATTGGCTGCAGCAGATTCACGACAGCAATCAGCAACTGCAGCCTTTACAAAGTGGTGGCTCTTTGTCTTTATTTTATCAGATGTTTTTGGGGACATGATTTTATGGCACTTACAATTCTATAGATATGACAGGTTCTCCTCCTGTGCCACCTTCCTCACAGTCCATACAATGGCAGCCGGTGGTGGAGCATATAACCAGACCTGTCCATCAGCCTCCTCCAAGAGAAAAACTCTGCACATAGGAAAGCTATTTTTCTATTGAACAGGTCTGGTCACATGCTCCACCACCATTGTATGGACTGGCGAGCTGTGCAGTCTGTGAGGAAGGTGGCACTAACAAGTGAAGGAGAAGAACCTATAATAATTTTGTGTACACTTACCTATAAGTATCTTCCTCATATCATGTTAAAATAAAAGGGTTGGCCACTTTTATCTGTAATCCCGGACATGCGTGGAGAACTGCGGTCCTTTGTCTACATCTGATTGTATGGAAGCACTTTTTAAGATAATGACTTGTTACTAACCACAAAGTGGGAAATTTAATAGTAAAATTTTATCTCAGGAAATATACAGAGGAAGTCCCTTTTTTTTTTTTTTTTTAATTATAGCAATTGCAGTTCAGGCTAAATTAGGTTATGAGAGTGGGTTCAGAGCTGTCCAAACCAAACCCATGGCCAGTTCACCTCCCATTGGAATTGACTGTGGGTGCTCTTCTCTTCGGATGTAAGCCCACTATCCGGAGCCGCCTGCGGCCCCGACGCTGCTGAGTAGATGTGCGGCTTCCGCCCTCATTTATGCAAATGAGCTGTTAGATTTTTATTTTTTTTTTTCACATGCGGACTTTCCTCATTGATGTTAATCTATGGGGAAATCCACATGCGGACCAGCTAGAGAAATTGACATGCTGCAGGTCTGAAAGATGCACCTCATGTCAGTTTCCGCGGGTGATCCGCAGGTGCCTGGAGACTCATAGTGGACATGGAAAAGAAATCCATCCACTATGCTGTAGCATCTGGCCACTGCGGGTTTGACGCTGCATAAACACACAGCCTCAAACCCGCAGCAGCTCCTGACCGTGTGCACATACCCTTATGCCTCTACTGATTTGAGTCCGCTGTGAATAAACTGATTATTTGCACTGAGCTGTGCACTATGATGCAGGAAAAATATTAAGCTCTAATTAAAGATATCAATAACTGGATTTCACAATAGAAACTACATACACTATTAAATAAGTATATTACACCTGATGAAACTGGTGTACCTAATTTGAAAATCCATGTGAGAAACTGTAGTATTCTGTGATTAAAATGAACATTTTAAGAGTTCTGCTAGAGCAAGATTGCCATTCTGATATGGATTCTCAAAATGCAACAGCCTCTTGAAGACTCAGATGTTAAAGGGGTTGCCTCAATGGAATTAGTTTAAAATTGCAAAGTGCTTGTAAAAATAAAAGCAACTGGTTATTAAAAATACCCTACATTCTCAAGGTTGGAGTTTATTTAATTTTCTGCTGGTTGCATGGGTTACTGGCAGAGATGGCCGGTCTCCAAGGCAAGGAGAGCAGCGCTTAAAAGATCTTTGCTATAGAGCCAGCAAGTGCTGCACTGAAGCTTTCCAGAACGCTGGAGCCTCTGAGCTCCTATGATGCTGCTCAGTCAGAAAGGTCTCTTGTAGCATTAGAGAGCCCACATTTTGAACCAACAGTTTAACCATGTATCCATAAGGAAGGAGCACACTGCCACCCAGCAAGCAGAAAGATGGGAGGCTGGGGAACAATGCATTAATCTGTAGACAGCACCTTAAAAAAACAGAAAAAACAAAATAAAAAACAGCAAAAAGCTTGTCTGCAGTATATATTGTAAAATCAGGCATCAAATAGTCTTCAGCTTTACCTGTCCCACAGCATAAATGGCACTATAAACATCTAGTCTTTGAATTCTTTACATATGGTGTATTTCCAAACATGGTTATATATCGTACATCGGTGAATCAAGTATTGAACATATCACCAATTTTCTAAGTCAATATATTTCTAAAAGTGCTGTTAACATGAAATTCTCACCAAAGGTTCCATAGGCTCCTATAAACTCCTGAGATTTAGTTCCCTCCATAAATTTTCTGTAGGGTTCAGGTCAGGTGATTGGCTGGGTCATTCTAGCTGCTTTATTTTCTTTCTTTAAAAGCAATTGTGAGTTTTTGGCTGTGTTTGGGATCATTGTCTTACTGAAATGTCCACCCTTGTTTCATCTTTATCATCCGGGTAGATGGCAGCAGATTTTTAACAAGAATGTCTCGGTACATTTGTCCATTCATCCTTCCTTTTAATCTCACAAGGTTTGTCTGTGCCGTATGCTGAAAAACAGCCCCACACCATAATGTTCCTACCACCAAACTTCACTGTTGGTATAGTGTTTTTGGGGTGATATGCAGTGCCTTTTGGCATCCAAAGAGTTCAAAGTTCAATTTTGGTCTCATCTGACCAGACTATATTCTCCCAGTATTTCACAGGCTTGTCTAAATGTTATTGAGCGAACCGTATACGGACTTGAACATACTTTTTGCTCAGCTATGGAGTCTTGTGTGTTGAGCGTGCATACAGACCATGGACGTTGAGTGCATTAATTCTAGTTTTCTTTGAAACAATTGTACCTGCTGATTCCAGGTCTTTCTGTAGCTCTCCACAGATGGTCCTTGGCTCTTGGACAACACTTCTGATAATACTTTTCACTCCTCTGTCTGAAATCTTGCTGTGAGCACCTGGTCATGGCCAGTTTATGGTGAAATGATGCACTTTCCATTTCTGTATTATGGCCCCAACAGTGATCACAGGAACCTTCAGTAGTTTCAAAATTCTTCTGTAACCAATTCCATCAGTAAGTTTTGCAACAATAATGTTGAAACAGCTCACTGGTTTTACAAATCATGTTATAGACAATCAGTTGAACCAGCTGATATTATTTTTTCACTAAGTGACAGGATTGCTTTCTAATTACTGATATATTTCAGTGGCATGACATTCCTGTTAAATATCTATCCACAAAGTCTTGAAGATATACAGTGGCTTGCAAATGTATTCACCCCCCCCCCCCCCCTGTCATTTTTCATGTTTTGTTAACTCACAACCTGGAATTTCACTTTTTTTTTTGAGAGAGAGTTTGCATCAGTTCATGTAAAGAACATGCCTACAACTGTGAACATTTGGTTTTCTTTTTATTGTGACGCAAACAACAAATAGGACAAAATAACTGAAAACTTCAGCATGCGTAACTATTCACCCCACCTAAAGTCAGTATTTTGTAGAGCCTCCTTTTGCGGCAATTACAGCTGCAAGTCACTTTGGATAAATCTCTCTGAACTTTTCACATCTTGCCACTGGGATTTTTGCTCATTCTTCAATGCAAAACTGTTCCAGCTCCTTCAAGGTAAATGGCTTCCTCTGGTGAATAGCAATCTTCAAGTCTGACCACATTCTCAATTTGATTAAGGTCTGTGTTATAACTAGGCCACTCCAAAACATTTAGGCTATGTGCCCACGATGCAGAAATGCTCCGGATTTTTTCCTGAGCGTTTCTGCATCTCCCTGGCAGAAAAAACGCATGCGGATTTTACATGCGTTTTTCCCGCCAGGGACATGCGGATGTGAAGCGTTCTTCACATGCATTTCTGCATGTGGGTTGACAAGCGCTTTCCAAGCGATTTTAGCATCACTTGGAAAGTGCTTGACAACTTGGTCACACAATATAAATCCATGCAAACAGCATGGATTCCGCATGTACAGATGCAGTGATGGGTAATCCATGCGTTCCAATGCAAGTCAATGGCGGCGAAAACGCAGCACTTCCGCAAAATAATTGGTAATGCTGCGTTTTTTTCCCGCAATGATAATCCGCAGTAGAAATTTCCGCAGCATGTGCACAGCACATGCGGATTATCATTTTGGAACATGGCAGGCCTTCTACCAAGCGTTTTTTAAGCGTTTCTGCAACGGAATTGCCGCTGCAAAAATGCTTAAAAAAAGCATCGTGGGCACACAGCCTTAGGGTACGTGCACACGATCAGTAACTGCTGCAGATTCAACGCAGCTCACTGCGGTTACCATAGAAACTGTAAACAAAAAAGAAATAAAAAATAAATATTATATTTACCTTCTGGCGGCCTCCGGTGTGCTTGCCTTCGCTTGCCAGCAGATTGCGGTGGACTGAAAGACCTGCGCTGACGTCATTTAGTCATGTAACGGCAGGTCCTTCAGTGTACCGCGAGCTGCCGGCAAGCCAGGATGGAGCGAATAAAGACTCCGGGGGCCATCAGAAGGTAAGTATAGATTTATTTTTTTAACATTCTTTACGGTCACACTATATAAATCCATGCTGGTTGCATGGATTTATATAGTGTGACCAAGTTGTCAAGCACTTTCCAAGTGATGCTAAAATCGCTTGGAAAGCGCTTGTCAACCCACATGCGGAAATGCATGTGAAGAACGCTTCACATCCGCATGTCCCTGGCAGGAAAAACGCATGTACAATCCGCATGTACAATCCGCATGCGTTTTTTCTGCCAGGGAGATGCAGAAACGCTCAGGAAAAAATCCGGAGCATTTCTGCATCGTGGGCACTTAGGCCAAGTAGGAGTATCACTGTTAGGCTTACTAGACCTTGCTCTCTTGCATTGAAGTTTGTTGCCTTTCATGACCAGATAACTGTGCTATGTATTTCGTTCCTAGGATGTATTCCTTTTATGGGCTTTCACTTGTGAGAGGTTTTCACAGAAATCTATTAATTTTTACAGTAAAATATTTTACCTTAAGATGCATGATTGTGAAGCTGAATTGTCCACACTTGGGGCTCATTCTGGAGGACTCCGTATAATCATGCAATGTGATATTACATCCAACCATTTAAACAATTGCACATTTTCTCTGACGTGCGACTGTGGGCAATGCCTCAGGTTCTTACAGTATCCAGACTTCCAACCACAAGTTTATCTACAGGTGTGCGGCAGTACTTACCATGATGGTTGTCCTATCACGGCAGGAACACCATTTGCAGGCTGACTTAAGAAAGTCATAGAACTGGTCTTCAAAAGATGTTCTCCTTGGGATACTGAGATACAAATCAATAGTTTACTCTAGGTATAGTTGACAGCCTCTGCATGATATGACCAATCTAATTCTTGATCACTAATTCAGTTGTTAGAGTTGATGAAAAATGAGATGTTTCATGGTTTTCTGTTATGTGCCACCCCGTAAACTTCCCCTTCTGCACATTATCCTACATATAATGGCCAGCACCAGTGCACACAAGTCTTGCTTTGTGTGTCTTGGAGACAGAGTCAGATGAATTAAGAGCCATAATTACTTTGCATTTACCAAGAGCAAACAATCACCTACTTGTTCCATACAATGAGTAGTGTTTCAAGTATTTTACAATACATTTTAATGTTAGAAGTGTGCTTGTGGGAAAAGAGAAGAGAAATGAAAATCCCTTGGCTAGGGTCTCCGATCTGGCAAGCCTTTTAACTGTTAAGTATAGTTCATATAAAAGCCGTTTATCAAAGGCTTGCATTGGCTTTATACAGCATAAAGTGCATGTTAGGCCAGGGATATACCTAAACGTTGGTATTTTGACCATATTGAGCAAATGTTTTAGAGATTTTTCAAAGATATCAAAGTGATTGTTGTGTTCCTATATGGAGATAAAAATGGTTTACTGTTATCATATAGCTTTAGTGCTAAAAATGTAGGTGTAGCCCTAAGATAAAACTTTGTTACTAGGATAAGTTTTCTGGACAGAATTGGTGCTTCTAAAGACTATAGACCTTTTCTATACACATGATATGACATATCCTTGATGTTGGGCCGCTTTTCCACATCCGTATATCATGATCTATGCATGGAGCAGCCGCAGGTCTCCTGAACACAAACTTGGCCGTCTCATATATTTCTATGTTGTTGTCTAGTTTTAGACCCACAGAGTGTAACACAGCTGTAGGAATCCAGTCTAATCACAATATTTCAATTAAATCAATATTTAGCAAGCTGGCCTTAGTGTAACTGCACGTTCAGGTGACTTTCTGAATAAGTTGGTATGTGTATATATTTAGTGCGCCGCATAAAGGAGTACAAAACCTTTGAAATGTAACATTTTAATCAATATCTAGCTGAACACAAGAACAATTTTTGGAATTTTTTGACCCATAACATGAAAATAACATTATTATAACTTTCATTACAAAAACTTCAGTTTTACTTAACTTAGTTGATGGACAAAATGAATACATCCCACATCAAAACCTACTACATCTAGTATTTTGTATGACCTCCATGATTTTTAACGACCACCGTAACGCATTTTCACGGCGGTCATTAAGGGTACTTATTCCTCTGCGCCGTGAAAATGCGACGCTGAGGAATAAGTAAATAGCACTGCCCCGCGGCAGCAATTCCTGCGGGTGTCAGTTGTGTGTGACAGCTGACACCCTGCAGTATCAGCCCCGGCCGGTCTCTATGGCGATCGTGGTCGATTAACCCCTTTAAATACCGCTGTCAATCGTGACAGCGGTATTTAAGTTGTTACAAGGGGGTCTTGCGACCCCCTTAGTAACCATTGGCCCATTGGTCCTCGCGATGAGAATCGCCGGTCCCCATTGTTATCATGGTACCCTGAGATCATGTGATGAGCCCAGGGTATGGTGGCAGAGTCAGTGAGTCAGACAGGTCTTGCGCACTGCAGTACATAGGTACTGCAGTGTATGAGGTCAGCAATAAAAGTGAAAATCACACATGTTCCACAGTGAGACTTGGTGAAAAAGTAAAAAAAAAACACACACAAAAAGTTCACACAAATCACTAAAATCCATTTCGCCGCTCAAAACGCGTTTGTGATAAAACAAAAATAAAAGAAAAAACGTACACACAATTTGTATCGCCATGTCCGGAACGACCCGCTCTATAAAACTGTAACATTATTTAGTCCGTTTGGCGAACGCCGTAAAAAAAAAAAAAACTCGCCGAAAATTACGCCTTTTCATCATACTGACTCACAAAAAAATGAATAAAAAGCGATCAAAAAGTCGCACGTAATTTTTTTTTAATAGAAATAAAAACGCCAAACCGTTCCGCAAAAAACAAGCCCTAATATGGCTCATTCGGCAAAAAAATAAATACGTTACAACTCTCAGAATGTGACAATGCAAAATCAAGTTCTTTTTTGTAAAATACTGTTTTTAGTCTGTAAAAATAGTAAAGAATAAAAATATATAAATTTGGTATCGCTGTAATCGTACCGACCCGACGAACAAACCAGTATTATCACTTTTACCGCATGGCGAACGGCGCAAAAACTAAAAACAATAACTGAATTGCTTTTTTTTGTTCATTCTGTGTCTGAAAAAGCTGAATAAGGCTGCGTGCCCACATTGCGTATTACAAGCGTATATGCTGCGGAATTTCCGCAGCGTAAACGCTTGTAAAACGCATGTATATCCGCACCTCATGGTCCCCAATGGCATTCCGCAATGTCAATGCCCATGCTGCGGATTTTTCCGCAGCGTATATGCTGCGGTCAAAAATCCGCAGCATGTTCATTAATTTTGCGGAAGCGCAGCGGAATCAATGTGCGGATGGTACCCAAGTCTGGAGGAGAGGAGACTCTCATCCAGACCTGGGTACCAAAGAACCTGTAAAAAAAAGAATAAAATAAAGTTTATACTTATCTTCTGATGTTTTCTCTCCGTCGCGCTGTTGTCTGAAGGACCTGCCACGTCATTGAGTCATGTGACCCATCAGATGACTCAATGACTTCACCGCAGGTCCTGCACACAACAGCGTGAGCCGCTCAAGACTCCGGACGGGGCAGAGAATGCATCGGAAGGTGAGTATAAACTTTTTATTTTTTTATTTTTTACCATTCTGATTCTTTTTTTTAAACTATTACTTGGTCACACTATATAAATCCATGCCGGCTCCATGGATTTATATAGTGTGAACAAGTTGTCAAGCACTTTTCCAAGTGATGCTTAAATCACTTGGAGAAGTGCTTGATAACCCGCATGCGGAAATGCATGCAAAGACGCCTCACAAACGCTTCTACCTGGCGGGAAAACCGCATGTAAAATCCGCTTGCGATTTTCCCGCCAGGGAGAAGCGTAAAAAATATGCTTCATTTCCGCAACGTGGGCACTTAGCCTAAAAAGCGACCAACAACTACTATGTGCCCCAAAATGGTACCAAAAAAATCTACAACTCGTCCCGCAAAAAATAAGCCCTCATACAGCTCTGTTAACCAAAAAATAAAAAAGTTACAGCTCTCAGAATATGGCGACAAAAATAACTACTTTTTATATAAAAAAAGAAGCATTTTTACTGTGTGATAGCAGCAAAACAACAAAAAAAAACATATAAATCTGGTACCGCTGTAATTGCACCGACCCGAAGAATAAATCTGCCTTATCGCTTATACCACACGGTGAACCGCGAAAAAATAAAAATAACAACTATTCTGGTACTGCTGTCTATTTCTTCATTCTGCCTCCCAAAAAATTGGAATAAGGCTCGGCTCACGTTTATCCTCATCTCCGCTGAGCGCTTACACCAGGGTTTCCATGTAAATTCACCAAAACCGCAATTCAGACAATAAACCCAGATGGAGCCACTCACTTATGAGGCCTCTTGAGTCCCTTTGAACTGGTCTCTGTTGCAGTGGCGTACCATCATTTTAGATGGTACGCCACTGTGGTGGCTGGTTCCGTTGGGGTTTTCGTCTGAATCGCATTTTTGTGGGATTTGTACGGAAACCCCAACGCAAGTGCTCTTCTGCTCAGTGCTCTTGTAGAACACAAGAATGTGATCCAGCCTTATTCTGGAAGCAATCAAAAATTTATGTACCCCAAAATGTTACCAGTAAAACCCCTAATTTATCCCACATAGCCCTCTCTCAGGTCTGTCATCTGTCACTGGGACTATAGGGGGTTCCACGTTACTTATAAAACAAAGACTCTGAAAAAGCGACATGGCTCCCGCCCCCTCAAATATAATCCAGTGAATTCTGCGCTCCCAAATCCCAATGCCCCCTCTTTCTGAGCCTCACTGTGCCTAACCCGCTGTAAGCAGCCACATGTTTGGCATTATTGTAGCAGGGAGAGCACTTAATTTACAGGGTGTGTCACCAGGAGAAATGTATGGGGGCACTACACTTTATGGGGGCACTACACTTTATGGGGGCACAATGTATGGGCATTAAACTGACATAAGAATAAAGCCTGGCGTGGATGTTGCATAATAGTCACTGCAGCAGTAGATTAATTCATTGAGATGTGCAATTTCTACAACGGGGTCACTTTTGGGGTTTTTCTGCTGTTCTGGCACCTTAGGGGCTCCACAAATGCCGCACACAAACTATTCTACCAAAATCTATGCTCCAAAAGCCAAATAGTGCTCCCTCTCTCTCAGGCCTGACGTGTGGCCAAACGGTAATTTCTGATGACCTATGAGACATCATCGCGTTCGAGAGAAAGAGCATAACAAATTATGGGGTCCGTTTTCTTCTATTATCCATTGCAAAAATTACAAATTTGGAGCTAAAACTACATTTTCGTGAAAAAAATTAAAATTTTCAGTATGACCACCTAATGTTAGAAAATTCTGTGTAGTACCTGTGGGTTCAAAATGCTCACTATACTTCTGGATAAAATCCTTGAGGGGTGTAGTTTCCAAAATGGGGTAACTTATTGGGGTTTTCCACTGTTTAGGCACATCAGGGGCTCTCCAAACGCGACATGACACCCGCAGACCATTCCATCAAAGTCTGCGTTCCAAACGTCACTCCTTCCTTTCCAAGCCCTGCAGTGCGCCCAAACTATAGTTTTCCCCTACATATAGGGTATGTCCGTACTCAAGAGCAATTGCACAACAAATTTTGGGGTCCATTTTCTCCTGTTACCCTTGTGAAAATAAAAAAATTGTGGCTAAAAGTACATTTTTGTGGAAAACAATTTGATTTCTTCATTTCACAGCTCTAATGTTATAAACTACTGTGAAGCACCTGGGGGTTCAAGGTGCTCACCACATAGATATGTTCCCTGAGGTGTCTAGTTTCCAAAATGGGGTCACTTGTGGGGGGTTTCCACTATTTAACCACATCAGGGGCTCCCCAAATGCAACATGGCGTCCGCTAATTATTCAAGCAAATTTTACATTCAAAAAGTCAAATGGCGCTCCTTCCCTTCCGAACCCTGCCGTGCGCCCAGACAGCGGTTTTCCCCCACATATGGTGCATCGGCTTACTCAGGAGGAATAGCGCAACAAATTTTGTGGTCCATTTTCTCTGGTTACCCTTGTGAAAATAAAAAATTGGGTCTGAAGTAAACATTTTGTGAAAAAAAGTTAAATGTTAATTTTTTCCTTCCACATTACTTCAGTTCCTGTGAAGCACGTGAAGGGTTAATAAACTTCTTGAATGTGGTTTTGAGCACCTTGAGGGGTGCAGTTTTTAGAATGGTGTCACTTTTGGGTACTTTCTGTCATATAGACACTTCAAATGTGATGTGGTCCCTAAAAAAAAAATGGTTTTGTAAATTTTGTTGGAAAAATGAGAAATCGCTGGTCAACTTTTAACCCTTATAACTTCCAAACAAAAAGAAAATGTTGGTTCCAAAATTGTTCTGATGTAAAGTAGACATGTGGAAATGTTATTTATTAGCTATTTTGTGTGACATATCTCTCTGATTTAAGGGCATGAAAATTCAAAGTTTAAAAATTGCGAAATTTTCAAAACTTTTGACAAATTTCCCTTTTTTCACAAGTAAACGCAAGACTTATCAAAGAAATTTTACCACTATCGTGAAGTACAATATGAAACGAAAAAGCAATCTCAGAATCAGGGGATCCGTTGAAGCGTTTCAGAGTTATTACCTCATAAAGTGACAGTAGTCAGAATTGTAAAAATTGGGTTGGTCATGAAGTACATAATTGGCTCCGTCCTTAAGGGGTTAAGCACTAAGACTGCGTGCCCACTATGCGTTTTTCGAGCGTTTTTGCCGCGGAATTTCCGCAGTGAAAACGCTTAAAAATCGCTTGGTAATACGTGCCCCATGGTCCCCAATGATGATCCGCATGTGCTGTACATGTCCATTAATTTTGCAGACACGCTGCGTAATCGCCGCCATTGACTTGCATTGGACCGCCTGACATCCGCATCACTGCATCAGCACATGCAGATATCATACAGTTTTTATTTTTTACCATTCTTATTTATTTATTTTTTTTTTACTATTACTTGGTCACACTATATAAATCCATGCCGGTTGTTGTGATGCTAAAATCGCTTGAAAAAGCGCTTGATAACCCGCATGCAGAAATGCATGTGAAGAACGGTTGACAAACGCTTCTACCTGGCGGGAAAAACGGATGTAAAATCCGCATGTGTTTTTCCTGCCAGGGAGAAGCGGAAAAAATATGCAGCATTTCTGCATCGTGGGCATATAGCCTAAGTAGTCTTGTTTTCAGTGTTTTGTTTGTTACTATTTTTTGATTCTTAATAGAGTAACAACTTTTGACATAAAATAAATGGAGGAAGTATCGGGTCCAACATGGACTCGAGCTGAAGAAAGGCAAAGGTAAATTACTATCATTTCACAAAGGGTATCAAGTGGCTTTGTAACATAACAGTAGTGTAACACTATATATGATTCCAGATTCTTCTTAATTTTTTTTAAACTAGAACATTGTAAAAAAGAAATAAAACTGTAGTGTCTGTAGGATAGCTAGAGACGGCAAGGGAAGAAAATATGGAAAAAAGGGAATGAGAATTAACAAGGTAAGGAAGAAGGAAAGAGATAGGGAGGGGAGAGAGTGGTCCAGCAATTACTCAAAAGGAGTCTTAGGTCCATTATAAGGGTCCTAAATGACTGAGGACAGGAATTTGGTGGAGTTCCTGTAGGTCTGCCATGGCTTCCAGACACGTTGGAAAGAGGTAAGATTTTGTAGTAAGAGTGCTGCCAGTTCTTCGATATGGTATAGTTGATCAATTTTGAGAATCGGTTGTTTCTTACTTGGTATGTCTGATGTACGCCATAGCGGTGGTATAAGAAGTTTGCCTGCTGTTAAAGCGAAAGAGGCTAGTTTAGAAAGGAATTTTTCGTCAGGTTCAATTGGGAAATTTATAAAAATATGCTCAGGGGTTAGGACTGTGTATATGTAGCAATTCATACAAAGTTTGGGATACAATTCTCCAAAATTCTTGTATAGTCTGACACGACCACATGTGGAGATAGGATCGCTTATCCCTGTCGCATCTCCAGCAAAGTTCTGAAGTGGCAGGAAACCATTTATGGGTCTGGAGAGGTGTGGTGTACCATTGGGTAATTATTTTATAGGAGTTTTCTTGGGCTCTAACACACTGTGTCAGTGAAAGAGCCATCAAAATCTTTTTCTCATCTCTGCAAGAATGCTCTTTTTGATGGGACATCTCTTGAAAGCAAAATGTTATAAAGAGATGAGAGCACTTTTCTCGGAGGTCTTGTCTGTGAATATATGGTCTCATAGGCAGTGAGCGGTCTAGTGGGGTCCTCATTAATCCCGATTTGGTGTATTGTCTTCTTTAGAAACTCGTAATGGATAAATGTAGCACCAAGTCTTCTTAGCATGGAATGAACAAGTTGGGAAATGCTCACACTTCCTTAGCTATCTGCAGTGAACTTGCATGTAGATTTTCTTCATCCCTTCTCATCAACAGAAGCTATTGTTTAATTTCTGTGGTCGGCCCGGATGTGTGTGAGATTGTTGCAGTTCCATTTCTGTTTAATTTTTGTACCCCTTTTTCTACAGTATTCTGATTGATAAGTAAAGCTTTGATGATCTTTTTGTAGCCTTTTACCTTTTTCTTGTGTAAAAAAAAAAAAAAAATAAAAAAAATAACTTGTGACATTTCTTTTCCATGTTGTGCCATTGCTTGACCGCATAAAATGGGAAGGTGTTTTCTTTGTTTTTTTTAGTGTTCTTTTATAGTCAACAGTCTGCTGGACACTTGTTTAATGAATTAGACTTACCTGAGGTTGAATTCTTGTTAATTAGAATGTTGTAGCCTAAACTTTAGCTTTGCTCCTAAGACTTTTTTATTGGGATGTACTCATTTTTGCAATATGTTCTTGAATGAATTTGTTAGGAAAATTGTTACTTTTTTGGGTGTGCAAAATAATAAAACTTGTTTGCAATCAATGGCTCACATTTGAATGAATATTTTGTAGTATGGTATCCCATAGAAAATGTTGATTCTGAAAGTAAACTAAAGGTTTTCTGACAAATCTGTTGGGGTGTCATTATTTATACTGAGAATTGTACATACATGAGGAATAACATATTTTCTAGTCATAATGACTTGAACCCTGCATTTAGTGCCTTTGGAAAAACTGCTAAGAGACCTCTGCTTTTTCTGTGTGATGTGCCTTTTTCCTCTCCAGCACCTTCCTTCTCCAGAAGCAGGTGTAATTTTATCTACAACTGCAGACAGATTTGTAGACTGATTTGAGTAGTGTTTGAGCTTGCAGTGCTGGAGACAAAAAATTCATATTTCACATACAGTGGTGGCCAAAAGTATTGGCACCCCTGCAATTCTGTCAGATAATCAGTTTCTTCCTGAAAATTATTGCAATCACAAATTCTTTGGTATTATTATCTTCATTTAATTTGTCTTCAATGAAAAAACACAAAAAAAATTGTCCTAAAGCCAAATTGGATATAATTCCACACCAAACCTAAAAAAGGGGGTGGACAAAAGTATTGGCACTGTTTGAAAAATCATGTGATGATTCTCTAATTCGTGTAATTAACAGCACCTGTAACTTACCTGAGGCACCTAACAGGTGTTGGCAATAACTAAATCACACTTGCAGCCAGTTAACATGGATTAAAGTTGACTCAACCTCTGTCCTGTGTCCTTGTGTGTACCACATTGAGCATGGAGAGAAGAAAGAAGACCAAAGAACTGTCTGAGGACTTGAGAAACCAAATTGTGAGGAAGCATGAGCAATCTCAAGGCTACAAGTCCATCTCCGAAGACCTGAATGTTCCTGTGTCTTCCGTGTGCAGTGTCATCAAGAAGTTTAAAGCCCATGTCACTGTGGCTAACCTCCCTAGATGTGGACGGAAAAGAAAAATTGACGAGAGATTTCAACGCAAGATTGTGCGGATGGTGGATAAAGAACCTCGACTAACATCCAAACAAGTTCAAACTGCCCTGCAGTCCGAGGGTACGACAGTGTCAACCCATACTATCCGTCGGCGTCTGAATGAAAAGAGACTGTATGGTAGGATACCCAGGAAGACCCCACTTCTTACCCCGAGACATAAAAAAGCCAGGCTGTAGTTTGCCAAAACTTACCTGAGAAAGCCTAAAACGTTTTGGAAGAATGTTCTCTGGTCAGATGAGACAAAAGTAGAGCTTTTTGGGAAAAAGCATCAACATAGAGTGTACAGGAAAAAAAGAGGCATTCAAAGAAAAGAACACGGTCCCTACAGTCAAACATGGCGGAGGTTCCCTGATGTTTTGCGGTTGCTTTGCTGCCTCTGGCACTGGACTGCTTGACCGTGTGCATGGCATTATGAAGTCTGAAGACTACCAACAAATTTTGCAGCATAATGTAGGGCCCAGTGTGAGAAAGCTGGGTCACCCTCAGAGGTCATGGGTCTTCCAGCAGGACAATGACCCAAAACACACTTCCAAAAGCGCTATAAAATGGTTTGAGAGAAAGCACTGGAGACGTCTAAGGTGGCCAGCAATGAGTCCAGACCTGAATCCTATAGAACACCTGTGGAGAGATCTCAAAATGGCAGTTTGGAGAAGGCACCCTTCAAATATCAGGGACCTGGAGCAGTTTGCCAAAGAAGAATGGTCTACAATTCCAGCAGAGCATTGTAAGAAACTCATTGATGGTTACCGGAAGCGGTTGTTCGCAGTTATTTTGGCTAAAGGTTGTGCAACCAAGTATTAGGCTGAGGGTGCCAATACTTTTGTCCGGCCCATTTTTGGAGTTTTGTGTGAAATGATCAATGATTTGATTTTTGCTTCATTCTCTTTCATGTTTTTTCCTTGCAAGCAAATTAAATGAAGATAATAATACCAAAGAATTTGTGATTGCAATCATTTTCAGGAAGAAACGGAGTATTATTTGACAGAATTGCCGGGGTGCCAATACTTTTGGCCACCACTGTATATTAGTTTCTCATCTTCACTGATACTAGTGCTTTATGGGGGGATGAAAGCGGTTAATTTAACTATTTAAGGCCTTCTTACATGGTCTGCTAAGCAAACGCTTGTTGGTCATTTGATCTCTTTTGTGAGGACATTAAAATGATTGCAGCACAACGACCTTTGTAAAAGTGGCATATGTGGCACTGACCCCCTATGTCTGTGAAGTGTTTTCTGATCCTCATGGATATTTCAATTGGCATCATTCTTCTAAAATGACAAGTAATTCTTACAATCTGTAAGCTTGAAAACTAGCTCCTGAATAGCTTTCAGTTGACCCTTTAAATGCTGGTGCTTGTCTTTGCAGCGATAAATGATACAAATCTCTTCCCTCTCAGTTTGGAGCGTGATGCTGCTGTTCCTTTTGGTCTTTTATATTACTAGAGAAACCATGACCTTTTCTTGTTTGTGCGCGCACTTCCAAAGTGAGGCATCTACATAACCTTGGTTCCTTTCCTCTAAAATACGAGGCTGCATTATGTTTATGGAAAGCAGAACAATGCGAGTCCACCAATCCTCGTGTGCTCTTCATGGTCCCATGTGTATTGCTGCATTTGTTTTATTAATATACAGCGGTTGAACGCGCTAACTTTGACCAAGGTCAGTCATCTTTTGCAGAGCGCAGCTTCTGTAGACTGACGTGCTGCTGGATCCTAGAGATACTACGGCAAACAGGTTTGGCTTTTGGCTTGATTTTCAGTGTGCAGCAAATTCTACTTCTGCTATTCTAGTCTGAGTTCATGCGAGTTCGTTCTGCTGCTTATGTGCTTCTTTACGCAATCCTCGTTTCTGAGCCACTCGATCTTGGTGGTGTTGATTTTTCTTAAAGTTGAGGCAGTACAGGAAGCTTAAAGGTGCCATTTGGTTGTCATTTGTAGTGTAAATGTTGTAAATTGACATTGTAGGATTCTGTTATTTTGCAGTGTTTAGGAGGGCTATCTATGTTCTGCATCCTTATTATTCCTTGTCACGGTGGATTAGGTTTATGGTTAGCCCATTTCTTAAATCTCCATTATTTTTTTTTGCCTAAATGTATCAGTTTATTGTGTTTTAAGCTAATGATGTAACCTCTTGGGAGACCATATATTGTAGCATTGTATGGGGGGGCAGTATACATGTTAAAATTTTTGCTTGTGGTTGATATTCAATGCACTTTATCTTCTGGGCTGATGAGAATCAGGGAACCTTATGCAATTTTAATGAGCGTTAAAACCTTTCAAGCATCTGTAATGGTGTTTGAGTGCGTGGTGTCAATCATAAGGATGACTTGCACAGTGGATATATTTGGGAGAATAAAAAAAAAATCATTCTATAGTTTTTACTTGTATTTTTGCTATGTAGAATTATATAATTGGCTATAGGTGGATGCTGGAGCAAACGCTGCAATCTGTTGTGCTACAGAGGTGTGGTACTATGGAGAACATAGCCAAGAACTTGGTATTCTCTAGGCTTATTCAGAAGTCCGTGATCTCGGTCTGACCACGGACTGCGATGCACCCACTGGTCGCTGGTCTGCTGACCCGAGTGTGACAGCCTGTTGTGCTCTGGTCGGCCATTCCGTGCATTGCGGCCCGTGATCAGACCGAGATCCACAGACTTCTGCATGAGCCCCTAAGGCTATGTTCACACATTGTGTTTTTTTCAGCATTCATTTTCTGCAGCAAAACCTGATCTCTTGCCAGGAGGTTGTTCAGGATTTTTGTTGCCGTTTTCTTTTTTTTTTTTTTGGTGTGTTTTTTCAGCGTTTTTTTTTCTCACTGTCCTTTTGTCTCTGTTATGCATGTGCATAAAGTTCTGTGCATTTTTTGTGCGTTTTTTCCGATGTTTTTCACCGCCTATTACTTCCAGTGGGTGGAAAAACACTGAAAGAAGTCACATGCTCTATTTTGCAAAAAAACACGCAAAGCACAAAATCCTGAACAGAAAAAAACTATTTTGTGTGCATGAGATTTCTGGAATCTCCTAGACTTTGCTGGTACTGCAAAATGCAAAAATGCATCAAAAACGCTGAAGAAAACCATGATGTTTGAACATAGCCTAAGGCTACATATTTTGGATCAGTTTTTATATGCCAAAACCTGGAGTGGAACTTACAGAGAAAAGCTATAATGGAAACATTGACGCCTGTTCTCTGTTTTGGAGACACCCCTGGTTTTGGCATACAAATACTGATGTGTGAATAAAGCCTTACTCAAAGTACTTGTTCACAGGTAATCTAACTAAACAATACTTGCAGGTGTTATTAGCACTTTGTAGTCACAAAATAACTTTTTGCATTCACTCTTAATAGTTTCCTATTTGCTTTGAAGTGATTACTGAAAAGGGATTTCTAAGCAAATAACTGAAATCATAAAATGTAAGAAAAACCCCTAGTTGTGGTGTGAAAGCCGATCTGATCCATTGAAGAAGTGTGGTTGTGAATATGGACTTGTTATGAGAAAGTCAATAGTTTGCAATAAAGAATGGTGTCTACAGCAGCCGATTTATCATATATCTGTGACCTGCACAATATGAAATGGCATATTAAGGAGCATCATTTTATGTATGCAAAAGTATCCACTGCTGTGCTGACAAGTACTGTTTGTGAAGGTATACAGAAATTATCAAGCGACTATTTGAAATTGGTCTTTGATCAGAGTGCTTTTTTTTCCCACCTACACAGTACAGAAGAGGTAATCCATAAAGGAAAAAATCATAAACTGCCTTTGTGCTAGAAAGGACACCTGTAAAGACCCAGCCTTGCCATACCTACCTGGGACTAGTGAGTCTTCCGAACTGTAATACAGTCTGACTGCAAATCACTGATATACCGTATTTTGTCTGTGGAGAAAACTAGTTAAAGGGTCTATCAGTACAAAATGAGTATTTTATAACCAAGCATGGCCAAGCAGTTCAGCACGCCTTCTCATCTTCTTGTTCTGCTTGTATCTCTGCCATCCTCTTCCTCAATTGACCGCTTTGGCTTTAGTGGAGCATGGACCGGGTAGCAGAGATGGCTGGGAAGGTAGGCTGAACTGCACAGTCTCACCAAGGATGCACTCTTGAGTGCCTGTGCTTGGTTTGAACAGTGCATCTACATGTTTTGAACGTGATAGCAATGTATCTTAATAAGAAAAACCAGATACTGAGCTTTTAGATTTAATATTTTTCCTAATAAAAATGATCATTTCAGTTATTAGCTGCAGCGACGACGACACGATGTCAGCACTGGAGAAGTGCTCTGCATTGGGCCTGGGGAGGGTCAGTGGTTGTCTTCCGCCAGTGGTTGTTTTCCTGTGGCGACTTTGCCATCGTTCTTGCCGCAGCTCCGCCATTGCCGGCTTTCTCTCTACACTGTTAAGTATAGCGAATTGGTGGCTTCACAGCAGATGCCAGAAGAAAATGTCGCTGCTTTTAACCGCTTAAGGTTTTCTGAACCCTGAAGTGGTTACAAGAAGTGTCGTAAGACGGAACATGTGCACAGCAATGTCATTTTGTCATTGCTGTACACTATGCTCAGTTTATAGGGTCCTTTTTCATGGAGATTCCGGGCCGTACGCACGTGTTCTTAAACTTCCAGGCTCTTTGTGCACTTGCTTAACTGGAATGCGATTGAACATCTGCCTGTGAGTAACCTCCAGGGAATTAGGAGGGCACCTATAGAGGTCCATGAATCCTATTCTGTGAGTCTGGGTGGACTATCCGTATTGCGCTGCTCACCTCAGCCTCACAAGGTACGATGAATGGGTCCATCACACGTTTCCACAGGCTAATAAACTCCGAATTTAACGCAGTATTATAGGGCATCTGAGTATTCCTCTATAGTGTTGTCAGTTGGTAATTTTTGCAGTTGTCAGGCTGATTATTAGTCTTTCAGCTAATGGGTATATTTATATCCTGTTATCAGTTTGCTGTATAGGAGCACAAGGAAGGCAATATTATCTCAGTAGTGTAGTAAACAGATTAGTAGATGGCATGGCTGCATTAGGATGTCAGGGGATTTAAGTAATGGCTTACCATCAAGGAAGTGGAGTGAAGCGGCACAATCATTACCTCATCTCATTAGCTGATTGAATCCAGGCTCGCTGAAGACTGTGCTGCTGATTTTATTCTACAACTTTCCCCAGTTGTTTGTGTGTTAACATTTCATGTTAAGTGTTTGGGATGCGTAACGCAGCAGAGTTTCTGAGGCCGTATTCACATGCTACACTATCATTTGTAGGGGAGTGTGGGCTTAAACATACCAACGTAAATTAAGGGTGTTGTCTGACACTGAAATAATTTTTGTGGTTTGTGCTGGCACCAGAAGCAATTTCTTCTCCGTTTGGAGTTCACAGGCCCGCTGCGGTGGTCAGATGACTTGGAAGAGAATGGGATTAGAGACCCATCCAATGATATGCACCATTCTAGTCATCGGACCACTGCAGCCAATCACTGGATGCAGCAGTCCTCTGACTTCGAATACAGCAGACATTGCTTGCAGAGTTGGAGCAGGTCTCTGGAGCATGCTGTACTGGATCTGCTGTTCCTCTAGAAGCAAAATCATCCATGGCAAAAAAAACAAACAAAACCTTCGATGCCAAACCTCTTTTAATTATGTCATCAATGTGCGACTAAATCAGAGTACAACTTTTGATACCCCATGTTAATAAAGCTTGGGCTATATTCACACGTGTGTGGCACGTCTTAGTGCGGTCTTTTTTTTCTCCGACTGCACACTGATCCATAGTTTCATTAAGCCATACACAAATCCGTTTTAAAACCAGATCCGTGTCTCTGGTCCAAGAGAGCACGTCGTATTCTCATCTGCTTGGCGAGTCTTACTAAAGTCTTTATGGATCCTTGTAAAAGGGTTTGCAGACAGAGGCATCCTTTGTACTTTAGAGTTTCATCCATTTTTAGCTGACCTTTTTTTGTCCATTGATTCCAGTCTACCTGTTTCACTGCAATAAGGATGAGAAAACATCTGAAGCAACAAGGATGACTCCTGAGGAAAAAAAATAGGTGTCCACTTCTCACATGTGTGATTACTTTTCAGATTTGATTGTATGTGTGCATGAGGAAACACTATTTCTGGCCATTCTATGATTTGCAGTCTACATTTTTCGGGTGGCTTTCTCCTTTGCAGGCTCACTCTCTAATTTTCAGTTCTCTCTGGGATAGTGAGTGGACATGAAATACTATGCTCTCTCCTATACACCGTACAAAGCGGCATGACCATTCCTATATTCTCCTGTCTCTAAATAGCACATGTTCAGAAACAACGGCATGGAGGTCATTATAAAGCAGTACACCTTTTAAATCCACCACTGGGGTAAGATAAACCACTTAATAGAAAGCAGTGGCATCGTCTCTATCTAGTGTTTGAAGCAGGCTCAGGCCCTGTGCCCACTGCATACTCTCTCCCCTCTGCTGAATACCTCTTTGCCTGCAATTTTATCCTATGAAGTCCTGCCAAAGATGGATATATAGGACACATGCTTTTTTTTTTTAATGGGGCAGAGCTAGGTACAGCTAGTTGGATTGGTCTGTGCCCCCCGCCCCCTCCCTGGTTTTTATTCATTTATTTCACACACAAGGTTATTTTATGACCTTATGTGTGAAATAAATGAAAAATAAGAAAGTCTATAATGTATGATTTACCCTGTATCTGGAGATGGTATGTTAGTTACAGTTAGGTTAGATGCACCCGACCATTTTCTCTCCATTCGGATCTGACCACAGTGGCCTCCGTTTTTCTCGGAGGTGGAAAGGAAAAAAAATTGTAGTAAAGGATCCTAGTTCTATAATAGCCCGTGTAGCTCGAGCTGCGGATAAAAATCTTTGGGGCTCGCTCAGACGGCCGGTGATTTCTTTCATGCCAGAGAATTGGGCCAATTATGCTAATGTTAGTCGCATCAAATTAATTCAGAGTTTGATCCAAGTGTCACCTTAGTGTGATCTGATTCTCTTGCATGAGAGGATTGGAGCACAGGTGTGGGGAAGACTGAGAGCTTCGTTTCTCCATTGTCTGGATCCACGGTAATCGGACTTCTCTCAGATGACGTCCGAGTGCAGTCCGATGTTTTACATGCACTCATAGACTTGTATGGGTCCGTGTGATCCAATTGGATGCACTCACAACATGTAGCAGAATCTGCATGAGAAAAAAATTGCAGCTCTGCACTGCGCCATAGTATAACATTGGGCCGATTATCATTTGATAAAATATCGGATAGTGTTATACACTCGGGTGAGCGAGGCCTTATCCTTGGGGGCAAGCAGCTCTCCGTTGCGTACACCCCCTGACTGCCCCTTTTGGAACTTTTCATTGACCAGTGATTGTGGAAACCCCTGACTGTTTTTAGGAATGGTCCCTTTGTTGAGTTCAGACTGTCTTTTAAATAGGGGTATACTGGTGTAGTAATTGTCCACATACAGGTTATAAGGACTTCTCAGCTCCCAAATGATTTTTCCAGATGTCCCTAGATAAGTAGGGCATCCTGGTGGGTTTAGTTGGTCATCTTTTCCCTCATAAATGCAAAAAGCTGATGTGTGTCCTCTCGAACTCTCACACATTTTATAGAGCTTTATTCCGAACCTTGCCCTCTTAGATGGGATAAATTGCTTGAGGTGCAGTCTTCCTTTGAATTTTACAAGGAACTCAACGATAGAAATGTTTTGTGTTGGGGTGTAGAGCCTTAAGAACATGTCAGTTGTTCAATGATGGGTCTAATTTTATATAGCCTGTCATTTTCTGGGCAGGCATTGACTATTGTCATTAAAATGACAAAATTTTATGAGCAATTCATAGCGGGACTTGGGAAGGACGACAGAAAACATAGGGGTGACTTGAACAGGGTGGTTGGACCAGGAAGACTGAATACTCGCCCCATGGCAAATGCTAGTCCTTAAAAATTTTCATTTCAGAAAGATTAGTTGGCGTCCATAAATTTGACCTAGCAGAATAGGATCGTGGCGTCTGACTGATAAATTTGGAAGCTTATAAATTTGATAGGTTGGTAGAGCATATTGTCCTCCTATCTTTCATAAACAAAATAAAAAAAATTAACTGGTCCAAAATCTTCTGCCTCTACATTTATACTAGGAATGGCATTAAAATCAGGGCTGAATGGAGGAGCTGAATCCGAAGCCTCACATCTGTGAAATGGCTACATCCAGTGGCAATGCCCCTTGTACATTGTGAATTGGGGCATGCCTAGTACTAGGGGCATTGCTTGTACCGAGCAGTGTTCCCTGGTCTGGAGACGTTTTTGTCATTTTTGAGGATAGACCAGAATGACTGCACATTTCTGAGCCATCACTGTCGCTCAAACTAAAGCCCTCAAAATCCTCACCACCATCTGACATTACACTTTCTTCGCTGTCAGAACATATACTGTGCAGTAGAAGACTGACAGGCCATTTTATTACTTTTATATTTTTTTATAAATCAGTGTATATAAACCTATATATTTGCTGAACCAATAGAACACTACAGTATCAGTTATATTTTGGTAGTAAATACGTTCCTATCAAATTATGTATAGTATTGAATATAATATTTGTATGTGTATATTAGTGCAAAAACGAAAAACTTGATTAACGCAATTAATTAATGTAACTAATTGATTAACTGATCAGCCCTTCCTATTGAATTATATCTAAGGATATAAGTAATACAAAAATAAACAAGTTGTATAAAAATTATGATGTAGAAAATAATTGATGAAACTACAAAAAATTGATCGTGAAAGCAATTGTGATCAGTTTATTTAAATGTATATATTTAATGTATATTTTGCAAAATTAGGCTGATTTATTTTAAATATGTATCATTATGAATAATCTAATTTATATATATCGACTCATGCTAATCACCTAGCCTTTCTGACCCTATATCTAACTAACAATTTTATGTGACTGTAACTAGGAAAGGGGGGGAATTGATTTGTGCGTTTTACAGTAGAAAAAGATCGATCGCTCACTGACAGAATATCCGAGGAGACGCAGTGTTATATATGAAGCAAATCAGCCAGGAAAGTTTTGTTACTACAACAGACTTTCCCAGTGCATTGCTGTCACTGGCTTGTGTGACGATAATGTGAACCAGTCAGGTCCCGATGTCACCGGTCAGAGGCCGTGTTCTGCCCCAGAATCTGGCGCTTGCAGGACTGTGAGGAGCCCGATACCTGCAAGACCGCCGACCGTAGATTTACGCCGGCGCTGCACAGAGCTCAACAAGCGCCGACGTTTATTTACCATCTGCGGTCAGGAACAGGTTAACACTTCACCATTTCTTAGTCATGCCTCTTTATCGCAAGTACTAAAAACCCATAATGTTTTTCTGTTTGTGTGTCTTTTAGTATATTGTAGACTCTTTGGACATTTCTGCTGTATCAGAGCTATGTATTTTCTGGGTAAGTCTGCATCATCTTTTCTTAGAACACTAAATGTTTCTGTTAGGGGAGGTAGAATGTTTGATAGGAGAACCTGCCCCTTTCCCCCTCACTTCCCCCACTATACAACTCCACTTACTATACCACTCCCATTACTATAGCACTCCGCCCCCCCCCACTATAGCACTCTGCCCTCCCCCCCACTATAGTACTCTGCCCCACCCACTATAGCACTCTGCCCTCACCCCCCACTATAGCACTCTGCCCTCACCCCCCCACCTACTATAGCACTCTGCCCTCACCCCCCCACCCACTATAGCACTCTGCCCTCACCCCCCACCCACTATAGCACTCTGCCCTCACCCCCCTCACCCACTATAGCACTCTACCCTCCCCCCCACTATAGCACTCTGCCCTCCCCCCCACTATAGCACTCTGCCCTCACCCACCCACTATAGCACTCTGCCCTCACCCCCCCCACCCACTATAGCACTCTGCCCTCACCCCCCCCACCCACTATAGCACTCTGCCCTCACCCCCCCACCCACTATAGCACTCTGCCCTCACCCCCCCACCCACTATAGCACCCTGCCCTCCCCCCCTACTATAGCACCCCGCCCCCCCACATATAGCACTCTGCCCCCCCACCCACTATAGCACTCTGCCCCCCCACCCACTATAGCACTTGCCAAACTCTGACACTCTGAACAGTGATGAAACTCAATTATTTTCTCATAGAAGAAAAATGGTCCAGCATCTGAATGAACCCTTAGGCTTCGTTCCCACGATGAGCTTTTGACGCTGAGTGTTTTTGCTGCTTCAAAATCGCAGCGTCTTACAGTTCTAGTAAAGTGGATGGGACTTATAGAAATCTCATGTCCTCTGTGCTTCTTTTTATGCAGCGTAAACTGACCTGCGGTGCATGTATCAAATCTGCAGAGGTCAGTTTCTCTTGCTGGTACGCTGAGTTTTCTGTGTGGATTTTCCCCTTAGACTTACATTAGGCGCAGAAATTCCACATGTAAACGCAAATGCATTTTTAGTATGTTTCCGAGGCGGAAACGCATCAAAAGCACATGTAATCCACACTTTAAGTATGTCAAAGTTTTGTCAAAGCAAAAAAACATGAAGTATCAAAAACAAAGCAGCTTTATTTACGGCATGACCTACCAAACAGACAAACGCAGCAATAGAAACACATGTTAAACGCAATGAAAACAACGCAACTAATTTAAATAGGTTCAGAAACGTTGCAGAAAATCTGCAGCGTCAAAAACTCACCAAAAGCTCATTGTGGGAACTTACATTTTCCAGTGGAATAAGGCTATGAATCAGTTGACATCTGCCATGTCCATAAGGGTGCGCCCCGACAGATTCCCATACGGTCAGCCATAATTGGTTTAGAAACGGATCCTCCCATAGCATGAAGGACACACACTGGGTCAGACGGAGCCTATCGACTTCTGGGTTCTATTTGGTGTCTGTTATTTTAACAAAAAAAGTAGTGCAGTGTGTGGCAGGTTTTGTTTCTAGTAAAAAAACCAAAAACTAAACTTGCGCTCGAGTCTCCAAACCAGGGCTGCAATGTGAGTGTGATCCTCGCCTTATTCACAATACAAATATTAGATACACGTCCGGAGAGAAGACTGGTCCGCTTTAAAAAAAAATGTTCTTGTGCCTATACCGTACCATGCCATCTTTTCCAAAACCAATCAACATGCTTTGGTGAATTACCTTGGAGCAGACTAAGGAGTTTGCTAATTTGCCTCAATTCTATTTTGGTTGCCGCCGAGCTGCCTACTTTGCAGGTATGACTTCAAACTTGGAAGTATCTACAGCAGAATTAAGGCTTGATCACACATACAGATTTTGTTGCTGAAAAATGAATGAAAATTTTTTCAATCCTTTTTTTCCCCTCTGGAGGTTTCTAAGCTGTGCTGTGGCTATTTTTTAAACATTAGATTAATTCTTATAAAAATATGCATGAACAATGGACCCCAAAACACAGCGAATGTACGGTGCCGTTTTCCTGCCAATAGTCTGCTTATTTTATGAAGAAAAACACACAAAAACGCTACATGTGAACATAACCTTAGGCCGTACATGCACAGATCATAAACGCTGCTTTTTTTCCTGCTGCTTTATTTGCAGGTGGCCATATCAAAATATGCGATATCAATTTTTTTCCTTTGCGTTTTCCTCTTTTATTTGATGCAACCGTGTTTTTTTTTTTTTTGTACAGAAATGCTTTTGATTCTGCACATTTTGACGCATGTTTTTTAAAGCTCACCATAGAAACCCAGTTCACCCGTGGGCGCAGTTTTCATGAATCACATCCACTTTGCTTGGAGAGTTAAACAGCAGATTTTCTGCACACAAAACCGCAGTGTTTGAACATGGCCTTACGGTAATGTAGAAATATCCGCATTGAATAGTTGTCACAGACTGAAGACGGCCTGATCGATGCCTAACTGACAGGCTGGGGTCAGTCCTTCCCGGCACTTGGCCATTGTGTCCCCTCCACTTCCCAGTCACCTGTTGTAAGGTCTGTGCTCTCGGAGGGAGAAATGCCGCTTTTGTTCTCCTCGCCCCTCGGCTGCAGGACCAGGCAGCCCCCCACCTCTCATGCAGTTAATCACACTGGATGATTGCAGCCACTGTTATTTCCACTTCCATTGTGTCTGCTTCCTGTTGGTCAAAGGTTACAAGGATGGGGTGCTGCATGGAGATGGGAAGCTTACAGGAAGGCGAGCCTCGGCTGCATGGGTAAACTCTTCTCCCACAAGCTTCTACATCATTTTGTTATTCTGCTTGGAAACCAAAGGTAATTTTCTTCCCCCTCTGTGATTGCACTTTGATTTCAATAGCAGAGAATAGAGAGGATGTTGTCACTGCTGTATGACATGGGATTGTTATCCCGGCATTGCCATGGTCCTGCTGTGTGAATGAGCTGCTGTTCTTTTCTCCCTTCTTAACTCCTGAGGTGCCAGTGGCTGTGTTGCATTGCTAGTGTAGTCTTCTTCTAAGGTCTTTACGATGAACCAGACATGCCCTTCATCACACACATAATCTAGCTGGAGAAGAGGGCACTGAATGGGCTCCACCCTGGCTTTGTATTTCTCATTGTGCTGGGTTTCAGAATTGTGTTCTTTATATCCTGTTGTTACTTCGCTTTTATTCTTGTAGTCCATATATTTTGTTTGTCAAATTGCATGATTGTGTGATGGAACATGTTTTATTAAGCAATGGAAACTGTGAACAATTGAACTTTTTTGTGTGCGTCAGGATGCGTAGAGTCCATCAGACGCTGTGTATACAGAGGTACGCTCCACCTAACAGCAAGGCGTGTGGAGTGCAACTGCTGTGGGCTTCACTCCTTAATGGATCACTTGCTATATGGGATGAACCAACAGTTATTCGCTTGGTTTAGTGTTTATCGTTCTTTCTTAACAGCGTATTTATCCCTAAATAACTAGTTGTTGTTAAATCACCTCACTACTAAAGGCCATGATTGGTTGCAGCGGTCTGGTGACTGAAACAGGTTGTAATCGCTTCCTGCCCCATCGTACAACAGAGCGATGGGGATTACAGTACATCATGACTTTAGTTTTTAGTTTTTTACCCATTCTTTGCTTCTATAACATACTTTATTTATTTTAAGTCGAACTACCCTTTTTAACAACTTCTTTCCTCCCAGCAGTTTTTTCTTGAGTTAGGAAATACACCAGGGACGTATTCCCCGAACATATACTATTCGGCCCATTATAGTCTATGGATGACAGATGTGTAGGTGGAGAACGTCTGCATGCCGTCTTCTACCCCAAATTAGTAATTTACAGAATCTGCCATTAAATGTGTGTAGGTGAACCGGTCTCCCCCCTCTTTTTACCGACTTTTTCGTGATTTCCCTATTGCATTTAGCAGATAGGTGGCCCTTCTACATTAAAGTTAATAGAAGTTACAGAAAGAGCCAAGTGCAGATTACTTGTCACTTACTATAACTCCCAACAGATTTCAAGGAGATTATGTCAACAGGGATAGTAACCAAACATAAATGGTTGGGATAAGGGGATGCCTGGCCCAATCAGAAAGGGCCAGAGGGAAAACGTACACCTGGCATTGAGTACGTATGCCTTGAATATGTAGTGTGAGAATACCAGTTTGAAGAGCGCTTTCACTTTTACTATCAGTTTGCTTTTGCTTACTTCGTTCAGAACTCGTCCACCATTCCTCTATTGTTGGTAGGTTGGCAAGAAGAGGGAACAGTCAGACATAACTGTGGGTTCAGGACTACATAGGCTTTGTCTGGAACTATGAAGACACGTTGGCCTGCAAAGTCTAGAATATGTGCTTTGTGTGTCTTCACCCTCCTTTTCAAATTTACTGCCTTCACTCATGCTGATGTTGGATGACATGGCCTGGTTCTCAAATCGGCAATCCAATTCATCCTAAAGTAGTTTGATAGGGTTGAGATTGGGGCTCAGTGCTGCTACTTAAGTTCCTCCATACCAAACCCACCCATCCCTGTATTTATGGACCTTGCTTGCGCAGGGAAAGTCCTGTTGGGCCAGAAACTGTTGCCATCAAGTTGAAAGCTCAACTGTCTAAAAAGGTCTTTGCCTGTTGCAATATTACCCATGATATTTTTATTTCGCCAAATAGCTGAAAATGGTACAAAATCTCAAACACTCTACTTCTTTGATTACCGAGCTCCAGCAATGACATGGCTTGTTGGCACATGACCACGAGCTGAGGCTGTGACTTGTCACTACTGAGGCCAGTGATTGGCTACACATCACTGGAGTTGGGTACATGGGCATCCACAAGGTGTCTGCATGGGAGCAAAAGGGAATTTGGAAGGTAGTGTTGTAAATGCAGAGAAATCCTTTCCAGTGGTGGTGCGCTTCATGCTTCTCCACCCCATATGTCATTGTGCATGTTATTCTTTGGCTTGTGTGCAACTACTCAATCATGGAAACCTATTTCATGCTACTCTCAACGTGCAGTTCTTGTTCTGGTGTCACTTTCCCAGATAGTGCTCTAGGTTTGTATGGTATCCTTCTTCATGGCTAAGGGTGCTTTCACACTGTTCTGGCACCCGTTCGTTGGTCTTATCGGGGCTTGCGTCTGAATCCCCTGCAAAAACAGTATTCGGGCATATGCGCCGAAGGGGCTATAATGGTGCCGACAGAGCAATTGTGCGCTCTGTTGTGCATCATTTTTGGGGAGTCTATTACTTTTGAGTGTCCTCCTCCAGTAGGCATATATATGCCCGAAAGTGATGCACGACAGAGCGCCCATTCTCTCTGTTGGCACCATTATAGTCTTTGACCCCGTCGGCACATACGCCCAAATCACATTTTGTGGAGGATTCGGATGCAAGTCCTTTCAGGACCAACAAACTGGTGCCTGAATGCAGTGTGAGAGCACCCTACCACATGAACTGAATAATTAGGAGGAGTGTATATGTCAGTCTAGTGTCCAAAAGTTACAGAACTTTTTGTGGTGTTTATGTAAATTGCTTTAAAGTAGATAATGCTTAAAATCATATTACCTCTGATGTACACAATGCAATCATGGCAATTTTTTCCCCCGAATTTACAGTTAAATGTTGTGATTTTTACTGTGATTTTGGAAAAGTGCAGGTAAAAAGGCAGCAGAATTGTGTTGTGTGAACATACCGATTTATTGCAGATTAATTTTTAGATTTTTTGGTGCATATTTTGCACAATTTGCAACAAAGTACAGTACCAAAAATGCTAGTACTAAACCTGCTGCACGCATACTAGATAATTCTGGTACAACCAAACTGTGCATTTGTATGGTCATAGTCACACGGAAAAGATTCACTCCAGGTCTTTCTCCAGCTTGTGTGCTACATGTGGATATTGCTGCCAATTTTGCCTTTTGTATTGCAAAGTATAAACTGAGTTCTGCACAAACGATGGACATATTGCGGATTTTAATATCTGATCCGTGTGTCAGATTTTGTGCAGATATTTTCCACATCACGTAGCTCAGACACAACATTAGGGCTCATTCAGACACTTGTGATTCTGCTAAATAAGTCACAATCTGATTTTCACGGGTAGAGCTCTAATTCATTATAGTCTGGGAGCATGTTCACATGTTCAAGGTATTTTGCGGACCAAGTGGTCCACATATAAGGCTATGTGCCCACGATGCAGAAATGCTCTGGATTTTTCCTGAGCGTTTCTGCATCTCCCTGATTGTACATGCGTTTTTCCTTCCAGGGACAAGCGTAAGTGAAACGTTTTGATCATGCGATTTCGCATGCGGTTTGTCAAGCGCTTTCGAAGCGATTTTAGCATCACTTGGAAAGTGCTTGACAACTTGGTCACACTATATAAATCCATTCAACTGGCATGGATTTTATATAGTGTGACCAAGTTAGTTAAAAAAAGAATAAAAATGGTAAAAAATAATAAAAAAAAACGTATACTCACCTTCCGATGCGTCCGGTCTTCCCAGTGTCTCGCGGTAGTGTAAAAGGACCTTCCATGACGTCATTTAGGCATGTGATGGGTCACGCGACCGCCGACGTCAGGGGTCACGTGACTCGTCTTATTACTAAATTACATCATGGCTGGTCCTTTTAGACCATCGCGAGCTACCGGGGAGCCAGGATGCATCGCTATGGAGACCGGGGGCCATCAGAAGGTGAGTATAATGTATGTTTTTTATTTTAATTCTTTTTTTTTTTTTTTTTTTTTTTTTAATACAGGTACTATGGTACCCGGGTCTGGATGAGTCTCCCCTTCTCCAGACCTGGGTACCATCCGCACATTGAATCACTTAATATCCGTATGTGCACATGTACTCATGCGGATATTAAGCGGTTCAATGCAAGTCAGTGGTGGCGAAAACTTCGCGATTACGCAAAATAATTGGTAGTGCTGCGGACATTGCAGACCTTCTACCAAGCGTTTTTCAAGCTTTTCTGCAGCGGAATTGCCACTGCGGAAATGCTTAAAAAACGCATAGTGGCCTCAGAGCCTTAGGCACTATGTGCACTTTCCAAGTGATGCTAAAATCGCTTGGAAAGCGCTTGACAATCTGCATGCGAAATCGCATGATCAAAATGCTTCACTTCCGCTTGTCCCTGGCAGGAAAAACGCATGTACAATCCGCATGTACAATCCACATGTACAATCCGCATGCGTTTTTCCTGCTAGGGAGATGCAGAAACGCTCAGGAAAAATCCAGAGCATTTCTGCATCGTGGGCACTTAGGCTAAGAAGAACTATTCTTTTTTCATCCTAGTCTAGGATCAAACTTTTAAAAATGCAAGTCTATGGGTCAGTGAAAAAATTGGCTAGGACTGGGATGCCATCTTAGCTGCTTCATAAGGGCTGTGTGATTTTCATGTTTGTTTGGTAGAAGCTTGAGAAACCCTTTTGTGAGGTTTAGGGGGCAGCACTAAGGAGCAGTCAAAAAAAATAATCATCCTTGGATGAAGAAAGTCCAATAAATATGACCTGCTCCAGGATCACAATTGCATACAGATTACTTGATATTTAAAATTAAAAATCCTGCATCACCCAGATGTTGATGTATGGGAATGTATGAAATCCCATTCTCAGTGTGGTAGTGAACTGTGCTTTTACGAGCCCCGTTGTGATGTTTTTCTTGGCTCGCCTACATGCCTTCATACAATCTATTTTTTCGGAGTCTCGCATTCCTCTGACGTCGCTGATCCTGGGATCAGAGCTATTTATTTTTAAACCTTATCGGTGGCCCGCAAGCTCTGACCCTGCAGATGTTGTTGCATGCTGGAACTTGCCACTAGTGATTGAAGGTACAGAATACCTAGTAATATAGAATAATGTGGGATGGCGGTTTTATAACTGTCTGGTGTTGTGCAGAGACCAGCAGCAAGTGTTCCAAAATAAGACAAAAAAATGTGTAATCAACTGTTCAGTCCTCTTCTGATCTAGCACAGAGTCTTCAGTTCCTAGCCATTTTGTGTCTACAGGCTGACAGTGTGCCACACATATGATGCCAATCAGTGGCATCACCAAGATAACCTTAAAGGGAACTTGTCATGCCCCAAACGCTATTAGCCTGCAGGTATGGGGTTATTCGGCTGGTTAATAGTTTTATAAAACTGCCTGGCCTCATTACTGAAAGTTCGGCTACCGGGAGGAAATTAATTTTTTTCCTCCCAGCAAACTCCAGCTTTCAGTCACAGACGTGCGGCCCGAGCGGTTTCAGTCACCGCTCAAAACATAGTGAGCAGCACTGATATGCTGCAGACCCGACTGTCGGTCAGTTTGCTATTATTATCCTGTTAATGTATATCCCTGACTGAACGTTCTGATCTATGGCCTTGTATAGCCATTCGGTGGCATGAGGCACCCCATGAACACAGAAAATGGGCCTTTTTTGGTTTACTTGGCCTGCTGCACTTTCCTATACGGAAAAAAAAAATTGTATCCTGACACTTGCCTTCCTACAAGGGTAAAATGGACACTCCCTTGTGGCTTTTGACCATTTTTTTTTCACACGGACCGAAAAATCACAGCATGTATTGGTGTCTGCCTACAGTCTCCCCTGAAGCACGAGAATCTCATTAACTCAAAACTGCAAACCCTGATTACACAAGAACCACAAGATGGATTTCTTCACCTCCGGTATCATTTTCATCAGTGCAGCAGCCCCAACATGACACTGTCTGTAGTTCACTTGGCAAAATCCTGCTGACAGGTTCCCTTTAATTAAGGAAACTATTTTCTCCGGTAAATTATGAATAACTTCGCTGTAAAAACAGATGCCGTACGTATAACAATACAGATGGAAAATCGTCGTGCTGAATATGTGCACATAAGACAGGAATTATTTGAGAGCCTTGGTTTAGCTTTTTTGACCATTCACAATCTGTCATTACAAATGGTGATATAATTTATTTTTCCAATATCACACTGGTCCTCCGTGAATGTGCTGATTTCCATCTATAGAGGCAACATCTAATGGTAATGATGAATGGCAGTGCAGTTATATGACCTTTTAGGCCCAGTCAGTGACAATCTATGCCATAGTGCTGCAGATGGTTAATGGCGAACGTCAGTACAGCACATCCTGACATCCAAAACACCAGCAAGCCCTTGTGTGTGTTGGCATTTCATGCGTCTGATAAGAGGAATACAAATACTGCAAGCAAAACACATTTTATCAAGTAGTAAAACAATTTTTCTTTACCGTGCTGCTGCAGTTCTTATTTTTAGTACTTTTGTATGTTTACACAGCTCAGCTAAAGTTAGAAGCAACAGCAACCCCCCCAAAAAATGAGCTAGTGGTGACAATGGTTCAAAAACAGGAAATGTTCTCCGAATGTGCACGCGGAACAGATGATCAGGATGGTGCTTGGTGGAGTGGAAACTTCCATTCAGCCTGTTTTTTCCTTATTTTGTTCAGTCATATATCAGTTTGACTTCCTGGAAAACAATTTCCTAAAGTGTTAATTACCAAGTATTTCATTTCTTGGCCTTGTCAACAATCCTCATCATCCCAATTGCTTCTCTCCTATAAATTGTATTCATGTTTTCATAACACAAGTTCCATAAATCCTTAGTCTCAGCTTGCATTACCTGAATTAGAAACACAAACTGATAGATTTACTGTTTAGTAGGGCATGTGTGTTCTGAGAGAGGTCGTCCTGAGCGAGAACTGCTCTCTTCTCTCATGAGAATAAGCAAGAAAATCGAGGCATGCCTCTAGTATTATGGAGCCGGTGTTCTTCTAAGGCAGGGATGTCAAACACACAGAGGGCCAAAATGAAAAACTTTGACAAGGTCGCGGGCCAACCAGTATACAGTATAATGGGCCCCACGTAGTCCTCCGTACAGAAGAATGGGCCCCACGTAGTCCTCCGTACAGAAGAATGGGCCCCACGTAGTCCTCCGTACAGAAGAATGGGCCACACGTAGTCCTCCGTACAGAAGAATGGGCCCCACGTAGTCCTCCGTACAGAAGAATGGGCCCCACGTAGACCTCCGTACAGAAGAATGGGCCCCACGTAGTCCTCCGTACAGAAGAATGGGCCCCACGTAGTCCTCCGTACAGAAGAATGGGCCCCACGTAGTCCTCCGTACAGAAGAATGGGCCCCACGTAGTCCTCCGTACAGAAGAATGGGCCCCACGTAGTCCTCCGTACAGAAGAATGGGCCCCACGTAGTCCTCCGTACAGAAGAATGGGCCCCACGTAGTCCTCCGTACAGAAGAATGGGCCCCACGTAGTCCTCCGTACACTATTATGGTGGGCCCCACGTAGTCCTCCGTACACTATTATGGTGGGCCCCACGTAGTCCTCCGTACACTATTATGGTGGGCCCCACGTAGTCCTCCGTACACTATTATGGTGAGCTCCACATAGGGGTGGTGGTTCTGGTTACATAGTTACATAGTTTATAAGGCTGAAAAAAGACAAGCGTCCATCCAGTTCAGCCTATTTCTTGTGCACTGCAGCTATTCCGCAGCGTTGATCCAGGGGAAGGCAACAAAAAACCATGAGGTATAGGCCAATTTACATCACTGAGGAAAAATTCACTTCCCGACACCAATCTGGCAGTAAGATTAAATCCCTGGATTAATTAACTATCACTAAGCATAAGATGTAATTTTATTGTTCTCAAGAAAGGCGTCCAGGCCTCTCTTGAACTCTTTAAGTGAGTTGGTGATGCGAGCCAAATAAAACCACCAGAGTTTGACACATATGTTCTAAGGGGAGGATATGGTGCCACATGAGCCATCACTTACCTGAAATTTGGAAGGGACTGTTGTGTGCCTCCCTACATCGCAATGCTTTGTACCTTAGCACTGAAATAGCCATAGATATTAGAAGATTTCCTGCTCCATGCTTTAAGTTCACAACTGTGCCAATGCGTATAAGGTCTTGGCTTGGATGAGCGTGCATGTGTTACGTGGGGACAAGGGATTAAGCTGTGGACAAGAATCTCTGCCACAGATCGGACATGTTGAATTGCAGCATAGCTGATCCATCTCCAGTGTCCCACGCCCCCAGCCCTTTCTATCGTTTGAGGGTATGCCTTTCCTGGTTTATTGATTCTGGCAAAAAAGCCATCTAATGTTCATAGACCTCTTAAAGGGAGCCTGTCTGCTTCCTTCAGAGACACCCTGATTTCAGAGATCTGTCCCTTGTGTGCATTTGTGTAGCAATTTAGGAAACTTGCATACTAAACTTTGCAACATGCAGAACTTTGAGTATGGTCATACTGCATCTTTTTTTTTTTTTTTTGTGCGTCTGCTCCTAGACTGAAGGGAGAAAACAAAGTGGATGTAAATTATTTGAAGCGTTTCCTGATGGAGAACGCTATTAACTCTGCACTGTCCAATCAAAAGGCTGAGAAAAAAAAAAAAAAACTCTGCAAAAATACTAAAAAAAACTAGAGTTTTCCACTAAAAAACTTTTTTGTTTTTGACTGCCAGAAAAATAAAAACTGTCAACATATGCTTGCATTGCATCTTTTTTTTAGGGCAACAGACAGATTATGAGGAAGGGAAAAGTAATCCATGTATTTGTGAGCTGCATCCCTTTCCAACGCTAACTACTGACCACACATATTGAGAAAGCGGTTAGTTGGCTGCCATAGTGCAGGGGGAGCTCATGAATACATCAGACTCTTTGCTGAGAGCAGGCAACAAGGAGCCCGCTTTGAGGAAAGTTTGCAATGTAAGCTCAAACATTGTGCCATGCGTCTGGGTTTGAACCCTTGAGCCTGTGGTCAGCTTCTCTGTCCGCCATGCCACAGTAGCTATAGTTTTCTCCAGGTGTTTAGTTTGTTTCTCTAAAGAGACTAAAGCAAGGATAACAGCTGTTTTCATTTACTCATTTGTCTGCCAGATCACCTTTCTGGTGCAGCTTTATATTCTTTCCCCCGCTGGTATTTCCTGCTGGTGATAGTTTCATTTTTATGTCCAGTCATACTGCTGTAGTTTAAGCTAGTCTGTTAAAGACCAGCTAGGGTTTATCTCTCTGCTGTTTGTTCTTTTCCCTGCACCCAATTTCTGTGTCTTTTTAGGAAGACATATTTTCTAACAGTATGTACTTAATCCTTTATTTTGAATTTCATGGTTTGTTTTACTCACTCTGGGATCTCTTTCTATTTCAGCACACTTCCCTACTGTAGGTTATTTACACTCTGCTTTGCCCTTTGGTTATTTAGGAGGAACGTAAAGTGCTTGAGACCTTGAGGTCCGAGTTGCCATCGTCTAGTCTGTGGTTAGGGCTATCTCGGCTCACGCAGTAACCTCTTGGGACTGTGTGGTCGGGATCTCTAGTCTGTACAGGAACTGTCAGGATCCGTTGCAGTTTTTAGTGTGTTACCTATTTTTTTACCGAGTGAGTTGCTACACGATCATAACACATGGTTCCAGAACCGATAGCTAAAATCAGCATGTTCCCTGTTAAGGTTTGGGTAACAAAGATTTTCTGTGCAGAAAACCTTTACTAGAAACTGTTGCAAGATGTGTGTGCTGCTTCTTAGCTTATTTATTCATTACGTTGTAGTTTTATTTTGGATTCTAAGCAAATTCATTTATTTTTACAGTTTTTTTTTTTTTTTTTGGAGGGGGGGGGGGGGATTACCTTTGAGTATATTTTAATTACGGCCATGGACTCTCTCCACTGCGGGCCTGAATTTGTTAAATCCAAAAATAGAAGTGCTGTAAGAATGTGAGATATTCTCCAATAACAAAGAGTAATTTATGTGGAGTTTTGTGCAATCTGACGAAAACAGAGGCACTTTTGTACTATGATTAGCATGGGTGCTGATGTCAGTTTGCTTGTCTGGCATTAAGCTTTATGCTACTACTAAACTCTTCTTTGTACTCGCAGCCAGAAGACCTTTGTATATGCCCTATTAAAGTGCACAGTTAGTAATTTGCTCCCCCCCCATTCTCGTGTAATCTGTGCCAGTCCCGATGAGTGACTCATTTATTGAAAGGAACCAACATAAAGAGTAGCAGGTGCTTATATACTAAAGTTAGCAGCGTAGCTATGGAGCGCGCGAGTAATCAGACATCTGAGGGAAGCACAAAGCCAGAAAGAGGCATTTTGATGAGTAATCCAAACGATTCAGACATTTTTTTGGGGAAGGGGAAATTGAGGATGTGTTGAAAAGGATGACTGTTTTGTAATGAAGTGACATGTTTGGCCTCTGACACCAATTCAAAACTTATCACTGTTATTAAATCTTCGAGTTTTAGGTCTCTATATTTATACAAAGTTCCAACAGGAATTACCGTAAATAGCTGGCAATTCTAAAGGGGTCGTCCGGTAGACTTTCTTATTTAGGCTGGGGCTACATGAAGACAAATGTCGCGTAAAAAACTGTAGCGGTCAGAGTTCACACATGGTTGCTGCTACTTTGCGGCAGTATAAAGGTAAAGGTGTGATATCTTGACCCCATACACGACCACGACAAATTTGTAAAAAATCAAACTTGGATTTTTTGCAACTTGTTTGATGCGGTAGTGTAGGTGTCGCAGTGCAGCACCATTCACTTTTATATGTCATGTAGTTGCGGCACCAAGCGAATGTACGGTAAGTCCCGTGACCCTTGCCTTAGTCTCTAGGGTTTCATCTGTAGAAAATATCAATCACTTATACTCTTCTACACCTGGTCCAGCACTGCCCCTCCGCCGCTGTGCAGTGACATCGCAGCTACAGTGATGCAGACAATCGCTCGGCTCAGCCGCCCTGTACGTGGTAGTCATGGCATCACTGCTGCAGACTGTCAGCAAAGACTAAAGCAGTAACAGGGAGGCAGTACAGGGAGGTGAGTGTAGCGGAGTTTATTTTCTACAGCTCAAGCCCTATGAATTTAAAAAAAAAACCAAAACAACTTTGATAACTCATTTACATTTTAGTATTAGAAGGGAGTAGTTGTAATACATTTACACACAAACTGATACGCTGGAGCAAGAGCCGTAGGAGATTGCAGTGTCCCTTGAAGAGGTCATCTGACTTATTGAGTCAAGGGAGAAAAAAAATTGTATAAAATGACACATTGCTCACCTGATGAATCCACTGCCATTTCAGATTGTCCAGCAGCGATGCCCCTGACTACCTATATGAGCGAACCCGTCAGTGTTGTACTGTTGCATCCCCTCACTGGCCTTAGTGGTTTACTGCTGAGACTAGTGATTGGCTGCAGCAGTCACGTGGGTGGTATGGCATATGATGGCTGCAGCAATTCAATACAGACAGAATGGTGGCAGATTTATTAGTAATGTAGTTTTTGCTGTTTACCCATCCTTAGCCCATTTTTTTTAATAAGTTAGAAAACCTTTTTAAAGGGAATCTGGATTTCAGCTCCCCCTCCCAAACTATTTAGATGCGTGTGTAGCTCTTTAACAGAAAAGTCCAGTAATATCTTGATGTGGCCAGTATGTTCCTCCGTTACAAGAATTTCAGCGTTTGAATTGCTTTGCAAAAGAGGCTGAAGAGCTATTTGTAGATCTGAAGCCTCTGTCACTCCAGCTCTATTCCCCACCCAGCGGCCACGCTTTCCCAATGTGACTGACAGCCTCTATTCTGTCACTTGAGGCAAAGGAGCAGTCAGTGAAGCAAGAGCCTGCGGTGCTTGTCAGGGAATAGAGCTGGAGTGACAGACTTCAGAACTACAAATGGCTTCAGCCTCTTTTGCTTATCAACTCAAACCCTGATTTCTCAGTAATGGAAGAAGGACTGGCCACATCAAGGTATTTCTGGTTTTCGATAGGGCTTCATGTTCATATAGTTTCATGTGTGAAATCCTGCTCACAGATTCACTTTAAATCCCACTAATGATTCCTGATGGCGTCCAGTGACACACAATTCGTGACTGATTTTGCAATGTGAATGATTAAAGTACTAATGCATTTTATTTCTGATAACTTTATGGAAGACCTCTTCAGTTTCCTCTCATAGCTCCAGAAGTGGCGTTTTTGCTGCAGAGCTGTGATGTTTTCCCCATTCGCCTATGGCGGCAAGTGAGTAAAATAATAGTGTGTAACTTGAAGGAAGCTGGCTGTCTTGCCCAATTCATTAGCTAAACCAGTCCCCTTCCTGGCCATGGCTTTTGGTAAGACATAACTAAACTGGCTTAGGTAATGAGCTTAGCTAATCAGGCCCATTTCATGCTTTTTAGCCTTAGGTAAAGACCTCTCTGTTGTTAAAGTGGCTCTAGTACTTGTTTTTGGTCACTTATGTCCGATACTGAACTTCTGAATTGCACACATCCGTAGACTTGGGCTCCATTTCTTAAAATGTTGTAATTGTAGATAGAAGGTAAGTACAGAGACCTGGAATAGTCAATGTGAAGTACTAATTTGAGCTGCAGAAAGCTGCTGTATTGTTTGATCAGAGGGGCCAAAATTCAATGTTTCTTTGTAATGACATCTGATGTGTATAGATGACCCAGTCCCTTCTCTTCTAGGCATGGAAGCGCAGGTGGTTTATCCTTCGCAGTGGACGCCTAACAGGAGATCCTGATGTGCTCGAATACTACAAGAATGACCATGCTAAGAAGCCTATTCGTATTATTGACTTGAACCTCTGTGAGCAAGTTGATGCTGGACTGGTTTTCCCCAAAAAAGAATTTGAACATAGTTATATTTTTGATATCAAAACCATCGATCGGATATTTTATTTAGTGGCTGAAAGTGAAGAAGAAATGAATCGGTGGGTTCGAAGCATATGCGACATCTGCGGATTCAATCCCACTGAAGAAGGTAAGACTGATTATGAAGCAAAGCTGTTTCTTTGCCATGTTTGGGAGGGCACACATTGACGAGACAATCTTCTGTTACCCGTCTCGCTGTTTATGCCTTGTAGCAGTTAAAGCTGCCCAATGTCCTGATTGAAAGTGCGGCATGGTTACTCCTGCTATTGAAATAACAATCGGACATGATCATTTGAATTAACTGAAAACTCCTCGCTCTGAGATGCAAGAATTGTATCAATTATTGATTTGTCACAAATGTTTTTCTAGGACCTCCGAATTAAACAAGGTTAAAAAGAATCTGTCAGCAGGTTTTTGCTATTTAATCTGAGAGCATTAGAATATAGGGCAGAGACCCTGATTCCCGTGATGTCACTTATTAGGCTGTGTGCTGTAGTTTCAATACAATCAGTGTTTTATCAGCAAGAGATTATCACTGCAGGACTAGGTGTCACTTGCCAGGCAGTCAGGCTAATCTGTGTAACCCCGCCCCCCACTACTGATTAGCAGCTTACTGACCATGTACAGTGTACACAGAAAGCTGCCAATATGGGGTGAAAAAATGGGATTTTTATCAAAAACTGCACCAAGCAGCCCAATAACTAATAAATTGCTGGAATCAGCCTCTCCACCCCTACATTATTTTGACAGATTCCCTTTAACACAAGAGGACGTCTATTTCTCTAGCAAAGAATAACGTCTAATGGTTTATGATCTTACTAGTTTTGTGCATTTCGTCATAGACTGAGAAAGCCAGGGGAATGACCCTGCTATATCCAAGTTCAGGAACGTATTCCAGTAATGGTCTCCTTGTATGGATACAATGTGTGTGTTTTTTTTTTTTTGTTGTTTTTTTTTAAATAAGACCTAATGTAAAGCGCAGATCATGAAATAAACCCCCCACACAATGTTAGAGGAAACACTGACCATGGCTTTGTCTCTGGGGGGATCTTGGTGAGCATTGTAGTGGGCTCTCTGGATTTGCTGCCTGAGGTCAATGTACCCTTGTTCACTGTACAAACTCCGCACGTTCCTGCAGTGGCGATCCCCGAGACTTATTAGTCACATTTATAGATCCCTTGTAATCTTATTATATTTTTCTCAAAAGCAAAGTGCGACACTTAGCGCTGAAGTATTTTCCCGTCAGTCAGATGTGTTGTCTGCATTGATTGCTCCTTTATACTTCGAGATTCTCGCTTCTATGTCCTGAACCATAAAGTGTCATCAGGTTTCTCCATCTTTTCACATAAGCCTCATGATAATAATCACTGATACTTTTGCATGAAGAAATCACCTTGACTCTAACATGCGAATTACACATTTGTCAGACAGTCTTTCTTCTATGACATGTGTGAAGAAGTAGCTGCTGTTGGCAGGATACAATTATTACCATGAAAGTAACAATTTAGCCTCTTATTTCATGTATGCTTCTAAGGACTGTGAGGCTGATGATACTTGTGTATGTGAACAATGCAGTTGTGAAGCATCTATCTAACGATGGGATGCGTATAACCACATTTAGGCTGGCCCTCCTCTGTAGCTGTCAGTCAGTCATGACGGGCATTTCCTCGGTAAGATGAGGCTGATTTAGCTTTCTTTCTATGTGGGGGCTTCACCGCAGACATGAGAGCAGGCCATTATTGCACGGTAGTATAAAGACTATATACATAGATCTAGCTTGCTACACACAACAAGTGGAGGTGAGGAATTCAAATAACCGGTCTGGTGCGGGATAAGCCTTGGAGTAGATTTATTACCGAGGCCTTACCCTGCCGTCGTGCACTTTCAAGTACAATATTAGAATATCGTATGTCCTGCAGTTTAACCCCTTCATATGGGCTAATAGTACGTCCTGCAGGTGGGTGCTCAGGAGTCGATCTCCCTCCAGATAGGGTAAATGCCGACTGTTAGGCTGTGTGCCCACGATGCGTTTTTTAAGCGTTTCCGCAGCGGCAGAAATGCTTAAACGCTTGGTAGAAGGTCCGCCATGTTCCCCAATGATGATCAGCATGTGCTGTGCACATGCTGCGGAAATTTCCGCTGCGGATTATCATTGCGGAAAAAAACGCAGCACTACCAATTATTTTGCAAAAGCGCAGCGTTTTCGCCGTCATTGACTTGCATTGGAACACATGGATTACGCATCACTGTAACTGTACATGCGGAATCCATGCGTTTCAATGTGCGGATGGTACCCGGGTGTAGAGGACAGGAGACTCTCCTCCGGACCCGGGTACTATAGAAACTGTAAAAAATTAAAAAAATAAAAAATAAATATTATATTTACCTTCTGACGGCCCCCGGTCTCCTTGTCTTCGCTTTCCGGCAGATTGCGGTGGACTGAAGGACCTGCGCTGACGTCATAGTCATGTGACGGCAGGTCCTTCAGTGTACCGCGAGCTGCCAGCAAGCCGAGACGCATCGAATCAAGACTGCGGGGGCCATTGGAAGGCAAGTATAGATTTATTTTTTTATTTTTTACCATTCTTTAAGGTCACACTATATGAATCCATACCATTTGCATGGATTTATATAGTGTGACCAAGTTGTCAAGCACTTTCCAAGTGATGCTAAAATCGATTGGAAAGCGCTTGACAACCGGCATGCGGAAATGCATGTGAAGAACGCTTCACATCCGCATGTCCCTGGCAGGAAAACGCATGTACAATCCGCATGCGGAAATGCATGTGAAGAACGCTTCACTTCCACATGTCCCTGGCAGGAAAAACGCATGTACAATCCACATGTACAATCCGCATGCGTTTTTTCTGCCAGAGAGATGCAGAAACGCTCAGGAAAAAATCCGGAACATTTCTGCATCGTGGGCACATAGCCTTACATATCCAGCATCTGCGACTACCAGCTGCAGCCAGAGCTCAGCTCCGGCTGTTAACTATGTAAATCCCAATATTGGTAGCGGACAGTGGTATTTGGCAACTGACTCCCATCAGGCCCCTGTGATGCAATTTTGGAGCGCCAAGGGGGTTACCATTGCAGCCAAATTCCTACTGAAAGCCCCATCACTGCCACTTTGGTATTTCTCTGAAGCTCGGCAATATGCTGAGCTTCAAAATAGACTGCGAGTTATACTGTAATACTATGCCGTATATTCGCTTATACTACATATTGTAATCTATCAAACAATCACAGGTTCAAGTCCCCTAAGGAGATTAACAAATAGTGTAGGAATTGTTTTTTTTTTTTTACTCCCACCTCCCCATTTTCTCCCATTTTAAAATATACATATAATTATCTTTTATTTCTTTATGTGGTGTCAGCACTTTCAGAAAAGTCAGGTCTATCAAAACATAAAATTAACCGAAAAAAGAAGGGAAAAAAACGAAACTCCTAGATATGTGGTGTTTTGACTTCACACTGAGTTGAAAAGATAAAATAAAAAGTGATCATATATATCAGCTCCTGCAGCCTCCATTCCTGTAGGTAAGTTTCCTCTCCTGCTCTGCACCGATCACACAGATTAGTGCACAGCAGGAGGAGAGCGGGCAGCTCTCTCTATGATCGGGGAGGACTCTGTGTCAGCGTTCTCCTCCATCATAGGAAGCTGCCTCCAGACGCGTCTTGTAGTTCGAAAAATACATATATTATTATGTATACATATACGCATACTACCGTTTAAAAGTTTGGGGTCACCCAGGCAATTTTGTGTTTTCCATGAAAACTCATACTTTTATTTATCAAATGAGTTGCAAAATGATTAGAAAATATAGTCCAGACATTGACAAGGTTAGAAATAATTTGTATTAGAATAATTTTCTCCTTCAAACTTTGCTTTTGTCAAAGAATGCTCCCTTTGCAGCAATTACAGCATTGCAGACCTTTGGCATTCTAGCTATTAATTTGATGAGGTAAGCTTGGGAAATTCCCCCCCCCCATGCTTCCTGAAGCCCCTCCCACAAGTTGGATTGGCTTGGTGGGCACTTTTTGCGTACCATACGGTCAGGCTGCTCCCACAACAGCTCAATGGGGTTGAGATCTGGTGACTGGGCTGGCCACTCCATTACAGATAGAATACCAGCTGCCTGCTTCTTACCTAAATAGTTCATGCATAATTTGGAGGTGTGCTTTGGGTTATTGTCCTGTTGCAGGATGAAATTGGCTCCAGTCAAGCGCTGTCCTCAGGGTATGGTGTGGCATTGCAAAATGGAGTGATAGCCTTCCTTATTCAAAATCCCATTTACCTTGTACAAACCTCCCACTTTACCAGCACCAAAGCAACCCCAGACCATCACATTACCTCCACCATGCTTGACAGATGGCGTCAGGCACTCTTCCAGCATCTTTTCAGTTGTTCTGCGTCTCACAAATATTCTTCTGTGTGATCCGAACACCTCAAACTTTGATTCGTCTGTCCATAAAACGTTATTCCAATCTTCCTCTGTCCACTGTCTGTGTTCTTTTGCCCATATTAATCTTTTCCTTTTATTAGCCAGTCTCCGATATGGCTTTTTCTTTGCCACTTTGCCCTGAAGGCCAGCATCCCGGAGTTTCCTCTTCACTGTAGACGTTGACACTTGCGTTTTGCGTGTACTATTTAATGAAGCTGCCAGTTGAGGAGCTGTGAGGCGTCGATTTCTCAAACTAGAGTCTAATGTACTTGTCTTATTGCTCAGTTGTGCAGCGGGGCCTCCCACTTCTCTTTCTACTCTGGTTAGAGCCTGTTTGTGCTCTCCTCTGAAGGGAGTAGTACACACCGTTGTAGGAAATCTTCAGTTTCTTGGCAACTTCTCGCATGGAATAGCCTTCATTTCTAAGAACAAGAATAGACTGTCAAGTTTCACATGAAAGTTCTCTTTTTCTGGCCATTTTGAGAGTTTCATAGAAAAAATGCTCCAGATTCTCAACTAGCTCAAATGAAGGTCAATTTTATAGCTTCTCAAATCAGCCAAACCATTTTCAGCTGGGCTAACATACTTGTGCAAGGGCTTTCTAGGGTTTTCTAAACATCCATTAGCTTTCTTACACAGTTAGCAAACACAATGTACCATTAAAACACTGGAGTGGTGGTTGTTGGAAATGGGCCTCTATACACCTATGTAGATATTGCAATAAAAACAAGATGTTTGCAGCTAGAATAGTCATTTACCACATTAACAATGTGTAGAGTGTATTTCTGATTCATTTACTGTTGGCTTCATTGAAAAAAAAAAAAAAAAGTGCTTTTCTTTCCAAAATAATGAAATTTGTAAATGACCCCCTCTGGCAAAAATTAAGAGACCACTGCACAGTTTTCTAAAAATCACCATCTCTACATGTCTGACAGCCATTCCATTCCAGTGTCAGTTAGGGTATGTGCCCATGTAGCGTTTTACAAGCGTATATTTGCTGCGGAATTTCCGCAGCGGAAACGCTTGTAAAACGCTTGTCAATCCGCACCCCATGGTCCCCAATGAGAATCCGCAAGTTCTATGCCTATGCTGCGGATTTTTCCGCAGCGTTTTTGATGCGCAGAAAAATCCGCAGCATGTCAATTAATTTTGCGTTTCCGCAATCGGAATTGCCTTTTCAATGCATGAAACAAAGCTACAGACCGGCAGAGGGCGAAACCGACTCTCCACTGACCAGGATGACCGTCATCTTATTCACATGTCATCCTGCGGTTGCTGAATGACATCAAGTGACCTACAAAAGGAATGGAAAATGGCAGCTGGGGTGAAGTGCACAGCAAGAACAGTTCGTAACAGGCTCCAAGAGGCAGGCCTCAAGTCATGTAAAGCTAAAAAAAAGCCTTTCATCAATGAGAAGCAAAGGAGAGCCAGGCTGAAGTTTGCCAAAGACCATAAGGATTGGACCATAGAGGACTGGAGTAAGGTAATCTTCTCTGATGAGTCTAATTTTCAGCTTTGCCCAACACCTGGTCGTCTAATGGTTAAACGGAGACCTGGAGAGGCATACAAGCCACAGTGTCTTGCACCCACTGTGAAATTTGGTAGAGGATAGGTGATGATCTGGGGATGCTTCAGCAAGGTTGGATTTGGGCAGGTTAATCTTTGGAAGGATGTATGACTGAAAATCAGCCGGTAGGACAAAGTATATAAAAGGTTATAAAATCATTATAATACCACTAATTTTAATGAAAAAAAGCTGGTTAGTGATGCACATTGCATCACTAACAATGCTATGGAGGCAGTTTAGATAGTAACTAGAACATAACAGCTTCCCTTTAAATGTAAGTAATACGTAATACAAAAGCCTTTGTTTTGGTGATGACAGCTTCAATACGCCTCCTGTGTGGGGAAACTAGTCGCATGCATTGCTCAGTTGTGATTTTGGCCCATTCTTCCACACAAACACTCTTCTAATCCTGAAGGTTTTGTGGGCTCCTTCTGTGAACTGAGATTCAGTTCCTTCCATAAATTTCCTATTGGATTCAGGTCAGTTGCCTGGCTGGTCCTTTCTAGCAGCTTTATTTTCTTTCTCTGAAACCAATTGAGTATCCTTGGCTGTGTGTTTGGGATCATTATCTTGCTGAAATGTCCACACTCCTTTCATTTTCATCATCCTGTTAGATGGCAGCAGATTGTTTTCAAGAATGTGTCAGTACATTTGTCCATTCATCCTTCCTTCAATTATGTGAAATTTGTCAGTGCTGTATGCTGAAAAACAGCCCCACACCTTGATATTCCCACCTCCAAACTTCACTGTTGGTATGGTGTTTTTGGGGTGATATGCAGTGCCTATTGGCCTCCAAAACATGGTGTGTATTATGGCATCCAAACAGTTAAATTTTGGTCTCATCTGACCAGACTATAGTCTCCCAGTATCTCACAGGCTTGTCTAAAAGTTGTTGAGAAAACTTTAAAAGTGCTTGAACATACTTTTTATTCAGCATTGAAGCCTTGTGTGGAGAGCATGCATACAGGCCATGGATGTTAAGTGCATTACTTAGAGTTTTCTTTGAAGCAATTGTACCCGCTGATTCCAGGTCTTTTTGATGCTCTCCACAGATGGTTCTTAGCTCTTGGGCAACTCTGCTGATAATTCTTTTCACTCCTGTGTCTGAAATTTTGCGGGGAGCACCTGGTCGTGGCCGATTTTTAATGTGAAATGATGATCTTTCTACTTCCAGATTATGACCCCAACAGTGCTCACTGGAGCCATCAGTAGTTTAGATTTCTTCTGTAACCAATGCCATCAGTATGTATTGCAACAATAAGGTTGTGAAGGTGTTGAGACATCTCACTGGTTTTACCCATCATGAGATGTTTCTGGTGTGGCACCTTGGTAATGAGGCACCTTTTTATCGGCCATCAGTTGAACCAGCTGATATTATTTTTTACGAAGTGGCAAGGTTGCTTTCTAAGGCTATGTGCCTACGATGCAGAAATGCTTAGGATTTTTTTCCTGAGCATTTCTGCATCTCCCTGGCAGAAAAAATGCATGCGGATTGTGCATGCATTTTCCTGCCAGGGACTTGCGGATGTGAAGCGTTCTTCACATGGATTTCCGCATGCGGGTTGACAAGCGCTTTCCAAGCTATTTTAGCATCACTTGGAAAGTGCTTGTCAACTAGGTCACACTATATAAATCCATGCAAACGGCATGGATTTATATAGTGTGACCTAAAGAATGGTTAAAAATAAAAAATAAATGTATACTTACCTTGCGATGGCCCCCGCAGTCTTGATTCCCTCCGTCCCGGCTGCCGGCAGCGGTAGACTGAAGGACCTGCCGACGTCCGCGCAGGTCCTTCATTCTATCGCGAACTGCCGGCAAGCAAGGAGGAGCGCATCGCGGGCCGCCAGAAGGTAAGTATATATTTTATTTTTTATCTTATTCTTTTTTTTTTTTTTTTACAGTTTTCTATGGTACCCGGGTCCGGAGGAGAGTCTCCTCTTCTCTAGACCTGGGTACCATCTGCACATTAGAACACATGGAATGCGCATCTACATATACAGTGATGCGTAATCCATGTGATCTAATGCAAGTCAATGACGGCGAAAATGCAGCACTTCCGCAAAATAAATGGTAGTGCTGCTTTTTTTTCCGCAATGATAATCCGCAGCGGAAATTTCCGCAGCATGTGCACAGCACATGCGGATTATCATTGGGGAACATGGCAGGCCTTCTACCATGCATTTTTTTTAAGCGTTTTTGCCACTGCAGGAACGCTTAAAAAACGCATCGTGGGCACACAGCCTAATTACTGATATATTTCAGATGATGTCATGACTTTCCAAGGATTTTTGCACCTCTTTCATCATGTGTTGTATTTTAATACTTTTTTCCTTTCTCATTTCTCATTATTACCCACAACTTAATTTACAGACCTCTACGGTTTGTTTTCTTTATTTGTGTGGATTGGAAGGGTTGTTACTAGGGTTGAGCGAGTATGTTCTGTTCCGAGTATGCTCGGGCGAGCACCGAGTAGTTACAGCTGCTCGGTGATATGTTTGAATCGCTCCCGTGTGCATGATTTGCAACTGTTTGACAGCTTTATTACATGTGAGGAATGTGTAAGAAATAGACATTCCTCACATGTAATAAAGCTGTCAAACAGTTGCAAATCATGCACAGGGAGTGATTCAACCTTATCACCGAGCAGCTATAAATATTCGGAGCTCGGCCCACGCATACTCTGCGAAAGGGTTAATAGAACATACTCGCTCAACACTAGTTGTTACCAACATCTGGTGAGGATTTCATGTCAATAGCATTTTTAGGAATATATTTCTAAATCTCCACAGTGGATATGATGGGAGGTAGATTATTAGTGCTGCTTTCCACAAATAAGAGAATACAGGATCACTGTGTTATCACTGCCCCAGTGCTGGGATGAGAGGTTATTGGTTGGGCAGAAGGCGATGCTGGACACTGAATTTGCACTACTCACAAAAAGTTAGGGATATTTGGCATTTGGACGAAATTTATGGAAAATGTAAAGAGTTCATGCTACAGTGATATTTTATCATGAAAGTAGGGAATTTCAGTAGACGCATGTAATAGTGATTTCATCATGTTAAACAATTTATTAAAACAAAAGCGAACAACAGTGATGGGTATATCCCCCAAAAAATGTCAATGTCTCAATAACTTGTCATGTGGCCTTTAGCATCAACTACAGCATGACAACGACGTCTCAAGTTGTTCAAGTCGAGTTATTGTCTGCTGAGGCATGACATCCCACTCTTCTTAAATGCGGGCTTCAGGTCATTGAGGTTCTGGGGTACAGAATTAGGAGCCTCTACACGGCGACTCAGCTGATCCCATAGGTTTTCTATGGGATTCAGGTCTGGAGAACGTGCAGGCCACTCCATTTGAGGTACCTCCAGTCTCCATCAGCCATTACTTAATGATGTCAACTCAATAAGCTGGAGCATTGTCGTTCATGAAGATGAAATTAGGCCTGTGTTGTTCGTGCAGAGGTACAATGACTGGATTAATGATGTTATTCAAGTAGTAGGGGCTTGTCATAAAGAGTAGGGCAGTTCTGTATTGACTAGACATTATAACATCACCACCAAAGGCTCATCTGGTGACATCAATGGCTGATGCCTAGCTCTCTCCTTGACGTCTCACACATTTCTGCTCAGCGTGAATCGACTTTCATCAGTGAACAGCACTGAGGCCCACTGGTCCCCCGTCCAGCGTAGATGGCTCATGCAAGATAATGACGCCTGTGCCTGGTGGTGTGGTCATGTACTCTTGCAGGTCATCTTCATTGTTTTCCACCTGTTTTCGCCACCTTCATTGTTTTCCAGCATCGCTCCCGTCGGTCTCCAGTGAAATGTGACCTGCTGCAGCTTTAGTGTTTCATGGAGTGGCGCGGAGGTCACTTTACAATATAAGTCTATGAGAGCCTTGTTCTGGCTCTCATAGACTTGTATTGAGAGCGTGTGACGTAGCTTCTGACTTCCGGCCGTCAGAAGCTGCGCTCACAAGATGGCGCTGCGGGACCGGAGCGGCACCAAAAAGCTGTGAAGATGCTAGAGGGTGAGTATCTGACTAGGGGCAGGGGACTTGCATTTAAGGCACCACTCCAGTACTGAAAAAAAACTGGAGTGGTGCTTTAACCCCTTAATAACATCTGACGTACTAATACGCGTCTATGCCCTGGGACTTAAGAGCCAGACCCGTATTAGTACGTCAACGCGATCGCGCGCGCACACAGGCTGTGCGGGCGCGATCGCCGCCGGGTGTCAGCTGATTGTCACAGCTGACACCCGGTACTATGTGCAGGGAGCGGTCCTGCACCGCTCCCAGCACATTAACCCCCGCGATGCTGCGATCGAAGTCGATCGCGGCATTGCGGGGGCAAGAGGAGGTGATCGGCGATACTCACCTCCTCTTCCGGCTTCCAGCGCAGTCTGCAAAGGCTTCCCGGGTGTTGCCATGACGCCCCGATGTCGTCATGACAACATCCGGGTCACCAGAGAGCAGGAAGATTGCTTGGACATGCGCAGTGCATCTCCAAGCAATCTTCACACTGTGCACTTCTGACAGCCTTCATGGCATAGGGATGGTGCTCCATTCCTGTGCCATGCAGGCGATCAGAAAAAAAAAAAGTGAAAGTCCCAGAGTGGGACAAAGTAATAAAGTGTATAAACTGTGTGAAAGTGGGAAAAAAAAAAAAAAAAAAAATGTGCAAAAATATTATAAAAAAATAAAAAAAATAATACACCAAAAATAAAAATATAATGTACCCATCAATAAATATTATTATAAAAAAAATAAAAAAAAAAAACAATAAAAGTACACATTTGGTATCGCCGCGTCCGGAACAACCTGACCTATAAAACTGTCCCACTAGTTAACCCCTTCAGTGAACACGGTAAAAAAAAAAAAAAACGAAGCAAAAAGCAATGCTTTATCACCATACCGCCAAACAAAAAGAGGAATAACACGCGATCAAAAAGACGCATATAAATAAAAATGATACCGCTGAAAACGTCATCTCGTCCCGCAAAAAACAAGCCGCCATATAGCTCCATCAGCCGAAAAATAAAAAAGTTATAGCTCTCAGAATAAAGCGATACTAAAAAATATTTTTTTCTATAAAATAGCTTTTATTGTGTATAAGCGCCAAAACATAGAAAAATGATACAAATGTGGTACCGCTGTACACGTACTGACCCGAAGAATAAAGCTACCTCATCAATTTTATCACACGCGGAACAGAATAAAAAAAAAAAAAAACAATTCCTGAATTGTTGGTTTTTGTTTATTCTGCCTCCCAAAAATCGGAATAGAAAGCGATCAAAAAATGTCACGTGCCTGAAAATGGCACCAATAACAACGTCAAGTCATCCCGCAAAAAACGAGCCGTCACATGACTGTCTGCCAAAATCTGGAAAAATTATAGCTCTCAAAATATGGCGATGCAAAAACTAGATTTTACAAAAAATGCGTCTTTTAGTGTGTGACAGCTGTCAGTCATAAAAACCCCATATGATTCTGGCATTGCTGTAATCACACCGACCCGAAGAATAAAGTCGTCTAATCACTTATACCGCACAAGGAACGGCGTCAAAAATAAACTCTTGGGTTAGGATTGGGCTAGGGTTAGGGCTGGGTTTGGGGCTAGGGTTGTGCTGGGGCTAGGGTTGGGATTTTTTTCAAAAGTAAGAAAAAAAGATGACGATATGGCGACTAGTGTTGAGAGCAAGTGCTCGCTACTTGAGTTTGCATCGGGTGCTCTGGTATGCATTGAGTATCGTGGGTATTTGAGTGACATGCTCGAGTCTCTGCCCCATATGCTTCACGGCCAAAAAACTTTACGGGGATTGCCTGCCATGCACGAGCGATCCCCGCATGTTTTTTTTTGGGTGTCTAATAACCGTGAAACATGCGGAGCAGGGACTCGAGCATGTCACTCGAGCACACGCTGTACATGGTGCATACCTGAGTACCCGATGCAAACTCAAGTAGCGAGCACTTGCGCTCAAGAATAATGACAACTTATTCAATATGATGACCTAATGTAAACAAATTCTGTGCCGTACCTCTGGGTTCAAAATGTTCACTATACACCTTAATAAAATCCTTGAGGGGTATAGTTTCCAAAATGGGGACACTTGTGGGGGAGCTCCACTGTTTAGGCACATCACGGGCTCTCCAAACGCGACATGGTGTCCGCTAACAAATTGAATGGAAAATCGGCTCAAATTGTTAGCGGACGCCATGTTGCGTTTGGAGAGCCCCTGTGTGCCCAAACATTGGAGCTCCCCCACAAGTGACCCCATTTTGGAAACTAGACCCCCCAAGGCACCTATTTAGATGCATAGTGAGCACTTGGAATCCCCAGGTGCTTCACAAATTGATTCGTAAAAATGAAAAAGTGAAAAAAAACCCACTTTTTCATTTTTATGAATCAATTTGTGAAGCACCTGGGGTTCCAAGTGCTCACTATGAATCTAGATAGGTGCCTTGGGGGGTCTAGTTTCCAAAATGGGGTCACTTGTGGGGGAGCTCCAATGTTTGGGCACGCAGGGACTCTCTAAATGCAACATGGTATCCGCTAACAAATTGAATGGAAAATCGGCTCAAATTGTTAGCGGACACCACATTGCGTTTGGAGAGCCCCTCTGTGCCCAAACTTTGGAGCTCCCCCACAAGTGACCCCATTTTGGAAACTAGACCCCCCAAGGCACCTTTCTAGATGCATAGTGAGCACTTGGAACCCCCAGGTGCTTCACAAATTGATTCGTAATAATGAAAAAGTGAAAAAAAAAACACTTTTTCATTTTTATGAATCAATTTGTGAAGCACCTGGGGTTCCAAGTGCTCACTATGAATCTAGATAGGTGCCTTGGGGGGTTTAGTTTCCAAAATGGGGTCACTTGTGAGGGAGCTCCAATGTTTGGGCACACAGGGACTCTCCAAATGCAACATGATATCCGCTAACAAATTGTCGGCTCAAATTGTTAGCGGATATCATGTTGCATTTGGAGAGTCCCTGTGTGCCCAAACATTGGAGCTCCCCCACAAGTGACCCCATTTTGGAAACTAGACCCCCCAAGGCACCTACCTAGATGCATAGTGAGCACTTGGAACCCCTAGGTGCTTCACAAATTGATTCGTAAAAATGAAAAAGTGTTTTTTTTTTCACTTTTTCATTATTACGAATCAATTTGTGAAGCACCTGGGGGTTGCAACTGCTCACTATGCATCTAGATAGGTGCCTTGGGGGGTCTAGTTTCCAAAATGGGGTCACTTGTGGGGGAGCTCCAATGTTTGGGCACACAGGGGCTCTCTAAACACAACATGGTGTCCGCTAATTATTCAAGCAAATTTTACAATCAAAAAGTCAAATGGCGCTCCTTCCCTTCCGAGCCCTACAGTGCGCCCAAACAGTGTTTTTTCCCCAAATATTGGGTATCTGCGTGCCCAGGGGAAATTGCACAACAAATTTTGCGGTCCATTTTTTCTTGTTACCCCTGTGAAATTAAAAAAAATTGGGTCTAAAGTAACATTTTTGTGAAAAAAGTTAAATGTTCATTTTTTTCTTCCACATTCAAAAAATTCCTATGAAGCACCTGAAGGGTTAATAAAGTTCTTGAATGTGGTTTTGAGCACCTTGAGGGGTGCAGTTTTTAGAATGGTGTCACTTTTGGGTATTTTCTGTCATAAAGACCTCTCAAAGTGACTTCAAATGTGATGTGGTCCCTAAAAAAATGGTTTTGTAAATTTTGTTGGAAAAATGAGAAATCGCTGGTCAACTTTTAACCCTTATAGCTCCCTAACAAAAAAAAATTTTGGTTCCAAAATTGTGCTGATGTAAAGTAGACATGTGGGAAATGTTATTTATTAACTCTTTTGTGTGACATATCGCTCTGATTTCAGGGCTTAAAAATTCAAATTTTGAAAATTGCAAAATTTTCAAAATTTTCGCCAAATTTCCGTTTTTTTCACAAATAAACGCAAGTGATATCGAAGAAATTTTTCCACAATCATGAAGTACAATATGTCACGAAAAAACAATCTCCGAATCAGGGGGATCCGTTGAAGCGTTCCAGAGTAATTACCTCATAAAGTGACAGTGGTCAGAATTGTAAAAATTGGCCCGGTCATTAACGTGCAAACCACCCGCGGGGCTTAAGGGGTTAATAATCTCTCTAGGATATGTCATCAATATTAAATTATGTGGGTCTGAGATCCAGCAGTTACTTGTTTTCAGCTGCCATGGTATCGGACGTACACAGTATTCTGGACTGGGACAGCACAGCACCATACACTATAGTGGAGGTAATTGGGTACTGTGGCTCAGATCATTCACTCTGCTGTGATCTGAGCTACAGCACCAGTAAGGCAATTCTATACAATGCATTGTTAAAGGGGTACTCCCATCTCGAATATCCTATCCCAATATGTAGTAGGTATAATAATAATATTAGTAAATACCTCCAATTAGAAACGTATAGTTTTTCTGATTCGCTATGTCGCTTTCTCATGTGCAGGCATTGCAGGACCTTAAATATCCATGGTTACGACCACTGATATAGTGACAGTTAGCTAGTTGCTAGTGTTGGTAAACATGGATACCTATGGTCCTGCAATGCCTGCACATGAGGAAAGAGACATAGCGAATCAGAAGGACTATACTATATTTCTAACTGGAGGTATTTGCTAATATTATTATTACACCTACTACATTTTGGGATAGGATCATGGAAATGGGAATACCCCTTTAACTTCTTGCATTATCCAGAGAGAGAACTTTTACAGACCATGAATGACAAGTCTGTAGATGACAACATTTCGGAGTGTGGCTGCTTTAAGACCTGTTTATACAATGCAGATCTAGTGCTCTTTTTGTCTTGCAAAATGTTGGCCTGCAACTCCAGATTGCACCTCTGCAAAGATGAACTGTGTCCTGGTTTTGGTTCTGAAAAGCCATTTAAAGGGCAGTCCACATCTGAACCATGCGGAAACAGGCCTTGCTGAGTTCACACTTGTGTCGGAGGCTCTAACGCAAAGTCCGTCGTTATAGCTGGGAAAATAAAACGCACAGCACATTGTGCTATTGTACAGTAAAATGATTGCAAGCTTAACAGACCTCATTATAGTCAATGGGGTCCACCTGGCACCTTTTATTTCAGTCATAGGATGGACTTGTTTCTTGCAGGTCTCATGCTTTTCTTATCTTATTATTGAAAAGAATTATAGAACTCTAAGCACAAGTGTGAACACTGCCTACACTCTTTACATACCAATCACCACAATTTCTTAGACAAACGCAAACATCCTTTCTATTGTGGAGGAACTAAAAAAGCTGCATTTCTGGGACTTTCTCACTGGCAATAATTCCTGCAACTTCCTCTTATAATACAGAACTGCTAGCGAACTGCTTGTCAGGACATGCTATCAATGGGAGATTTCTGTTTATTTGTCATTCTCATTTGCTTCTGTAGATGTGAAACCTAGCAATGTTCCCGTGCAAGCCCCCATCGAGATCCCCATGACTGCAGGTTCAGAAGTCTCCGCTCATTCACACCATGGTCAACTTCCTCAACCCTACCAGCTTCTCAACGTACCACCCTTAGAGTCTAACAGCCACGAGGACCCCCCAGACTATTTACTGCTAATCAACTGCCAAAGCAAGAAACCAGAGCCAACAAGGTAATGTCTCTTTCCTAAGGATCAACATTTTCAGCTATGAGATTTTGGAAATTTATGTACCTTAATGAAATTATTAGTGGACTTCTACCTTTCAGAGATCAAGAGGAGTTTGTATATTTTATGTAAAGCCTAAACAGGGCCTTGTGTAATCCCAAGTTATTTCTCATCAGTCTTAATTATTAAACGGAAATTGTCATGAGGATTTACTCCTAGAATTTATTAGGAGTGATTTATCAGCCTCCAATGATGCATGTATTAGCGCTAAATGTGTTTGAAAGCGAAGTTTTATTTTCTCTGCTTGCGATCACTGGACTAGTTCTGAACCACTGTCAATTAAAGCCAGTGCTTGGGAGGAAAAGCAGCCATCCTTCTCCACCTCCCTACTCTACCCGCACATGCTGGGAGGTCAGACACACTGCCGTGGGCGACCCTCTCCCTCAAAATGGCATTGATTGATAGTGGTCCTAAACTAGTTCAGTGATCGCAGGCAGTGAGAGCAGGACAACTAAACTTTGCTTTTAAACTCATTTACTGTTTATAGCTAATACAGGCATCATTGGAGTCTGATAAAGCGCTTCTACTACCTTCTAGGACAGGGATGGGGAACAAAATTATCAACTTGAAAATTTATCCTTCTATATTTGATCAAACCTTTAACTTGTCCATAAGGTGATGACTAGAACAGCTTCTCTTTGGTGAGGCATGTGGTATTATGTGGTAGGTGGCAACTGTTTTTTCCAGGATTGTTGGTCATTCTGCAGTGCAGTCAACTTTTGTGATTTTTTTTTTTTTTTTTTTTTTTTTTTTTTTTTTTTAAAAACTGATCACAGCAGTAAGTTGAGGAGACATGCATTAAATATGCATCTGTGCTTGCAACAAACTGGAAAATTCGCTACTATTCAGTAAGGCTATGTGCCCACGATGCAGAAATTCTCTGGATTTTTCCTGAGTGTTTCTGCATCTCCCTGGCAGAAAAAACGCATGCGGATTGTACATGCGGATTTTACATGCGTTTTTCCTGCCAGGGACATGCGGATGTGAAGCGTTCTTCACAGCATTTCCGCATGCGGGTTGTCAGGCGCTTTCCAAGCGATTTTAGCATCACTTGGAAAGTGCTTGACAACTTGGTCACACTATATAAATCCATGCAACTGGCTTGGATTTATATAATGTGCCTGAAAGAATGGTAAAAAATAAATATATAGTTTACCTTCTGATGGTCCCCGGTGTCCTTGTCTTGTCTTGCCGGCAGCTCGCGGTAGACTAAAGGACCTGCCGACGTCAGCGGTCGCGTGACCCGTCACATGACTAAATTACATCACCGCAGGTTCTTTTAGTCTACTGCGAGCTGCCGGCAAGCCAAGACAAGGACACCGGGAGCCATCAGAAGGTAAGTATAATATTTTACTTTTTTATTTTATTGTTTTTTTTACAGGTACTATGGTACCTTGGTCCGGAGGAGAGTCTCCTCTTCTCCAAATCCGGGTACCATCCGCACATTGGAACGCATGTTATCCGCATGTACAGATTCAGTGATGCGAATGACAAGCGGTCCAATGCAAGTCAATGGCGGCGAAAACGCCGCGATTCCACAAAATAATTGTGGTGCAGATTTTTCCGCAATGATAATCCACAGCTGAATTTCTGCAGCATGTGCACAGCACACGCGGATTATCATTGGGGAACATGGCAGACCTTCTACCAAGCGTTTTTTAAGCGTTTCTGCAGCGGAATTGCATAGTGGGCACACAGCCTAACATTTAAAGAACTCAAGCAGTATATACATCACATAGGAGACACTGAGACTGCCGTGTAGACATCGCATAGGAGACACTGAGACTGCCGTGTAAACATAACAACATAGGAGACACTGAGACTGCCGTGTAGACATCGCATAGGAGACCCTGAGACTGGCGTGTAGACATCGCATAGCAGACGCTGAGACTGGCGTGTAGACATCGCATAGGAGACACTGAGACTGGCGTGTAGACATCGCATAGGAGACACTGAGACTGGCGTGTAGACATCGCATAGGAGACACTGAGACTGGCGTGTAGACATCGCATAGGAGACACTGAGACTGGCGTGTAGACATCGCATAGAAGACACTGAGACTGCCGTGTAAACATAACAACATAGGTGACACTGAGACTGGCGTGTAGACATCGCATAGGAGACGCTGAGACTGGCGTGTAGACATCGCATAGGAGACACTGAGACTGGCGTGTAGACATCGCATAGGAGACACTGAGACTGGCGTGTAGACATCGCATAGGAGACACTGAGACTGGCGTGTAGACGTCGCTGGCCAGTGTCAGGTAGTAATAAAGTGTTGCGTTTGTTGTTCAGTAGTAAACGCTTTGTGTGCACACTGTAGAAGTATTAAAAGAACTGCAGCCCACAGGGAGTCTGCCCCAAGGCCAGCTCAAATGAAATCTGTCCACATGCCAGAGATTCCCCCACCTCTGTTTTATGGGGTAAATCCTAATGACAAGTTCTCTTTAAATACCAATGTCCTTGTGCAAAACCAACCTACCTTGTAGGATATGGTCCCATGGTGCTATAGCTGCTGCATATTTTCTATATCAAAATCCACAGTGGTGAAAAGTGCTGCAAATTTCTGCTCCCGCTGCTCTGGAGTGACAGGTCTCTTCCTGCGTGTGTGAATAGGGAGAGATCATTCAGTCTCGGACAGCAAGCGGTGTCTTCTCTCCGCTCACGGTCCGTGACTGTCTGGTAACTCTCTATACACGCACACAGTAAGAGACCTGTCACTCCAGGACTGCGGGCGGGTAGAAGCTTTGAAAGTAAAGTGTGTTTTTCTCTGAAACACAACAGTGTTTCACAGGTAGTCATGTCATGTTTGTGAAACCAGTACCATTATGGAGTCAATCAATGGATTTCATTGTCCTTACATTTTTCTTTATTATCGTACACTTCTAATCAGGCACGAATAAATGTGCTACCACAATATATTTGTTTAGACATTCACGTTGTCCTGTTCATTCTTATGCCACTTTGTTGGAAAAACAGACATGGGTCATCGTCTCTCGCATCAGAGGAGGATTATCTACTACTTGAAGATTTTGAGAGCAAAAAGATTTCCTGGCAGTGAGTGCGGTTCTTGTAATGCCAGGTGCACTCTGCATGCGGTTGTCATTCACTCACACCTAGAATTCTGGATTGAACGTTTTACAGATTTAATGGTCATTACTGTGATGTGTGTGGTTGTCTGAAATTTTGGTATTGAAACGCATCACCCATTATGTTCATATAGTTTAAGGGCATGCAGAGATGGAAATCTATGTTTTGATGTTTTGTGGTTATCATGCTTTACTTTTCTCACTTTTTTTTTTCAACATCACATCATTCACAATGAGTCTCAAGAGGAATTATCTCATATTTAAATATATTTACCCAGTTAAGTGACTAAAAAATAAAAATCCTGCATCTAGTAGTAGTGCAACATGTTTAAAGGGAATCTGTCAGTAGGATAAGCCCTCCTAAGCCATCTATATGGGCATGTAGGTCATATAGGGCTGAATAAAATGATACCTGGATATCTGTGATCTGATGTTTTATTCCAGAAAAATTCATATTTTTCTTAATATTTGAATGCGCTGTTAAGATCTATGGGCCGGACACTGATCTGTGTGAGAATCTGCATGCAGAGATTATTTTAAATTAAAGGGGGAGTTACCAGTGTGAGGCATGTAATGACTGACACTTTGCTCTCATACTCACACAAAGCTCTGCAATAAGATCAAAGCTAACACAGAACAGCAGACCTGAACTTGTCTCATTACAAACACATTTGCAGCTTTCTGCTGTCCTGCCCTTCCCCATCTCTATCTGCCTGTCAGATGGAAGCCAGGACAGCTCCAGCTGTTTCTCATGTTCTCCTGATCCCACTGCAGAGCTGTGTGTGATTATAACGGTCAGCCATTACATGTCTCGCACTGGTAACTCCCTGTTTCAGACACCGTAAGCTCTGGGGCAGATTCTCATGCAGATCAGTGTCCGGCCCATAGATTTTAGCAACGCTTTTACATCTTATGAAAAACGTGGATTTTCCTGGAATAAAACATCTGATCTTAGATATAAAGACACCATTTTATTCAACTTTCTGAGACCTGCGTGCCCATAGCATCTTTAGGAGGGTTGAACTTTGATAGCAAACTAAATTGGAGTGCCCAAAGTCAGGCCGCTGCTGTAAGGGCAAACAGGGTAATGGGATGTATCAGAAGAGGTATAGCTGCAAAGGATGAGAACATTGTTCTTCCACTGTACAAAGCACTGGTCAGACCACACTTGGAATACTGTGCTCAGTTATGGGCCCCAATATATAGAAAGGATATAAATGAGCTTGAAAAGGTACAAAGGAGGGCAACAAAATTAATAAGGGGAATGGAGGGACTGCAATACCCAGAGAGGTTGGCAAAACTAGGACTATTCAGCCTGGAAAAGAGAAGGTTGAGGGGGGACATAATAAATGTGTACAAATATGTTAGGGGACAGTATAGAGATCTTGCCCGGGATTTGTTCAAAAGGAGGGATATTACGGTAACAAGAGGGCATTCACTAAGACTGGAAGAGAAAAGGTTTCAGCACCAGCATAGGAAGGGGTTCTTTACGGTAAGAGCAGTGAGAATATGGAATTCACTGAGTGAGGAGACGGTAATGTCGGATTCACTAAACCAGTTCAAGCGGGGACTGGATGCATTTCTAGATACCAGGCAGATTTCAGCGTATACTTAAAAATAAAATAAAATAGTAGGTTGATACAGGGATTTATTCTGACTGCTGGTTTCAGAGTCGGGAGGGAATTTTTCCTCAGGTGAAGATTGGCTAAATCATTTGGGGTTTTTGCCCTCCTCTGGATCAACTTTAGCAATTACAGAACTAACAGGTCGAACTTGATGGACGCAAGTCTTTATTCGGCTTTACAAACTATGTTACTATGTAACTTACTGACAGGTTCCCTTTTTTTTTTTTTAGATTATTTTTTTTTGAGGGTCGTGGTGGTGGTGGTGGTGGTGGGGGGGGGGCGGGCGGTTATTGCCCATTTACACTGGTTCATTGACTATATTCAAATAGTTTGGCTCATGTTTCTACATGCTGAGAGTCAGTGATGGCGCCACACCAATTGCAAATGATTGTTCTGTCCCCAAATACAGTACATGTCGTTGTCAGCACATCCCCTCTTGTCAGTGTTTCTGATAATGATTTTTATGCATGCATATCAATGCAGTCATCCAACGAATGAATGTTTTGCTTGTTCGTTGGGTGATTGCCTGAATGTTTACATGGGCCAACTATTGACTTTGGTAAAAGGGCCTTTGGAACAATGGTTTATGTCCAGGGCTTAAGAAAAAACCTATTGTGTGCACTGACTCTTACTGGACGGCCTACACAAGAGCAGGAGTCGATCCACGGTCTGCACACATGGACCTTTTAGATGTGTTACCTCCATCACTGGTCATATTAGGTGTATGTTCTTAAGCCCCCGTCTCACATAGCGATATCGCTAGCGAGATCGCTGCTGAGTCAAGGTTTTGGGGACGCAACAGCGACCTCACCAGCGATGTCGCTGTGTGTGACACTTTGCAGCGATCAGGCCCCTGCTGTGAGGTCGCTGATCGCTGCAAAGTGTCCTGGACCATTTTTTGGTCGTTGGCCTCCCGCTGGCCAGCACACATCGCTGTGTGTGACCAGCGGGACCAACGATCAGGCTGGTATCCATGGTAAACATCGGGTTACTAGGGGCACGCGCGCACTTAGTAACCCGCTGTTTACCATGGATACCACTCTGCTGCGGTGCGCGGGAGGTTACCGTTCACCATAGCAGAGTCGTATCCATGATAAACAGCGGGTTACTAAGTGCGCGTGTGCCCCTAGTAACCCGATGTTTACCATAGTTACCAGCCTGCTTCAGCAGCAGGCTGGTAACGGGGAGCAGGACATCGTGGACGATATCGCTGCTTCCCTCATCGCTGGTGAGGCTGCCTGTTTGACAGCTCACCAGCGATGTATTAGCGATGCAGCAACGATCCCTGACAGGTCGTATCGTTGTCGGGATCGCTGCTGCATCGCTTAGTGTGACGGGGCCTTTAGAGGGAAGCAAGTGGACAGCAGGGGGCGCTACAACAAGTATATGACCGCAATCCCTGCACACACAAGCTTTTTTTATAGATTCCAGTTTAAAATACATTATTATTTTGCGTGATCAAGAGAGATTTTTTTTTTCCAGATCCTAAGTTCGGGTCTCCGTTGTTTTTGTCGGGGTTCTGGTTGAAGTTCGGGTACCCAAACCGAACTTTGGAATAACGTTTGGATCGGGTACCAGAACCCGAACTTCCACGGGTCTGCTCATCCCCCCTACTCCTGAGGATAGGTCATTATTATCAAAACTGTGGGAAGTCCCTTTAATAAGTAAACTTTCTTTGCTTTTCTTTTTTCTTGTGAGAAGTTAAAGCTACTTACAAAATGAGATTTGGTGACACAAAGGAGGGCTTCTTAGATGACAAAGAAATTGCTTTGGATAACGTTGAGTGAGTAAATGAAAATATCAAAGTATTAGTTCCTGAGTTCGCAATTCTCTACTCTGTTGTCATAAATGACTTGTCCGCAGGAATTTACTAGCTGTTGGTCGGTAAAGACTTTTCTGACTTGGGCATTTTTAGTAATCGGGGTACACAGCTCTTCTCTGGAGCCCTGCTGCCTATTTCACAACATGTACGATAATCTACAAATACACATTTGTTCAATTCATAATCGTGGCCCTTTAATTTTGGTTGTAATATTTAGAACCTGTTAGCATGCAAAGATTTATGCTTAAAAATATCTGTATCAATAAAAACAAATGCTTTACAGAGCAAAGTATACGTATCCCAGAAATTTGTTTTGGCAACCACGATGAAGATATCCATTGTTTCTCTTGCCAAAATGTAAAGATTTGACGAACAATGCTCACTAGAGGAAACATGCTTATATTAGAAGGCTACACAACTCTTTAATTACATACAAAAGATTTCTATAACCATCACTCCCTTGGTTGCTCTAACATGTGTTTTACTTAATTATCTAAAATATATTATATATTTTAACATTTTTCATACATGTTTTCTGCTGTGCTGTCTCCTTACTAAATTTTTATAAAAGAATAATATTTTCTTGATCTAGTGAAATTTCATTTTTGTGTCTGAGGTTTGGGCAAATTGCTTTTGAGCTGGATTGGAGCACAATCTGTGTTTTTAAAAAAATATATATATAAATTCCATATGTTGGCTCTATAGAAGTGTATGGATACGATATAATATAATATGTGCAGTAAAAAAAACCTAACAACTGAATGTAAGCTTCTGATCAGAGGTTAGTGTAAAAAATTCCATACACAAATATAAAATATATGCATGCTCGGTTTGGCAGAGCATCCTTGTGTATTCCGTTCGTAGAGGTGAAGAGCTGCAGCAAGCATGTCTGATGGCAGCTTATCTTCCCCAACATCAACTGTCGGGGGAAGAGATGAGACCCCCCCCCCATATACATGAAATGATTGGCTGCTTTTGCCAATATACAAGTGCTTCTCACAAAATTAGAATATCATCAAAAATGTAATTTATTTCAGTTCTTCAATACAAAAAGTGAAACTCATATTATATAGATTCATTACAAACAGAGAGATCTATTTCAAGTGTTTATTTCTGTTAATGTTGATGATTATGGCTTACAGCCAAGGAAAACACAAAAGTCATTATCTCAGTAAATTAGAATACTTTATAACAGCTTGAAAAATGTTTTTACAATCCGAATTGTTTTCCTACTGAAATGTATGTTCAGTAAATGCACTCAATACTTGGTCGGGGCTCCTTTCGCATCAATTACTGCATCAATGCGGCGTGGCATGGAGGCGATCAGCCTGTGGCACTGCTGAGGTGTTATGGAAGCCCAGGTTGCTTTGATAGCAGCCTTCAGCTCATCTGCATTGTTGGGTCTGGTGTCTCTCATCTTCCTCCTGACAATACCCCATAGATTCTCTATGGGGTTAAGGTCAGGCAAGTTTGCTGGCCAATCAAGCACAGTGAAACTGTTTGTAAACCAGGTATTGGTACTTTTGGCAGTGTGGACAGGGGCCAAGTCCTGCTGGAGAATGAAATGTCCATCTCCAAAAAGCTTGTCAGCAGAGGGAAGCATGAAGTGCTTTAAAATTTCCTGGTAGACGACTGCGCTGACTTTGGTCTTGATAAAACACAGTGGACCTACACCAGCAGATGACATGGCTCCCCAAACCATCACTGATTGTGGAAACTTCACACTAGACCTCAAGAAGCTTGGATTGTGGCTTCTCCACTCTTCCTCCAGACTCTGGGACCTTGATTTCCGAAGGAAAATGGGAACTCTGGGACCTTGTGGAGTGTGTCAATGACTGCCTTCTGGACTTCTGTCATGTCAGCAGTCTTCCCCCATGATTGTGGAGCCTACTGAAACAGACTAAGGGACCTTTTTAAATGCTTAGGAAGCCTTTGCAAGTGTTTTTTTGTTAATTTTAATTTACTGAGATACTGACTTTTGTGGTTTCATTGTCTGTAAGCCATAATCATCAACATTAACAGAAATAAACACTTGAAATAGATCACTCTGTTTGTAATGACTCTATATAATGAGTTTCACTTTTTGTATTGAAGAACTGAAATAAATTAACTTTTTGATGATATTCTAATTTTAGTGAGATACACCTGTAATTTTACACTTGTACACTCAACATGTTTTCTGCTGATTTGCTTGCAGGGAAATTGAGGAGAGCGAATTTGAGCGTGCGTTTGGTGCTATGTAGGTTCGTAATTAGGAACAAGCAGCTTTGCTCTACATTAAAGGGAACCTTTCACCAGGTTTGTCCCATTTGAGATAAGACCAGTACCTTTCAGCCCTCATATACAGCATTTTAATATGCTGTATATATGCCCCAATCTGGCCTGCAGGACAAGAAAAACGCCTTTTATTATACTCGCCTGCGGGGCGGTCGGGTCCCATGGACGTCGCTGGTCTTGGTACAGTGCCTCCCTCCTTTCGATGCCGTCCTCCTCTCTTCTGCTTCTTGTGGATGACGCGTCCCTATGTCCTCCACATAGCATTCCTCGGCATCGGTCTCCTGCACAGGTGTGCTTCTTTGTCCTGACCAGGGCAGAGTAAAGTACCGCAGTGCGCATGTGCCAGAGCTCTTTGACCTTTCCCGGCGCATGCGCACTGCAGTACTTTGCTCAGAGAAGTACACCTGCGCAGGAGAACGATGCCAGGGGGGTGGAGTGGGAGGGCACTGTTAGGGTGAAGTAGGATGTCTCATCCACACAAAGCACAGAAGAAGGACTGTATCGCAAGAAGAGAGAAGGTACCGGACCGGGACTCCACATAGAGTACAATAAAAGGTGTTTTTCTTGTCCTGCAGGCTGGATAGGGGGCTTATACACAGGATATTAGAATGCCGTATATTAGGGCTGAAAGGTGGTGGCCGGATTTCATATGGGAAAAACCTGGTGACAGGTTCCCTTTAAAAGTCAGGGAGCAAATGGAAAATGCACCCTGGACTAAAATGTTCAGTGAAGGTTAAGAAATAAAACCCATTGCAGAACATTTCTTTTTAATGGAGATAGCACATCAGAAAATGGACTCATCTGTACTAACTTGTAATGTTTCTTGCCAATTTTGGATTCAGGATATATAATAATCTCGCGTTCAGCTTGTGATATATTTGTAGATGATGAGTAATAATAATTGCATATTTATTTCATGTTCAGATCTCACCCGGATTCTGCAAAGTCTGCGCCATCTGAAACGGACTGCAACGACAACGTTGCCACTCATAAGACCTCCTCCTCCGCACACAAGCACACCTTAAATGGCTACTTCCAGCAAACTAGTGTATATGACTCTCCATCCCGTGCTGGATCCTGTTCAGAATCTAGTTTGTATAACCTCCCGAGAAGTTACTCACAAGATGTTTTACCAAAAGCCGTGTCTCCCTCTGGTACTGATGTGGATGGGGATCAGAGTGTGTTTAATATGTCAGGGGCCTCCTTATTGGAGTCCCAGCTAAGGCATATGTCTATAAGCTATGACATTCCTCCCAGCTCGGGAAGCACTTACCAGATACCCCGGACTGTGCACGAAAGCTCTTTAGGGCAGTCTACGACAAAATTAGAGACTATTGCAGATGTTCCACCGCCAAGACCACCAAAGCCTTATTACTCGTCTGAGCGCTCCCCCGCAGAACACAGCTTAACCCGCACTGCCTCAGAGACTGACAGTAACTACTGCGTCCCCACGGGAGGAATGGCCACATCACGTAGTAATACCGTTTCTAACTTAGAATTAAATAAATACCGGAAAGGTAAGGGTGCGCCTTCTCTAAAATGTTATGTAAATGAAGAAATGTATTATTTTGTCAGGAGCCATGTAAGGGTTGTGTATGTCCACATCCTAAAATATAGATATGGAATATATACATTCCTGATAGTAAATGTATAATTTCTTTGCAAATGCCGCCACTGACACAGAAGATGTGACCTGCTCTTCCCTACCCCCCTGCTTCCGATACTGTACTGCATAAGCTTCTGGGTCACGTATAATCCGCAAAGTGCACTCTTTGCTAAATTTTCCAAAATGCGTTAAATAAGCCATCTGTGGCCAGGAGGTTGAGCTGGGTAATAACACACTACCGACCTGCTAACCAGAAAGCCATGCCAGGTAGTATTCAGGCTGTGCATACAAAGGTCATCAACAAGGTGGCTTTCTGTTCTTTATATATTCCTGTAAAACACCACCAGATTGCCTAGCTTGGTGCACGTTAAGAAATGCAGCACAGCGCATAAATAGTGCCAGCTATTTCTTTCCAAAATACCCTTGATCCATCGCACCAAGCGTTGCTTGAAAACTTTTTCACAGCTTTATAAAGGCTTCATAAATATGAGTTTGGAAGGAATCGTCATTTAATGTCTCCCTTGTGGTAGGGGGCACTTTAACCAGAAAGACCCCATCTATTCAGTGGATAGTTGTCTCCTGACCTCCATTTGGCAACCAAAACAGGAGTTAAAGAAGTACACGTGTCATATCCATATACAGTCATGGCCGAAAGTGTTGGCACCCTTGACATTTCTCCCAGAAATTTATTGCAATCCTGTATTTTTCGGATTATAAAATGCACTTATCTCGGCTAACGAGACCTCAATCTGTGCATGCGCCGCCTCCGGCGGCCATTTTCCCAAAGTCCACCGCAGTGAAAAGGATGGGATGTGTGGGAACTCCTGAAATTTTCTGAAAGCCCGGGACCCACCGCCGCCTCGCACCACCAAACATCCCCTCCTCGCAGCCCATGTCTTGCAGCATCGCCCCACTCCTGCCGCCAGCTTCCTGCAGTAGCGACCCTGCCTCCTGGGACCCCACTCCACCGCATCAGCCCCCACCCGGTAAGCTACCGTAAAAGCAGACACTAAGACGCGCCACCATTTTATTTAAAAAATGTTTTTCCTCCCCAAAAATGGGGCGCGTCTTACAATCCGCAAAATACGGTACACATGTTTTGTTATACACTTCTTCCTTTTGGAACAACACAAAAAAAAAGAGAAAAGGCAAATTGGACATAACTTCACACACAACCCCCAAAATGGGCCGGACAAAATTGTTGGCATCTTTCCAAAATTTTGGGTAAACCACTTTGTTTCAAGCATGTGATTCTCATTCAAACTTACCTGTGGCAAGTAACAGGTGTGGGCAATAGAGGGACCTGGAGCAGTTTGCAGACGAGTGGTGCAAAATTCCAGTGGAGAGGTGTAAGAAGCTTGTTGATGGCTATAGGAAGCAATTCATTGCAGTTATTTATTCCAAAGGATGTGCAACCAAATCTTAAGTTGAGGGTGCCAACAATTTTGTCCGGCCCATTTTTTGGGGTTTGTGTGAAATTATGTCCAATTTCCCTTTTTCTCCCTTTTTTGTGCTGTTCCAACACACACAAAGAAAATAAACTTGTGCAATTGCAATAATTTTCTGGGAGAAACACTTTATTTTCTGTAACAATTTCAAGGGTGCCAACACTTTTGGCCATGACTGTGAGTCTGCTGTTCTGATCTAGTAAATGATTGTAAAGTGTGGATACAGTTTACAGTGCCTGTGTCAGTTAATTTCCCACTTGTGACATTAAAGTTAATTTTAATTTGTAAGTTTGTCAATTATTTAAACCAATTTTGGTCTTTCCATTTGCAGACATGAGTTCCCAAGAGTTGTATGATGTCCCCCGTCCTTTCTCCAGTGATAGAGCCACCTCACTCGAGGGTTTTCATTTCGTAAGTAACTCTATTTGTTTTTAGTTGACACATCATGTGAAAAGTTTGTCTTTTATGCATCACTTTCAAGTTTTATCCTTATACTTTCAGAAAAATAGAAGCATGCTGGCAATGGGAAGCTTCTCCACAGAGGAATTGGATGAAAACTATGTTCCTATGAACCCCAATTCTCCTCCTCGGCAGCATTCAAACAGCTGCACAGAACCCATCCAAGAAACCAACTACGTCCCCATGACTCCAGGCACCTTTGACTTCTCTGCATTTGGGATGCAAGTACCACCTCCAGCTCACATGGGGTTTAGATCCAGTCCACAAACCCCTCCAAGAAGGTCTGTGCCCACCACTGAATGTGAGCCGCCACCTGTGGATAGAAATCTGAAACCTCATAGAAAAGGTAGGTTGGGGTTACAGCACCGACTGCTGCTTTCTGCTGCCTCTAGTGAGCAATATTACCAAATGTTGCTAAAAATCTAACCTGCTTTCTTAAGAGCAACTAAAGACTGGTGATGACTGGCGTCTAAAGGTGCTCCTGGATTCTAATGCAAAAAGACTAGAAACTAACTTTTTTCATTTTTATTTTGTGTTATGCAGTTGGGTCATCAGTAGCCACTCATCCTTTTAAAGTATTGTTATATTAATGGGGTTGTCCCACAATGAAAGTACATTTTACTGAATAGATCTTGGAATAAGAAGTTCCAATGTTGGATGTGTATAGAAAAAATATTATTTTACTGAGCTAATCTTAAAAATGTGTGTGTCCTTGCTATTTACGGTGTTATTTGCTGGGTCCAAGCATGCAGAGCTGCTCCAGTTCACGATCTGCACATACCATACTTCCTGGCCAGGGCAGAAAGCATAAAGGGAACCTATATGAAAAAAACCTCTATTAATCTGCAGATATGGGGTTAATCTGCAGGTTAATAATGTTCTGAAGCCATGCGGCCTCTGACTGAGCTCCGCTGCTGAGCTGGCTGTCAGTCAGTGTCGGGGGAGTGGGGGGTGGTTATAGCCGCCACTCACTATGCACTATGGAGACTGAAGCCATACCCTTATGACTGAAAGCCCGTGGCTACCGGGAGGAATAAGGTTCATTTCCTTCCGGCATTGGGATTTCAATGCAGCGGCTGCAGTGCTTCAGAATGCTATTAACCTGCTGATTAACCCCATATCTGCAGGTTAATAGTGACTTTTTTTTTACATGACACATTCCCTTTAAGACACTTAATGATCAGAGTAAAAAGACAAGGCAGCAGGGGCTCACCGCTGCGGCTTTGAAGTAACACATTTCCCTGCCTGTTTTATCACAGGAATGAGTGTTTCTTCTGATTTCCAGCACCCTGAGCTCATCATAAATCAAATTGGTGACACGAGCACTAATTGCCGCTGAGCTTGTATTGTCACTTATTTGTTTTATGATGCGCCCAGGGGGCTGGAGACCAGCAGAAACACTTGCTTCTGTAATAAAACAGGCAGGAGAAGGTGTTACCTCAGAAAGCTGCAGCTGTGAGCCTCTACTGTGTCGTCTGTATACTCTTATAAGCGACTTGTGCTTCCTCCCCCTACGGCCAGGAGCTGTGGTGCTGTGAACTGGAGCAGTTCGGACACAGCCATTACACAGTACATAGCAGGAGCACATTTATAGGATTAGATCAGCACAAGAATATTTTTTTGGTATACGTTCAATTGTGGAACTTATTATTTCTGGCTCTGTTAATCAAACTGTACATTGCTTGTGGGGCAATTCCTGTAAATGCGTTCAGGGGATGGAAAGTTAGTCACTGCTAAACCAATGGTTATCTAGATATAGAAAGAAACCTGATGTTGCTTTCTGTCAAAAAGAATAATACATTTTTTATGTGTTGCGTTCCATTTCATACCCCCCATATTTCATTGTAATACTTCTGGTTCTTGCTCTCTGGCTTTACTAAAAGAATGTGTAATGCTGGAACGAGCGCGCAATGTAGCGAGCAGAGCAAGCCGTCCCGTGCATTCCTCTCCTCCGCCCACTGTTTCACATTCAGATGCCCCCAGGATGTTTTTAGTTCACGTTGCGACAGGATGAGAGCACTGTAACCCATCTGTATATCCTACTAACATTTTATATAGCTGCAGTTTTCTTCATAAAAGTCTAATGTCTGTCTGTGCTTAACACAAGCTGCTTCTTTTATAAAGGTAACATTACTCATATGTATATTTTATAGGCTCTAGCCTTATAAGTTCTTGGTGCCAGATTAGTGAAGCAATGTGAGCTAATGCTAATTAAGTACTCACATGCCTCCTTGCCCATTTTCTGCCTTCAGTTTCAGCCTAATGCCTTCGTATGTGTAATTTAAAGGGATGTTCCAAGATACTTTAAGCTAAATTAGTGGAAGTGGGCAGGTTTTTTAAACAAGTAATTACATATTCACCTGTTTCCTCTGTGCTATTCCAGCATAACCTCCCTCCAGATCTTCTGTTTACCTTGACTTCCAGTGCTTGGGTCCCTTATACATCATATGACCACTGCAGCCAATCGGTGGCTTTTGTAAAATACAGCACAACTGCTGTGGCCAGTGATCACCTTCAGCGTTCACATAGGATATATGGGGGTAAACTGGAGTTGAGCGGGGATGATTGGGTACATCACGCTGGAATGGTGGGGAGTAGCTAGGGGAAGCTTTATAGATATCTTGGAAAACCACTTTAACTGCGGTTCTGCGTCCCGAAAATATCATGTGAAAGGTTTTGCCTTTTTACAATGACAGGGATTGATGAAAGGTTAAAGATTAAACCGGAAAAAATCCAACCTGTGGAAGTCCCAGGTAGCAGATGTCGGGCTCCACGTATATTCTGACAATGGGCGGCTTCTTCTGTGTAATCGGTCCCATTCAATGTCTTTAGTTGAAATGTTTGAACCTTTTTGTTACTCTGCTTCAGAAGTTTTTACTTTAAATTCATTTTTTACCCCTTTTTTTTTAATCACATTCATATCTTACATTGAAGCTACTTGTGTTTATTGCATTAAATCAGGGCTTAATTTCATAAAGAGTTTTATGGAAGAAAACTGCAGTTCCAAACAATGGTCACATTTTGGGTGAATTTATTACCGTATTTGTTTTTCTAACAGTCCCAATTATTCTGACTTTCCTGAAGTTCTGTCGTACCAGTTTGTGTTGTGGTTTATTTCAGGTTATGCTTTGCTTCCCATTTCCACAACATTATTTTTGCCAGTATGTGGGTATAAAACAATGGGCTTTGTGTATAAGACCTCGCAGCAGGGCCTTATATTCTGGGGTAGTAATGGCAGGACTAGAGTTATAACGTTTAGGAGAGAAACCTAATAAGGATTGTGGGGATAAGGCCATGAGTACAGTCTGTACACTCTATAAAGGTGTAGTCCTGCCTAGTCTAATCACAAACCCCAATGTTTAACCTGCTTTGCTTCATGTTCATGTCATACAATTCCATTCCCTACAACGTAATACACTGAGGATAGATGCCGCCAAATGCTTTGTCAATTTTTCATATATTTTTAGATCAGAAGAAATTCTTTTAAGTATTTTCTTTTATTGCCTTGTTGGTCAACATACAGATTTTATAGCTGATGTCACAATGTTTGGGAGGATAGGAGTTTTAGAATCACATAGACGCTGATCCATTGGGAATGGAAATCCCAGTTTTGCGGGTTTGTTTCAATGCGGCTCTGAAAGTTTTTACATTTTTACTGTTCTTTATGCTGTAAGATGTGAAAAGGATGTTTAGAAAATCTACCTGTGTTTTGTATATCTGAATAGATTGTTCCCAAGCAAAAATAAAACATTTACTCCCCAAGAATGACAACTGATATATTTCATATTTCTTATTTTTATTGATATTTTTACTTAGTAATAAATACAATAATTGAGCAGTACCTTGTTTGGTATCTATACATGGATGTGGGGATCATGAGTAAATGAAGCAATAGTAATGATTAATACCCTCCTCGATGCCTTTGAACATTGAGTTGTTCAGCACCATTCAACTGGCCACCGGAGCTTATAAGAGCTGATCGGTGAGAGTGTTGGACCCCCAAGTACCACCCACCCACCCAGCATTAGGTCATCAATATTAGATATCCAGTCAACCCTTTTAATGTGATGTTACATTTCATCTCCTTTATGGCTCCACATATGAGCTGACACATTGCCGCATGACATTGGTACATAAATCTATAGTTTTTGGTGGTCCCAGAGTGTCAGTATGTTTATACATTTTCTGATGGAATAACTGTGCAATGTAAGGCTATGTGCACACGTTGCTGATTTGGTACAGATTTGCCATGCAGATTTGCTAGCAAGACCTGAAGCAAAACCTGATGCCAGCAAAAGTGAATGAGAAACCTGAAGTGTCATGGACGCATTGAGTATTTTTGATTTGGTGCAGAAAATAATCTGCAGCGTGTCAGTTCTCTGTGCGTTTTCACCCATTGAATGCACTGAAAAAACAAAGGCAAAAATGCAACGTTTTTGAGGCTGCGTTTTCGTGTCAAGAGATGCAGAAATTTCTGCACACAAAGTACTCAACGTGTGCACATACCCTAAATGTCTGAGATGCTCCAGGATCGTGATTTCATGGTAAATTCAAGTGTTTGCTAAAATGGGCAAGTCAGGAGAGGTGACTGGATCTCTTTGAAGCAATCCTAGACTTTGTGTGGGTCCGTTTTGGTATTTGACTGAACATTTTAATAAAAGAGCCCTATCTCTTTTCTAACTTTGTACTTAAATCGCCACATATAGAACATAATACCTTTTTTAAAGGAGATGTCCGGTCTAAATTGTTAAGTCTGCAGACACTCTGTGTGACTGGAGACTTATGAATCCCCCCCCCCCAGCGGATGCAATGTGCGCTGCGAGGAGTTGCCGGTTTCTGAGCCGGGAACGGCGGTGATGTATGTGATATGCATACTCCCGGGCAGAAGCCGTCCAGTGGGCGTGGCCTCGTTCCATACACACCAGGAGTATGTATGATTCATACATACCCTCCGTTACGGCTCAGAAACCGATGAATCCCCGCAGCGTACACTGGGGGGATTCATAAGTCTGCAGTCACACAGAGTAACTGACTGCAGATTTTTCATTTTAGACCCGACAACCCCTTTAATGTAATGTTAGCATTTCTTGCAGTATTGCTGTACATGACTCGTAAGTAGGATCTTATGTTTTTTAAAAACACATCTGTCCCCTGAATACTCTGCTCTTTGTAATTGCAGCGTATTACAGGGACAGGTCTGTTTCCCTTTGTTGAGCAGTTTGGCTAATAAGAGTTTTCATGGAGTACAGGGAGTACACAGCAGTACGTCACTAACCACCAAGAGATTGGGAATCGCTTTTCTCATGAATACACTGGACTCTGCTAATCTGCTGTATTGTATGATGGCTCTTATTAACCAAACTACACTTTTTTTTTCTCTTTCTTTTACCATATTTCAGCTTATTAGAGAGTCCCTGTAGTATGCAATTACATAGGGTTGCATATTCAAGTAACCAATCCAATTAAATCAATCTTGAAGGGGTTGTCCAACTTTGTTTTTAGTTTTTTGGACAGTTTTTAAAACTTTGTTGGACAACCCTTGTGCAGCTCTATTCATAAGTTAAATTAATAAATCCATATTATCAGACAGTGTTGTACCCTGATTGTAGTTTCTGGAAAATTGAGTAAAAGAAACATCCCTAGTGCATAAACTTAGTATGGAGTATGAAGGTCTTGGGGATGAGAGATCTCCCGCTCAGAAACTGAGCCAGAACAGAATTGATGACCCTCTGAATAATGATGGCTTTCAATTCAGTTCAACTTCTGATTATTTGTCTTTGACACGTTGTGCTACTTGTACTAAATAATTCCTGGAGCAATTAAATTGGATTGTCACATATACATTATTCATTTCCTGTGGGGTTTTTTTTAGAGAGCGAGCCCATAGAGATAACATTAAAATGATATGCAGCTCTTGTCCTTGGTCGGACTCAAGACCAGGTCCTCTGTGCCACCACTGAGCAAACTTGCTGTAAATACAATACAAGTGTGTTTTCTCGTTTTAATCCATGGCATGCTTAACCCCCTCCTGGCATATGAAGATGATGTATATCATATTTTGGGTAAGGCTGTATGAAGTGGGTTCAGGAGCTGAGCCTGCTCCCTACACGCTGGGTAGTTTTGTACAAGAGGCACCTGCAGCGGTCTAACAGAAGTTCAGCGCTAGACTTTTGGCCAACCTGCCATACGATTACCAGATGCTGCTGTTTCTGTAATGGCAGCTGAGTGCCTACTGAAGGCCTCCATACTAATATATTACAGTGTATTCAGTAACCAATCACTGGATGTTAATGTGGTTATCCACTACTTGGACAACCACTTCTTGATCTTAATATTTGGCCCCAATAACATATAAAATAAAGCTTATACTCCCCTCCCGTGCCGGTGCTGTTCCCGTGGTGTCGGCACTCATGGTCCCGGGGCTTCCGTGCAGTTGTTATGATACTTGAGCCCGGCGCCCCATCAGCGCCTGGCGTCACTGGCCCCACCTTCGTACGAATTGAACATGAGGGATTTCTGGGCTTCCTAATCAGATAGGCGGAGATTTCTTGGTGTTCCCCGCAAGCATGTGAAAACCTATTTTATAAAAACACATTTCTCTGCAAGCAGACCGCTAATATGGGCCATACAAGTAAATATAGATTTACTTTTCTGTAACCTGTATACCCATAGAAGAGGTCTCATATCTCCCAGATTCTCTTTAAGTATTTTTTGCAGAGAAGAAAAACACTGCAAAAATGCTGAAAAATTGACATTCTCCAGATATGAAACTGCTTCAAATCTACAAGTAACAAACAACACTTTCGTGAGATGTCACATGTCTCGTTCACTTTTTTGGGACAGTACAATGCTGCACTCGTCATGGAAAAATGCAGCAAAAACACGCCGTGTGCGCATACCCTAAGGCTAGATCTTGGACTAAATTTGTAAAAGTTTTCTTCTGTAAAAATGTAATGGTTACTTCATTTTCGCAAATGTATGATGAGGGAGGTTGACTATTTAACCATCCTTCCAGTCAGAGTGGAATCCTTAGAGTTTTCATGCTGTCAATTATCATAGATAGTGCTGTGAAAGGATTTGCCGATTACTTTCCACATACATCCATCTCTTTGTGAAATACATCCTTAATGCATAATTTAAATGCTTGATTGCTATTGATTTTTATAGAAATGCAAATGCACTTCACTCTAAATTCTAGCACTAAACAAAGGATCCTATGGTGATAAATGGTCCATTCTGATTTACTGTGCTGCCTCT